>NC_057421.1:18727500-20095833 GCF_019457755.1 Venturia canescens
GCCTCCGGTAGACTTTGTACGAATCTCCATCTACACGTGTAAAAGTCTCCTGTTTCGAATACGTTCGGATAAAAAGGCGCATCCTTCCTGGTTCTCCGGGTTGGGTGACGAAAGTTATGCCGTCTTAAAACCCCGCTATCGATACACGTAGGGACAGGCAGTTGTGTGTGTATTCTGATACAGAAAGCTCACTGTGCAGTGAGAAATCGCTACAAAGTACTGCGGAAGAAACTCCACTTCGCGTATAAAATTCCTATGTGTACGAGAGATCTTACCGACCCACGAACCCTTGACTTGAAAAATCGCTGCTCGCGCAATTCCTCTCGCTGTACGAGGGTAGCAACCGCGCACTTTGGCCTCGCAACGCGTCCTTCTATGTTTATTATCCTAACGAGGAAATCTCGGTCCGAATTGAAGAAAATAAAAGCCCCGATGTTTTTCGGGCCACAGATACGTTTGCAAGGCTCACGTGTTTCGATCGACTCTGCCACAAGCCTGCGATGACTGCGACGAGGACAATCGCGGTTACTCGTTGAGCTTGCGCAGATTTCATTTGAATTTATTATATAAGCGTATCGTCGTTGAGGGGGTTCTCGTGAAGTATATCGAGAAATATTACAGAAACAAATTTAGATTCTTCGGTGAGCCTTTCCTTGGTGAAAGCCGCTCGAAAAAGTCTGAAAACTCGTCGAGTTTATGAGAGTACGGCGGCTGGGATCGCGCTGCCAGTTTTTAAAAAGCCGTTGCCACGGCTCTTATTATTCAAAAAATCCGTTCACGCCTTCCAAGTATTTTTCTCGTGTTTTTATGCTCATTTTTACAAAACGAAATTCAGTATTTACGTCATACTCCTCTGCTAGTATCACGAGAAAGTGAATACGTTTTTGCGTGCTTTGAGCTTAGAAAAATGGCGTTCGAGTATATGAATTTTGTAAGTGAAAAATATGGCGTAATGCAGCACTATTTTGTGTGCATGTGTGCGCACTTATACAAGGAAATATATATTTCGAGTAGGTAAGTTTATAGACGCAACGCGGAGTGTTGAACGCGAAAATATATGCAAGGAGAATTACTCTCCGGGTGCACGAAAGTCTCCGGCTGGCGTCGACTCGGCGCCCGTACATTCACTTCGTAATTATATACTCATCTTTCCGTGGCGTGTTTTGCTCGCTCTTTCACTCCGTCTGTCTGTTTCTTCATTCTTTCCCTTTTTCACTTCACTCACTGAGAGACAGAGAAGAGACGTATAATACAAAAGTAACGGAAAAATGAAAAAGAGCTAAAAAATACGGGACTCTGTGTACACGCGGAGATAACCACTGGCGCGTATTACACCGCATACGCAATTTCTAAACTCGGCAGCACCTGGGATTCACACCCTCTTTCAAATCACTATCCGCTGCTCTCTTTTTCGCTCTCTCTCTCTCTCTTTCTCTCTCTCCGGATAAAAACGAGTTCGCTGGATTTGACGTCACGGAAAAAGACGAGCCCTCCAGTTCTTCGTTTCTTTGTGCAATTTCCTTCTCTCGAAGATTTAGTGTCGTGTAAATGTATGGGTGCAGAAGATTTGGCTAAATATCGGGGCTCCTTCGGAAGAGTATTTCTTACTCACAAGTCGAAAGTTTTTCTGATCAAGACTCGAATTTCACGAGCAATGCGGTTCAGAAACTTTTTGATGCTTGGCAGCAACTGGTTTGCTGAAATGAACGACAATTTAAGATTGGACATTTTGGGGGCTGATTCCATCTCAAAAATCATCATCCGCGACGCCAATTTCTGACCGACGTTTTTATTTTCGCATAAACTTTCCGATAAAATATCCCAAAATACGGTTGTGGGCTAATTTTCTGTGGAAGAATTCCACCTTGTTTCGTATCGCTTATTTTCCTTATTAAGGAGATTCCACAGAGTACATAAAAAAATAATGGCACGAAATTATCAATATTTACTGCACAAAACACCGGAATACATACAACTCTCCGTCTCTCCCTCACCCGACCCATAAAAAGCCTATCGATGGTGTTTTTACCTTTATTGCTCCAGAGGTTCCAATCGATTTTTCGATAAAATTTCAACAACGCTTAGTGCTAAGTAGTAAAAGGGTTCTTTCCAGTCCTCCTTCGCTGGAGTTACTTTGGATAAGGATTTTCCGGATAATGAAAAAAAAACCTCTTGGTATTTAATGTGATTTTATTACCTTTCACGGATCGATCAAAACAGATCGTTCAGACAATACATTAGAAAGGTTGTATGGAGTAAGAACGAAGCGAGACACAAAATGTGATTATTTGGGGAAAGAACGGAGGAGCAGAAAAGCAAGATAAAAAAATATCATGAGAAAAGAGGAGAAAAAAACAAATTTGCCGGGACGAGAGACAAGAAAGAGTGTGGTTTAGGGTAGCAATAGGGAGAGGGTTGATGAAAAATTCCCTTCCGTCTTCTCGTTGACGAAACGATATCTCTCTTCTACAGAGGCTCGGGAATAGTTTCTTTCAGTTCAGGGGAAAGAGGGTCGGAATGATGCGGGAGAGGTGCGGCGAGGAAGAGGAAGCAACCCGGGGATAAGGGTGCCTCCGTCGAGAGTCTTTCTCGCGAGAAATACTCCGGTGGATCTCCTCCTCCTCCTTTCTCTCTCTCTCTCTCTCTCTCTCTCTCGTATGAATTGTATTCTTGGTCCTTATCTACTTCACTCTCTCGCACATCGTCCCGGAGAGCGGCAACGAAAAGAATACATTTTTCTCTCATTCCCGTCGCCTTTCGAGGCGGAAATATTTAACCCGGTACGTCCCTTACAATAATTACTTTCAATGTGTACCTATATAGCTACGAAAACCGTAAAGTTAACAGTATATTATATGAATATAAATCATATAAATATACACAATAGACCGCGCAGAAGAACGAGACTTTTCAGGATATCTTTTTCCACCCCCACGCTCGTGCAATTTAATACCTGTCCGCGATTGTAAAGCGATGTAATTTTATGCCAGCCCCGCACTGAAATCCCTTTCTGCTATAACGAATAAAACGTACATCGCCTGTAAATGTAATGCTGTCGTGAACAGGAGCGCATGAGAACTTGTTACATTTTACGAACGTTATACTAAAGTTAATGGCATTTGATTTATTCAAACATCGGCCATTAACAATCTTCCAACACGAACAGAAAATTATCATATAAAAATCATTGATGGAATATATTTTTTGTATCCACTTCGCACTCGAAATCAATATACAAAATGAATGAATAGTCTCGACTATTCGAATGCGAATGAAATCTGGTGTATATAGGGGAGAGTGGAGTAATTCTGGAAATACGGATACCGCAATATCTTTATACTCCGAAACCCCCACTTTCATGCACTTAATCGAGGCGTAAAGTGATTTATTTTCTTCGAGATAAGATCAATCATAAATAAATTTCGTGCATATTGTTCTAATTTTTGCCTGTACATTAAATTGATGAAACTAGGGGATAAACGGTTTCAATGTTATTCAAAAAATTAATTTAATATTCTTATTTCATATAAGAATCATTAACGCAGTTTAAACTTGGGCTTAGCCTACTGTATTTTATTTATTAATTAATTTATGAAATTTTGCAGTTTGGGGTAATTTCGAACGACTTTTTTGGGCCCATATCGATTGATTTTTTCAAATTTCAGATACCTCGTAAATACATATGAAAGAAAACACCAACGTATGATATTGAGTGCATAAATTTAGGAGTGAACGATGTGAAAACAAAAAAGTTATTTTTTGTTTGAAAAATAGGAAGATCCACCATCCGAAGATTGGATCATGTGAATCGAGTGTGAAATGTGGGCTCACAAAGTTGCACAAGCGAAAGTACGAGTCGAAAATATGTTTGCGAAATGTGCACCAATTTTTAATGTAATCTAGATTCAGCCCAAGGGTCGTCCGGAATCACCCCGGAGGTTCGGGGCAAATCCGAATTTTATGGGGTGTTCTTTTTTGCTAAATATTTAGCAATCTTTTCATCTATTTGTTAAAAATTATATAGGAAATCGTAAATAAGATATCGAGGAGTAAAATACATCGAAAATTTATTTTGTAAATTCATCATATATGGCTCGTGACTAATCAATTTCCCTCAGACGCTCGAAATTACCCCAATTTCTTCTAAATAGAGTGAAACAGTTGGCTCGAGTAGAAAAAACATCGATGGATCAACAACATACCGGAGAGCGTTTCAATCTCGATTTTTCAGTCTCTTTCGTAATAGTTTCTTCAATGCAACTACAAATAACCGTGAATATCATATTATATAAAAAAAGGTCCGCTACGAAAATAGAAGCAGTGACGTTTGATTCCTGTTGAAACCATAAACACGTGAAGTAGAAGCACAGGAGCGTTCGGAGTTGACTCAAAGTTAGTCCTAAGCGGATCAACGTCTGAGCATTTATCGATCGTCCCCAATTGATTGGCACTCGATTCCATGAAAGGAGTTAAAACAGTGTCAATCGTGTTTTCTACTGTGATTTTGTCACTGTTTTGTTATCGGTACGTGAAGCGATGAACGAAGGACTAACCGGAACGAGGAAAAGAGCGGGTTTCGCCTGAACGATCGAAAATCCAGTGAACTCAAAGCACTCTGGGTTCACCGACTCGACGAGTGTTCACTTTGATCTCCGAACGAGAGGTTCACGACATAGATTCGTGAGACTCTCGTTAATGCTCCCCGTCTCCATCGCAGCCAGCTCTTTCTCTCGCGTACATAGTCACATGTTCCACACGTAGCAGAGAGACAGAGACAGGCTGCCACGCACTTCGTACGTATAATCATTCTGTGCACTGTATCAGCTAACGAGATTCGACGTACGAGGGTGCGCAGAAATCGATAGTGAATTATCGGTGACACGGACACTCAATTTTCGTGAGAGTGTCACCGATAGACAGAGCACATTGAGTGCGATGAGCACAGTGTTCTGACAATGTATTCTTGATTGCCGCTGTCAAAATAGGATTCGTTCGATGTGCGAGGAAAAAATGTGTATATTTATTATTATAGGACGATTTCCGAATTGGATGGTGACACTAGGAAGCCGCGAATCCAGAGCCACCAATCGTTCATTAAATTTGCAAATGTTTACCCAATGTTTGCTATGGATACGAAAAGAAAATGGAGACAGAATGATTTTTTACTTTTGTTCGGTATAAATCTCAACAGTGATTCGACCATCGCCGAAATACTGATGCCCGACGTGATAGGTCAAGCGCACCAATTTAATTAACAGAACTTTTCTGAATAAAAATACAAAGTAAACGCACACACGAAGCTTGAAAAAATTCATTGAATTCAACGTCTGCTATCGCTTTGCCGCACGTAACAAGGGGGTGAAAATATATTTGCCATGGAGTTTGACTCTCAGATCGTACGCAATCGTTTTTGCTCTGAAGCTTGGTAAAACTTTAGCGTCAGTAGGAAACGACAGGCTTTGAAAAACAAGTTAACACGCGGAGTAGATATAATTATTTCTTCATACTCCAAAATTTTCCGGATTTTGGGGGTTCCGAATTCCGGAATCGAAAAAAGGCTCATGTGGATAAAAATAGAAGACAAAATATCAGGAAGGTTGCATGTTCAAACCCCTGTTATACGATCGTTCGGTTCGATACAAAACAACTGTGGGTATAATTAAACTCGTACAAGCGCGCACGGCACTGTGAGATTCTGCGAGCAAGTAGTAACAGCAGTGGAAATGGGGCTGTGAGAAGTGCGGAACATAATTGCAACACAACGATAATCCTGAGCTCGAGTTTTCACATCTATACACCATTTTCGTGCCTCGGACTTCGGGGCGCTTATTCTCAGCAAATTGTTGTATAAACCGTTTATAAAGACTTGGGTTTGTACGAACGTACAGGGAATGAAATAGGCCACTCGAATTCGCATACAATTTTTATTACAATCATTTTTTTCTTAAAAACTAGAAAATTTTTTTCTTCGGGAGATACTCGAACACTGCGTTTTTTAAAATCAGAATCGTAAGAACCGTTCTCGAGTTATTTCGATACACATCTTTTGTTTGACGATTACCATGCGTTCAGATGAAGAAATTATAGAACTTTAACCGGCAATATCTGAAAAACTATGCGGTAGAATTATTATTTTTTTTTTTTTTTAAATTGAATTCGTTAGATTTTTCTGCGCAACATATATTTTTTTCAAAATTCTCGTAAGGAATCGGGTTTTGCTATTGAACAACCTTGAACGAGAATTTGTGTGTGTGTGTTTGTATTCACGTGGATGCGTGAATTTTTAATTCTGTTATTTAAACATCCCATCGAAATCACGTTTGATCGCACAATCATTTCATAACGATAAGTCGATGTCACAATCCTGCTCCATTTTATATTTCTCTGATTCCGGAGTCCTTCGCAAATTCATCTCTCTTTAGTCTCTCAACAAGCTGAAAAAACGTCGAGCGCAGGAATGCACTTCGGGCCGGATCATCCTTTGAAATTTTGGTGGAATTCTCGCTACGTACGTATGTATAAATACACTGGCAAAGCAAGTACAGAGCAAAGAGACTGAAAGAGGGGGCGGAAGGGGAATCGCGTGAGAATAACGTGAATTCAAGCGAAAGGTACATTCGGCAGTCGAAAATTCGCTGTAGACGCGAAGAGGATCGGAAATGGAAAAATAGAGGGAATATAAAGGGAACGGAGCGATGTGGTCACACACATATACGTACGTATCGAGACGGCATAGAGTTTGATTGGGTGTATAAGTCCGATGTGGCTGGGTAACGATAACGGTTACGCGGCAACCCATTCGATACATCCCGTGGATCTTTCGCCCTCACTTATTTCGTAACTCAACTCCGTACCTTCGTTCAATACATACATATGATGTACGTGAACAATAATGTGGGCTATTCCTAACGACCCGTTGCGGTTACGATGGAGATCGAGTTCTAGAAAAGGAAACTTATAGACGGATATATATAAATGTGTGCGTAAAAGCGTTCTTGAGCTTACTAAAGTTTCAAAAAAATACTCGTCGAAATATGTAATGTATCCTGATACTTAAGAAATTCCCTGTTCGAAATAAAAAGACAAAATAAAGTCGTTCAACTGATACGGAATAACGTCGATTTCTATCCTCATAAAAAGCTACCCGTTACGATCACTTTCAGCACGCTTTTCAATTTACGTTTTACGCTGAAATTTTCACAAATAAAGAGAGATTAGATTACATTAGATAGATATATTTACGCCCTAGACATATAGCCTTTGAGGCAAATGAACAAACAGCAAGTATATTAACAAAAATAACAGCAAGAGATGCAAGTAATTTGGGAGTACGGTAGTAATCATAACAGCAAATAAGAGTCGTGCATCGAACAGTTGAGTAATAACAGAAGAGAAACAACTTTGTAGAATTTGTAATAAGGTAAATTATACTGTGATAGAAATCATATTATAATAAACTGTAATAAACTAATAAATCGCGAGTGAGTCGTCATGTGTAGCAAATTAATATAGAGAGAGAGAGAGGCAATGAAATATAGTTTGTTTCAAGATCCTTTTGTGATTCTCCTTCTGAAAAATGACGATGAAAACTTGAACGCATAGTCTGAAATCTAGGATCTTTTTTATTTCCCATGCTTGAAAACAAAAAAGTGGATCTGCGACTGTCAGAAGTCTCTGTCTATGAATTCATATTTTCCTGAGTACATGACCATCTAATCTTAGTGTTTAGTAGCCTATTCATGAGCTTTTTGTGCTTTTGGACGAAGTGATAGACAGGAGTATCATCTTTGGGAGATTAAAGCGAGACAAGGGTGTTTCGCGTATACATGTAACGTACGAATGGGCTTCTATATGAAGTATCTGCTTTGTGCCGAAAACTTGGCGAACCCTCATGCTATTCCGAGATAGTTGTTTCCCGTGGCGAGAGTGTGTGCACTATATTTACTTTGGCAGAGAGTTTGCCACCAGCATGAGAGAACGTTATACGGATGGCAGCAGTAGTAGCAAAGCACCCTAAGGACTTTACAAGGGAGTGAGAAGTCTCGCAAGATCTTTGGGACCTCGAAGTATGTGTTTTTGGGGTGAAAGAATTTCGCAGTAGTATTCTGTTGGTTCAAGTGTGTTGAGCACATTCACACATTTATGAATACATGAATAACTGATACGAGATGATCAAGTTTCTAGAACTTGCCTCACATCTGTCTGCTGTTCCAGCCTCATTGCTCCACCACTTTCTCTTCTCATCGTCCATCATTTTCGTAACTTTTAATGTGAAAAAAAAAAACACTGAGAAATTCTCAACACGAAATTCCAAAGACTTTCTAAGCGGATCGAAGTGATTATAATTGTGAATGGTGATTGGAGAGAGGCAACGTCTTTGGCATACCTGAGTCCTCCAAACACTGCGAAGACGCCGGTCGCGCAAAGTTCCGTTCCAGCATCTAATCTTCGTATCCGCTTCCAAAAAGCAGAATTTCGCCATTTAATCCGACTCTAGCCTTAGGCAAAAGAGAAATGTTCATCAAACTATACCCTGCTTCGATCCCAACTATCGAAGACAGCTCTTCCCAAGTTGAAGATTCCACTTTAGCGCGTGATTTTGTATCGGCTATTGAATCCTTCAGAGCCATCAGCTCTCGGTTCTCAGTTTATCCAAAACTCATTAGCTCCCATTGAAATGTACCTTTGCACGCGAGTTTCTTGCGCCACTGCAAACCATTCGTTGGAGTTGCTTCAACGACTGCAGTTGCGGTTCATTGTCGCATGCACAATGGTTGCAGACACTTTGAATTTTCGATCGAAGCTCGTAGTTCTTAGATTGCATCAAGAATTTTTATTTCTAAATTGATTTTTGGACATCAGTCATAATTTTCGGAATATCTGTGCTTCGACAACAGCATCAAATCTGAGAACTTCGTATGCGGCAGCTATGAAATCCTACGAACGCGGTTTATTGGGCATAAAATAATTTTCCTACTAGTTGAAAGATTATTTTCGGACGAAGTACATGAATGGGACACGTATACACTTAAGTTGCAACAAAACAGAGAATGTGAGGGAATCTATACGCAGAAAAAGGCTTCAGACCGGCACAGCAGAGAAATGTATGAAACTCCGAAGACCAAGGAGGGCTTTCCATTCTTTATTTTGTGTGCTCCATACGTGTAACCTCGGCTTATAAAACGAAAGTCGAGTTGTACATACAAAAGTTCCAGATTTTTCGAAAAGGAGCCCGAAATACACACTTCCGGGTAGCCTTGAGTGCTACAACGTGCACACTCTTTCCTTCGTTCATGTTACTGACGTACTTTCATAGATAGATACACTCACATCCGCACAATTCGTACGCTCGCCCATGAACGTACACACACATTTGGTTATATAATGCAAGCGACAGCGTATGTACACTTTTCGTGTTTCCCGAAAAAGAAGGTTTCACGATACTGCATATGCTGCAAAAGCGTAAGAATAGAAGAAAAGAAATGAAAGTAACAAGAGCCAAAAGCATTCGGGGGTTTCTTTATTCCATCTGTGCTGCGCCGAGATAACACGGAACGAAATTTTCAACTTTAATACTACACGGCGAAGCTGTACGAAGTACGTATGTGCATAAGTTATTAGTATATACGTGAACAAACGGTCTTATAACTTCTCGGGAAAACGGTGAAATTGATCTCATTTAGCGAAGAAATTTCACGGCAACGAAATTTATATGAACCTCCCAGGTGCTGCATATTTTCTGAACTTGCTCTTACGTATTACGATTCACGTTTTGCTTCGTCGAATAATAACGACAAAAATTGTTTCATGGGGTTTAAACCTATGAAATTTCACGGGGCTGAAATGTTCCAGGATCTTCGTATTTTGAGGTGCGCATACTAAAGGAAAATTGCGTGATTAATCACAACGAAATTTCGACATCACACCTCAATTCGTGTTTGCGCAGCTTTTTTTCTCAAAATGACAGCCTTGCAAGAATTTTCTCCCCTGTCGCGATGCAACCAACGAATCTTGCTCCGTCTTCCTGTTATTTTATAGTCTCTAGCCATTACTCGCTGCTAAATCTCGACATTGTCGAAGTCCCAAGTAGGTTAACTCAGCAGGAATTTGTACCGAAGAGTAACGACGAATTTGAAAGCAGTCGAGAGTTTTGCTAATTCTCCATTCTCGTTTAACGTGCATTAGACACACGTACGTTGGTCCTAACTTTGGTTAGGGTACGGAAGCGAGTCAATATTGGAGTCTGGATGAAAGCCAGGGAGCTCAATGGACTCGACTGTACGGAGCATCCTGCCGAACATCCCCGCCCACGATGTTCTACCTGCACATTTGTACAGTCGAGTCTCTTACGGAACAAAAGCTCAAATCACTTTTCTCCTGATTGTAACATCATTAAGCTTGAGCCGGATGGCGAAATGACAGCAAATACTTTTCTTCCTCACGACTTTTTTGTGACTCTACCGATGCCCCCGTTCCAGTGGAATCTCCCGAGAGCCACTTTTTCCTAAAAGGCCCGTCGTAGAACTGCGCTTGCCGGAGGAAGCGAAACCGCCACCGCCACAAATGTCCGCGTTTTAAACTAAACTCCAATCTGTTGACAGCATCAAAACTCTGTTAAAAGTGTCGCCGCAGCCAAAGATAAAAATGTGATTGAATCGCGGACGAATCTGGGGGTTGGATCACTTGAATTGGAATAGCGATTCGATCGCATGTCAAAGAATTCCAGTGTTTTCAACGTCTGGGTCGAAGGGTTTTACTGTAGGTGCACGTACCCACTGGTCTCAGTATGCATGGAGCGATGTCGAACCATGTCGACACACGTACAAGATAAAACTCGCTAATTATTCTCTCAGACTGGGCCAAATTGCATCTTTTTGGGCAGTCGTCATGACACAAGGAATGACACAGGAAAAAAATTTGGTGCGAAGGTTCTAAAAGGGGAAGAGTAAAATAAAGTTTCCTCTCAGGAGAAAAGAAATTGTCGATAATTTTATATATTTCAGGAAAAACCACTCTCCCGTTGAGTGAAAAAAATCGCTTTGATCCTACGCGTAATCTGATTACGAGGGGGGTCTAAAATTGTGACGACGGGCTATAAAACGTACATTACTACCTAAAAGTTAGGGTCAACTTTTTATATGCGCGTGTCCGTGTGGAGACGCGTCAGCGAGTATATGGGCTCGCCGCACAATATCGGGAATCTCGATGGCTTGTTCTATCGATTGGATGAAGGACAC
The DNA here is from genome assembly GCF_019457755.1 of Venturia canescens. NCBI lineage: Eukaryota > Metazoa > Arthropoda > Insecta > Hymenoptera > Ichneumonidae > Venturia > Venturia canescens. The sequence goes on from NC_057421.1 coordinate 18,738,738, forward strand.
AAATGATAAACCTCTGATACGATAAACGTGGAGGGGGTGAAAGAAACGCTCGAATCGTTGGGCTCCGGGGCGTACAGATGAAATTCAATGGGATTTAATTTCATCGCGCATTCGCAGTGTTTAGGAATTGGAATATTTCCAAAACGTTGAAAGTCTACGAAAAAAGGATGGAATGAATCGATGTTATTGATACTTGTCACGAAATTGGATTTTGGGGAATGAAAAGCAATCACTAATCGTTCCAATCGAGTGCCATTCGCACATTTGCACAGTTGAACGTTTTATCGTATCGATTAGTCCGCATTAAAAAATCAAGGAGAAACAAATTTCTCGACTCGAGAATTTTCCGCTCAGCTTCTAACGATTCTCCCAGTCCTCGAACACAAAATCCGTTTCCGCGACTGAAATATATGTCCATCCAGGTATATAGGACTCGATTTTATGAGAGCAGCGATTGCCGGAAAAGGGAGAAAGGAGGATCGAGGAATTATATTTTTCCAATGGAATTCCGTGGGAAATACGTTCGATGGGCGATTGGATGCTTCGTTGTGCGCACTATTACGGTTTTTTCTTTTATCTTATTCAATTTTTTTTCCAACACTTTAGTAGCTGTTGAATCTTCTCACCTTTTTTTATCCCGAGTCCCATCAATTCTTCTTCCGCTGTTTTTTGCGTCGGCTCTAAAACCGAGAGACGCAATCAAATCGAAATGCCAGATCTCGTGGATCGTGGAATAATCCCATTTTTATTGTTTTCTTCATCGTTTTATAGACGTGTCGGTGAAAAAAACTGTGCGAATATTTGGTGCAAGCACACTGTTGAATTGACTCGATACGAAAACAGATGGACGACAGAGAAAGAGAGTCGATCGCTCTCATTCCCCCTCGTTTCTCCTGAAATAGTCATTTACGGGAATTGAATTTATTAGTGGGACTGTCTGAGGGAGTGGGGACAATTAGAGACAATTATTGAGGTACCGCGTCAAGCGCAAGGGAGTCTTCTATCCCCCGGTTTTCTGGTCGGTTTATAGAGTTCTATAAATTGTGGTAGCAACGAAAGTTGATGCACCGTTGAGAGTCGATTTTTTTTCAGAAAACTCTTAACTGCCATGAAGTAATTTTCCAAATCGAGTAATTACTCTCGAAAGTAAGGAACTCGCAGTTTTGGAGTATTTAGTAATTTCAAAGAAACCGCGTTTATGAGTGGGTCAACAAATGCGCCTGGTTTTTTCGGTCAACATTCATTTTCGAATGTCATTTCGTCAGATTCGTCGTATTTTCAATCGCGTTTCTCGTTGCCAATGCTAATCTATGCTCGTAATATTTCTTATCCGTTGACTCGAAATTTATTCGTGCCATTAACAAGCGTCAAGTCCACTCAGCACGAGCTCTAAATTTTGCTTGTATCTCCCCGCGCGACTAACTTTATGGTATTAATTAGCTGCATGTTACATGTCCTCGGAGTGAAATCTCACGAGCGGTATTCATACACGATACGCACATGATGCACGTAACCCGAGATCATATCCTGCTTGACGAAAGAAGAAGGAAAAAAATAAAAATACTGCAAAAGCTTGCTCACGTCGCGCTGCGATTTCCAGTCGCGAGTGCTCATAAACTTAATTGCACCTTTGGGATTACAGCCCGGAGACAAATTTTTTGACCTGGTCAGTTTCTACGCTGCTATTGCGTGTCTCGTTAATCAAGAAACTTGGAAACAAAAAGTCGCCGAGTAGGCGATTTCAGATATGGAAGCAATCGGCTCATCATTTATTCTCATTTAAACGCGCGCATTTCGACACTCGAGTTCGAAAATCGCGGAAAAATACAACGCGGAACAGCACGTCGAAATTTTCATAATTCATTCCTGTCTTCGCGTATTGATCTCGGGTTCGGTTGTTTGCACACGACTCAACGACGAATGAACGAAAAATACCGCTTCACAGCTCGCTCGATTTACCTCGGAAAACATAAATTATACGCGGATATTTTATTTCCACCTTCATCATGATTGTATATATCGACCATTAATGCTCTGCTGAATGGCGATATAAACATTGCGCTTGAACCGCATGTTGAAAATCTCATAATGTTGCCCATAAAGTTTATAAATAATACGTGTTTTTATAGAAAATTCTGGAATTAATGAATTTTATTGCACTACGTGACACGGAAAAATGCAATTATGAAACGTAATTGATAATATCGCGTTAAAAATCCTCCGAGCGTTCTCCATTTTTTCAGTCCCATGGAAATTCACGTCTGGAATGACTCACAATGTTCCTTGTCATATGATCGTCGACTGAAATTTTTGTAACCGAAAAATGAACAATTTGTTGGAAACATAAATGATTCACTAAGTCGTGAAAGGAATACGGTCACCGTGTCTGAATTCTTGTTTCTCGCTTCTTCCGTTTCTCAAATGATCAAATTGTACCGAATTTTCCAAAATTTTGAAACGCACGACTCCGGAATTATTCAACATTTTTTTAAGTCGATAACAACCGTAGATCTTCTCGGCGTGGATTGAGAATATTTTTCTCTCAGACACGACTCAATGTTCTTAAGATCGACGTTTCACGCATAAAATGATAGACGGAAAAAGTCCCGGTGTCTTGGAGCATATGCCGCGTCACGAGCACATGTCACACGCGGGTGAAAGCGTGTATATCGAGCGGAAAAGGAGCAAGAATAGACAGCATAAGGCGTGCACATACGCCCCGCATGGACTGCGATTTGTTATGGTGTGGAAATGCTTTTATGTGGGCTATTGACGAAACATAACAGGGGGGATAATATTCATAAATCAGTCGAGGGAAAAAAGCTTGGAGAGATGTCAATGACGGGCGTTGTTAATGGTAAACTGATTTAGATATTCAAACACCATTATAAAAGCGGCGCGACTCGTTTTCTGACGTGCCCGTCGAGCCACGTGAATTCGTTTCTTCTCTGAACATTCGAACGGTTTGAAGAAAAATGTGGAAAAAATTGAGGAAAAGTAAAAAGTGATTTATTGGAGCAGCAATTCGAGTACTTTTGGAAAGCATACTTCAGAAAATCAGAGAAAATGTCGTCGAAGATTGAATCACAATTGAAATAGTGCCACGAAAAATCTTCGCACTGCGCTATTTATATTATTGCTGGAAACGTTCAATCGTCCTGGCAGAACTTTATTGAATTAGCGTGCATAACTTTGAAATATTGATATTTCATCGTACCACCAACAAATGGTTCGATACGTGTAATATCTTTAGTACACTCGTGTACCGGAAAATGATCCGATGACAACGATCCCGAATGTATCGCGTCTGTGAAATACAGATATTCATATCCACATGATTCCCGTTGCCCAATAAATTTCGAGAGTCCGCACAGACGCTTGTTGCTACAAAACCGATTGCCGATGAATAATATCTCGCAAGGCTGGGCGCGAGTGAGCACAGTGCAGAAAAAGTTAATGGCCTAGACGATATTGCGCGGAGTTCCTCTCGTAGATATAAAAAAAAAAAGTGTATCGGTTCTCCGGTTATTTATGATGTCTCGCGATCGGCTTTATACGCGAGTTCATAAAATATGTGTATTCGTACTAACCTAGAGGGGTTTCGATGGGAGCAGTCATCGCTGAGTTAGCATGACTGCGGATAACTTTTCCTTCCGAAATCCCCAATCGAGCTTTCCTCCAAATTCATATTTTAGTAAAAGGACTGAATTTTTGGCAGTATGGAGGCAAATAACTTGTGGAAAATCCGGTAACTGTACTGCGTTTTTATGAACTCTAGTTTAAGGGGGGGGCCCTGCTTTAAAGGGTCAAAAAAATCGATTGGTTTCGGGAATGTTTTTGGGTAGACGGAAATAACTCGATATAGCCAACTTTTCGGTATAGTTTCAAGGATATTTCAAGAGTACAAAAACATTTTTTTCATGCGAGAAATAAATATTTGTATATGGTTCATGCGTAAAATCTTATTGTCAAAATTTCTCAACTGCGTACAATGTGAAGATCGTAGTTATTCTCTGCAACAAAAATTCCAATTTTTTTTCCCAGTTTCATTTATTTTCCTTCCATATGAATCTATAAAAGCGCAAAAAAATTACGAAATTCTATGTTTTTAGTGAGTTTGAAAAAAAAAAACGCTTCGAAAGAAGAAGAATATCACTTCAACGTGCTGTAAATATAAAATTTCGCAATTTTTTCGGCTTTTTATAGGTTCACATGGAAGAAAAAGATATGAAAATGGAAAAAATATTGGAATTTTTGTTGCAGACAGTAATTACGATCTCCACATTGTACCACTGAGGAACTTCGACGCAATCAGACTTGGCGTATAAACCATGTACAAATGAGTATTTCTCTCATAAAAAAATGTTTCTGTACTCTTGAAATTTCCTTTGCTATACCGAAAAGTTCGCTATACTGAGTTATTTCCGTCTATCCTAAAAACATTCCCGAAAACAATCGTTTTTTTTTTTTTACTTTCTAAAGCAAAACCCCCCCTTAATTCCAAGTTGTTGCAGACGAAATTAATATCAACGGTGCTGAGTGCTATGCTCGCTCGATTCGGCATCAAAGAGCCCATATAAATTTACATATTAAATACACATACGTACATTAGAATGTGTCGTAAACTTCTCGCTCGCTTCTCCAGTCCAAATGTTTTTTTTTGCTTTTTTTTTTCAACTTCTTAACCTTACGATGTGCATGAGTTTTGCTTGGTATGGCATATAATAATATATAATTTATAAACACGATGTTGTATAGCGCACGAAGGCAAACCGTTGCACATATAATGTTGGATATATCCAGTAAATTTGCTTATTTTGCGTTGAACGTGATCGCTGAAACCCTTAACGGCGCGGTAAAGGTGTGTGACCATAATATCTAGGTATACGAAGCTAATGGAGGGAACTCGTAAAGAAAATCGTAAGAACTGGCGGATATTGTAGTAACGATCTCGTTTGCGCTTTCTCGCGGTCATATCGTGTAAGAAACGTAGAAAATAATCGATGATTCATCGCGGTAAACATGCATGAGGGGGGGGGGGGGGGGGGGGACGAAAAATTCTTCCGGCAACGGAATCGCGCTCGTAATATTTCGCTTTTATCGTAGGATTTGTTCTCGCGACTGCGCCGAGAAAAGGAACGATGTGAAACGAGACGCGTACGACCGCATCGCAGCGGTTGAAAAATCGGGTGTTACCGGTTTTTTTCGTTATTTTATGGACGCATAAATCTTCCTGTTCAACATCAAGTTTCTTTAATTTCGCGGCGAGAACAAATGTTGAGGTTCGCTATCGGGTGAAATTAATTTTGCAATTAAGCGTTTTGAACTTCCGGCGAAAATTTGAGGCTATTGAACGTACAAATAATAGAACGACGAATCGTCGATAATTCGTGGGGCAAGAATGTAGAAAATTTTGTTAATTAAATCACCACGTGTTCTCAGAACTACGTGATTAAATCATTGTTCGAGGAATATTTGGTGAACAATTTTTTCACTCAAATTCGAGCTCTTGGGTCTTGAGAATTGAAGATTTTCGTTGCAGAATTTCTCCTAGAAACATTGTTTTTCCAGCGACTGTATCAGTTTTTACGTTTTTATCAGCCACTCATAATTTTTTCGTTTTTTATTCGCCTGCGGTAAGAAAATTTTAAAACCTTCACCAAACAAATTTTCTAAAAACCTTTGGTTACCATCGAAAATCGCCGGAATGTCAATTCGCTCATATTTTCTCCTCGATTTAAGTAAATCCTATAAAATTCAAACAAGCGTAAGTAGAAAAGAAGCGAAGAAAAAGCGTCGTCTGCGTGCGAAGCCCATTTCCCGGGGTGGTATAAGAAAAGATTGCCTGAGTGTAAGTGGAGGAGAGAGCTGTGGAACTGGTTATTGTCTTGGGTGAAACGGAGACCAGATACGCGAAGGGGCCCGGGCGCACGCGCCCGTGACCGTAATTACCGTGAAGGGCCAACGAACGAGTGAGTTAAGCGAGAAGAACAAATGTACACAGCAGCACCGAGTATAACGAGAATTTTCCAGCACCCAGAGCAGCAAAAGCTCGTACGTCTATACGTGCTCCACCCTGCGTGTGGCTCTGCTGGTGCTGCTCATCATTGCGGTGTGGTGGAATAATCACGACGTCGGCGTCGTCGTCGTGCCCGACGAATCGTCTGTTGCTGTACCTTTTTTCTCTTTTCCTTTTTTTTTTATGAAAAACATCACGGAGCTGAATAATAGACGAGGCTTGAGAATACCGTTACGAAAAGTGCAATTGCACTATTCCGGATAGACACCCTCCCGTCAAATAATGAGCAGGAAAATGTTGCTTTCAATAATAAACAAGCAGAATTACTGGTCCGCGACTGAAGATATAATTGCATGGCAAATGTGACAAATGATGCCGTTTACCGCTGGCATTTAATCGAGTTTAATGAAAACATCGATAAAGGAAAACACGAGTTTGTTCACCCAACAGAAGTTTGAGTAATTTTATGTTAATTGTTCGTGCGCGTACACCTTCGCAGGCTCCTACGCATCCCATCGTTTCAACTCGAATTTTCTCGCTCGAGGGACCCCCCGAAGATGTTGTCTTCGTACACCCTCTCGCGAACCACCGCCGACTCTTTACTTACTGGGAGTTCTAATTAATTATCGTAATCGGAGATTCAGTGAACCATTTATTGGTCTCGTCCAAAGCTGTTTATGAAACACGCGTTGAAACTTGTGATAATCAAGGACGAATGACGTCGCGAAGATCTCTTTATCCCGAGTAAGAAACATCTGTGATTGTTAATCCATCAGTGGTAATTAGGAAAGGTTTCGACGATATAAGACGGAAACGATGCTGCAAAGCGGATAGCCTTGGGCTCGTGATTAAATATTTAGTCGTGTTTTATCGAGCTTCCTGAGTCTCCGGTGGGATTCGTAGCAGGGCTTCCCACGTTCGAGCCCCGAACGTGGGCAAGAGCGCACGAACTAGAATGGGCATTAAAAATACAAACGGTAAACAGGAACGTTTGTGGATGTGCAAGAGAAAAATTAGCTGATAGGGATCGAAGGATCGTTTACGTTCTAATGGTTCCGGTCGACGAGAGCATAAAATACGATTTGACGTCAAATCATTCGAACTTTTATTATTTCACAGAGAAATTTTGATCTTCGTCGAACCTCCGGATAATCGTCTTTGATAAAACGTACATCGATGCGTAATAAACTCGACGGACAACACTGAAAAGTCGAAGGAGCTTTCGTAACTTTAAGCCCGATATAATGTGAATATAGTTGAGCAAACTGCGTGCGGGCTCGTTACGAAAGTCTAATGACCTCGTTAATAACTGTAGTATCACCTTAAAAATGAAGAAGGGAACGTACTCTCACACCCGCGGACGAAAACTTTCAGCAGTGATAAGATCGAAGACTTCTTTGCCTGCTTGCATAAGTAACACGATAATTATAAACGAAAATGAGAATAGTGAAGACGGCACATGCTGAAAGAGGGAAATTAGTAATGATAAGAAGAGAGTTTTTATTATCGAAAAATCTTTTCCGCACTCATTGGACATCCTTTTTTGTCTTCAAAAGGAGTCCGTAATTGTATGATGAACGCGTTACGAAAAACACTTTGAAGCGTATATTCCGGCGACGCGCAGACCCATGAAATTACATTACGAAAGCGATGAGTATGGAATTTCGTGTGATTCAGTTACAATTTTAGCTCGAAACAGACGCCTCCGCAGCTCCTTACATCAACGAAATGAAATAATAATAATGGCAATAACAATAATAAATCGATCAGGTGGCTTTTGTATGTCAGGTTTTAAGGAGCGACTGCTGGATAACGTCACAGAAAAGTACTGCTCTCCGTCGTATTTGTACAGGCTGCGTTGGGGAATCGCGTAGCTGTAGAAAATCCGGATCGTTCATCAAAATAACACCTCCGGTGGTCGCTGTCAGCCGTATAACGTCGTCGTGAAGCCACGTAGGTTAGTGCCTCGTGTATACGTTGGACCAGGTTGGAGGTTTTGAGCCCTTGTGGGCAGAGCACATCGTGCGGTTGTATAAATTACCTCGGGTGACATTGTGTACCGGTGCGAAAAGGGTTTGCCGTTGGTGCACGTGTTAAAGTGTATAGGACTAGCGTTAGATTTTCTACTGTATCGTATCTGCTGGCTGTCCGGATTTTTCGAGCGCTTCTTCATTTCGCTTGTTCATTCACATGCCTGCGAAACCACTGCATTCATGCTTTGCTTGGTAAAACAATCGAGAAAAAAGGGATCGCGGAATGAGCGAATGCTGCGCGGCTCCAGATACGCGAACGAACTCTGCGGTTGTGATAAAAATTGTTTGTTTCTTCAGTCTCGTTGTTTCAACTCGACGATAAAAACATTTTAAAACGAACAAAACGTATTTGCATTTGACAAGGTCGCAGCACAGCTAACAAACCTTTCGTTCATTTCATTCGCTCATTCGTACCCTTTTTATGTTGTTTCGTTCACGATATTACACGTCCTGGTCACAGCATAAGTTTCAACGTTATTTTCATGTGCAGATAAACCTGCTTCTGAGGACATGTAAAAGGATTTTTTAAGTATTAAGGGGCTCACCCCGGCAGTCGGATTTTTCGACGTTTTTTCGCGATTTTTTTGCGGCGAGGAATGAAAATATAGCCTTTTGAAATTTGAAGGGTTCATTCACTGATATTTCAACTCTATAATAGAATTTTTTAATTCTCGTATCTCGGGTTGATTCAATGTAAAACTATTCCACACGAACCCATGTGTTTTTCCATGGCCTCCACGATTCCGGGGAATCGGTTGATTCGAGATGAAAAAACCGGAGAGCGTTTCGATTTTTAAAGCAGTGGCTATCGTTTGAACTAAAATCACAAAAAAATATTAAAAATTGAAGGATTTTCGTGTTTTTAATCGAAAAAAATCGGGCTGATCCACGAGGCGACCCCCTTAATACGAATGGAAGTTCGTTTGCATGATCCTATATGTCAAATGCAATAATTGCTCGCTGTCTAATCGCTCGGCTAATCTTTCAAATGCCCTGCTCAAGTGTGGTCCTCGTAAAATAGTTACGGTGTTACGATCAGCCCACGAAATTGGGATTGAGAACAATAACTCTCGCCGTATCTGAGTGATAACCCAGATACCGCGAGTTATTATTCTCTACGGAGGTGGGGACATTCAGAACCTTCCGTTCGTGAAACGGGTAGCAGAGACGAGGCTACAGAAAGAGAGAGAGAGAGAGAGAGAGAGAGAGAGAGAGAGAGAGAGAGAGAGAGAAGTGGGAGGGGCAATGAAGAGAGGAGAGAAAGATCGAAATGCATTTGGTTGAATTCACAGTGTGTAAATTACGTAATTGGGACGATAAATTTTGAGATTTTCGGTTAAATTGCGATGCTTTCACAGAAAGTTTGGGAGACGAGGCTGATTTATATGCAAGTTACGTGTTCTTGAAAAAATCGCATCTGCTATTCGATCTTTCACCAAAACACTGACAGTTCCAGTCATGCTAAATTTTCAGCTTGTATAACTATATTGTTCCAATGTGCACATAGTTGGATTGCACTTTACCAATATCTCGAACGACCGCAGCTCGACGAGTCGACGACACAAAGTTGTGCAACACCGCGAGGGAAGAGAGCAGCGGGGGGGGCGGGGGCTGAATGACGTTGTGGGAATCGCGTGTCTGTTGAGAAAAGATGAATGATAGAAAAAAGTGTTTTTTTCTCGGAGAGTGCATGGAAAAAATTGCTCGTTTTTCTGCTCACTTACGTTGGTAATTCTTTGAAGAATATGAGCTGAGATTCTCATGGCATCGTGTCATCAAGTTCCTTCTGTTACCGAGGAGTGTGTAAAAATGAGAGAAAATCACGTCGCAAATTTCCGACGAATTTACGAAAAATGCTCTTTTCGACATCACACTAAAGAAAGCGTCAATTCATCGACTTACAAAAAAACGCTTCCCCGATAAAATTTTTTCGTACTTTTTTCAAAGGGTTCGTAAAAAAAGGAACCTGAGAAGTGCTCTTCGCGTATGAAAATTTCGCCATCGAAGCAAAAAAGCTCGAGTCATAGTCTGAGGGGTGGATCATCGTCGAGTGAATGAGCGAAGGGGTTTCTCATATCAGCATGTACTCGAGCAACTCGCAGCGAAAGAATGTCAACGGGGCGCAAAAATCGTAATAAGGAGGGCGATGCCAAGAGAAAGGGGAATTTAAATCGGGGGAAATCACGTTGAGGGCGGTTCACTGCTGTTGAACGAGTCACAAACATTTTTTTGCTTCGACTTTCCTGTTAAGAATTTTCCTAATTAGAATTTTCAAAAAATCAATTTTTTTTATTGCATTTTTAGGAAGTATACATACTTAAATGTGTTATACTCAAATTTTACAACGATTTGAGCAGTCTAAGTGTACTTTTGAGCGACGTTTACTTGGCTGTCTGAGCGCACTGATACGCACCGCGCAGAGCGGTACCTTAAACGCGTTTTTCTCAAAATGACGTTTTTGGACTATAGCTATAGCGCATATCATACGAATTGTGAAAATTTGAGTGGAACTATTTTTTATTTTTGCCAAAAGAGATGAAAAAACGTGCTGTTTCGTAGTTTTTGGAAAAGCGACAGCCATTTTGTCATTTTTGAAGAAATCGAAAATCGTATGATACGCGCTATAGCCGTTCACCCATTGAATCTAAAACCATTTTTATTATTTTTCTCCGATCATTCGTTCCAGAGATTTTATCAATAGCATAAACCGCTTTTTATGTCCATATTTATAATTTATACCGATCAAAAAAATTCGTGAAGATAGTATTTTTTTTGCTCGTCCAATTAGGGTAGACCCCTTAACCGCTTTATTTTTGCTAATTTCGTTGTTGGCATGAAACGTGTTTTGATAACGGATGAAGCACGCGCGAAGTTCAGGCTCAGGCTTTTGATTCGATAATTCCATAAGAAACGATGAGTCTAAAAATTCCGTTCCCCTGAAATCGCAAGCCTCAACCGTTTTTTTGTTTTCATTTATCGTTACAAAAGACATTTTGTGAGTGCCGATTTTTCTTAGCACTCGGCCAGCTGAACGGTAAAATTATTGTAAGCGTGCGGGAGCGGTAGCAAGTTTGAGCAAATACATCATCGCGGTTGTCCTTCGTTCGTCGGGGTTTAGAATCACCGCTAGTTTTCGCGTTGCTGCGGGGCTCACGAAACGAATAGTACGGGGTGAACCGTCGCGCTGCATGGCCAGAGACACTGTGGTGGGGGAGAGACTTGGCGAGGCGCGCGCTGCGCGCTGGTCTCCCGAGCTGCGAGTGAAAGGAGAAGGGGAAAGGGCAGTCGGCGACGGTGGGGGCCGTAAACACGCCGGCGCCACGGGAGCTCAGTGCGGCCGCGTCCGTCAGAGGCATCGCTTCGTAGCATTTTGTCATTCGCATTCCCCTTGCCTCGTTATTTTTCGTCGCGAGAATATACGAACGGTTTTTAGTGGATTAAAACCACGTTTTTGCACAGCGAAATATTACCCGAGTGCTAAATAAGTCTCGCCATTAAATCAATCTCAAACGAGAGTGTTGAAAGAAACAAATGAAATAAAAATGAAGAAACGCGGCAGTTGGAACGAAAGAGACGTCGGATAGTTGTTATCAAGTGGCTTCTTGTTTTCCAATTGGATGTACACGTCTCGTTATTTAACGGGAAGAAAAGTTCGTAAAAACCGGTCAACTGGAGACTAGATCGTGTTTTTATTTACATTTTCGTCTTCGACTCACGAGTGTATCGTGCTCTTTAGTATTGTTGTTTTTTATATTTCGGTTTCACTTCGTACCGAATGTGTTGTTTGCTCACGATGGAGGCTTAGCTCGAGGAAAAGTAGGGAGATGGATCTGTTGCATTGAGGTTTCCGAAACGAAGTTATCGCAGACTTGTCTAACTTCTCCTTAACGTGCTGTTGGAGCAATCGAGGGGAGGAAAAGACAGTTCGCAGTGATTTTTTGTGCTCCTTTTATCACGTTCGGTGTATACGAGTACGCGAGTTTGCTGTTCAGTGCGTGTGTGCGTATTTTATAATCATATACATGTACGTAGATATATTTATATCTCTATACACGGTGTTTCTGTGGTCTCCTCGGGTTCGTTTGGTCGTCGGCCTTCGCACGAGGGAACAAAGGGCCGGAGGAGTGGGAGCATCGCCTCTTTCTCTTTCTCTCACTCACTCGCTCATTCGATGTTGGCGAGACAAGTGAGACGGAGCATAACGAGAAAGGGACGAAGAGGAAAAAAAGGGCAAAAAGTATCGACCGAGAGCGTCGACCAACTCGTAAGTCGATTTACCCAAAAAAATGCATTCCTTTTCGTCATTGTTTCTGCTCGAATTGTTGCGAGCACGAACTGCTCGCCCAACGTACCTGTTGGATAACTGTACATTGAAAAACACTCTTCTCTTCCTCTCGGTGAATCTGAGGAAAATAAATATCGGAAGTCTTTATTTCGTTTAAACTTTATTCTTGCAAGATGATCTCAGGACTTGGTATTTCCTGATCGAACTACTACTCACTTGACTTTATTGATACTAATTTTTCACTGATCTGGAAGAAGTTACTGGACTTCCAAGGATCCTTCATTGTCCCCCATCAGCGATTTGAATAGATTCTGACATCATAACAATTACGAATTCATGCAGTTCGTCGTCGTAGAGCTCTCAACATTTCCTTTTTTTTTTTCAATGAGTGTCTACGTAACGTCACAACCCTTACGGCGAACAGTGCCAGGGTCGGTCTCACGTGCTACTTTTTAAAGTTTGCGATAAATGAATGTTCGTGCAGTCTTTACGTAGGCTCGATAAGGAGATGAAGTTTTTTGAATCTTCTTCCATGACGACTTGCTTCGAAGTAATTAGCATCGACGTACTTAAAACTTGTCCAAATCCACGACAAACCGGTACTTTTATAAAAGTCATAATTTTTGTTTTTGTTATTTTTTTGTTCATAAAATTGTTCATCCCTACCCTCAAGAATTGGCGAATCATTGAAAACTGAGACGAAAAAATAAGCCAATCTTAAACGAAATACAAGGCTCGCTCGTGTGCGGGAGTCATTTTGGTTTGCGTCATAAAAAAAATGAAAACGAGCTTAGAATGACGCTGAAGTTTCCAACGTTGGAGTCCAACGAAATAATCGAAAAAAACTCCAATAATTCCAGTAATTCTCCTATTTTGTTCCCTGCCAAATTTGCGATTCGTAGTTTTTCAAGCTACATCAACGATTCGTGAAATAAAAAATTGGTGAATTAAAAACGTTTTTTTCGTTCATTTCGTTGGAGTCCAACGTTGGAAACTTCAGCGTCGTAGCTTAGACCAAAATCGAGCAAGCTCTTGCGCCTCATTTTTTCGCTCAGTTTCGCAAAGCTTGGACTGAGATAAGCCCCGAGTAATATTTCCTTCCGAAAAGTATCGATGTGCGATATTATCCCGAAACTATCGGTATCGTGTTAACCGAAACGATAAATCTTCTGGAATTTATGTGTATAATAACGCGTGCATTAATCCAATAATCGTTAGTTCATTAGGCATTCTTCCCGAGGGATTCTCTCGATATTGCTCAACTAATTATGTGGATATTTGTGTACAAATTGGAATTTCTCATCCTTCATATCACGGTAATCCAATCCTGCAGTGAAATCCAAACAATGCGGAATTTGAAAAGCCATGAACGGAAGCTGGCTCGTTGCGATGCCTGCGATCTTCAATTTTTTTGTGACCGAATTTTTCAACGCAGAGCGAGCCACAGCGGATTGATCATTTTTGCTGAACGCCGTTGTACAGCCAACCAATAAATAATTCTCTTGAAAGAACAATTTCACCTCCAGAAGCCCCTCATTCATATTTTCCCCAAGTTTTCATTCTCGCTCGCCATTTCCGCATAAACGTCGCAGCTGCGACAACAAATTCATAAGTTTGTTCGTGATCGTCGAATTCTTACGTATGCGGAATAACGTAAACGCATTTTCGAACTTGACATTCGATTCATCTCTCGAGGATTCGTTATCGGAGATACCGCACGCACAACAAACGCCACATTCATACGATACGAACGCTGTGAAAACTTTGGGCAATAAACCGATAACGCTTATCAACGCTCTTCCATATCTTTGTATTAATTTATCGTATTTTTTCGATCGTTATTATTTTTATTTCACGGATCGATGCTCGCGAGAGAGACACACACACAGACAGTACGCGATGGCCCATCGATCGGTCAACTCTTTCATTTGCCTTCCTTCGCACTGCTCCATACAAATATCTTTCCTTATCTCATATCGGGTGCGGGCATCGTAAATCGCAATTTCTATATGAACATCGTATCATCCCGTGTACGGTCTGTCTACTAATTTCTTTGCCATTGACCAGCCGTTTATATTTCTCGTTGTATCGCGAACACGAGGAAAAAAAGAGTTGCGAGACCCTATGAAAGCGTGTGTATACAGTTTTAGTGTTTGGTTATCCTCTGTTTTGTCTCCCACGGATCTTTCGTAATCCCGAACTTCGTCGCTTATCTAATCTTGCGAATGTGTTTCATCACAACAATAAAATACTCGTGGATATTCCTGTTTTAATCAGATCCGCGTGTGACACGTTGACAAAACATCTTTTACGATCTTCCACATTCGAAATACTCAACTTATTGCAGGCTTCTTCAAACTGATTTTCAGGCCCGTGGAAAACTGTGAGCATCGTTTATGCTTATGTATGTAATGTTGTTACAGAGATAAACGTTGCTCGTTTTGAAATTACGACGCTGCAGTTTCCAACGCTCGAGTCCGACGAAATGAAGGAAAAAACATTTGTAATTCACTCATTTTTTTATTTCACGGAGTATCGGTGCGGCTTGAAAAACTACTAATTGCAAATTCGACAGGGAACGAAATTAGAGAATTACTGGAATTATTGGAGACGACGCTGAAGTTTCCAACGTTGGACTCCAACGAAATGAACGAAAAAACGTTTTTAATTTACCAATTTTTTATTTCACGAATCGTTGGTGCAGCTTGAAAAACTACGAATCGCAAATTTGCCAGGGAACAAAATAGGAGAATTACTGGAATTATTGGAGAGTTTTTTTCGATTATTTCGTTGGACTCCAACGTTGGAAACTTCAGCGTCATTTATTGGAGGGCTTTTTTACATCGTTTCGTTGGACTCCGATGTTGCAAACTTCAGCGTCATTTCTCAGCGTTCGGTGCCCCCCCCCCCCCCCCCCCCCCTCACCGCGTCTCACTCCCTTTCGTTTGATCGAGTGCGATCGAGAATAGTGCACATTTCCGAATGGCGCTTCTCGCGCACTTTATTTGTGTGAGCGTAAGAAAATAGTCGCGCGGTGATTTTAGTATCACCGCGTTCTGATCGGACTGCATCGCTGACCCATACCCCCCGGCTGCCACCGAACCTGCAAGACAGGTAGTGACGTCATCCCACGGTCCACATGCCGTTTTCTTTTAGTCCTTGGTCGTTTTTTATTCCCCTTCTCGTCCTTTTTTCCCCTCTGTTCATTCCTCTTTTAGTGCGCGCATGCATCGATCGACCGTTAGGCGATTTATGGTATTTATAGAATCCTATATAGCGATAAGCAGTGTCTTGTTCGACTTTTTAAAAGCGAACATCGAAAGGGCGGCTCTGGTTACACCGAGTTTGCTTTATTTTGTTTCATCTTCCAATTAGAGCTGGAAACGATGATTTTTATTGAAAGTGAACTCTTCTCCGATCTCCTGTTTATTAAATCCTCTTTTATTGCAACATTTTTTTTACCCTGTGCTTTTTACTTGATGTTCCTTCGAGGGAGCTAACCATTTCGAACGACCTTTATGCACGCTCCTCAGACAAACTGGCAAGATCGGGTCATTGGTCCAGCTGCTCATCTCTTTTTGTCTGGCTTTCTACACAATGTGGATATACCTGCACTTTTTTACTGACCTGCGCGCGCGCGAGCATTTCATGCTTACTCGGACAAAAAAACGTAACCTGCGTATGTCCCGTTTACGCAGGCAGGTGTCTCGCAGCGCGTTTCAATGCGTCGAATGTAAATCTTTGCAGACGTTTGAACTCGGCAAATACCCGATGAATTTTTTCTTTTTTTCACTCCCGTTGGCTTAAACTTGGAGGTATTCGAACTTCGAAATAATGCGGATTAATGCTTTTATACCAACGAAATATTTGTTCATTTTATCTCAAGCTCTACGGCTATACGATTGAACTCGCATCTTTCTTCGCCCTGGAATACGTTTCATCCGTTCAAGATCTCGTCTCGACGTCAGATACACCGGGTGACTCAGCTCGAACGCTTGAATATCAAGTGATTTGGGAAGCTCTCAGACCCGTAAATCGTTAGACGTGAAAAAAGAATACGAGGGAGAAAAACCGATCGGAGACGGCTCAATAGTCCGCCTGATCTAGGATTGTTGGCCGTCAATCGCCAGAGTTCTCCACTCCGGACTTTTGGAAATGCGGGACTCCCCCCGCTTCTCCGGTTTCTGTATGCACGAATGCGCTTAACTGCTCACGGGATGTAATCGAAGTCGCGGCTCGAACAAACAGAATTTTAAGGAATCGCAAAATTTTTGGATTTCAACATTTTTTATCATCGCAACGCCGATTAATCGACGAACCCTTTTGCTCATCATTTCTTCGAGGTTGCACAAGCATTTTCTCCATTTTTGACAAAATTAAACCTAAATTCTGACCGTGGGCCGATACAATGTCGCTTTCAAAGTCAAAATATTGGGTTCGGGCTGAACCGTACAGAAATAATTGTCCCTTGAAATACAATTTCAGCTTAATTCTTGAATGCC
Organism: Venturia canescens; assembly: GCF_019457755.1. NCBI lineage: Eukaryota > Metazoa > Arthropoda > Insecta > Hymenoptera > Ichneumonidae > Venturia > Venturia canescens. The sequence goes on from NC_057421.1 coordinate 18,755,577, forward strand.
GTTGAGCAGCAATTTGGAGAAACATTTCAAGGTCTGAAAAGCACCAGCTTCGGATTGAAATGTAGTGTCGACGGGGGAATGCAGTGTCTGGAAATAAGTGGTGAAAATATAGAATGGTAGCCGAAGGTTTAACTATTTGATGATCACAGCCCGGTCGCCCGAAATGAATACTTGATTTTGCTGAATACCAGTAAACGATGCATCCGGACGAAAAATCCCGTTGTTGGATCTTTAGCCTCAGCAGTTTGCCCTCGGCTCATAAATATTTTGGATGCGACTTCGTCGAGGACATGCCGCATTGAATTTTTTACTCACCGGACATCAGCGTCACCAACGCTCTCGAGGGCAGAGAAACATGTTCGAGTCTTGGACAGGTCGATTCCAGGGGGCATATATGAAGCGGGCTTTGGTCCATTGCCCCTCCTCATCGATCAAAGCTTTCCGGAGAAGATGGAGTTCGATTCGCATCGACCACGAGGGACACACAGTCTAACGTCCCTCCGGTATTCGTCATTGTGTCTCGAGCTGATGCTCCTCTCTCTGTATTTCGCCTCTTACACCGGCAGTTTCCATCACACGTGTACAAAATTAAGCTCCTTGTGTGCCCTTCTCACCGTCATTCCGTTTTCCTCCGAGGATCTCTCTCGATGCAACATCGAATTTAATAACGTTGATGTGCCTTCCCTCTCGCCTTTGTGGTTGGTCGAGGAGCTAATATTAGCTCAGAGGTTTAACATTTTCGGAGGAATCTTAACAATTTAATAACCTTGAAATATTCACGCTCAGCCTATTCTTTCGTGATGACTCTTGGCCTCTGAGAAATTCTCTCATTTCCCGAGATCCTTTCATCCTATTTCGGTCCCACTTTTTTCTCGCCTCCAGCCGCGTCAACCTTTCGCTCCTCCGTGTATTTACTGAAATAATTAAAAACAAATACGCTCAAGCGGAAGCTTCGCGTTCCTAGATTCACGGACGTTTGCAGCTGGCGAACTTATCTCACTTATTGTGATAAAAAACTGTTATGCAAAATTGGCAAATATGGTGAAATACACGACGCTCAAGTTTGCAACGTCCAACGAAGTCGACGAAAAAAAAATAAATTCGTCGTCGAAAAACCACGAATTGCGAATTCGACAGGAAACGACATGCAGAATTACTGGAATTATTGGAGCAGGCTATTTTACACCGTTTCGTTCGACTCCAACGTTGCTTCAGCATCATTCGAAGATTCAAATGACGCTGAAGTTTCCAACGTTGGAGTCCAACGAAATTATCGAATAAAACCCTCCATAATAATTCCAGTAATTCTCCTATTTTGTTCCCTGCCAAATTTGCGATCCGTTGTTTTTCAAGCTGCACCAACGATTCGTTAAATAAAAAATTGGTGAATTAAAAACGCTTTTTTCCTTCATTTCGTTGGACTCCAACGTTGGAAACTTCAGCGTCGTAGATTCAATGATTCATCTATGGAGAAAGGCCTGCTCTTTTAACTAAAAAATGAACGCTCGATGCACATCGCAGCGTTCATAAAGATTGTGTTTTCCCCATGTTCACGTATCCTTGTACAGGATCATGTAAAACATCAGTGAATAGTCGAGAGGTATTCGAAAGGTTGGATGCATCGATGAACCGTCTTTCGTGTGCAGTACATTCTTTATCAACCTCTACCGCTCTCCTCCGTTCAGCCCATAAATAACTCGTACATGCTTATACATACGTATACACGCGTTCGTCCATGGATATATCGTAATTTCTAGCTCGTGTTCCTTGTATATGTGTGGTGAAGCTGAGATACAGAATAAATGCGTGTACGAGTGCACGTGTGTATGCAACACTTGACTGGGTTGGTTGATCCACAGCAGAGAAGCTGGTGCAACTCACGTGCGGATTCCCGATGATCCTAACGCATGCACTGGCGGAAAACCTATTCGCGGCTCACCGTCGAGAGATGCGAGCGCTCTTCTACGCGCCTGCTTTCGAGCTATCCCGCTAATATAAATATTTTGCTATCTGTGAATTCCCCGCTACTTGGCTGCTCCGCATTACCATTCTATATATAATTCACCAATCGTAAATATCCGATTCGCTAGGGTTTTACGTGGTACGCCGCACACGAGCCGCAGGAACATTGTTGAATTTTAGCATCCGATTAATTTTTGGGTTATTTTCAGCTCGGACGGTCGTACGTGTTCCCGGCTTTTGATATCGGAGTCCAGGGTAGCTTCCCGAAAAAGCGAACAAAATAACCGTTTCAATCGACCCGCACATAATTTTCACGCTCCAAGAATTTGAACGATTTGAAAACATGAGAAATGTTTGTAATCTATTTTCTGAGCTTCTATTCACGGTATGTTGCATAAAACGCGGCTCAATGATCGAATTTTCGGAGGCTACTGATATAATAAATTTGTGTATTGAACATCAAATGGCGGGGAGTGAAATAAAGTTCGTGATCTTCAACTTCAGTTATGCTTCACCTCTCTCTGAAAATACTCGCTACCATTAATCAGAGGCTTTTGAAACGAAAAATCTTCGAGCCACGTGAATTCTCATTTTCTTTGAAACTCCTGCTTTCCATATTAGTATATATTTCGACTATTTCGTCCACCAATCTGTAACACTTGCGCGTTCGACAAGTTTTATTATAACAGTGCGTGGTCCCCGTCATTGGCCAGCTTAGGCTGCGTGGTCGGACTCGTCTAGCTACGTCGGAGCATAATTTTCATGATCCATGTGAGGGCTGCGAGCTGAAGACGAGGAAGAGAAAAAGCGAGAGGGAAAGGAAGAAGGGCGAAAGAGAACAAGCCGAAGATCTCTCTCGAGGCTCTCGCGCCGAGGTGTGCAGTCAGGAGAGAAGTCTCTCTCTCTCTCTCCCTCGCTCCTTCTTCTCTCTTGCCCCTTCCGAGAGATATGTTCACGTTGTCCATATTTATCCACGGCACGCGGGAGCCCCCGGAGCTGCGAACCATTAATTTCAGTCCTCCCGCGGTCTGAACTTACGCGACGATGAGAAAGAGGTCTGGAGGTGTGCGCGCGTTTCTATATGTATATCGCGTGTATGATCGTGAACTACAAAAAGTGAGAGCATCCATAGGAAGGAGTGCGCACACACAAACTTACACGTGTATTAAACGTTGACGACGAGACAGTTTTAACTCGAAGCGCTTACCGGCAATAATTACAGCGTCAATCACTCGTTAGATAGTAATTTCATCATCAACGCTTCTTTTTTTTTCTTCTTATTCATCATCTGAGAATTTTAAACGCAGTTCATTGCCGCACATGAATCCCGCATCCTGGTGCATGTGCTTTTATTCTTGCGTGTAGTACACTCGTCGCAGAAATGACGCTGCACGAGTAAAACCCAGTCGAATTTCACGGGCTCGCGCGGACGTGCGAGCTCAAACAGCGATTCCAATTGTATTAATTAATCTGCGCAATCGTCGATGGGATTGCGTGTCGAGTTTGTGCGATTGTGTAAAGCGGCGACCAGCGTTTGGCCAGCAAAAATTCTTCACGGATACCCTGCTGGCCCATCATCGCAAGCTCCATTCCATATGCGTGACACGAGGCGAAAAAAATATCAACGAGACGATAAAAACAAGGGAGAAAGCGTTAGTGCGGAGAGAATAAATGGAAAAACGAAGTGCGCAGAAGAGCACAAGTGCATGGACTTTCTCTTAAAGGAACGAAAAGCAGAAGAATAAGATCGAGGCACACTGCTGGAGCCAGAGTATATGCGATGAAAGAATTTTTACGGAAGGATGATTCTCAAAGGCTTACACATGTCTGCCCGTATTCCAAGTGCTTTTTCCGAATTCTCGGGCTTCCCTACTTCCGTGTCTAGATATGCATATATCGCACGTATGTGCGAGTGTCTTATTATATAGGGACTTCCATTGTGACTATCGGAGTGGAGTCGCGCTTGCTGATATGGCGAATTTTACGAAAGAGCTAGCCATCAGGGAGGAGAAAACACTCCTCGACGTTATTCCACTTTTGTGGACTCTGCAGACAGTCGGGCGCCGCCGATTATCTATTCACATATATCCTGCACATTCCTCTCTCTCTCTCTCTCTCTCTCTCTCTTCTCATCTTCCCTCGTACATTTATTTTCCCTATTTTTGTCAGAGTCCCATTTCACGATATAACAAACTAAAGTACAGTTGAATCGATGATATTACGCTCGTTATACACTTTACAGTGCGAACGCGAAACGTTTATCGTCCGAGCAGACTCTCTTTTATTTCTACGTACAAAAAGTTTCTGACGAATTTAATTGCTCGATATTTTCCTTTGTCCTAATGTGACTCTGTCGAAGACACTCCTGTGTGGAATTGCTTCCGTTAGCTTTGTTAGGGGACTTGATTGGCTAGCCAATGCTCACCATTGGGAGGGATCGTTTGACGATTTTTAAAAATTTTGATTATTATTTTTGAGCTCACATTTATTAGAAGCGGCCAGTAACACGATTCTGGTGCATTTGTTTCAATTTTATGTTATCTTTGCCATAGTCAAAGGTTCCAGTTCAATATTCGATGGTTGGAATTGTTATTTCTATAAGCCCGAAGATTCCATTGCTCTTGGTAATATCGTGGACGTTGATATACATTTGTTTACTTTGTTTATATTTTACGACGAGTCTCGATTATTATGACGTTGAAGTTTGCAACGTTGGAGTCCAACGAAATGATCGAAAAAAGCCTCCAATAATTTCAGTAATTCTCCAATTTCGTTCTCTCCCGAATTTCAAGTTCGTAGTTTTTCAAGCTGCACCGATACCTCGCGAAATGAAAAATTGGTCAATTGAAAATGTTTTTCTTTTGTTAATTTCGTTGAACTCCGACGTTGGAAACTTCAGCATCGTCGATTATTTTCATCTTCCATCGACTCCATTTCCCGCTTTAGAGAATCCAATAACATTTATTTCCATGTTGACTCAATTCAATCGGACGAAAAAGCTCGTGAAAGCATCTTTTTCACGTAGGGAAACTGCTCGAAGGTCGCTCTTACTCGTACATTATTCGGCAAGGGCCAAACTCATCCGTTCTCTCTTTTCACTCTTTAAATGAGAAGGTTGAAACTCGACGAGGACGCTGGGAATACTTAAAATACGAAGAAAAACGTAACAGATATACTGTAGAAAGGGGGCACCGGGCATGTCAGAGATCGAAAAGCGAGGAGATGCGGTCGAGTCCCAGAGCGAGACGACTTTTGCGGAGAGTTCTCTTGCCAAGTCTCTCTCCTGGTTCTCCTTTTGTGGCGAGACTGTCGGGCGCCCTCCTGCGTGATGTGCACCGAGGATATCGATTCCTTCTTATACCCTCTTCTTCGAATGTCGATAACGCGAAATTCCTCGTAGCAATTGTGGCCTCGCTTCGTCCTCCTTCGATGAGCATATACGAATAACGAGGGTGCGCCCAAAAAAGGGATTTCCTCGTGTATTTTACTGTCAAAACTTATCTTTGGTGGAAAAACTATGAATAATTTAGTTCTTTTCAAATACACAGAATCTAACAGTTTTTTTTTCGAGCTCTGGAATTATCACCTCTTATTTGTTATCATAAAATTTTACTTTAATGAATATTCACTGCATTCGAATGCGTAATAATCTCTGCCTGATGTCTCATCACGAATTTCACGAAGCCCTAACGCTTTTTTAGTGCAGCATCAAAAAGCAAATGAAACTGGAAACTAAATTTGTCCGGCAAATGTAATAGAAAAAGGCAGTGCGAGCTCGAGAATCGCAGCTGTGACGTCAGCATACTTTGCAGCCTACACACATGCTACATTCCCATCGGGCGTGGGTGCTCCTGACGAGAGTTTCGATCGTCGTGCGGCTGCTCGCCGCAACTGAATTTTGCGGTACGATGCCTAGACACTGCTGCTGTGTTTCTGTATATACGTGTGCAGACATTTACTCATATGTGTCGATGTGCTTCGCTGGTCTAAGCATTCCATTGGAATTCAATGATTCTTGTGGTTGGGCGCGATAACCAGCAGCTCATTTAAAATTTGTCTTCTATCTACGTAAATTCTTAAAAAACATGAATAACAGTCAAACCAAAACGCTTCGCAAGCACTATTTGGGCTGATTATTGCCGTTGACCTAACGCGAGAAATCGTTCAAAATTTCTCTAATATCAATTGTGACATTTTTTTTCATCTCATTTCAAAAAAATTTTTTGATATCGTGGGATTGGATGATGCTGAAGTTTGCGAAGTTGGAATCCAACGAAATGATGTAAAAAAATCCTCCAATAATTTCAGTAATTCTCCAATATTATTCCCTGCTGAGTTTGCAATTCGTCATATTTTTCAACCCACACATCAATGGATTCGTGAAAGAAAAAATTGGTGAATTACAAATCGTTTTTTCGTACATTTCGTTGGACTCTAACGTTGCAAACTTCACCGTCGTGGAATTGGACACTGATCGTTACTTTTTGAACAAAGTTTTCCTCATACTTGCAATAATCGTTCCAAAATGTCTAAATTCGCAATGAAACGTTTACTTTTGCTATTTATCATTGAACGCTGATATCGACGAATAATCGAGGTAACGAGGGCTGCAATGCTTTGTTCTCACTTCTGATCGATGCCGCGGATTCGTCATTCGCTTTTATATTCATTGCTCGCAGCATATTATTTTCATTTTTAATATTTTATACTCGAATGTCCGAAGTATTACCGAATGACGTTCATCTCTTTGTAGCGATTCGCTCTATTTGCGCTCGCAATTAGTTCAACCGCGAGTTCAGTTTGACAACTCGATTTTACAGCGACTGCGTCAGCGCGCTCATATTCTCCGCTGTAACTTTGCTACAGAATTAGTCTATATTATGTAGATACGAACTTTGAAGGTGTTCAGTGTCAACACATGCACACACACGTATATCACATTTATGTACCAACCACTACATCGGTATATACAATCATATACTGAAGATTCGGTTTGTAATTTGTTTGATTGCCCTAAGATATGTTCTCACGTTTTTTATCACGTACAAAAATCCTTTTCTCCCGATATTTATCAAAGTGCATTGGCAATAAATGCAGTTATGGTTATTGAACGAAATGTAGAGGAAATAAAAATATGGTTTGTTGGTTTTAACGAATGAAGGTGACACTGAAGTTTGCAACGTCGGAATCCAACGAAATGATCTGAAAAAACTCTCCAACAATTCTAGTAATTCTCCAATTCTGTTACCTGCCTAATTTGCAGTTCGTAGTTTTTCAATCTACACCAATGATTCGTGAAATAAAAAATTGGTGAATTACAAATGTTTTTTTCGTTCATTTCGTTGGACTCGAACGTTGCAAACTTCAGCGTTGTCGAATCAAGGGTCGTTCGATCGAAGAAACATTGTCGATTTTTGCTCACAAAAATTAAAAGAATCTTCTAATTACTGTTTGACAAGAAATTATAAATTCTCAGTCTTCTTTTTATCCGTTGTAACGGATTGAGAAATTTCAATGTTATTCCTGTTGTGAAATTGGATGGGATTTTTAGAGATAAAAAAAAAATTGAGCGGTTGATTTCCTTCTACACGTTTATTTCCATTCGTTCGGTTTCATTTATGTTTCTCGATTTCACAGGTTTCATAAAAATGTTATGCCGGCATCCATCACTTTGATGAAAAGTATCTTGAAATTTTTACGTTTTTGTCTGAGGTTCTTTTGCTGCTATTGACTTCACGGCTCGCCATATAATCGCAATCGATATAAATCGACGGTATTAGACTGCGGAGGACGAGAAAAAAAAACAATATTAAAAGGAAGACGGTCAGAATAGATTTTCGCGGCTTTTCGTCGTTCGACAATTCAAATCCGACAGTCCATAGCCTCGAATTTATAACGTCGTTTCAGGCTCGCTCGTCGTCTCTCTATACATATATTCGGGCGTGGGTTATCCGCGAGAGTAAATCCAAGATGTACGATTTATGGTTGACGTGCACTGCGGTAAACCTGGAATTTCGCAGCTCTCGTGGAACATTCTGTTTCTATACGTATATTTTAGTTTGTAAAAATGAAAAGACGTGTGTACACACGTATTCGCGTACACAAATATTCGTATAACGGGGAATGAGAAAACTGAAAGACTCGACGCAAATTGCGTTGACGTTAAATATATCGATCATATTACACGTGAAGAAAACTGTGCCATTCTCGTAATAAATGCAACGGAGTGTAAAATTGCTCTGAGGACAAAATTCTGTTGTAATATTGAACTAGTTTTTTGCTGTACGTTTTCCATAAAATGGCACGTATCGAATGGCATGTGTTAAGCGAATGAACAAATGAATAAAATTATTCGGTGCAACAGAATTCGGAATAATATTACAAAAAAGCTTTTTTGTACTGAAATGAAACTCAAAATAATAGCAGCGTGTTGGATGGATGATGAAATAATTTTGTTTAACCCGCCTCTCAGACCGTTTCACGTTGAAGCAAAATTATTCCCTTCATAAAATCATCTCAAAATGCTTTCTAGTTTACGAATCCATTGTGACATTTTAGTTATTTCGTTGGGAAATACGAATTTTTGAATGTTGAGTATGGGCGCAGCACCAGGTACTTGGGCGAGGTGAAATCAGAAAAATTTACGAATTAATCAACCATCTAACTCCTTAAATACATCATATATTAGCTTTCCTTTGAAAAGATACAACGTTCGGCGTATGAAAAACAAATGTGTACTCACTTTTCTTTTGCGATAACTGAAGCACGTTTTCAGCGCCAACTCAACACGAAACGCCGCTTCGTGTTGATATTTCGATGGGTCAGAGCAGTTTATCTCTTGGTTTAGGAATATCTATGGTGCAATTCAATCTTGTGTGATGGAACTAGGCAGTTAAAATCCCTACCTTACTGACCGATGCAGTTTTATGAGGCCTGGAAGCGCGCGTGTTGCGTAGAAACAACAAGCTCCAAGAGGTTTAATGTGCAACAGAATATTTTGATAATTCAACGAAACTTCGTTTTGAGTGTGACGTTAAAAAGCCACGGCGTCTCTGCTATATCTCTGCGTATTCGTTAATCAATGTGAGCTTCGATCATAAAAACGGACGAAATACTCTGTCGATTGTGCGTAAACCAGATGGGAAGAGGCAGGTATTCTCAATTTGTGAGACGTCTTCTATCATCATCTCGTGTCGAAGCGGAAAAACGAGAAATTCTCTAGAAATATCGCGAGTCGGTAATGTTTGAAACAATGATTTATGGAATTTTTGGTATTCCCAGTTTTTCGTTGAAATATTCCATTCCGTTCTAGTCTCTTTCGTACGTATGCGTATAGCATCAATACTTCATCATATCAACGTCCACGGAACTCTGTGGATACCATCGATCATTCCGTATCGACGATTCACGATTCCAGCGCACTTGTTTGATTCCGTTCGAACAAAACCCGTAGCTGGGATGACTTCGTGCACGAAATTCAAACGTTTATTCATCCCGCGCGCTCTTTCTCTCTCTTCCTATTTATCTCTTTCTTTTTAGGTTGGAGTGCACACGTTATGTTTAGCTCATAAAACTCTAGTCGCTTCCCGGTCCTCTCTTTCCCTCTCTTCCTCTCTAGTTCTCTGTCAGAGCAGAGCCTCTAGACAGTACGTATTTGCATATACCGGGAATTCAATCGGGCATGCACCAAACGTGTATTAAATGTCGAATCAGACTCTCTTCCCCTATAGCAGCTCCCTGACGTATGGATATTTCGATGGTGCACTTGAAATTCTCCTCGTGTCGATTCCGCACACGCATCACGACCAATTGCATTCAATTCTATGACGTGACATAGTGACTGTTGCTTTTAATAAGAATTCTTCATCGAATTATAAATATTTTACGATATTAATAAGCTCAGCAACAATGACGCTGAAGTTTCCAACTTTGGAGTCCAACGAAATGGTCTAAGAAAACTCTCAAATAATTCCAGTAAATCTCCAATTTTGTTCCCTGCCGAATTTCCAATTCGTCGTATTTCAAGCCACATCAATAATTCGTGAAATAAAAAAATAATGAATTATAAATATTTTTTTCGTTCATTTCGTTGAACTCCAACGTTGCAAACTTCAGCGTCGTCAGCAACAAGCAATGAAAGGAAAAAGAAATTGGGCGTGAGCACTCAACATTTTGCAATTTTTCGCGATAAATTGAATCCGCGGGTCCAATTTTTTAGTCCGAATGCAACTCTGCTCATAATTTAATGAGCTCGGAGTTGTTTTTGTCACCGTGCGCTTCATGCGCCGTTGAGATATAAGCGTATCCGAGACCTACGTATCTCAATTTGCTTCAATTTCCGGCTGATTTTCGACGAAAACGATGAAACATCTGAGAGCGTGGGTGCAATCGGTTTTATATACGTGTACAAATACATGTGCGATGCTCTCCATGTGGAAATATGTGGAGGAAAATAAGTCACTGGACTGTGTGCTTTGCGAATCGATTTGGAACCTGGTAACCCAGTTTCTTCTTGAGTAAAATGAGTTTTAACGAGTTAGCATGTGGACCTCTCATCTCCCCGCTTCTCTCGCTCGCTCCCTATCCATTTTCCCTGGCTCCCTTGCTTAATTGGTTCTTTTTTGACGAAAAGACACGATGGACCATTTGCAATTTCACAGTAGCAGGAGAAACCAATTAAAAGATGGACAGGGGGTTCGTTCGTCCTTCACATGTGAAATGGCAATGAAGATGTCTGTCCTCATTTTTTTTTTCCTTTCCCTCTCACAATCGGTGTTACGAGGCTACGTTTCCTGCATCGCAGCATTCAAATCTATCTTTAATGGCAAATCGTCGACGATAAATCAACCGATTCTTTTCTATTATTATCATTTTTTCACCTTCGTTTATAAACGATGCATTTCGTCTTCATAGAATTTTTCCATCAGTCGGTCATTATTTCTATATCGTAATTGGACTGGCTGCTCGCTAAAACCTTTCTTCTTCTTTCATTACGCACATTTTCCATCGCAACAGCAGAGAATGCGCGAGCAAAAAATATTCGTGATTTTAACGTGAAATCTTTCAAGATACTTTCATTCTTCGCATGCTATACCGGGTTTCACAGAGTTTGTGCGAGGGAGTTGCACATGTGTTACGGGGCAACGGTTAAAGACGAGCCATAAATCACAAATCCCTGCGTCCCTGCTGCTTCCGACGTTTCATATACTCGTACGTCTTAGCTGTCTTGGCCAAACATTTGTTCGCTCCGTCGGATATCGCTTGCTGCTATAGAAATATAAATGTGTACGGATAAACGAGCAAAGTTGAATTTATTCTATTCACGGATTGAGAAAAAATGAAACGAAAAATCAGTCCGGACGACACCCATTGAGGCTGGTTTTTTTTAGACTTGACTTTTTTGCAAATGACAACTCACTGAAACACTGAACCGACTCAACCAACTTCCTACACGTTGCTGTCAAATAAGGGTATTCCTTTCACGAACTCGGACACTTCATAATCGACTGATTTATTTTTATCCACAACAATGTATTAAGGCACGCGAATAGACTGGCTGGGAAAGTTTCTCAAGTCACGCTGCAGTACACTCATTTGAGAACTTCAACTTTAAAAAGCGTGAAGAAATCCTCCGCGAGCATAAAAATATATAAGCGTGTCCATAGGGTAAACCGAGTGTTTGCAGAAAATATTAATGATGAAAGTTTGAAAAATGTCACGAGCAGAACGCTTCTCGTAAACGCGACGTCCTAGAGTCTCGGTACAGCAATTTAACACCGTGAGCTCGTTAATTAGCTAAAAGTTTTTGATTCCTGGTCACTGCGAGGTGTAATATGCTTCACAAAGCATTTTCACGAAGAGTCAGTCGAAATTTCACGTGATCAACGAGTGCTCTACTTATGCGTGCGCCAACAAAAAACGACTTTTTGCAAAAGGAAGTACTTAAAGTTGAAATAATTTAAAAGGCAATTGAAACTTGGCGCATGGAAAATTCCCCCGAAACCCTTGATACGGAGCATCAAAAAAAGTAGTTCAAGTACATGCCAAAATGAGCTCTTGGAAAACGGAAATGAACGAATTATACTCGCGCTTCTCAGCTGATAGAGATATCAAATTTCGTCCTCATTTGGTATCGTGCTTACGCTGCCTCGCCTCGGTCACGTTGCGTGATGCATCTGTGACGAAAAACATGAACGAACAGACCGGAACCGTTTTATGGTGACTGCCATCCTCGAAAACCAGGTGGTGATACGCTGATGCATGAGCATACGCTCCCAAGTACCATCATCGGGAATTCACGCATGCGCTCTCGAGGGGAATCATATCCGATGAGATACGATTCCTTAAACGGCAGCAAAGTGTCGCAGCTCTAGGGAATTTTCACACCAAAAAATATCTAGTGAAACGAGGTAAACAATTTTCTCGTGTCGTTTTTTTTTTTCATTGGGGTTTTCATAATCGTTCGTAGGAGAATCGAGACAGCAGGTGCGCTGCTGGCATCTTTTATAATCATTTATATACAGTAAATGGTTTTCGTATATTGAATAAAAATATTCTGTTCAATTACCTCTGGGACCATAGATCATCGTGTACGTACAGCAGTAAATTGCATGTAATTGAATCGCACTCCTGCGGAGGACCGATTTAGAGTTAAACTCATAAACTCTTATGCGATCATGATAGTAATGTGAGAAAACAACAATAATGCATATAATAATAACAACAAAGCTCATACTTCCCGTCAACCTCGATTCTATAAATGATCACGATCGGTGAAAGTCCCCGGAGCAACCGGTAGCCACATTTAATAGCGTGCATAATGCTCCCGCTTCATTTAATCGCATTGCACACTCTGATCGTGTGTATTATATATATAAACGTGGTATTACAAATGTGTAATGAGCGTCAAACGATCGGAGCACCAATAAACCTTCGAATTATTTCTCGTGTCCAGCTTCGCGTTTGATCGATCAAAAGTTTTTCTCTTTCAATGCACTAACGCTTTGTTTTTTTGTGTTTCAAATTTTCTCCGTCCCGAGTATACCCGTACGCGTTTTTCTATGCTGCGAGTGATAAGTCATTTTTTTTCGAAAAGTTTGAATGAACAGAAAAAAACATGGCGAATTTGTTCACTGACCGTCATTTCACGTGCGTTCGTTCCAATTGTTAAAATTCACATTTTTCGTTCGCTTGAAAACTTTAACGCACATGGCTCAACTTATTAACTGGTCGATAATAATTATGTCACGTGGTACAAAAGATAAAACGTGCTAACAGGAAAAATTCTATAGAATCGTTCTTTGAGATGAAAAAAAGTTTCTTCGAAAAAAATGACGATCCCCGAAATTCAAAGTGCTTTTTCGAAAATGGCCTAATGCGTAAACAGTCCTGAGATAATTTGATAGTTTCTTCGAGCTGTGAGAGTAAAAACTAGATTCGAGATCGTTATGTCAAACTCGTGAACCTCAATCGCAATATTTAGGTTTCAGTTCAAACTTTGGCTTTTCGCACTATTTTTTAAAATTGTTAATGATTAACTCGTGAAATTTCCAGTTTGAGATAATTCCGAACGACTTTTTGGGGGAATTCTGGACGTTCTTTCCCACCCCATATCGATTGATTTTTTTCAAATTTCAGTCACCTCGTAAATACATACGAAAGGAAACCCCAACTTATGATATCGAGTGCATAAATAAAGCAGTCGACGATGTGAAAACAAAAAAATTATTTTTGTTTTGAAAGATACGAAGATCTACCATCCGAAGACTGGATTTCATGAATCGAGTGTGAAATGTGGGCTCTCAAAGTTGCACAAGCGGAAGTACGAGACGAGAATTTAATTTCGATATATGTGCAGCAATTTTTAATGCAATCTAGATTTACCCCAAGGGTCGTCCGAAGTTACCCCTGAAGTTCGGGCTAAATCCGAATTTTACGGAGTGTTGTTTTTTGCTAAATATCTACCATTTTTTATCCATCAGTTAAAATTTACATCGAAAATCGTAAACGAGATATCAAAGAGTAAAATACATAAAAAATGTATTTTGTAATTTCATCATATGGTTCGTTATTAATAAATTTCATTTAGGCACTCGGAATTACCTCAATTTCCCCTAATTTGTTCATATCAGTTTTGGCACACGAAAAGTGAAAGAAAGAGCCCACCAGTCGACCGGTTAACAGGAACTGGTCACATCTGTTTATGTATGCAACGTACACACTTAATTAAATACGAATGAGAAAGTTTCCCACGCACCTGCACCTAAATCGTTGAGTTGCTTAGCTTCTCTCGTTCTGATACTTAACAATAATGTATTTCACATGCATATTACAATAAGTACTAAAGCATAAACAATGCATAACTGTTTTGCCATGTTGGAGCTAGTGAACATCGACCACGCGTTGTTCTCGGAGAGGTTATGTATTGAAACGTGGCGTGCGGAGCTTTTGTTAACGAACCAAACGTATGTAGAAAGATGGTTACTTGGTTGATGGAAACATGAGAAACTGGGTTAAGCATATACTCACTCGACGCTTGTAATTCTCCCACCATTCTCTCGCCTGCGAACTCAACGCGATCTATCTCCCTTTATTCACCGGGTATTCATTGTTTTACGTATCCGATAAATGAGGAAGGAAAGGGAAAAGCAAAGGGGAGAAGCTCATGAGTAGGTGAAACACACCTTTGCCACACGGAGATACATCGTAACTTGAAAATTCTCTCAACGCGTTCACGACGATATCGATCCTTTGGGGACGCAGGCTCGAACGTCGAATAACTCTGTCTCTGGGTGAATCAGACCTAATGTTCTATATTCTCATCAATAAATTCTCCCTCCTTTTGTCAAATGGCGCTGCATCGAGCTCCAAATAATGCACGGGGGCGGTTGCTGCCAAATCTTCGCTCGACCCGCACTAATTTTGATTTTTCTTTACTGAGAATTGAAAGCTCTTTGAAATTTTTATGAGTCGTGGATTTATTGGAATTAATTGTATTACTAAATGATCGAGATTCGCCGATATTTATTCGTTATTTAATAAATTTATTATGTTGTCGTTGTAATAACTCAATGAAAGTTTCATTTTCATTGGTTAGGATTGTAATTCGGTTGTTGCGTGGATTCGGTTTTACGTGATCAATAACCAGAGCAGTTCTTTTGCTTTGTTTTCGTGGACTTGAGTTATAAGAAATTACGTAACGTCAAATTATTGAAGTCGTTGAATTGAAAACAGAACACTTTAAATCCATTTGAAAATCTTTATAGAGTCGAGAGTTTTGGTCGAAGTAAAGAAAACTTTTGATACCGACGTCAGCGAAGATTTTCTGCCTCTTTGTGGAACGTAATACCCACTTTCGTAGGAGCAGAATCAATTGTATACTTCAGTTTACATTGAATTCGTAGTCCTTTGGGTTTTGCTTTTACATCGACGAGCCTCTATCGAATTCTCGGGTTTTTCCGTTTGATATTCAGAGACGGAACTATCTGGGTCAACTCAATTTCGTATCGTCTTTCCGCCTCTTTCTTCCTCTCTCACGATAAAAAGAATGCATGAATACAAACAAGAGTGATATTTAAAGCGATTCACAAATTCGCGCGGGTAATTTTGATTCAAATTTTTCGTTGCATGCATAAGTTTGACGGTTTGTATGAATAAATCATTCCGTTCTCATTACGTGTGGTCAAACGAGCTTCGTATATAACAGTAGCTATAACGTGAAATTACATCGTCTTTTTAATTCAATTTACACGTTTCAATATTTAATTTGCTTGATCGTTTCCGAAACATTTCTCCGCAATATTCGCATTTGGAATTATTTTCCACGATTTTTATTCGCACTCGAACAGTCCTTGCTGCGTTTGCACACGATTTTTTTGTGATATTTCCCAACGAGCTGCCGTTGTCAAACGGTTTTTACGTCAGTCTCTCTTGCCTCCCTTTTTCCCCTGGAACCCCGGTACGCTGGAGCAAGGTCGAGGTGTGTATGAAACAATTTCTAGAACGTAACGTTATACAAATATAGTTGCTGGTCATTCCCCAGAGATACCTTTCCGTGGCATCATCCATTTCGAGGCAAGCTTCTGTTAAAATGAAAATGTTGCCTGTATACGAAAGCGTTTACGTTTAAGCCCTGGCACACTTCTTTTTGTGAGCTCGTATTTTTCGTTTCACCTCGCATTATTTTGTTTTATGCATTATTTTTTTTTCTTTTTCTTTTTTTTTTTTTTCAACGTCAGTCTTCAACCGAAACGATAATAACGAATAAAAAGAGAAGCATCCGAGGCGCGTGATAAAGAAGACTTGTTAGCTCGTTTTACACGTATATAAATATCCGGGGCGTATACTCTAATAGACGTCGTAAAAGTATCATCGTATTTTTTTAAAACCTCGATTCGTTGAATCCCGCCGGGAATTATAGCGCTCTGTATATAGTTCCAGTGAGGTAATGGACTGTGAGAGATGCGCACGGGCTAATTTGACTCCGCGTTCATATAATTTCGACACTATTTTATCGCTACGAATGAGCCCAGCACGTTCATCCTAATTGAATACATTTTACTTTTGTTGTTCGCTATTTATTTTGACTGTTGGTACATTCTGCGGTTGATGGGAAAGACCATTGACTTTTATTTTTGTGCTTAAATGGCTCGTTCATCGAACATTGACGAGAATACAAACGAACGGTCAAACGCATACTCGTTCAATTTTAACATTCTGTGCAATTCATGTTTGCCATTATGAAAAACAAGCACCGATTTTTTTTTCTGCTCGAAATAATGTTTGAGTTTGACTTTCGTTCACAAAATTTTCGACCAACGGGGAGAGTTCGAAAGTTGATTTAACGTTGATTTTTTCTTATCAGGCTCCCGTTTGTCCACTCAAGATTCTCCTCGACCTCGTATTTTGATATTTCGTCTGTCCACTTCGAGTCTTTGACTGTAACTTGTAGTCGACCTCCCACTTGCAGGGATCTTGGCTCGCGAGCGTCCTCCAATCCTCTATAGATATAAATAACCGAACGTCGAGCTTTTCCTTCTCTCGAAGCTGCGCTCAGTTGCCATAGCCCGCCCGCGCGGTGTGCTCTCGTGTCTTTCTACACTGGAAGACACTCGCGTAACTCTGGCATTGCTCCATAAGAATTTTTATTCTTTTTATTATTCTTACTCGCGATTACGCAAGCCACGCTTTTTCAATGGGCCCGCCCGACACTCATTCGTCAAACAACGCTCAAGCCAGTGATTCGAGACTTTACTGTACTCGAGCCTGAGAAAACATTTTCATCTCGAGCTGCTCCCATCGATATTTAGATGTCAACCGTTCCGAGAAGCACTTGGGCGTTTTAAAATTCAAACTTTTTATAAGAATATTCATACTTTCATGAGACTCACAAACTTTCGAATAAGAACTTATGATTAGTATGAATTTTCTCACAAAAATGTTTATATTGATCGGCACCCATTTTAGGAGGATCGCGTAGAAAAAACGAATCTTTCCAATCCGATATGAAAAACTAGATTTTCTCTTGGCTTCCCACCCAAATTTATTACTGCTCCCCATCAGCTGAGCTATTCCAAATAATAAAAGAGAGCTTCCCTTTATTCATTTACCTCCGAATACATTTGTGTCTAGCTCACCGCGTACTATCTCCTGCTAAAAATCCATGTAGCAAATACGATTCCCTGGACTCTCTCGTCGTTACTGCAGTTTCCATCATTCAGTTGTGCATGCTCGAATTGCAGATGCTGCGAGAAATAGACGCAAGGAGTTATCCACAGGGGGATATCATCCGTATATATCGAAGTCAATGGAAATTCTGTCTTATATGTTGTGTACAATAACAACGATGTTTACAGTTGACATATTTCAGGTTGAAGCGTGCATTAGAGTAGATCAGGACCAGAGTCGTCTCGGAATTGCTGTCTTCCAGTCTGAATTCACAGTGCCCATATACATACACGTACATTTGTACGTTTCTCGTCTCTCGTGTCCATCTCAAGTATCTCACTACAATATATGCACTTGTGGTGAGTCTCATATTCCCATGAAGATTCTCCAGCATTCGGACAAATCACTTCCAATCACTGAAGCAGCAGCAACCTCGGCAAAACAATCTCTATTTCTCTGGGTGCTCAGTTTTCGAATATCATGTTCGTCATGTATCCGTATTCGTTCGCTGTGTATGTACACATTTTATATGCATAACAAAAGCGCAGTCTATAGCAATGTCCGCTTATCGAAATTAGATCGCACGGGAGAGAAGCCCGTGGCAAGGGATTTGGCTCAGAACTCTGTTTCTACTACGAGCACGTGACGATAATAACAGAAAATGAAGTAAACTGAAGAGAAATTCCATTTATACAATTTTTCATTGTTTTATTTTCATTTGCAGATCGGAACTGATGAAATTGTTTAATCTTTTCTGAAATATTACAAACTCTTTTTTTTTTTTTTTCACTAGCGTACCGATATTCTTGGTCTGCCGTGACATCGACTCATACATATTTTCGTTGAATGATTATATTCCGTAAGAAGCGTTGCAAAAAACACACTATCAAACATATGATAGTATAAAATAATAAAAATTCTTGTTTTAGTAACGAGAAAAAATGTAAGAGTTAGTTCGCTTCGAGATATTATCATTCATTGCACACGCAGCAATGTTCTTCAAGTTGAGAAAAAGTTACAAAGTTCTTATTAATATTCGTTTTGAATATAATCAACTCTACACACATTTATTCAACTATTATTACAAATAAACCATCAATTTCAAGAAAAAATTTATTCGAACACGGCAGCGATCGGTCCGGCCAGCCGATCCGAAGCCCGAGGTCTGACCCTCGATGAAAGCGAGACTTCAAAAAAGTTCCTAGGAATCGAGAATCGTCTCCTCCTCATAAGCACTAAAAGAGTTATTCACACTTCCCAATTTCTTTATTTCTTGTTACATTTAAACTGGTTCAAATAAATTGAGGTTTTTATGCCTTTTAAAGGCTTTTACCCCAAAGCCTTGTCGTTATTATTTCATTTAATTCAATTCACTAAAACTAACTTCATGAAGCAAACAGACTGTATGCTTTCGATTGATGCACACACTTTTATTTTAACAATAGTGAGAGTGACTATGCCGCCATAGTGTCAGGGGTCCATATCGCCCATTTCGGAGGTTTTTACCAAAAACTTTGTAATTTTCGTGTCGTTTACAAATGAAAATTTCTGAATTGCTTATTTTACGGCTGAGCAAAGTAAAATTTCAAGAGTTCGAGTACAAGGATCGCCGATCCGCCGAAATGTTCGAATAGCAAAATTTCATTCGCACTTGTTTTGGCATCACGTCCATTTCCATCGAGTTTTCGTTTCACAAAAAAACTATGTATGTTCGTAAGAATTAATAAATATTACGATATAGAACCCTACTCCTATGGCATCATAGTAGTTTTCACTGGAATTTTCTCCCCGCGTACTGGACCGTACTAGTCGTATCGTAGTTTAACTTCAATAGAAACTTTTTATTAACTCTGTTATCATAAGAAGGTCCCATAAAAACTTAATGAGCGGAACCTTTTTGAGAAATCGAGGCCGGAAATCCGGAGCGCGTTCGGGATCGTTTCTAATAAATAATTCCAAAACTCTTACGACTTACCACGCACTTGCACGCATTTCTTCATAAAAGAAGAGCTGCTCGAGCTCGAGTTTCTCCACTGAATTTCATCAATCTGAAAATTTTATGTCGCACTACAGACTCGCAAAAATTTTTTTATCCACCGTGACTCGGTACTATCAAGAGTGGAGGACAAGTTCTCTATTATTTAATCAATGTGGCCGTGCGGCTAATCGATCGATAATTCTATTCGGCCGAGTGCTCTCTCCCGCCTCAGTATAGCGGATTCCCAACCTATCTGCGCCCACTACCGGTATGTCTCTCGATAAACTGTATTATTTTACTATCGTATACTCTATACGTATATAGATATATGAAGATCGTTTGAGATGCGGTCTGATTATTTCGTAGGACCGTCCCTCGGAGAATATTCGATTATTGTCCGGCCCCCGCATGAAATGCTGCTCCGGCTTGCGCATTGTTCTCGATCGATTCCGTTTGTCATTTATACATTCATGCAGATAACGTTGAACATCTCTATGGGAATATATAATAACAATATGCATTGAAAGCTGTAGGATATTAGGGCAATATTCAACACAGATTCGATAGCGTTGAAAGGGTCAACGACATGGAACACGGCGGTACGATGCTAACGCAGAGTTTTGACGTTTGCAGTAAAACGACGAAAAATATTTGGATCTCGACTGACATATATCGAGGGAGAAAATGAGCAGATAGGAACGGCCGCGTCTCAGAGCGACGGGATCCGAGAGGATCGTGGAATCTTGAACATTTTTTTTTTTTTTTTTTTTTTTCCCCAAAGATTCTGCATCGGAAGCCGCGCTTCCTTGCAGATTGCTATGATCCATTCACAAACATACAAAATCGCACTCACCCCAGTGTTATCAGAAGCCGACTTTACGCGCTTGATTATTTATCAATGATCGAGGTCAAGATGCGCGTTTGCGGCCTCGCAAAAGAAGCTCGAGAAAGTACGCGTTGTCGCGCGTCGATGATAACGCCTCTCAATGAGGAATGCGCGCAACAAAGCCGTTCCCTCGTATATACGCATGGCGACTAAGGGAACAATAAGAGTGACTATCGTTGTGAAACCGCGACTGTGCGCTTGTTTTCTCATTCGTTCTATTTCCATTGTCATCCGTCAATTATCACCTCGAACGTACAAAGACCGCATACATCGACGCATTCGTACTTTTTTGCCCCTCGCTTCATTAAAATCACGAAAAACTCTTGGACCTTCTCGACTACTTTTCTCTCATTGAGCTATCAATCGCTTTTTCATATACTTTCAAATGAATTACGCTTTTCCAGCTGATACATATATTATTAGTTTCGGTTAATCGGTCTTTTGGTCACGTCGCTCATCGTCTATGGCCCTGTAACGTCGAGCCTCTTCAATGCAATATCTTTGCGGACAGGTCATAGCCATTAAGAGGCTCCGAATCGATCTGCCACAACGTTCCAATATTCATGGGATGCGATACGAGGCGGTATTACACATACGAAATACGAAAACGAGCTCCTCGCGCGCCCACGTTGGTGCAATCTCCACACCTGGAATATATACGTAACACACATACTCGTGGATTAATATGTATACGCAGCTCACCGGTAGGATGTTACCTTTCGAAAGTGTATACATATCTGCGAGCGTATAATGTAACCTTCGAACAATGCGAGGAAATAGAGGCCCATTATAACCGAGCGAGGGTATTGTACCGGATGTCTAGAGCTCGAATGTACCCAGTGGCATGTCGTTGTACACGAACACAAGCCCTCCATCCAACGTGCGTGCGCGCACTTGCGCTAGTAGTAAGAAATAAATACGCTCGCTCGTAGCTCAAACCGTCGGAGTGGCTTCTCGGGTTTTCAAACTTTTTTATACTCCCACCGCTCTGTTGTATTCCGATTCTAATAAAAATCTATTGATGAACATACGCAGAAAGTAATGAGATCTTGGACGATCGTCTTACCCGTTGCTTTTGGGTTCTTCTCGTACCATTTCTTCTATCTTCAATAATACAATTTTCGAAAAATTTGTGGTCTATGGTCAAAGCCGATATGAGGCTTCTTGGGAAGCTTATGCTAAGAGACCCCCGGGGCTGCACGTTGGCTTCTATGTTATTGCCATTGCCATGTGCGTGCAGTATGCTTCATCCCTTCGCTCTTTCTCTCCCCCCCCCCTCTCTCTCTTCCTTGCAGAAAATTTGTACATAATGTGTTAAATTCGCCAGTTTTTTCTCTCTCTCTCCTTCTCGCTCTCTTACTGGAATCGTCTGCTGCTGTCTACAATACCACTTGGCCGGAGCTGGTGCTTCAGCCAAGTTCTGCTGCGTTACCACGTCAGTAACATGTCTTCCGTGCGCGCGCACGATATTACATTGAGAAAGAGAGGGAACTGGGAGGGAGAGAGAGAGAGAGAGAGCTGCTTTTGCACGATGATGATGCCACATGGGCTGTAGACGTTTTAACATGGCGGAGCGAGCAGCCCTCTCACATCGACGAAGACGAGGATGACAACGACTATGGGGACAAGACTGCGGGCTTCAGCATCCCAGCCAGACCAGCGTGAGATGACAGTGATACGCGCATTATGCTCGTTCTCTGCAGAGATCTCTGCGAGCTGTACCCTCCGTACAAATGCCACCGACAGTTTCCTCCGCGCTCATAGCTTCTGTCTTCAAAGCTCTGTAACCTTCCCTGGCTCCGGCAATTTCCTCTCGGATATTGTATAGTTCCTTGAAATTCTGTATCACATGTCTTTCACTCTGGAGATCATCATCGTGCTTTACCTCGCTTACGGCGAATCATCGCGTGTGCATTTTCATAGGCAGATTCTTCGCGTGAGAAATGACTGTCCACAATTATGCTCTTCTCGTATGTATGTTTGTTTTGGCGAGTTTATAAAGAGAGAATAGAGAGAGAGAGAGAGAGAGAGAGAGAGAGATTAATTACCTGCCACAGAATCGTTACGCGATTCAGAACCCCGCACATCTCTATGCTTAAATTCCTATGTGTATTCTCACAGTCCAGCCTCTGGCACTCGTAACCCCCCAGCGTTGATAAACTCTGGAAACTCTCTGATGGGTTCGTTTCCATTAAAATTGACGTCACCACTGCCCTCCTCACAGCAGCTGCAAAATTCTACCTGAAACTCCTAATCAACGACGCGTGGCTCCATTCGATTTTGTTTGGCAGTTGAAATGAAGTCAGAAATTTCAGTGATATTCCACTCGTCCGGCTGGCCGCCGTCAAGGGATGGAGTTCCTCAACGTGCCACTGTTTGCACTGGCAAAAGTTTCAATCTTTGTCATTTTCATTGTGCGTTCGTGTGTCCTCGCCTGTGCTGTGTGCATGGCGAGCGCACAGAGGAATCGTAATTGAACTCTCCAATCCTAACAATACGCTGCGAGAACGAAAGGGAGAGAACGTCAGGATGCTAGGTTTGACACGAGGTCGACGAATCCAATTCCACTTTCTCTTCATGGATTTTTCGGACTAATAAGGCGAATTAAGAACGTTTATCTAATGGAAAAACTGCTATAGAAATTTATTTATGGAGGTCATCAGACGTGATTCGTCGTTTTCATGAAAGTCATCGATTCGCGAATTTAACATTCCTCTGGGAATGTTACAATCTTTGGATATATTTGACATGGTAAACTCTATTTTATTTAATTGTAATTACAGCCCACTTTTGATCTTCTGTTATTACGACGCTAATTTGGGAAATGAGTTATTCGAGCACGAGGATATACTCGCGTTTGCGTGAAATCGATCACTCTTGTGTACTATTTCACTTGGAATATGCTAGTGTGTATGCACCAGCTAATAATACACGCGAGCGAGAGCTCGCGGAGCACGGTCCTTTGCACTATAGCTCGTTAAGTATTCCGTTGTTGGGGGATTACGCTGGTGCAACTTGCGGCCAGCACCGTTTATTCTTCAAAGATTTGCCAACGTAAGCTCGTACATGAAAGAGGATTGACGTCCCATGCAATTTTTTTATTATGCTAATTCTAGTATTTATTTATTCAATGGAGCTTCAAAGGGCCGAAGTTGGCTTATAGTTTTAACTTTCCGTCAAAAGCATTTCTTTGGAGGCTTAATCTCCATGAAACTATAAAATTGTCGGGGATTTTCCTTTAATTTTGACTGATTGATTTAACTGTCTAAACACCTTGAGTTGCGAAGGATCACCAAAGTACTTCTGCGAAAATAAACACTATCGGTCGAAGTACTTTTACACGCTAGGAACATTTTTCGATGATGTAATTATTTTACACAGAGACCACCTTGTTGCTTAATAACGCTCAAAGTTTTTCGTGAAGTTAACAAAAATTGATAATCCATCGAAACTTGGCACATTTTTCTACGATTATAATGGCTAACAGCTTTGTCGCAGACTGAAACGTGCGCAATTGGAATCTGAACAAATTCAGTTACTATTGAGACTCCAATAAACTCGAGCAGTTTGCATTTTATAGCTGTAATTCGATGGAAATAATCCATTTGATGGAACAATGGAAACGTGCCGCATTCGATATTACAGTTACAATGTTTTTAGTACCATCCAATCGATATAAATCGCAGCTTTCTTTTCTCTCTAATTTATCATTTCGAGACACGAATTGAAAAAGTTTTCCTATTTTAAAATTCTTCACTGGTTCAAATATCTTTGCTTTTCGTTGGAGGGCAAAGAAAACTAACGTTTCGAATCGACAATAGATTTCTGTCACGCTTGTCTCTGAAATATTCGATTATATCGTGCCATTCAATTCATTAGTCCTGGATTTAATTTCAGGGAATGTTCACTCTCGGCGGAGCTTGTCGAAATTCGTCTGTGATTGAGTTATAGGTAGGTCCGTACCCGCGCGCTTCGCACTCGAAGTGTGAGGTCTTGGAAAAGCCTGTCGTACAATTGTTCTTTCAAGGTGGCTAAGCCATCCTCTCTGAATAATAAACGTGGCCATTAATGCCTACAATTAAAATAATAAATCAGGCTCTAATTGCTTCGGATTCCCAAGCAATGAAACTCAGGATATCCGGAATGGAAATATAGATGGTAGATAACTTTAAGCATCGACTCGAAGCACATAGGTAAGTGGTAAATTTCCAACGGATATTTTCCTCCTACAAATCGACGATACTCGCCAAATCCAATTGAGGAATAAAAGCTTTGTGGAAAGTTTGCTATGAGAAGTGGAACGAATAATGGCAGAAGTGATAAATGAAAAGAGAGATGGCAACAAATTGCTCACCACGGGCTCGTTATCGTTGGCACTTTTGAAATATACAATTTATCAAACATTTTTCTTTACTCGGCTTATTCGCATTATTCTATTTTAATTCACGTTTCTCATCCATTGTTACAGCAGGAATCAATCAACTCTGAAGTATTTTTTTGAGCCTGTTTATTGTTATCTTCAGAACAATAAACTTCAATTTCCATTTTGCACGTTTCCATACGTTCATGCGATTATTTATTTTCTCAATGCCCGAACTCCATTAATTACACGTTTTAGTTATCAACATTTTCCGAACACAAAGTGACGCAATATCCGTGACTAAATTGAGCGACCAAAAATTTGTTGGAAATTCGTTCAATGGCGGTTAACTGCGCATCAAATTCAGTAGGTTTAATCAAAAATTGGACTGCACCAGAAAAATTGAATGTTTATTTTTCTTTATTTCTAACGTGATGAGAAAGTTTTATTGCCATCAAAATTCTGCGTTAATGCCCCCGTTCAATATTCTGTTTTTTTTTTAACCCGCAGATGCCACACGGGTGCAAATTTTGCACCCACGAAAAAATCAAGTGTCTAGAACTTCAGAATTCCTTGCTTCAATTTGGCCATTTTTCTATAATAAAACTTTATTTCTCAATTTTTTAAATGATTGTACTCTGCTATTACTAAGGAATTGTTACCCCTCAAAAGTCTCGTTGTAAGATTATAATTCCATACATTCATGGATGAAATAAAAAATTTTGAAAAGTCCAAGTGCAAATTCGCACCAGTCTGGCGAATGTGTGACCTCAAAGTGGTGTCTACGGGTTAATAAAAAAAAAAGGTCAAATTACCCTTTGATCGAAATGGCTCAATTTTTTTCAACGTTTTTTCTCCCTCGATTGGGAAAATATTTAGTGAATCCTTTTTAATAATTATGTGGGTAAAAAATCCCGGAGAGTTGAGTTGAAAAAGAGGTTAGCGAGAAAAGTGAAACCAACTGTGCGTGAAAGTCAAACGAGTAGTTAAATATTTCTTCCTTAATTGGCATTTGAACAAGTTTGTTAACGATTGCTGTAATTAAGCTGTTTTATCTTATGTGCGTCGGTGGTTTTGAAGGTGAAACTCGCCGAGTTATATTTGCTTGCACGCGAAATGGACGATTCCGTAAAGGCGCGGGTGTCGTATATCGATTACCAGGAATGTGACAGTACATTACACACTAATGGCGCCCGCACTGGGTTGGAAAAAAAATTGAATAAATATAAGACAATGAAACTCGAAAACTCGTTCGTAAGAAATTTCCAACAAACTTTCGAGATGAGTTTCATTCGGAAGGACTTTCCTCGCAGCATGGCGACGACGACACCGAGGACTACTCCGACCCGAACGACGAGAGCCATAAGAGAGTTTGGTTAAGGAGCGACTAAAGCGGAGTTTTCTACTCCCGAGTTAACTCGATCGTATCGCGCTCCTAACGCTTCTCTCCATAACACCGTAAGAAGAAAAGAGTGTGTAGAAACAAGAAATGAGAGCTCTCGGGAGTAGTTAACCAGTGTGGAAAAAAAAACCTCCTGAATTAACGAATTTTTTTTTTCAAATGTGATTCTTTAAGCACTTCTCCAGTTTAGAAACTCGATTTTCTAACGAAAACGATTCGATTGCCCCATCTTCGAAATGACGATAATTGTTGTTTAATAATTCGTCGAATATTCGAATAAGTCTCCATTTCACTATTCAACGTGAATATGTGCAGCTGCTAGATGTTTCATCATAAATTCATAAAATTCATATGCTTAGCGATATGGCGCGGGTTCGCCGTAAATCACAGTGGTGCCTTCGTGATTTATACGCTCGCAGCGGATGCATGTTTTATGGTTTTCTTATCAAAGGAATTCACGATATCGTGTCCATCCTCGAGCGATTACGATTAACAAAATTTGTCGAGAAACTCGTTAGTCATGCACCGCGCAACGTCCAAATACTTCCGTCCACTTTACCGCTCGATTACTATAATTTATTTACAAACGAATCCAACGAATCCTTCTATCTTGCGGCGATAAACCCCGACACCCGCCGAGAAACCGCTGAGAAGCACATCGACTCTGAACCTCATTCTTTCATCACTTGTTTCATTTTTATTCGAAATTTTTTAGTAATTTCATCACAAGCTCCGTTGGAGTACCTAGAATCAGAAGTCTTTAGCACTGCGATAAGAAAGGTGAAGAAAATGCCTGCTACGAGTCCAGTTATTTCGATATTTGCCTTGTTGTTGTTGGCTACTGCCATTGGGATGTATGAGCATTAAACGATATCGTTGACCTCGAGAATTATGAATAGCGACAATGATCGATCAATCATCAAACAAAATCATGTGTTATTGTCATACCGAACGCATTACAAAATATCCAAACGTCCCATGTTGTTTGGCATGAAAATTCATTAACCAACAGTTATCTTCGTACCTGTACAAATACAGATCTATGGAATTGTGAACGAGTGAATTTACAGGCTGCACTCTCTTTGTGGTGATTCACAGAATGAATGTGAATCGCAACAATGAAACTTCTAATTAGCGCTGATTGGGAGCGCAAATGAAACCGCTCTCATGCCATATGCGATAACAGTTTCCTCTCTTTTCCACTGACCATTGTTTAAAAAAGCCTCGAGAGAATGATGCTTCTCCGCTTGATATATGCACACGAGTGTGCGCGTATTCGTGTGGGCGATGTGAATCCCACCAGAATTCTCGCATCACGTCATATTCAAATGCCCTCGCGATACTATCGATCACGACAGTAAAACCGTTACAAACGTACGATTACAGTAAAGATAATCTTATCATCTGATTAGAGTGGGAAACTATCGTTTATCGTTGTTTCGTTGTTAATATACAAATTGAAATGTTTTACTTTCATTTTTATGATTTATTCGAATGAGATTTTCGTTCGATTGAGCACACACTTCGTTCATTGTTTTACAATGAAATTTTCTGGTGATCCGGTATTATTGAACGTTTATTATCGAATTTTGAACGTCGTTCAATTCTTGATTAGCATTTGCGGTAGATTATTACATAATTTAATCGGATTTTCGAGTCATATCTCTGGCTCTCAATATATAAACGAAATACTGACGTGAACTGAGTTCAAAAACTCGTGGCAGCATATCACATGTCTAGGAAACTATTGGTAACGAGCTCTTTTTTTTGTCTGTCCAGATTTCGGTTGGAAAGCGACGGTCGCTCGTCTTCGTAACTAACTGGTGAGTAATAATGTTAGCGAATTTGACTTTCGTTTATTCTTCCAACTGAATCCTTTGGAATTTGATAAAATTGTGATTTGAATTGCCTGACAAAAAGAATTGAGACTTTTTATGGAAGATAAAGTTTTCCAAAGGTTAAAATTTTTGAAAAAATCAATCTTCTTTCGAGTTCTTATTATGCTCGATTGTTGACAATAATAAAACAGTAAACGAGTTGGCTTCTGTCAAATCAATTTAACACTGGTTAAAAGCTCTGACGTCATTCTCAAACTCGTGCCAAGACTTTCTGGGAAACGGTAAAAAAATATCAGAAAAAAAATTAGTAGGCAAACCGCTTTTTTTTTAGATTCATTTCAATTCATTAACTTTCCGTCAATTTTAAATTTCATTTTTTTGCGAGGATTTAAAGAGTCGTTGACACGTTTCTCCATTTGAGATCAGTTTTCAGTATGAAATTTTTTGAAATTCGAACATTTTTCGACCGAATGGATAAAAATTTGAGATTCATTTTTTCGAGGACTATAGGAATGGCTTTTGTTACGTTTCGTAAGTTATATTACGATCCGGGGGCACGGGAGAGATGGATATTTCCATTGGTTGAGTTGGCTCGAACGCGTATTCCAATTTCCGCGATCGGTAAATCAAATTCGAGTGCAAAATTAACGACGTCGATAACAAAATAAAATGTGTCTGTCTGAAAGCTACGAGATTTTTGCGTCGGGCTCTCTATATATTCTCCTCGTAATCTTCGACCTCGAATATTTCATGGTGTTTTCGTACTGAGGAAATTCGCGGAAATTTTGTGCCTCCCATCAAGAGGGATTGCGTGAGAAAGGGATTGCTCCGAAGTCATACCGTAGAGAGTGCGGTTGAGGTAAAACTCAATCAGGAAATGAAGTCTCTCGAGTACCACGAGGGCGTTCATAGCGGATTGAAGACCTGTCTATACTGAGGAAATGACGCGTTTTCTCTCTCTCCCTCTTCCTCTAGCACTCTTTCGCATTTAGCATGGTTTTTGCCTGTCTTCACTTTTTCTCCTTTTACCACATCCTGTCATCGCGCTTTGCTGCTTCTGGCAGGTCATCAGATGCGATTTCCGCTTTCTTCAAAATCTTCGTCAGCTTCCTCGTGCAACTTGACGAATATTTTTTTCCATCTAAGTGACAAATTCTCTTCTCTTTATTCTCTTCCCATTATAAGTACAACACGTAATCCTTAATAATAAAATTTTTTTTTTTAAGCCGTAACCAATGCAGAACAAGCTTTTGGCGCAGATAATTTTATCTCATCACCCTTGCATGGTTAACTTGAACCGAAAAATCCAGTGCTCTTTCGATTTAATGTAATACTTCATTTTTGCAGTCTAGCGAACCCTGAAACATTGGAACTTGAATATTTAAAGGTAGTTCCCCCCGCAGGCATATCCAACGAGACATTTTTTATGTTTCAATACAATTTTCTCGTTGCCTGAAACTTGTCAAGCTCATTTCCAGTACCATCGAGGTGGAGTCCATTTTTTTTACTGGTGGATGAGTTGCCATGGAAAAAAACGACTGCGTTCTATAACCTTCAAATTGTCGTTCGATCCGGGCGCTGGGTATACGTGTATAGCGAAGCATCGATAAACGGAACTTCGTGAGGTCTGGTCAACGAACTGACAATCGCCGGAACTATATCGTTCAAATTGACTGTACTTAGCTTCCGTTATGGCTTTCGTGTATTAATAGCACGTCACAATATCGTCGTACGAACATGTACAAGCGCAACACGCACACGCGCGGACGTAAAACGAGTGCCGTATTATATTGACATATCGCAGCTGTTACGATCCTCTTCGTATTTCATCAGGCTAAATATGCGGTAATACTTTTTGTCCCATGAAATAAAAATGCACTATGTAGATAGCGTCGCTGATAATATCGTTGGTAATAGCTTATTTAATGGATGAAAATTTGACTATCAATGGAGCGGATTCGCTTCGAAAATACTGCGAAAGGAGAGCCGCCAGGTGCGGAGATAGCTAAAAATCGAAACCATGCAGAATATTCGAGAAACACTCGTCGCTTTTTTTTTGTCCGTACTGTGAAATAAAAATTTTCTAGGAATCGAGCTACGGGAACGGAACTTGCTCAATTTTCTCAACGCAAACATAGTTTTTCGTTCTGGTGAATTGACATCGTTTCCGTAGACACCGCCATTGAAAGAATGGGCGAAAATTGCAATTGGACCGCCCTATTGTTGAGTTAGCGAGCTTTGTTTTTACTGGAATTCGAAATTATAAAGACCCTTGGCATCCGCACACTCGAACGAGCTTATTTTAGTCAAAAATCATTCAATCTCGGTATGAAGTTCGTTTCACTCTTATAAAAGAGGATTTTTTTGAACCATGACTTCCACGATTAAATTGTCATAACGGAAAAAGGCGAATTTCGATAATTTAATCACGAGAAAAAATAACATGCGACGTGAGATGCGGGAATAAGAAAAGCAGAGACTGTCGGTAATGTTCTGTGAGGTTGTTTATACATGAAATCTTTTCCTCGAAGAAAAAGTTACTTGTGATTTTTCACTCTCTCTTTCTCTCTCTCTTTAAACTGGCATTTTTTTTGTTCTTGCTTTTACGACGGGACTTTCTCGAACACGAACGGTAAATTTCTTGCGTGATCATGAGGACGAAGGTAGAAGCGCGTAATATTCGTTCCAGGGTTAGACAAGGGCTGAAGGGGTATCTCGTGGAAGAGCATTTTCCCTCAATTCCGGAGGAAAGTTGGCGAAAGTTTAAAGAACCCCCGCGGAGTCTCGGTGACGCGTCTCCCCGCGATATTTCCTTTCATTCCTGCGTGTGCGTAACCGTGCTCCTCTGTGTGCGAATGTGTGCACTTACGCCGCTAAGAATTTTTTTTATGGTCGCGCGGAAAAGCCAGAACTCGGGGAAGCTCACGGAATATTCTGTGAGAGGGCGGTTACCGAATGGTTTTTACAGAAGGTACGAGCCGAGGTTTCAGAAGAAATTCAGAGAGAGCCTGCGAGCGCCGACGGAGCGGGTCGCATGTATTTTCATCGGAAAATCCGGCAACGGTCGCACGCCCCTTCACACCACATCAAACACGTGACCAACCGTGATGACGAATTATCGCTTTGTGTATATATTTGCCGCGATGCCCATCGGACAGGACTTCCGGTGTGTCCCAAAAGTCGTGCCTAGAAAACCAGCTGTTGGAAAACAAATTAATTCGGGGAGGTGACTTCGCGCTGGCGCAGCAGTTTCATTATAATGCACAGGACCGTTATCTGCCTCGTTTATTTACAGCGTCACATCATTCGTGCGCAAGAAACAAAATTTGATTGTTCTAAATGATTAAACCTCTGGATGAAAACATCGTTTTCATTCAGAGCCCTTGGCACAATGAGACGAGAGTTACGATAAGTAAAATCGTGAAAACATGCTAATGTCAAGTTTCGAAGAAAGAAATTTTCGAAAATTTCCGTCGCGGTTCTCTTCTCCGATAAAATCCTGCTTTTATAACCCATGACAAACTTTTCCCAATTCTCAAGAATACGTCACAGTCATTCTGATGAATGTGATGATACGATCATTCGATATTCAAAGCCTTTACAACCGATTTAATCAAAACGCAGACGCTAGCCAGAGTCCGAAATAGAGTTCAACATAATAACTCACGAAACGCAAGAGCTTCAAGTAAACGGATGCAAGAAGTGGCGAAGCGCTGTGGTTAATGAGCAGGGTTCAATGGACGTTCGCTGCTCACGGCGTTTGTCTAGTTATATGAATTCGTGTGCAACTCTTCTCTTGGCACGGGGCATTAATTAGAGTTTCTCATGCAACAAGGCATGTGACGAGCAAATAATCACGTAAGAAGGATGAATCCAAGGCAGAAGGGAGCGACGATAAAAAAGGGTGAAAAAAGAGCAGATACCAAGAGCGAGACTCGAGGCAAAACTTATGAAGCGATAGGAAGGACACATTGCATTTTAATTCATAATTTATGCTGATTTAGAAGGTACCATTGGCAACAAGAAAACGATGTTTAATCGGTACTGTCGTAGCTAGTTTTCAATTTGTTGGACCCTTTATTTCCGTGTGATATCGAGGCCCTCATTTTCGGATATGTGTCTCGAGATATTCTCAAACATTTTTCAATTCTTTAAAGCTTCTTTCGAAATCCTCAAATGCATCAGAACAAAGAGAAAGGTTTTTTGTCTTTTCACTCTGCGAAATAACGTTGACGAAAATGATCGATTCCAGAGAAGTTCGTCAACCCTTTTTTCCAAAAGTTCAAACATCTCGAGATAATATTGTCCAATTTTTGGAGTGAAGTACCGCAGAAGTAGGACCGAAAAACTGGTGAACGACCTTCGAAAAACTCAATGACTTTGCTGATAAAGAATGCGAGTCTCCCCTCGTCATAGATACCGAGCCATTCACAGGGTGTTCAGAAAATCCGGAATTCCTCATCGATTCCTAAAATACGCGTGGGACTACTTCGAATACCTCAATTTCACTTTGGGCAAATATTTCAAAAGCATTTATTTTTACAGCACATTTCTTGAACGAGCCAAATGGTTTACGATCTTTTGAGCACCCTGTACGAGTTCGAGTAAGGTGTAGTATATGAACTTCGCTCGTACGCGTAATTGCGCATTCCCCGTTCGCTATCGCCCTCAATGTCGCGATGGCTGCTGGGCGACACAGAGAGATTCTTTGTTTTAAGGGCGTTGCGTCGTCACGTTCGGGGACAATGGACCAACGGCAACAATGCCAGTAACACCCACACTCTACATAGAATCTCGTTGCCCCTTTCGTCGTAAAAAACTCCTCCGTTCCACACTCGCCTTACGTAATAGAGGCACGCGCACGTACACCGATATGCGCCCATAAATCCACGCTATGCACACGCTTCGACGTCTTTCATGGACGGAAGGCTTCTATGTTCGTTCCTCAAACGTCCATCATATACCCCACCGGCAAATACAGTCACATGTGAGTGCAAGCAACCCTCAGTGGACGAGAACGCGTTCTCTTTCGAGAGCTTTGCCCAGCGAGATAGTGTTTTTTCTCTTACATATCTCAATCGTCTCGGTAGCCCTTTAGGGCTACGGATCTCGACAGTATTTTGTGTCCTTTGTTTTCCCGGTATGTGCCTTTGCACGAACACGTTTGCTCATTCTCAGGGAACGAATGTGTCTTTCGGTGTGTGTACGCGTGTTTGTACCATCTTCGGATTTTCATCCCCTGAAAAGCTAGCAAACACAGACCCTTCGAGAATCAGCAAAACCCTTGAGCAGAATCCCCGCTGATCGTTACCTTCAAATGGTTCGGCGTTAAGCTCATTCAACGACTCTGATATAGCAAACAAAAGGCCTTCAGCTCTGCGTAACCTCGGCGGTCAAAGGGCAACAGCACCCTACCGTGCAAACGTGGCGTATTAAATATCTCTGTATGTAAGGCGCACAGACACGGAAGAGGGTTCGAGAATTGCTATATTCTGATGCGTGCGAGCGGATCACGTACGTATCAGCATCCACACGAAGCCCTGGAGAGCATGCGTACACGCCTGATGCTCATCATACCGTTTGCGTGTACGTACGACTCTGTGAATGGGGGTTTTGCTCCAGTCCTTTGACCCGCTCGTTCGTTTGTTTGTTCGTTATTCAAAATCGAATCGAACAGCAGCCCGCTAACCTCTATTCAGGGTTCTGATGAGTGTTTGAGGCTAAAATTACATCAAAATGCACGAAATTTTACAATCGGTCCTGCCTCGACGAAAATATATCGATTCACGCCTCGTACAATGTGAGCTCGCATTGGACAACGATAGGACTAACGCATGAGTTCGAGTGCGTGAAAGTGGGGGTTCGGAATACAAAGATATATTGCGGTGTCCGTATTTACTTTGCGTCCAGAATTACCCCACTCTGTCCTAACTTCATATTTTTCTATCACCTCCTTACGAGATGAGACTGAAGTTTGCAACGCTGGAGTGTCCAGCGAAATGTAGCAAAAATACTCTCCAACGATTCTAGTGATTCTCCAATTCTGTTACCTGCCTCATTTTTGCAATTCGTAGCTTTTCAGTCTGCACCAATGACTCGTGAAATAAATAATTGGTCAATTACAAATGTTATTTTCGTCCATTTCGTTGAACTCCAACGTTGCAAACGTCAGCGTCGTCTTACCAGTCTGATGATCATAGATTAGTAGTAACGAAATTCTAAATATCGAGCCACAATGATACTGTATTTCGTATGAGAAGGAAATCTTTTGGCCGTATGATATTCCTCCATCGTCAATCTTACGTACACGTGCGTGTACTCAAAGATAAGGGTTGTAAAATCTCTGCGCTGCTGACGCTTTCCTTCGATACTTGGGGTGAAGGGGAGAACGCTCTAGAAAAGTGTGTTGCTCCGTCGTAGAGCTATCTACGGATAAATCCAATGAAAATATGACAATGAGTGACTGTTCGTTTTAGATAAAGTAAGCATCAGACTTTAGTAGGTTTTTTAAAAAATCGAAAAGAAAATCGTCAGAGATATTGAGAATTTATACTTAACCCTCTCAGACCGAGACCTATTTCGCGTTAACGGAAAATGATTCTCTTCATAATTTTGTCTCAAAATACTTTCTAGTTTCCGAATCGATTGTGACATTTCAGTTTTTTTTTTTGGGAAATATGAATTTTTGAATGTTCGCTGCGCGCAGCACCAGGTCCTTGGGGAGCAAAATCAGGAAAATTTACGAATGAATCTAGCACCGAATACCTTAAATACATCATATTAGCTTCCCTTTGAAAGGAAATAACGTTTGGAGTACGAAAAAAAATGTGTACTCACTTTTATTTTGCGATAACTAAAGCACCTTTTCACACAACGCCAACTCAACATGAAACGCCGACTTCATATTGATATATCGATGGGTTAAAGCAGTTTATCTCTTGGTTTAGGATTATCTATTGTGCAATCTAACCTTGCTTGATAGAAATAGGCAGTTAGAACCCCGACCTTACTGACTGATGCAGTTTTATAGGGACTGGAAGCGCGTGTTGCGTAGAAGCAACATACGGTCCGAGAGGGTTAAATTGTTCACTCGTGCGAGCCTTCTGGAAACGCCACAACGTCACAAAATTTCTCTTTCATCTTTCACATTTTTCTTTCCCGAAATACGAAAAGAGCAGATTCGTTTAGCCTCGATTTTTACTGTCCATCCAATCGCACAATCAACGAACGCTTTATTTTTTGCATGATTTTCATGAGGCTGTAGGTCATCTGAGGGGATTTTACGTCGTAGATGAAAAATATATTAGAAGCCGGGTAGGATAATTCTGCAGAAAGGCTTCCACAGACTATAGAGACGTTTTTTCTTCCTCTTTAGCTTTCTCGTTCGCGCACTCACACCAGCGAGCGCACACCGTCGTATACACACGACTGCTCTTATCGGCATCTGTTTCTCCAGCATTCTCGCAATCGGTCCTCTCTTTTCCTCTTTCCGTCTATTGCTCCTTACCGCTCCGTCCATCGCTTTCGGTCTCCCTCGCTCTTTTTCTTCGGCACACTCGCATACACACAGTACCAGAGTAGAATCCTGCGAGAGAAGAGCGTCGTGGGCTCATCATCGTACACGCCTCACTGGCCATTTTACACCCTCCGTCTAACTTCCCTTCCTTGCGACCCTTCACCGCTCCATTCCATATATACGGCGGGGGTGCGGGGTGAAAGCCTTATCTCGACGAATGTGGGAAAAGCTCTCTTCAACATCAACAGCCGCAGCATCTCCAATTTTCTATGTATATGTATATAGAAATGAAATGGAAGGGTAGAATATAAGAGGAGGAAAGAGCAATTCGGCGGCCCCTCGCTGCATAGCAACAATGCTTCTCAAAAGGTATCAAACTTTTTAGTGGTTTGCCCGCGTATAAGAAGGAGAATCAGAATTCGACCCTTTTTTATTGCTGGGCTTAACAGCCTTTCTCCTCCATTTTTCGATTCATTTTTTTCCCCTATATTTTGTACCTTTTTCATATCTTTTCACACTCATCTCTTACTCGAATCACAACGTTTTTTTATTCCCAGACAATTGTAACGAAGCATTACTTCTATTGGTGTGCAATGAAAAGACAGAAAGTTGACACTGTTCCTGGTGAGAGGGACCGAACAATAATGGTGCTCACCGAAAACATCGAATTTCAAAGGCCTTCGCGATATAAATGATGAAGAGACTGATTTGATCAGCGACCATATTTCCTTCTATTTTTACGTTCGTCCCTCAATGCGATTAATATCTTTAACTTTGCAGCGTTCGAGTCCAACGAAACGATCTAAAAAAACTCGAATAGTTCCAGCAAAATCTCCAATTTTGTTCCCTGCCGAATTTGCAATTCGGTATTTTTCAGCCCACATCAATGACTCGTGAAATAAAAAAATGATGAATTACAAATCTTTTTTTCAACGTCGTTGCATCCGAAGTTCCATGATTCTGCTGTCATCCATCCACTGTTTTAAATTAATGGAATTTTAAAATATAAATTATCGATCGCATCGAATTGCGTATCAAGCGTTGACTTTCCGATGACGCATATACTCGCAGGAAAAACCACGCATGCTTTCAGAAACTTCTTTTTCACTTCCTCTAAGAAACTTGTCTTGTGTAATATATTATAGCAGTACATCAGCATCAAAATGGACACATGATTTCAGTATCCTCGAGTAATGACTTACCGGCGCGACGTAAGCGCCACGTAAGTGCTGCAATATGGAGTGCACGTAACCGACGCATGTTATTCAATACATATGCACATTATATGACGAACATACGTATAACTATAGATCTGAAAATACTCGCTCAGGCTGCCTACACCAACATGATACTCGAGGATTCGTTGAGTCTCTGTCACGCACGCGTGCCCCTTTCGCCGTGCTTCAACTTCTCTCCAACAGCAACCTCGCAACTCCCTTCGCATCTCATCCGAACGTATATACTTATTTATATCTCATCTTACGCTCCATATATCTCTATATTTTGTATATTATATGTAATAGTACTCACGCTTAACACGCTAAAGTTCTCCGCTGTTATATTAATCACCACAAATTATTATTAATGATAGCTGCATGCTGTTATTTTCACGTTATTTGGTCCTGAAATTCTTTCAAGATTTTCATTCGGAGCATCGCGTTACGTGTCGAGTGTTTATTCGCCTCGCGAATGAATATACTCGACGCATTTGATTTATTGAGAGCTCGAGCCTCTTGTAATTTCATCAGTATCCCTATCGATTTATTATTTTAACTGATATATAACTTTATGAAAATGTTGGGCCATGAGACATCCATGTGCGTGTGCTCACTTCACGACTCTTTGCCTCGTGACGTGTGTCTCGAGATGAATTCTGGCCTCATTTCATGAAAATCTCTCGCAGCTTTAGTGATGGACGATAAATTGTTGGTGGAATCGGATCGAACATCTCTGGAATCAAGATTTCGAAAATTCTTTCGAAATCGTCAGCTGATGAACATTTGCTTTTTGTTGTTTTAACATAAATTGAGATACGAGTCGCGTTCACGAGTCGACTGTAATTGAGACTTTTCGCGACGTACCGATCACCAATGGCTTGTAATATCCAATTTCTCTATAGCTTTATAAACCGCATGGGAGCGACGAGCGTTCTTACGTTCCCGTTGACGATCTCACCGCTTCCACTGAATATAACGTTTTGTTGATAAAATTGGCCAATTTTCTTTTTTTTATGATTTAAAGACTTTGGCATCGAATATCCTTGTACTGAAAACGATCTGCATGGATTTATAGAAATTCGATATAATCGCTTAATAATCGTCCTTGCTCTCTTTTGTCATTTCTTTTGCGCGCTTTCACGCTTGTTATTCATTCTCTGTAATTCACACCTCAGGAAAATAACTGTTTTATTATGCTACTAGTGGCGATGGGTTCGCTACACTTTTCAGACGCGATGATCGCGATACGTCTGACAGAATTTCACCGCAAGTTGTTACTCAGACTATACACATCTAGTCGCCGCATTATAACGAAGTCTCGAGTACGCCCGTAGCCGCCGACTCGCTTACATTTCCAAAGTTGATTCGAGTGGCGCCAATTTATTTCCCAGACTCTGCGTAGGCCACTCGACGCTTTCCGTATATATCTGTAGGTTCACGCGTACACCTTGTCATCAATTCTGTGAAAGCGTGTAGGATTTCGTACTTTATAATTCATGACCGCGATGCATCAAACTCTTCTCGCTGCTCTTTTTAACCACGTTTTTTTAACTTTGGCATTCAAAATTATTAGGAAAAGTTTTCGTGATTTGCATTCAATGTCAGATGAAAAACAGAAATTTTATACTCTCGTTTGTTTCGGTGATTTTACGTCCAGAACGAATAGTTATTGTGATTCACTTTCACTAATAAATGATGAAATTTGGAATCGTATTGAATTTCTGAGCAAAAATGTTAATTCTTCTTCTGCGCTGATTCGAAAGTTATCCGACTATTAGAGACGAAAAGAACTGGAAATTTTTTATTCAGAAATAATGAACGACTCGGAGAGAGTAATCGGAATATTTTCATCGCTGAAAATCCACTCGTTTAGCGATGGTCAGCGCAAGCACAGCGGTTCATTCGTTCCATCCTGATTACGTTTTCTTTTATTTTCGATGTAAAACTGGTTTGATAAGTTTTCACTCAAACGATTTTCATTCAAATTTAATTTATGTTGCAGCGCATTTGGATTTCTTTGATCCGATCCTCCCCATAATCTTCTGACAAACGAGTTTTTTATACAACCAACCCACGCTTTATATTTCTATCCTGCTTTTATTCGAGATCCCTTCGTTATTATACTGGTTGCGCGAGCTGCCTCCAGTCGATCGTTCGCCACACAAAAATCGAAGAATCTCGTTAACCTCTCATTATACATGCCCGATATATATTTTTCATATTCTCCCGATGTAAAAAAGCGCAAAATTACTATTAACGTGGAAACTGCGACGCCTGTGCGCATACACGCGTGCATCGATCTTTCCAAGTCAGCTTCGCCCGTGTATCCATACGTGAAAATAATATTGCGCCGCTCGTCGGTCCGCATAAGAGCTCTCGCAACTGAGTGGTCCTTCTCGGCTTATGCGAGACTGGCTACCCGTCGGAAACCCGGTGAGAAATTCAACCGATATCGGATTATAGATTATTTGATTCGGAAGCGGGTGCACACCGAGTCGCTGCCCCGGCTCCATTCTCCATTATCAATATTGTATTTCCCATGGTTCAAACTGTTTGCTACCACCGTCATAACTCTTTCCACTTCTCCACCTTCCCATCATCATATATTTTCTCTATATCTTTATAACACTGCGTATCACTGTGTGCGTGCATGTGTGTCGCGGCTGGCAATGGCGATGCTCCGCCAGGCCCTAATCCGCTTAGCTTTCCGACAGTTTCGAATGCAAAACTTGCGCTACCAAATGCCAGCGTTGACGAGATCCGTGCGCACTGCACTCGTTACATAGATTTATTCGCAAAAGGACGAGAATGAGCATCTCCGCTCGCGGCAGTACGCAGGTAATCCTATTATCCGTGTACAACTGTATCGAACTATATTTCCCTTCATTTTTTTCGTTCCGTTTTATTTCTCGATTTTATCGCACGCTGGTCAATTTCCACCGAAAAATATCAAATCGTTCATTTCCGTGGTTCGCACACCGTCGCACTGGGGCGCTTTGAGTATTTAAGATGGCGCGGGCAGAATGAATGAGCGAATGGAAGTTTACTGATCGTTTGATTCCACGACGTATAATATTGAAATGATTTTTATGAGAGGAACAAAAAATTTTGATCGATGGCGAATGAATGGGTTATTGAAGCAAAAATGACTGGATCGGATGAACGTTTCTGCACAGTACAGAAGCGAACATTCGTATTGACCGCAATAAATGAACTTTGGAAAAATAAATCCATCAACGTAGTTTATGGTATTAATAATATGAAGCGTGTTCAAGATTCAAAGTGCTTGTTTATCAAGAATATGTCGAGGAAAATGGCGAATGCGAATATGCGAAGCAAACGAATCATTCGCAGAACGCTGTGCTCGGGGACTTTCATGAATGTTCGCTAAGAAAAAATAAAGCGAGCGCTGAAAAGAGGCGGAGAAATTGCGTGAAAAAAGAGCTTTTATCCGGTCGCTGGACCATGCAGATGTGCGTCTATGGACAGCGAACTCAGGCAACAACGAAAAGTAGCCTGCGCACATGTACGCTCCCTACTCGGGACACGTACCTCCAAGGACGCCCTTCAGTGCTTCCAACATTCTCATTTATGCATGTAATGCATTTAGTGGCGTTTCCGCTGTCGGTCGACGGAACGCGCGTTCTGCGTCCGTGTACCGGAGATCGCGAGAAAACTCTTGCAGCGTTTTACACTTTTCTCCCCTCCTCTAATCCTGTTTTTCTACATTCTCTTTCTCTGCTTCCCCTCTTCGTCGGCTCATTTTCTTGCCGGAAGTGTGTACGTGGCACAGCTTGCGTACGTACCAGCACGTTAAGAACCGTACAACGTCAATGGTATCGGTAAAAGCAAACTGATTAAACGGAAGTATGTACTGCAACCAGGTTCTCTTTGGATCTACCGTGAGCCCGGAAAATATGCAAACTTTAACGAAACAGGTTTTCCAACCCTCGTCGTCTCGATTTTAAACTTTCGTATACGCTCCCCCACTTCGCTCACAAGAATTTTAAATCTTTCTCAGCGTAATACCAGAATATTCGTGAAACTTCTCTCGTACGAGGCTCCTTCGGGATATCTATAATTAGAATATTTGATCGGTTCAATGATCCTGCTGATTAACCCATTTTTTTAACTCTTTCGACATTGTTTCACGTCGATTGCTATCTTCTCTGGTGTCTGTTTAACGCTATTCGATGCGGATTACTTCCACGCGTAAGTTTTCTAGAGCGCGTTAAGAATAAGGTTTGTTCAAAAACTTTTGGAATATTTCGAAACGAAATTCAGCCATCGCTTCAGTTCTTTTCAACGACGCGACTGAATCGATTTTACCCAGAAAAGAAGCGGCGATTCGTGCAGTCAGGAATTTCATCGAATTTCTTTTTCTCATTAACAGCAGTTTTTGATCATCCCTCGTCCGACGAGAATTGCTGGAGTACTTTTTTCTGGCTTTCTTGGAGGCTTGACTCATTCAATTAAAAGAAAATCATTTGCAAGGCTATGAATTTCCGAGCTAAAATACTCCTTGATTGACGTCCAATGAGAAAATTCTTTCGTCCCTTGACAAATATCCATTCACTGAAATGGTGATATTCCGTTTAGGCCCAGCTGAAACGTGAGCGATAAAAGCGAGGTGAGAAAACGACGGGGCGATTAATTCACGAAAGTCAAGAGGTAAAATGGAAAGAGTTTGAGAAGTGAAATAAAACGAAAAATTCTACTATAAAACTCGAGAAAAATTGTGTTCGCCGGATTAATTTCTCCACGTTGTTTTCACACCCTTTTAGCTGTAGTGCATATACGCAGACCCAGCAATTTTCTCAACTCACCAACGTTTTTTCATTATTAATTGCATCAGAGGAAAAGCTAGAGCGGCGGACGAGAGAATGAGAAGGTTGAGTCTGCACCGCATTGGAAAGGTTGGTCGAGCAACCGACGAGAAAAAAAATTTGTATTAAATCAACCCATGAATATGTATACGCGCAAAATGTTATTTTACGAGTCACAAGACTTCCTTTAATCAATAAGCCACTGAGAGAACATTCAAACAATATCAATGCAGCGTCGACCCCTCCAATTAGTGAATGTTTTTTTCATCAATCATCGCTTCCCATTTTTTTCTGCTGTGAAAATTAACTTGATTAAAGTTTTTGAAATTTCGTAACAAGTGTTAAAATAATCTGGAAATAAAATCTGTTCCTTTTACGAGTTTTTGAGTTCCAGGACAAGAGTCACTAAATCTTAACATTCGCCGGACAGACAAACAGGTTTTTTGTTCGTTTTCGAAAAAAAATATTGCCGAGTGACGTTAACTCTATTCTCAAAAACAATAAAATTGCATCAAAACTCCCCCACAATTGCGAATTATTCCATTTCCTCGGTGATTTGTCAAAGCATCACTGTGAATCCCACTTTTTCGACTTCTCAAGTAAGTTAATAAAATATAATAGTTCATACAATTCATTTATGTCGCGGAGCAAAAGATCCAAAAATGTTTTCAAGCTCATGACACCAATCGGGTAAATACGCGGTGATATATGACGGGCTTATAACTATATACGTTCGTTTAGTAACAGCCGATGAGGAACGAGCCTGCACGGAGTTGAAGCATGTCCCAAGTTTATCTGGTCCCGTGCGAGCAATGGAGATTTGCCGTTGGTTCTAGGCGAACTTTCCGCGCGGAAGAAAGTTCAAAGGCTGTAAAAGAAGATGGTGAATTCTTCGTATAGCAGCAGGCAGTTGGGATTGGCGATGTGGTTTTCCGCGTGTGCTTGTGTGTGCGTCGGTGTGTTAAACGCGTCACGCTTTTTACTTAGTTATGTACGAACATTGAGGACCAAGCGCCGTCGTTCCCTTTTTACCCTCTTCCCGACGCTCTTATTTTCCTTCTTTTTATCGTGCAAAGTGTGCGGTTAAGTTCGGCTCGCGCAATACATCTTGGGGCGACGGGCGACGTTAACTACGGAAGAATTGATATTGGCTGCTCCCGAGTTGCGGAGCTGGATGTGCCCCTGGTTTCCGAACGCCTCCGAGTGATGCATGCTTGAAAATTGGCAGTGAGCGTTTGTCAAACTTTTACTACGCCTCTGCCACGCACCGCTGTGAACCGCTACCAACTTCATTATCGGATATTTCGAAACGAATTCTTTGCAATGCTTGTGAAAATGCAGCATCGAGAAATGCTCTATCTAAAATTCCCAGGAAAATGGCATTTACTGTACACTGAGTGAGAACGAAAAGTCAACAACGAAGTGTTGCGGGGTGCCAACGAAATTTACGATGATCACAAAGGTTAAATATATGATCAAACGAATAAAATGGTTTTAGACCAAACTGCAGATTCATTATCTCCGAAAAAATTGCAGTTGAATGAAGAAAACTCTTCTAACATCAATTGCTGTTGAATTAATCAACAATTTTTTTTTCACAGTCTACTATCCTCGTCTCTTTACCGAACTAAATAGGGATGATTCCAAACTCGATCGGATCCCAGAGTGAGCATGGTGAATTTATAGTTCTTGGAACAAGCGCAACGAAAAAATTGACGTCTAGACATCTGTAATGGAGTTTAGTCGAACTTCTGAGAAATCATTTGTCACGATGTGCAAAATAGATATTGAGTAAGGAAATAACGATTAATATGGAGTACCGAAAGTTCAATGAAAACGTTGAACCGAACGAAAGGCGTGATTAAAATGTAAATAAACGGCGTAAAACTGAACTTATTTCGGAGAGTTATGACTCCGCTTGTAACGAGAGATCGTGTACGAGATAATGTATGGTGTACGAGAATACGTATAGAATGAAGAATAGAGAATAGCTTTGGGTTGTGCGGTGACGCGGTTTGCAATCCACACTCGGGATGGTGACCCGGAGGAGTTCCTCCGTTGGCCCTCAACCGCAACGAGAGAAGAGAAATGAGCGGACGCCGGAGAAAAGGGATACAACGGAGAGAAAAAGTCTCTTTAGCCACGCAGACGTTGCACGAATGAGTTAAAAAACGTAAAAAAACAAACGAGGAAAAAAAACACCAAGCCCGACAGGAATCGCATGTTAAACTAAACCACTCGCGTCACTTTCATGCGATCGTGAGAAAAGTATCCAGCTGTACAGAGACGCGACGAACGCATTATACGAAGATCCCGTTGACAACTATTTTTCGCTCATGCCTTCGCATATAAACATATTCTAAAAATAAAT
Organism: Venturia canescens; assembly: GCF_019457755.1. Classification (NCBI taxonomy): domain Eukaryota; kingdom Metazoa; phylum Arthropoda; class Insecta; order Hymenoptera; family Ichneumonidae; genus Venturia; species Venturia canescens. The sequence goes on from NC_057421.1 coordinate 18,799,599, forward strand.
TCGGTTTCAATACCTTCTTGAACCGCGTTCGAATTATGCAAAATTAAGATCACACAAGGATTTCAATGACGTCACAATCAAATGATAATAAAGAAAGTATGTTGCAGTATTCAATAATTCAACCGAGGCGCGGACTAAATAAACTCCGAAATCACGCATGTCCGCATATTTGAAAGGGCTCACACCAAATGACTTTCGATTATACGAAAATCCAGCAACAAAACATTTTGCCAAATAACTTGCCAAATGACTAATTGTCAAATTACTTTGCCCAATAACGAGACCTAATCATTAACCCTCATTACGTATAAAACTCCACTTATGTAAATACTCATTTATTCACCCAGTCTCATTATTAGTATTAACCCCTTCGACGGCAAGATATTTTTCGCGCCAGGTCTCCAAAACGCTGAAGAAAAAAGTTTTTCAGATTTCCACGAAAATTGGTAGCCAGGGGTTTTCGAGCTCGCCGATTGCGAACCTGCACTCAAAATGCAGAAATTCAAAATCGCCGATCCAAAATGGCGGACCGAAATGCACAAATTGTTCTGACGCCAAATGGCGCCAATGCCACCGACAAAGGGGTTAAGGAAAATGATGTCGAAACACGAACATCAATACAAACAAGTCGAAAGATAACCTAACGCCTAAACACGAACGTGCAATAAATCAAGGTACAAACAAAAATATAAAAATTCAATAATTCAACATTCCCGTTGTAAAAATACGACTTCGAAAAAAAAACTTGTAAAAGAAACTTAATGAATTCTCAGATACTTGATTCTCAAATCCCTTAAAAATTGTTTCTCAATTGAATAACCTCGAGTACGAAACAATTTATAGAAATATTATTGATTTCGTTGATATATCTCGCACCTATTTTCATACATAACTTTAACGATATTTCTGCAACGATCGTTATATCTCGGTCCCATAAATAAATATTAATAGTAAACCAATCCAATGAATTTGAGCGATTAATCGACGTTACGTTTTCCCCCCATCTCTTCCTGAAATATAGCGCATAATTTCGAATATATTCGAACTACCCTATCGGGTATACAGTGAGGATTTTGTACAATTTCTAGGTGGAGCAATTTGCATGTTAATCGAAAAAGGGAGTAAGAGATATCATAACTGCTTCCTGCACCCATTTATTCTCTTTTTCTTGGAATATTATAACACCTTTACTCGCTTTTCACGTGTATACGAATTATTTTATCACGTACTTTATACACGTTCATATACTTTTATATATATTAAAATGTACATGCCTAAATAATTTATGCCTATAACTACCAGCGTCCACGCGTATCCATACGCACATATACATATGCCACTGGGCACATAACTCTGCGTAATTGCTTAAAGTGTTTGCAGCAGCGGTTCGCAATACGGGCCCGCTCGAATTAGCCAGTATCCGTGGAACCAAGTCTCCACCTAGATAATATACGATACGTATAAACGTTATTGTATATATATATAATAATATATACAAATATACACAATATACGTTGGATATGCGTGTACCTGCGATATATGTACAGGTATCGAGTTTCAGATCCACCCAATGAACACTCCGGTGTCTTGTCCCGGGTAAACAGTCGTGTGCATATACATATGCCTGCGCGCTAATGCAATGCAAACGTTCATCCAACTTTAATACGTTCTACACCATATAATAGGGTATATCTATTGAACCCGTCTATGTAGAACACTTTTATGGCTTTTATTGCCGTGTCCACGTGCCCCTCAGAGGTGTATCGAGTGTTGTATGGCTCGCATTACAAGTGCTTCCGTCGCACATACCAATGCGCGTGCATCTTTAAATATGCAATGTAAGTTTATACATATATATTGCATGCACATGGAGATGAACGTCGTGTGTAACGTGGAAGTCGTCTTCCGCACGTGAATGACGGAATATCGGTTGTACATACTATCGCGCTCATTCATGTGATGTGAAAACGAGAGTATAGAAGAGTTCGGTACTTTGCGATAACGCTCAAAGCTCAGAAATTATGTTGTCGCACGTCAAACGCTTGTGCTCGATACATGCTGCTTGATTCATTGACGCGTTACGTCTCCGATAGATTCATAAATATGGATATTACAGGATCATTCGTGTTAGTGGGAAATACTTTTTTTATTAAATATATGTGCACGCGAACGCTGTGTATTTTGACGTACAAAGATACACGTTATGGGAGTCTATATACGCAGAGAGCTGGGCTTAACGAAAAACTTGAATTCATTCGTACACGCGTAATCGAACGGATGTGTTACGGGAACTGGAATCGACGTACGGGAGCAACTGACACGCTTGCAAATCCAGGCGACTTCGCGCGTTTAAACGCTCGCAATGAAACGCCGATATCAGATCGCCATCTCGACATGCATATTTGCATGGGTGAACATAGCTAGGTATTTACATGTACAAAACGATCGGATGCATCGATAGCACAGAGATCACAATCGATCGATTTAATGATTACGCCTACTCGCGCTGGTGCACGCGAATAAAGTCGTTGAGACAATTTGTCTGTTCAGTTATATAAAAAGATTCTGATTCATGAGATTCTTCATGGTTGGGAGTCTTCCAATCAATTTTTATAGGATTTCAAAATACTTTTCCTTGACTCTCTTTAGCCTTGATGTAACGAACCGAATGACGCAGTGTGGATTGTCGTAAAATCATTAAACTTCGGCCTATCGAACAGAACTAAACTTGCATCTTCTCATTTAAAATGATTCGCTTGGACATCAACTTTTTCACTTTTTTATTTGTCTGTCCAATGGAAAAATATTTAATGACATTATTTCTCAAATGGCTGTTGTAATACCTTTGGTATTGATAAAAATTTAATAGAGCAATGTTCGTGAATGAGTTGCGAAATTGCACTCGTCCTGCATATTCACGCAATCTCGTTTCCGATTTTTTAAAAAATGTACGTAATTTCATTTTGATTGAAAATATGCTTTTATATATGAAGATACGTTTTACGACTGGAATTAATCCCATGACCCGTAATAAAGTCGAATTCCAGCTTGTACCTTTGCCGGTTTCGTGATATACTTACCAAACGTACACAGCAGGCGCTTTTTCGTTTTCTCGTTCGATCGCAACCTCTCTGAAAATTATAGCGAGTGCATGATAGCACTTGGCATACGGCCCCGGCTCATCCCGGGGCTTCACTTACCAGTGCACTGTGTACAAAGACTGCACATTGGACAGTTGAAACCGAGAGAGCTTACCTTTTAACTCTCATATTTAATCGAGTTGGTACCGCCAACTTTACGAGCAGAGTTCACAGTAAAACCGACGCTGAGGGTGCCCATGGAGATGCTGCTTTGAATATTCTCTCAGTTCGTGTGCAAGAAAAAATTCTGGCCATCCCATTCGTTTATACTAATAGCTGGGGTCTGCATACACGATGTTCTGCTTAATCCGGAGGGATTGTGAATTTTCTTTTTCCAAATAAAATACTCGATATCCAAAAAGACATAATATTACGACGCTGAAGTTTGCAGCGTGCGAGTCCAACGAAATGAGAGAAAAAAACATTTGTAATTGAGCCATTTTTATTTCACGAAATGTCGCGGTGCACGTTGAAATAACTACAAATTCCAAATTCGGAACGAAATTGGAAAATTACTGGAATTATTGGAGGCTTTTTTTACACCATTTCGTCGGACTCCAACGTTGCAAACTTCAGCGTCATATTTCCTTATAATCGAATCGAGAAATTGATTGGCAAATGATGCAAAAATGTCACGCGTATTTATTGCTCCTTTTCAACATACATTTTTCCCGTCAATATTATCTCCCGTCGAAACGAATCATTATAAAAAATCTAAAACCGACTCCCTCGTTTTATCCTTTCCGTCATATTTAAGTTGCCACTCGTTCCGTTTGTCGACATTGGTCTTAAATCTTGTAGCAGGCTAAAGTGTAAGTACGCCTTGGAAATTCAAGCTTCTTCGTCCTCCTCGTCACGAAAACTATCCGAGGGAACTCGATCCCTTCCCTGCTCGTCTCTTTTGCCGTGCCGGTCGCTCGGTGCGCCTCCTCGGAAGCTGGCGGTGCTGCGGCACGTGCGACTACTCGACAAAGACTACAATGTACACATGCGTCTCTCTATGTATTACATACTTATTTGTGTATGTACGTATGAAGTTGCGAAGAGAAGGTTTCGGATTCGAGTAAAGATGTCAGCGACGAGTTTATATATCCCCCGTAGCCGTCGACGCCGTCGTCTCCTTTAACACCCTCGTGCACTCTATCTGTGTGTGAGGCACCTGCGTTCTCCCGTAGCTTTTACAAGGCGCTCCCATCTCGCGAGACAATAAACCCCCCGGGTAGCTGCAGCTTGGATCTCTCATCTCCTCCCGGTCACGTAATGTCCGCTCGGATTTCACGCTTCTTCCACCCCGCCTGTACGCCGCGTGTATATCGCTCGGTCAAACCTCTCTCGCATCGCCAATGCTTTTCGACTCGCTGATGCCGCGCCGGAGATATATCGAGATGATGAATTTTCATTTGAAATAAAGTTTAACTATCGCAACTTATGTTTCAGTGCCTGAGAATGATTATTCTCGAGGAGTAAATCTTCGATTTGACAAGTTTGCATTATTCAAAGATGCGCGCGTTTCTCGTAGCCCAATTCTGATAATCGAAGACGTTATTTTCTTAATTCATTTCAGAATAAATCCTCCAGTTGTTATTCGATCGTCGGTCGACCAGTGGAGGGAGTTGCCCTGCTTTGAAGGGGTTTTGAAAAAATGATGTTGGAACATCGATCGATCTGAATGAAAATATGTAAACGAAAATAGTCGACGGTTTCGTGGCTGCGTTGTACATATGGCTCGTGAAAATGAATAATCCCGCTTATATGTGGGCGAGAGTGCAGTTATCACGAGGATTGTGCTGCATTATGGAAATGAATGAAAATAAGTCGATTTTTTCATTTTCGCAAAGGTGCCACTCGTGAGAATGTCATTTTTCAAATGAATCCTTTCCCCTTATCCTCGACTACGGGGACTTCAATCATATTCGTGGCAACGCTCGCAAGCACGCGAGAGGGATACTCACCGATGGGGAATAATGTTGTACGGATTGCGCGGGGCCGGGGAATCAACGCGGAGGCAAAAGCGAATCGGGACAGAGGGGAAGAGACTGAAAAAATATTCGGCGTTGTTTCTATTCATTTGTTCGTTTAGGCTGGACGAGAGGGCGCATTGCAAACTCGTTAGCAGCCCTTTCGTTGTCTTCCAAAAGATTCCTTCCGCATGCGCATGTACACAACTCGTTCAGAGCATTTGCGGTACATCGCGTTGCCGCTTTTTAGGAGAGCTAGAAGAAGAAAGAGATCGAAATATAGAGCGAGAGAAAGCGAACACGAGAATGGCTGCGTCGGTATGCGGTGTTGTATTCATATTTCAAAAATCTCGTGTTTGCCATTATCATGTGTACTACGAATTTATTCCATCGTGTACCAAAAATCCCGGAGCTCTCATCCTGCAACGGCTCCCTCGCCCTCATTGTACTCTCCGTTGGGCCATTAATTATTTTCAGAACGATTATAACTGCGGCCCTCTCTCAGTGCGTGACATGCCACTCGGCACGGCTGGACTTTCCCCTGCCCATCCACCCTTTTACCAACACGACTTGCACTGCATACATATATGCATATGAATATATATTTATATCACGCTCTGCGCCTTGCGAAAACACCGGATCAAGGGGCGCAGCTATGGGCCAAATTAATGCTCCAAAAAAACGAGTCTGCGAATGAAAATTTATTCTTTATTATTTCTTTTTCACTTTGACATGCATGCTTTCATTTACTGTCATTATATACTTGATTTTTCATGCAAAATACAGTTTCTTTGCATGAGGAGCGTTCATGTTCGGTGGTCTAGTTCGATCGAGTTTCATTCCTAGATGGTAAAATATTTGACTCAGCGTGAGTAAACTTATTTATGATTGGTTTATAATTGTCAGATAATTGTGGTATAAAAAATCATTTAATTTCAACTTTAACGAGTTTCCTGAATATATATAATTATTCAATTTTTGATGTAATAAAATTACCATCTGCGTTGATGAACTGTTTCAATTGGACTTGCTGTTGTAAATATTTTAATTTTTTCATTGCGGCGTGAAAAGAATTGAAAGAATTAACGCGAGTTGAAGAATCACTTTGAACGAATGACCATGGGCCAACTGAGTTTCAGTGGCATAATTCTGACAGCCGGAGAGCATCCTCGTTTTTCACGAACACGCTAATATGCCTATTTTATGAAAAAAAAAATTTAACTGCCTATAGAGAGAAAGAGGAACGGAGTAAATTGTTATTTTTTGTTTGTCTCACGGGCTTTTGGTGTCGATCTGCTGTGGCTATAGTTTGCCTGTTGGAATTCTATGAGTTTACCGCTCTTTTCCGTGTACTCACGAGAGAATATCGTGCATTTTCGTCCTTCTCATTCCTTCAACACTGAATTCTCGTTTCCTCTTTCTCTTTGCGCCGTCCCCTCTTCGAACGTTCGCAATTCGAACGGCATGAGAAAAGAGAAGAAACTAAAGGGAAAAAAATCGTTTTCCCAGCGTAAAATTCAGTCTAGACGAACTTTTGTAATAGCGAGAGAACGGACTTCTGTCACCTAACACTCGAACGAACGTATACCAACTCCCACATACCATGTGAAATTTTGCAAGGGTCGGACTCTTTCAATTCGTCGTCCGGTGTAGAGAAAGCTGAAAAAAGCGAAAATAAGTGGGCGAGAGAAAGACGGAGAGCGACAAAGAAAAACACAGACCAGAAGGGAAAAAGGAGCAGAAAAACATTGGGAAAAAGAATGAGAGAATGCCCTAGGGAAATAGATTTCTTTGATGCACTTTTTACCAATGTTTACACACCTCGTTTTTCCGTCAACTCTGAATTGGCGATAAATCCGTCTAACGAGAAAACGTACAACTGCGTACAAGATTTTATTTCATTGTTTATTCGACTCCATTCTGCGAGATATTTCTTCATGCAAAAAATGCTCTCCCAAGTCGATGTTAATTGAATTTTAACTCGATCTTGCGTTACATCGTATTCCAGCAATGTTTACACCAAAAAACAATTATTTATTCGCGTTTGCACGGACGTTCATCGAGTCCTCGCCGTTCACGATATCGCTTCGCGGTTTCCTCTCGTTTGGTGCTGCGGGCCTGCACACTAGAGACACTCTCTACACCGAATTGGCCAACTTAATTGAGCTGTGCAAACTAAGCGTTTAACTAACTTCAACAAGTGGCACAACTCCGGAGGATTCTGACGGATAACCGCATTACCCAAGTCGAACGAAAACTAAACTGGTTTCTCACGTTAATCCTTCAGAGAATTCTTCCCGCATTGTCTCTTTATGAACAGCCTTGTGCATACTTCGTGAACAGCAAAATATTCACCATTCACAATTAATAATGAGAAATTAATAATAATTTTCTCATTCCCTTGAATGATTTTTCAACCGACTCGCATACCACCGAACATTTATGACTCATCATGGATGACAATCCTTTGAAAAACGCATAGATTTGTTCACCGTGTGCGGACACACGAGACACATTAATTCTCGGACCGTCCCAAAGAGAAAAAAAATGTTGAAAAGATCCCCGATAAGTATGTTTCATGCTGATTGTGATAACGAACGCTGATTTACCGCCAATTCGTTTGGTCTTTCGTATACAGATATAACGTTCCAACGAGGGACCATAAATTTTCGAAGCTCCGATGCACACCCGCAGTATATACGCGGCCCTATTTCCTCACTCGAGAATCGAACTCGTCCGCGATCCCAGGGACGGATTGCGCTGGTTATTTCAAGCTCGTTCGAAGCTTCCTTCGCTGAATCTAAATACAAATTTTTAATCAATGTCATGTCCGTTTTTATTTTTTTAGGCTTGTTTTTAGGGCGGTACGGTGCTGAAGTTGTTTCCCGTCGATCGATATTGATAACACGAGGCTTCCTCGATCTTCAGAGTACTGAAAACTTGAAAAAAACGTCGCGTCGAGCGGATCCCAGCCGCGCATTTTTTCGGAGCGTCATCGTGAGAAAGTTATTTGCTGTACGACCGTGATATTTTTTTAACGAGTCTACCCCGAGAGAAGATATATAAAGTAGGTCACTATGATAAAGTTTCAATCCCTGATGCGGTGAGAAGAAAAAAGATCTGGGAATGTATATGGAGATCACGAGTTTGTAAGACGGAACGTTGAAAAGAAGTAGAAGAATCTTTAATTTCCGCTCGCCTGCGATAACTTCTCGCCCGCGGAATCTCTCGACGAGAGGATTACAGGCGAGTTTAAGAACCTCTGGCCCATGCTGGTTGGCTCCTAATCACCCTTCGTCCGTTTCTCTGCTCGTAATATTTTCTCCCTGCTCGGAATCTTTTCACCCCTTCTTCTTATATTTTACTCGATTGCGCTCTCTTGATGGCCTTTTTTGCTGCGCGGTCGCGAGCACTTGAATTTATTTCCCACCATTTGTTAGTGGGCACGCGAAAAAAACTGCGAAATTTTACCGACGCGGTCACCACCCGAAAGGACTTATCGGGAGACGGTGTTTATGGCGGTTTAGAGAATTAAATAAAGCTGGAAATTTCAGCGATTGCATGTTGAATTAATGTCGTTGAATTTCTCAACGGAATGTTTATTTTCTGTCGACATTCCGAAAATATCCCATCGAAATAACGACCCTGAAGTTCGCAACGTTCGAGTCCAACGAAATGATCTAAAAAAACATTTGCAATTCACCAATTTTTTATTTCACGATGTGCAGGTTGAAAAACTACGAATTGCAAATTCGGCAGGGAACGAAATTGGACAGTTACTGGAATTATTGGAGGCTTTTTTAGATCATTTCGTTGGACTCTCCAACGCTGCAAACTCCCGTGTCATATCGAAATAAATAGTTTTATTGTGAAAAGATTTTATGATGCTACGAAGAGTAATTGTTTCTTTGTTTCCGGTATTGTTGAACGGTAATTGCTCACCCATATTCGTTCGACTCGATACGCGTTTACGAGTGCATCGAATTTATAGCGCAGCTCGGAAATTTATTGGTAGCAAACGGTAATAAATAAATGCCAACAGATTTGCAACATCGACTTTCTCCATTTCGTAATTTCGAGTGGGAGAAAGAAAGTCTGATAGAATGATCGATATAAAATTGCAGACATGTACGTAGTTAGCCATATGTGCTCACTGCGTTCACTCCCAATTGCGTGACACACGAGATAATAGAAGGCTCTCAAATGTCCGGCTCTTTCAGCGCCTTTTTATTCGTTCAGTAATTAGTTGTTGTGCTTTTTCGTGATTTCCTACTTGAGCCAGGTGATGGATTGTTCGCAGCCAAATATGATACACGAGCTCTAAGAATCGCGAACTCGATGGGCCGCGTGTTTCAATTCGGTAAGCTGCTGATAAACGATTATACGAGAGACCGATTAATCACTCCTCGTGATTCATAACTTCGTATTTTTCTTTTCGTCGGGAGGCATTGTCACGTCAACGCTATCACTCGAATGTCCAGACTCCGTTTTTACTGTAATATGTAATAGATTTTTCCCGCTGGTGAGACCGGAGAACGAGATCGTTGATTGAACGATGAGATGTAAGGCTGAATGACTGAAATAATGATACGAGCACTCTGGAGTTAAGGTACAAAGTGTAAAAGTTACTGCAAAACAAGCGTCACTTATATGTCACGTCGTAAAAAATGTTTCATTCGAAAACACTCATAAAAGAGGCAAAAACTTGAAAATATAACGGTGCACCGAGTTCGTTTTTTCATTGGATAAACAAATTTTGAAAGGGCCCCGCGAGGAGTGCATGTTTGGGGTGCATCGCTCGTGAATTTTCCCATAAACGAAGCCGAAGTTTTTCGTCTTCGGGAGTTATAAAAAATAAAAAATAAAGCGTGTATACTTCTCCGCAGCGTGACTGGCTGAGAATTTTTTTCCCTCTGAGAAGTCTCGTTTGCTCGAGCGAGGACGAACATGGGTATTATTTCTCCTGTTTTAACACTATGACGATCGCGGCCAGGAGGCCTGCGCTCTGCGAAATTTACCAACAAAAAGTTAAAGCGACCAAGAGAGTGAGATGGGGTTAAGAAAATTGTGCTTCTTTTATTTGCACCTCGTCATGTGCATGTGTACGGTGATAAACATAAAAAACGAGCGAGACGATGAGAGAAAAAACGAACGGAAGAATAAAAACGATAGCAAGAGAACGGCTGGCTAGTTAGCATGCTGCTAAAAAATTATCTCAAGCGTGAATCTCTGCGGAATTAGTCGAGGGTTTACTGCTTCCCTGTATATTTAATACCCTCAGAACACTTCAAGTTTTAAAAACTTTTTCAACAATGGAATTTGTATCACTGCTTTCAAAATTTACAAGAGTTTCTCAGAGAAGAGAAAATCGATGTTGGTTGGGCAGAAATTCGAAGGTTTTACGCCTTTACAGAGTAACTTGATTTTCTTTGGTCTCAATTGCACTGTTCATGTAACTCCATGGCACAAGCCTTCTTTCGTTTTGCCCATTATCCGTTGAAACCCGCATGTTTTATTTGCCTTTCTCGATAATTGAAATAACGCTCGTCGTAACTGCGATAATGGTCACTCGTTCACAGTTGTTTCTATTAGTGCTTATCAAGCGCAGGATCGCATTTTTCAATTTTTGTACCGAGTTTCTTATGAGCAGTGTACACAGTGTGAGCTGTAAGAGGCAATGAGTGAGCGAACAAAACAGTCCAAGTGGTAAGAAATCACTGTTCGATTCAGCTGATAATTTGCAATGGGGGACAAAGAACGTAATAGTTTTTGATGGGAATGAAAAAAAGGGGGGGGGCAGAAAGAATCGTGCTGGAGTTGAGTGGTTACTCGCTGGTCGAAGCGGTTTCGATTAGCCAGCTCGTTGAACCCACCGAGCGAAGGTGCTCTCGCAGAGCGCAAGAGCTACGGATGAGAAGGAGTCCTTTTCTCGAGATGCTCTCGATGTTCGCTAAGAGAATATCTCTGCACACGTGTACGCGAAAACGCTCACACGCACGTGTCCGTGTACGCAGGGGTGTGGAGTCGGTGCAGAGAACGAAACGGTGAAGCTTCGCTCGCTTGTTCGCGGTGGATCGAGTGTTTTACGTCCTTTTCATTGTTAAACTTTTCCGAGTGTACATATAGCGAAGGACAGAAGCGACTCGTCCGAGTGTCCGGTTCTCCGTTCTTTGGAGCGGCGCTCTCGAGGACGTCGAACAGCGAATCTTTTTAAACCCGTTTCGTTCGATTGCACCGCGACGACAGCAATTTCTCACGTTCCATTCGTTTGCCCCCCTGCTCTGGCCCTCTCTCGTAATCTACGATTGACGAGTCGACGCACTCGTATTGTTAATTGCATTCCGAGAAATCGGACTCGCGGACTCGTTCGCTCTTTACCGAGAGAAAGGGAAGCAATATTCTATTAAAAGACAAGTGCCGCTCGGAAGCGCTCTGAACCCAAACGCGGATGTTGATTATATTTTTGCTTTTTATTCCATGTCAAACTAACGCCGCTCTGTTGCTAGTCGGGAAATCAACGATCACAAGGTTCATTGCGAACGGTCAGAAGAGCTTTTAAATTTTTCAAAAATCTTCCCGAATCTTTAACGAATATGTTTCGTTCGATAAAACGAAAGTTTTCATGCATCGTTTTCATACGAGATAATATTAAAAAGCTTACGCATCTTCTTCATTAATGAAATGGCGATAAATGCTACGTCGCCGCAAGTTTTCGCGTCTCATCTTTTATAGAATGCCAACTAACGCGACCAGAGTCGAAGAGACTTCCGGTTACAATGACCCCCGCGTTTTACATATGCACTCGAGAGATCGATCAACATGTTTCAAAGTGCAATTTCTGCATGTCATAAAAGAGGTCGAGAGTTCTCAGCGGACGCTTCTCGATATGCGAATGCGATGGTAGCACCTATGAGGCTGGTGCATACAAAGGGCAGAAAATTCGAGCTTTACATAGCATGACACATTTTCCGCACACGTCAACAACCTGCTAGAAGGGGTTACTGACCGAACTTTCTCCACTTCTTTTGTTTCAGTTTGTAAGCCGTTAAAAGTTAAGCAATCCGAGTGTGTGAAAACGTTCGCAGCCCGAAAATACAAGTGACAGCGAGGACTTGGAGGGATAAACTGCATCGATAAATCCAAAGGAACAATATGCTTACGGTAAGTCAATCCAAGGAAGAGTCGATGCGGTGTATATGATGAGAAAAAAAAACAGAAGGAAAAGAAATAACAAATTTGGAAGAGCAATCGGAGTTGAAGAGATCGAGGAGAACAGTTATCGCTGCTAACTTTTATCTTCGATATTCAAGGAGTTTCTTATTCAAGGAAAGCTCATTTTTTATTTACTGTTATACAGTGAATGAGTTGTCGATTGTTTAGCGTTACTCGAGGATGATGATAATTGGATTCGACTGAAAAAAAAAAAAACAAATTGAGATTGTCAACCAACTTTTTCGATTCCAACGCTCGATGTTTTTTTACTATCGAGCACAAAAATGAATATTGGTATATAATAACGTTACGGAATTCAATAGCGAGCTAGTCTTGAGCACTCATTCTTAATTTTAACAGTCGCGTCGTTATTTTTACTTATTTTGCTATCGTGGAAGGCACTGTGAGGATTATAAGAATATGGATGAGCTTTAAAATAATTTATTAAATCAACGTTGATCATGGGGAATATTTCGGGTAGTGGAGCAGTCATTAACATGGTGAATTTTTCATTGGTTCAAATGAACTGCGCTGTAATCATAAACCGTGTTATTCCGGTCTTCGGGATGCTGACAATTTTCATACCCAAGTTCTCCGAGATTGAATGTTTCTCTTCGTGATAAATTTGAGAATATGTCAAATGTCGAGGAGAAACAGAGACTGTTAAATCTGTACTATGTAAAAAAAACAAAGTGTTTTAGAATTACACTTATGGCATGGATTCTGCTGAGCCAAACAGTGAGCTAGCCAACAGCCATTATGTATAAACATGTGAAATATGCACGAGACTGAACAACGTGCTCTAGGTTCTTTGGCAAACAGACTGAATCTCGAAGCCTCTCGACTCGTCGCTGTTCGAGGTTTCACTCGTGTACCAGGGATCTACAGCACTAAATTTTTTTTTTCAGAATCTGATTTCTTTGCTTAAATTTAGATTCATTCGTGCTAAAATTTGAGGGCGCGAATGATTCGAGCTTTTAATTATTAAATGATCGATGCACATGCTTTTTTTCATAGTTGCGACGGGAAAGAAAAACTCGAACCTTTTTGTCATACAATTTTTTTGCATTGGAGTAAAAAAATGGTTCCAACTAATTTTGGGTTTTTTTTTTATCTTGACACTTATTTTATTCCGGAGGAAAAGTTTGAAAATTGAGCTCGTAAAGTACAAAAATCAAGCAAGTTACGCACTAAAGAATATTCATTTCTTTATACGACGATGGACAATAACATTTTTCTCCTCTATCCCCGGTAAAAGTTGCAGAAAGTTTAGGCACTCCGAACAGATGATTCGAGAACGAAAGAAAGCGAGACAGACGGATAGATAATGATAGAGAGAGAGAGAGAGAAAACGTGCAGAGGCTAGGGAGAAAAGTGGCAAGTTTAAGAAAAACTTTACCAGTCTATATTCCCTCAACTCGAGGAATATCTTGAGTGACTACTTCGCGTGAAAACCTCCCCCGGGCATAACTGAAACGAGAATAAGGAGCTCGCTTCTTTCACGGTTTGCCTCTCATCGTTCTGATGTTATATCTCAATGATAAGCGACAATGTAAAGAGTGAAAAGTCTCATTCAGGCATTGATTTGGTGACCAGGGTAAAAATACTCTTTGGAATTCAAGCGATACACACATTTCTATCAGCTTTTCTCCCGTGTCCGTTGACCCATTTACTATCCACCAATTGCCACATCGCAACTTCCTCGAAGACATTTTGCGAAGCGAACGTGTTACGATACCATACATAAAGCCTGCTATCTCTACTTTCTGTTGAATCACTATTTGAATTATTTCCCAGTTACCGTCGCGTTTGTACGGCGCGAAGATACACGTCGACGTCCTCTCGAGACGAGGTAAACAACCTGTAAAAATAACAAAAGCTCGGAGCTTCGCGAATTCCGGCATATTTGTGTCATCTCCGATAAGAGAATCGGAGATAGAAGTACGTTCTATCGGTAGGCGAACATAATACATGTCTGATGTGACTATACCGCGCACAGTGCGGTGACTCGAGTTCTTTTTTCTCAGAACAAATAGCCTTAAGATAAAAAATAATTTCATCGATTCAAGTATCAAGATCACTAACAGATTGTGTCGATAAAATAAACGAGAATGTTTACGCTAAAACACGAATTCATTTGGTCGATCAACTATTATCGTCGATGACACTGAAGTTTGCAACGTTGGAGTCCAGCGAAATAATGTAAAGAAACTCTTCAACGATTCCAGTAATTCTCCAATTCTGTTACCTGCCTACGACGCTGAAGTTTCCAACGTTGGAGTCCAACGAAATGAACGAAAAAAACGTTTTTAATTCACCAATTATTTATTTCACGAATCGTTGGTGCAACTTGAAAAACTACGAATCGCAAATTTGGCAGGGAACAAAATAGGAGAAATACTGGAATTATTGGAAAGTTTTTTTCGATCATTTCGTTGGACTCCAACGTTGGAAACTTCAGCGTCATTACCTGCCTTGCAATTCGTAGTTTTTCAGTCTACACCAATGACTCGTGAAATAAATAATTGGTCAATTACGAATATTATTTTCGTCAATTTCGTTGAACTCCAATGTTGTTGCCAACTTAAGCGTCGTTATCGTCGCCTGATTATTCTCAAAATCGAAATAACGCCACCGTCACTGACTACTGATAAATCGAACTATCACATGCACGGAACAAATTTTCAGGCTCGCAATCTCCCAGTGCAAGGCTCCAATGAAAAACTTCTTCCTTCGACATGATTCAAAGCTCCTCGCACATACCTCAAGCCAGCGGTCATAAACCCTAACTACATGAATGTTGAAACCAGTACGAAGCTTCCTTGTAAAATGCCTATTAGACGTACCATCTTCTCAGATATTTAAGAATACACGTCCAGCAGTAAATACGTGCAATAAACCGACTCTATCTTACCCATTTACACTTTGATACATATAGCCTATCCCAGTGCAGTAACTAAAGTGCACTATGAATTATCTCCATGTTTACTATATAAAGAGGCACAGTGATCTAGAGTCAGTGAAGCAGCAACATCCCCAGAAACCATACACACACGTATATCACTCATGTGTATATTATTCACAGAACAGTGTATCTCTGTTCACAGGTACATAATACCCCACGTAATACATAATACAAGTCATGCCCATACCCCTTTAAATTCAGCTGTATATCTCTCTATCTAATAATATACTGGCTCTCCTTCCATTGTTGGAAAATGGGTCGAGCGTCTCGCAAGATACATGGGCTTGCGCATCGGTTGAAGGAAAATGAGAGAAGGGGGAATTTAACGCGATGCCCTACCGTTCCCTTCCTTGTTTTTCATACGAAGTACACACACAGTAGATACGTTCACCAACAAAGTAGACAGCCGTTACATAATGTACACGATAGCATGCGCACTCTGCCTCTCAATATTTTTCTGACTACTGTACTATTCACACGTATGTACACACACGTGCACTTGATTACATGCAATGCCTGATGCGATCTAACCTCTCATGCGACACACGTGGCCATCGACGTCGTTGATACACCTTCGGTTTAGTCGCAGTCGATTAAAGGCTTTCGCTGACTAAGATTCTTCAAGATTCGAGCTCCTTCGTCTCTTCCATCATTTCGCAGAGGTTTTAATCCCTTTTTCACGCATCCTCGAATTTTCACGAGTTACACGGATGAGCTAGATTAAACCTTGATTTCTCAAAAAATACGAATTTATGTTTCACTGTTTTTTAAACGCACCATCATTTGCTCGGGGAAAACTGTTCTTGGATTGATTCTTTATTCCATGGGGAACATACTGTAATTCATTCGAATCATTGTCACAGAATGTCAATGATTCAAACTCGTGATGCTTGCTCGTCATACGATTATTACAATGATTATCGTCATTAATACGTTTTAATCGAGAATCAAGTTAGTAACTCTCGCTGAGTAACAGAAGAAATTTGCTTTCATTTATCCACCTCATCAATGAGTCATCAAATTTCTTTAGCTCCCAAACCAAGCTCTCGGAATTGTATTTCAACATAATTTGTCACTTGAAACGATTTGCGTATCCTCGTCGTTATAGTTGTTTCATAGACTCTGTACAGGAGCGCGATCGAGCGAGACGCGAACGCAGGCTCACACAGTCGTTAGCGTATCTGTCTTTCCCTATTCGAGGTTTTGTTTCCTCGCATGCATACATGTTAGTATTGTAGATACAACATCCGTGGTGCAGAGAGTACGAGCCAATCGACGGCTTCCGCTCCAGCGTAGGTTGTTTCCGTTTGGCCGAAATGAAACTGTATGGACAACCGCTAATGAAACTATGACCGCGTTTTGGATTCAACCGAAACATATACGTTGGCTCAATGTACATTCTGCAATGGGGTATAGTAACACTTTGGGCAAACCCGAGCTCGGACGAATGCCCGCAAGGATGTAACTCAACCACAACCTCGACGGAAATCGAAGCGGTTCTCCGGTAAATCTCTTACTGTGACTGAAGTGTAATCGACGGAAAATAATCACAGATAATTTAGAATGAAAACGGTCTCGATGCTACACGATAATCGTTGAACTGGAGAAAAGTTCTTTCGATTTTCTGATCAAAACTATTTTGGTCCTATTAAGGTATTCCTTTCGCATGAGCGTATTTTTTGGTGGCGCGAATTGGGGCACTCGAAACTTGGACTGATTCCTAACCTCTGAGAAGTCGCGTTTATATACGAAAAGCTTCTGTCATCTTTCCAACTTCTATCGTTATAATATCTCTTTTAAGCATTCGGTAACCCTTTATTTTTATCGTCGCTATGGATTTCCTACATTTTTTTCTATCTGTGAAACAGTTTGTATCAGGATGAATTTAGAATTATTTAGTTATATGAATTATCGAATAGAAATTTGGTGATGGTGGAATCTCCGTAAGCTTTCGTATAAATTTTATGATTTTTGAAATTTTAATTCTTTATTAAATGTTCGATAGCCTGACCTGAAATTTCGCCGATCTATTCGCATATGCACTTTCACTTAACTGTAGTAATTTAAAATCAGTTATCTGTAGAATATTCGGATTCGTGAAAAGAATACCTTAAGAAGGAAACAGTTTTTCTGGGTTAAGTACAGTTATTTGTTGAAGCAAATTACTGGAAGCGGCGTTTTGAAATGATCATTTTTCGATGTTAATTTTTTTTTTCATGTCGCTACTTTATGAGGAAGCAAAAAATGACTGACCCAACAGTGCCATCATCATAGCCATTACTCCATTCGACACACCTCTTCGCCACGTCCCACGCTCCTTTCATTTCCTATTTGCTTCACCAGCTGACAGAATAAAAAGCGTCTGCGCGAAGAGTCATCGCCATACACAATCATTGATTTGTCACAAATATCTTGTGAAGATATTATCAAAATTTCACAGGTAGCCGTTCATTATATCGAGCCAGGTTCACTTCCAAACTTTGCGTTTTTTTTCAATATTATTCGTTGCAAAAGCAACGATGTTATATCGTTATCATGAAATTTATGAAAAGCCCATTTTAAGTTGATTAGCTTTTGCACAGAAGGTATTCACGGGATATTTAATAATTCCCGAAAATCAAGTATGTCTATAGACGTTTAAGGTACACAGGGGTCTGTGCTGGATCCGACAATCGACCAAGGGCAAACTCGAGTTTCGTGCAGACTTTTAGAGACTCATCACTTTCGAACTCTAATCCAATCGGACAGAGTACAAGGGCCCTTTCGCTGAGTAGGTATTACGTAACATTAGCACCGCGAGCCTTCTCTACCGGTGTGAAGCGTTGCCGATACATTAATTCAGGTACATTTATATAAAGGATATTCGTCGAGAAATTAGTGAGGTTCAAAATTTTTGTGCGATCTTTACTTTTCGGTGTCGTTTAACAGCAAAGTGTCTCTTAAAATTTGTAACTTTTTTCCAAGTTTCGTCTTTCGTACAGTTCATTGACCGTTACCGGTGATTTCACCATCAATTTCGCCAGAAAAACCCGTTTCACGATGCTTTTTGGATGAGGGAAAAAGTCCATTCGTCAACCCGTTCGATAGGAGCTTTCGGTAAAACGAAAATTAAAATTCTATACATCATCCCAGCATTGGAGAGTTTGTTTTTTGTTGGAATGTACCGTACGCACGTTTAATTAGATATAAGTGTAATGTTGGCTGCATTCCCGGAAGCTTTTCTGTACATCATAGTCGCTGTGCAACGTCGGAAGACGAAGCGAAAGCTTCATACACAGGAACACTTTAGACTCGAGATTACCTGGCTTCCATTAACGTTTGCTTCGGCCAGACGACAATTAGACCGTGCTAAGTGGTGGTTTTGGGCGCGACGTCTCTGATACAGGGATCCGTGTTACTTGAAATAATGCATTGCAGTGGTGCACGAAATATAATAATATGCCATACGTGAAGGTACTAAATGCTCAATCAATAATCGCAGATCCTTCAAATTTCATTGCCAGTCAGCGATGTATTAATTAAGTATTATCATTGCACATTTGCATTCCATTTTCGCAGTCGTTTCATGCTCGTTTTTTAATAAGAAACGAAAACTTCGAAAGATTGATTTTTTACGTAGTTTTTTTGACGAGCTGTGCATAAATACGCGATTTGGCTATTCACAGGCAACTTTTATTTTGTCCGGAGTTCGATCAAATCATTCGAATATCTCTCGACTGTAGGCGGCCAAGGTGGAGTGAGTAGGGAAGGTTGAACAAGTACAAAAACGTGTGTACAGATAGAGAAATAACGGGGGGAAAAAATGGGAAATAAAATAAAATAAAAGTCGATCGAACGTGTGTACGTTTGCATTTATATAGAGCGATAAGTCTCGAGGCGTTTGTACAGAAGTGTAGCGAGTGTTCGAGCTGAATCAATAGAACATTAAACACGCGGGGCATGCAGATTGAAACGTGAATGTATAATGTAGGCCAAAGTTTTGAACTCTTCCTTCCCTAGATGGGCAAAAGGGTATCTCTCATCCCCTGTTCATGGGCTGCGCAGTTGGCAGTATAAATTTTTCCTTTTCTTATTTTTCGTCGTTCACGTAGTCCTCGTTCTTCTTCTGATTTTTCTTTTCCTTTTTCTTCTTCCAGGTTGTCACCCATTTTATTTTCTCTCTTTAATATTTTTCCTTTTCTTGTGCGCTGCGACAGAACAGCGGAAAGAGATCCTCGTGACTCGACAACGGAATTTCAATTCGATGGCTCCGAGCCCCTTCAATTCTCCACTGTTCCCACTCGTATCTCCCATGGAATAAATCGTTTTATGCTCTTCTCTTATCATCTACACATATATAAATAGATATAACAACTGGCAATCGAGCAGTGTACTTAAATACCGATCAGGTGGCGTTTTCTCTAATAAAAATTTACTTTTCAATTTCCTCCTCGAAAACATTTGTTCCTTTTGAATAAAAATAAATTAATTTGCCTCCCGTAAATACATATTCGTTACAAACAGTGCGGTGATAAAATTTTGAAGTGCAGATGCAAATTATATTCATCATTACCCTGGAAACAAGTTATTCGTGATTGCTATTTACGTACAGTAATTCAGCGTATAAACGTACATCATCGACGAATTAAAACTTTTTCCATTCTTTCGTAATTTGCATTTATATTTGAGGGACCAATTTAAAATGCCTATCTCTTAAGCGCGGAGGTGCAATTTAAAAAATGAGAAAGAATTTAAATTTGTTGAAAACTTTGTTCATATATCGATTTTTTCATCAACCTAAGAATGAAACAGAAAGAAAGAAATCCGCGTGTGTATATAAGATCAAAGTGTTGATATTATCCAAGAGTTCTCCATTGTATTAATAATACAAAAGTTTGATAAGGATCGTTAGTTCTCGCTAAAGTGAGTATACGGAGAAGCGGATCAGCCATCTGTGTCTATGCGTGTGTGTGTGTGTGTGTGTGTGTGCACGAGAGACGATGATAATTTTCCTCTCTCGACCTGCGTGAATATTAATTACGAAAATTGTGCGGAGTGGAAGGGCAGCGAGGCGGGGGAGATTGTAGACCCTTCTTGGATTCACGAGCTCACTAATCTCATGGGCTACATGGCGCCAAACGGAAGTCGGACTTTAAGTTAATATTCTCCTCGAGGCCGCTCGCGGGTGTTCGCAAATTGTACGCACTTGGCATAATCGAGAAAGACAGAGAGTTGGGAAATATGAGGATGGAAAGGGAGCAGAGAAAGAGGGAGAGAGCGGGGAGGGAGATAGAAATTAAGAGAGAGGAAGAGCTCAGACTTTGGTTATGTGTATATTCTCATGATCGTAACGAAAGAGATGGCTACGCGGGTGGGAGGAGCGATGGAATAGGGGTAGTTTGGCTAGGCATGATTAAAGTCTCGGAGCCCTTGCACCCCTCCATCCGATGGCCGGAAGAGCTGCGGCGCAAAGATTAGCGCCCCGGAGAATCAATTAGACGGTCCACCTAACCGGCTAATTGCCAGACGTTCTCTCTGCCTTCTTTCGTCTCTGGCATATATTTATTTGCGGCTACGGGGATTAAAAGCCTAGAAAAAAGTCTGGATCACGCTTTTTATTTCTCCTTCTCGCTCTCATCCTCACTCCTGTGAGCAAACAATTACATCGTTTCCTTCGAGTTTGTTAAATATCTCGTCAGGTATACTCCGTAAGCACGATGACGGAATGCTGATTTCATTTATTTTACAGGCTTCTCTACAGTCTGTGCTACTAAATTGGGAAAATAATTCCCAGTTATAAAAAATGAGGAACCAGGGCTTTACGATACTCTGTTTTCTCATTAAATATTTTTCGTTTTCGCATCACAATGTGAATCGCATTATCCAATGACACTGGGAAAGCGGCGGAGTCATGAAACTTTTGCTCCATTTTTTTTTCAAGAACATTTCAATCATATCACGTGGGCACGATGTTATTCACTGGATCCATGCAATTTTCACTGGGCTCAATCTTCTCTCTGTGGTATATAAAGCCCGCAAAAAATGGAATCAAAGCAAATCTTCCCCGAGGCGATCCACTTTATCGACCCTGTTCAATATTTTTTTTAAGAACAGAGGGAGAACAGCCTCGAGTAGTTCGTCTTTCCCATTCACACTTTTCCAAATAATATTGTTTCATGAGTATAGAGAAAATGAAATGTGTATTTTTCCATCTGTATAAATATTTTCGATGACAATTTCCTAAGTTGGCTGGAAGCGTGTCCAATTAAGCATTTCGACAGAAAGTTATTGATTCATTGAAACAGTCTTTGAAAGCCTCTGTAAAATATTATTTATAAAAGTCCATCCAAATAATCAATGAAACTCTCATTAAGTCATCGGTAGACTGCGGAATTCACACAAATTTTTCGAATGAACGTATTAAAATGCTACTGATTTAACACGAGTACGATGGGCACGTGGGATGTGGTACGAAGCTAGAGTTATATCAATAAAAATAGTGCTAAAAATGTGTACGTAATATCTTCCTCCATTTGTCGTGCTCGATTCGATCTTCAGAAATTTCTTTTTACCTCCAAGCCAAAGAAGGTCTTTTTATCTCGGTGAGTTCATCGCATTGTAGCGAAGTATTGCACAGGTTCGATGGGATTAAATGCTTCTCTCGGTGTGCTGCTTTTGCTGGGTACAAAGCAGCCTCTCCTTTCTCTGCAACGCTTTATATCTCCCTTCTTTTCTCTCTCTCTCTCTCATTCTTTCTTGCTTCCTCTATCTCCGACTCTCTGTGGTATAATCGGACGGAGCGTTTCCGGTTATTGCTCGGTCACGAGAGAAGCTTATTGCTGCACACCGAAGAGTCTTCACAATCTTGCCCCCGTCGTGGAGTGTGCGCCTCCGTACGGAAGCATGTCCGTATATGAATGTCCGCATCTACTGCGTCTATCTACAACCACACGAACGGAACTTCCCTTCTTCTCCTGCTTCTCCGTCTTTTTCTTCCACTGTATTCTGCCAGTGTAACAAAACAGTTTACCTCGAGTAGTGGCACGTAAGATCGCAAATCTCGAAAGGGCGGCATATTATTGGATTCTCAGGGGTGAAAATCGCAGTCGCCTTATCGTTACAAAAACATTTACGTGCATGAGAGCATATCATTTCCACTTCCATGCTATTCTCAACATACAAGCGCGTCCCTGAAACTATTTCTTTCTGTAATAAATCCTTATGAGAACGAGGAGAACGGAACTTAAATTTGTGATCGTCTCACACTCGCAATCACACTCCTTAATTATTAAGAGCTCTACACAAAATAAAAAAGTAGAACATAATGAAAAATGAATATTTTATACTTTATTACTCTTCGCCATCGTTCAACGTGCGGGTCTGAAAGAATACTAAAGATTCGAGATATCATTTGAACGGACAGTCACACTCGCGTTGAATGAAATTGTATATTACAATCGGCCGAAGAATCGTAAAAGTGAATTTAACGATAGAGACCGGCGAGTATTATCAGACAGAGAGAATTTCAGGTCGTGGACAGTTCACTCGGAATTCAATTGAAACGTGATAAATAGGCGTCTATAGATAGCCATTCGTAGTATAGTTATTATACAATCGTGTGGAATAGAGAGCTTACGTGGGCGGCCGACAGATTGATATCGGAGCCTAATAACGCGGCAATTGCACGTTTCGAGCGCAGTATTCCTTGTCGCGAGCTCGATCACTCGAGACCACTAATAGTATATCGAACGTGATATCTATATCTATAGCCGATGCAGGATCGAGATTTCATACGCGCGCGCGCGCGCGCGCGTCGGAGAACATATTGGTGAACGCAAAACCGCAAGCTGCTCCCGTATAACAGGCAACATTTGCATGATAACGAGGGAGGTGGTCGTAACTCGCTGCGAGTAGTTCGAGCCAAAGTGTCACAAACTCCACCTATCGCGCGTGGTCGCAATGGGGCGATCATTTCTAAATACGTCGATGAACATTTTTCCTATCGAGTCGTAGAGATATGCATCGGGAATGTAACCTGTTATATCTACATTCTCGGGACAATCTGTTAAGTAGGAGTAAAAAGTTGTAGGTTCATTCAAACTCTGGAGCATGGCTCGATGGTACGATGTACCAAAAATATGTTAGCTTTTGTTTTGTTGGTGATTCAAGATTGTTGCTTGTAATTTTTGAGGTGATTAGACGTCTATGAAAATGTTTCTATTTGTCGATGAATATCTCCCGAATGTACTGTTTCAAGGAAAACTGAGGTTACCGAATTCATTTTGGAGAAATTAAATGTCCAAGTTGAGTAAAAATGTCATTTCGTTACCTCGGTTGGATGGGACGAAGTTGTTGCATGACTTCACACTTTTTTGCTTAATCACTCTTATATTGATGAAGAAATACGAAGGAATTACGCAACGTTGCCAAACTTTGTCTTTAATTCAACCCAATTTTTCAGTTAATTAACAATAATTGAACATGCTTGAAAATGTTTGCATTTTTCATCCGAATGAATAGTAATCGTTCACTATTTATGAGGTGGCATTGCTGACGTCACTCAATGTATCAGCATAGGAGCTTCGTCTCTTACCCCCGCCCTCTAAAAAGATTTAGCAACAACCTTAAACACGAAGTTAAATCTGCTGGGTCAATCAGGAGATGAAGAAGGATCAAGAAAATCCCATAAATTTCCTTTGTTTCCTTGGATTCAACTGGTTGGGGTGAGCATTTTTATGTCATCGTGAATGGACCCTGAGAGAAAAAAACAACAATGTTTGACAGGCGTTTGATTAGGACTCGAGGGATGCTTGCTGCAGAACATCAACCCCTCGAAGGATTGTTAACATTATCGCTCGTCTTGGACACCCACGTTCGGGCACACATTGCGTAAGCACATGTGTACTAATCGTGACAACAGGTTGATATTCGAACCGGAGTCAACTTCCCTTAATCAGTGACAGTCGGGTGATCAGCCCGTTTGGCCTCGTGCGGCAAATTACTCAAAGTTACCTGTCTCAGCCTCGTACGCACATACCCTCGAGCTGTAACGATTATTTCCATCGATCGCGCCCTCTCGTCGCCGCCTGCCTATGCGCGCGGTTCTATACAAACCCCGCTGCCCTCTACTATCTTCCTTTCACTCGGAATAATTATGTGTCAGCAGAGGCTGCGACTGATTTGACATTGTACCGTTCCATCTCGACTCGTGCATCGAAGGAATCAATACAAACAATCACGCGGTTTAGCTTTGAATCATGGTGAAAATATACGAAACAGAGGGATCTCTGGACATTCGTGAATATTCATTGTGAAAAACAACTCTATTCGATTCGGTTAATCGTTCATTAGAATATGCTAAATTCTCAACCTCCGTTGTCGTTTTTTCGTACGAAATTTATCAATCTGACTCTGGTGATGGATTCTGAATCACGAAAGGTTCGATGATGCTGGAAACAGCATCAAATTTGGTGGATTTTTTTAACGATGTCTTCCAAACGTCGATCGTTGAGGGGAGCAACAAATGGTTTTCTGTGTTGTGAATTAAAAAAAAAAAAAAAAAAAAAAAAAAAAATGTTCATCTTAAAAATGCAATCGGGTTTCAACAGCAATATGCGTTAGTATTGCTTGGAGAATATTTGTTCGGTTGTCTTTTTAAAACTTGAATTCCCATGGACTATAGATTCTTGCGATGGCATGCACGTATATATAAACATATACTGAGATCGAAGCGACCCGGGGTGAACGTCAACGAGGCAATAGACCCAAAAAGAACCAACACTCGACCATATCGCTTTTACCCAGAATATTCCCAGAGGAAAGTCAACTCGTACGAAGCCGAGAGAAAAAGGGAAGAAAAATATTATCCACCGTTGAAGTTCAATATCGAAGCAATAAAGTGTGAGAGAAAATCGGAAACCTTCCTCTCATTCCTGCCACCCCTCTTAACTCTAATTCCTAGTTTCCTTATTTTCTACTTTTTTCCTTCCTCATCCTCTTGAAGTAGAAACAAAAAATAATTCAACTTGCGAAAGCCTTTTAGTTATTCACGAGCTTCATTCATATAATTCGTAGATCGCAAGGCTCCAATGAAGATGTAGTCGGGGATTAAGTTTTTATACGTTGTCATAGGAAACAATGAAAGTATTTCACTCGAATTCAAACGCAAAAAAGAAAGTTGAAAACAAATTTAGATTCTCAAGGGAAATGACTCGATTCCGAAGGAGAGTTGAAAAAAAACCTCAGTAAATGTGCACCTCGTGAAGCAAGCTTTTCAACTCGTTCGAAAACAGTACTTCGCCCCCAAGTAAAAAGCTTCACAAAGCGTTTCTGCAGCAGCACAGCCCGTATGTACGAATCTCGATGGCAACGAGCTTGCTTTGTCAGAGTTTAAGGTCTCGCAAAGACTCGGAGGCGTCGCAGTATTGCAACGCCCCGAGCACATCATACATCACTGGGGTTAGTTTAATAAACTACAAGCCGAGTCAAAAAACTCGGAGGGAGAGTACAGTGCAAGAGCTAAATTGAAGGAAGAAAGGTTATGAAGACACGGAAAAAGGCGAGAGTATCCCATCAGTGTCGCATCCACGGAAACTCCATTTCACTTTAAATTTCTTTCGTTATCCAGGTCAGCGGTCTCCTTCAATGCTGAACCCGACGAGCTGAAACGTTGCCCGTAGCAACGACTTTGTACAGCTGAAAAACACTTGAATTTGAGATATTTCATCGCTTATTACGAAGTTTTTGAAAATAATGATCTCAGAATGCTTCTAAACGACTCCAACATCGAGGTCGTCGCACAAAATATGACGCACTCTGATCCCCTTGAACTGCTTAAGTAGTAATCCTCGTACGATTGAAGAGAAACTCGCAAGCAGTCACTCTAGCAAATACGGTGTGTACGCACGACAAAAGCTACAATCAATGATCGAGAAAAATACGTAAATGCAGTGTTAGAAGTAAAATTCGTCTTGGGAGGTTCCAATATACGAGATCTTCTCGAATATGGGTCACATTTATCTTCACCAGACCTAAATCTTTCCTGAATATCGAGCACATACGTATATCACACGATTCGACGAGCTTGAATGAAGCTTGAAAAATCTTGGAGACTTTTCTCGTATCTCTGTCACACCTCGTGCACACGCTACGTATATGAAAGAGTTGAAAGATTTGCCTGTAGGATTGACGCAGAATTTAGCCCAGTTTTCTTTCTACGGTGAGGTTCAAGCTGCCAGTGAAATTCGAAGATTTAACTAAAAGCCTTAATATCCAGGTGAGAGGTTACAGCATCTTCTCGAGTTGAGTTCGAACTGTACGGTTTTCTTATTATATTTCACCAGAAATATTACCAGTCACTGCGGATTTCTCGTCCCCCATTTTACTGCTCAGAATTGCAGAAAACTTTATGCAATTTCCACGTCCTTAAGCTCCTGAGATAGTTTCAAATAAAAAACGAGTTTTATTTCAGATCGAAGCTCCAACAGCTCACATCCACAGCTCCGAAAGTACGTCGATAAAGTAACATTATAAATTCGTCACTTGTCGTGCCGTGCAAGAATTATCGCGTTACGGAGCCGAACTTTTTGTTAGTCTTTTCCTTCGTACTCTTGCCCCTGCTTCTATGCACCGAGAGAGCTCTATAAATTCCTTCATCAGAGCTCTCGACCTCGTAATTCACAATTACACAAGTGTCTCATTGACTCTCCAGTCAAGTGAATGACTCACGCGCTCTTTCGTCGAGTTTCGTGTTATCAATTATACCAATCCTTGAAGTTTTCTCTTTCTCTTTCTCGATTTGTGTCGTCACTGAAGCGAACGCTCCGTTTCAACTCGACCCCACTTCACAGGCATATATACAAATACATTTTTTTTCAATTTTCTCACTCCCTACAGGCTCGAATTTCACACGTATTTGCTAAGTATTACGAGAATACCGGCAGCAACTGCATCATTTATAGCGGAATCGATGAAAACGATTTTCATTATATTTTATCGCCAAACATTGAGGGGTTTACCCTAATTAGACGAGGAAAAAAATACTATTTTCACGAATTTTTTTGACCGGTATAAATTATAAATATGGATATAAAAAGTGTTGGGCCTAAAGAATACACCCTTAAAATAGAGAATTTTTTTTTTTATATTCATTTTACTCAGTTTCCGTATAGAAAAATGGAGGAGAAGACATGTACAAAAACAAGATGGGTGTACGCTCTAGATGAAATCTTCGGAATGGATGATCGGAGAAAAAAAATAAAAATGGTTTTAGATTCAATAGGTAAAAAATGACGATAGCGCATATCATACGATTTATAATTTCCTCAAAAATGACAAAATGGCGACTATTTTTTCAAAAACTACGAAAAAGCACGTTCTTTTGCATCGTTTTTTTGTAAAAAAAAATAGTTCCACTAAAAATTTCAAAATTCGTATGATATGCGCTACAGCTATAGTCATAAAGAACATGTGATCAAATTTTGGTAAGGATTCGTTGAATAATTTCGGAGATTTTATCAACGAGCCGTCCAAAACGTGATTTTGAGAAAAACACGTAGCACGCTTAGACAGCCAAGTAAACGTTGCTCAAAAGTACTCTCGGACTGCTCAAATCTTTATAAAATTTTAGTACGTTACTTTTAAATATGTATACTTTCAAAAAATGCAATGAAAAAAAAAATCGATTTTTTGAAAATTCTAATTAGGATAGACCCCTTAAACGTGGGAATTTATATAATTAAGATTATTTCTCAACACTGTTTTTCATTGGCCGATTGGATAACCAATTGGTAAAAAATTCATCGTTTGATAAGAAAGAAGTAAATTCGTTTCTCGACCATTATGACGAAACTTGCTTGATGATTTCACTCTGGAGATGCCCAAGGGGCAATCCTCTGAAGCTGCGTAAAACCTCGTTTTTTCTCTTTCTCGGCGTGAGCGATCTCAGCCGGTGAATCATGCAACCAAGCGCGAACCCATATTGCTCACGCTTCACGTTCCGCATCCATTACCTGCAAAGGAACGATGTCTCATCGACATATTAATGGACGAATCTCCGCAGGCACCAGAAATGTGCATAAATTTGTAAATTACACGAGTACATCCGTAAAGCGTGGAATTTTAAAATTAACGCGGTTTAATGATGTCTATTTCGATTTTAATTAGCCAGAATATGAAATGACGGCGGCTTGCATATTATCGATATTGAAAGGGGCGGATATTTCTTGATAATTACGCGAGTATCTCAAAGTCATGATTATTCAAATTTTCTTAGATATTCAATATTAATTAATTGGATATTCAGTAACGAAGTAATATTTAATTAACGACTTTGAATTTTGTCGACGATCATTATTTTTTACGCTGTCGATTATGAATTAAGATAATATCAAATGAAGGTTTATAAGTGTCAATTAATTTTATCTCCACAAATCGATGAAGGAAGATTTCAAGGGAGATGAGAATCGGATGTACAGACGGACCTCCCACCGATGGTCCAGCAAAACTGCCAAGCCTAGCGCCCGCATTGCGGATGCACGTGCCACTTCATTTCTTCCTTTTATTCTGCTCGTTCCTCGCTCGTTCCCTCGATCCTATTCACTTTATACGTTTCTCGTCTTCTATAAGCAGCCTTACGGCAGAATTCTCCGATAAATAATTCAAATTCTTTTCACACTTTTTATTTTCTCTCTAAATCAATATTTATTATCCCAATAAAGGTAGTTTCGGTTCTGAAGAAAATTCTCACGCGCAACCTTCTCCCAAGTGCGAAGTTCTTTTTTCGCTTCAGGCGTTGTCCAACGAATTCCCCGAAGCTCAAAACTCTTTCTAGCTCCTCATCGTTTGAGATATTTTTTTGACATTTTTCGTGTCACATATTCACCACTAAAACTGCACATACTTCAACGTAACCAACAAAATGCAGGGGACAAGAGTGCGCGAATTCATATATTCTTGGGTGATCCTACCGCCGGAATCAACGTGTCAGACTTATCGACACTTTTTTATGTGACAACGAGTTAAGCCTTGCAAATTATAATCCACCGCGACGTCGCTCTCCATGCATCGTTCCGGATACGTCAAAGCGATACCGTACACTCGATATGATCGCTGGAGCTAACGACCGCACGAGAGCACACGCAGAGAGTTTCGAATCTCGTAAATGGCTGTAAACTATTTTCTCATAACCTAATTCATTGCCAGTATTCTTATCCTTGCCATCGTAATGAGAAAATCTTAAATAGAACCTTTTTTCAAAAACATTCCATCAGCCAATATTTTTCTGGCTATTTTCATCATTTCTTTCCAACTGTTCAAATGTGCACCGATTTTTTCTCATTCCCATGTTTTTTTAAATAAATTTCATTCATTTGTTAAATCTAATATTCGTACAATGAATATGTTATTCAATGAACATTTTACTGGCAAGTGAAGACCGCGGATTTGTCTAGCTTTGAATAAATTTTCTAATGGCTGTGGTTGGCCGTGGAATGATTTTATTGGCCACTAAAAAAACGAATTGGTTTAGCATGTTTCTGCTAGCAAATTGAGACAAGTTGGTCGCGACGATTTCTTATAAAGGGCTCGTTATGGCCGCGAATAAATTTGAATCTATTAATGATTAGATGAGAATAAATTTTCTATTCGTAACGATGACTAGTTGATTTATATTTTTCATCAGGCAAGAAGATTTCAAATGTTCTGCTCATCATTTGGCCATAGTCTGTTGAAGACGAATTAAAGTTATTTGAAAACACACGAACTGTCATTATTCAAGAAGTTATTATACAGTCTGCTACGAGATCGGAGTGATAAACTAGAACATCAAACGTTTTCGCAAAACCGAAATAACCGAGTTTTCACAGAGGAGCCTACGTTTGATACGTTCCGTCAAAGGAGAAAATCTTTAAACTTGTTAATAGCTTTTATCCAAATCTTGAACTAAGAGCTCGTACAATAACGTGCCGTTATAAATGAATTTATCTACTTTTGATACAGATATATGTACAGCCAAGGTGTGCGAGTGAGGTACGGCGTTACTTGGATTAACCAAGAAACTTGCTTTCCACATCTCGTATTTTCTTGAGCCCATTATTCTACGTATTAAACGACTCGTATAATTATATGAGAGAGATGGAAAGATGGAAAGAGCAAAGTGACAGTGAACCATGGCCTGCGAAACCGTATGAAAATTATGCACCTCGAGAGGAAAGTGAAGGGAAAACCGCAAGAGGGCGTTGTTTGCACGGGCGAACGGGGATGTTCATATATTCGTACGGACGAAGAATTTCACAAGGAATTCGATCCAATTAGTAAAATAATGAGACACGTCTCGAAAAACGTTGCGCGTTCAATCAATGATGCAAGAACACAACGAGGCTGTCGGTGAATCGAATCTCCGAGCCATCACGTCGTTTTAATTAATGTCCATTCCACAAGTGAAAAGTCACTTCGTTATTTTCAAGAATAAAAAAACTTTCAATAATGAAGAAAAGCAAAAAATCTTCACTCGATTGCTCACGGCACTGAAAACCAATTGTGTTTCGTGCTCGTCTGGTACAACCGTTTTACTAGATCGAACGAAAACATAGTCCAAATTCGTGACTCAATTATTTGGCATGGAATTTCACATTTATATTGAAAACCATGTATCAAGTGGAGACCGACTCGAGGCAGCCCACAGGCGCAATTAAAATTATGATTTTCTACGCGAACGCGTACTATCTGTGTACCTGCGAATGTTATTTATATCCGTGTCTGCTCGCGCCGGTGCAAATGCTTTCACAAAATGGGACAAATGCGACTGTGTTTTTAAAGCTCGCATGTATCGTCGGACTTGTGGGACAAACGCATTCTCGCGTTTTCAGCTAATTAAATTTATCGCTATTCCGCGTGCCAGACCGTCACTCTGCGACTGATATACTTGTATGGACTTTAGGATACAATACTTCATACGTATTTCTATGTATAAAGAGTAAATTCAGTCGCGTACTGCGAGATTGAAAGCCAAACGTGTACACCGAAGGTAATCGAGTGCCGGTGAACCAGAGGCTTCCCCTGTACATATAGCTTTTGTTGACTGCATCGAAATGCAAGGCTCTCTCTCTCGCTCCCTCGCCAGAGTTCCTACCCGACCGAACGTTGAATGCGTGCAACTAGACCAATTACCGCGGCCACTCACGAACTCAATCGGCTGTTGACGTATTCACAGCTATCAAAAAAGAGCCGGTTTACAAGTTGTACTGTCTGTCAGCTGTGCCGATTTCATTTTTGTCAATTCCCAGTCGTTTTTGCCTCCGTGGGCCTCGTTCCAAAATGGAGTAATTCGAAGATCGTACAGACGAGCGCGTCAGGTTCAGGCTCGTTTAACTGGTCAGCGTCAAAGGTAACGGTGAGCGGGGTTCAATCGGTTTGATCGATGAAGAAAAAACTGTCGAAATTAGGTCAATTCGAAATCATTCGGATAACCTTCGACCGAGAGTCTCGATATATTTTCTTCGTTTTTCCAGAATATTTGTTATAAAATAACGTCCTTCGCCACGTACACGTTCTGCTATTAAAATAATGAACAAGTTTGTGAAAACAGCGCAATAGCTTGCCCTTGACAGTGAAAGGGTCGAAAGGTTAATGCAGACATCTCTGTCGTATATTTTTTTCAGAATTGGATACACCGTAGACAATTGTTGTGCCTCTACCTGAGTTGAATTTATTTACCGCACACAAACATATGTCACACAAAGTTACACAACCACGCAGGTAATACGTGCACGAGAAGCTAGCTCGGATAGATCGCGGCCCAAGACGAGAAGCTATCGTATACCTTCGTTGGCAGCATCCTGGTACGAACAGGAGAGTCACGTTCACCATCATCTTAGCCTTGTATCAACTCGCCACCGCCACCACCACCGCCATCAGTATTATAGCGATCGCACCAACGGTCCGAGCCGCAAGACGACTTTGCGACCCGTTTCGAAGAACGCGCGGCTTATATTGCCTTGCACAATCGGCCAAATACGGTGTACTCGAACGATGTACGACTCTGATTATACACGAAGTAACAACTCGATGTTAAACTCCACGTGGTGCCTTTATTTACTGTAGCATATAATGTACATGTACTTGTTGTACATATAACTTACATACATATTTACTGCGCGTATATAGATATAAAAATGCATACGTCCAGCTGACTCGGAGATAGCATGCACCGCATAACTTGGAACTCGCGAGTGTTGTACGTCCCATGAGAGGGAGAGAGAGAAAGAGAGAGTCTCGAATACAAACATGGGCGATCATCCGGAAAGGAAAAAAAGCAGCTCCTTTGAGAATTTTATATAAGCTTGATGACATCGGCGATGTATGGCAAACGCGCCGGAAAAGGCCTTTGCAGGCCTTCGTGTACGTACGGCCTCTTTGTACGTGTTGTAAACTATGCACCACACCGCTTCAAGGTTGGACTATAACGATTTATATAACTCGGTTGAGTCCTCGATGGTACTGCGCGTCGCTGTAAGATGAGTTCTACTACGTTGTAGATTCATTAACGTTATCGCCTCTCGATGGATGATCATCGTGTGCCATAATAGACGATTTAATAGAATTAGTACACTGGTCCATCTATATATTTGGTAGGGAGTCGTTAAAGGAAAGCTCTTAGCGTTGAATCGATGGGAACAATCCGATCTATTGGATGAATCGATAAAACTCTTCTCGGTCCAAATCCTCTTTGATTTCTGCTGCGAATTCTATTATCGAAGATAATTGATCGAGAATCCTTGAATAAGTACTCGAACCATCCGTCTCCCTCGAATCTATACGTACAACGGCCCTGTGACAACTATACCTCGTTCTATACTTTCAGTCTAGTTTTTTCATTGGCTTCGTTCGCCTACGTCGACGACGAAAGAGTCCTCTCCATTTAAATTGAAGCATTTTACTCCGCGATGTAAATTCCTTCGAGTTCTGACTCCGAAAGATATTACGGGGTGGGCGCATCCACGGAATAATAGAACGAATGCAAGATTCTCAAGTTGAATTAAACGAGAATTTTCGAGACCATTGTTCAACGGTGAATCGCTCCTTCGAGCCCCAAGAATTTGCTAAATTATTTTTCTTTTTCAATGGAATTCAACGACTCTTGGTCTTCGAACATGTGTACCATGAGGTTTTCGAATAGCTCGGAACAGCGTGTAAAACCACTATCGCGAATTATTCCCCGTGCAATCATCGAACCTATTTAATCGCAGATTTTGGAATATCGGACAATTGACCTATTCCGTATGATCG
This sequence comes from Venturia canescens, assembly GCF_019457755.1. NCBI lineage: Eukaryota > Metazoa > Arthropoda > Insecta > Hymenoptera > Ichneumonidae > Venturia > Venturia canescens. The sequence continues at coordinate 18,833,138 of NC_057421.1, forward strand.
GTACGCCCCACTTTTAAGCTGTTCGTTGAGGAAACTTTCGTATCCCCGTAATTAGTTTTTGCACCCATTGTGATTGGGTACCTCAAGACCGAAAAGAATCTCCATAATGATTCGAGTGAGTTTTTAAGTATCAAAACCTTTTTGAATTCTAGTAAATCGCGTTACATAAAGAACGTTTTCATTGGAACCAATCGTTAGTACGTTTCTTAACAATCTTCAGATAAAAGGATCGCAAATATTTTCCCACGCACTGCTTTTCTGAATCAATTCGTTCCATGTACGTTTCATTACATGCTCCTCGCCATGCACCGAGCGTGTGAAATCCATTTTTTCTTTTACAATTTTTTGTAGTTTTCCCAGTAATTTGTTTGCGTTTGAATGTCAGACACCTTAAATTGAGGGAGTGAGAGTGCGATACCGCATGCAATTAAATATCCAAGTGTGCCTGTTTCGTATATAAATCCATGTTTCGTATCCACGGGTGGACGAGAGTTTGAAACCCAATATATGAGTGCTTATGTGACGTTGAATTCGCGAGTTTCGAGAATATATTTCTCGCGGGCGGCACCTCGTTAAAGTCATTAGGGAAATCAACGGAATGCTCGCGGCAGTCGGTTCATTCGTTACGTGGTGAGCTTACGCATACCAGTTTCAGGTTTACTGTGTACTGTCGAATCCGAGAACATTTTATTTGCTCTAGGGAACTCTCGCAACAGCAAACTCATACACCAACATTCACCGGTGTCTGTACGTTCCCCCTTAATATATACATATATCTGTGTATGTTTTCGTCCATACTGAAAACCAAAAGTACACAACCGTATATGGGTGCATGTATATAGAAAATGCAGCACGTGTGTATACGTAGCATCCGAAGTAAACTAGTAAACTCACTCGTCGTTGGTGGATAAAGTTGAACTGGTTCGCGGGCAATACCACAAGGTATTTCGTACCGCAATATCCCAATTACTAAAAGCCCAAGTCTAATTAATCGCTGTTCTCAATCCTCGCGATCCTCCTCGTTTCCATTTTTTTCTTCTCTTCTTCTCGTTTCGTGTCCAGCGTCAACGCACTCGAATATAATTCTCATTTGCTTGAAAATTACTTTTCGCTTGAAAACACGAATAATTTACAGATTTAGAAGAAATTCCGAATCGACGAACTGGATATATCTTCACCTCGTTGATTTCCGGTGAGATACCGGATCGGTGACTCAATTGTGTGCTCGCGGAGATAAAAAGAAGCACGCGAGATCTGCCGTGTTATGAAATACTCCGAGCAAATAAAACAAGTCATTTTTCTGTGATTTTATTGTCACGTGAATAAAGATAAAAAGACTTTTCACTGGTCCTTGAATTCGAATATTTTTCTGCATCATAGAATACAATAATGAAATATCAATTATCCTAGTAACAACATATCATTTTGCTTTGATACTAAAAATGGGAATTAAAGCAAAATTATTCACAAAACAAGTGCCACATCGATCTCCAGTTTCTGGTACTATTTGCCAAAGTTTAACACTTGTTCGGTCGCCTGTTCGACAAGCTGATAAATTGTTTCTCGTGAGCCTTCTCGGAGCTCGCGATTTCGTTTCGTGATACGATGCTGATAAGATTATCACCAATAAAAAGCGTTATCTCCGTCCATTATTCATCCAGCGAACATTTACCCGATTATGGGAGTGAGTACTTACGAAAAACTCTTTTTTCGATCAGTTATCAAATCTTGTACTTACGATATACATTATACAACAATGACAAGCGGGTGTGGTTTACATAAAATCGAATACTGCATTAAGCTCGCCCCAACCTCGACTCCGAATCATGTCAAACTCTCGTAAGGGAGACGCAGCAAGAGACACGCAGATATGTAGAGACCGACATGCACCAAAACGTTTCCCGAAACATTCGGTGCTCCTAACGATGTCGGAGCGAGAGAGGGCGAGATTACGAACGGATATAGAAGAGGGCACACATACTATCCGTTCGCTATCTACATCAGCCCGCCTCTCATTAGCGGAACTGGTTTATCGTCGCACTCCTCCTTCTCTCTCTCTCTCTCTCTCTCTCTCTCTCTCTCTCTCGTAGATTCTCTTCAGGCTCGTGGAATCAGCCTCGTATAATTTTCCGCCTCTCTGGCCCAGGAGATCCTCTGTTGCATTCCTGCACTTCCTCAAACCACTAACGCTCAGGATTCCCTCGGGGGACTATGGATGTTACGTATATCTTCGACACGTATTTCGGCGTGTTTCTCCACCTCCTAACTTTATTAACGATATTTATCGGCTGTGCATTTGCAGAAATGGTATCTCATCTATTAGGAATAGATTAAGCTTCTCACACTATGCTTTTATACCTGTTGTAAAGCTAGCTTTATCGCTGAAAATTTATGAATTATGTCGAGTATTTATTTTCAGGAATAACATATTCTACGCATCTTTCCTTCGATAAATCTTCCAATTAAAACAAGACACTGTGTTTCTCGATCCTGATAAGCCCAAATCTGTAATTTTTTTCATAAAAAATAAGGTAATAACCGCAGATGACCGTTCGAATGGGAGGTCAGCCGTTTGTTATTCCATTGATCCAAATAAGAAGGCTCGATGAGGCTTGCGATGATTTAGCATCGGGGCGCTGCTAAAGGGGCCCCGTAGCGATGATGTGCACGATATCGCCAGGGCTAATCAGTACTCTGGGCTCGGAGAGTGTATTATTATCGGATCTTCCGTCACGCTTTCATTCGATCCTGGTAGTATTATTCATTGAGCAACTATTGCTTTGTTGGCTCTGTTCGATCATCTCTTGAAGAAAAATTGAGCAAACCTCGTTTCATACCCCACGACTTTTGTCGAAGACTCGCGGACTCGTGTTGCCCCGCAGGGTGATAAAAGCGCAACTCGATTTCTCAATTCCCAAGAGCTAAATAAACCGAGTTTGCACAGACGTTGGAGAAAATCATCGTCCATTTCTGTGCTACCCATTTCGTATCCATAAAAGACACTCGCAGGGGGAAGTCCTTATGTTCATTCAACTAAGAAAAGTATAAACAACCGTTTTGGTCACAGAGTTACACGTTTCATAGCAATCGGTTGAGAAATAAAATGAAAAAGTCTTGACGCATCTGTAAAAACGGTAAATAAAGTAGTCCTCGTTTTTTTCAATGTTTGCAGGCAGAATGCAGACTCAAGAATCGCGAAGAGTACGAGAAACGAGGTGATGAGAAGCTTTAATGGAGGCCGAGGAAGCTGCAGAGCCTCCCCCCTGCGGGGCTCCGATCAACGTTCTCAAAACGCTACAATTTACGCAGATATATCCTCGATGATGCACCTGCTGCCGTCTCTCTAGCCCATTGCAATAAGCGCAACGTCTACGGGCATCCGTCACGCTTGTGATTCGCTACGATTCAACGAGCTCCGAACGAAACGAATTTTATGGAAGAACAAAACGAACTGAGAGCTACTTTGACTCTCCAACATATACGACGAGTCCTCTCGACGGACATTCAACGTCACGGTTATTCGATAAATGAAACTTGTCGAGACATTGCATTACTGTAAAATATCGAACTATTTAACGATAAGTAGAAAATCAACATTTTATTGATAATCTCAATTCAACGAATTTGGTCGGGAGAAATAGTAAAATATATTGACCAAAGTAAAGCGTCGTAATTAATTTACGTTTAGAATTTGAGATTGCTAAAGTCGCTGTCGAACGTCAAAATGGCTGCTCCGGTGATAGAAAAGAAACGTTTTTTCTGTCGAGAATGGGCTCTGATGAAGCTTTCGCATTGCCTGGAACAGAGGCCAGCTTCGAAGACATGCGGTGCCCTGATCGTCGGTGGTCCAGGAAGCGGTAAAACAGCACTGTGCGCGGAGCTCGCATGGCCATCTACCGGTGCTTCGTCGAGGCACCAAAGATCGTTGAACAGAAGATTGTTGGCAAGGCACTTTTGTCAGGCTCGAAGCGAGGCTTCATTATCACCAGCTCAATTCGTCAGATCGCTCGTAGCGCAATTATTGCAGGCGAGTGCAGACGGTATTCACCTGTCGTCGCCAACATCACCGACCGCTAGTACTACTTCTGGGCCGACGACGTCGAAAGAGGCGGTGGCCGAATCGTATGCTGAAAAATTACGAACCGATCCTGAAATTCAGGCGGCCTTGCAACCCGAAGTTTTAGATCGTGATCCCGACGATGCGTTGAAGAAAGCTCTCTTGTTCCCACTGTTGGAAGTCGAGCCGCCGAAAAATTGTCTCTTTCTCCTCGTTGACTCAATCGACGAGGGACAATTTCTCAATCCACCGCAGACGGGCACCAGAGACTCCCGACGTGAAAATGACAACGTCAGCCGTACAATTGCCGAGTTGCTAGCCAATCATCACCATTTGTTCCCCCAATGGCTGCTGCTCGTTTGCACTGCGAGAAGACAGAGCAAAACTATATCACGAATGTTTACGGGCTTTCGAAAGATATCGTTGGACGATTTACGAAAGAGTCAAGTCGTTCGGGATGTCCAACAGTATATATTAGCCAGGCTTGATCAAGAAGATGCTTTGAGGCAGCATATATCGAGGGATACCGCTGAGATGCTCAATCAGTTGCACATCAAAAGCAACGGTTGTTTCCTCTATCTCGAGAAAGTTTTGGACGGGGTGGCTGAGAACTTTATCGTGTTGCGTGAGATACGCGAAATACCAGGAACTCTAAATGGCCTTTATCTATGGTTATGTCAGAGGCTATTCAGCAGAAAACAATTCGCCAAAGTACAACCACTGTTAAACGTTATACTAGCCGCTAAATTGCCAATAACACAAGAGATACTGTACAAGTGCGTTAGAACGGCCAGTCCTACGATTACGATGGAAGATTTCAATCGACGTTTGCATCTCCTCCGGAGAGTCATATCCGTCTCCCGAGCCGGAGCCCTCATGCTCTTTCATCATAGTTTTGCCGAATGGCTTCTCGACGTTAAACACTGCACGCAGAAGTATCTGTGCTCAGCGACCGAGGGACACGCTATGCTCGCGACATATTACACAATATGTGGACCCGAGCTTAATCCTGATGAAATCTGCGTCCTTGGACAACATCTTCAACGAGCCATGACGAGCCCCTTGGCCACTGGCTGCAACTTCGATTCTCATACATTACAGCTCTTGTGGATGATCGGATGCAGAGCTCCCGTCGACGAATGTTATTTAGATAGTTCTGAGTGTATACTCTGGCCTCGACAAGACACTAAACTACTTAGACTACTCGTTGATGCTGGAGCCAAACCTTCTGAAAAGATTATCGAGGATGAGATCAACAAGGATCCTATTTCTTCTAGTCAGGTCAGTCTTCCCTTTGATCCTCGAGGAACACCGACACGACCTCAAATATTTTTCAAATACTTCTTTATTCAAGAACTCTACACGAAGAAAAACAGTCACGTGGCGAAAACTTTTTTACGGAATTTCAAAACTTTTCCAACTTCTCCAACGTTACAAACTTCAGCGTCGTCCCGGCCGGTGCTCATAATGTTTTGTTTTGTGAAAAAATATATTTATGTCGTCAAGTTTGCGGTTAAAAAACGTACTGTTATCAGTGTTTGCTCTTAATTCCTGTCAAAGCTGACACTATAGAATGAACGTACTTAACTGATGATTGTTTTCGACAGTAAAAAAGAAAACGTATAGAGTAGTATAATCGGATCCCAACTCATCCAGTCGATCACTCATTGAGAAGCCATCAAGCATAATATTTCATATTGCCAAAATAGGTGTCGCAGGATGTGAGCCCAATGGACGAATCGCCCGGTGAACCACTGACTGAGTTGTTGGGAGAAAGCGGTGATATAAACCAAGCAGATTCTTGTGGTCGAACTGTACTTCATACTTTGGCAGCTGATGGTAATGCATCCTTGCTGGAATTAGCACTTGCTGCATGTCCTCAGGTGAGTGTAAATTCTGCGCCTGAAGCTCTTCTCGCAGTGTACTTTTAAGTAGCGAAACTTCACGCTCCATAGAAAATGTAATGGGGAAAAAAAAAAAAAAAAAAAATGAAAACGGGAAAATATTGCTAGCGAACGTTGTCATTAGAAGTGTCAATGTTGTTAAATCCTGATGAAAAATGTTGCAGGCGAAACTTGAGGCGACTGATCGTCACGGTCAAACACCCTTGAATCTGGCTGCGAGACACGGCTACACGGATGTTGTTAGAGTTTTATTAGCTGCTGGAGCAAGCGCCGATCACGCCGATTGCGATGGTTGGACAGCACTTAGAGCAGCTGCCTGGGGCGGACATACCCAGGTACATTCACAGCCAACTCTCTCTTCACGAAACCACGAAACTGTTAGAAGTGCCTCGAAAGTTGTTAGTGTTGATTTGTTTTATTTTGTTTTATTTGTTGTGACTAATTCGCAATAAACACTTATCATTTTCTTCCTTCATTCTAACCCATCGAATCTAGCTCAAGTGATCGAGTCGAAACGGAACGTCGACAGTTGAATATCTCTAAAGTTTCGAAACACATAATTTTGAGATTCAGATCTGATTTGTGGATATTAAACTGGACATTTTTCTGATTAAATTGGAATTTTGATTTTCCCTGAACTGTTCCGGTTTGACTCGTACGACGAAGAGCTTAAATTTGATTATCACTGAGCTAAAACTCAAGGAAAAGGTTTGAGCATGTTTAAAAGGGTCTAACTTGCACGATGCTTAAAACAAAGTGCAATCAAGTCCTTGAACAGGAGTTGAAAATCCTCCTACGGTTTTACTGTTGCCCCCGTCCCCAGGTCGTTGAACAGCTTCTCGAGCACGGAGCTATGGTCGATTGCGCGGATTGGGATCAAAGAACTGCTCTGAGGGCAGCAGCATGGGGTGGCCACGAGGATATCGTCAAGGCGTTATTACAACACGGAGCTGACGTCAATAGGACTGATGATGAGGGCAGAACTGCCTTAATAGCAGCGGCTTACATGGGGCATAGTGAAATTGTTGAACACCTGCTTGACTTTGGGGCAACTATTGATCACGCTGACAGTGACGGTCGTACCGCTCTGAGTGTTGCTGCATTGTGCGTCCCAGCAAATCATGGCTACGCAAAGGTATTTTCTTGGATTGCCTTTTGCTCGCTTTTCGCTTCAGTTTTATTCATACTCATATTCATTATTTTGCCTTTCAATTGTTTGTCACTAATTTCCTATGGCCTTAAACTATTTTTTTTTGTATATATAACAATTACATCGATCATAATTGGAGAAAAACGAAATTAATCTAACTGCTCAGCTATTCGACAAGAAACTCGACGCTTAATAATTCAATGACTTCAGCATTCGGTGCGTTTTCATGATTCAAATGTTTTCGATGAAAATTCCCAAGTTATTTAACGTTTAACTCATTCTTCATCGATCAATTAATCATTCAATGCCCCTCAGGTCGTAACAATTCTACTGGAAAGAGGAGCAGCTGTTGATCATCAGGACAAAGATGGAATGACCCCACTTTTGGTAGCAGCGTTTGAAGGTCACCGAGACGTTTGCGAACTGTTGCTTGAGTACGAGGCTGATGTGGATCATTGTGATGCCACGGGACGGACCCCCTTATGGGCTGCAGCAAGCATGGGCCATGGATCGGTTGTCGCACTACTGCTCTTCTGGGGTTGTTATGTCGACAGCATAGACAACGAAGGAAGAACTGTTTTGAGCGTAGCCGCTGCCCAAGGAGGTACAGATGTCGTCAAACAACTTCTTGACAGAGGTGAGAACGTCTAAACTTTGTCTTTGGGGAGTAAAAATAATTTATCAGTGGGGCCTCTTGAAAATGGAAAAGTTTTATTCCATAGGGACGACTTTTTTCAATATTACATTCGTCAAAAGTCAGTAGCTTTCAGAAATAATGAAATATTGTTCATTATTCGTCACAGGTCTTGATGAACAGCATCGTGATAATTCAGGCTGGACGCCCCTCCATTATGCTGCGTTTGAAGGTCACATCGATGTTTGCGAAGCACTCCTCGAAGCTGGAGCAAAAGTGGACGAGGCCGACAACGATGGAAAAGGTGCTCTCATGCTCGCTGCTCAAGAAGGTCATGTGTCGCTTGTTGAAAGGCTGCTCGACCAGCACGCAGCACCCATTGACCAACATGCTCACGATGGAAAAACTGCTCTAAGGTGAAAATCAAGCCTGTCATTAGAGAATTTAATTCATTCATCGTATCGATTATCCTTCGAAAATTTCTATCATTCTTTGGGACTCTTTATAATAACATCCATGATTTTTGTTTTCTAATTCAATAGGCTGGCTGCGTTGGAAGGCCATTACGATACCGTCAAAATTTTGATTTCGCACAACGCCGACGTGAATGCTAAAGATGCCGATGGTAGAAGTACACTTTACATATTAGCTTTGGAAAATCGACTGGCCATGGCAAGATTTTTGTTGGAACACGCTCGTGCCGACGTGGAAAGCAGAGACTCCGAGGTGAGTTCACATTGATTTTCTACCAATGTTCATTATCTAATGTAAAATAAATATGAGGATTAAAATTTCCATAAAATAACTAGATTACTGAACATCGTTTTCGCTCTCTCATTTTCCCAGGGTAGAACTCCACTTCACGTGAGCGCGTGGCAAGGACACGTCGAGATGGTAGCTCTTCTTTTGACCGACGGAAATGCCAGTGTCAATGCTTGTGACAACGAAAACAGAACGCCACTCCACTCAGCAGCGTGGCAAGGACACGCTGCTATAGTGAGATTGCTTCTGGAACATGGAGCAACTCCTGATCATACCTGCAATCAGGGCGCAACGGCTCTCGGTAAAAATATATTTTTTCTCTTTCGGAGACACCTTGCCACACCGAGCCAAAAGAGACCTTTACGAAATGAACGTTACAAACGATCGATCGTTTCTCATGAAAATTTTGTATCATGATTCGAGCAGGTATAGCAGCTCAAGAAGGTCACGAGCACTGTGTCAGAGCGTTATTAAATCATGGAGCTGATCCAAACCATTCGGATCATTGTGGCAGGAACGCGATAAAAGTTGCTGCGAAAAGTGGCCATGACACCGTCGTGCGGTTGCTGGAGGAACACTCGGCCAATCAGAGGAGTTTGAGGCCCGGTATGAACGGGGGTGAGTCATCAACTCAATTTATCAACCCTCAATACTCACCGATCCAGAACAATATCTAATGATATTGAAATACGCGCTTTACGAATTCAGGTGGTAGTAGCAGCGCGACTTCTGTGACATCGAATTCAACGGCTGAAACAAAGCCATCTTCAGCCATTCTCAATCCACTTTCAACCCAGTACAGTCCAGCCGAATCACCTGATTCAACGAAACGCCGAAGCTGCGTATCATTGGGTAACAATTCAAGCAACAGCAAATCCAGCAGCAATCTCACTGGCAGTACAAAGAGCGATCAAGGAAAATTCGGACAAAATCCGATGGTGAATCAAGTTATTAAAGTGAGTCAAGAAGTTACGTTGCAAATATCGGATTGCAACCTGCAATTCGAGTAATTAGCTTCACAATTGAATCTACTAAAATTAGCAATTCTAGTGAATTTTAAAGCAGTCTTTTCGACTGGTTCAGTCAAATTGGCCATTTATATTCATTGAGTTTCTTAGAAATATCTCGTATCCGTGATTTGTCATGAGAACGTTAATTCTGCCTTGTGATGCTAATCATATTTGTTTATATTCAAAGGCACCATTATCGTTCACGCAACAATTACAACAGTGCTCAAGAGGAGCGAAAAGTCGACCCCTCAGTAAACTATTGTCACCGTTGAAAAGCGAACCGCAAAGTCCGATATACGCATCACCGCCTCATTCACCGTTGAGTGACAGTCTCATTCCTTACTCACCGACTAACACGAGTCCACCAAGTGCACAGACTGCTGCCAGCGTGATACAGAGTCAACTTGGAGTTTCTCTCCTAACCGGAAATCAGAGCATACAGTACAAGCCACAGAGCGGTGGTTTCAACAATCCCGCAGTGATATACGAACCTATTGATATCAAAACCGAACTTATCGACGGGAGTAAAGATGTACCAAAACCTTTTGAGCTTACCAACGAAATGCTCGGCTTGAAAATCTCTAGCAAAGACAAAAAAAATGGGCTCGATGATAAAAGGAACTCCGCTGATACGCATTTTACGAGAGACACGCATATGAGAATAATATTGGGAAATAGCGGTGCAGGCGTTGGTCGAAATGTCAAACACACGGAGCACAGTAGCAGGTACATTTCTTATGGTTATAACAAAAATTTGTTCACCACACAAATGCATGAAACTTCAGAACTATTGACTATAATTTTTTTATTTTATTTCAGCGCCAGTAATGCTAAGCCGAAACGTAATGGTTTGGTTTCAAATCCAGCCATGAGACTCGTAGCTGGAGTAAGAAACGGTTTTGAGAATGCAACAAATAGAAACAAGCCCATAACAACGAGGGTCAATGGATTTCAGTGGAAGGCCGAAACTCGAAAAGAAACACCTTTGTAGGAGCAGGTATATCGAGTCAAATATATTTTGAAAAATCAAAATCGTATTGAAATTCTGTAACCACTGTTAAACAAATGATTCATAAATATTCATTCATTTAGGGAGGTTGATCAGAAATTATAATATCTACTGCATGAAATTCGCCAATAAATATACGATAAGCCTGTTTAGAATGAAAATAAATTAATCTCGGTTTTTCTCTATTCGCAGGTAGAAAAATTTGCGACAACTCGTAAATACATTCAGACTCACTGTAGGAGGTGGAAAAATTTACTCAGTGGAAAAACGAAAGTCAATAAATCGTTTTTTTCTCCTTTAATTTGAGCATAATCAAACGAGACTCAATTGAAGAAGAATTTGTTTTTTTTTTCTAAGTATAGAAAAATCAACAGAAAACCCAAAAGTACTACGAAAAAATCGTGATCACTTTCAAAATAAACGAAACTACATAACACGTAATACCAAATATTAAACTGCATAGAGATGTATGTAGACGCATATAGAGACGTAATATTACGGATTACAAGTTTGTATAAATGTAACGTTAATAAAATTCATTATCGATCTCACTAATACTACATCAATATATCGATGAACGAACTATCGGAATCTCGAGATTTCATTTCTATCTGTTTTTTTTTTCTTTTTTTATTCTCTCTTTCCTTTTTGATGTTTTAAAAGAAATGAGAAACATAAAGCATTGAGATTTTCGTCAGAAGACTGGATGCATACGAAGCGACTTTGTGATGTTTAAGAAAAATTGAATAATGTTATAAGCAGATGTAAAAATATTGTAAAAAAAAAAAAAATATTCACATACGTATGTAGTTGATGATCAAACTATGAATGCTACTTCCGGCACTATAAACACGTCTGGAGAACCTGAATGGTGTTACGAACGCCCATTCCAACTGTTCAAGGCATCACTCTGGTCCAGCTATGAAATGTAACATCGAGGGGATTTTTTAAATAAAAATCAAGTGAGGGCCTTTATGTTATTAATACAGAAAAAAGAGATTCATTGGAAGAAAGTAAAAAACTGTAAACCTTATTCTCTATCTCAAAACCATCGAAATTTACAAAACTTATATCAACAATGACTAGTAATTTGATCATCCTCTGTATGTATATGAATATACATATAAATACGTATGTATGTCAGTCGAGTAAATGAGAGCCTCGATACGAGGAAAGCCTGATTATGCTAAATATACGTAACATTATGGCCTGAAAGTGGAGAGCCTTTGTAAATACACCATTTATGTATTGAGCATGACCATATTTATTATTATATTGTAGTAGACAAAAAGAAATAAATGAACAACAATTATTGACACGGTTGACGAATTATTCCTTCTTCCCTGTTTTGATGATCGTATCTGAGTTTGTAAATAGAACAGATCATAAGTTCCAAATCTTGATCCGCTGAAGAATTAAAAAACGAAGATTAATGTAACATGCCGCACAGAGGGGTCGAATTCTGAGCCTCAAGTCACAAAAAAAAATGAGAATTGATACCTTTCAAGCCAATATATTGAAACTAAATTATTTTACCAAATTTTACGTTCACTCGGAAGAGAGACGTGTTACAGGGTTGATAAAGGAACGTTTCAGAACATTATGGGACTCTGGAAGAAATCACCCAAATCCATCAGCACCAAAACCCCTTATCTTTGATGGGGACCAAGAGCCCTCCTCCACCACTCTAATCACAGAACGAAAGCATTCAGTGGTCGTGAAGACAACTTGACATTTCTCTTCATTCCTATAGAAATTCTTCATTGATTAGTAAATTTTTGGATAAATCTTTCATTTGTTTCTTTATGGATGTTTCGCCTTGGAAAGACGATTTGTCACCGCAACAACTATTTGGATGCCTGTGAATGGACTCGTTTCAACGTTTTCTCAAAGGATTGATGCTATTTTTTCCCCCCAATAAATCACCGCATGCAACAACACGAGCTAATGAGTTCTGAAAAAATGTTGCTAGGATTCGTATCGACTATCACGTCCCTGGCTAGAAACAGTTTGAGTGTTTTGAGGTCACGGAGCATCCTGTAGAAACTGTTTTATCCATGCAGAGTATTACCTACTATGGATATTAACATTAATGATCGGTGGTTGGTTGAGCAGTAAATTTTGCAAGATATTTTCAAAGTTTTCGTTCTCGTCGGTTCGTTATTCAGCTGCAAAGTTTCAATTTTTAAAAACAGAGAATTACCTTACTCGAAGATACAATTTCCATGTTATGAATTCAGTGAAATTGAACATAAAATCGTAGGGCATATTGATGATCATTTCTAACTTTTTTCTAAAGAAATAATTAACAGAACTGTACATTCGATGCAATTTCGTAAATCACGCTCTCATGTCAACGTACTGCTAAAGTTTTTTGTAAAAAAAAATTCTAAGCAATTAGAGATGAATCGAACCAACACACAAAAAAAGACAAATCTTCTAGATCCTCGGCAATCAATGAAGCAGCCTGATGATGTCAGAATTGCATGTTCGAGAGTGATATAAATGAATTCGCTGCTGGCTTCGGTCACTGACCACGCATAACATATACACCGGGTGGTCCGGAAAGGACGGAATTGTGTCACAAGCATGTCGAAAGCATCATTCACTTCCGTATGATTGTAAAAGGGATTATAGATTAACGATCTGTACTATGAAAGAGGAAATTTGTTTTTTCCTGATAATTGGATCTGAGTCCGTTAGATTTATTTTCATAAATTCATTCACATTTTTACCTGCTCTCTGGTCTGAACTAAAAACCAAATTCCCATAGCTTCGATTCGGGTGATTTTTTAAGGCTATTGTATACAATAGCCTCGTGGATATATAAATCAACGAACAAACCAGAAAATTGCAACGAATCCTTCACTCTTCTGAAAATTACAAGTCAATCAAATTCGGAGCTCCCCAGATAACTCAGTTATTTCGAAATAAATATTGAACGTAATTCCCTCAACGTACGGAGTCAATTTTCATAATAATCCCACATTTCCCCATGAAGCTATTCCTTATTTTTTATAAAGTTTTGAGGCTTTTTCGAACGAGGATCACTTCTGATTCTGCAACATGAAGGTTTCCAATCTCAATTTGTACATACATAATTATTGTAACAATCCAAAAATATTTGGAATAATCGAAAATGTCAAATTTTTCGAATCAGTATTTTGCACTTAAACTTTGGGATACAATCAATCAAATTCGACGTCACTGACACAACCACGTGTTATCTGAATCAGAGCCGACGGATTACAAACGCGGAATTATCATTAAAGACACATGTGCTGCTCAAACATATGATGGGACGCGATCCCTGTGAGTTGCATCGCCAAAAGTAATCATGCAGCTTTCTGTGTGTCCGTAAGAAAGCGAGAGGGGTGGAGATGTCGAATAGAAAAAGAAGAGATCGCTGGTGACGCAAATCATGAAAGTGCTGTAAGTGTTTCAGTACGTCGGTAACACTCGTACGCAAGGCAATGTTCGTTTAGTCTTGCCTCGCATCTCCAATAATCGTGAGATCGTTGGCTCGATCTGAATCGAAAATTCATCTTCACTGTCATCAATTAATCCGTATCACATTTCGACAAGCACGACGTGGAAGAATAATCCGAAAAAAAACGATGATTTGAGAATAACCGCGCGAAGTAGCATGCGATTTGACGACACAAAACGATCATGGAAAACGAGACGCCTCGTCGTCCGCATTACGAAAAAATGTATATTATTACAAGTCCTCGTTATGGCAATAGTTTACTTGCAAATGCGCGGTGTCGAAGCGGAGTTCACGAACCTGGGTAAGTTTATTTTTACTTTAGCAGAAATTTATAAAAGATTTTTTTTTCTTATTTAAAAGTTTCATGTAAAAAAATAAAAAAGATTTTTTTTTGTTATTTAAAAGTTTCATGTAAAAAAAAACTTCAATACACTTGAACGCATCTCATTAAATGAAATATCACTGTCGTCATTATAAATTTCCATGCGTTTGCTGTACTCTTTACCGAGATTTTGTCCCGTTGGCAATTATAGGCAGCAAGAACCAAATAGTGAATATGAACGATAGACACGAATTGAACTAATTTTAAAGATCAAGTGAAGTAAAATTAATGGATTTTCCATAATCAGGTTGGCCAAAAATAGCAATAATTTTTTTTAAGTTTCATCAACAGTAAAATATTTAGAATCAAATTTAAATGAAGCGGCTGGATTCTTTGCTATGCATCTTACGAGTTCACAGATTAACGCAAATCGTAATAATAATCCAACTCACTTTCACTAACACATTTCACTTTTTCCTTTCATCAGTAATTTGACTGTTTGCTTTTACAAAAAGAGCAATGGTTTTTCCATCATTGACACTGATGAGAGGCGTAAATTCGTAAAACGCAGAAACGATCATTGATGACCATTTATAGATATTCTTTCAATCCCACTGTAACATTGTGTGAAACGTATCGTAAATAAATGTGAATCTGTGAAAAACCTATGTCGATATGATTGCTCTAGAATTTCAATACATCTTTCAGCAGCCACACGTAAGAGAGTGGCTTTAAGTGAGCTCCATTGTATTAATTGAGTGGCGTGTCTACACGGGGCAATGTGAATATAATGCAAAAGTTTAAACATGCATACATATAAATTGATATATTTATATACACATAAAGCCCGGATGAGAAGTTCGTACTTACTTGAAACTGGTTCAAGCGTTTATTAAAACGAAGCGGGTAATGTACCGTGAGGTCTGCGAGGTTAGTAGGCTTATTGATCATACCGTGGACTCAGCATCGCGACATCGAGCTTCTGTCGTCACCACACTTCCACCCTTAATTAGTCACATACAATAATCGTATTTAAACTCCTCGCACATGATGCCATTCTTCCTGGTAAATGGCATGCGTGATGTACTTTTATGAAGTGCACGCATGTTATCTGGCACGAGAAAGCGCCATCGCGTACAAGGAGCTTCGGCTAATGAGCTCAAATGTGAGACGAGTGGATTGGAATAAAGTTACATGGGCGAGTTTAGCTAAAGTTATAGAGCGCCGGTTGCATATTTTTATTGGTTCAATAGTTGATCAATGATTCATTGAAGGCCCTATGAAAGCAGTCTCCGAGTAGTCTGGCTTCAACTGATCGGAGCCTCACGTGACCTCGAATGTAATTATTGACAGATTTTATCAACAGATTTGCTTTGACTTCGATAATCATTGTGCCTAAAGTCTCATTATAGTACTTTTCGGTGGGTGATAGCGAGGTAATTTTCTTCGTGGTGTTCAATTTTTAAAATGGTAGCTGATCGATGGATGCTTTTGTGTGAAAGGTCAAGGAATTGTCGATCTGCTGGAAAGCACAGGAATGCACGAGGAGCCAACTGGAGTCACCCCGAAAAAGAGTCGTTGTGGATACAATGGAACAACTGCTTATGAGATTGGTGAAGCTGCATTACTTACGGCAAACACGATAACGCTCTTTCCTCATGGTTTTCCACAAGATTTCTCCATCCTCATAGTGGCGAAGCCGAAACTCGGTGAGAGTTCGTTGGTTCATGACTTGGTTCAGTTATCGACCAACGATCTTTATTTTTCTAATTATCTCTTTGTTTATTTTTGAATTTTGACTCATTGGAAAAATCATTAGATTCTCCTGCATCAACATTGTTCACTGTATACAGTGACAACGGTGAAGAACAATTGGTAGTTTCACTGGGAAACGATGTTACACTTTTGTATAACACGGTGCTCGATGAAATTCTCAATCCAATTTCATTTGGTATCAACGTTGCTGACGGCAACTGGCATAGATTGGGATTCAGCTTGAAAGGCGATGCTGTGACCCTTATCACTGATCAAGAAACACAAATTACACGTGAACTCCGAAGGGATACAACAACAACGATAACTACTAGTGGAATTATAATAATTGGGCAACAACTTGTCGATGGATATTTGTACATGGTTTGTGGAATGTTTAAATGAGAGTGCATTGACTGACATGCAGTTTTGTAATAAATCTATTTGCTGCAATCTTTTTGATTTGAATACAGCTGCAATGCATCGATAAAGTGTGTTCATTACTCGTAGCTGGAACTCAAATTATTTCAATATTTCTTCGATTTTTAACGCAGGGTGAAATTGAGATGCTCAAGATTGCGCCGACCCCCGATTCTGCGTATGAAATTACGACTGTTTTCGCTCCCGATTGTGAATCAAGGTACCGATGGTGATCTAATTTTTATAGTATCGTATCGTCGTACATTTGGGGATAAAGTCGATGTCACGAATCGATGAAGAACCGATGGGAGAAATATGCGTTGTTTTTTAACTCTACAGATCAGGGAGATTCAACGTTTCCGCGGCGACGTTTTCGACTATTCATATTCCGCCCGGTGAAGAGTCGCTGGAGTACGAGCGGCGTTCACGGCAAAGGTATGGTTCGTCGATACGAAATTTGACTGGCAGCTTTGATGATCGAGTTTCGCGAAACGCTACGAGAGTTTCGTTTGACGCTGATTATGACGACGAAGATGAACTTACCGAAGGTCCTACGGCGGAAGATGACGATGACGAAGAATATGCTACCGGTGAACCAAACATTGAGACCAATCCACTTCCGACCGCTTCACATGCCTTTTCTGCGATACGAGGCGTAATTCGATTTTTTTAACGAATCGCTAAAATTCTCTACACAAAAATTGTAAGTCTAATGCCTGTTGAATTTTTAGAGTTTTATTCACTCGGGAGCAGCGTCACTTCCGGATTATTCTACGATCACATCGTACGAGGGGGAAGAGCAGGATGGTAAATTACCGACGGACTCGCCTTCGATCTCGAGTAGTGAGGGATCGTACTATACGAATTATGGGTACTACAATGTCCGTGGTCCGTCAGGACCTCGAGGCTTTCCTGGGCCTCCTGGAGTCCCCGGAGTTCAAGGCCAAAAGGGAGAACCAGGTCGTGATGGACTCGGAGGAACGGAGGGTGCTCCAGGACCACCGGGCCACGTGTTTATGATTCCATTGAACCAGCAGGGCAACGAAAAAGGACCGGACGCGCAGGCAGATATGCTTAGACAATTGTTGTCGCAACACATGCTGGCAATGCGAGGTATAGAAGGACCGATGGGACTCACCGGTGTTTCCGGACCGGACGGTCCACCGGGACCACAGGGACAAAAAGGCGACCCTGGTGACATTGGAGAACCTGGGCCTCGAGGGGAAGCAGGTACAGTGTCTGAGAAATCCTTAAATATCGATCATTCAGTCACTGAAAATGCAAAAAAAACGGAATATGATTTACCTCTGATGGACCAGGGTAGCTTTCTACGAGGTAGATAATAAAATCACTGATTCCTCTTAATCATGTTTGTATCATCGAAGGTCCAATAGGAAATCCTGGGCGTGAAGGAAAACGAGGTAGACCTGGGAGAGACGGTGATCGAGGGGTTACTGGACAACGCGGTGTAAAGGGTGAACAGGGACTGCCAGGGTTGCCTGGTTTACCGGGTGATAAAGGTGAAAGAGGATCTACTGGTGCCGTTGGAGAGCAAGGATTACCAGGTAAAACTACTTACATTTGGTTTTTCTAAGGAATATTTTCCCGCTTTAACGTAAATCTCAGTATAAATACATGAATAACGTACAGCGAAACGTGTATCGCTCTCATAATTTCGTTGATAACGTTTAAGGTCACGAAGGCTTACAAGGTGATGATGGTCCACCCGGATTAGTCGGTTTGCCAGGAGAAATGGTGAGGATTAATCATAATTCAACCATGTTTAGATGGTTTAATGGTCATTTTGTTGTTATATTCAGGGGCCAAGAGGCTTTGTGGGTCCACGAGGATTTCCTGGTTTACCTGGCAATCCTGGAATTCCAGGAAGTGAAGGACCACCTGGCCCGAAAGGCAGTACTGGATCACTGGGACCACCGGGACAAGCCGGACAAAATGGCCCTACAGGACCTGTTGGGCCTCCTGGTCCTCAAGGGCCTTTAGGACCAACTGGCTTAGTTGTAAGTACGCCGGCACCATGATGAATGTGCAAATGTTCTTGTAATTACAATCCTTTTCTTTCCTCCAGGGGCCTCAAGGCAAACCTGGTATTCCAGGTCTCCCTGGAGCAGATGGGTCTCCAGGACATCCAGGGAATCCTGGTGGCCCAGGAATGAAGGGTGATCAAGGTCTGCAGGGGCCTCAGGGTGCGATAGGCTTTCCTGGAGTTCGTGGAATGAAAGGGGATGAAGGTAAACGCGGCGCAGCCGGAGATCGCGGTGATAAGGGTGAACCAGGCTCGGAAGGTGATAAGGGAGATATGGGGGCCAAAGGGGAAGTAGGACCTCCCGGACCCCAAGGTATTCCTGGTCTGGAAGGACTCGAAGGCATGAAAGGAATGGAAGGCCCACGTGGTGAAACTGGGTCAACTGGTCCACCTGGTGAGAAAGGAAAAATTGGGATTCCTGGCTTCCCTGGATACCCGGGCAACATTGGAGACAAGGGTGACAAAGGACAAACCGGTCGGCAAGGATCAGTGGGTGATAAAGGAGAAAGAGTAAGGGTTTCTGTAAATTTATAAAAACATCATAAAAAGGATCGCTTTCCTTCTGTATTCATGGCTTTTTTGGTTTTTCAAACATTTGATTTTTAATCGGTGCTAGAAAGACTATAGTAATGTAAGTTATTACAACCTGGACGCTGTTTTTTTTTTTTTTTTTGACAGGGGCATGCGGGATCACCTGGAGAACGCGGAGAAGTCGGTCCACGGGTAATTTTTATTTACTGTTAATAATTTTGTTGGATTTAAAATTTTGAGCGAATATTGAATTGACCACTTTTAAAGGGATTTAGAGGAGCCCGAGGTAGAAGAGGATCTGAAGGAACGCCTGGGCCAAAAGGTGATACTGGCCAACCAGGAAGCCCAGGACCCCAAGGCGAACAGGGATTACCGGGGATAGAAGGACCGCGGGGATTCGCCGGTCCTCCAGGTCCAGCTGGGCTCGATGGGAAAGATGGAATTGCTGGGCCTCCTGGTGAGCGTGGTCCTGTAGGGGAATCCGGTCCTCCCGGGCCATCTGGCATACCTGGAGTCGTAGGTTGGCGATATTCTTTTTACTGTATGAGCTTGTAACTCTACATTATTCGTATCAAAAATTCACGTCGAAGAACCGATGCTCCGAATTGCACATGCTCAGCAATATTCTCATAATAGAATTATTTCAGGTCCTCCTGGACCGGCCGGTGAGGCTGGACAGCCGGGAGAAGGCGGTCAACCGGGAAGCCAAGGCGCACCTGGTGAGCCCGGACCTCCCGGCGACAAGGGCAGTGAGGGACCACACGGGCCGCCAGGACCGCCCGGGAAAGATGGACCCCCAGGTACCGGTGGTCTACCTGGGTTTCCTGGAGATAGAGGACTTGATGGAGCGACTGGGATGCCAGGGTTGAAAGGGGAAATGGGAATCCCGGGTCCTCCGGGTCCAACAGGCGACAAAGGTGCTCAAGGGGAGCCGGGAAAAGACGGCACGATCGGTCCAGAAGGACGTTCAGGGCCGAACGGTCCTCCCGGTCCTGTCGGACCGAAAGGCGAGATGGTAAGGTTTCTCAGTTATCATTTTTGTAGAAGACCTTTCTCCTGAGGGGATTCTTCGTTGCAGGGTGAACCTGGTAATGCTGGACCTATAGGGAGAGATGGCTTACCCGGACAGCGTGGTTTACCAGGAGCACCAGGACCTATAGGTGTGCCTGGTGAAGACGGTGATAAAGGTGAACTTGGTTTACCAGGGGAAAAAGGTTTAAAAGGGTCACGAGGTGAAATTGTGAGTATGACAAAACATCTTACTAATGACTTTTTATGTCTAATCATATCTTGATCTCAATTGGACAATTATTTTCTAATGATTAACAGGGTCCACCAGGCCCGCCTGGGTCGCAAGGGGTGAGAGGTGAACCAGGTCTGACAGGTCAACCCGGTGAAAAGGGACCTCCGGGTGAAATTGGTAGGTAGAGATACATTCACGTGAACCGAAATAAAAGCACTACGAATGTTCGAGTTAACCTTCCTTGTCAGTATTTTCGTTCGCAGTAGTCCATTTTTGTGCAATTTCTTGTTTTTTATTCTTCACTAATCACTAGTTCCATCGATTTCCATATTTTACAGGCAGACGGGGCACTAAAGGAGAAGATGGACCAGTTGGCGTACCAGGCTCAGCAGGTCCTATAGGGCTGCAGGGATTGCCAGGTCCTCCAGGATTGAAAGGTGAAATGGGTGATACTGGAGCAGTGGGGCTTGCTGGACCACCAGGTTCACCTGGAGAGCAAGGTCCAAGGGGAATCAAGGGTGTCGAAGGAACTCAAGGACCTGTCGGGCCTGAAGGTCAAATGGGTGCCAAGGGAGATACTGGAAATCCGGGACCACCAGGAACGCCAGGCACTGAAGGAAAACCTGTACGAATGTTTTGCTAAATAAACTTTTACCGAGACATTTCAGTTAATAGCCTGTATTTTATTGTCAATGATGATCTATAAAAATTGAGCTATTATGGGATTCCATTATTAAATGGACAGGGAAATTTGGGTGCACCGGGACCGAAAGGAGAAGATGGTAAAACCGGTCCTGCTGGATCACCTGGTGAACGGGGAATCCCTGGCCCAGAAGGTCCGAAAGGGAACCTTGGTCCTCCAGGATTTCCCGGTCCACCCGGAGAAACTGGGCTTCCGGGTGGCAAAGGCGAGAGTGGCAAAGATGGCGACGATGGGCCTCCCGGTGAACCAGGACCTTCCGGTGAAATTGGACCACCTGGAAAAGAAGGCGCTGCCGGCACTCCGGGAAAACCTGTACGTAACAAATATTAATTACAGTGGTATCGATGAAAGAATCTTGATTCTAATTGTTGAACGCGAATTAAATGATTCATTTAATTGCTAGAAAATTCACCATCGTATTTTCGCTAGCAATCGAATTTTTTTAAAGTTGACTCTAAAGCTGTATTCTTGCGATTCGAAAGGGTACAGAAGGTCCAGCAGGCTTACAAGGCCATCCGGGTCTTCCCGGTGAACCAGGTGATCCTGGTTCACTTGGTCCTATTGGAAATCCGGGGCCTCCGGGAATACAAGGGCCGCCAGGTCCCAAGGGGTCGCAAGGACTGACTGGCCAGCCTGGTGTATCCGGAGAAAATGGCGCTCCAGGAATGCCTGGTAGCGAAGGTGCCCCTGGTGCAGTTGGTCCTGCTGGTCCAAAAGGACAGCGTGGCGACCGTGGACGCAGAGGAATGAAAGGTCATCGTGGTGACATCGGTCATGTTGGTATCAAGGGGGATCAAGGGGAAAAAGGTGAGAAAGGCATGAGAGGAGTTTTCGGACTGGAAGGGCCAAAAGGCAGCCCTGGCCCACATGGTCCTGAAGGAGTGAAGGGTAACGACGGACCTCCGGGCCTACCGGGAATGGAGGGACCACCAGGAATGAAGGGAATTATGGGAAATGACGGTATGAAGGGCGATGTGGGTCCACCGGGGCCACCAGGCCCTCCTGGTCCTCCGGCAGAGCAGCCAATGATTCCTCCAGAATTACTGTTTACCCATGAACAGTTGACCCGAAGGCGACGTAAAGTAGAAGAGGAGTGAGTAACGTTTTTTTTTCATTTTTTATGGATATCTGGAGTTCTTATTAAAAGAACTGTGCAATATTTTTGATATCAGTTTTACATCTTGCGTATCAAACTTTCCGAAATCAATTTGATAATTTTATTTGTATGTTGCAGAAGTTACGAAAATGAGAAAAGCGACGATTACGACGAAACATCAAAAATACCAGAAAACGATGACGAAGAGCTGGGTCCTAAATTCTTAGACATGTACAGCTCAATATACTCCATGAGACAAGATTTGGACCGGATGAAAAAGCCTATCGGTAGTCGAGAAAATCCAGGCAGAACGTGTAAAGATCTTCATTTTGGACATCCCCATTATCGTGACGGTGAGCAGTCATTTCCATCCGAGATTGCAGTACATTAGTCAGTCTCAAAATCCTTTTGTAATATTCATGTCTGGTTTTTAATGATAATTAGGATGGTATTGGATAGACCCAAATCTCGGGATGCCCGATGATGCTGTTTACGTTTACTGCAATATGACAGCGTCCGGAGAAACGTGTGTTTTTCCTGACATTCACAGTAGTCAAATGCCAAACATTCCATGGAAAAAGGAAAAAGGAAAAAACGAGTGGTATTCGAAACTCCGCGGTGGATTCCGGGTGAGTGTTGAATGATTAATACAAAAATGATAGAAGAATCATTTTTCCTCTTTTTTTTTTGTTTAGATCACCTATGAAACTATCGGCGTCGTACAAATGACTTTCTTGAGGCTTCTGAGCGAGGAAGGATATCAGAATTTCACCTACACCTGCACCAATAGCGCAGCATGGTCAGGCCCATCCGGTCACGATAAAAATGTATCGATGAAGTTGCTTGGGTTTAATGAGGCAGAATTTTCGTATAATCGAACACGTCCCCAAGTTTTGATCGATGGATGCAAGAGTCGAAAGGATAATAGTGAAACTGTCTTCCTCATTAAGACGAACAAGCTCCAACAATTGCCGCTCATTGATTTTTATCCAGTTGATTACGGGCTGCCTCATCAAGCATTCGGTTTTTCCACTGGTCCATTTTGTTTGAAATGACAAATCCAGGGATTTGAGAAAATTGTTTTTCGGAAAACTTGACCTACTCTAGCTAAGTCATGGAGTGATTGTTGCGCTTGAAATCGTTACCAATAATATGTGCCATGTATAGTCGTTAATCATATTAGTTTAGTTCCAGTCATCGATTTTTATGACATAACACTCAAAAAAATGTATTCATAAGTTATATCATTAAGACGTAAGAAGTGCAAAAATCTTGTGTATTATTCACACATTTTTAATAACGCAATGATAGGCTTCACTTTTCATTCAATATTGTTTTATTTATCCTAAACTTTTTTTGTACAGGCCACGAACAATTTTTTGTATATTTTTCATGTAAGCAGAATAAAAATTTTATGGAATTTTTTGGAGTATTTCCTCACATTGGCTCTACCATTTCATAAATTTCTTAGCGTTTCTTCAAGCCAATTTCACCACGATTATTACTACAATTATTCTTGATGCGATTAATGTTTTACTGTATTGGCACTGTAAAAACATTGAAGATGCGTACAGGCAAAAATGCCTTGTGCACGTGTATGGCGATTTTCTATTTCTATTTAAGTTGGTTCCGTGGTGTAGCGGTTATCACGTCTGCTTTACACGCAGAAGGTCGCCAGTTCGATCCCGGCCGGAACCACATCGTTTTTTTTCTGATTTTCATTTTTTTCTCGATATTTCAGGTGCAAAAACGATTGTAACATAATTTTCGACATGAAATTTTTTAAAATACTGTTTATTCGTATGTTCCATTATTATATCATTTGTAATAAAGTAAATCAAATGAATGGCCTCATTAGAGAAATTAGTAGTTAAGGAGATACTCTATTCAATTGAATTTATTAATGTGCTGGTGAGGTTCAGTCAAATTAATAATCTTTTAATGGATTATGGATACTAAACAACATTCAAAAAAGTAATTCATGATTTTTTCAAGTACTTTTATATTTTCGGATATTTCTGAAGAATACTCAAAAATTCTTGTTCACCACAAAATACGGTTTGAATATTAATTTTCATTTAAATTTCAGCCATAAAATTCAAAATCGATCCATCGATGACGTTAGCAGTTAATGTGAATAATGTAATCGTAAATGCGACAACTTTAGGACAAAATGATCGTTTCACATCGAGCTTCTGCGAATTTTTCAACTCGGGACTACTTTTTCGTTTTTGTTTAAATGCATCGATAATTTTTTTTTATTTTCTGTGTTTAAAAATGAAGTATTTCTTGAAAATATCCTATTTTGAAATCGAGGCTTTAAGGTAGTTCTGTATGTACACATTTGCTGCAGTCGTTTTTCTTCATAAAAATAAAATGAATTCGTATCGTTCAAGTGTTCAGAAAAACCACTTCATAATTCTATAATAAAACGCGATATGTTTTTGTTGAAAAACAGTCACCAAAAATCACATCACGTTCCACACCCAAAACCGAGCTCCCTCCTGATAAAGCATTTTCTCAGAGGACGTCAATTTAGGCTCATTGCCGTTAATGTTGTCACATGTTTTCCCAGAGTTATTCCATCTCTGAGATCTGAAGTGTGACATATACTTCAACAAGCTTCTCATATCGATTTCGTTTTTTTCGCCGAAGTGTGGAAAGATCTGAGAGTGCGAGAATCCGCGAGAATGGATGAGAGCTGGTTGCGTGGGTGAACCGTGAGAAAATTGACAGTTGGCTGGTTTGTCTCTTGGTGGTCGACGGTTCGCGACTCCACCGACGATAAAATCAAGTAGCAACGTGAAAACTATTCTCAAGAATTTTCTATAATTCTGAGATCATGTCAAATATGTCACTGTTTATTCGATTAAAATAATTCAAATACACTTTGGACGAACCTTTCTGGTTGAGAAAAATACTTCCTAAATTTCGACGACATGAATTCATTAAGTTTGTCAAAACGATCATACCAAAGATCACAAGATTCTATGAGATTCATTTTCATTATTTTTATAACACGTTGACACTAAATTTGCATATAACGTGGTATTTTGAATTTTCACACTATTCAACATTTCACAGAACATAAAATAAACAGTTTTTCTTGAAGAATTTAATCGAGGGTTGTATTTTTATTCCACCTTCTGCATCTTTGGGTCTTATCATGAAATGAAGTATTTTCTACGGTTGATAAATGCTACGGAAGATGTTACTGCATCGATATCAAGATTGGTATTCCATGATATAGTCACACGTACGTACATTCACATCGTACAATAGTATACAAGCGTAGCTGCAACACGAGACACATTTCTTGCGTCTGAGCGTGAAATCTTTTTCTCCATCGGTTAGCTGAGTGCCGCGCTTCTGCACTCGAGTGTTTCGCTCGGGAGAGGGTGAGTGAAGGGGGATAAAAGGTTTCCTTGTTTAACAAAATAGCGTCGCCGAACCATTAGCCCGACCGCTGTCGTTTCAGTGCGATTCTCTGCTCTCGGCGGATCTTCGAGGGGAATTTTCTATACGATTTTATTCGATCCGCAGTTAAGATCTTTAGACCACGGATCGCACGTTTTTTCTATTTTATATTTTGAGACCTCACAATATTTTCTCTTGACACGAGAAAGTCTTTGTATTTTACTGGTCCACCAAGTATGAGATGTAATTCGACAATTATCGACGATTACAGTTCTTTATTAATTGATTACAGTAACTGATCTTATGACATCACTGACGCACTAACGATGCGATTTATTTTGCAAGGAATTTTCATAGGAAAGTTTTACTTTATCAATGATTTTGCTCCAGGGCTTACTGGCAATAGAGAGATAGAAAAATCAAAATCTCATACTTATTTCATTGTGTTACAATCCATTAAAAAATACCGAAAAAATCCAGAAATCTCTTAAATTACGCAAAAAGAAAAAAAAATAAATGCTAATTTTAAATGTCAAATTCAAACTGTCTTTTTTTGAATACGCGATATTTTTGAAAACGCGGCAACCTCCAATACTCTTAAACCG
The DNA here is from genome assembly GCF_019457755.1 of Venturia canescens. Classification (NCBI taxonomy): domain Eukaryota; kingdom Metazoa; phylum Arthropoda; class Insecta; order Hymenoptera; family Ichneumonidae; genus Venturia; species Venturia canescens. Next base: position 18,859,287 of record NC_057421.1, read on the forward strand.
GATTTCTGATTCAGTTGGAAATTAGTACCGAGAATTTGAATACAATTACCTATTACGTCCAAAGGGGACGAGCAAGGCTTAAGTTAGTTTACTTATTCACTGCCGCCAACCTACACCTGAGTACAGGATTAATGATATCTAATAATATGAAAACAAGAAAAAAATATTGGGAAATATTATTATTGAGAAGAATATGAGAATAAAATTATGGAATCTGAATCTGAAATTTACGCTTACGGTCCCATACGGGCCCCGGAAGAAGGTGATGGGTCCCTCAAATCAAATAACACAATGACGAGCAAGGCATTCGACGTGTCTTTTCTAACATCGTAGCAGTATTCGAAAACAAGTGTTTTCGTATAAGACGAAAAAATTAGTATCATTGATATTGGCTAGTTTTTTAAATGAATGAATTATCACCACACTATGAGATGTAAAAAAAAAATTAAGATTGAAGTATTATTGTAGTTGTATTTCAAAGTGAAACTACGAAATCATCTTCAAGCATAGAGGTCCGGCAGTCGAGTCGTTACAACGCAGCAAATTAATTTTCTAAAGATACTTCATAGTGATTCCACTCGTAGAATTTCTTATCCACAGAAAGAGCTGCCATCTTATTGAAAGACTACTAGAAGCAACTAAGAGTATTCTAAACCTAAGAGTATTCTAAAAGCTAAGTTAAAGATGCCATGAGAGTAGACCGATTGGACTTCATACAGATTTTAGGGCTGAGGTGGTTAAAGTTGAAATGATAGCGGTAGAGCCGCAAAGAAAAAAATTAAGGTTCTACTTCATTTCTATTAGTAGCGAAATACGAAAAACTCCATGAAATCAATTTATTTTACTAACAAAAATAATATTTAATCTCTACAATGTTGACAGAAATTGTAAATATCAAATGAAACGGTCATCGAAACATCATCACCAAATAATCTATGACTATTGATATAAAACTCATCGCCCAGTGCCGATGGATTCCAGACTCTATGAATATAAAAAAAGTAAAAAAAATGATGATAATGTACGTAAACCAGTTAGTCAACAAAGTGCAATTGAGTGTTACTAAATCGACTCTTCGAGGTTTTGCCGAGTTGACTTTCGCGACTTTTCAATTTGGCTCGCATTTTCCCCTCCGTTTACGACTTTCCTCGACTTCTTTACTCTGCCTGGAAACACTTTTGTGCCAATCGAGTAACCCTTGTACGTGTCGACCGCGAGGGTGCACGTCTCCAATACACGTATATACGATCATCAATTGTAAAAGCACGCCCCAGGGGTTGTTTCGAAGCGACGCCCATAGACCAATCGTGGAAGCGAACTCCTGGAAGTTCGCAGCTTCGCGCAGGCTTTTGGGCGTGGCCTCGGAACAACCCTTAGCCTCAAGATCATCGCTGGATCACGAATCCCCTTCCCGTGTTTCTTCGGAGGTAAAATCGGACTCGCTACCGAGCTTCCATGACTTCAAAGCCAAAAAATCAGGAATCATAGATCACACCGTAAACCCTCGAGAGAACAGACCGGTCATGATCCATCGTGACCGAATGAGATCGTCCACAGTGACCGAGTAATTCAACTAATTTGTTACGTTTTTCACTCCAATGGTGCATACGCTTTTTCATACGATTGGTGCAGTTTGTTTATATCGAATGAAGTAGCACATCATTTTTTCCAAGTTCTTGTGCTAATTAGAAAGTGAAGGCACGTGTGTGACCTTTCAGCGATCTCAACTTTGACTTGGTGTGAAATTGAGAGATCCGCAGATTCATTTGACCTTTAGTGAAACAGTACCAATGTAAGTGTTCAACTGTTTTATTGATTTTTAACGAAATATCGAGGTGACAAATCGAAGTGAACTTTGGTGGACATTCCAAGACGTATTTTCTCATTTGATTTTGGAGCCTTTTTCCTCCTTTGAAAGTACAGAACTTTCAAACCTTTTCAAGTCACTTTTTCGTGTCGACGTATATTTTTTCTGATGCTATTTTAAAGTTTTTTCGAGTCGTTAAAATGTATGCATGGATACTCGGATGGAGGCCTCCAATATTTAAACATTAAGAAAATCATTTGTCAATCGTTCATTTATTTTTCGAATTTTTATTGCCAAAAATGTTATCTTAAAGATGAAGAAGATTTATCGCAGAACTAGTATTGAGTTAAGAAGATTTGAAGAAGATTTATTGCAGAACTAGTATTGAGTTAAGTAAAATTTTGTTTCCACAGAATTTGGTGTTTGTTCAATTAGAAAGCTTGGTTTTGTCCTGAGTGTGTAACAACAATGACATCTATTGCTTCCGAACGAATTTGCTCCAAAACTCTGCAAAAAGTCTTGCACTGCATTAGTAAATTGAAAAAAAAAATCCCATCTTCAATTTCATTGACTGACACAAAATGTTGAAATGAATTTTTAATTCATTACAAATTCTCGTAAGCGCATATTTCGACTCCTGGCTCGTGGGCACGTGCTGGTCATCATATCAGGGCTCTTCGGTTCGTTTAGTTACGTCGTGCGTTAACGCACCTGTAAAACATGTTTTCCGGTGTCGCACCACATAATTACAGGTTGTTCAGGATAAAGCCCATTATTATAATATCACGGCCGATGGCAAGCATATGTCAAAGGCTTATTATAGGTGCATGTGTCCCGGTTGAGTATCCATCAAAATCAAATAATCGCCAAAATTTAATTTTATGAAAAAAAAAAAATCGTTGAAAAGTAATTTTTTTAACATTACCAATATGTTCACATTTTACTTATCGTTACTTTCCGGTGAATCGTTTCTCTTCACAATTTGTGACCATATTGTGAATAATTTATTAAAAAATCTAAAAAAAAGCATGTTAAAAATGTTGTTTTTTTTTAAATTTTCCTTCGTTAACTTAATTTCAGTTCTTGGGTTTTTTATCTGCCGATAGCAGGCTATTCTTTTACATGAATAAACGTTGCATCCTGAATTTCCGAAATTTATTCCGGCGCTTGGTGTCTAAAATCCACGATATCTTGAGACAGTTTTTCACTCTTCGGATCAAAAGCTCTCGGTAGTAGTTCAAGGAAGAAACATTCGTTTTTCCGGTGATAGTGTAAAAGCTAAATATCAGGAATCTTTAACCGCGAAAAAATGGGACGCAGTCCAGGGGTCAGAAACGTGCTTTACCATTTCACAGTGATAAGGATTTGAAAAAAATGTAATGAATCGCCAATTGTCAGCAAAGTTTCGAAGAGATGCCAGATGCTATCGTTCAAATCACTTTCAGCGACGGACTCCGCCAGGGCACAATAAAATAGGGTTATTCAGCGATTTCCTTACGAAGAACGACGAAGAAAATGAATGCTTTTTCCGGATATCAATATCAACGGGTTATACCGTCATATTGCTGGTCGTGGTCTATAACCCGTTCGTGTCGTGGACATATGCACGTATATACGTATATACTGATACCTTAACAGAGGGGCGATCGGAGTCACAGTGTGCATACCGAAGTTGCTCAAGTCACGCAATCACTGTGACATTCGTGTGAAGTCAGCACGTGTTTGCGGGTACCGGAACAGAGCGAGAGCCCACGGTGCAAGTCAAATTAAAATATGCAGCCAAATCGTATCATTTTTTAAATTCAAAGCTTTTTTCGACCCATGGCCTAGTCCAATGCTAGTTTTAATGATCGAGGAATAGTCGACGATTGTGTGCGGAACGTTGGTAAGGAGCTTGATACCGGTTCAAAAAACCGGGAGCGAAATAAAAAGTAAATTTTCAATAAATCGAATAGGGTTTTTCATCATTCAGATACTTTTGGACATACGGACATTTATTATTTGACGTTTTGCATAATAATAAAAAAAAAAACTTCATTTCATAAGCGAGTCCTTCATTACACGGTAATTCATTCATTTCGCAGTGTTTGAAGAGTCAATAGGAACTCACGCGGACGCTGACGTGTGAGTTAATGGAATAGTGTATCGTCATCGTGGGTAATTCGAGATGTTAATTTCGGTGACGTTTCATCCGTCGCATTTGTACCAAGTTAAAATCCGATCAGCATTTTTTATGTGAAGTAAGCCACGTGTTGCGTGACGTCGAAAAAAATTAGCATTGGAATACAAACGCGTTATCCTTGCGTGTCCTTCCAACCTTCATCTTTTCATCTCACGAAGACCCTTTCGGTTTCATCGTTCTTAAATGCTCTTCTCTCCTCACCCTGTTTATGGAACCGCGACACCTTGCGCGGGAGCCAAACTATCGGAAAGTCATCGAAACGACATTAGACGCGAGCCTCTCGATTTTACGGTACACATATTTATTAATATATGCCGGGCTCGTGTGTGCGGAAAGCTTTGTCAAAGTCCCACAGTGATCGATGCTCCTCATATTATCAAAATACGCGCAACACAATTTACACATTTTCAGTAGCGGATGATCTTCATTTTACTTTCCTCCCTGTGCATCTCTATCGAACGTTTGTTTTTATTTAAGCGTGGTGAAAAGACCGTCTGACCATTTTTTTCATGCAACCTACTTTTTTTTAATTCTCATAGGAAAATTCGTATTGAAAAAGATATTCATGAGTGTAATTACTTGCAACTGATCTCATTGCCTGAATATTTTATTTTGATTGTGCACAAATATTTTGTGCCCACGTTTCGTACTGCTGTGATACAATGAAGCATTAATTATTCTTCGAATTAGGCAGCAAAAATACCGAGTAATTCAGTATTTTCTTCTCACTATAAACAACTTTTGAATGATCGCGGTTTTGTTTTGAGTCGATAAAGTAACCTGTTTCAGACCCGTTGCAGATCGTCGACTTGTTGATGCGGAATTCTTGAACTCGGTATTTCAAAGATTAAAAATAAATGAAGCAAACGATTGAAAAACGATTAATTCTTCTTGACTACACTTCGATGGCGACTCTCCCTCACGATTTACCCCAATTTTTTCGCCCTCTCGTTGACATTTCGACTTTTCGAGGTAACGTATGTGCGGAACATATGTTGCCGGTTGGTCCGGAGTCGCGTGGGTCACGCTCTTCTCATACATGTGGACAGACACTGAAAACGAAGTTAAATAATTCGCCCCTCAATCGCCGCGACCCAGCGTAATTGCACACCGCTAAAAAGCCCTGCTGCAGTCTAAACAGAGGGTAACTAATAACACACGAAACATACGGGATATATTTTTATCAACACACCCACAACTGCGTATGTAACGCCACAGTTTTGCGTGAGGGCTGCAACGCACGTGGGCAAGCAATGTCACGTATTCCACGGATGCGTAATTATCCCTCGACCAACATTCTTGTTTTTGATTTTTCGCACTCTGACGAATGGACTGATGCACCTGTCGCTCTTAAAACTGAGCAAAAATGGTCTCCGTTGATTCGTCTTCGGCCGATCGGGTGGGATTGACTCGTTTGAAATTCCAGATTGCATCAAGAATTTAAAGTATTGAGAAGCTTGTCTCAAGATTTTTCATTGAAAGTGATGAACGAAAATGCATATTTGAACCCAGCAAACAGGCTTTGATCATTTTCGTAATCTTGATGCAAACTTCCCATAAACTCGAGACTTTTTCATCAAAGTTACAAAAATTATACAACTTTGTTCAAAATATACTAAAAACCGAAATCGTTAAGCGCAGAGAACCGTCGCAGAAATTTCGGTTCAATCGTATCACCATCGAATTTCTTTATAAAATAAAATTTCGAGTTTTCTTTCCTGCCAAAGATGCATCGGATGGTTCTAAAATATTTCGATATGACGTTGCAATGTTTTCGTTTTCCAAGAACTTCCACGAATGTGCGTTGCGATCGTCGGCTTCCCATCAACGAATATATTTATATGCAAGCATCAAGGAAAATGGTGGTTTCAGAAACGTGTCTGGTTTACCGGACTCGTGGTTGGGAAAGGGGTGCGACAACGCAACGGATTCGTTCAACCCCATATTCGTACGAGAAGACTTTTACTCGTTATTCAATACAAAGCTACGTATACGCGTACATGCGATACTGAGAAAGAAGAAGATAACAGAAGAGAGCAGCGAGCAAGGAACCGCTTCGTGTGTGCATATGTGTGTGTGTGTGTGTTTGTGTGCGTCCGAGTCGATCGAGGCTGCTGGTCCGTCGCCTCGTGTCGTCGTTGCATTATTAAGCCTGGGAAACCTACAGGTGGCTTCTGGTTCCCGGTTATGGCAACGCGGTGTCTATGGTCTCCTATTAGCGTGAAAAAGGACCCTTTGCGCCCACGCCAGGAACGCCCCGGGGCTCGCGAACAGCGAACACCACGAGAGCGAGGGATGATTGTTGGAGGGTGAAAAAAGAGAGAAGGGAAAAAGATATAACCTCGTAAAAGTCACTTTTTCAAGTACACATCTCATATATATATGTATAGAAACGCACCCGTTCACGTATAAAGACAACACATTGCTCAATACAATGGAACGATTCGTATATACGCAGAAAAAACACTGGCAAAGTGCCGATTCTGATCTAACAACTTATTCCACGGTATTTTGGTAGCCTTGGTAGCTTTCCCATTTGTACAATTCGCGTCTTGTTTCTACAAACTGCCAAGAATATTCGAGGACCATTTGAATTATTATTGAAAAAAGTTTTTTACAAAAGTCAAATGAAAAATAACACTTTTTTGACCAAACTGTAGAATCCGAAATTATGATAAAATTAGAAGTTTAATGTTGTGCAGAGTCTCGAAAAATAGTTCAAATACTCTGCCAACGACTTGAGGAAATAGTAGCAGAATACAAGCCTCTATCGTTATCATTCATTTTACAGTAAAGCATGCAAGCTCGGTGACGTTCAGCCGAAAGAGAAGGTGTATAAGCTAGTTTTATACACTTAGAACCATAAAGTTGTTTGCACATTCTAATAATACGGATTCAAAGCCATTGTCGGAGTTGGAACAACGTTGGTAAAGTCGTTCTGTTAGCGATGAGTCGTCATACACATTCTGAGATTTGAATTATTCATGAGAATAGCATCGTTCAACACTGTTCATCTAGTTTTCCTCAGAGGTTCATAGGAGTTTGTCAATTCCATAAATATTGCTTTATGGAACATGCTGAAGGAATGTGTATGATTAGAAAACGAGATTGGTAGTTTGTAACTAAGAGATTTTCGTTTTTTTCAATTGAACAAAATTTTTAGGAGATGCGTAAATGGATATTTTTATTGCTAAGCGTTTTCGAAGTGCCCCGAGACATGAATAAAAATTCGGCGTAGCTGCATGAACTCAATTTTGTATTTTATCAGTGAAAAATTCTGATTGGAGATTCGGCGATTAAACAAACATTAAATGGACAATCAATTTTTTGAGTTAATCAATAATAGGGCATTTTATAATGTGAGAAAAAATATAAAAATGCATGCTTATGGTAGATTTCGTAAAAAGTTAACAAGAAACGTCAACATTCGTTCATAAAAATGCGATGTAAATTTTATAACTCAGTTTTAAAAATCGTCGTTTTTCATCTGTTTTTCAAATGTCTAAAACGCCATCCGTCATATTGGATTCCAATGTGACGTCACTCCCATGGTAAACAATCTAGATTTTTATCGTGCGCTCTGTGTTATTTTGAAATTTTACCAGTTATTATCACGTTTGTGGACTTTTGGCTTTTATTTCATTGAAATCGCATCATGGCAGACAGTTTTGTAAAAGCAGAAAGTATAAATCTACCAATGATAAATACGTTGATGGTGAGACGATGAATCCACAATTTTTGTGGCGTTTTTACACTTGTATTATTGCATTCAGGCACAGGACACCAATTATATACATTTTAATTCATTATTTTCCCAAATCTTATTACTTGGTCTTTCGCAGTCGTATTGTTTACCAACGGAGTGACGTCACAAACCAAAACACCATGGCGGCTAGCGTTTCCGCGCGAAAATTCGGAATCATAAATAAAAAAAGAGTTTTTAAGACACTTTTCGGTCTTACAAAATGAAAATGAAAATTCTACCGGTCCATTACGATCTCAGGATTAATTTAAAACAGTTTCTTAAAAAAGATGTAATATCCTATGATCTAAAAAGCTGGAAATAGTGGGAAATTATGATACCTGGTTAATATGAAAAAAATTTGTTGCAGTTAGACGTGAGAGAAAATGGAAGAAAATGGTCGAGGAGAGTCTCTGTGCAAAGTATGCGGTGACAAAGCGTCGGGAAAGCACTATGGCGTACCCAGTTGCGACGGTTGTCGCGGTTTCTTCAAGCGGTCGATCCGCAGGTACGCAAGGTAATGATGATTATTGATTATCGATTTCATAAACACAGCGAATTCCACATAACGTTGTAATCGGGGAACCCGGTTATGGAGAACGAATAATGTTCGCTCATCCGTCAACCCGATAAACGTGAAATTATTTGAATGGTTTTTTTCCCCGATCTGAACTACTGAAGAAATCTGGACTACGTTTGTAAGGAAAATGGGCGGTGCGTTGTTGATGTTTCTCGCAGAAATCAGTGCCAAGCTTGCAGATTCACCAAATGTCTTCAAGTTAACATGAAACGAGATGGTGAGTATATATTCCAGTCTCATGTTTTGCATTATTTTCATATACAATTCCACAAACATTAAAAACAATTATTTTCATATGATCATATAAACATTTACTTATGGAAGCCAGGAGTATACACGATTTTCACTCGACAAAATGGATTCAACTCAATGAACGAGTTTTCGTTTCCAGTTTTCTATTCTCACAATATAATTTCATACCAAGTACTCACTACATGAATTACCGCAATGATTTATGAACACAATTATTTTGTCATGAGTTTGGCTGGATTTACGGTTTAAGCAGTGGACAAGGGTAAACTCTGATCAATCAGTCAGGATTTAATTGCGAATTATCATTTTTCATAGTTGAGGCTGATTCGAATGCATCGGTAAATGAAACGAAATCTTCGATTAATTTCCTTAAGTAGGCAATAAAAAAGCGTGTTTTCATTGATATCATCAGCGAATCACTTTTAGACTACCCTCAGACCAATTTTTTCCCAAACCATCTTTTATCGAGGGGCATCAGGAGATGAAAGTCGATATTTGTTGACATGTCAGTAAAAAAACACGCTTTGCAATTCTCAATATGGAATGCATCGGTAATGGGTAGGGTTTGTTTATTCCTCAGTGATTTGATCCTCCCCCGGAGGTTCGATCACCGAAAAAAATCCTTTCTATATTCATATACGTTCCACCGAAAATACACTTAAATATGAGGCATCTCTCGTAATCGATCCACTTCTGGAAAGCACTCTGTGCAACGGAGTGTAAACAAAACTGGGCGACTGTACGTGTCGCATCCCTGCGTGACCGATCTCTAAAACATATTACAATGCATGAACCCACATAGCACTTTTTTGTGTAATCTCAAACAGCGAGAGAAGAGAGAGAGAGCGGAAGAGTAGCCGAAAAAATGGATCGCAATGCACGAAACTCTAGGAGAGTTCCTGAGGGTTTCGTGCATGCTTAGTCTGTCCTTTCCCCATGGTTACACATGTATATGTGCGGTGTGTCAGAAACAGGCTTGCGTTCACAGCTTTTGTAAACACACTGCCCCGCGAACAGCTTTTTTCCTACCCTCCAACCAGGTCCGGTCTTCACTATGAGAGCGATAATCCAAACACTTGATTGCATCAAGATATCAATTAGCACTGCCCAAGAGGAGTCCATTAAGTATATACAACTTAATGCAGCAAGGGATGAAAATGTAGACACACCAAACACAGATATAGTGTCGAGGGTTGACACATTATTCGAGGGTTTGGAATCGCGATCGCAATTTTCTTCTGTTTGTATATGGAGCTCCTTATGATGTAGCTCGATAAAACAATTTGAATTGAATGAATTCCGAATTGCTTGTTAAACTGTTTTTATTGGGAATTTCGAAATATGCTTTCGGCGATTCATTTATCCCGGAGATCAGGCTTCTTGCAGTTATTTCGATACACTGAGAAAAAAAATTGTTGTAACCACTAAATGTTTTTAATTGATATTTTTGTTGCTTAATCTGACTAACATTTGCTTGCGATAAATAAGGAATAGTTCATTTATCCGAATCACTCAATTTTTTTATGTGGATTAACTAAACGAGGGAAACCAAATCTTTTGTTCGAAGAATTCGAAATGTTTGTTCATTTCTACTTAAATCATATACACTCTTGTGATATATTTATTTAATTATCAAGTACTGAAATATCTAAACGGTTTTGTGGAGAATGATAAATATTTTATATATCGAATCCTACTGATCAGTTCAATATACTAGCCAACATGATTTGTGAAAAATAACAAATAATTTTGATTGTCGGATTTTTTCTTCGTGTAGCTTAACTAAATGTTATCGACGACGAACCAAATCAATTATCTGCACAAATGTCTACCTCGAAAAGAAGTTCAATATATTTTAAAACATTTTGCAAACTCAGTTTGAAGATTTTCTTACCACAACCCAATTTACGGAGATTCAATATACAATTATTTTCGTGCCCACAATATATGACGTTAGAGTAACCCCCAAATATCGTCACATAACCCTCAGTTTCGTTAATCCAAATCGATATCTATTAAAATCATTATCTAAATATTTTAGTTGAATTGAACATTTTTCAAGTGTTCCAACCAAATTTTGTTCTCAGTGTATTCTATTGTACGATTTTATGAATCGTAAGCGCTTCCTCTGCAATAAATAGCAAGTTCACGTCATTTTTTTTCTCAATCTTCGTAAAAAAATGTTATATTTTCATTGATTTTATTGAGCCTTGAAGCAACACAAATTTATACTTCGAGGGAGTAAAGAATTTTCATAGGGTTTTATGCCCCCGTGAGAAGAAAACTGAAGTTTTTGAGTTCTCGTTCTGCATGGGAGAGAAAAATCGAGGGAGGATGTATATATTTCGTTTGCTCTCTCTCTCTCTCTTTCTCTCGCTCCCCTCTCTTCTCTTTTTCTCGCTCTCTTACGTCGTGGAGGCACAGAACACGAGTGCTTTAGATGTTCGGTTACAGTTGAGAAAAGATTTCGAAAGGAAGTGTCATTTTCAGCTGTTCAACACGAGAGAGCACCGAGAAGTACGTCATCTTTGGTTACCGCAACGAGAAGAGGTGCCGCAGGAATTTATCCGGGAATCTCTCACGTCTACCACACTGCCACGAGCCCCTATCATTCCCTCTTGTATCCGGCGCTTTTCCCATTCAAACCGAGCATGCCTACGTTCACCCCAAGTATCGGTGAGTTTTCCTCCGTACCAATAAAACTTTTCGTTTGACCCATTATCTTTTATGGAGACCGGAATACCGCTATCGCTATCAAAAAATTCTTCAAATTATCAGTCTTCATATTATACAAAACTATCATTATTTTTCCTGTTCCAAACCTAGCTGACGATTATTTTCATCAAATTCATTAATGTACTTGAAAAATGAATTTCTCGTGATATTTTCTATTCTCTTCTATTCGTAGCACATTTTTTGCCGCGTCCTACAACCGAGCCATTGTCAACGAGTAATGGGAATGAAGATGAAGTCACAAGCTCCGAAGAAGCTAACACCGTTGCTCACCGAAACGAGCAGAAAGGTATGCCAACGGTCTCTTTTTCCGAATTTTTATCAAATTCGAAAATTTTAATAGCTCGTTCCTTAAAAAAATTAAGTTGATATCATGCAGCATTTGATTTTAAAGATGGAACAAAGTTTATTTATTTATTTAGTTATTTATATCATTCACAACATAATAAAAAAAATAAAAAAAAAAAAAACAGAAAACTTATCTTTTTATTTTCGTTTCGAATAGTAGCTTTTAAGTCCATCGGACCTATTCGTTCGATCGTTCGACTACCAAAATAAATTCAACGATCTACCTCGATTCGCGCGAAAACTTGGAGAGGTGGAATCGAGTCGCGGAGAAATATTTTGCTCGAATTGTATATGTTAAAATTTGTAGATAGAATTCGGGTTCCATTTTCTCGTTACAACTGATTATGTAAAAAAAATGTATGGAGTTGTAGTGAATTAAGTTAGTGTTATGAATTAACATTAAACTGAACAACACATCGGTGCGTAGATTCCGTGAGTGGACGTCTTGCAGGACCCATTATCGGTCACACCTTATCGGAATATGGAGTTTCGAGTTTGTCGCTATTACCATCGGAAAATGTTTACGAATCGGCTGCGAAGCTTTTGTTTTTAGCTGTCAAATGGGCCAGGAGTATCCCCTCATTTTTGGAGGTACGTTCACACATCGAGATAAAAATACTAATTTTTTTGTATAGAAATCCAAAAAATTTCGCACCGATACCAAACTATTCATGACTGTTCCAGTTGTCGTTCAGAGACCAGGCGATTCTCTTGGAAGAATCCTGGAGCGAGCTCTTTGTTCTGACTGCAGCACAATGGAATTTTCCAGTAGACGAAACGAGTCTCGTCTCCATGACTCTGCCAACCGAGAGGAAGCGGATTCTCGTCGACGAAGCCAGAAGACTTCGGGAACTGTTGACGAGATTTGCTATACTCAGAGTCGATCATTCCGAGTACGCTTGCCTTAAAGCTATCGTACTATTCAAAGGAGGTGAGAAATTCATTTTCTCCGGGACGGTTCATTTTTTCGTATCAAATGAATAATTTTGTTTAAAGTACAAACCACTGACCAATCTCAGAAATTAATTTTAAAAATATCCCAGTCGACAAATCGTCGATTTACGATGAAAAAACTCTTTTCTGTATAGCCGCAATTCAACGATTTTTTTCCAGAGTCACGAGGGTTGGAAGATGCCGGCAGAGTGTCGACAATACAGGAACAGACCGTGGCCGTCCTCGGCGAAAGGGGTGCAGGACGGGTAGGTCGCTTGCTGCTTCTGTTACCACCGGCGCGAGCTCTATGTCGAGGTACGCTTCAAGAGCTCCTGTTCAAGCCAACAGTCGGTGACGTCAGTGTCGAAAGATTATTAGGAGATATGGTCAGAGCGACACGGCCGGCCTAATGATTTTCGTCATCGTTACAACGCTGTGCAAGAGTCAAAATCCTCTCTATTTGAAAACCGCGTGCAATCGAAAAAGAATAAAGAAACAACAAAGCCATGAAATTGTCTAAAGAGGTGTAAATAGATGGAACATCGAGTAGAAAATTGTGCCATAGTTTATGTGCAAATTGTCTCTAGTCCACTGAATTAATACGTTCTTTCAAACGAGGGCATATACGTTGTTCATCGATTTTCGAATATTTGAGCTGTGCTTAATAAAACCGTGTTCGACGGAAATAGATTTCATGAAAAAAAAAGTCGAATTTGTGAAGGCCCGAATTCATTGTTACTCGTGACGAAGTAAACACTTATAGTTTTATTTTTCAATTTATGTCTGTATTACGTCGTATGCGAGAAAACAATTAGCTTTAAAAAGTGAGGATCCATTGTAAGATATTTATTACCAGTAGAAACGTTATAAAATTTTGAACAAGAAACAAAAAATGGATAAAACATGCGGCTATCGAATAAGACTGTCTCATGTTGCTGTATTACTATTCATGGGTCACGAGATTTCGAGGATCTTGTCGATTGCTCCTGATTGGTATTTCCTTCACTGACCTCTTCACATCTCCTGTTCATTTTTTAACCGATCGATCCAATTCTCGACAGAGCACAAGTGCAGTGGAACACCTTGATCCACTGTAACTTAGCTTTGTTTCCTCAGAAATCGATGCATCTTTCAAATACCTTAAATCAAGATGTGACTAACGATGGGGCTGAATAAGAGCTCGATAAAGTCTTTCTAAATATAAAGTCGATCCGGAATTTCCACTATTGATTGACCCCACCGCCCCCCCCCCCCTTCCCTTCCCATCTCTCTCTCTCTCTCTCTCTCTCTCTCTCTCTCTCTCTCTCTCTTCTCCTCCTTCTTTTTATTCGAGGATGTTTTACTACTACGAAATAATGTGCTGGAAAATGCGAAGATCGTTATTTCCCCTAAAAAGGGAGTAAAAGAGGATGAAATGACGGTATCATCTTTGATCAAAGGACGCACTTTGTTTTTTTATTAACTAGAATAATTTATTTTTTCTTCGTGGTAGAAAAAGGAGAATGTATCTTAATAACTCATGGACTGCATTGTACTCATATATATACAATTACATACAATCCTCAATTGAACGTTATACATAAATTCATTATAAACTGGTTTTTTTCCCTTCGTCATCGCGTGAATTTTGTCAGTTTGGGTACGGTTTATTTATTATTTCTCATTTCAATATTCCGAGTATGAGGGAAAAGTTCGTATACTGAATTGGAGTACATGAATTTCCCACTCACATAATCGAACCGATCGTCGTGCTGGGGTATGTGAAATTTTGTTTTGTTATATCTTCGGGTCCGGAGAGAGAAAGGCAGATAGAGGAAAATGAATGGAGCGTTTGAGACGATGAGTATCAATCGATTGTTCATTCAGTCTCGATATTCCCATTGACTGATTTTTTCAGAACTCCATTCGCGTCAATATGTCATTTTCAGCGTGTCTGCCAATCCTCGGTAAGTCCTTTTTTGTTCGTATTCATTTTCGGATGATAAGAGATTTAAAATAAAGTTAAAAAAAAAAATTTCTTTTTTTTTAATGAAATCAATACAGCAAGCAGTGCCAAAATACGAAAAACAAGCAAAAGTGATAGGTGTAATAATGATTATTATTTTTTCTTTTCGCTTTTCATTATTCAACTTCGGCCAATCGCGACAAGACAAAAGTTTATGGAGGACTCGATCTTCTGAATATTTAATTTTTCGTTTTTTCATTTCTCAAAAAACCCTCCGTTCAACTGGATATATATATATGCGTGACTTTTTGTATACATATATATATATACCCTTTCTATGATTTCAGGAGACTAAAATTGTTGCAATCTGCACGTGGGTGTAGTTTTACATGTTCCCTTTTTGTTTTGTCTCGTTTCGATCGTTTTTAGCATCTAAACACATACAGTTGTATATATTTTTTTTTTTTCATTCTTTTATTCTTAAGGAAAACGTTTTTTTTTTTTTCATTTTTTTTCGAAACTTACAGTGGTAAAAGTTGTTACTCTCTTTGCTTATTTGATAATGGCTAACGGTGGCGGCACATTTTTCTTAATTTTTTTTTTTGCTTTTTTTTCTCTTAATAGTTTAACGCATTTACATTCGATAGACTTTATTAAAGGATTACACAGTTTTAATAATTTGTGTATTTTTCAAACTGTCGGGGCTCACGAAATGTTCGCTTCGGTGAGGAATTGTTTTCCGTTTTTGTCTCGCATGCGACAACGTATTTTAATATATAAATATATGTATATAAATGTATTTATGTATAAATGTAAAAACTTGCATAAAGTTTTACAATGCCCTTTCTCGCGAAGGCCCGGATCATGCTTTTGCGATCGAACGTTTGTTCTAATATTCGGACACATCGATAAGTTTGAAAAAGGAAAACGCAAAACTCTCACGGTTATGACGTAGATTTTTTTTTTTAAATATCGATATCTCTTGACAATGGCCAAAAAAGTGAAGTTTCCTTGAACACCCTCGATCGCAAGAATCCGGACTCGTTACAAAATAAAAAAAAGGACACACGACCGTATCGGAAATAAACGACGGATCGCCGGGACTTGATTTTCCATTATCGATTCTCAGTAGCTGTTTATCATTTGTGAATCTTCAAACCTTCTCACTTCGTCGTGCTCGCTTTCATCACATATCATCAGAATAAATGTAAAACACAACGGCAACTCTACTATTCCATTTTCTATTTAACACTAATATGTAAGGACAAAAAGTAACAGATTTTTTTTTCTTCCATTTTTCTTTTCGGCATTATGTATAACAAAATCGTCGATAAACACCGGACGCCAAAATGATCGACGGAAAAAAAAATGGACACATTACCACTGAATATTTAAACGCGCGTGATGGAATTTCATCAAGTATTCATTCAAATGCAAGGATTAAGATTTTTGGGTTCAAATTTTTTTCCATCGATCCTTTTATCGATGAAAACGTCACAAATGATCATTCTTAAGGCGACCGGCGTACGACGAAATATAACAGATTATTCGCTCTCATTATTCTCTCATTCATGACTCTATTTGCGTTCTCTTTCAGGTTTCAGTCAATCTCAAAATTCGATGAATCTTTAGATACTTGTTTCATACTTTTCCGCAAAAATATTCGAAGTAATGAAGTTCGCGATGAGATATCGAAATATCAGATTGACTGATGAGAAATATACGAACAGTATACAAATGTGTCACATGAATTGGGAATGAGGAGAGATCGTGTTGTTAGAGTACGAAGAAACGCAGTGTTCTCGTAAGACCTTACGAACATCGTAATATATTTCACAATCGTTACTGTTATGTATGATTATACTGATTTAAGGTGATTCGTTCGTATGAATAAATTGCTCACATTTTTCGTTTCGTTTGAAACCGATTGATGATTGATCGCCACATGAAGTTATTTTCAACATTGATTCAGGGTTATTACAATTGATTAATATTCAATGTTTTTTAAGTATTATTTCCGTGCTGTTTATTCATATTCTTGTATTATTATATACTGTATATATTCGTGTATCGAATGATTATTTTTGTATTATTTTTGTGTTATAAAAATACCTGAAAAAAGCCAATATATTTAAAATCAATAGTATTATTGGGTAGGATTGTGTATTACGAATGTGACATTGTATATAAATTCATAAGTGAGTTAATCGAGCCGTTTCCCATTGGTTTTTTGTGCTCTGCAATTTCGGTTTGTTTAAATACGTAAAATTCAATGGCTTATGTCTTTGCGTATCGATATAAAATGTATTCGTTTATTGTTTATGTATATAGGCAGTTTTGAGGCTCTATTGCGTCACCGCTACCACAATTTGTATGCCAATGCACGTTTTCGCTTCACTCATTAATTCGTTATGATTCGCATGAAAAATATTCTTTTTTTTTTAAATTTATTCATTTTTTTTGTTCAACGGTAAAGAAAAACATTATTGAAAAGTAATGGAAGTGAGCTTCGAATTGAATCTCTGATCTTGCGCGTAGTTTTTCCTTCCAGTTAATAAATACATTGTGAAAGTACGTTTATTTATAACATTTACAGGCTGAAAAAATTTGCGAGGTAGTTTGTGGACGCGAGATATCCGCCCTTGATTCTTCATCATTCGAGACTCTCTCGGCATTATATTTTCACTTCGTATTTTGTTTCTCATGCTTATTCAATTTTTATTTTTCTCTTCTCTTCTCTACCAATCACTGACACCGATCAATATCATATCCGATGATGAAGCAGAGGCCGTAATCGCGTTTTTAATCCGTTTCTATTGGGTAACTATTGCACTTGTGATTTTGTTTTCTTCTAATCGCATACGCGACGTTTGTAACTATAATATAACTATATATCGTCGGTTTTCGAGAAGAAAGACTGTAGGCTGTATCATTAATTGTATATGCACATGGACGTTCATATATCCATAGAAATATTTGTAAATGTTAATCGTCTTTCATTCACTTGAGAGAAAAAAAAAATATATCATGCAAATGGGGTGTGATACATGTCGATATAATAATGTACAGTTTTTTTTTTGCTATTTCTTGAAGTATCGAGTGAATTTCGAAGAAAAAAACGTAAGATCGAATGAGATGTAAAATATTCGAATTCTCTGCGGCATCATATGGTTGTCTGTCAACTTTATTTTTTTTTTTTTTTATCTCTTGATCCGGCAGTTTTTTCTTCACTTCTCCGCGCGACGTGCACATTTTTTGAATCCGAGCGATAATTTTTCATTCTAGATCTCGTACGGCAATTCCTCACTTTCGCGTAGATTTAATAAACCCGAATTTTCATCATTTCTTATTTTTCTTTCCAGCCGGAGAATTCCCTCTCCAGAACAACGATTCAAAAATGCTTTTAAAGTTAGCCAATGAATTTTCTGAGGAAAATAGATGTCCAGAGGTTTTAAGTTTTCGATTGAAAATTTATTTCAATTTTGAATCTGGAGCGAGTCGCCGGCTGTACCTTTCTTCTCTTAATGCCTATGTGTTTTTCGTTTTTTTGTTTTTTTGTTTTTTTTTTTTTGTTTTCGTTTAATTTCTATGAAGTGTGTACTTAATGATTATCCGTATATGTAGTATCTTTAAACATTATTTGCTAAAAAAATGCCGTAGTTGCATGTTTTGTATTCGAAAATTCAATGCGCCATGTGTGTAGGTCAAAATTAAAGAGGGAGAGAGAGAGAAATAGAGAAAGAGGAAGGGGGAGAGAGAGAAACAAGGAAAGGAAGAAAATGAGAAATGAAGTTACGAAACAATAATAACTAAAAAAAGATGCACGATGCTTCAAGTAAGATTAACCAAAAAGTATTCCCGTGCTGACAAATTTCGTGCATTCACGATTTTTCAATGTTTTAAAAAGAAATCTCGCTCAAATCCTTCAGATCGGTAATCTCATCACGCGTTGAATCCTTGAAATAAAAAAGAGAAAACTTATATCTTATTTCCCGTCGGGATAAAATATCAGATGCGCCGATACTTTCGAAATATGAGCTCAAATCCAAGTATAGTAGGAAGATAAATGCATCATTGAATTTGTGATAAAGTCGTTAAATCATCAATAATCGAAGACACAACAAAAAATCGTACTAGTAGCTCGTAAAGTAGTGAGTTATAGTAGAAATAGTAGCAATTAAAGTAAATTAAAACATAGACAAAAAATAAAAATGAATTGATTATTGTGGAAATATATTAGATGCGGGTCGCGAAACTGGTTAATAAATCGTCGGTTCATTTCCAAATAATTCGTCCGTTATCGTTTAAGATCGGGACGCAACGAAGATTGAGTGCGGAATTGTATCACACGTTTTCGAGGACGATGCTTCATGAGTCGCTTCTATTTAATTTTTTATTTTTCTTTTTTTTTCAATCTTGTATCGATCGCGAGTTGATCGGACCAAAAAAACCATTTGAATTTTATCCGACGAAAATTACCAGAATCCTGATCCCGAAGCAAAAAAAAAAGAAACAAAAATATAAAAATGAAGGGGAAAAAAACGTGGCATTTACGAGGCTAATGCCAGCGCGGAGGTTGTCTCCGACGCGTATGCGCAACTTCTATATAAAACAAAAAAAAAAAAGAAGAAAAAAATCAAGAAAAGAACAGAAAATCATAAGCATCAATTATTATGTATCGATAGACGATTAAGTTTGGGTCGACCTCGGCGTTGTTGCCGGGATTCACCTGTTTTCATTATTTTAGAATTATTATTATCATTACTATATTTTTTTTACGTTTTTATCTTTATTATTATTTTTATTTCGTATGCATGCAACCAACATTATACAGTTTAATATTTAATGATCCATGGCCGCCCAAGCGCTGTGCTGGGTCGAACCGCTCGCGTTTCAAGCTTTATCCGTAATTATTATTATTATTTTTTTCCATTTTGTAACTCACACAGATCGCGATTGAGCCATCGTTATTGGTAGCTTATGTATCGTTTTTTTTCTTTGCTTCTTTAATTCGTAATCCATTATTCGTGCATGTGGAATTATTTTCCGGGAGTCCGAAACAGAACGTTTCAAGTACTGAATCTTGAATTTCTCTTGTTTCTTTGCTGGATCCATTTTTCAATGTAGTTTTACCGAGAGCGATCAAGATTTCATGGTCACGGTTGTGTCTGAATTATGGAAAGAATGTTTTTTTTCGTTCTCTTCACTCTGTTTTAGTTTCTTCTCGCGCTTTCCTCTCCCGATTTCCCCCCGGCCACCGAAATTCATATTTTTCATAATGATTTATCATGAATGATTAAAAATAATGAAGCTCTTAAATACGACCGTAACTGTTAGTGAATATAATAAAGCAAACTGATTTTGAAAAAATCGAAGGAAAATGCACGTCCAGGACCCGTCGATGCAGAAGTCTTTTTTCGATAAATTCGTGCTCACCCGATATTACAATTATTGCAAATCTGAATAAAGAAAATAGAAAAACAAGTGTAACGCGAACAATAATCATTAGATTTTTGACCTCAGTATTTAGCGTTTGAGAAATTTTCTTCCACGCCGTTGTTGCTCGACTGCGTGAAAAATGGAGCGTTACACAAACAGTGAAGAAAATGGGAAAAAAGATTCTTTTTCGTTCAGTACTCGTGGCAGCAGGTTTTTCCTTAAATTGAATATTTACGCGAGCGCGTAGGATTAATAAATCTCGATGATTTTGAAGTATTCGTGAACCGGTCAGAATAACGAAATCACTTTATTTTGGGATTTAGTATTAATCACGAAAAAATCATTTTCTCGATTGTGTTTATCGTCACTATGCTCTCCATCGTTTCTTCATTTGATGTTTTTACCTTCGAGCAGAAGTGGATTAAGCAAACCGTTTTCTGCTACCGTTAAGGCAGGATTCAGGAAACTCATAACAATCGTATACGTATCCATATATGCACGTGCACAAACAAACGATTATTCGAATGTACACACATACACATATACCTATACTCCGAACATAAATTAATTATGAGGTAAATGTAGAGTTAATATGTACATAAGGGGGTGTGACGGGGTTGTAGGGGAGTCGAAGGAGTTGAGATGACATTCGTCGTAGATAATAAGTTACATACCCGTGCGGTTTTCTCATAATGCCCATCATTGGCAACAATAAGATAATAATAGATAATATATATTAAGACTTCCGGCAACGCGATCTTTTGAGGTCATCGAATCACTCGTTATTTCCTACTGGTTCCTCAAACTATAGATCTCGAAAAATTCTCATGGCGTATTTCTCTTGCCTCTTTATCATTCTGCTCTCGATTCGATCAGTGCGGATTCATTCTTATCAGTGTAAATAACAGCAAATCCAATATTCTCCATGTTTTTTTTTTTTTTTTTTTTTTTTTTTTTTTTTTTTTTTTTTAATCCCACTAATCTCATGAATTACACGTGTGAGAGAGAATGCGTTCAACTAACGTATTTGTCGCCGTATCGAATAGTCTGACTCCACATATCTGATATATTATCTGTTATTGATATATCACTTGAAACCGTTCACATAACAACAATGCCCAACTGTATACAATAAGGCCCACGTTTTATTTGTTTGTTTATCGTTTCTCTTTTTTCCACACCGCGGATCTAATTCTCTGTCATCTTACGTATTTAAAAAAAATTTTTTTTTTCTGTCAATTCTCTCGTCGAATTTCGGCGGTTCCGCACTTTTTTAATTAATTTTTTTTTGTTTTTTTTTTTAAATTTTCTTTTACTATTGTACGAGCAATAACGAAACTTACGACGCGTACACGATTTCATCGAATTATCACGCGGCTATCTTTAAAATTCGATTTTTGTACCATACTGTTGTATCAATCGTTATACTTTCGTAACATTGAACAGAACTTTATTCGGCAGCATATTTATAATGAATCGTTTTTTTTTCCCGTAACCCCTCTTTGTATGAAACGTGATTTCCTCTATTGTCGCGTGATTATTTTTTCCGAAAGTCCCAATACTAAAGCCCAAAATCGTTATCTTTCCTTACTCCAGTTCTCAATTTTGTTTTGTTTCTTTCTTTGTTTGTACATTATCCGCAAATTGCAACGTGCTTCGAACTTTACTCTGAATCCTTTAACAACAACAATCATCGACAATCGTCGTCGCTATCAAAAGACAAAAAAAAAAAACAAAAAATTGAAAAAAAGAAAAGAAAGAAAAATCTTCCGCGTACACGCACGACGATCACATCGTTATGTCGCCCCAAGTTTCACGTATTATCACTATTAATTACTATTCTCTATATCTCATTAATAACTATCTCCAACGGCCACGGCCACGGCCGTCGATAATACAACGGAGGTAGACGGAAATTGTGTGTCCCTAGCACAATAATTATTACTTTTTTCATCTTCGCGTTTCCTATGCAATGCTTATGGAGCGTTGATATTTAAACATTCAATTGGTGCGTGTGTTTGCCTGTTTGAGTGTGTGTCTATAGTTATGTTTATACAAACGTACATATTTATGGAATAATCGTAACGAACGGTCATGGAATTGAAAATAATGTTCGTCCTTCGTCCGTCCAACATTGTTTAACGATTATTCACCAATTTCATATTTTCTCATGTAGCTCACAGTGTGAACAATGAGAGTTAGTTTTGAGTCAACGGTGCTGGTTTTCTCGCAAATCCCAAACGAACAAGTTTTCGTTTTAACGGGATAATTATAGTGTTGGCTTAGGACACCGATCGCCGATCACAATGGAGGACGATTATTCGTGCAACCTCTCGTGGTACCGAAGGGCCGCGATCAGCGGTGCGTTTATGCTCTGATATGCATTATTGCATACACGCGTAGGCGCATACGCACTGTCTTCTCTTGTGATTGTTTCTCCTCTGCCGGGATAATTAACGACAGATAAATATTGGTAATTATTTGTGTGCGTGAACTCCGCGCGGAAACGAATTCGCTTTCGTTACTATCCCGATTAACATGAGTGTAATATGTGCATGAATCATTAATGCGTTTGATCCTTCATCATAAATCATATACCATGGATGATCGCGGTTGTCAAAGTTCAATGCATGCTTTTTCAACGTTTTATGTTTTATTATGCGAATCGCGTAGCGGTTACGCGTTAGACGCTTTACTGTTGAGTCCTGTCATCGGATACGACGTGCTTGAACGAATAAATTTCTGTTTCGTCGTTGGTTTCGATATTTTTTATGTATCGAAATTCCACCATGAATTTCTTCGATCAGGCTGATTTTTCGAGCACTTTTAAGCACGGTTTGGTACATCGGTTTTTGTTTCGCCTTCGAACGAATCTTTTTTTTCTTCCAACTCCTACGGCTTTTCATTATTTTGAAGAAAAAATAAAAAAAGATAAAAGAAAAAAAAAAAAAAACATGTCCTCCCTTCATGACCGAGCGCGCAAGAAAAAAAAACATCTCGCGCGTGAATTAAATACTTTTAAGATACTAACATTTAAGATTTAGGGATTACTCGATTTTTTTGTACATTTGTCTGTGGTATCCTTACCGTTACTACTCAAAGTTTCCATTTTTTTTTCATTCTTTCCTACCAATCTCATTTACTACACTCCCACGAGTTTAATAATTTAATAACTTTAAAATCTTTAAGTTATCATTATTATATTAATAATTTCTCTGCATTTTTTTGTTTCTCTCTTACTCCATATCATCATCTCTTACTTCCTTTCTCTCTCTCTCTCTCTCGCTCTCTTTCTCTCTCTCTCACACTCTTAACTGTCTCTCTCGTATTGAGTTTGATTTGTACATTCTTCTCCATGGGTGCGAGGGTCGAGGGTTTTATCGCGTAAAGCTACACGCGTTAATTTTCATTTCTACGTCCCCCTCTCGCCAAGGCCACTCCAGCAGTCACTACCTCTCTCTATAGCTTTCGTTCGCGCTTATGAGCCGAAATGCTATTCACCAGGTGTGGAAATGGCCAAAAAAGATAACGCGGAAAATAAAATCTTGATTCCAGTCGGGCTATCCATCTTTCTTCTTCACCTTCTTATGTATTTTATCTGTTCTCTGTTTTATATTTTCAACGCGTCTCTTTCCATATATCTCTTTTTATGTTTCTTCGTATCTTCTGGTTTGTTTGACGATGGCTGCTTGTATTTGGTCCATGTCTTCGTATTTTTGTGTCTTTCATTATAGTTACAATCGTTACATTTTTCCTTCCTCGTCTTGTGATTATACTTTTGTCTGCTAAGCTTGAAAAGTCTGAGCAAGCAAAAAGTCGAAGGGTACGTATGTTATACAAAAAAAAGAAAAGCGATTTTATTCATTAGAAAGTGTGAGATTGCGATCGATTTAACGCTTTGTTCATACGGAGTTGTTATTTTTGTTTTTTCCATCTTTGATGAATTTTCAGAACCGAAAAATCCTTTACGTTTGTATCTTTTTCGCTCTATCAATGTTATTTATAGTTTCATTTTTTTCGGTTCGAGTTTTCACAATGATTGAAACATTATTCAATGGTAAAAAGGCTCGTTGAATCGTGAGTGGGCGGAGAAAATTTTAATCATTTAAATTTTTCTTCCATGCGACTAATGAATGTGAAAGAGCGATGTTTATGGTTTCTTTTCTTTTTTTTTCTTTTTTTTTTTTTTTAATTATTAAACATTTTTTTTTACTTTTTAGTCGGTCATCTGTGGCCGAAATTTAAGTATGGTTATCGAAAGAACGAAAGTATTTTGACGTTTATTTTTTTTTGCTGGAAAAAGGAGAGTAAAATGTCTCTAAAGAGCGTAAATTCAGTTTTTCAATCTGGTGGTGCATTCTATTATTTTTTTCTTCAATCGTTGAATTTTTTTTTTCCTCGGTACTTCTAATATTGAAAAATGTTTGCATGAATGTTGACAAAACTTACGCAATCATTGGCGTTTCATTTATTTATTTTATTTATGTTCGATTATTAGCTTTGAATTCTGTCTCTGTGGAATTGTGTGTGTGTGCGTGTGTGTGTGTGTGTAAACCTTGGCACTTTCGTTATTCTCCATATTATTTGTTTTTTCTTTCATTTAATAATTTACGCTTGATAAATAATTCGGAAGTGGTTGAAATGAAGTAGAGGAGAGGGACCAAGTTCTTAATACGACACGAGGAAAACTTCGACACCGTAAATTTGCGTCGCATAAAACTCCGAGCCCAAATTTACGCTGTCGTCGAATTCCTTGCGTCGGTAAATTATATTTTTAACTTATTTTTTACCAACGTTACGTCTCTTTCCAAAACGTCACTTTGCACCACCGCCGTATCTCGAAATATATTAAATATATTATACAATTTTAATCCGACTATAAATCTCCTTTGTTCCTGACGTCGCAGTGCAAAAAACTACGCGTTTAACTTACTCCTTTCTTTCTTTCGAATTTCCCTTTTTTTGTTCTTGTCACTTTTTTTATTTTTATTTATCATATCTCACCTCAAACATCTTTCTCGTGAAATAACCAACCATCGCATTTTTCTCACGTTTTTATCGCTCTCCGTCTCTTTCTCTCTCTCTCTCTCTCTCTCTTCTTTCCCTCCGATCACGTTTTTCTTTCCGTTTTATCCGTATCCTTATTTATATTAAAAATTTCACCTCTCATTAATCGCACCTCTCTCGACCTCTCGACACTCCTTAATATCATTAAAATTCATTAAGTTATTAAAACATGTAACAAAAAAATGAAAAAAAAGAAAGATTTACTTAGATCTCCCCAACAATGTATCAAAAATAAACTTATACTCTTATTTGTTTTTTTTTCTTTTTTTACTTCTTTTTTTTTCAATCCCACTCTTCATGTATCTTTACTCCGTTTTGTTCGTAAGCAGCTTAGCTTCTTCTCCAAAAAGATTTGCCGTCTTCGTATTTGATTCTTTTCTCTTTCTCTCTCTTTTAATACATTTTTTAAAATTCTTACCCCTGCTTTTTGTTCCTCGTTCTTCATCAATCGTTTCCAACTCGCCATCGGCGATGATAACGTGGAATCTTTACGCACATGACACACATTTTCCAATTCGGTCGTTTGTACGCAAGTTTATATATTCCCCTCGTTCTTTTTTTTTGTAGCTTTGTTTTTTTCGCACTTTTCTACTCTCCACACTAAATTCTTAGTTTCACGTGGTTATATTTGTACTGAATGCAATGTTTCGTCGCATGTATTCCATGATACGCGTAAATTACCAAATGATAAAGTACGTGAAGCTCGAAGGGGTGAGTATAAAGAGAAAAAAGAAAATTTTTCTTTCCTCGTTTAAACTGGTTCGACTGGAACATGGTGAGCATGCGAAATAACGTATCGACGAGAGAGTATGTTCTCGTCGGAATCGCCGAGAGCCTTAGCCTGCCCGTGATATCGGGAGCTCTCGTCGAAAAAACGTTTTTTCCATTTCCCCCTTTCTTTATTTTCTTTTTTTTGCTTTTCGTCCTTTTGCCAGTTCGATATTTGGTTTTTTTTGGTTACATCCAAAAATCAACGTTTCGACGAACGAACGTAAAGTACGAGCGTTCGATCGTGTGCTCTTATCACGATACTCGTCAATTTCTTTCTCTGATCTTCATTGTTTTTCACATACACATTTTCACGTGTTAATTCGTCACTCAAGGGCCAATGTCGAATTTCACCCGTTGACGTAGCCGCAACACTCGAAGGCCTGACCTTTCGTTTCGCTTGTCTCTTTTGCTCTCGCGTTACTTTACTTATTTTCATTCCGCTCCGTGCTTAAATCAACGAAATCTATGAAATTACTTATCATTTAATAGTTATCAGTCAACCACACACACGCGCATACAAACACACACACACACACACGCGCTTACGCACATGTACACCTGCGCACACAACAACGATCACGCGCGCGGGCGCGCGCGTGCATTCACACACGCACACACACACCATTACATTCGTGGTTAAAGTAATAATCCCTGAAAAAAGTTGCGTGGCTGGTATATCGACCGTCTTTTTTTCATCTCCCACACTTTCCCTTTTACTTCTTAATTCATGTACTTTTTGAATATTTTTTGTGTTTTTTTTTTTTACTACGCTTCAACCTCCCCACGTTCTGTTTATTTCGCGTAGCACCAACAGCATTTAATCGCGTTGTTTTTTCCTCTCTTATATTCAATCTCGTGAAATGTTCGTGTATTTTTCTCTCGCTCTTCGTCCCGTCACTCTTCCCGAATCGCGGCTGCGATTTTGACCGTTCGGCAGCGACGTTTCGCGGGCCGCATTAACTTTCGCGACCAAAATGAGAAACAACGAGGCGAAGTCGTCGTTTTTTTTCTTTTTTGTTTTTCACTTCACTTTTTAATACGACAAAACAAAATCGTAATCGTTTCTTTGGTATTATAAACGGCGCATGGGTAATAGAACCGTTTCGTGAAGCTCGACTACGTCACTCCTACACTCTCGTTTAGAACGTTAACGTTTGTTCTGTGTGTGTGTGTGTGTGTGTCGCGCGCGCGTGCGTGTGTGTGTGTGTGCGTGTGTGTGTGTGTGTGTGTGTGTGTGTGTGTGTGTGCGCGTGCGCGTGTGTGTGAGAGAGTGTTCTGTGTTCTTCTGTTCTCTCATTACAAGAGAAAAAAGTATTCGCGTCTGGCGCAAATGTTGTTATCATTCGTATATTCTTTTTGTTTTTTTTTTGTTTTTTTTTTTTCATATAAGAGAAAGAAAAAGCTACTTTCGTATGGGGGGAGGAGGGGGGGGGGGGGGAAGGATACAGAAAGAGAAGAATAAACGATATTCGTTCTCGATAATGGTAGAAGAATTGGTTGGTATTTTAAGTATTAATCATAATAATAATAATAATAGTATTAGTCGTAGTATTGGTAGTAATAATAATAGTATAGTAGCAGTAGTAGTAACAGGTGATAACGTAATGTGTATTCGTTACTCAACTTCTCTGTATATCCATTAATAACTTTAATATTAGGTAGACTTTTTAGATTAGTTGGTTTTTGTTTTATCATTCCATTCTCATTTCACTTTACTTTATCATATTTTAAATCTTTAATCGTAATGAATGAGGTAATAAGGTTGTGTGTGTGTTCCGTCGTTAGTTGTTGCTCCTGTTGTTGCTGCTGTTATCTCGTTATTTTTATCTCTTTTTCCATTCTTCTTTCTCCTTTGCTCTCTCTTTTCCTCTCTTTCTCATTGTTTCACGTTTATGCTTCGGCCAGGTGTTTTATTGTTGTTGTTGTTTTTTTTTTTTAAATCAGATGTTGTTTCGCAGGTGGAGCTTTTTCCAATGATTCCAGAAACATCGACGTTCTTTTTCTCAGGCACATAAGTTTTCGTGAGTTCATACGTTCAACGCTGAAACTCAAAGTGCGAGAGAAAACTAAAACGATTGTTACTTCGCGATCGATAATCGGAGCTCGAATCTCATCATTGTATTTGGGACTGTTCGCGATGGCGATGAAGAACGAGCACGTCGGCACCCTCTTCACGATAATCGAATGCCAATTTCGTTATTTGTCTCGCGTGACTTCCAGAGTCCGCCCGATACATTATATAATTATAACCATTTTCTTCTTATTTTTTCTCTTTTGTCTTCTTTCAAAATCGAAAAAATAAAGAATGAAACGATCGTGATTACGCGAGCTCGCGACAATAATAAGAAATACTTTGAATAATAGTTCCGAAAGATGAGCGAAATCTCGCGCGTCACGTTGTCCATTTGGCTGTTCTCGTATCGTGAAATGCGAGGTGTGCTACAAATATTCCGAGAATATTTGAGGGCTTCGTAAACTACGTCGTCGAAGACTAAGATCCTTCTTCGTACCTATGAGCTCGTGCTTCTTCGTAACCGTTTTCTCGTTGCCCCATTGTTTTTTTTTTGCTTTTTTTTCAATTGTTTTTCACTTTTTTTTTTTACTTTTGTTTCTTCATTCCCTTCTAGCCCTCTAGCCTCCTCGAAAATAAGAAAAAGTCGCATCCACGAGATACCACACCGGCCGATTAAAACGGATCCATTCGTGAGCCGCGGTTTGGTCGATGGCGTCGGGTACTTTTTGTTTGTTTGCTTTTAATCAACGTTACTGATTCTGCTGCTGTAGCTGTTGTTGCTGCTGCGGTTGGCTCGCCTGTTGCGGCGACTGTTGTTGCGGCGACTGCTGGCTCGTTTGTTGCTGCTGGCTCGATGGCGATGAGCTCGACTGCTGCTGCGAACTCTGGATTTGAGATTGGGTGCTACCTTGTTGGGAAGTTGCGCTGTCGTCTCTTCGCGAACGTGAACCACCCTCCTGGCTACTACCGCGTCCAGCGCGAGAACCAGGACCACCCGTAGTTCCGCTACCCGGAGCACCCGATTGCATCACCGTTGCACGAATTCTACGCTGTGCTGACTGTGTCGCAAACAAACAAAGATCCAAGTTTTATTAAAGAAACTTGAATGCGATTCAAGCACAGTATATGCTCGAAGATCAAACCCTCCACTAGGCCGAGGCTACTCGAACTAAAGTTTCATTGGTTCTACAATTTTTTTTTGGGAGTTAAAGTAGCTTGGGTGTTCTGTGACTAGTCAAATACGATTTTACTATGAAATAAGACTTGCGACAATTCGAATGATTATGAATAGAATTCCTTGTGAGAATGAATGTGAAAATGTTCGTTGGCATTAGTTTTGGTATCGTTGTAATAAAACGATCCAAGGTGGAGCACATCGATTTATTATTCCTCTATCGTAAAGCGATCTCTCTTTTAGTATGGAAAGATCTCGTTTAAGCGGACAGAGGAAAAAGTCTTTTAAACAATTTAATAACTGAACTGACGAAGAAATGAAAATATGACGAGTGAGAAATATGATCGTCATGTTCCAGCCAACAAATATTGGAGTTGAATGAAAAGATTTGTTCACCTGAACGGAGAAGAAAGGCCCGATGATATGAACGGTTGTTTCCTCGTCAGCAGGCGGTGGGGTTGCTTGTTGTTCCGAAAGTTTGATTACACTTCCGGTAACACGTTGAAGCTCCCGCACATTTTGACCTCCTTTACCGATAATGCGGCCGACTTGGGCACTTGGCACCAAAATCTCGATCGTCAATCGCACGTCTTCGGTACCAGCGACGAAACCCTCTTCGCGCATTTTCTCGAAAATCAGATACTGAGCCTGTGGTAAACGGAAAAAATCTTTAATTCCCAGTTCCTCGAGTTATAGACTTCAAAAATTTTTTCAAACAGTTTCAATCAATTTCTCCAATCGTCTTTTAAAAAATTCACTCCCGTGACTTTAATTTCAGGCCCGATGCGGAAAAATTGACATAATTGAATAAAAACTCAAAAATATCTTCGATAATTTATAATATTTCGAAAATCGTTTGTCGGAGGGGTACGGGAATTGAATTGCAATATTTTGTAAGTAATTCAATTACGAAGACCCCTTCTTCGTTTGATATTCCTGCATGCATCAAGGTGATGTCTAGGCAGTAACGCCATCACCCCAAACCAGCAGGGTTGAACATTATTGTCAGTATTATTTTTCCATTCGCTGATTTCTATATACTTGTAGAATGTGTGCTCTACCGTTCGAAACCAGTGAAATGGGAGAAGACATTTGAGGAAAGAAATCCTCTGAAAAAATGTCCACGCCATGTGGGAATCGAACTTGGGTCCCCCAAGTTTCGAGTCAACTATGCTGGCCACGGGACCACCGACGAATCGGTAAAATTGGAATCTTTCTTTCGAGTAAAACGAAGTTTCGAGAGTGTCAGAAAGGCTCACCTTCCATTGCGACTCTGGAGAACCGACGATGGTGACTTTTCTTTCGGTTGGCTGATCAGCCGGTTTGTCCTGTTCGAGCGGGGCTATCTTGACGCTAGCGCCTGAGAATCTTATAATATTTCTTATGTGAGATCCTTTGGTCCCGATAATAGCGCCAACGCTGTTATTAGGAATGTACAAAAACGTTGTCTCTTGAGTGTCAGCGGGAACTGTCGCGTGTTGTTGCGCCGGTAAATTTCCCTGAAATGCGTACGGCGCTGGACCGGAGCCGTAAAGGCCTGGGCCACGCGAGCTGTAACCCATTCCAGCGGTTGACATCATCGCCATTGGATGAAGTCCAGGGAACATCAAGCTTTGAGGCTGTAACAAATCGTTGAGTTGACTTGCTCATTCTTTCGAGAGAACCGATGATGAAATACTTCATAGAACGTTTCGTTTACTCAAATTATATTTTAAACGATTTCTGTCATTTTTTCGTCTAATACTTTTTTTTTATCAACTATAATTTCCTGGAAGTTGAAATGAAATTGTTGAGCACCGAACTTTGAATCTGAATTGGGGGATTGAAGTTCGAGTGAATTGGAGATAAATTCTGATCGATAGGTAAAAGAACTAAAATCATAATTACTCACCGCCATGGCCTGCAGATCGTTTTCATAGCTTTGACGCAATTTACTAGAGATCATTGACTCTGCTTTGCTCATGTTGTCGATCGTACCCTTGACCGTAATAATGCGCTCAAGATTGAAGCTATTTATGTCGTTGATGCTGCTCACAGTGATTTTCGTATCAGTGTCTTGCATGATTCTTTTGATGGTGTTACCACCCTTGCCGATTATACGACCGATGAGATTGTTGTGAGCGAGGATCTTCAATGTTATTTCACTGTAAGAAGAGTCATGATTGTGGCAATCAAATTTATAACTCATAATCGTGACCATCGCAGGTTTGTTGTAAACTTGATGGGAAATTAATCATGATTTTGAGGCATTCATGTGAATTTGAATTAGCTTCTAGCGTTCTCGTTTCTGTAGTAGAAAAAATGCGATTTTAAGGTTAAAAACTAGGATCGAAAAAATGAATACTCACCCTTTGTTTGTATTATTTGCTTCCTGCTGCATAACCTCCAATATTTTCTTACATGCGTTGGTGCAGTTATCCGGATTTCCATAGATCGTAATGGCTTTCTCGACCGAGCCGACGTTATCCTTGCGATGGACATCCACTCTTGCTCGTGTCATTTGCGTTATCTGACGTATCGTTGAGCCCTGGCGTCCGATTATCGCACCAACCATATCCGACTGAACGAGTATACGGAGTGGAAAGTCTGTTTGACGACCCGACCCAGGCAAACCCGAGAAAGCGACCCCTCCGGCCCTTTGGCTTCGTGCCCTTCGTCGACTTTCCGCGCTCGACATTTCAACTTTCAAGTGGGTACCTTCGTACTGGTATCCATCAAGTTGGTTCACAACTCTGTAATTTTCATCATTTATTCAAATTTTCATTAAACATAGTCATTTACATTAATTCTAAATGGAGGCTGCTACCAAGTATTGCAAATATTTCTAAACTCAATACTTTTCAGAGTACTCAATTATGTATCCTAACTAATATTATAAATGTGAAAGTGTGTTTGTTTGCTTGCTTGCTTGTTCTTCCTTCACGCCCTAACTAAGCGACCAATCTACTTGATTTTTGGCATAGAAATAGTTGAAAAGACGGAGTTGAAAAGTTTGTTTATACAACATTGTTTATACAGGCGTTCTTAAATAGTGGACTGTTCTGTATTCATGCTCGGTGTTCTATTCCTCTTGGCAAAGTTTTGCAAATTACGACGTGAGCGAAGTCGCGGGTAAAAGCTAATCCACGATGAAAAGGACAAGAGGCTCGAGGAAGGATATTTATCTTAAAAATCCGCTGAATGACCGACGTCAGAGTTTTTTTCTACTTACTGCTGTGCCTGATCCTGCGATTCATAACTGATGAGGACGGTCTGGGTGGTGAGATCACGGGATGATACCTTCTCGACGTTCTGCACCTGTCCGTAGGCCGAGAACAGGGGCTCGACGTCTTCGATTCTCGTGTGAAGTGGCAGATTGCTCACGAGGATTTTTCCTCCGGACCCACTGCTGTAGTAAAAAAGACAATAATTATAAATCGTGCCTAATGTGATTTCAAAATAGAAGGATTTCGAACACGCAGATTGATTTAAATCGAAAATCGTTTGTATACATTTAACGTGATCCGAGGAAAAAGTTTTTGTGGAGGTGTCGAATTTTTCCGAGCTACGGAAGCGCCGCAATGAAATGAGCCAATTTTTATGACAGAAAAATCGAAATATTTGATAATGCAACAAATATACGAGTTGACGCACCCTCACTGAAGTAGCTCGAGATGCTATAACACGATTTTAATGTTGGAAGATTAAAAGGTATTATTTTGATGTTTATCAACGCCGTAATTTAAGAAAATAGGGTCATCTTCCGGGAACTCGTGGCGTGGCTGGTCTACCAACGATTCTCTCGCTACTAATGCAATTGAAAATTAACGCCTCGGCACAGTCGCATTTCAAGTGACTTTGTAATTACCGCGCTAGGCGGAGAATTCCTTTTTTTACATTGTTTTGCCGCTTGGCACCGAGCTCACGGGTCTCGTTGGTGACTGAGGAGTATAGCGTTAGAATAACGAGAGAATTTAGCACTGTGCGAGTCTCTTCAATCTCTAAAAGACGTGCCCCAGAGGTGGAACGTCTAGATGGTGTATATATTTGAAGGAAAAACAAATTTCGAGGGGCCCAGCGTTGTTTTCATTTCTGGAAAGCACGTGTGAAAGCATCGATCACTTCTAGAACGTGTGAGCGTTGAAATTCTTAGAGCACTCTCTCGTAATGTACTCTGCGAAAGTGTTTCGCAGTCAGAAATGTTCGGACGAGAAGGATCGATCCCGTACTTAGGATTCGGTAAATAATTGTTTCAATTTTTACTTTTTTATTTTCTACGTTGAAGGTGAGTCACCACGAATACTTTTTATAGCAATCCAAGTTTGTCAATGTTTATTTCCGTAGTAATTGAGCGCGAGGAATGTGACAATGAAATTCATCGGACGTTTTGAGTCTTCTGAAAATCGAAGAGAAAACATGATTCGTTATGTTTACGCACAGGCATTGATCGCACGAAAACAGTGAACGGGGTAGCACAATCTCGAAGGATCGACAAAAGGATCAATCTGGAAAACTGGTTCATTATGACCGGCGTCGCTGTTACGAACGTAACACCGGCCGAAAATGTCCTTCCTACAAAAATAAACTGAAGGAAATTATGTGAAACGAGTACGGTGGAATGTTCTCTGTGCGAAGAACCATCAATCGAGTTTTGTTTCTTCTGTAGAAATAGTAACGAAATCAACGAGGGTATGAATAAACTGGAAAACTCAATTGATTGAGTTTCGTTAATTCACGCTCATAATTAGTTATTGGTGTTGTGTACCCGCGGTGTGCATCCACGATGAATGAGTACAATAAAAGTCTCCATAAAAAGAAAACGAAAGAACCCAGAGGAAGAAGAGGCTTCAAGAGAGTGTGTGCTTCAAGAGAGGGCGATGCAATGAAACGAGTTTAGCACGCTCAACGATTTCGCGGGGTGCGGTGGGTGGAATTTTTTTTGTGAATGAACGAGCGAAAGAGCCTCAGGACAATTGGATAAAGACGAGAGTTGTTAGAGAGTACCTCCATATAAGCGTCAAAGAGCACAATAACAAAAAAACGTGCGAGGCATCGCAATTAATAAAATACATAGAGATACTGTAATTTCTTCTGCACGGGATATCAGCATATATAGAACGAAAAAGTTGGAGAGGAATGAAAAAAGATGAGCGAAAACGCGAAGGAGGGTGTGGAGAATCCCGTCGCCGACTCCCGCGTACTTTCGCTTTCGCAGGTATTGATTTTTCGACCCGACAAAACCCAGTAACTGAGGGAGCTCTCTCGCCACCCTTACAACCTCATATTTCTCAGTGGATACACCTTGGGAGTTGAGAGGAACTTCAACGAGCGCGCAGTCGAGCACATTCGTTTTTTATGTTTTTTGTTTTTTATTTTTTTTTTTAATTTTTATGCAGAGTCTATAAAAACTGCACACGTATACTTGAACACATAAAATTGTATGGCGGAGAAATAATAAATAGCGAAATGCTCAATGAGGGTGCAAGTCATATTTTTTACGAAGTTGAGCCTCGGTAGGATGAATGAAAAGTTCCATGAAAAAGCGAATTCTTTGACGCTTCAAAACATTTGAAAGTGCCTCGATCATCGGAGTAGATGAAAAATATCGATTTCGTTTTTGTAAATTTTCAGGCGGAATAACGATTTTTCGAGGATTTACAACCCACGTACGATTAAGAATCGCAACGTGGCTTGCTTGCTTAGACGAAAAATGTGAGGAAGTCCAGAAAATCGAATATGAAACAAGAGCCCTGCGCGTGTTCCAGTCGTTATCTTGAGTGTTCCGCGCTATTTTCGCACCTAAGAGCCTCGTAAGACTCCCCCAAGCTCCAGAACGAGTTGACTCCGAAGAGTGCAACAAGTCAGCTTGTAACGAGAGCAGTTTAACGGACACAGCGGACTGCACCCCGTGCATTGTCCTCTTTGTGGAACTCGTTCAGGGTGCACGTCACCAGCCATTCATTGAATTCAGATCCCCTTCGAACTCGGAATACGTATACACATAACTGCAAGCACGTAGAAAGATGTTCGATACAGCGCGAAATTGGACCAACGGATTTACTCCATCTTAGACTCGCTTCGAGGATTCATTTGCACAAGAAAAATTTGGAGCGTCTCAAGCTTGTTGAAATTTAAATTGACAAATAAATTCACTGTCTGCGACCTGATTCGACCTCATTCGCGTCAGCTCCGCTTATCAAAACTGTGCAATACGCTTCTCGTCACTCAATAAAAAGTACGAGGGGCAGAATTATCTGCCTGTTCGTAAAATTCGCTGCTCCGTTAATCTGTTTTTTTTTTCCTATTTACCACAAGCATGATAAATATTTGTATGGCATATGCTATAGGGTAGGCGGTATCGGGGGAAACAAAAGCATGGTTGATGGACCAGGACGGACGGTTGGTTCAAATAGGGATTGATGAAGCGAGAGAAAAAGCGAGTGCAGGGTAGAAAAAGCCCGGGTGAAAAATAAAATAGCAGCGGAGAGGGGAAAAAATCAGTGAGTACGGAGCTAGTGAATAACGGATAAGGCGTAAGAAAGAGAAGAGCAAGCAGAGATAGCAAAGTTAGACAACATGAAGGGAAAGAGAGACAGTGGATAAAGGATAAAGGGATTTCGTGATAGGAGAGTAGGGAGGATGACGTATGGAGTACCACGAGAAACGAGGAGGAGAAAGAGGGTGGTCTTTGTTACGCGTGCTGTTGGGGATTTTCGGCGGCACCCGAGGGTGTGAGATACACGTTGAGGCTACACGGACATTGATATTCTCCGTTCCGGTGAGTCTGCTTCCTCCCGTGGATCTATTCCCTCACAATTTTTTTGCTCTTTCTCTCGCTATCCTTGTTTCTCTCTTGCTCCCTTTTCCTTTTGATTTTTTATTGTTCTTCTCTTCGTCTCCCTTTCTCTTTTTTAATCTCAGCCCTTTTTTCCTTTTTTCTTTCCTCTCTGAACGTCCTTTTTCCTTTCTTCTTGTCATCCCAGCCCATTTCCCCCTTTTTCACACATCTTCGACCTTCCCCTTCTCGTTTCATTCTTTCCTCACGTGTTTCTCTGTCTTCATCCGCTTCTTTCTGCTCGTCAAGGCTGCTACGAGTTAACATAATATTATCGTACGATTTTTCAGTATTCATACGTTTTTATACTCGGACATTCCAACTTCCCTGCGCCTTTGAACGGCTTTTTGAAATCCTTGAAAATCTTGTTCCCAGGACCGAGTTTTACTTCGTTTATCTGACGCGAACGAAAGAGTACTAAAAATTAGTGGAACGTGAAGAAACGCGTTATTTTGAAAGGCGATGTTTCCGTAGGTGTGCTAGAAATATGCGAGCTAGAAAAGCAAAAGCAGCATTTGAAAGAAGGGCTCATGAAAGTGAAACTGGTAGCGATAAAAAGTAGAGGGAAAGAGAGTCGGAGAGCAGGAGAGAAAACGAGTCAGGACCTTGGCACAGCCCCGACGGTCGGAGCTCCGACGTCGTCGGACCATGCCGGTGGCTGCTCCACCCCCGCCATAATCGATTTTGAAAAGGGAAAGTGGGCAGCCCGGGTGCCAGCACCTACTACAAACGCCGTTCGTATATAGCGATGTTTATTCTTACAGCGTAGCAGCATGCATTATACTGAGAAACCGCGTGGATCGAATGGAGGCGCCGGTACTGGCGTTTCCCCGCGCGCTTGTTTAACCCACACCCGGAGTCGGAGTCGTTGCATCCCTTAGTCTACCAGCCCGCTCGAGTCTGAGCTTTCGGGAGTACGCTTTTGTATATGTATATACACGAGTGTCTCGTTCTTCCGTTTATACGGATACTACATATATCGTATAAACATGCGAGGGATGAAGGGGCGGTAGAAGCGCCGAAGCGCGTGGATTAACTCCACGTATGCATGCGACCTGCTCTGGGCTCTCTTGGTTTCGGCCTCGGCACACGGAGAGAAAAAAATAGTAAGAATTATTATACCGCCATAGTGTTAGACTTCATGACGCTGAAGTTTCCGACGTTGGAGTCCAACGAAATGATCGAAAAAAACTCTCCAATAATTCCACTAATTTTCCTATTTTGTTCCCTGCCAAATTTGCGATTCGTTGTTTTTCAAGCTGCATCAACGATTCGTGAAATAAAAAATTGGTGAATTTCAAACGTTTTTTTCGTTCATTTCGTTGGACTCCAACGTTGAAAACTTCAGCGTCGTTATACTTCTGTATCGCCTATTTTGGAGGTTTTTACCAAAAACGTTGTAATTTTCATGTCGTTTCCAAATTAAAATTTCTTAATTGCTACATAGCAAAATTTCATTCGCGCTTGTACGATAATATATCGGTGTACATGTGTATCGATATATTTGTTTTGGCATCACAAATCAATTTTCATCGAGCTCTCGCTTCACAAAAGTTACTACGTATGGGAACGGAACACGAAATATAAGGCGTATTCGAAATGTGATATGTTCACATCGTAAAAAACAATGATAAAAGGAACAATTGTTTCTTAAAAAATCATTGAAAGTGAAGAAAAAAAAAATGTCACGAGAAGTGACAGTTTTGATCGTGAACCTCGAAGAACGAAGTTGTTTTTTAAAAAAATATTCGTTTAAAATTGAATTTGAGAATTTCGAATTTCGAATTTATTATATCCGATCCTATACTATGCATGTTCGTAAGAATGAATAAATATTACGATATAGAACCTCGCTCCTATGGCACCATAATACTTTTTACTGGAATTTTCTCTCTGTGTGCGATTTTAAAAAATCACATTGCATTCAGATGCTAGGAATTTCGTTACACATTGGAGGCTTTTTCTTTCTCCCGTTTACCGTTTATCTTTGTGGCGCGAAATAACTTTTCTCAATACAGGCATTCTAGCTTTTTGCATTCAATAAGAAACAAATTATGAAAGAAATGGTTGTTCGAAATAATGAAACATCAAAGGATTGATGCACGTTTAGCTTTTTTCAGCGCAGCTTGTGTCAAGGGCTGCTTTTTTTCGTGGTATAAACTTGATTTGCTTTTTCAAACACGTCAAAGTAATGAACGTATCCCGAACTTTGGATACGTGTACAGAGTTTCATTGCACGGAAAACCAGACGGGAGCGCATCGTCCTGGACCTTAATGATTCAGAGCACGTCGCTTAATGACTCATTTAACGCTCAAGCATCAGACAGCAATTATAGCGCTTTATAATCACCGCGCGAGCTTCGGGCTCGTGAAATGCAAGGATGTACAGAGCCAAAGAGCGAGACAACGTGAGAGAGTGGAAGAGAGAAAGAGAGGGGAAATTTGCAGACGTCGTGAGTGCATTATACCCATCTCCGCGTTTCGAATCACCGTGGCATCAGAAAATGTTCGTACCGATTGGATTCTCGTGACATTACTGCCATTCGAAGTTAGTATTATCGGGACGCATCTACATCCGTTTCCCCAAATGTTTTCCTTCCAGTAAAAATAGTCGTGGGAATTTGGAAAGAAAATAAAATTGTCGAGGCTCCTTTAAAAATCAGCAAAATTAACGTTTGCTCGCCCAACTTTATACCTGGGCTCAATCGCAATAAAATTTTCAGATATTTCCAAGAATTATGTATCCTTCGTTTCAAACTGGGAACGATAATATAGTTACGGAATGAAACGACATTTTTTCTATGCAAACATCCATGTACAAACTGAAACATAACTGTCAATAGAACAGCGGTGAATACATTTTTCTTCCCTTTTTTCCTACAACACGCTGCTTCTTATCAGCCAAATTGTGATAAAACTAGCGCTCACGCCCTTTTTAGGTTCACAGAACTCTCACGCACACCCCGGAAGTTATAGGGGAACCTGAACTTGATATCAGCTCAGTGAGAAAAAGCCATGGCACAGTAAAACGTGACTGGCTGCTTGACTATCTGAACGTATGTACAACCACGAGATAACAGCTCCTATAACGAGTGAGGTTTGGAAACACTTCGCTTCTACAAACTCGAGAATCGTTAAAAATATAAAATATCTTGGTACACACGCATGCTACGAAGTCTGAAGACACAGTGAAGGTAAAAGAGTTACCGAAAATATTTATTTTCCTTTCTTTGTTATTCGTAACTTGTGCATCAACTGCGTGGCCGTTCGGTGACTCAACGTCAGTAATTATCATACCCGAGGAGATGAATTCATGCAATTTTGTTATACAAATTTTCGATACGAGATAGAAATACCCTGCACAATATCGCTCGATCCATCTGACCCCTGACGTGACCTCACGGTTGATTGGATCGATTGAGAGTCCATATTATGGTGCACGTACGAATTCCAGAGTGTGGAATCTTACGAAACGAGGGTGCAAATTATTTTTTGTAATGGAGTGTAAGCTTTGAGATTCGAAGTTCGAAACGATACTTCGATATCGAGAATTTTGTTACTTCTCCAATTGGTGTTTTAGTAAATAGAATAAACTATTTAGAAAAGTCAAATTTTATTCTATTTTTTAGAGTGTTTCTTTTTATCATTTAGTGCCAGCAGATGGAGTCTTGGAATTTTAATGTAATATTAGTTGCGACATGAAATGAAGGAAAGAGCGTTGCTGTGGAGGCCGCCAATTAATTATCTCTTTCTAACAATTGAAAGTAGTGCAATAATTAATTATTCGCTGAATCATTGGATATAGGATTTTGACAGAATTCAATTAAATCAGCGAAATGTCAACGTTGTCTCGTTGACAATTTCTTGACAACGATAATGAAATGTAATATAATGAAGTTGGTCCGGCTGACGCGGTGGAGGCGCGAGATAGCAAAACTAGACGTACGCACCACCCTCCCTGGCTATTATTGGCCTTAGCGTCAAAACACCCGAGATTTATCCGTTCTTAAATTACACGAGTGGGTGAACGTTCGTGGATCTTAGTGCCCGTGGAGCCATGATTCTCTTCCTTCTTTCGGTAGTGTTATATTATTGCACAATTACCCTGAGTAAAATTATTCTCTCAATGACTTAAGGTAGATCATGCCCGAAGGATCGTATTTTATGGGTTTCTAAATTGGGTCAATTTTTACTTCGTAATTAAGGATATTATCACTTTAAATTAATTCGTAATTGTGATTAAATTTTTTCAACTTATCTATTAGCGAATAAAATTACAAACCATTAATTAAACGAGGATCCATCACTGACTGAACTCGAAATTTCATTCGTCCCTGGCGAAAATACTATAGTTTTTAATGTAAAAAATCGCATTAGAGAGCGCAAAGAAAAAAAACGAAGGAGAATGAATCAAGAAAAAATTATTGATTAAAAGGCAGAAGGTTTTGACAGGAATGGCCCAAGCCGTGACAACCAAAATGCCGAAATAAACAATGTGAGGTTACGAGTGCTCATTTCACCAATTTCGTTCAATCTTTAACGTAATATATGTTTATTACTAGTAAGACAGTCGTCTCGATTTTTTTCCCAGATCTTCATTATATACTTCACTGTTATAGTGTACTTTTTATGACGCTGAAGTTTCCAACGTTGGAGTCCAACGAAATTATCGAATAAAACCCTCCATAATAATTCCAGTAATTCTCCTATTTTGTTCCCTGCCAAATTTGCGATTCGTAGTTTTTCAAGCTGCACCAACGATTCGTTAAATAAAAAATTGGTGAATTAAAAACGCTTTTTTCCTTCATTTCGTTGGACTCCAACGTTGGAAACTTCAGCGTCGTTACTTTTTCATAAACTTTGTAAGAAGCATTCATTCGTTATATGAAAAGATGAACGATTTTTTACGCACAGCTCCAATAATTCTGTTTATTTTTCTTCATACTTAAACACGTTTATCTCAATAACTAATAAGACGAACTCTTTAAAATTTGATATGCTTGTCAGTCGATTACTCATTTAAACTCTGTGTAAATTTCAAGATTTTCTTAAGACAATCGTTTCGTGTACCTTAACTTCATTCCTCTATACCGGAATTAATTCAGAAACTTTTATTTTTGTCAATCCACTTTGTTAGTAAAACGACGAATAGAAAAATTCATTTATTTTTGTTTTACAAACGTTCCCCACAAAATCATGTGATTACAAACAGTGCAGATGCCTCAGATTTAGAACATCATAATTCATTGAAAAACAGCAATAATCAGCATGAATTTCTCTGTGCCATCTTAATACTTTTTGTAACTAAAAAATTTTTTTTTTTAGTCGGAAGAAAAGTCAGCACATTCGAGTAGATTTTTCCTTCAGATTTTGAGATATTTGAGAGAATGATCGCGCGTGAATGAAAAATGAAGGATGAATAATACACTTCGAATAGCTCGTCCAGTGGAGACCGACGAAACGTGAGCGACAAACGTTAATGAAACATAAGCATCTTATACGTCGGAGGGCACACAAGTTGCGGTGTTATCGTTTTTGACATGTATGCAAGTCATTATATCCGTACGAGTTCATAAGTGTGAATGTGTATGCGGTCGCACATGTGACAGTACAGAGTACGTGTGGCTTGATAAACGCGGTAAAAGCAACGTTGCGTCTCGGAGTAGTCGCACGGCGGTTTTGTTGTATCGACATCGTTTCGTGGCTCGCTAACGCGATAACTCCGTGGGAAGTCATAATCACCGAACTATTCCCGCACTTTATGTCTACTTGCCGCACAGATTATTGGGCTCGAACGCGCCACCAAAGGAAATTGCAATGCTTATGAGCAAAAGAAACGAGGTCAGTGACGCGTCTCGTATCTACGATCCTTTTCTAGTATATTTTGTTTTATTTTTTTAAAAAACTTATTACCGAACCGATAGTATATATTTTTCGTTCAGTTCAAACATTCAGGATACAAACGATACTGTAATTTAACGTGAGTTCAGATAAGTCGAGGGAATACTAAGTAAGTTGCCGCTGAAAGGAGCGACGATGATTTCAGAGCGACACGAATTACTTTTTTCCCCGCTATCAGTAATATTTTTCGAATAAAAGTTTTCAGCGTCTCGATCGAGAATTCTTTACATGGTTATTCGTAAGCCCCAAGATATTTCCTATTTGACGCCTTCACTGTGGTCGCATTTCCTTTGAAACAATGCGAGCGCAGTAAACAACGAAAATACGTTGAAAATAGATTAGACACGCGTAACGAAAAGGCCCAATGTTACGCGTCAAGGTAATCGCCTGTTCTTAAATCTCCGGAATCTTGACAGTGCCTGCAATTGCGCATAGAACAGTACGCACGATTTTTTTGAATGTGTAAAAAAACATACGCCGAGAGACGAATGAAAGAAACGTTTGAAAGGAGCGATGGATTATTCCGACGAAATATTTTTTTCTCACCGGGCAGCTTCGGAAGATTGAATCACGTGATTTCCAGAGCTAAAACCCGGCGCGGCATTTCCTCAAAGTGTCTCTCATTACCAGCCTTGACTATGTGCCGGAGCTCGCACGTGTGAAATGAACATATAAATAGAAACGTACGTGTGAGGTGTATATCGATAAACGACGTACGGATATAAGCGTCTGCAATATCCGCGCGGGCGTCTCGATGCGAGCGATGTAGTGTGTCCCGGGTTCAGGAAACTCGGTAGCTGCCGACGAGTCGTTCCTCGTTGAGCGTCATTCGTTCATCAACGGGCATGCAATTTTTTCTTGCCTTCAGTCATTCTTCAAAGTATCTCCACTTATTTCAGTCGCACTACCGAGCCCGAAATTTGCATTCGAAATGAATTTTTCATCACGTTACAAGAAAGCCACTTTCGCAAAGCGTCGAGAGTCGCAGGCTCGGTATCACTCCAAGCACATTTTATTGTGTTCATTGACGCCCGATTTTCTCTGCGATAATTATGATGAAGCAAAAACAAAAATGAAAAACATAAAACCTCGAGACGAAATAAGTCGCCGGAAAGAAGAAAAAACTTGGTCGTACGACGAAATGACTTGAGAAATTCAAAAAATATATTAAGTCCGTAACTCTCCACTAAAATGTAAAAGTATGCGTGCCCGCACACGAGTTTCAAGTCGCCTCGTACACATAAATTTAATGCATATGTCGAAGATCACGGCGTCGCGGTTACCGGAGCACTTGGAGTCTTCGCGAATGACTAGCTGCGACTGTGCTGCTGCTGTTGCTGTTACTGCTGGGTGTTCCTCCACTCAACGCTTTTACAGCTCTCTTGGCTCTGCGAGTGTTCAAACCGTTCGTTTTCTACCATCACATACGCAAGCTCCGTAAAAACGTACGAGGAGCTGCAAGCGCGAATGCACGGCGGCTCTCCGCCCGACTCTTCGTGTCTTTCGCGCTCTCCACACACGCGTACGAATCCATACGTGCACGAAGACTATTGTCGACGGCGTAGCTGTGAAACCACGTGGCTGCGGGGACTGACAAACACACGAGATCGCGCCTCGACTAATCTGCCGGTTTGCTATCGTATCGGATTTCTGTACGCTCTTTGTGATTCATCTGAACGTACGGATATTTCGAATGATGACACTTTTCAACTGAAAATAACGTTCAACTACATTTTTCGACATTGGAGCAGTCATTCCGGCATTCGGGGTGGGATTTTTTGTTACTCGGAGTTCTATGATCTCCTGATCACGTTTATCATAGTTTTAAAGGAGTTTGGGGCTTTCGAAACACCTGTCGAACGGAGTGGACGAAAAAGATTTCCAATGCGAAGAGCCCGCTTTGGAATCTTTGCAGAAATTCGAATTTCCGGCTTTTCTTAGTGGAGAAACCTAGTTTAGCTACAACAAACGGGGATTTAGCTCAGAAATTGTGAACTTCAGACGACGTGCTAACTCGTGCGTTTATACACGCGCGCAAACTTCGTGACGATATATTTCTCCGTGTACGTAAGTGTATCAGTAAAATACGACCGTGCAGTAGGAACAAGCCTCGTGACTGCTTAACGTCCCGTAGCATACTGATGCGGAAACAAAAGTCGAGTATAACGGAGAAAAGCGAGTGAGTTCTCGCGGCAGCACGATCGCACCAGTGAGTTCGAGCAACTCTGTATTGCTAACTTCTACAGAACTGTACACCAAAAATGTTCAAGCGAGTACAGAACTGTGATTCGCTCAACTTGCGTCTTCGACTGCAGCGATTTAACATTTATTTTTGTTCAAACGAAATGCTGTAGATCGCTATAGACAGTGGCGCGTAACTTTTTGCATCTGCTAGGCAAACTTTAAGGAGGTATGACTTACTGTATACGAAGCTGCGACTTGTAGAAGCATAAACGCCGTTGACCTCATGGCAGTGCGGAGTTTTTACGTTTTTTCATTTTAATGAGCATTAAGGTGTCTGCCAATATAAAAAATAGCGTACTTGAGCTTGTTTTTATTTTCATATTTCTCAGACACGATCCATTCTTGCCCCAGAAGACCGTGCTCGTTGGATGCTCTAGCTTTGAATTCCGTGGGGGCCTGCACTTTGTTCCAGTTCAATCGTCCGTAGACTCGAGCCTCGAACAAGTTTCCTAACGACGTGTGCGTGTTATCACTATACTTGGTACGTGATGAGTCGTTGTAGGTGGGGACATGAAAGGCGATGGGACGAAAGATTAGTTTGGTTATTGAT
Source organism: Venturia canescens (assembly GCF_019457755.1). Classification (NCBI taxonomy): domain Eukaryota; kingdom Metazoa; phylum Arthropoda; class Insecta; order Hymenoptera; family Ichneumonidae; genus Venturia; species Venturia canescens. The sequence continues at coordinate 18,903,783 of NC_057421.1, forward strand.
GAAAGTGTTGGAATGTCGAATTTTGCAGATCGATTCGAAAGTGACGCTCTTCCGGTCGCTTTATCACGGGGCTTTGGGATCATGAAATTTGAGAAATTTAGCCAGTCATGATGTAAATAAACCGAATGTTAAATGTGAACAAAAAAATGCTGGAAAAATGCTGGTTTTGATGTTCATTTTTCACGCTACTGAATTCAGTCCATCGAACCAGACAAATCGATTAACGAGCAAAGTTCAGGTGAAAGTACATTTTGAAAATGTGCGCGTGAGCGTTTGTCTCGACGATAAGAAACCAATGAAATACCATCAAGGAACATGGGTGTGCAAAACAATGGCGCGACGATTGATAAATGATAACAAACAACGCTCTATTTTTAGGGCCAATTTTTTCCGCGAAAGTGGTTTTTTTTCTGGCACGGACGTGTGTTGTATTACGTCGAGTGCGGAGAAGGAAGAGAAGAACGTCGACAACGCGAAACTCAACGCAGGAAGTACTTTCATTGTGTTCAGCCGTCCGCTTCTCTCTCCCTAAAGCTGGAGCCTGGGCTATGGAGCCGCTCATCCTCGTACACACCCCGCGCACCCTCCCGCGAACTCCCGAATTTTTTTTTCCAAGCCCCCCTCTGCTTCTCAGTGGATTTTTTTTCTAATTAATCAATACTCGAACCAGCGCTTGTAGTTTTCACCGCTTCGCATTCTCCACAAACGTACGTCGGCAGACGAAAATAACCGCTATATAGTAAACGAAGTTTGGAAAGGTACGGCGGGGATTGCAACAAAAAGAAGAAAAACATGGTGAAGGGTCTGCTCGCGTACGTAGGAAATTCGTTAAATTTTATAAAATCTGACGTTACGCAACGGCGGTGGTTCAGTTGTGATTTGTATCCACCTGAGAAATGATTTCTATTGAAAATTTTCAGAAAATTGTATCTGGTTTCCAAAGGGACTTCGTTGCGTCAATTTTTGGAATAAAATATCGAAATTGAGGCTCAGCTATTTCGAACTGTTCAATCATTCAACGGTGTACCAAAGGGAATTCGAGGGAATTCGCGATGATGGTTGAAGGGAAAAATCGATCTGTTACCGTTATCTCCTGCTTCGAGACGCTATCATTGGAGCTGATAAGTTATCGAAACCATTTGAAATTTTAATGTCAGAGATGAAACTAGAATCGACCGGAAGTCAGAGAGAAAAGGCATTTGATTGTGTGGTGGTGTTGAAGCAATGTTCAATAATGCAATAAAATTTTAAAACAAATATAAAATTACGTGCTAATCCAGAGTGCAAGGAAGTTGTAGATTCTCTTTCGTATTATATCCGCTATCTGGATAACAGCTGTGCAAACCTTATGCCCACACGATGACAATCAAAGTCATCCATACTGCACGTGCAAGCGGTACGCTCAGAGACGAAAATCGACATCGAATACGTTCAGGCGTTTTTTTAGATATTTCAATTTTATTGACGTCGACGTTAATTTTTTTAAATTAACGTCGAACTCACGTTTTTCGATTAATGCAATTCGATTGATCAAGGAAAGATTGAAATGCATCGATTTTGGGAATGGGCTAAAATGGTGGATTTCTTCGTCTCTCATTTGGTTATCGAGAGGGTCAAAGACAATGGGGAGAAATTTGTCGAGAGAGGGAGAGCAGAGTCCGGGCTAATTTCAATCCTTTCCAACAGTTTTGTTATCCACTAAATCTCGGTTTAAGTTTTATAATTGTTTTGCGGTAGGGGTATGGCTATACCGATTGCTGGATGTTAGAATTCTCGTTTCTCAGTTTCTACGATCACTCCTTTTTGTTTCCGAGCCGACATTCGGATGCCCCGATCCTTTTTGAGCATGTCGGCAAGTGAGGACAATGGGGTTCCGTAGTAGAAAATCATGAGAAAAGGGCCGAAGGGAAAGAGAGTTAAAAGATATTCTTCCAAGCGAGAGATCCTTGAAATCTGTGGTACGCGTGTTCGTCCAAAAAAAAATAGAAAAAAGGTCTTATTTGACGAAATAATAGACGAAGAGGCCGAGCCCGTTGCTGCTCGAGCTCAATTAGCTATTTAAGACAATGAGCGGGGGCGTGCGCCCGCACTTTGATCCTTTTCTCCGTCCCGTTCCTTCTTCTCTCCTCTTTACACTTGTTTTCTGTTTCGTTCTGTGACTTCGATATTTCTTATACAAAAAACGAATACAAAAACGAGAGATTTGTTTTTCCAATCGACCGATCAGGTGTTTTTAACGAATTCCTATAATCCTGTGATAAGATAATTCATCAAATTTCTGCACACTTTCAATTTTTCTGTAACCTAAAAGCGCATCCTTGAACCCAGCCAAATTCTCGTGTTTTCGTTTATCGCAGCTGCCCAGAATGCGTCACCCCTTGCAGAAGCATCGTCGGATGCATGAACCATAGTGGGAGCGGAGAGGAATACGCGGAAGACAAACCCCCTGCGAATGCAAAAACGAGACAATTCGCGAAACGCACCAGCACGTCGTGCGGTTTTCTCTGTGGCGTGTGGAGAATAAACGTAGGGAACGGGCCAAGAGAATGTCGAGTACGATCCGAGATGTATGCACTCGGGAAGCAGGATGAGACACCCTTCTGGAATGAGTAGGATAAACCGAGATCGGATTATGCATGTGAAATGCAAATTAAGGTGCTATACTACACTCACATAAGACATTAGGGTTACGGAGAGCTCAGAAAAATTGGCAATCTTTCAATTATGCGTTGAGATTGTGTACGAGGGATTCGACGCTGGATCAGACACTGCATAAACTTCCATTTTTTCGATTGGGTGCAAATTTTACTTTGATCTAGTAAACTGTGTAACGTCAAAAAGAATTTTTAGTCGACCTTTGCTTGTCCTGTTTGCAGAAAACTGGAGGACAATAAACACTACTTTGATAACTGTGCTGTTTATTTCATATTGGGAAATAAATAAAAACCTCATAGTCGATTAGTTCGATAAACCGAGAACAAATTGTACACTCGATTTGTACCAAACGAAATTCAGCCATTTTACCAAGTTTTTTCTTTGCATGTGCAAACTTAACGTGATATACTTCGCAATGGGTGGTCGAGGGAAGGCTACGTGACACTTTGAGGAGTAAGTCGAAACTGTTGTTATGACTGTAGGGTCCCTCTCATGAGCATACGTCGCTCGTAGTCTCGTTAGATGATCGTGCGTTTTCTCATAACAAGATGAAAATATAAAACAATGAAACGGCCGATTTTTTGGTCACAAACAGTTCGATTTTTCGAGGGAAAAATTCCTACAAGAAAGTGCTTTTCTTTTTGTTTTTCTTGCCTAATTAACAGTATGGAGATTATGATTCTTGTGTGTTTTGAATTTACGAAATTCTACTTCGACTAATGTAAGCGCTCTGACGTGCAACCCTTTCATATTTCTCCCTCGGTTGTGGAAACTTCGAATGCGTCATTCTATTGTGACTTTGTAGATGTATATGTCAGTGGCTTTTAGAGTAAAATTTATTATGGAAAATTCAATTTGCTGGTGCGAGTACGAGGGCATTGTCAGATCGAAGGTAAAGCAGAGCATTTCAGAAAGCTCATTATTCCATTCCACGCGTAGACGGGGTGCGTCTGTTTGTAGGAGTATTCGTCTGTGCGCATCCCAATAATTGTCAGAAAAACGATAATTGTCTAGGGAAAATGTTGAAGAAAATTTATCGATCAAGAATTTTAATGACAAAGTGAATTCGAGCCATTGTCCTGATAGCGGAATCAGAATATTTGTTATTTTGAAGTATCTGCTATACAGAGTTGACTTCGAGTGAAAGTTGTAAATTGCACTATAAAATTGCGACAAATTGCAAGTAGAATTGAGTAAATGCCAAGTTTTCTTGAACTTGGATTTTGCAAAACATTCTGTAACTCAGAATGGAAAGGTATTTAGGTGCCTTCTCAAAACCCTTAATATTTTCTACGCTACTTGAAGACACGTTGATATCCACGTTCACGACAAAAACGGTCACGTGGTACGTGCAATTGAGGCAGGTAGAGTAAACCGACAAATATAGCTAAACCGGAAATGTCGACGTTTCATCGTGTGGAATCATCGTTCGTTCGCAGCTACACAATCATAGGATGATAGGATGATACTTATTCGGTATACTATTATAGAAATGAAACTAAAGAGCCCGTATGGAGAAGGCTTCGATCGATCGTAATTTCAGTCTTTGAGCCTTTCTCGGCAAAGTTCTGCGATATGCAAAATTACGAGTATAGGCATCTGTGAATAAAACATACTGTAGGGCGAATGATATTTTTGATAGAGTGCCATAAAGTTCGCTAACCGCTATTGAGCAGAGTTAACGATGGAAGTATCGATGGATAATGGACGATCATTCGCATCCGATGTCGACGGATCGACTTGAATGTGCCCGGAATATGAATTAAGGAGTTTCAGTACAAAAGTCAAAATATTAAGAAATTGATGAAATTTGGTGATAATGTTCTTCAACATCAAGTGCGAAAACTCAAATTTTTTCAAAATTTTCTTCTACTTAGTTATCGAGTAATTACGCATTAAAGCAGATTTCTCATGCCCGGAATGTATACCTATATATATGGAAACGCTATGCTTATACACGTAAACTTTAGTGATCAATTACTCGATAACTGTGTAGAAGAAAAATCTTAAAAAATTTGTGTCGTCAAATTTGGCACTAAAGAATATGTTCACCAAATTTTATAAAATTCTGAACTTTTTGAATTTTTTAATTTTTTTAGCATGGATTAGCATGGCAACATTGTATCGCCTGTACCGAAACTCCTTAAGAGGGAAGGAAGCTTCAAGGTTTCCACGAATGCGAAAATTTTTATACATTTTTTTATGATAATTATCTTTTTCTCATTTTCAAATATTTGTGTTTTACACTACCAATTTTTGGTGTATGATCAAATTTTTTTCTTAAGGTAGTTCATGCATGAAACGATTGTCTTGAGAAAGTCTTGAAATTTACACAGAGTTTAAATGAGTAATCGACTGATGAGCATATCAAATTTTAAAGGGTTCGTCTTATTAGTTATTGAGATAAACGTGTTTAAATATGAAGAAAAATACACAGAATTACTGGGGCTGTGCGTAAAAAATCGTTTATCTTTTCATATAACGAATGAACGCTTCTTACGAAGTTTATGAAAAAAGTACACAATAATAATGAAGTATAAAATGAAGGTTTACGTTTGAACGTTTGAAGGTTTAAATTTGGTTACACTCGTAACCTCACATTTCGTGTTTCGGCATTTTGTCTCTTCTTGGCTCGGGCCATTCCTGTCATAGCTTTCTGTCTTTTTATTAATACTTTTTTTTTTATCTATTTCCCGTTGTGTTTTCCCTTCGGATTCAGTCAGTGATGGATCCCCGTTCAATTAATGGCTTGTAATTTCATTCGCCAAAAAATCAGTTGAAAATATTTAATTACAATTTCGGATTAATAACTCTGACATTAATTTGGAGCGATAATAACCCAATTTAGACACCCATAAAATACGATCCTACGGGCATGCTTTACCTTAAGAAGCTATTGAAAGATTCTGGTGCTTCTGGCAGAGTTATGGCGCCAAGATTGAGATGCTGCAAGCTTTGATTTCAATCGTATTGATCCAAGGGAAATGAATTATTTTTTTATTATTAAAAATATTTTGATGTTGCTACACGATCGAAGGTGTTTTTGTCTGATGGAAAATTTGTTTTCCGAATTTTGAAAATCTTTCGTGGCTTTTAAACCTCAATTTCTGAATGTCATTGCGAACTTCCTGCCAAGGGTTTATTTAACTTCTCGCTACTCACTCAAACTAATTTCATTACATAATCTTTTGTAAACTGACAACAAAGAGCCATTGAAATTCCCGAATATTTTTCAAACTCTCCGTTCACGTTGGAACAGTGTAAAAACACTGAAAGTTGAATGACACGAAAATTTTCTAATTACTTGAAGAATTGACACTTGCAAGTAATTATCGAGCGAATTGTATCGCTTAATCGTGCGGGGATAAAGATTGTTAGGAATTTTTCCGCGTCATAGAGCATGAATTCAGTTGTTAAGGTAGAATTTCCGAGAGTCAGTCGTGTAACATTGCCACGGCAAGAGCAAGGGCGCGCCAGGGTTGCTTGGTAAAGTAACCTTGACCCGAGGATGAACGACCCCCAGGAGCACGTGAATCCCCTCTCGTCCTCCACCCCCCCCCCCCCCCCGCCGCTCCCTCGTATTTCCTCCCACTCTCTTATGTACTTCTTTGCCAGGGTTTGTACGAGCCTCAGGCACCCACTGCCACCCTCAACGGTGACTTTCATCCTGCAGGCAACTCGGTTCGCCTCACCTCCGTCGATCGTTCTTTCGGTCTGCGTGTACTACGCCGTCCCGACCCTGCCACCCCCCTTTGCACTCCCTTGTTTCATTGGAATCCCTTTCCAACTATCCTCCCTGTACCGAACCTAGTCTGCCCGCGTCCCTCTCTTCTCCGTTGCTGCTTTTTCCAGGCTCGTTTCCTCCCCCTTCGTCATCGCTCTTTTTCTTTTACGGGCCCGTATTTCTTCTACCTTAATACAACGTTGCTGTACTGCGTGTACCAAAATCAATTGTTTTCTATACTCTGTGTGAGTCAATGTGTATTTTCACCGATTAGGGATAGTACGTTGCTCTGTCTATAAATCAGTTTTAAATTGAGAAAACGAATGATTTATGCAGTACAGTTTGGTTACAGCAAACTCAGATCTGGCGGCACTGATTCAATGCAGTGAATGACTTTTTTCACCAGTTTATCATTCCATTTTCGGTCCTGCTGCAACGCAGTCCAGCAACGATAACGACGAGGAGCTGATGATCCGATAAACACTGATTTTGATAGAGCCTGTTATCCAAAGTCAGCCAGGATTGCATGTGCAGCCTACCGTGGCGATATTTTTCCTCGTAAAAATTCACGGAGGGGTCGTTTGCTCTGTTGGTAGAGCGTCCACTTTTTTCAACCCCTTCGACAGAGGCTATCTCGCGCACCCTTTTGCCTCATTTTTTCTTCTCTTTCTAACTCCCTCATTCCTCTCAATGCCTACACCCGCCTTTTGTACACTTGGGAGCGCCCTCTACCCCCCCCCCCCCCCCCCCCCACCGCCACCCCATCCCGCCATATCAGAGTGAAGGAGAAAGTGACGAGAGTCGTACATTAGCATGGCAAGTTGAAGGCTGGACGAGACTGAAACGGGGAAAAGCGAGGGTGAAATTTCACGATGGAGAAATTTCAAGGCCAACGAAAAGCATTCGGAATCTTGTGCAAGGGCAATTCACGGGGCAAGTTCAAGGGCTCGCTTTAGCAACTTTTGGGTCTTGAAAGCATCGCAATATGGAGGCATTTGTGACTGCACTCCTCTCGGAATCCACAGATTTTACGTCCTCTTCGTATTTACGGTAAAACCAACGAAAGGGTTGAAGGGATCGAGGACACTGTGTCTACAGGGCCGAGTACGTATAGCACAGTCACGTTTGTTATTCGAGTGTCTCAAATAATTGGAGTAACGTTCATCCTTTTTTTTCTTGTTGCCCCCACACAACCCTTGAGTCTGCCTCTTATCCCTCAAAGGGCACTATAGTGGTACTTGAATCGACAATTGAAAACTCATGAAACTTTATGCCGGATTGTTTAATGGATTCAGCTAATTTTCGTTACGCGGAACATTCCCTTTACGTGCCCTCTGATTCAATTCGTTTTAGTCTCTGGACCGAAACGATATTTTTTTCATGCCTCAAACCAAAACAACGAACACGATCAGATCATTAATAGTGGACAAAAAATGTGATGTATTCATGCGAGGATCGTTTCAAGGTGAGGTAAGGTGGCAAAATCTGTAGATGACTCTCCGATCGATCTGACATATGTTGAAATTTTCACGAACGCGATCGGCTCTCAGTCCAAAATCATTTGGGCATCGTCATTAACGAAGGTGAACCCAAAATGTGGCTTTCAAAGCCAGACCGCGACGGGCTGCCAGGTGGGAAGCGGACAAAGATCCTTGACCATCGCTGCCAATGTTGAATTACTTTTGAACGTCGCGGTCATTCGACTGATGTACCCATTTTTTCCATCGACCTTTTTTTTCTTATTCTTTGTTCGCCACAACTATCTTGTAGTCGTTTTCAAGTGGATTACATAATCGAAGGAGCTCATGAAAACCGAGGCTAGCAAGATCGATCGATCGCGAGAATGAAATTTTTCTCATCGTCCGCGATTTTCAAGCAGCTTAGACTCAATGAGCTCATTGTCTGCTATTTTAATTTTATCCCTTTGAGCAGCAAGCAACGAACCCCAATTACATACACAGTGCAGAATATAATGTTAGGCCACAGGATGACGAGCGAGAATTGGACGACTCTGAAAGCTGCGAACGTACACACTTGCGGAGCTCATATTTTCTGCTAACGACTCACCGATCCAGCATGTTATAGTCTAGGCAGTTTGTAGCGGATCATTAAAATAGTACTAATCGAACTCTCTTATAAATCTGTCTGCATCTCAAGAATGATTGATCACGTCTGATGTCTTTACCTGCAACAAAAAATGAAAGAAAAGATTTTTAATACCATCACCTGAGTATTTAAAAGTCAGGATGATGCCTTAAGAACTGAGTATCACTCTGAATTTAGTGTTCATAACGATACGCGAACATGGACTCGGCGGCCGGTTAATGAATCGATTTGTCGAGACACAACGTGAAATTTTCTATTTTAACGATTATCTGTCTCGCCCATTTCTCGGTTCAATGATTTACAATGTAGTCGAAGTAGGTTTGACCTATGCAATGCTCATTTTGCGGCTTTATATAGTGTATTATTTTCGTTCCATCATCAAATCGTATCGACGAGTCACCGTATTCAACACCAATTAAGCCCTGTCATTGGAAACCGTAGAGCTCAAAGTACACACTATTCTGCCTCGTTATGAACCCCTTCAAGATTTTCGAAATGACCCGATTCCGATGACCCCGAAAAGCACTCGGACATTCCTCGAAATCGCGGACATTTTTGTTGCGGAGACAATTGTTCAGTGAATCGATCCTTCGAGATTGGAGTTCGGTGCTATATAGTTCGTAAAAACATTGAAATAACTTTGGGTCAGCTAAATATACGTGGGACCTGATTCGCATGACCTGTTAGTAAAATATTACCGAATGTTCGTGCGCCAGAATAGCTAAGGTTTGCATACCGCTCATTCCCATTCTACCGCGAAATCAAACGAAATACCATTCACTGTTGAACTGTAAGTAATTGTCTACGCTTTTAAACATTCACTATTTAGTTCTGTGACTTAATTTAGTGCTGTGAACAGGTATACTGCTGGAATAAAATGACTGGAAGATCAAATTGATAACGTCGTGTGGCTCGACCAATTCGTCATGCATAAAAATCAGTTGACGTCAAGATGTGATATTGATAGCGACAAGTTTTCGAAATGAACAGTGAATAAGCAATTGTTACGATCCGAACAGGCTTCATCTCGACAATATTGTTTTTTTCTTGGTCTCGTTCATAATGTTCGAAGGATTTTATTGCACAATAGAACACTGTACATTGTTTTTTTTTGTGTTTTCAAGAATGACCATTGTAGATGTTTGAAATTCATATTTCAGCACACATATTCTCCTCTGACAATGGCTGAAGTTGAGCAGAAACAATGTGAGAATTCAGGTGCGGAAAATAATGCGTTGCTCATCCACTAATTATTACGTTCCAATAAAAAATAACGTTACAAAATCAACGGTCGACGGTTCTGGTGCTATGTCAATATAACATAACGTCAAAATAACATTGGTAAAAAAACACAGCACCAATATAACATGTGTTTAAAATAACATGATGTCAAAATAGCATTGATTTTATCACCATTATTGTTATCATCATAATCAATATTACAGGTCCACTTTCGTGTTCAATAATCGATGAAAATGGAATCGATACACACACTCGATCGCGCGTGTGTTCGGAATACTTTTAAATGTGTGTGCGGAATCGTTCGGTGGGTTGGGAACGCTTTATCGGACATTTTGTCCCGGTCTCCCCCATACACTTATTACGTGTTGTTATTGCTCGTTGTTATTTTTGTTTTCTGTTATTTTTTTTGCATATTATATTTCTTCTCTTATTTCTGTTGTGTATTGCTATTCTATGTTATTTTGTCTCGAGTTATTTTGACGTTATGTTATATTGACGTGTCACCGACGGTTCTATGGTACCGATTTTACAGATAAGAATGGTTAAAGCGAATTTTAGTTTGTTCGAAAAGAGTTATCAATGCTGTGTTTTCACAGAGGGTTATTGGCTCAATAAAGTGATCAGAGTACACTCCATCATTGTAAAAGTATAAATAAATATATTGTGCGACTTGCTAACCGCTCAGCCGAGGCCACAAGTCCGAGTCCGAGTGTTTCGACTGTGAGATCTTCGAGAATAACTATTTAGAGGGACACGTATAAGAAATTGTAAAAAAGGAGTAATATAAATATACAGATAGAATTCAAGACAAAACGTCGAGTCTTCGCATGTGTGTGTGTGTGTGTGTGTGTGTGTGTGTGCATCGTTCTCTTTTCATGAGCACACATAAAATAATTTCATACGAATACACGAATGTATAGAAAAGGAAAAAGCAAAGAGTGACGCAGAGAGCGTGTGCCGGAGCGAGACAGTCCGGGAGTAAAACGGTGAGCGATAGTGGATGCGAAAGAAGGAGAGAGATAAAGATAGAGTGAAAAGGGTACGCAGCTTCCAGGAAATCCATGGGTCTGCGGTCAAATTATTTATGGCGATGCGAAATTAAGAGTCTCGGTCTGAACCGTTTGAGATGAGGGCTCGGCGCGATCGACCGCGACGCCGATTTACGTCCTTGGCTCCGCACACGCTCCTCCCGCGTCACATTGCTCTCGCTCTCTTCTCCTCACCAACCATTCAAGTCCCTTCATCTTTCTCGCTGGATCCGAAGGATTGCGCGCGAACGAGCGCGCACGCACTCTTACGAATCGACGATGATGCCGCGTATTTCTTTCGTTTCTTCTTGCGTCCTCTCATTGCCTCTCTCTTTTCACGGCTCGTTTCGATGGACGAGCATTTATAATAAAAACTACGAAGGAACACAATAGCCGGAGAAATCCAGAGAAACAGAAATAAAAAGGCATGGAGATCGTTAACAGAAGCGTAACGTTATAAGTTCCTGGATGGGTGGAATGAAAAATGAAAATATCAATCGCCGAACTCACTTTCTTTCCTTTTCATATTATAATCCATTCCCTGGCGAATTGTTTTTCATTTCCGTTCGTTTACACGCTCGGTTATTCTTCCTTTCATTATTCTGTTATTTTTTCTTTGACGAGAAAACAATTACTCGTTCGAAATCCCATGGAAATCAAAGTTTTATCGATTGAACGGAAAACTGCCTGAAATGTGTACCGTAACACACTAAACTCTGCAGCTCTGGACCAAATTCAATGGAAAGGGTAGACCAGAAGAAAGCATTTGGATATTTCGAACGAAAATCTTTATCCTGGAGATAATTAAAAAAATTCGAAAGTGCGTTAGAACCGGACCAAACGATTTCCAGTCGCGATTTCAGTCAATTCTTTCCATTCGTCACTGCAAACACACACACACAAAATTTGTGTCCATCGACTTCAACAACTTTCTCATTAATCCATATAATTCAATACTTTCGACACAAATATCAATGGATATTTCTAGAAATACAATCGAGGATCGTCCTGCCGGAAGTTTTGCACCATAAAGAGACTACGATAAAAATGGGGAAGGAAGAATACTGTAAAAGAGACAGCAGAATACAGTCCGCTCATTCTGTCGCACAGGCCAATGAGATCCCCCGCACTCATGCAGTCTCCAACTTTCCTTCGTATTCTTATATACACGCGAGCGTTTTATCAAGACTCGTCTACCGTACATTAAGCATTGTACCGTTCCCACGGACTTTTAACGATCAAAGAGCAAGTTTCGTTAGTTTAACCTTCAAAACTTTGTGATATAGGTCCTTATCCACTCGAACGCAGCCAAAATATATTCACATCCGTGCACCGGAAGTAGAACGGGAGAAGTTCCGTCATTTCTTTGGCCCACTTGCCTCCATCTTCCTTCCATTTTCTGTCCCCTTTATGCTTCAGGATAGCCGAGCAATGAAAAGTAATCAATACTTTGTCAGGTATGTGGACGACACGCTCGCGACGTCATCGCATTGTTGCTTCACTGGAATCGGTGAACGCACGGGCAACCAGCGTCGCGATTCTGTCCTCACCATCCCTCCAGTGCACTCAATGTTTTTAAGGAAAAGTCTTGAAAAAATGCCGCGCATGTGCTTTTTCGACGTGGATTCACCGACGAACGAATCTCGAGTTTACAAAGCGAAAGAATCTCTTTCAGAGAAAAGATCGCCCGACTATCACGAGACCGCAAGAGAATACATGCACTTCAGCAAGAGGCTAATGACCATCCTGACAACAGTATTATCCTTTTACCCGGGTGTGAAATGAGACTTCGTGCAGCAGCCTTAGGAGACTGAGAAGATGAAACAGAAACCCAGGAACGAAGTGGAGCGGAAGATGACGTCGAAGAGCGAGAAAAATCGTGTCTACATTCGACACTAGAGATCTTGCGTGTTCCAAGAGAAGGGAAAAAAAAACGAGTGTCAACTTAATACGACGCGAAGTGAGTGACTGATTATACGCGAGATCCAAGAATCCTTCCATTATCGTAACGAGAGTAGCATTTTCACTCAGGCGATTGCAACCGTTGCATTTTTGTTCGCGTCAACGCTCTTTCAACTATGGGCACGAAACGCATGCTGAAATGAATTTTAAAATAATAGTACGGGGATCGTCGTATCTGCCAAGAATAATATCGAGTCATTACCAGAATTCTCTCGAAATGTTATCCGATGAAATTTAAGGAGAGGTTGTCATACTATGAGTTTTTTTTTTTTTTTTTTTTTTTTAATTATTCGACACTGTTCATCCAGGAAAAAAGTCATAACTGTTCATTCGAATATATTGATATAGAGGGAAAATTTTTTCAAATTAATTCGAGGATGAACCTCGAAATTTTATATTCGGATTGTGGAAATATGCGTGAATAATAAAAATTATTGTTAAAACCGCGCAGATAAAACACCAAAAAAGGATGAACTCGAAATCATTCGCGGAGCACGTGATCTGTTTCAGAAGTGCCATCTCGATAGCCTGAAATTTGCGAGACTCATTCCAACCAGTATGGTCGTCTCAGTAAGAATGATCACAGACGCCATTTTTACGCCTATGCACTATCCCAAGAAGATGAACCCCAACCCCGTGAATGAGGATTTCCGCTATTTTTGTAAATTTTTATTTTTAAATACACTGTTAGAGTGAGAGCAAAAAAAATTGCACGTTATTGAATTTTTTATAAAAATCATCAAAACTATTAAGAGTAAATTTCGTAATGAACAGTGTATTGCGGTGGCTCCGGTCTCTTCGGTTGTGACAAATGTGTGTACAATTTGTGATAAAATAATCTTTGTGACCGGCGTGAAAGGTTTCACGACATACGGAAACTGCCTCGTATCTTTATTTATTCATTGCGTCGATGAAAAAATCTGGTGTCCAAAAAACCGACCACAGTCGAAATCGGCTAATTAAATCGCATTTTTTTATATTTTTTATGTTCGCATGATCGTTATATTCGCGACGAAATCCGGTAGAAACGGATTTTAGTTTAATTTTTTGACACTCCGCGCTGCGGATACTCGATGACTTTTAACAGCTTTTACTAGAATCTTTCAGCGAATGAAACGCGCAAGCAACAAAGGAATTTTCGTCACTCAATCGTGAGATTTGCGGCGAGGCTCGAAATCTCGACAATACAAGAAATAATACAAGAAAATCCACAAGACTCGAGTCGTTTTTCAAAACGGTTTTAGATACCTGGAAGATTAAAAGTACAATTATAAGAATTTATTCGCCTCCGCACCATTGTTTGATGGGGTTTCGATGAAGCATGATATTTAGAGCGCAACTGTACATGGAATATTGACACATAGATGTATGGATTTTGAGAAGAAAGAATTACGCGTGTGGCGGCCAATGGTTGGTTAAAAGATAAGCATTGACCTGAGATTCGGGGGCGGTGAAGGTCCTTCCTGGAAATCGGTCAAAGCCGAAACAACTGTACGGTTTCTTACATACCTAAAAGACGAAAAGGAAACACGGTGTAGAAACGATCGGTGTGGAGGTACATGGAATCGCGCAGGCGAAAAAAAGACCGCTGAGAAATAAAACCATTCGCATCTCTTTCTATTTCGTTACTAATTTGCCGATTCCCTTTGGGTTTCGGGACTGCTCTTTTCGTACCTGTGAATTCGGATGAAAGAACGATCTACGAGATCTTTCTGGAAATTCAGAAAGCCCCAACCCTAAGTCCTGTTTGCACGTTACCTGTGCCTCCTTCTCAAAGCATTTCGCTCGAATGAAAAGAGGATTTATTTCGAATGACTGTAATACTGAGCTTCGAAAATCTACGATTCTATACCGATTTTCGCCACGAAGGAATTTCAGTTTCATAAGCTTCTGAGCGTGTCCAAAATTCTTTTGGGTACCTCGGCGTTGGCGATGAAACTCGGATTTTTATTACCGCGTTCCAACAAAATGAGGGTCTTCTTATACTTGTGAATGCACTTGGTACATCACATTTTGAAATTTGAACCTCCGGACTCTGAATTTATTCCGAATTGTCAAATGTTCTGAGCGATTTTTAACGAGTAGAGAAGTATGAAAAATTCGAGGGTTTTAAATTGAAGTTTCCAGCCTCATAATTCGACTCAGCATTGCAAAAGTTCATGGAAAAATGTCGATAATAACAGCGTTATTAACAGATCCCTGTGTTGCCGACTTTGCGTGGGCGAGACGCCTAAATCAGCCTGGAGATTGCGCCACGCACGAAACATAATGCACAATCGACATGAGAGCTAATAAAATACGACCACGAGACTCCCAGTGAGCATGTTGGGCAACCAACAAAGTGAGAGATGCTCCGGAGACGGAGAATCTATCGCTCACTCCAGCAGCCACGCGGACCATTTTCTTTTTCGTTTTCTCCTGAATGAATAAAAGAATTTTTTTTTTTTAATTCCATCTGACACTCGATTGAAATGAAACTTAATTTTTGTCCCAAGTAATTGGCAGTCCAATAATTGCCTGCCCAAAGACTCAAGTCGATCGGAAGTGCCGGTTATTTCCACGCATTTCATATTCGAAATACAGTGCCAGTGGATTATTTTGTAACTGAACGAATATTTAGCGCAAGCATGCTTCTGTATAAAATTCCCATCAGTATTGAGAAGAGCAGAGGAGTCGCTGGTAACCGTTGGCGACACTCGCGATTACTGTGTGTTCTGCCGACTCTTTAGCCAGGTAATAACAAGACGAAAAAAATCGTAACACACACGTACTCGCACATGACGCCACTGGGTTAGCCCGAAGGAAAAAGAGAAAAAAATACGAGCGTGACTTTCGTTGAACGCTAATTTTCGAAGATAACGCGAGAGGAATTACGTCACCGCGTCTCAGCTCGCGGTTCTTGGAAATCGCTCATACAATTTTCATTCTCGTTCGATTTTTTCAAAGTACCTTTTCATCCCGAAAACTCGTGATTTCCTTATTCTACGGTTTCGGAGTTCTGCTCACTTGGGAATGGAGGCTTCAACAAATGAATACCTGTCGACGGGGATGACACTCGGCTTTTTATACACAATTCTTGATCTTCGCGATTATGCTCGATCGAATATTGGATAAAAAAGTTTCTTGGATCCGAATACCTCTTCAGGCACCAGCAGATAATTTTACACGTGCGTTTCGAAAACTCGCCTCCAATTTTACAATACAGCAAAGTAAGCTCGACGTTCACAAGCCTTAAAATGCGTGATAACAAAACAAGTAAAAAAACAAACCCAAACACTCAAATTTGGCTAGCGTGAAAAAAATCTTGAAAATTTCTGTGCCTTTCTATACAATTCACTAAAACTATGTTGAACCGTATTCGATGCTTGCGAAGCAACGACTCCCCCGAGTTCATGAACTTCTAACCTTGAACACTATATTAAGATAGCTCCGATGACAAATCTTGAAAGGAACAAAACTTCAAAAATAGTTCCCTCACTGTTGGTAGCTTGGATGCAAAACGGTAGAACATTGAAAAAATATCTATCAATTTCCACAATCAATGATCACCGATACCATCAGGAACTCAAGAGAACACTAATTTGAGTCATTTTCTCATCGAATTCTTGAGAGGAAAAAATGAAAGATTATTCCGCCAACGTTTTGAGTGCTGCTATGCAAACAGTTTTTTCCGGAAGCCCCCACAAGAAATCTTGGGAAAGACTGATAGCAAAAGGGCGTAACTGCGCTAATTTGCTATATCAAACGGAATGAATATAATTGTAATCATCAACACATGGAATAATGTAGGCGAGTTATCCGCGTATATTTCGATCCCCATCCAGTTGAACACACACAGCGCGGTCAGGAACGCACGCGCGGAAATTTCGTTCTTCGACCTCGCACAATTTTTGCGCGCGAAAAGCTACAGAAGCGAGAGGCAAGGTTTTTCGTTCTCGAGCCTACACGCGATCGAGCAGGCAATGACATTTTTTGAACCGCTTCCCTGCTCGTGTCCCTGACAATCGGCTCATCACTAATGTTTTTCGAAAAGTTTGTAGAGTTCGGGAAAACTTACGCACGCGCCTTTCCGTAACTGAGGCACGCACACACGCCAATCCGGCGATTATCCGAGGCCCGCAGAACTGTGGCACAGTTGGATTGCGCCAGAGAAGTGAATATTTCGTTCATATGTCTAAACACGTATACATATGTTTGATATTTAAGTAGAGATAGAGTGAAAAATATTTCGACCCGACAGTACTACATAGAAGCCGGGCGAGAGCAGCGTCACACAAGCCGAGTTTACTACCAATTCACGCACGGGCGCAACACACGAAGAGCCCTCCGGACCTCGACAAACTCATACCAGACGCTGTGCGTGGAAGAAAAATTTTTTCTATTGATGACAAAATGGCGTCGCTCGGAGAGTCATGGAAAGAAATAACTCCAAAGACTCTATTGGCGATGAACAAATTTTGCAGCTCAGGGGAGCGAAGAATGTTTTTCATTTTCAGTTTTCCACGTGTAAATCGGATGGAGTCGAAGCGTGGAAAGTTTGCTGTGAGAAATGTAATGATGAAAAGTAAAAGTAACGAGGAGAAGAATATGGCGAATGTACGATATGAGTTTACAATAATTTTATTTAAAAAAGTCAATATTTTAAAAGTGCAAATGAAACTCGATGTTTCGGGGGATACAAAGAGGCTCTTTTAGCAGCGTCGTCGAATGAAACGTTGACGTGTGCGTTTTCTTCTTCTCATTCAGAAAAATTCGACGTTGCTCACGCGGCACCACTCAGGTTCGTCTGACACTCGAGTTCCGAAGCCCAGACACAAATTGTTTCGAAGAAACGTCAAGAATTAAAAATACTATGAGCGAGAAAATAAAATGAAAAGTGGAGAAAAGCTGCATTCGCGAGCGCGTGGTTTATTACTTGGAACTTCCGGCCCGCGTCAACCGAACGCGTGAGCAAGGAGGGCCAAACTCAACCGGCGTTTCTTCTTCCTCTTGTTTCTCGTCAGTTTTTCAATCTGTTTTATGTTTCCTTATTCTAAATTTCTCAATGTTCGTGCTAGGTTTAATGCCGCTCGAAAAATCGAGCCTTCCAAATTGCTGAAACGATTTCTTTATCTTTCAAACGTTCTACACCTGTTGTTTCGCAAGAAATTCCTCTGCGTGTCACGGATTCTTATCTCTCCTCGATCTACCACATTTCAGTCAAACTATTGAAATTCGCTTGGGAGCCCATATTATTGAAACTATTTTTCAACATTTATTAAGTTCTTAAACGTGTTCGAATATTTGAAAGAATCTATTGGTGGGCAATGGTCGACGGTGGTGTCTCTCAAACTCGCCTCCGCAACGGCACCTTCGCATGAGTCACACGTCCAATTAGTTACATTCTGTCATAACCAACGCCGGCTCAGATTTGCCGTTACTTTCTCTCAAACTAGGAATCGAACGAAAAATATAATTTTTCTATCGTTAGTATATCGTTTTTTTATTTTTATTTTTATTTTTTTTTTATCCGAACGACACTTATTCGGCAGTGAAATGAACAAACAGAAATATGAGCACCAAACAAGGAGAAAACATTTTCACGAAATCTTTCAATCGTGACTCGAATATTTCGTCGAGAAAGGAAGAATCGAGCTCACGCAGCCTGAAATTTCGTGGAATTGACCTTGTCCTTGGATTTCCAAACTTCCGGTTCGTGAATTGAATCACACTTTTATGATATCCAATATACTCCGAGTCTTTTCGATAAATGTGTAGTGAATCGTCCGAACTACTTTGATCGGATTTTGTATGACTGAGCAATAAATCACTGAAGATGAAAAATATCTCAAGATATTTATAAACTCTGATCTTGCAACTGAATTCTACTCTTCGTAGCAAAATAAGAATTTTCAAAAGCTTCTGTAAGTGGAAGCGCATCGTGTCTTTTCTAATGACTCGAAGGTATAAAAAGCTTGACAATTACAATTTTCTTGAAACCCAACAGCATTTTATTCATAACCCAACAGCAGTGAAGTTCAATTTAACTCGGAGCGATCGATTAATCAGCAATTTGTTTTTCCTTTGAGCAAAAGATCACGATTTAGCTGCTTATTGAGTACCTGACGAAATGCTCTTAGCGCGCTAAATATTTGCTCAAGTACGTATTTGCGATATAAACATTCTATTGTCACGAAATATGTCTATTCGTGTACACGGGAAAAGGAAAATTAGTGTATACGAAAATTCACGGTTCTAAACAGAAGAAAAAGTCAATTTGAAACCAGATATTTGGGCTCTTGACTGACGACATGTTCGCGGGAGCAAATTGTAATTCACAATGATTCCGTGAGCTAGACGGTAAAATGAACGAGGTTAAATAAATGAGCAAGAGTGCCAAAAGAGAAAACTTCATGCTCGATCGTGAAGCTGAATTTAGTGAAATAGAGTCGTTTCAGAAAAACGTCTTTACCTCGGAGTGCAGTATTTGTGAGCGAGTGTTCCCGAGTGAAAATTGCAAAGTGACGCGTTGTGCGGTCGATCGAGGTTTGCTTCCAGTCGGAATGAAAATTCTTCGATAAAAATGGTTTTTTCGTGAGCTTTTAGGTGGCTAAAAATTCCATAATCATTGACCCAGGCCGAAATAACGAAACGGCGATATCTTCATCTCGGAGTAAATTCCATTTGTGACCAAAACCGATAGTGATCAGTTGGGAAAATCGTATGTAACGCAGACGCACGAATGCCCGTGACTGTGTGTGTTTCGACGGTTCGGCCCGGCGTGGAGCATTTCGGCGGGAATAAATGAACGATCGATTGGACCACTATGGGCGATTGTCAAATCTTACGAAACATCTACGAGAATGAATATTTAAATTCTTCAAAATAAAATTTACCTCTGACCATCGCCGTTCTTATCGTCGATATCCAGACGTTCCATCTCCTTTTGCAGCATGCCACCCTCGCTGAATTTATCCAGAGACATTATTCTGATTTGTTATTTCTTCCTCGTTTTTAAATCGCACTAAACTCACTTACGAACTTTTATTAACGGGCGGTTGCGAGTGGGAGAAAAACTAAACTGGCGCTTTGCTTTTTATGTACACGGAATAGTGACGGCACGTTTTCACACACTTCTTAATATTATATTTATATTAAATAAATATTATTTATATATATTTATATATAAGTGTGTCTCCTCGTATGTTTATATAATATATATTTGTTGAGTGTGTATCATATATATATATGAGTGTATATATATATAGAATATCTCTCTTCTAAATATAATCCTTCGGTACTTTTGTTCTTAAAGGAGCTTAATTTCACGTTAGCTTCCGCTAAATGATTGAGGTAGAGTTAAACACTGGCACACACTGGATTATAATTTCTTCCGAAGTATTGCTCTCCCGGTGCTCGTGTGACGGGGAGAGAGAGAGAGAGAGAGAGAGAGACGGACAAGGAGAGAAGGACGAAGAGATATTTGGAGAGAAAAAGCGTTGAAATGGCGAGGAGCGTATAAACACGATGGTGGATGAGGGTTGGTAGGGGGTTTGTAACGATGGGAAGGTGGGTCCACGAGCCAAATTCGCGAAATATCTTACCCGCGTAAGCTTCGAACGTATCCGACGATTAAATGTTTGTTGTATAGATAAACTTTAAATGACGAAATAAGATCGAAGAGAGTTATAATGAAAAAACAGAAGTGTCCTATGCTAGAAATGCCCAAGATAATTAGCACGCTTTTTACGGATAACAAACTCGACGGACAACTCTTCTTCGTTCGGCGACAGTAACGAGAGTGGTTGGTTAATAGTCGTCTTGGCCTCTCTTCCTTTCAATATATTTTCCTCTCTCGTAGTCCCTTCCCCTCAAATTTCGGTCGAGACCCTCTCTCTGTGCTCTAAGCTTCGGGAGACCTTTTGAAATTTGTCCTCTTCAGGTATACGTCGATATACCTGAGCCGTGAAACTTTTTCGGTTCGTCCGATATGCCGCGTTGTTTTATTGTGGTAAATAACGTAAAATCCTCGTTCACAAGAGTTTCGCGGTCACGGACGTTTGAATCGAAGGTGCGAAGGAACGAAGAACAATTCCGCCTTTATCGTACGAGAGGGCGCTTACTGGTTCGGCGGGCTTTACGAATCTCGAAATTTATCACCCTCGAGCTCGACGATGCGGAGGAGAAATTTTCAGAGCTCGATTATGACGTCGAAAATAATGTACGCGTTGTGATATTCCACTCGAAGAATTAACTCTTTAATAAAATCAAACTTTTTCCACTGCTATCACCGCACTGTTTCAATACTCAATTAATAATCCAGTTTAATTTTTATTAATCCTGATGTTCTTATTCGGTTTGTTCACCTTAAATCGTTACTCGTTTCCGGGTTTGAATTTTATCACCAAAGGAAAAGAGGTCAAAAGGCCCGAAGAGTTTACGATGAAACGTTTCTCGCGCGGATCTGGTGTATTAGCGAGTACTGGCCGTAATAAAAGGTCTCAGATGGGAATGGCAAATTGAAAATGTAATAACTCTGCCAGGGCTGACACCGTTGATGGAGAATTTAAAAAAAAAATAATTTATGCCGGTTGAGAGGGGATTTGTTATTATTGTTGATGATGATTATGATGATGGTGATGAACGGTGGTGGTTTGAGTTTAGATGGTGCGAGCCACACGGAGCGCGACTATGAAGCTGCTGGGTTGACGGTCGACTAAAGTCCCGAGGTTAGACGAGCCGGGGGAAGGCCTCGGCGAGAAGAGCGAGAAAGAGATAGCTCGTTGCTCTTTCTCTCTTTCTCTCTTTTTCGGTTGGTTTCGGCTAGATGAGTCTCCGGGCTACAGATAGACACACTCGTCTTTCCCTCTATGTGCGAGAGTCTACGTATGTGCGTTGAAATGGTATTAGACGTTCGGTGGGTCGTTGCCGGTACGCGTGACTATCACTTTGCGGGAATTCGTGGTTTATATTGTCGAAAAATCGCGGGCAAACAGGATTGACACGTGGTTTGAATTTGGAAGAAGGGGTTGGGAGGGAGGTGGGTACGATTCTCGCGATACGGGAGATGTCCCTGAGCGATATACAGGTGGGTCAAAAACGTGGCGTATTTTGTCCATTAAATCAATTTTTCACAATTATTATACGCGTCTTTTTCAACGAAAAATGTATTTTTCGTTGTGAGATAAATTCCGTCGATATTTCCGGGCGATTCCGGCGTGTTTTTTAAAATTAATTTCACCGATCACGCACCGTGTACGAGGAAACTGCACCAGCGAGGTCGCGTCACCGTTTTCTTTTTCTCCACAAACAACAGCTTCCGACACAAGGGTGTGTGGAGCAAATTTCGAAAGCAGTAGCCGAGACTTTTACGAAACGTAACTTTGTCTGCCACGATTACCAAATTCTTCTTCAGGAGTTTCCAATCCTCTCTTCAATTCGACAAACGTATCAGCGAAGACACGTAGGTGGTAACCAAAGCTTAGCTGTTGCTTGTTTTTTCCTGTATTTTCAGTGCGAGGCGGCTCGTGATGACGTCGCGATATGGTTTGGCACACGTGCGGTTGTCCTTATCAGTGCAGGATGTACGAGCACGTTCAAGTGTTCGGAGCGGCGCTTAACCTTTCAAACTTGCTCCACCTCCCCGGCTGATTAACCCGCTCGAATAGAGTCGCAGTTCGTGCTTTTATCTTCTCGGATGCAGCGTTCTTCGTATATGACGAAGTGTCTTCAGCGCTCGAGAATCAAATCGCATAACGAAATTCCTTGACGTAAACGATAGAGTTTCGCTGAGGGGGACAAAGCGAAAGTTGTCTCGCGCTGTGTGCCGTTGAATCAGACACGGACAGCGTGCTTCCCTAATCGTGTGACAATTATCACAATAACATTGATCAAAAAAGGAAAAAAATAAAATACAGAAATAAGCATAAATTAATAGCAATAGCGATAACAACGTGAAGAAGACTGGCCACGGTAGTGTATGGTTTATAAATACTCTCTTTACATCTATATATCTTTATATTTATTTATATATGTATATAAATATAAGTATATTTATTGCGCGTCGCGCCGTGGCGAAATTCGTGGGCCCCGGGATATCTATGCGAGAAAGCGCGGTACACTGATATTATTTTTGTAATCGTGTACGCCGGTACGGAGTATCCAGAGCGATAGGCCGCGCCCAGCTTTGCCCCCACTCTTGTCACAACAAACATCGCGAATTTGGTCACAATCCCCACCCAATCTTGTCACCCTCCGCGTGCATATCTGTAGATGCTTGTGTGCGCTGGTGTTTTGGTATACGTGCAGATAACAGGCGTGTGTAAGGGGCTTGTAAACTGATCGCTATGTGCAAAAGCGTACGGACATTTACGTGCGTATGACTAGGAAGGAAGCTTGATCGCGCGGGTGCGCGCGCTCATGATCTTTTCCCCACCAACGCCTTTTCCCCTCCATTTACTATGAAGTATATACGTATACGCATATCGGCGTCACTCTCTCTCTTCTATTTCATCGGTTCTGCTTTCTCAGCCTCGGAATAGCC
Source organism: Venturia canescens (assembly GCF_019457755.1). Taxonomy (NCBI): domain Eukaryota; kingdom Metazoa; phylum Arthropoda; class Insecta; order Hymenoptera; family Ichneumonidae; genus Venturia; species Venturia canescens. The sequence continues at coordinate 18,927,022 of NC_057421.1, forward strand.
ACGGTGCCCCCACCTTCCTACTCCTCGTGCGGCTCCTCTCTCGTCGCGGATGAATCGAGACGCCCGGCGCCGAGCTCCCCTCCCCGTTACCCTCTCCCTTTCTACTACTTTTTCTCGTGTACTACGAAACAACAAAAAATGGAATAGCTCGGAACTGGGAACAATGAAATTTCATAGTTTTGTGAAAATTCGTTGGGTCTTATTTGGAGGAGGTCCGCGAATGGCAGTGGAGTACGTTCCATGGGTTTTTTCTACTCGCGCGACACCGCTTTCTGTTATTCCGTTTCTCGCGATAGTCGGATGGATATTTAGTCATGAGATGGAAAAGGTTTTTTCAAGCGGTCGTTGAAAAAACATTTTCTCACCTTCGCAGGCTGGCCGATGGAAACGTTTGACGATAATGAGCGAGATTGTATGACGTGAAATTCGTAGCTATCGCCCCGCATCGAGTCTGGTACACGAGATCGTTCGCCCGCGCAATTTGGAAAATGCGTGACGTCATTCCGCCTCGCCGGTCTTTTCTGTATCCATCTTCCTTTTGTTCTCTCCCTCTTTTTCTTTCTTCGAATCCCTCTTGCGCCTGCGTTCGTTGGCTCGTGTGCTCCGAGTCTGGGAGACATCTGGTGGGCGCCGGTACACAACGCGGCCGCTACGGCGACGCTTCGTACTTCGGCGTCATTGAGCCGCCGACAACGCTCTGGGTACCGGCGCCGCTTTTATCCCCACTCCGCAATATCTCTTCCTAATATATACACGAAGCTATGTGCTTGGGTCTTTGACCATGTCTATATAGACACGATGAAATCCACGAGGAAGAACGACAACGACCCCGAGCTGAAGCAACTGCGCCATGCCCAGAGCCAGAAGACGTCGATCGAGCCGGCACAAAACAAGCATGGCATACTAGAATCATCGTCGTAGCTCTCACAATCTGACCACCACCCGCCAAGGCCAATCCACTTCTCATCCTTCTCTCTCTTCCCCTCTCGCCCTCTCCGCCGTGCTCCCTCATTGTGTGCCCCACCATTGACGATCCACGTGGATAGATATCCTCGTAAAGCGCCGCCGCGACCACCGCCCTCCTTGTACACATATCCACCCGCACTCGCTCGCACCCACCTATCACACGGTTAAAACGATCGCCGAACTATTCCAAGTACTGCGAACCGTGAGATTTTAATATTAGCGCGACGGCCGATCATTGAAGAACCTTCGTTTTTCATTATTCTTATCGAACGATGTTGACATCGAATCCGATCATTTTTCAACCCCTCGAAGGCCCGAGGTCTTCGATCCGAAATCTTTGAATAACTTTAACTGCATTTTACTTTTTCAATCATTTTAAAAATCGTCGTCCATGCGAGCTTTTGGACAATCGATCCCGTACCGTTTCTTCGGAAAAATCGTTGAATTTAGCGCGCTGACCAAAAGATGTTTCATGCAGTACGAGAATATTAGACTGTCAGTCGATGGTCACCAACAACATGTGCTATCATCTCGCAGTGAACCTTCAGCTATTCCCCGCCAGACCTCACTCGATCCAACCTCTACTTTGTCGACCCAAACTTTCCCGAGGTCTCGGTCCACCGCTACGTTCCACCAGACACAACTGGATCAACTTCCACGCGAGTTCTGGCGTTCGTTTGACTCAGCCTCATTTTTTAAACGGTGTGCTACTTCAAGATATTTTACAGTTCATAAACCGAGAGAACGTTCAGTTTGGAGATTCCTCTTTGTCAATGGAATACCCACTTCTCATGCTGATTGGAAAAATTATCTCTGTACACATTTTTCTACCATATAATTTAACATTCGATAGCGTTCACACGATTTTCCAGGAGTCGTCGACGCCCGGATTGAAGAACTCGAACAAGGAGCGCCAATCGTGGAAGACTGAAGTTCCAAAAAGCATATACCAGCATGGGAACTTTACTTGGGATCTGTTTGGGCGAATCAGAAGAAAAACGATGTTGCGAGAGCTGCAGGTTGATTCCGTTAGTTCGTTGCCAGGACTAGAAGGATTCGTGTCTTCTGTATACAACTGAGCGATTTCAGAGGACCGAAAGGGCGTATTCTGCACGCAAAAAGGAACGTTGAGCATTGTAAAATACGCCTATTGTCAATCTGCGACTGAAAAATGATCATGTAGAATTTTATTTAGCCGCAGAACTTATGGACCTTCGCATAACTCCGATGCTCTTCGATAGTGGAATTTCATGGCTGGACGAAAGTCCTAAAATTCCCAATGGAGTGTTGATGTAGTCAGGGGCGAATATTGTACCCCAAAAACTATTGTACAACGCGGCCAAGGGCCTGCGAATTCGTGCTTCTACAGACACTCCATTATCTTCGCGAAGATGAAGCAGGTAAGAAAGTCACGGTCTAAGCTTATTTCTGTTGCTAAGCTGTAAAAGGGCATAACACACCCATAATTTAACGCACAGAGGACTCCACGGGCAGAGGCTTCCACTCCCGAAAGGTATTTATTTTTAGACCGAATTTATTACACTCAACCTCGAACTCACCCGTAAAGCCCACCTGCGCTTGAGGAAGAGTGCAAATATTTGGTTGTTCCAGATGAGAGAAAGTTTCTCTGCCTTTGCAATCTTCATCCAAGTTTCTTTATTTTAGTATCTGCTATTCCTGATCCGAATAAAAATGCACTAAAATGGCGAAACTTTTATACTTGGATATAGAAATTTCGATGTCTGCTTCTCAAGCTGAAATGATTGGTGAGTCAATGATTAATCCGTCATTTGAGGTTCGTATGACCTTAAGATGACAGTCGAATATTAGTAACAGAGACTTGGAGAACTCGAAGTTCCTCTTTGCATTCTCTCTGTCCAAACAATTTTCCGAAAACTCCTTCCGTCATCTTATTAGCACGAATTAAAGAGGTTCGGTAGGAAATTGTGATTGTGTGCTATATTTAAGTCGATACGCAGCACACGGAGCGGTCCAGAACTTTGCGGTTTTCAAGAGCAGCGTGTAATCTTTGTGATTGGAGAGGCAAGGGTGGGACAGAAGGGCAGAATGGACGTCGGCAAAGACCAACGAAATAACTAATTTATGTGCAGGCCAAATGAATTATTGGCCTGATGAATTCGACCTTCCCTTCGGCTTCGTTTAAGAGTTTGGCCCGAGTCCCGTGATTACCTCGTCAAGTGAAGCCCGAGCTCCTAGCTCATGAAGGCAAAGGAGAGAGGGGATGTTTCGAGTGACTCGTGGTCGCACGATCTTTCGCGTCATCGTCTACTCGATCTGCTCTATAATCGTTTACTTGGCCCTTGAGGGCAATAGATCAGAACGAAGGGCAGAAATGTCATTTGCCCCTTCATTCCTGTTCCCACTGCTCGTTACTATTCCAAGGAAATCGTTTTGTCACAGCGAAAGATGCATCCATTATACCCGAAAACTTTCTGAGTACTGTGCCCTTAAGTTTGATGCAAATAGTACTAACAAAACTGAGCTCGAAAAACGTAAAATAAAGTGATGCTACGAAGACTAAAACGTTGAAAGAGTTTGGGAAGAGGGTGCGAGTTTTCTGCTGCAATTTCATAGACAAGCAACAAAAGTAAACATTCGAACGTTTTACACTGCCAATACACAGATCGTCAACGATACTGGGGCGAATAAAAAAGCCACGAGAACGAGTCTATGCGTTTGAGGGATGACACAATCTGGAAGGGATAGCGTTTTTTTTACTGCTGGCCACAGCAAGTTTTTAGAATGCCAAAGACAACGTTCTAGGGAAGTACTTAGAGACTTTACGCGCTTCGCCGAGAAGATAATCGCGTTTGGTCATTCGACGAAATTGGTCGAACGAGAGCTGCTCAGCGTGCTTCATATACGAAAATATGGAAACTCGTGATTTTTTGCTTTCGAGAAAGATCATGGTGGTGGGTGCACAGGTGAGGGAACCGGAAGAATTTTTTTCATCTGTTTCGATTTTCAATTATTTTGAACAATAAATATTGATACGTTCGCTGAAAAAAATATCGCTCGCCATATTCTTTCACGCAGGGGTGATCCAATCGCTCGATCTCCGAAGCCTGATGGTTTCAAGGTCGTAAGCAGAAAATTTCACAGCATATGTTGGCATATGATGTGATGAAAAAAAGTGAAGAGTCTAAAGATAGTCTGGCGATATAATTACACTGAACTATATCGCTGTCTAGGCCCAACCTTGTGTGGGTTGCATAATGAGACAGAGAGAAAGTGCAGTCTGGGGCAACTAAACAGAAACAGCAACAAAATTTTGGGGTAGGTTAAGGGAAAGTAGGGGGCGCTCGAATGGTCCCTCACAAGGCCATCGATACTTTCGAATTTTTTATTCTTTATTTCAGTTCTCGTAAATAACCGGGCGAATAAAAAATTAACTGAATTTTTCGATTCTCCACCCTCTTATGATTGTTTATTCACCAAATCTTTAGAATGTTCTATTGAATTTACAGGCTTTTTGACAATAAAAAGTGTTCTTTATTAACTTTTTCGTATTCGCGACTGTGGTGTCATCTTAAGGTATCCCTTTCACGAATCCGAATATTCCACAAATAACTGATTTTAAATTACAGTCAAGTGCATGCGAATAAATTGGCGAAATGGGAGCTCATGGAGATTCCATTATCACCAAATTTCTATTCAATAATTCATGTACTAAATAATTCTAAATTCCTGATACAAACTTTCTCACAGATAAAAAAAATATACGAAATCCATAGCGACGACAAAAATAAAGGGTTGCCAAATGCTTAAAAGAGATATTAACGATAGAAGTTGAAAAAATGCCAGAAGCTTTTCCTATATAACCGCAACTTTTCAGAGGTTGGAAATCAGTCAAAATTTCGAGTGCTCCAATTTGCGCCACCAAAAAATACGCTCATGCCAAAGGAATACCTTAATCAAAGTTTGAATATTTGAATAAAATGAACAAAACATCCCTCGAATGTTACACCTGTGAAGGCAATTTTTGAGACTTGCATTACGTTTTTTTGTAATTTACGTTTGAATATATTGTTTTTCCGAATAAAATAAGAAAACTACGTTCTAGAAGGCCGACGGGAAATCAGCATAGAAATAAGTAACAAATGGTTTTCGGGACCTTCGGAAATATATCTATAACTAAACCGTAAGCCATACCGATCGCCAGAGTTCCTTTTTACAACGGTTCTCTCGCGTCCCGATGAACGAGACGAGATCTTCGTCGAAGGATCAGCGCAACGATTGTGTATGAGTTTCGTATACGTGTATGGGGAGTGCGATTTCGGGCGCCTTTTGCTGACCTCGAACGAAGCGTAAAAATTAATCGATTTCGACCTGGTCCTATACTCGTGAGCGATTTTGCTGCTATTTCTTTCCCCGTCCCAGGCGCAGTGATCGACAAAACGATGGAGAGTTTTGTACAAACACTGCTATGGAAGAACCGCCGTTTTTAGGGACTTGTTCTCGTCATACAGAAATCGCAAATGCGGTGCGAATACACACAAAATGGAAAGTAATGTGGCTGATGTTTTCGTTAGAACCTATAAAAACCCGAAAAAAATGGGAAATTTTATATTTTTAGCGAGTTTGAAAATAAACGCTTCCAAAGAGGAAGAATATCAGTTCAACGTGCTGTGAATGTAGAACTTCGCAATTTTTTCGGCTTTTTATAGGTTTATATGGACAGAAAATCCATGAGAATGGAAAAAAATGTAGAATTTTTGATGCAGACAATAATTACGATCTCCACATTGTACCCAGCTGGGAAACTTCGACAATCAGACTTGGCGCATAAACCATCTACAAATTAGTATTTCTCACATTAAAAAAATGTTTTTGTACTCTTGAAATATCCTTGAAACTATACCGAAAAGTTCGCTATACTCAGTTATTTCCGTCTATCCAAAAAAATTCCCTACAACAATCGATTTTTTTGACTTTCCAAAGCAGAACCCTCCTTAAAGCAACCGCCGCACGAATATATTTTTTGAAGAATTATTCCAATGGGAAATATACTCCTAATCCATGTTAGTTCATCGTGTTAATCAGCATGTTAATTGAAATTTTTTAAGGAGTTTTCCGTACTCGTTTGAACATATAATGCTGATAGACATGCAAGATCTCAAGTTGTTCCAACGTAAATGTAAGAAAATTCAAGTTAAATGCTTTATTCACAAAAGCCAGTTTTGACATTTTTTCACTGTGTAATTCGTTTGTCTTTGAACACTCTGTGTGTAGTTTCACCCTAACTGTGGCAGTTCGTGACTAAGAATAATTGGGAGTTACGAGTTATATTCCGAAGACAAGATCATCTCGTACACGCCAGAGCAAACGCCACGAATTTTGAGTGGGTGACGTGATTATACGAGTATGTGAGTCACTCTGTTCCGGCGTCTAAGTAGTGCATGCGTGCGGGTTAGTTTGTCTTGTATGAAAAATAGGAGAATGACGGTGCGTATGCGATTCTCGACGCACCAATGTTTGGCCGAATATTTTTATTGGCCAATTTACAAAGTACGGAGTGCATGAAGAGGCTCGTTTCGTCAAGATTTCGGCGATCATTGAGGCTCTGAGGAACTGTGTATTATCAGTCACGTTCGATCTCGAAGTGCTTCGATGGCTAATGATGAATGACTTAGATTTTTTCGTTAGATATGCAGTTCCAACGAGACATCAATTTTGAACTAATGAGGTCTTTCGATGCTGCTTCCGATAAAATCTGCTTCAGTCCATCGGAGCCAATTGGGTTTCCTCACTTTTACTCGTATTTATTTGAAGCTTAAGTTATAAAATTATTTCAACCTCCTGTAATTAATGACACGAAAGTCGTCCGATTCGTTGTTCCATTGTAAATAAATGCTGAAAAATTCTCTTTGTAATTTTATTTTACGAGATGCAAATAACTCACGATAAAAAAAAAAAAAAAACCAAACAAAATGAGGCGCACCGTAAAAAAACCACTCAAAGAATAAACCATCTACGAACGACATGAAATTACAAGCAAAATAAAGTGTACAAAAGATAAAGTGACATTTCACAAAAACGTATAAATACCAAGCTCAATTGAACGTACAACTGTGAATTCGAAAAATCATTTGGAGAAGGCAGTAAACGTATTTAAAGTATAAAATATTTCACACAGGGGGGAATAAGCAGGGAATAAACTTACCTCCATCCGTTGCCGACCTGGTCGACCGGGATTTCCGGTAGAACAGTGCCGCTACCCCTGAAAGCATAGGAAGCAGAAAAAAACATATTTTGTAGGAAGTGGCTTGAGAACGGGACGAGAGGAATATCAAGGCGTTAAAGATGGCTACCCGGATGCTCGCAATGTGTCTTTTACTCGCATAATGTGTACGTGTTTCAGCTAGGCAACACAATAGGGTAAGACCCATATGCACGTACTGTTTTTCCACATCCCTTATTCTACTTTTCTGTCTATGCATAGTCTTCTCCGATCAGTTCTATTTATAAAAAGCAGCAACCCCTTTTTAACGCTTCCAACGTGGCTCCTTTCTGCTCGCATTTCCTAATAGACGTATGCTAAGTGTGCGCAAAGACATTTTATGAAATGCGAGGTGGAGAGACATAGGGAAAGAGAGACAGAGAGAAAAGGCGGAAGAGGGTAGATCCGAATTGGCATGCAAATCGCTCATTGTCCGCCAAACCGACTACTCGTCCAACCCTTTCGTTGCACCAAAGAGCATTTGCTTCTATCAACTTTTTTTTCATTCTTATTATTCCTGCGCTCGACTACTCTCAACGTATGAGAATTGAGTGCTCGAGTTTTCGTTAAATTTCAACTTTTGCTGAGATTTTTTTGCAATTTAATTTCTGAATTGCTCGACGCTGGTCGGCAGCATTTTGCAGAGACATTTTTTCGATAAATATCTGTAAAAATGATTTCAATCGAAATTCTTTGCCAGTTTTATTTTTCGTCGCCTCAACGGGCATTGGATAATGAAACTAAAAGTGCAGGCGCGCCTCCAATGTCTTGTGGGGATCACCCATTTGAAAATCGCTCAACTAACGAGCCGTAAATTGAGGGCAGATAGTGTCTCGGAATTGTTGATCATAAACCTGGTAATACGTTTTACGTAAGTCGATCGTTACGTATAATTAGCATAATATAGACATTTTGCGATAAAAGCACATTCGAAGGAGTCGAAAACGTGCGCAACCATCGTACTGGCTCCTCCAACGATCGATCGAAGCGTGGCTATGCGCCAGTGCTTAAGTTCCATTTAGTATAATCCACTGGGACAGTACGTGATACGCATGATCTCACATATTCGAGTGACAAACGAGATGGAAGGAAAAAATATTAATATCCAAGGTTGATAGGATCGAAGGGCCAGGTGCCGTGGAGCGAGTCTTTCATCAAGCGCAACGAAAATGAGGACGACGAGACGTTCGTCGTCAGGTTAGTTCCTCTCCTCGCCTCGGTTACGCCAATTACACCGAATCGCCATTAAATATCTGAGCCTCGCGCCCTTATCCTTTCTCATACGTATATTTACACGTGCACGGTCGTGTATGGAGATACGATAGGCGACTACGAATCTTAATTGGATGCCTGAATAAGTCGAATGAAGTGTTTGATGCTGAAAGAAAAAAGCTGCATCGTACGACGGCGTCACTTCAGGGGAATTTCAATCAGCCTACAAGCCGTTCAGAAAGACGGGGAATCCTGCGCGGATTCTTATTTTCAACGGCCCTCCGACATTTCCACTTCGCCTTTCTCATTGCATAAAATTTCACATGTTCTCAATTCTTTTTATTTTGCTTCCTCATTCTCTCGCAGGCTGATTTACAATTTATCAGGCTCGTCGGAGACCCCGTGCAATTTGGGGTCCAGGTGAATTCAATCCGGAGCCAAAGACTGCCCAGGTTTTTGCCCTTCGATAATATTCGGGCTGAAAGGTATCGAGTTTTTCTTCATTTACCTCCCGATGCACATGGCCTGATAGCATCTGGAATGCACATTAAAACTGCACGCTACAAGGGACTGGTGTCGTATCGAACAAAATAACTCCGAATTATTTCGAAATTATCGAGCCATGGGACTTTTAATGATTTGCAAAAAATCTCCGACACTGGCTGAGCGTTTGATTTTCTAAGGTACTGACGACGCAGAATCGTTGACGATCGTAAATACGGATCGCAGCATCGCTCCAGTACAGCCACCAGTTGAATGTGCTTAATTAAAATGATGAACGTATTTAAATGGACCGATAGAAATGAGTTGAAAAATAATGAACCTGAGACTTTGAATGCTTTACCGGAATTCGAGCAAGTGCGATAAAATGAAATGAAATCTGCAGCAGGTGCGCCGGAATTGAGTAAATTGCACCTGAAAATCGGGGCTTTTACCGAAGGTAACTAAAGGCCAGGAGGCCTGAGATGAGGCGACTTTACGATCAGAGGCGGTTGTCCCCGTAGTCGTGTGCCGGAAGAGCGAAAAATCTCGCAACGACGCCGGCGCGTCAAAGCGGAACCGAAAGTGCATCATCGGGAGCGCCATTGAAAAGGACCGAAGGAAATAATGGTCGAAAAAACGAGAACGGCAACGCAGAGAAACGGGGATAACAATAATTATTGCACGTCAGCGTGCTTCAATTTTAAGGATAATTAAACGACGCGAGAACCGATGGAAGGGGGATGTAGCAAGGGAGAAAGGGGGTGAGATGCGTTGCAGAACGTTTCCTCATCACCTGCGGAGTTCGAGAAGGAGCTGTAAACGAAATCGTTCTACGCGGCAGGGCCTTCTTTAACGCTTTTTTCTTCTATTTCCGTTCGTTCTTCTCTTCCTGCACGCTTCTCGTATTAAAAAGAAAAAATCGAGAGATGGCCTCGTTGGGCTTTCTTTCATTGGGGTTTATTGAATTTTTATGTGTGTCTGCGCCCATGCATTTGTGGACCGATAATTGTGTGTACAATTGACTTTTTCGGAGTCAATGCACCAGACAAATGGCCTACGGCTCGTCCAATTATAGCGAAACAATGCAGTCTCAAAAATATTGGGGCAGGTCTGAACACAAAATATACCAGTAAAGCAATCCCTTAGGAGCAAAGACTCAGAGCTCAAAAACGTCGAGAAAATTCTTTATTTCGAACACAGACACGAAGCTCGTCTCGCCTTTGTTTCTTGAGAGCTCGGCGTCAACACTGGATTTGATATTTGGTTGAAAAACAGTAAATGATTAGTGGAAAATGGGATGATTCCAAGTGGCTAGCAGCATCCTGTGACTCGGTGGCTGCCTCTAAGTCATTCCGTCGATATCGCATCTTCAGAGTCTGCGAAGGACAAGGAATGGCGGGCCAGAGAAGGAAAGAAAGATGAGGGAGTCGTTTGGCGGGCAGGACTATATAATCGCATTTTAGGATGGCGCCTCGGTACTTCGCCGTCTTCCCACGAGGCCTCTATCCATCTTGACGCCGTCGAGAAACGTCACCGGCGAAATAGCAGGGGAAGCGGCACTAGCCAAGTGCGCAAATTGCATTCCGTCTGTAGACGAGCCGAAGGAGGATCGTTCCCGAACGATTGAAGCGGTTTAAATTGAAAAGGTCTCGTCTTATTACGCTCTCGATACTCGTGATGGATTCCCCCGTTTTCATTGACGCGTCTAAAAAGACTTCCGAATAAGCGCCGATCGATTGATCTGCTCATTTGTTCAAACGCATTGGATAATGACAGCTTGTACGTCACTTGGAACGATGATGATTAATTAATCGTAACGACGATTACTTTCTCAAGGAATCACAACTACCCAACGAACCATTTTATTCAAACCATTTGATCGAAACGAAAAAAAGTCGACGGTGTTCAAACGAAATGTATCATATCTGCCGAGTATCCCTCCACGATCTCGCAGTTGACTATTTTATTAGCAAACGAATCCGGGCAAGAGGAAAATGATACTTTGAGCAAACATGTCCCCTGTATGAATAACAATGTCCACGATTCGTTAATATTTACAGCACACATATTACCCTATCGAACAAACTTGATCTTAAGCCTTCGCACTGTTTTTCACTCCCCACATGCAGAAATATGTTGGGCTTTTGAGAAGACGCTCGTTTTGTATTCACGTGAGAAAAAAATGTGCAAGATTTAGTTCGGTCAACGAACTCCTGATCGGTTGAAGAAAGAGAAGAGTGAATACAGAAATGGAAATCGAGTGAGCATCGAACATAGGAAGGGCGTGTTCTTAGATGCTCTTTGAAAAAAAGAATTTCGCATCGCATAGAAGATGTATAAGTTGTTCTTAAGCTTTACACCAGTTTTGCGGCGTTTCCCCCTCGTCACTTCAGTGAATCGTTCTCGTGATCTCAAACGTCAATTCTTACTACGAACGATATGCACATATTTATCTAAACGTGTATATTTATGCACATGTTAAAAAGGGAGCACAGACGTTCGTTCGCCCTTTAATCCAACTAAAAAGTCACCAATTCACTTCACGAATTCATATTCATTTTTATTCCCGCGATACTATGAACGGACTAACGAGAACAAACAATAAAAGAGATTCTTCAGTTCGATTAAACGTTCTACATTTTTCAAGCGTGGCCATGGTAAGCAAGTGGAGAAACTCGTTATTTCGGTGGCCCTTTATTTTTTTCCTTTCGCTACTGTATCTTTATCTGTCAATCTTCGATTCGCTTTTTCTTTTATGCGAATACAAACACGAATTCGCTCTCAAGACCCTTTTTTATTCATACTCACTGCATGCGTGAGAGATCGTGACATTTCCTGTCATGGATCCTTTTCTTATTGTCGTAAGCCTCACAAGAATCTGGTTGCATTGCAATATTTACACTGAAAACAACGAATCAAAATTCCACCTGAGTTCTGCGAATTATGAAACTTTCAGACGTTTTCAGCCGTTCATAAGCAGCAACTGCACTGCCTCACGGAAGAGCTTAAATTGTGATTTTAAAAAATCGAGTAAGACGAGTCTACTTACGTACAAAATTCATGATAACTTCAATAAACGCACGTGCGAAACAATTTTCTACCAGAGGAAAAAGTAACTCAATTTCTTGAACGTTCTGGCAGTGGTCGGTCACTCGCAGATGATTTTTTTCCTCAAGTTTTATCGAAAATATTTCGTCATAATCTTTACAGCGAATGGTTGAATGGAAAAGTAAGCGGTAGATCTCCACGAATCGTCGTGTCCGTAAGATTTAAAAAATTAATTTTTCTACAAAAGTTTGGTGTCTCGGCTTGCTATTTCTCCAGTGGCGAGGGATGCACTTTTGATTCTTTGTACGCAATAATCTGTTGGACGTAAAGTATTGGAGTTCGTGAAAAAAACTCCCTTAAGCACGCACCCACAGCCATCGATCAATTACGTTTGTTTGTCATATTTATAAACAGTGATTGAGAGATGGAGTCGAAAGTGGACGGATTCGGTACGTATATACGTCCACACAAGTGCATTTCGCATGGAGAAAGAGGGGAGATGAAGAAGGAGCGTTATTGCACGGCAGACAGAGGAGCTATGCAACAAGTGGAGTCTCGTGCGCGGCTGTGGCGCCGCGTAGTATCGCCGATATGGTAGGCACACGCGCGCATACAGGATGCATTGAATCGAACGTTGTTGCTTCGTGTGAGAGGAGAGAAATTTGCAAAAAGACGAGAGAGCGTGCGCTAACGTCGTTGTCGTTGGCGTTGTGCAAGAGGAAAAATAAGAAGCGACGAAGGAAAAGAAAGAGGAAGAGGAAGAAGAAGAAGAAGAAGAAGAAGAAGAAGAAGAAGAAGAAGAAGAAGAAGAAGAAGAAGAAGAAGAAGAAGAAGAGTGGAAGGGTGAAGCACACAACGTTGGGTTGGCGAGCGCAGGGCTGAGGGCTTGGGGAGGAGTTGAAGCACGAGGTCGGCACGCGCCGCATGCAACGATTCACACTCAGAATAATGGAGGGGATAAAATCGGGGTGAGGAGAAAAGGGGCCAGAAAAAGAAAGAGGAAGAAAGAATGAGAAAGATAGCAACTGCAGTGGCAGCCTCAATGAGATAAAGGCGCTTATGTGTGCGCTTGTATGGATGGGCGGTATGAAAATACACCGTGATCCACGAGCAAGGGGTGCGCAACACCTTTTTCACTTTCGTCGGATATATAACTGACGTTAGAACTGCTGAATTTGAGGGTGGATTTCTGATCGATTGAGAAAATAGATGGCGAAACATTGAAGACCACAGATGATTGTAAAATCTGTTTCCAATCCCAGTATATTCGGTCGTTCAGCGAGTGATTGATTTTGACGAAAAGTTGTTTATTGTTTCTGCAATTTTTCTGTATGAGAGAAAAAAGTAAGTTGATTTAATTGTACGTTAAGAAATCAACGATGATTTTGTTGCATAAAGATTTTGTAAAACTCTGGTTCAATAACTGCACCGAATCAAATGCTCTCCCAAATCGCTAATCAGTAAAAGAAGCTTGTATCAAGAGCATTTCACCGAATGTATTTTTTATTAATACTTGGGGGCATGTGTACTAAGGCATGAAAAAACTGTCGAAAGTGCTGGGATTATACATCGGCGAGAAATGAGTCACAGGTGCTGACTACGATACTTGGAAGAAGGCTCGTCAGGAAGGGGAACTCTGTCGCATCTCACGTTCTTTGTACTTCGCTCACTAAATAACCTGCGCGCGACCATATATCAGCGGCTTCAATTGCCTCGTTTATAAACTTGCTCGTGGTGGAATACGCGTTGATGGCAAACGAGTCGTTATGCAAATCGTAAGATCTCGTAGACTCCTCGGGAAAGTACCTTTATAGACTCCGAGTGCGTAATTACTCGTCGGATGATCCATAAACCGTAATGAATAACCGCACAGCAAACTTCAACAACTTCGCCCCTCGGAAAGCAGCTTTTTTACGCTGCATCCGACAATTTCCTTGCTGCACTTCCGACAGAAAATAAATTATTCAAACTCCAAGTTCAATAACGATTTTTCGAAAAAATATCAAAAATAAATGCCATTTCTGCAGAATTAAACGGCTGACCGGAGTGCTTCGAATCCAAGGACCTATAAATCGGCCCCCACGATAAACGTGAATCAGGACAGCATCGATCTACCCTCGTGCACCGGTATAATCCAGCCCACAGGATGGGCACTCGTGTTAAATGATTTTCGCAAGTGCAAATGCGGCTCATACGTCGGGGGTTCAATGCATGCGTATATTGAAGTCCGCGTACGCAATTGAGGGGGGTAAGACCCATGGCATGAGGCTGACTGAGCGTAAAAAAGGGTGAGGGGAAAGGTACGTACGCACTACCTGCTAACGTCACACGACTCAATTGCAACCGCGTACTGTTCGCCTGATGCATTTATGCATCCGATACACTTAACATAACACATAAATTGACTGCGAGGAAATGGAAGGTCGTAACTACCATGAGAATGGCTTTTTGCTTGTGGCAAATATACGCCATTAGGTCTGTCAGAACCGATCCGTCGATGTTTTTGCGCGTGCAATGTACATGCACCGTGGCCTTGTTATGCAAAAGCGAAAAGTGCAACCCCTTCGAGTACGCGGAGCATACTAGAGGAGGGTGTGAAAACAGGGATTGCCCTGAATGTACGTACACGTGAAGACGAGGGCAATGCACGATTATCGCTTAATGCACCGAGCGTAAATGCATATATACTAATGCATACAGTATCGTGGGTACGATAAATTCTTTTGGATCGAGTAGGGTGCATTGTTTGGTACATTTATAGAGCTACAGGTGGAATCCAGTGCAGTGCGCCGAGAAGGGAAGAATTATGTACGTGGGGCTAATGATGTCAAGTGTAGATGAAATATTTGTCGAAAATGAGTCAACGGGGATTGATCAGCCCGAACAGAACTCGCGTCAAACATGATTTTTTAATCTGAGAACGAATTTTTAAGGAGTTCGCTCTAATTGGATGGTCAAAAAAGATTATTTTCACGAATTTTTTTGATCGCTATAAATTATAAATATGGATGTAAAAAGTGTTAGGCCTGAAAAGTACACTCTTAAAATATAGAATTTTTTTTTTATATTCATTTTGCACAGTTTTTGTACAGAAAAATGGAGGGGAAGACAGGTCAAAAAAAAAGATGGGTGGGCGCTGTTGATAAAATCCCTGGAACGAATGATCGGAGAAAAAAATAAAAATGGTTTTAGATTCAATTGGTAAATGACTATAGCGCATATCATACGATTTGTGATTTTCTAAAAAGTGACAAAATGGCTGGCATTTTTCTAAAAACTACGAAAAAGCACGTTCTTTTTCGTCGTTTTTTGCAAAAATAAAATAGTTTCCCTCAAAATTTCAAAATTCGTATGATATGCGCTACAGCTATAGTTATAAAGAACATGTGATAAAATTTTGGTAAGGATCCGTACAATAGTTTCGGAGATTCTATCAGCGAGCCGTCCGAAAACGTAATTTTGAGAAAAACGCGTTTAAAAAAAGGCAGGTACACGGTTCGCCACTCGGCGGTACGTATTAGTGCGCTCAGACAGCCAAGTAAACGTCGCTCAAAAGTGCACTTAGACTGCTCAGATCTCTATCCATATGAATACTTTCGAAAGATGCAAATAAAAAAATCGATTTTTTGAAAATTCTAATCAACGTGAGGTTGAAGATCAAAAAATCCGGATGGGTGAAGCGGCTTTTCGGTGGCGTTTGAAAGTAACGGAAAAAGTGCATTCTGGTACGTGGTGCACGTTGCTTTTAAATTCATTTTTTCAAACTTAATGTCAAAATGCTGCTGCGAGTCTCGATTATTGTTGTGAGCACGTTACACAGCTGTTATTAATTGTATTTCGAATGACACCATACGCGAGATCCAGACACGAACAGTTGAGCTGAGCGAGCTCGAATTCCAATGGCTCCACTTACCACTGTTGTGGTCAACCGGATCATTATTTACCACGAAGCTGCATTACCTTCGATATGCGAAGGAATCCTAATTTGTGCTAATGTGAAATACGGATCAGAGAAAAAGAAGGAAAGGTGATCCGTGCATGTGGGGAAAAACGAGGGGAGAAGTGGGCGTGAGTGTTATGTACGAGGTTCTGAATGAGCTCCTCGCCTCAATAGGATCGATCGAAACTTCGTATCGCGAGATAATCCGAACCCTTTGCACGTGGAGATCTTCGAATGGAGGAGTGTACAGAGGAGGAGAGAATAAAGAAGGTTGAACCGTTACTACTGTGCACCACGCGTACGAAAATATCTGATTTGATATCAAATTTTTGTAGGTAATATATCAAAAATTTGTTCTCCTGGCAAACAGTAAAAGTTCACCAGAATTTTTTTCAAAAAGCCTAAAAATTTTTATTTCTCTTCATATTTTTACAGTCCGTCAAGAAGGCTGCGAAGAAATGTCGGTGAGTATTTTACTTCAGTAAACACTGAATAGCATTGGCCTAACGAACACCACGGAAATTCCAGTTTGTCTCCATAACACATAAGTGCATGTTGAGTCCACATACGTGTACAAAAATTATGGCATTTGCAAGGGAGAATATCATAATGTCGAAGGTGCACGTGTCTTCGATGCAGCCTTACATCGTGTGGTCAGGACCGTCTTGTCGTTGTGGCAAAGTGCACGAAACTTCTGGTGGTGACAACATTGTACCTGACCCAAAGTTTTAGTTGCTTTGTGCTCCTATTTCCCTCACATGGGCAAGCAATCACTCGTCTAACTTTGAATTTTTATTTCACCGTTTATGAAACGTTTCACGGTTATTGAGAGACCAAAAACCCATCGGTGATGTCAACTTCCCACATTTTTGATGGTTACTAATTCAGGAAAATGGTGTTAATTTATAGAAATATTGAAAGCATTTTGAATAAGCATTTCGCTACTTATTGAAGGCGTCCATCAATTTTTCATCATTTTTCTCCTCGAAAATTCAAAGTACAGTGAAATAAATGAAAACGGAAAAGTGACGAAAATGACATTGAAGCTCGCGTTGACGCAACGAAAAATAATTCATATTGATAAACTAAAATAAATATATTTTTGAGTAAAAGAAAAGAGCGATCGTTCTTCCGCTGATCTGCAAAATCGTTCGAAAGTATATTTGTACCGATGGTCCCAACAGTGAGGAGGGTTGGACCCCCAGTTACGGTTATTGTTCGCGCATACCAGTTACTCCCTTTTTTTATTCTTATCCATCTTGATTTTAGTTTCTTTCTTATTCGATGCATACATTCACGCGCCCCTTTACAGCATCTTTGCCCCTGGCGAGTTTCTCGGGCAAGCATCATTATTGTCTCCTCCTCGTAGTGCTTTCCTTGAGCTTCTTATGCGTCATATTTTACATTTGAAACATATTGGTTTGTATGGAAATTAATGTAAGACCGCGTGGTGCTCAGTCATTCGTTATCTGAAATTGCAGCATTTATTTAACTCCGAGCGAAGAGTAAGTATAAATAACCTGTGCAATTCGGTCGCAGAATGTAGCTGAGTTAGTAATTCGGAAACTATCGGCTTTCATCTACCCTGTCTCGATACTTCCTCCTGGTGCTCCTGACCATTTTTGTGAAATTTAATTGTTTTGAAAATAGTACTTTAAAGTAGTTTGGCCATTCGATAAAGTACGGTGAACGTCCACTTTTTTTGCGGTAAATGATAGTTTAAGGTCTCCTGATAACGAAAAACACAGTTCCGGGGCTTCTTACGGGGCAAAATTTTGAGTTATTTTATTTACAATTTTAACGCGATACTCTATGGGAGAACTCACAATAATATTAATTGTGAAAAAATTGTACGGTGTTTGAGCTTCGGAATCGTGAAGAAAATTTATCACAGATTCCGTTTCTTTAAAAAAAAAACATTGCTTTACGGGGCTTTTAAGAAAGAAAACATGGAAAAACTTTAGTTTTTGACGTGTCGAAAGCGGACGTCGGTCCGCATTACAGCGATATAAACTTTCTTTCGCACAATAAAAATGTTCCCTAGGTTACGTGTATTTAAAGTGTCAGCGGTATCAACTCAATCAGTAACTAGTCAAGTTGAAGTATAAATTTTATCTTATGATATTTTTAAAGTAATTTATTACATTCTTATGATAAAAATATTCTCAATCCAAGTGTTTATTAACTTTATTTATAAATTAGACTTGAAATTAATCAACATGAAATAGTTGCAAACTCAACTAGCCATAGAACGGCCGAACTACTTTAAGAAGAATTCATTTCGTACTGGCCACAATTTACTGAACGTTTAATCCCACTCTCGCAAGCCTCTTCAGCCAATTTGTACGGAGTTGAAAAGAAAAATCTTCCAATAGGAGGAAGCAACGGGTAAGAGGAAATGAATAAGAGATCGTCGAGCATTTCATCTGGGCGTACGAGAAATGCCAGTTATGTGGCACGAGCTCAGGAACTATCGGAAATATAAACGACCGTCGACGCTCTACAGGGCTCGCTACACGTTGCTGGTTCGACGTCGTTGCGCTCGATGAGCTTACCGACGCTATGCCATATTTACATACATTTTTACATGTGCATGTGTTTACGTATGTGTGGAGGCAGGTGGCACACTTCTTCGGGTGTTTTTCTCGCTTCCTCTTGGAGAACGAGCAACACGAGCGGTTGGATGGTCGCTGGTTATACAGAGGCTCCCAAATATCGTGGTCTCTGCCCCATAAAACGCATTTCAATTGAATTAAGGAGGTTGAAGCGTATCTTATGTTAAAACTATTTTCCAACTTTGCACATTAAAATTTTTTAAACAGAAAGCTTAAGGCAGTATTAAACTTCTGGCGGGATATGCCGATGGTTCACCGTCGTGAAATTGAGATATTTATTGTTGAAGTTTGCAATTTTTTGAAAGCTGCTTCCATAAGAGCCCATGCTTAACCTTGTCATTTTCGACAATGAATATCTCGATTACTAGGCGGTGAAACCTCTTCAAATTTTTCACACATAATTAAGCGCTATTCAAGAAGATTCACGTAAATTTTCAATTCATTATTTTGGAATAATAAAATCTAATGTATTTTTCGTATGATGACCTATATATATCGCTTCAACTTCCTTAATTTTCATTTTTCTTATCTGAATTCTTTCAATGGAAGCAAAATTAATTCACATCAATCGAGTGTTGTTCTTCTACTGATGTCCTTGGAAGCAATGAATTTTCAATTGCGATCGAATAGTTCCTGTCGTCAGTCGACTTACAAAAATTACGTTTTTTATTGGAAATAGTTAGATTTTATGAAAAATTTGATGACAAGCGATTAAATTATCGCTCATCCACATCAAAATTAAGTTGAAATTGACCAAGGAGTGTTGAGTTCCACTGCAGGAATCGGCGCGATTTTTTTTTCATTGCCACACTACAACATCGTTGATGTTTCTAAACTGGCGTTGGTGCTGTTACCAATTGTGGATTATAGCTATTTTTCTCTCTCTCGGTTTGCTTCCCTTTTCCCCTTTTCTTACATTCGTCTGTCTCTCTCCCTCTCTCCCTGTCGATCTTTTTTTTTCAGACGCTCAGTTATTCTTCGTTTGTTTGGTTCGCGAGCACGAATTCGATTATCCTCGTAATTATCGTAGTATTACACGCGAGCAGGCTCGATAGAGGTCTTAAAAGTGTTGATTATAGAGAGTCAAAATAGTAGAATTATCGGAGCACATCGCACGTCCGAATCCACTCAATTACACCCTAATATTCCTTCATAAAAAGTACAGCCAAGAATTATTAAAGCCTCGTAAAAATTGTAAGCCATCAACGGATACAAACTTATAAAAAAATAAAAAAATAAATAAATAAAAAAATAAATAAATATGCCCGAGTATTGTCAACACAAATTTTTTCACAATGAATCTATGCAGTTGGGAGTATTGCTTGAAAAAAATGATCATTTTGACCAATAACTATGACCGTCACCATCATTGCGCGTGAAGATTGAAGCTACCCGTTCAGAAACGATAAAACTGAGGAAATGTCAGCAAAATTGTTTTGAGACTTACCGTTTTTTCGTGCCGCTTGCAACAGAAGGCTCAACAACCAGTGCAAATCCGAGATAGGTGTATCCTGTAAAAAAAAGAATGATGATATGAGCCAATCGGTATTTTCTGACGGCGAAAACATGACGTAATTTTGACCCAAATAATCTCGTGAAAAGCAACAATTTTAGAAGCACAAAAATCCTGTATTAGAATCAAGAAATAGGCATCAATGTAATAATCAGCAAATGTAAATTTTAATGCGGCTTTTCTCAGTAGGAGCCACGACGTCCTGCTGCATCTAAAGTTCCATCCTTTGCATAAAGGTATACGAAAGATTTTTCCCATGGAAAAATATAGTCGAGCGGACTTGGCTCTGCGGTTTGGAGCGATAAAAGCATAAAGATCGGAGTATTAGCATACTCGTAATACGTGTCGAGTGCGTATATGTGCCCTCATGAAACCGGAAAAGCACCCATGCTTCCGGGTTGTCAGCGTGAGCTCCTGGCTCCTGGCGCACGTGCACGTTGCCGAGCAAAGACCTCGGAATGGGCGATATACGCGTTAGCTATGCACACGCACACACTCGTCACATGCGCGTAGTTCAATGGCAAGAGGAACGCCGAAAGAACGTGTGCTCCTGCTTGACCAGTTGGGTCGTCGACACTTAGCTAGTTTCTTACTGCTACACTTCTAGTCTCGTTCCCTCTAGTCATATTCTAATCAGGATCAAGAGGTTATGAGAAAGTATCGGTGAAGCGGGTCTCGTGATTTTTTTCTCTTTCACGGGAGCTGCCACCGCTCTTTTTTCTCGAACGCTCGAACGTATTAGGCGTGCTCTACGTACGTATAAAAAAATCCGTACTCGTTACCGGACTCATGTGTCCTCGTATACCGGCCGGTATATCTGTAACGTGGAATATGCTCAGAACGTGTTGGTGGTATTCTTCGGGAGCGGAGAAACTGCCCAACGGGTGGCCCAATGTATCTCGTTATACCGAGTTAGACATCGAGAGAGAGAGAGAGAGAGATACAAAATATGGAGAAGGAAAAAAATAACGAAATGAAAAAGAAGGAGAGCAGCGAAGGGATGTGCGAAAGAAGGACTTGTTATCCACTCGTATTTCTTTTCCTTTATCTATAAACCACGCGCCAGGTGTCTTGAATAGCTTGTTCATTGTACACAGCACCGTGTACATGTGTGTTTACCACAACCCTGGCCTATGTAGACTCGTATGAGTGTATGTGATGCCATCGTTTACATGCGTTTTTCTATATACGAGAAGTTCATCCACCGTAAATTTTCTGGCGAGTCCTACTCCCCAGTCTTCCCTATTAAATAGTTTTTTAAAATAGCTAGTTTCGTCGAAAATTCAATTGATTACGAAAGTTGAGGCCAGCAGACGTCGGAGCTGTCTGCTCGATTCGATCGACAACTCGATTTGTCTATTCGAATAGAAACAATGATTCTTCACCTGCGATTGAAACCGAGTGGAGTCCTGGAGCCTGGTTCAATTGCATCGACCTAAGATCACCAAGTCTGCGATTCCCCTCGCTCTAGTAAGGCGACAAATTTAATGACGATTTCATGAATTTTATTTTTCCACTAAACTCCGTCCCTGGTATACGGAACTTGTATATAAAGCTGGGTACATGTTTTTTAAGCAGTGCTTCAACAGGTTACACGTTTCAAGTACACTCGAAAAAGAGCTGCATCAATCAAGTATAGTTGCTTATAAATTCGAATGAATAGAAAGAGCTACACGGGTGAAACGCTGAGGATCATTGTCGCCGAGAGATGCAAGAGGTGTGAGAGAAATAGAGAGAAGGAAGAGAACAAACAGGGTGGATAGAGAAAAAGATTTGAAAGAGGCAGTGGTTATGGCCACTAGATGGCTACTTAGAACGTGCCGTGTCAAATCTCCCCTCCTGTTTCGCCAGAGACATTGACTTCGTATAATATATATAATATACGTAAAGTGCTGTATCTACATAGTAGCCGGACTTGTTGGATGGTCGAAAATTTGCAACGTAACAGGTTTTTGCGTGAACGGCAGAGCGATTTGGGCGAGCAACCACCACGCTCGATCTCCTTCTTTCTTTCTCACTCTTCTTTTATCTTACATACTTTTACCCACAGATGCTGATGAGAAGGGAGAGCATAAAGCGGGAGGAGAACTGGCAGCGAGGGGGGGAGGGCATAGAGGATACGAGCTTCTAATTTGAATCGTATTTTGAGAATGCCTAAACGCACCGCAGCTCTACTCAAATTTCACGCTCGATTTGAAGCCGACGCTGCTTAGACAACGAGGGAAGTGCCGGTTCAGTTAGCACATCGGGAGGAATGAAATCGCGGGAGATTTCTAGTAAGAAGTAACGCAACGAGTGGCTTGCGTAGACGAGCGTTCGTGCGGAGACGATTTTTTTTTCTCGTGTACAAATTTGCATTAGCATAAAACTACTTAAATCAATATTTTTTCAGTATAAATACCGTTTTTTCTTTATCTCAGATAAATTCGGCGAAAACAAAATTATCGTTATCTTCGAGGAAATACCGTTATTCGGGTTTTTCAAATAACACGTCAAGAATACTGTTCAGAGTTTTTGGGCAATTCGCAATCGTTTGAGAGGACAGCGATACGTCAAAGTTACAGATTAACCAGCATGAATTGGTGTCCCATCAAAGTCGTAGCTTGTCAATAATCATACAGTTCAGGCATAATCAGTGAAAGCACAAGCACGTAATCTCTCAAGTCTCCAATGGAAGTTAGTTACTAAATGTCTGAGAATCGAATTTAGAATTCTTTTTCGTAGAATTGGGCAAGCTGGGAAAACCAGAAAATTCGATGGCCGTTGCGCAGGGACGCATATTCCAACGTCATTTTCCACAGACATCGAGACAGCAGAAACGATCGCTGCAGTTAGAACGAACCTACGTCAAATGGAGTAAACTTTTAGAATGTGTTGTACCAAAACTATATTCGGGCACCCGTTATACAGGAAAGACGTAGGTTCTATGGGTACATGTGTGCATAAAACGTACAACCGTGGGGCGTGTACGAGTATTCTGCTAAGAAATGCAGAAACAGCAGTTGCTATGCTAGGTGGATATTCTCTAAACCGCATTCGTTCCCGGTTAGGCTGTATAAAACGCACATTTATTCCTCACCTCGAAGGATATACCTATACGACACAAGTTCCTAAACAGCATGCTCCCAAAATTTCAAGGTTCACATACATTCGCGTACGAGCCCACACACACACACACACACACATACACGTTTATGGTTGTGTGTCGGTCCGAGCTATGAACGAAACTACTACGATGAAAGACGAGGAGTGTGCGGCGCACGCATGTTTCACCTTCCTCGTGTGGTGTGTTTCGAAGGATGTATATAAAGAGGTAACGTCGAGTTGGGCACGAAAATTCGAGGGAGTTGTGGATCGAAGGGGGAGAAAGATGAAACGAACTATAAAGAAGAAGAACGAGTAAGATGAAGACGGGAAGAGAAAACTAAGGAGAAAGATGAAGAGAGGAACATATTCGTAGGGATTTGGTCTGCGATGGGGCCACGAGTATTGGATAAAGCGAGACGAAAGGATCGACGAGAGAAG
This sequence comes from Venturia canescens, assembly GCF_019457755.1. Taxonomy (NCBI): domain Eukaryota; kingdom Metazoa; phylum Arthropoda; class Insecta; order Hymenoptera; family Ichneumonidae; genus Venturia; species Venturia canescens. Next base: position 18,950,565 of record NC_057421.1, read on the forward strand.
GGGCAAGGGATGTGCGGAGGGGTGAGCCCTCAAGTTCTATGCCCAGGGCAAAATGGGGCTCGAGCGAGTTTTAGGCTATACAAAATATAGGTATATACATGTGAAGAAAGGAGAGAGTGAGAGAGCAAAAAAGAGCTGGTGGACGTGGGCTCAAGAGACCAAGAGTAGGTTAGCAGGCTCTCCGAGGGAGTGCGTAACAGGGGAATTGTCCTGGTGAACGAGGAGGATAGCAAGTGCCTTTTATATAGTGGGTCAGTACTAGTCTTGCCGAGTGTTTCACTACCATTCGGCAAGGCCCGAAGACCGCCGGGCCTCAAGGTCTTTTGATTCTAAACTTCTCTCTCTCTCTCACTTTCTCTCTCTCTCTCTCTGAACTCCCCTAAGCTAGAACTACCAGGTACTTTTACACATATGCTCACGGACGTGTATTTGGGTGCATCCATACATGAGGAGAGCTGAACGAGTGAGGCTTAGAAAGGAGGCTCTATATATATACATACTGAACCAGCGTAAGCCACCCAATATGTATTTATTCTTTCCTCTTCCTTTTCTTTTCTTTACTCCACGTACCACACTCTTTCTCTCTCTTTCCCAACTTCCTTCTAACCTCGATCCATTCTCCTTGTACTCACTATTCCTTCAACTCCACCCTTTCGTTTAGCGATCACTTTGCTTCGCTTATTTCGACCGTTCGCAATGAAGTTATCTTATCAGCGGCTTGAGAAACTCGAGGGCCATTTCTTTGTTCGATATTCATCCTGATCGCGAGCAACATCCAAATTCGTGTGGGAAAAAAAATTATTGTGGATGGAGCAAATTTCCAAAAGTTCTCTAGCTTCAAACGAGTGCTTCGTTTCCGGTGTCGACTTGTCCAGACGCTCATCAATACATCTGTAATCCTCCGCATCTCCAAATGTGTGGATTCGTGAACAAATTGAAACGAATTGAATAGCCGCAATTCGACTGCGTGCATGTGTTTTCTATTGGTTGTTTCCTGATAAAAAAGATGTTCCCGTGGAAAGTAATATTTAATTGGAGTGCCAAGGAAATGCAATGGGAACAGGTTCCTGTTGTGCATTCTTGGACATAATGCCGGAGGCTCAGCGTCGAAAAATCATTCGGCCCTCGTCATTCGTATGTCGTTACTCCAATTCGTACACCATTAATAAGAATTTCACGTGATCTCGAACTTTACAATATCGATATATAAACAGAATTAATCGATCATACCGCATATTTTTGGATGCATAATGCTTACAATATATAATGCAGGCTGTAAGATTTTAGTCGTTGCGCACGAGCCTCAATAATGTAGCGAAAGAGCAGAAAAGTTGTTCGGAAGCCATGCACTTTGTGGCCTTGTGGCATACTTCTCTCTTCCCATTCTTTTTCATATCTTCATTCTCGTATATCCTCCTTAAATGACCCGCCATGAGCCTCCCTCACGGCGCGAGATAGTCCCCGGACAAAGAGAGAGGGAGAGAAGGAACCAGAATGGATTACTTAGGTGGGTAGGTTAGTTTGCCGAAAAAGCAAAATTACGTGTAGCCAAAGAAGAGGGACAGAGAAAAAGAGGAATAAAAAAAAGAACGGAAAGGAACAGAAGGAGAGCCGAAAATGCCAGTCTGCCACGGTTTAACGTACGTTAAGATAGGTCCTGACTCTGTTCTACATACAATATAACAGACGTTTTATAACATACATGAATGCATATACGGTAAGTATGATACAGTGCGCTCTTTTGTATGTGTGCATATGCTGCATACATAAAAGTGCGCAAAAGTCGAGGCAAGTTGATCCTCAGTTTTTTATTCGATCGTTTTTTTTTAAATTCTCACATGATTATGATACTCGAAAAGATTTTTATGAATATCAGCCAACCGTCCTGCGCAGTTCTGCTGGCTAATGAACTGAGTTCGCGATAAAATGTTCACTGTTTTTATTCGTATTTGAAAAAACTTATTTACTCTTTAGACAATATTTCAATGAATGGAAAATAAGTCTGAGATTGTATTTTCAAGAATCGACAGATTTTGGGATCAGTATATTTCCTCGTGACGAAGCCTCAGTGAGGGGAGTTATTTACAAACATGTGGAGGGAAAAAGGAAGCCCTGTGAAGACCCATTTCTTATAGAATTAATTAAATTCACAACAAAAACAGTATCAATCCATCCGACGGAGGGAATGGGAGGAAGAGCATCGATCAAAACACCCCGTGACTTTATTTCATTTATTTTTCGGCAAAGTAGACCTCGGATTCGACAAAGGATTGCCGCTTTCTCGGAAGGAATTTTCGACCTTTATATGCTTATGCGAGACGGAAGATACCGCGCAGGGGCGAACGAAGATGGACGAAGTCACAAGAATTAAAATAATATATCCGCTCGTTCCGAGAGTAATGGCGGTTTGCCTTTGGCAATTTTTCGCCCTAAAGAACTTCTGTGTGGCGTCTCACATGATGGCGTTCCCATAGATAGTTTTTTTGTTTTGTTTTTTTTTTCCAATTCAGTATGTTAGGGCTTTATTCATGTATTCGACTTTACTTACAATCTTTATGTTTAATTCTGATTGAATGAGTGTAAAATGTGGCTTCTTACTGCTGCTTAAGGGCAGGGTAACGTCTATTCGGTGGAAAAAAGCCCAATTTTAAGAATCTTTGACGTTACCGTGCCCTTAAAGAAGTTGAGGCTTCATGGTCATTTTTTCAAATGCCTGTCTCAATTCTCAATACTCGGCAAATAATGATTTATAATAAACAAATTTGTTCTTATGAAAATTTGCGTATAAATACATGGTTCGAACAATAATTGTTTCTAATGACTGGCGCGGTAGTCGACCTCATTAAACTGGCGATTCTGAAGTGTCCAAACAAATCTGACGCCGGAAGCTCTATTTCAATTCCATATTCCGTAAAAACTCGGTCGACAATCTTTTTCTGAGACCAATGGATTGCTCAATGTTCATAAATTTCGTTTTCGCCAAATGTCTTATGGATTTCATTAAAGTATATATTTACAGTAATTTTTTTTCTATAGAAATCGGTTGAGAATTGACCCTACGTTTTCGTGAGAACGAAAAAAGATGAAGAACGATACTCAAATTTATTCGAATCTTATGACCTAGTGAGCAACTAACGAAAAATATTGAAAGAAAAAGGGTAAAAAAGATTCCGTACTCAAACAGTGGAGACGACTGTAATGTCCGTGTCTAGAAAGTCTTTGTCGATAGAAAACAGTACATCGAGTGCCTACACAGTGAAATTCGGTTTAGAGTCCGTTTACCTCTTTTACTGTGGCAAACATCCCTTTGCCTGCTTCGATAACGGCTCCCTCGAATCTCACTGGGTTCGTCACGGGTGGGACATTCGATTTGAGAATTGCTCGTGGAATTGGGCAGTTGGGATACGGATGTAGGGCGTGGATGAAAAATTTCACGAATGTCATAGGCCCGTTTTCACATCAACATTCGATTTGGAACGTATGCTGCGAATAAACTTCGGCAATCGATTTAATTCATATTTTGAGGAAACTGGAAGAATCATTCCGAACTAAAGTATCAATTGGCATACCGCAGTTGGAAATGGTCCTTCAAGTCTCTTTTTTTTTTTGGAAATTATTATCAACACGAAATAACTATAATGCGAAAAAACTGATTGAACTTCGCTGGTCTGGAAATTCAAGTTCTATATATGAACGAAATTTTTTCACTCACGGGTATTCATTGAACTCAAAATTAATCTGGGTACGATCTCGCAATCGTGGTTCCAAAGGTTAATTAGGAGTGCGAGCTCATGCTTATATTCTCCTTGAGCCCTTCGAACCCTTTGACCGTAATGCAGCTACACAAAATATGTGGAATTTCCTCGTCACTGTATACGTATGTATTTATCTACATAAAGTCGTGGATAACGAAGGGTGGGGGGGTGGGGGGGGGGGGGGCAGGTGTGGAAGCTTCGTTCGCTGCTGGACGTGGCGAAAAAACGATTGAGCGAGCAGTTGCCAGCGTTCGTTGACACCTGTCGAATCTCTCGGATTTCTGCGGTATACATGAAAATGTACAATTTTATATTCGCTATTAAGATTTCTCTCTACAATCGAATAATCTCCGAATCACCTCTAGACTTTAAATTGAGCATATTTTTTACTGGAAAATGGTACTTATACTCTCAAATCTGGAAAAGAATGATGGAATTTTTTCTACCAGATATGAAAACCTCGTAATTTTTTTTACCAATCCACTTAACTTTTATTACAATTTCCCAGAAACTTTTATTCCCAGTGTTTCCAACTATACGTGAAAAATTAACATGTTTAATGAAATATCTTATCAAACTTCAGTCGATACGAGTAAAAATGATAGATTAGATTAAAAATACGTCTCTGTAAAATTCTAACAATGTTGTTATTGGAATTCGAGGTAATATCACGATTACTAACTGTAGAAACACGCTCGGTATATAAAAGCATCAAATAATGAGAGATAAGAAACATCGAGAATCAGCACATGGTTACACGTACACTGCCATTACCGAAAGTCTGATCTAACGAAAGCGTATAGTTCTAATCTAGCAAAAAAAACGAGAAAACGTTTGGAAAAAGCCAATAACGAAACTATGAGACCAACGGAAAAGAGGCTAAGAACTTTGGTTATGAGAATTGGTCATCAGAGAATATTAATAATATTTATAACCATTGTGCATGAACTAATAAAATTGTTGGAAAACGCTTGTAAATAAAATGTGACTGGTGCGGAATGGAAATTTCGAAAAAAATTCTTCTCCAATGATTGAGAGCCGAGCGAGCTTCTCTCTTCTGTCGAGACCTGCACACGGTCGAAAAAAGTAAACGAATGAATAAAAATCGGCCGTGGCCTTGTCAATTGAAGCCGGAATGTCACGTTTATATGAGTCATGTTTCGTGAACTCACCAAGGTCTGACCCTGAGACTCTCGAACTCGATTCACAATTCCAATGTTCCAAATGTGAAGAGATTCGAATTTATTACATCCGCCGTTATGAAAACGTTTTCCAATCATTTTCAAACCCTCATTATGAAACCGTCAGCCCTTTGAAAAAGGCTGGTGAATTCGAAGACGGGAGTCTTCGCGTTTAAACGAAATCTCAAGCTGCTGTCACAGTTCTGTGATAATTTTGCTTCTTAGACTCAGAAAGATTACTAAAATGACATCGAAAAGAAAAAGATCGAAGAGTTAACGATTGGAATGTCGATTCACAAGTATCGTAATGAGACCTCAACTCGAGCCACTTGCTTGAGGAGTGAGGCTCAAATTGTCAGAAAAAAACGACGCTGGAGTTTGCGACGTCCAATGAAAAGAACATTTGTAATTCATAATTTATTTATTTCACGAATCATTGATGTGGGTTGAAAAATAACGAATTGGAAATTCGGCAGGAAACAAAATTGAAGATTTACTGGAATTATTCGAGTTTTTTTTAGATCATTTCGTTGGACAACGCTGCAAACTTCAGCGTCATGAAATAAAATTGATAAGCATCACTAAAACTGATAAGCATTTTTCCTGCATCGGTTCAATAAATGGCCAAGTTTTATATGGTGTAGGTTCAGAGCAAGCGATCACAATTCTCAAGTTCAAAGGAAAGGCGGTTTATCAGCGTTTTGAAAGCCTTTGAAAAATCGTCCCGATGTTCGGTTGGATGCTCGGGGCACGTGATGCGCTAATATCTCCAATCCTTTCATTCAAGTTGCCACGAATACTACGAAAATCCTATCCGTGCATGAGAATTCACGCATGTGTATACCGTGCGAGTTCGTTTCTTGGGTGACGCTAAACTGTGAGAGTGTAAACTGTAAGTACGAAGGATCGAAGTCCACGACTTCCCGCAAATGAAGAGAGAACGAAATAACGATTCGGTAACGTATATTAAGAGTGTCGTGAACCCGAATATACCGCGGGGCCCGCGTGCGAGCACGTCGGCGAGATAACGGTTTAGATCTTGTGCGCTCTTCCCCCAGGGGTTCTCAAATGTCACATACGTTTTTTTCGTACTTTTCCTTTTCTCATTTCCCGGATGTTTCACCCATTTTTAGTCGTTGAGCAAGTTCAAACAATCCTCCATTGCAAGGTTCTTTTTTTAATCGACTCCCGGATCATTGACTTTTTCAAACGAGTAGCCCGTTCTTCGATCGGATATGTAACGAGTTGAGTGAGCTTTGAAATATCGGCGCGTACTTGGTTGCAAAAATATTCTTCGTTTCTTTAATTTTTCATTTAACAAATTTTCATTTAAACTTTGCATGCTTCGATGAAGTTAGCAATCTTGAAGAAATTTCCTGTTTCCTGTTAATTGAAGTTTAACGAATTGTGTTAGATTTTTTTGATTTTTTATTGATACAAGAGAATATGAATTGCCGATGAACCCTCGATTTTGCGCTTTTTAAATCGATTTCAACAAAGTTGAAGTCGACGAACTCCTGCTCTGTGAAAATTGAATATTTCTTGAGAATTTCGGATAATTCGAAAAATACTGACGAATATTCGACTCCCTCGTTGAATGGAAAAAGTTTCTCTAAATCTTCTTCTCAAGTTCAATATTCCGTGTGAAATGTTTTCGTGAGCTTGATCGTGACCACGTCAATAATTATAAGGAAGGAAGAAAGTTAACTGGTAAAATTACGTCCTCAGCTGTGTGTTGATAAGTTGAAAAAATTTTTGCGGAAAAATAAGTTGTTACGAGTGAGTTTATTTGAAAGGATCGCGCGCGGTAATAGCCTTTTTGCCGAATGGCCTGGCATCGGACACGTCGAGTATTCGTAAGTAAACGCGAAACGATGTGAGGAAGAAGTGAAAGAGAGACGGAGAGAAACGATGGAAGAATGTGGCAGTTTCCTGTCGTTGTCGACGACGACGACGACGACGACGACGACGACGATTCAACGTCGTGTACAATCCCGCGACTCCCGGGGGCCATCGCGACCCTAATGCAGCAAATGTGTGGCCTCGTGTTTATGACCAGGAGCCTCACTACCACATATTCACCGTTGAGACATGTCAGGGTATCCAGTGTTTTAGAGAGACACATGCACAGATCACGAGGGCAGTGATACTCTGCTGAAGCAACTCTGTTTTGGCTGTAATGGCCTTAGAGACTCTCCCGCTCTCTGTGTGACCGTGCTGCTGTAGGTTATTTCCTTGGCTTACGAGAAACGAATTAAAAAAAAAGATTATGTGCTTCACAAGATTCGAGAAGATGTCACGAAGTGGGGAATGAAAACTAACGGCTGATGGGAATCTGAGGCTGTTGGATGTACCGAAATGATTTCCTTTCAAGCCTGCCTGCTGATGCTCATTTTAATCGTCATTCAGTTTTGTCATGAGGGTTGAAAAAACAGTGGAATCTTTTTTTGACAGATTATTTATTACGAATTTCGTAAAGTTACGAAGAGAAGAAAAACTAGAGAGTAACTTGCTGTGCCCGACTAGTTTTTGTTCCTACGAGAATTCGAAACAAGATTTTTTCGGTGTTGTTTGTCTACTCGAAAATAGAGAAAACACTTTTTGAAGTTCCCACGAAGAATTTCCGGTGGATCGAATTCTTGAAAGATTTTTCGCACGATCCGCCCAAGCGCGATAGGAAAGCCATGCGAGTGAATGGTATTTTTCTTCCATTTTGCTTCAATCTCTAATACTACAACACATTCGGTTATGTGGGGCTTCTAAGCTCGGAGGACTCTCATCACTCAGCTCGTTCTCTCGGTTGTAGCTTCTAACCGAGCTATTTCAAAGCCTAACCTACCTAACTAGTTTTGGCCTCGGAAACTGAACTAGCCAACTTTCAAACGAGAAAGACCCAGTGGACCCATTGTATCCAGGAACTCTCGCTCTTTCTCTTCTTTTCTCCCTCTCCCTCTCGTCTCTCCCTTACTTCTGCTAGCCTCATGCTCGATACGAAGAAAGACGGAGACAGGGAAGATAGCACGGTCCTGGCTGTTACGTGTGCTCGCGGACTACCGAAGACGAAGCTTCCCGAACGTTCTATACGCTGATTGAACTTTTATTTTACCAAAGTTTTCCAATCGTGCACTCGATGACACGATTATAAACGTCAGATACTTACATGTTTCCTTAAAAACGATTCACTGTCGATGAGCAAACGCAAGGCGAGTACATTCGCAGGATTATTGCCGGACAAAATGACGGATTGTAAGCCTACGACGCTGAAGTTTGCAACGTTCGAGCCCAAAGAATTTAACAACAAAAAAAAACATTTATAATTCAGTAATTTTTTGTTTCACGAAATCATTGGTGTAGGTTGAAAAAGAGCAAATTGCAAATTCGGTAGAAAACAAAATTAGAGGATTTCTGGAATTGTTGGAGTTCTTTTAGATCATTCGTTGGACTCAAACGTTGCGAACTTCAATGCCATTTCAAGTCTTGCTGCACCGATCTCAGTCAAATATATTTTATTCATAAAATCTGTGCACGAAAATAAAAGTCATTCGCGTCATTAGATATGAATGGCTGAGTCTCTAAAACTTCCCTCGGATAAACAAAATAGCAGACTGATATTTTGTTGTTGTTTCATTTCATTATTTATTATGACCCTTCTTACGTCGATTATGGGGACGAATCTCCGCGGTACGAATCTCCGCGGTACGAATGGGGAAAAAATAATGGACGAAAAGCTCTCGAACGGAAAAGGGATAATAGGATTAGGGAGACAGTCAGTGATCGGTTTCCATGATACATGACGTCGATCGTGTATATCGTTGTAAAAAAATCGAACGTGAGGGAGAATGAACTTAACGTCGAATCAAATAAGAAAGTTGCGTCTAAGGCTGTCGATTTTGTTTCGACATTTAATCCACATTGTTACTCGAGAAAAATGTTCCTCCGCAGAAGCGTGGAAACATTTTACGAAAACAGAATTTCTTGCTGGATAACGAAATTGTGAGAACCAAAATAAAAATCTGTCAATTTAACCACAAAACTTCTGTTCATTCAACGATGTTTTCGTCACAGAGAGAAATAATTAGTCGAACCAGTCCATCGAGTGTTTGAATCCACGAAATTTTTTAAGTAAACGACATTTTTTTTAAGTTTTAAAGTTTACCACGATTTATTGCTCCAAAAATGATTTTGTTGACCCAACCAATTCCTTTTCCCAGTGTATGCAATTCTGTACGAACGTATCAATATTATTCCATTTATCCAAGCGACGGATTACAGTAAGCACGATCACGAGCGTGGGTGACCTTGTTGATCCTCGCGTGTAGGGGCACCGAATGAATTGAAATGTGTAGGGACGCGAAAAATGCGCGGGAACAACGTGCTTGACGACGTGAGACGCCATTCTACGTGGCCATGTTCTTGCAGTACCACGTGGATTACAGAATAGATGATGATAAGTACTTCCAATGTTCTATTCCCCCGCTGTGACTTGGCAAAGCAAGGAATGGAGGGTGGCCACAGCATGGACCATAAAGAGAAATGAAATGCAGAGGATTGGGAGTGAAAGGAAAACCGATAAGAAATAATGCAATTTTGGAATCCCGTAGCTTGATTTCTGTCACAAATTTTCAGGAACAAAAAACTATTGTATGAATCTCGAAAATAGCAACGATTCAAGAACAACGAAAGTAGTGAATCGATAGAGAACTTTGACACTTTTCAGGTTTTTCAATGACGTTTTACTGAAAGAACAGTCGAATACTCTTATGATGGAGTTACATGGAGTGAATTAAATCGACATCTTTTTATTAAGGGGAACAATAAAAACTCAATTCTCAAGTTGTTTATTTTTAATTCGAAGAACTTTGAATAGCTGACAAATAAAATGAAAATTCGTTTTCCCCAGGCTCGTTAATTCTCACAAAAAATACGACTTTTCATAAATTTTATGCGAGCTTCGGAAATATTTTGAAAAAACGTAAATGGTCAGATCGATGACAGTGTTACTTGACAGATCAATAGCGCTTGTACGCGTAATCGTTTGATTCAAAAGCGCGGGAAAAGAGATTTGTACTCCGAGCGAGTAAAGAGATGTTGGCGGAGTAGGGGGATGATATACTACAGCGAGTCTATGGAGAGAGCGATATTGAAAGAAATTGGCGAGAGAGTGAGAAAGAAACGGCGCCTTTTTTTCGGCGGAAACGTTGCCGAGGTCGCGCCAAGGGGTTCTCAATGTCGTTTTTATAGAGTCGAGCTCCTCGTGGCTGATATAGACGAAAAATATGTTGGCGGCACGGGGCAGACGAGGCAAAAGGGGCCGAGCGGCACACAAATTCGGCACGTCGCGAGAGCGAAAGAGAGGACGAGAAAGGGAGTGAGAACGGCTGTGCCGGAGGCCAAGCGAGGCGTTATGCAGATGCTCGAAAACGATAGAGTTCTGGCTAGGTAGTCGCGTGTTCGACATATCTCCTTCGAACGTACATTCTGTCGAGTCGATTTTTCTATAAATGTAAAAATAAAAAGTGCAACAATATACTTGGTACGTTGCTCGATCCGAAAAATGAGGAGGCGGGAAACGAACAATTTTTCGAGCTGTTCATTCGTGACTTTTTCTCTCTATTTTTATTTTTTTCAAATGTTTTTTCCCACGATTTATTATTTCAAGATTTTGCAATTTTGACTATTAATTTAAGCATTTGTAAGGGCTGCTCCCAATTATTTTGTACACAGCGAGTGTAGGAGAAGCTGGAGATTCATCCGATTTTCAAAATTTCAGACGATTGGTATCAACGAAAAAAATTCAATTCAACAAATCGCTTTGTAACTCAGGATTTTAGATTTTTTTCGTATTTCAATGGTTTTGTGAAAAAAAATGAATACTACGCGAAGGATCCAGGAGGTTGAGGCTCATTTGGGTATGCAAAAGCGCGGGAGTTTTCGGTACCCCGTCGTGTGCTCCACCAGCAGCAAACCGGCGAATGCGCAAGTCACGTAGACTGTCATGTGTGGAGAAAAGCGTGCTTACCGGCGTTCAGCAAACTTTTCTAATACGAGGGAGCGAAATGCAAATCAAACGATTAGTCATTACTTTTTATCGCTCGACCCGTACAGTGATAGTTTTATTTTCACGAATCTAGAAGAGGAATATTGGTGGCGTGAGAAAGAGTTAAAAAAAATAATTCTGTACACATTTATAGCTCTTGATTTATTATAAAAAATAAAAAAAAAAAACAGCTGAAAAGCCATCTTATCAAATAAACTCCAATTCAATACAACCAACGTTGCTAAACACAATAGTGCCAAAACTACCAAGTTCGTGCACCAAGCTATGTGCATCAGCAGCCACACAAGTACGTTTTTTTTCAGGGCCTATTGATGGAGCTAAAATTCACAAAATATGATTTTTTTTTAGGCTGCACAGCATCAATTATCATTTGAGGTCAGGTTAGGTTCTGTATTTCTGTCAAAAATGTGAATCTTTATTCGTAAAATTATTAATATTGCCATCGACATAAAAAAATATATTCAAACCACTTAATCGTCCCACAGGACTGAAAAAATTGCAGGCTACAAATAAACAGTTAGAAAAAAATAACTCAATGTAAAATGAGATTATTTGGAGCGAAAGCGGTCGAGATAACCTCGCAGTAGGTTAGGGGATCTTATGAATGGGGAAGTGAGGATGCGAAGCTCGGGGTAATCGTGGTCAAGCGCATTACACATCGAAGCATGGTTACGTGTGGCTACACAAATCTATAAATAAATCCATATATTTTGCAACTATAAGCAGTCTTAGTAGCACAAAATATCACAGCATCAAGATCACACGAAAAAAGATGAGTCTCCGTCAAGACCGCGATTCGTCATCCGTCAGGCAAATATCTTCGGAAAGAAAAAACTGCTGACCCAGCGGCTCTCAACGATCCACGTGTGCGTGTGTGTGTGTGTGTGCGTGCGTCCCGCATCGAAGCGATCCGTCGTGACAAAATTCTCACCGAAGATAAAGTCTGCGAAGCAAGATAAAAAAAGCCGCGCAAAGCGTGTAAAAATGTAAAAGCAAAAGCGGGATTAGTTGGAGAGCGCTGCGAATTCCTCGGTGTGACGACGCCATAAAAAGCGTGGGTTTCTGAAAGCAGTTAATTGCCTTTAGAAAAATCTCAAAAAGCACTACTATTTTGAAAAAGCATAAGCTCGATCGCAACGAAGCGTTATAATTAATAGTATTCCAGCGCAAATAAGCTCGTGACTTGAAATCTCGAACCCGACAATCTGCACAGGTCTATTTGGCTCGCGCCATGTTCGTTTTTGACAGCAGAACATCGATCAAAGAATCACGGTGAATAAAAGTTTTTATGAGAATAAAATTTCGTTGATTTATCGTTTTCCAGGTCACTCTCTCGTGCTATTCGATCGAATAATAATTCGTAATGATCTAGACTGAGGAAATCATATTAATGGAAACCTTCGTCGTACTCACCGTTGAGTTTGTCGATAGCCCGATCCGCGGTTGATTGATCCGAGCAGTCAACGAACGCATAACCTCCTCGTTTCACGAGTATCGTAGTGCACGAAAGGTTGTGACCTTGGAAGAGTTGCCTGAGGGCCGCTTCGTTGCAATCGGAGGGTAAATTACCAACGTAGAGCTTAGACATTGTGTTGCTGTTCGTATTGCTCGTTGGATTTGTTATAACAGCTCCTGTACTATTGCTCGTGTTGAGGCCGTTGTTAACGCCGTTTAGGCTCCCTCGCTGCTGCTGAGCTCCGTTATTTCTCGTTACGGACTCTATGGTGACGGCTGTTTTTTCCGAGTTATTACCTCGGAAGACACACGGAAATATGATTTTTTCGGTATACTTTGTTTCTCGGGATTAACCCAGCCGGCGAATCGTCTCGCGACACGTTTCACGTTAGAAACAAAAACGCTATCGATGACGATCACTTATTTGGCTGGAGGGAAAGCGAATAACGACGAGCTTCACAGACGTACGGATGTGGAGACAGCAAACCGCCACGCTTTATCGCGATCTCAAAAAATGAATTTTCCCTATTTTTATTCACTGAGAGTTCCAATGTTTTGCTTTTTGTCTCGCCGCTCTCCTATTATCTATCGATCGGTGAAAGATAATGGCCCGATGACGATGACGCCGCGACGATATCTCCGGTACACGTGTTTCTCTTCGACACACGATCGCGCACCCGCGGACACACTGATAGGGACACACGCACACGCGCACACCTCGAGCTAAATGCGAGCGAGAGACTCGTGCTGCTGTCTTTTCTGCCACCTCTGTGGCCTCCGCTACGAGAACTGACTGATTTTTCGACAACTTCTTCGCACTGAATTCCTCTGCTCTTAACCCTCGTGTACAATCAGCTTCTTTCGCTCTTTTCTTTTCCTTTGCCAACTCGTTTGGCTAACCGTAGCTCTGTCACTGATGATGATTCTCTTGGCTCCGATCTTCTTTCTCTCTCTTTCTCGCGAGTTTTCTCCCCTGTACGAGGACGCACTGAATGAACGTCGGGAGAATTTGTTTTTAGCTCACTACTAGAAGAATATTGAATTCGTGGATACGGCCTAAGGGAATGAAGAAAATACCTCGATCCGATGGAATTCCCGAGCGCGGCACAACCAGCGGCTGGAACGAAAGAGAGCCACGACGAACGAGCTCGCGATTCTTTTTAAAGATTATCTTCGACAAAAGACTGAAAGCGGTGATTGTGACTTTTTTTTTACTGAGAGACCGTCCGGATATATTTGACAGCACGCACGGAGGTTAAACGTGAATTCTGCGGACGAAGATTCGTCGCGACGATTTTGCGAGACTGATGACGTTTGCTTATTGATGCAATTACTTCATGAACGTTTATACATATGTAAACACACATACATTCGCGTGTATTTATTCCAGTTTGATCGATGGGATGATAAATATTATTTGCTCCAACGAATCTATTCCTCTTGGAGCTATAATTATTTGTGCGTGTATTTTGTTGCACGAAAATTGAAGTTGTACTCGTCGATGAGCTTTTTCACTGCCTTCTTCGCACTTCTCTCGTCGCGTGCTTTCTTGATCGGGCTCGCGATGCACTCGATGACGTCAATCTTCTTCTGGAAAGCGAGAGTCAATTATTTTTCAAGCTCCTCTCCTTGTCCCTCTGGTTTTCTCTTTCCTTCCGCTCGCTTATCGCATAGCCTCCTCTTCGCTTCCGCGCGTGTTGTTTCCGCTTTCGATGTCGATGGATCCGAGTGATCTTCGTTTTTTTTTGCCGAATGGCTTTTTACGCGCGTGGATATTCCGGAGCACTTACTGTATTCTCGCTTCTCAACGCTCTTCTTGATCATAACACGTACTACTGACTCTTGAACGTTTCGATACGAATTTATGTTTTTTCTTTCTTTTATCGCAATTTCTAAGCAGCTCAAAACGTTGAAACCGATCACTTGCGACACTTGAGAAAGCTCTTTATGGATTTCCGATTAAGAATAGCCCGTAAACAATAAATATGTGATTATTTGTATGGTGGTCGGCGAAAGTTCCGCGAACGAGTGTGTTTCCTTCGAAGATAATCGAGAGGATTATATAGGTGGCAAAATAAGCCGCGGAGAGGAGAGAGCACGTTTGTAGCAGCAGCAAGTAGCCTGGACTCTACTTCCAGCACTTCTGGCACTCGAGCACGGCTGGCTCGCGTCCGCTAGCTCTCCTGCTCGGCTTCGGACGACGCGCTATGCGATGCAAACTCGTTTTTTTTCTCTCCTTTTCTTTTTTCCTTATCCATCGTTCGTTGCTTTTTTTTCTTTCTTCTTCCTCTTCTTCATCTTCATCGTCGTTTTTTTGCCGTTTCATTCGCCCTCTTTCTTTCGGCATTCGCGAGGCCCTCGACGGACGACAAGTCGCCGGGGCCCCGCTTGAAAATTCGCAAATTCCACGTCCCCCATTGGCCGAATGAGGCACCACGTGGGAGCCCCCCGACTCCCGCCTCTGTTCCCCATTGGCAGAATATTTCGCATGCCGGTTTTGCACTGCTGCTAATTTTTTTTTCTTCTCTTATTTCTTTTTCTCTTCGCCGTATACGCTCCTCGCTCCTGCTGCTACCAAGAGGCCCCTCTTCTCATAGCCTCTCTTACTAGCTCTCCTCGCCCGCAAATAGTACTCTTGCTAAATCTACCGGGTGTTTTACGCAGGCGAAATATTACCACGGACGACTATATCTCGAACCAATATTTAACATTATTTTTACCTTCTAAGAGAGCATTTCTTTCCTTGTTCCGTTTCTCATGTGATTTCTTTCTTTTTATCTATTCAAAGCTGATGATTATTCTTGTGTCTATTATATATTGCAGCACAGAAATTTTGGCGACAATCAAGCGGTACGTTTTGAAGTAATTCGTCCAACGTTGTGAGGGAAATCAATTTTTCAGCGAAAAACAAGCAAATTTGTGCACCTTAGGATATTTTTTTTTCTCCATGAAATTGATCATCAGCTTCTCACTGAATAACGTGGGCGAAATAAGTACTTTCGAATGAATTTTTGTATTATTTAAAAACTTTTTATTAATCGAAGTGTGCTAAGGAAAGTATGAAACCTGGAATTTGAAATTTCTTGCCTTATCCAGGGCGTAATAATTCGGAGCGAAAATCCAATTTTTCTTGAGAAACGGGGCTTAAGTATCATTTATTTTTGGAATCTGTCGACCAATGTCGTCCCGCATCGAATTTGTTCCGGGACGTATTTTCATTGAACTAAAGTGACATGGAAAAAAAAAATCGTAATACCCGAAAAATGATTGTAATATACGTTCCCTTTGGTATGGGATTTACTTTACTTGTTTCAGTTTTGCCATTGTCCAGTATCCAATAGAGCGCTCTATGCTGCGGGTCTCGTATTCTCAGTAAAGTTTTAAAACTCCCTCTCGCTCTCTCTCTCTCGCTCTCCGTCTCCCTTTTTCGCTTTCTATTCCAAGACTCATTCTTTGGCGCTGCAGCAGCATCTACATGGTGTTTCGAGAACAACGAATTTCGTGGTGCATCCCCTCTCCATAGAGTTTCGCAAACTTCAAGGGCCCAGGTTTCGCGTTGCCGTTCCTTCTAAGCGCGTGTACTCCCCGCGGGCTCTCAATGAAAAGCCTTGAAAGCAAAAGAAAGAGAGAAAGAGAAAGGGCGAGGGACCTCTCGGAGATCGTGCCTGCATCGATTTGAGATACCGCGTCTAGTTCTAATTCAGCTCCAGAGACACCGCGCTCCGCTTCCGGTTTTCCCGGTCTCCTTTCACCGAGCGATCAAGCCCCCCCCCCCCCCTCTTCCTCCTCCCTCCCCATCGTTCGCCATTTTTTTTTCTTTGCGCAACTTCGAACCCCGAGCTCCGAGCATTCTCGCGACTATGTTGCACGTGGATCACTCGAGGGATTCTTATGCAAATCAAATTAGCCTAGATATGAATTTTAGGCTGTTCCGTTTTGATACATTTTAGGGCTATTCTTCTGTCATATAACGCACCTCGAGCGTTCTCGAAGTTTTAATTATGCGACACGGTAAAATTAAGGAAAGACAAAGGCAAAAGTAGACTGTCACTTGTTTATTTCTATACCGGACATTTGAGGCTGAAAAATTTGTAGATTGCTACCTTGGATTCATGGTAACAAGACATCAGGTGAGACACACTATTCAGGAAAGTATTTTGTCAGTGGTAACTGCTAATTTAACGCGAATATTACGAATTTTAAGCGAGCTCGTACTCAATTTTTTTGACACGGCAAAAAACGTGCAGTTTTTTTATTATATCAATTTTCTTGCTGGCCTGAAAATACTCAAAACATGTGCAATCACAATTCAGATTCGTCAATGCAGAAAATGTGTATTTGGTTTGCTGACGAACCTATAAGCGGGGACTGAAAATTACCTCAAAAGTTAAGGATGTTGTTTCACGTGTTTCGCAACGATCCCTTTCGCTTGTGCTGACGACGACGTTGATGCAATGAAAATTTTCCAATAAAAATATGAAAATTTCCACTCACCGATACCAGGGAAATGGGATGTGCCAGAATGACGAACTTCCGAATTTGAAGTGCAGTTTTCATAATATAAAAGCGCAGACGTGACCATAGTAAAAAGTACGAGTTGAAAGTCTGAGGGAGAAAGTGGAGTACGAGGGCGGTCTAGACCTTGAAATACTTGAGAGTGATCCGCTGAGATTCGAAGAAGAAGGCGTGTGGGGTGGTCATTTCCAAAGTTCCACGCAATACCAAAGTGGCTGCCGGCACACACGGAACCTTTTTCAAAAGATCGAAGGTCCTTCGAATGGAACCAGACGTTTCCACGTTCACCGACATACATCAAGACTCGCGGTGGCAGCTCGAAGCCATAAATATTAAAAGAAAAAAACATCGGCGCGAACCCTGGCGCTCTCACATACTCAGAGCTACAGATTTCAGGAATTCCTTCTTTCGTATGTGAACGATAAACAAAAATAGATAACAACAATAATGTAAGATAAGCGAAAAGAAATTTTTCTGAATTTCTTCCTTTCTCTCTGTTCTCCTCCAATTTCGAAATCCACCGTCGAATTTTTTCGAATTACAAAAATATTTTCTTACGCATTTCTCTACGAATTCGCAACAAAATTGTAATTATTCAAGGACAAAACATCCCATTCGAATAAAAAACGAGGGGATCGGGATTGTTGTCTTTCGGAGTGATTCTTGCGCTGGGAAATAATCGATAGAGCTAACGGCCAAATTCTGCTTTCCTTCGCAAGGACCATTTCGCCTGACTCTCTCGACTTCCTACTGAATATAATGCGGTATAGAAGTTTTATTCAGAAGCGATCCATGCAGCAGGGCCTGTTCTCATAGTTCTTCTCGCATTGACAGAAGTAATCCATCTGGATTTTTCTTACGGATTCTCCCTGTGCCAAACACCATCGTGGTATACTGAAGTATTTCCCTCGTGGCGGTGCAATATTGGAATTCGATTCAACGAGGTTACAACGTTCAAACTTGAACATCTGGACGATTCCCTAACCATTTGGGCATAAATCATATAATATCGAATAAACCTAGCAAAGTGTCGATAATTCATTGCTTTTCTTATAACTCGTCGTGTGAATTATTTCGAAAAATTGTCGTTTTCTCCAGGATTACTTCAGCATTATTTTATTATCAATTATTATTTTTATCATTCCTCATCAGCATATAAAAATAAAGTCTTGTCAAATGATTTTAATTTTTTTTCCATTTTTAAGATTTTGTTAAGGAAAATAATACTTATTAACAATGATTGATCGATGCTACCAAAGTAGGGAAAGTTTGACGTACTATTTTCTCTTTGCATAATACTACAATGAAACATTTTAGCTGCGATGGGTTTCTCAACATCCACTGAAATATGAGAATAATTATTTTCTAGGCCTGCCAATTATTTTATACAATTTTCATCGAACACTGAGCTTCCGATCGAATTGATATCGTATTTATAAACTTTCTGTAATATTTTCATGTGTTTCTAACATTTCATTTGAATGAAAAAAATAAAAATTTTATTATTCCACCATCATTTCTGCTACCCCTAAATATTTCCATCTCCTTCGATTCGTTTTTCATCCCTCCGCAAATACTGTTGGCTATGGGCGCGTGTGGGTGATGCACTGCGTTTTCGTGTTCCGTGCAGACTTTGAGCTACGAAGGGAGCACTAAGCGCTGAGAGGGTGTGTTTCGCCCGCTCTTTCCCCTGGAGGATGGAAAATGAAAATACCCTCATGAAAATCCCCGACGTTTTCACCGCAGCTGCCTCGTGCGTGCCGGCTGTGTGTGTTCGCATTATCATTCTAACAGAGTTTCGCTGCTACGTATTTCTCTTTCAACCTCTATAACTCCCTTGATTTTCTACGTGAAAACTGTGGTTAAATAACTTTTTATACAAGCGCCAGTACTTCCTTAGATCGCACGAAGAATCAACATTTACGAGTAAAATTCTATTTATTTTCGTCTTATTTAATTGTTTAATATCGATCTTTTTCCGCACAGACTTAAGGTAGATCATGCTCGAAGGATCGTACTTTATGGGTGTCTAAATTGAGTCGATTTTTACTTCCGAATTAAAGATATAATCACTCTAAATTAATGTCAGAAGTATAAATTCGAATTTGTAAATAAATTTTTAACTTATTTTTTAACAAATGAAATTACAAGCTATTAATTAATCGGGGTTCCATCACTGACTGAACCCAAAATTAGTTTTTTTTATGTAATAAATTGCATTAGAGAGCGGAGAGGGAAAACAGAACGGGAAATGGATCAAGAAAAAAGTATTAAAAGACAGAAGGCTATGACAGGAATGGTCCAAGCCAAGAAGAAACAAAATGCTGAAATAAGCAAATGTGAGGTCATGAGAGTGCTCATTACCAATTTCGTTCAATCTTTAACGCAACATATCATTATTACTAGTAAGACAATCGTCTCGATTTTTTTCCCAGACTTTCATTATATACTTCATTATTATTGTGTACTTTTTCATAAACTTCGTAAGAACCGTTCATTCGTTATATCGAAAGATAAACAATTTTTTACACATAGTCCCTATACCCCTGTGTGTTTTTCTTCATATTTAAAGATATTTATCTAAATAACTACTAAGATGAAACCTTCAAAACTTGATATGCGCGTCAGTCGACATTTAAATTCTGTATAAATTTCAAGACTTTCTTAAGAAAACCGTTTCTTGCATGAACTACCTTAAGGTAGTTCTGCCTTAAGGCAGAATTTTTATTTGGACAATGACATTATTGAATACTCGCGTGAAAAACTTCAAAGTAATTCCAGTTTGTTTTTTTAATTATATTAGTTACATTATTTGTTGACAATAAATCAAGAATTCACACGATCTCAATCAGATTCCCAACATCGCGTTTTCATAACTAGCTCTATCGCTTACTTTTTAAGAGGTTAAAATAACAACAACAACAACAATAATAATAATAATAATTCACTAAAATCAATGATCGCAACCCTTTTTCCTACCATCTCACAGGTCGGTAATGCCTAATTTAGGAGAACTCTGTTTTGCCCGCACAGCAGCTGTGCCACGAAGTGGTATAAGAATAAATATCGAAATTTCGTTTAGCATCTGTCGCTGAATCCTTTCGCTTTTTTTGTTCCCCACGTTCCATTAATCTTCCAAGAAATGAATAATAGATCATTTTATGGGATTAATAGAGCAGGACAAACGATCTATATTTCGCAACGATTAATCATGTTGGAGCGATAGACCACTGAAATGTGGTCCTTCATTTCTATTCCTTTTTCGATGAAAATGAACTAGTAACCAATTCAGTTCCTGTGAATTATTTTAATAGGAATAAAGAAACTATTAATCGGTTGGAAAATTATGTTTAGAAAGCGAAAAATTATGTTTTATTTCCATCAAAACTTCTGTTTGGTCAGAAAATAATTTTCGAAACCGAAAAGGAAAATGATATTCAGTGTAATTTTTTTGTACTCATTTACAACAGCTATGAATTGGATTTAATAAGGGAATCTCGATCCATTTCTCTTCCTTTTATATTTGCTTCGTTTTCCTTCCTTTTTCTTTTGCAGAGATCGAAAAAGGTAGAACCTTCTTCACTTACTTTTCCGGTTATGACAAAACGCTACAAACTCACTGAAAGAGATTCTCTTTCGGGTGACAATATCATTCCGAGAACACGGTACTTTGGAACAAGCCGTGCTGCTGGAGTGATGAAAAGTTATTTTCTGTTCTATTGGGGACGTAACTTTAGCTCTTTAGCTCTTCAGTTCACACGCGTGTCACACTTGCCAACAACTTCGCAATTTAAGGAATTCCGAAACCAAATATAACTCTATAAAAAGCTCAGATTTTACGAGTCTGCAGCCTCATTAAGGGCGGAACTGAAAAGCTCGACACGTAAGAAACTCCAAAATTTCTCTAGCCTGGACCAGCGATTGAGTATGTACTTTTTATCGACTTATTTGAATTCATGTAAATTTAGCTCCGCTATCCCAGAACGTTATTTTTTAAGTACACGAATTTCAGATCATGTTTTACATTTATATATCAAAGCATCCTTAAACGTTATCATTTTCTGAAATCGTAGCCCGATGATAGGTTTCGAGTGGTATTTTCGATCAAAAAACAAAGGAATATCGGTTTGAGGCTCGTTGTGTATGACAGTAGTGCAGCTGGCTCGCTCGTGTACTAACGCCCTCGTTCATTCTCGGCCCTCTGCTTCCCCAATCCATTTCTCTAGCCCCTTAGCTATTTTTTCCACGTGTGTACATGCTCGTACATTTGTTTGCATGTGTGAGAGAGTGTATTTGTGTGCGTGTGTTTGTACGAGTTCTAGGTCTCTCTGGCCTAGCTGCTGCCAGGCCGCGAGGTCTTGGAAAAATATATATTAAGTCACCCCTGTCACTTTCGTGCGTACGCGTACGAAGCGTGATGAATAACGAACTTTTCGATTGATAAAAAGAACATGCTCCGAATGAGAGTGAAAAATCTAGCGATTTAGAAACTCCAAATTTACTGTTTGAATACTATCGAAAACAAATCCCTTCCTCTTCGACCCCTCCATCGTCATTCAAAGTATTTATAAACAGTGACAGTTTTCTCAATGTAAAAAAAGCATATCAAAAGATTGAAAAAAAACGTTCAAAGAACGGAAGAAGCAAGTTTGTCGTTACCGAATTCTAAATATTACTGGGAAACGATTAAAATACTTTTAAAAAAAATTACGTGAACATGTTCCTGGTAATTTATCCATTTTTGCAAATGTTCCTCCTGCTGTTTTCTCAGTCGTTGTATCACTTCCTTTTCCCACTTTCATTTTCTATATTCAATCTTTCACGTCGCGAGGGTATGGCTACATGGCTGAATATAGGTATATGAAAAAAATGTTATTTCTTATTTTTATTATTCGTCGTTTCCTCGCGCGGAGGCAGCTGCAAGCGTTACGAATGCGAGGATAACGAGCGCATCCAAAGGATCACGGAATCCCCCATTATGTCCACTGTAAAATCGTCAGGAAAGAAGACTGAACAAAATGAGAGGAAAAAAAAGGGAACGAACGTTGTGATGTACAAAAGGAACGGATCTCACGGAGAATCCGAGGATGACAAAATTCAGGGGCTGGGAAGCTGAACGCAGGCTTTTGAGGAGCCACACAGAAAATATATACACCTCTGCCTGTATATTTTTACCTGATACGTATACCTACCGCTGGCCCTCTCACGGATTATACAAGGATCTATCCTAGCAAGCATCCCGAACACTCTTTCCTCGGCACGCAGGTAACCAAGGCTACCTTTCCGAAACACCTTTCAGAAACTAGCAAATGTGTCAGGATCGGACATGGAGTATTCGAGGCGAACTACGATAATTTCTTGCAGCAAAGAAATCGTCGTAAACACTTGAATTCATCAACGGGAACATTGAGAAAAAAGCGAATAGAAAAAGCTTCATTATTTTGACCTTTTTACCAATTCTTCCATCCGGAATTGCCGGTTTTTTTTTGTGAATTAAGTGACATTCGGGATCATTACTCTTTGGGCCCATATGAAGCGGTGTATTCATGCTGTAAAAAAAAATACAAATGCTTGTTCCGGCTTGGAATCTTTTAACGTTTTATTACGATTTTATTGCGAATACGAGCGGGGACGATCCCTTCTTATGCTCTTCGATTCTTTTCGCTGCTTACATCACAGCGGCAATTACGCAAGGATGACACAAACGTTACTTCTGCGGGACGAGAGATTTGAAACAACCCCTGAGAGTGAGTAAAGACCGTTGAATTTCGACGAAAAAAAAACTCATTTGATTCAATAAAGGAACAACTTTAGAGGGTAATGCTCTGCAGATGTTGAAGATAATAGCAGTTTACGTTCATTATAATTCCGTTATTTTTAGCCGAGAGACTTCCGTATCGGTACCATTGTAAAGGTGCACCGTAGATAAATCAACGAATAACATTGCTTATTACCATATTTTTCGTCTTTAATGGTTTTACAAACATTTTATTGCACGTAGAAAAAAGTGTTTCATTCAGTTTTTTTTCCTACGCCCTTTTCGGTTGATGGTATCTGCTTCGTATCTTTTGAGGTTTGGACGTCTGATTGCAACTATGAACCCATTTTTTTATGAACATGGATAGAGATGTTCATTCTTCGTTTATCTTTCGTTATGACAGTCTGTAGGAAATAATCTGTTTAAGGAAGTTGAGGCATTAGAATGAAAATGATATAATCGCTTTAAACCGATTGTATCTTATAATCTAGTGTAAAAAGAATCAGTTAAATTTTCAGACAGTTTAGGAGCATCGTTACTAAGAAAAATCAATAACAATTTGGGCCAAATAACATGTAATCTTATGGAAGTCAAGAAACATTCAGTGATATCTCCGTTAAAAATGATGCTAAAAATATGAAATTTTTTGAGCAACATGAGCAAGGCTTGCCGAATAATGTCAATTTTTTTCAGATTTATTAGGAGATTTGCTGAGATTAACATTGCCAGACTGTAAACTGGCCTAACTTTTGAAAGGTACAGATCATAACTTTTGGGTAAAAAAATGACTATACAGCCTCAACTTCCTTAATTAACAAATATCGAGGGAAATTGATCACTCTTATTCTCAGAAATTTTTGGGCTTATTTTTCCTGAATGGAGACAGCGCTGCTTAAGATCTTTTTTTAGCAGACTCAGTATCCAATGTAGAGGGTTCATTCATTCAGAGAACTTTGAGCTAAACATTGATTTTGAGAAATTTCTTCTATTTATTTGTACGATTTTGGAGAAAACTTTTCGAATAGCATGAATTTCTGTTGAATCAATCTTTTTTTTTATCAGTGTGTGAGTGAAGCAATGACTCTGTCCCAATCGTGAGCATCTTGAAAGGTTTGGTAGCGAAAATGCGACGAAAATCAGGTCGTTTCATAAATATTGACAAAGATTCTTTCGAAGGCTCTTGGTTTTCAGGTAGTTTCGAAAGTTTCACAGCATTATATTGGGAAAAGCTGAACGGACATAAACTAAAATTGTGGAAAAGCGTTCCCAAGAACATGCGAAATTACAATAAGGAATTCGAGTATTGACTTTGCACTTGCCGTAGGTAAATCTGCGAAAAATTCCGTTCGCAGCGTTCAAACACCGTTGGACACGGAATTTTCTTTACGACTTTGCATACTACTTCGGGGCCCTAATACCCAAAAGTTTCGGGAAATAGGGTGGAGCTGGGAAATTCCGGTATGCAATTGGAGTGTCGAACGTTCCAGCAGAACGATTCGGACGTCAGTCGACCGTCCCAAATGGTTTCACAGCATTCACTTTTTGAATTGTTGCATCCAGTATTTCGTCTCGACACCCTTAAAACGAACACATTGACAAACGTGATTAAGAAATCAAAGCATTCCCGGGTGGTCACAATTTTGAAAAAATTAACTTTTCATTAACTTTGTTACTATTGAAAAAAAAAAAAAAAAATAGGAAAAAGCAGCGGAAATATTTCGAATGCACAAAACTTTATCGAATCGTGTTTCTATTTTCCGTTTTTCATTCCCATTATCAACGGTATTTTTTGATGATCAATATAACATTGAAAAATGATTATCTTTTGCAGTTACCGGTTCTCAAATATTATTGAAATCTCTTCGCATTATTTTATCGCTCGGAATAATATTTTTGAAGAGTTTTACGCACGCTTCAAATTAGTCGTTTTTGTATTTCAATGGTTCTCCATTTTCCTGCATGTGGTACTGTTGCCATTAAAAATTCACCTCTACAATGCATGTTCGGTGTCTGTATTCATGTGCATGCGCTTTAGGGTGCAAGCGAAGAGGGGCAGCAGCTCACTGGGAAACGCACACACGCATTCTCGCCCCTTCCTTGTCCCGAAAACGCATATCAAGCGCGTAACAATGGCGACTTCGCAACTCTTCCGTACTCGCAAAAAAATCGTTCATCGGCCATTCGTGCTTGAAAAATTTATTCGAACGGTATTATTCATTTTTCGGTGCAAGTAATTTCGTTAGATAATAATTAGTTGCAAAAATCGAGTCGGATCGTTGGGAAGTAGTCGTTAACTTCCTCCACGGGTTCATAAACCTATTAAAAAAATCAATGAACGAAAAACACCGGAATCTCGTACAATCGACCCGCGGAATTCTTGTCATTGAAAAACACATTGGCCGTAAAAATTTATATCCGAATAGAGAAAAGAACGCAAATATACGAGGAAATTTGGAAGCAAAAGACATCTCAAATTCTAAGATAAACATTGACTGAAACATTCGTGGATTCAAACATGAGCGACGAAATCAGAAATTGTAGTCAAACGTACGAGCAGTTTGCATCCGATTTTTTCCAAAGTAGGCATAACGCACCTCGAATATCAGATAAATTTGATTAAAAAAAAAAACCAAAAATTTTAACGTTCACTCGTGACATGCTTCGGTAATAAAGTGAAAATATTTTTTGAAAAATGTGATGGAAAACCGCAATTTTTATCGATGCGATCCTTTTACAAATGTTATGGATCGATAATATAATTTATCGACTGAATTCGTGGGATGGTGTGGGTAAAATGTGCGAATTTTGTAAATAAAAATAAAACTGCGTTACTACATGCGCAAGAGCTCAGAAACAAAATCGGTTTCGTAACGACGTTCCTTCCCAATCGGTCTGATTGGTTAGTTGAACGAACAATTCGCCCCTCTGCTGTTGTAACGCTGTCCTATCAGCAATTCCCCTCAGTCGGAAAAATGCACCGTTGATACGCTTATACGATGATTCCCCCTTTGAAATTGTGTGCGGGAGTGAATGCATGGACACGGTGCGTGTGCATCTTTCGTATCGCAAAGCTTGCTAGACTCTGCCCTCCTTTCATCAATGACGAATCTTCTGAGATGACTACGAAGGAATATTTCACAATAAATGTACCGGAAATTCCACATGAAAAATGAATTTTTCTTATAGTTTTTATCCGATTTTTGCTTTTAAAGAATTATTAATGTCGTGTGGTAGTTTTTTCGAAAGTGAATTAATTAGAATTCATATTTTTTCCATTTTTTTTTAAACTTAGTTCAAAATCCGTTGGTTTCAGTTATTTTTTAATCCAAAAACTGGGAATTGTATCATTCAATTTTACAAGACCTTTCAGACTGATACTCAACTTCACAAAGTTCGATTTTGCTTTAAAAAATTTTAGCAGTTTTTTGAAAAAAAAAACATAGGCTTTTGGAATTTTAAGGGTTTATTTAAACATTTTTGAAAATTGAAATTTTGTGTTTCAAAGGGCGAAAATCCTTCAATTTTAAGAATTCTTTTATGATTTTAGTTCAGACGATATAACCACTGCTTCACAAATAAAAATGCTCTTTGGTTTTTTGATCTCAGATTAACCAATCCCACAGAATCGTGGAAACTATGGAGAAATATATGGGTTCCTATGGAGTAGTTTTACGCCGAATCTACCCGAGATATTAGAGTTCAAAAATTCTATGATAGAATTGAAATACCAATAAATAATCCCTTCCAATTTTAAATATCTGTTTTTTTTTCCTTCTCACAAAAAAAAATCACGAAAAAACCCCAAAAAATGCGGCAGCCACACGGGGTGTCCCCGTTGAATAAAGATTTTTAATTATTGTTTCCTTTTTTTATCGATCGATACAAAAAATGAATGCTGTTGAATTCGTATATAGAGAATAAACACCCAATTTAGAGAGACACTGACTCAAAAAGCTAAACAAAAGAAAATAGAGATGTGCCAAATCATTGTTGAAATGAAATCTTAAGCGAGATTGTTTCCCTCCTGAAATCGGTTTCGTTAAGATCAATAATTGCAGCAATTTCTTTTCCTTTATTATCATGTTAAAAAACGAATATTGCATAGAAATGAAAATGAAAATTGCAGTTTCTGTTTTGGGAATTCGGCCTAAAATTAGAAACGCTGATAAAGTTTGTCGAAGGTTCGTGCTAACGGTGTTTCCGATTTTCGGCAGCCATGCGATTTTTAATATCAGCCATGAATGCACCGTGCGTTTAATGCATCGCTCCAAGGTCGAAACTCGTAACTCGATTGGTGAGGCGGATCTGAGGAAAGCATGAGTGGGGATGAGAAGCTCATCGTTTCATACGTGTATTTTATGTGCATTCGTGTATAATGCAAGCGAATCTCATTGAAGCGCTTGAAAGTGGGGGGTAATGCACTTTACCCCAACCGAATAGCTCGCGCTCTTCCTTTTTTTCCCTTCCTTTCTCGATGGCCCCTTCCTTCATCACTCTTCCATTTCATGAATACGTGTGCATTCCACTTTATTTCTTGTCTGTGGACGACATTTTTACGCAGAATTTTACGCTTTGATTATTTTGCCTCCAACTACAGAGTTGTCGAAAAATATTGAGATTGCATTTTTTCGTGTCGGAAAATGTGTTTTACGATTGTTCTTTCGTGCCAATATTTTCTCGAATTCGCAGTCCGCCATCGTACTTGATTTTGTAAACGATAAGTGCGAATGAAAAGGACGAATTGTCTTCTGCCAGTGAAATATTTGAGAATCTTGTTTAAATTCCCACTTTCATTGGAAAAGTGCTATTTTGGTTTGCTATCGTATTGAATCAAGAACATAAATTTGCTTCTGATTCTAACGTTGTATCTAAACCGTAATGAAAATTTTTATATTTTATTAAAAAAGCCAAAATGATTTATCAATAAAAACATCATCGACGAAAAAAGCATACACAGTGAGAAATTCTGATGATTATTTCGTAGCATTGCTTCTCCTTATTTTTCCTTTTTTTAAATATCCTCCACACAACGACGCAGCTTAACCTTGCTCAGTTTTTAAATATCGCAACCGTGAGTGCGAGAGAGAAAGCTGCGAATTTTGAAAGTGATATTTTTCCACACCGTTCGCCCTATCGAAATAATAAAAATGTCAGTCCATTTTCGCCATCGTCCTGCGTGGGCTGACCCCGAGCCTTTTTTTTAATCGGTCAAACTGTGTCGAAGAATTTCGATTCCGAAAATTCCAAGTGAGGTTAGGTGACTGATCGATACTCTTAAAGACAAAATATTGAAAATTCATTTGATTTCAGTAATCATGACAGCAGAACATTCCAAAAAAAAACCATCTGCGATCATATTTTTTCTTCTGTTTGCTTCATTCCCTTTTTAGTAATGTTTCTGCTTAAATGTAAGCCGATCAAAATTTAATACGGTAAGTAATAGCATAAGCTTCAGTCTTCTGCTTCCGCGGAGCTTAAGAGTTTCAGCACGTTTCCGTTAAGAGATTCGTTTCAGGTGCACAGCGGCTTTTTTACTGAACGCTGCGCCGTTCAGAGAACTCAGAGCTCAATGTCCTTGTGTCGTATTCGTTCGATAAAACGGAGGAAACCCTCATAGAAGAAGGAAATCGGAGACCAATCGCGTTGGGCGAGCTCGGAGCGGGGAAGTGCGTAATTCTCAGAGTATTAGAAATTTATCGATAATTCTCTTGATCATTTTTCATGCTTCACTTGTAAAGGGCAACGACATATGTACAAAAAATAAACTATCCTGAGAGCGGTGATTGAATGAGTCACACGAACTTGAATTCTCGGCAAAAAATTCTTTTTTTTCTTATACTTTAAATACAATGTTTTGCTTTCCAGGTTCAATTCGATCAAGTGCATCGAATGTTTTTATTCTGCTCAGATGCTCTTTGTAGAAATAGGCTGTCTGCCCTCCTATACATGGCCATATACTGCATTTCATTTCGAGTACCTGGCTTCGAGTGAATCTCAAAATGTGCTATATTTAGCCGCGTTCATTTTCCTTTGGCGTTTCGACATCTGCTCTGGAAAATTGAGCCTCGCTTGCTCGAAAGAGCGACAGCTGCCAAATGCATGACTTCTTTCACCGTTGAAGATTATGTGGATTTCTGCTTTCAGTCTATTTCGATTTGTACTGCTGATGCGTTCCCGATTTTTCTCTTTTATTTATCCTTGGATAACCGAATCATGGAATTTTTTGGGACAGCAAAATTACGATATGAAACTCACAACGTTAACTCGTCCTCGAAATTTTGGAATTTGGAATTTTCAAAGTTTCGAATGGCTCGTGATGTTCCGAGCACGAGTTGTTCTCAGAAGTTTCGAGTGGACTTCAAACTATGGAGTGAAAGGAAACTGCATTAAAGTCATTTGATCGATAAACGAAAAAGCTTTTCCATCCTTTGAATCATTAGAAAATTCCTCGATTGCATTAAGCCCCCGAAGATTCAGGTTTTCAATAAAATCCACCCACCCTCCGTACCGTGGGTGCCATTCAATTTTTCCAAATTCATTTAATGAAAAATTTACTCCATGTTACCCAATCAATGGATAACTTATGAAAATACCCAATCTGATTACTCCCCACGCAGAGATTTAAAAATGATCCAATCGCATCTCGTTCAGTGAAAAATCATCGCCTTCGAGCTCCTCGAAATTCCACAAATTTTCTCGAAGCGCTAGGATTAAGTGAGAAAATTGAAAATATACGGATCGTAAAGGCACGATACAGTGGCGTCATGGAAAACTCGATCGAGTATGTACAGAATTTCACAAATTCACGAATAATGCGAATTATCTTGTACGGTTTAATCCTCAAAATGTAAAAGTACATCGGCCAGCAGTTCGTGACGTTTTTTTCCAAACTATTCTGCACAATAATACAATAGCTGCTGTGAGATATAAGCATGGGAGTGAAAGAAATAAGTGGATTCTGTGCGAGAGAGATAAAACGAGGAAGGGAGTCGACACGGAGGTGTTTATATATACGGGCGAACATGTAAGCGGGTACACGCACCCTGAGCACCTATGTACACTCTTATGTACATCGGAGCCACACGAAGTAAAAGAGCCGGTGGCAGGGAGCCGGCTTTTCGGTACATAGTGCTTAGCGAACAGGGGTGACTCACCCCTGTATTAACGACTCTGAGGCACGCCCATTTGAAAGATGGCTGCCACTGTGGTGACCAATTACACGCTCGGGAAGAGGGTGCGCCGGAAAGCGCGCGAATCATTTCAGCCACCCTCCGCAAGAAACGTGACTAAGGGATGTACACACGCTCACAAACGTGTGCATATATATATACGTTCTTTTTTTTACGCATCGGGAAAATTCTACATTCTTCCCCTCAAGTTCCCTGCGTACCTTGCTCGCCGTTGCCTCAGTTTTTTTCTTTGTCTTTTGTTTTTCCCCTCGAAATCCCCACGCGCTTATTTCTCTCGCTTTTTTCGCGAGGATCCGTTGGGTCCATAGATTTTTGGCGCTTTCTGTCCTTCCCAGTTTTCACATCCCCCTCTTCGTCCCCTCGTCGCTCGTTCAAATTTTCGTGTCACCCAATATTTCGGTCCTCGGAGCTCGAGCACGTGCGGTCCACCGAAATGGCCAGAACTTCCGGCCTTGACAACCATTTCTCCCAACTTTACCGTCAGCTTCTCCAATCCATTATGGGCCATAGTCGCTAAGAGAATCGAAATTATTTTGAATGAATTTTCCTTCGGCTTTATGCTTAGGAAAAGAACGAGCGGTTACGCACGACAGTCTTGACACTCGTTCTACAGATAATCGATAAACAAGGCAATTCTTTGCTCATCTTCATCATTCTGAGACATGGAAAGCATATACAGAAACTAAGGAAGTGTCGGATCGAAATTTTCATGGTAGAATTAGAAACGAGGCTTGGTGCGGTGAATCGAAAACACCTCCATTTTGTCCCGGTAAACTTTTTAAACTATCGTTAAACTATGTGAACTTGTGGAAAACTTACTAAATTTGTGGAAAAACTTACTAAATTCATTTTAAACTGCATTCCCACGTGAATGAGTCTTTTGACAATGCTTGATTCATTTTCGGAAATGTCATCCGTTCGCCGTTCATTTTTATTGAAAATTTCAAGGCCACTCTCAAGAATATTTAATAATTTGGAAATGATGAAAATCGTCTTCTGATATTGAGGGATCCAATAATTTTTTTCCTCTTTTTTCTAGATGGAAGGATACAATTGAATGAGCTCTCTCGCAGCCCTCTCCTAGGAAAGCGATCCTACGCCATTGGATTCCTAGAAGCGAGGATCATTTTTGGGGTTCGCTGTTCGTTGTTTAGACCCGGGCCAACTGTAATACTCTGGTGGCGTCGGGAAACTTTATACATATACGTTCCTACCCTTGAACCTTCGTTGGCTTCGTAAATATACTCCGATTTTCCCCCGATGAGAATTCATCCTTTATATTCGGTGCGTGTATCGTTGAGTCAGCAAAAATGCCAATCTCCACGCGGGAATTTTTTTCCACCAGGAAATACGATGGTTGTTGGTGAGAACCATCAGAAAAAAAGCAAAAAGTGTTTTTTAGAAGTTTTATCTACACAAGATTGAAACTATTGACAACTCTTGAATGTTTACAGTTTAGTTTTCCACGATTCAAAACATTTGGCATCGATGAAGCCTTTTTCTCTGGACCAGAAAAGTTTTTGCGCTCGCCTAAAAATTCCTGAGCGTAGTCTCCAATGGCGTTGATGACGAAAAATCAAACTCTGTTCGCGAAGCACGAATACTTGAATCGCCTCGTCTCTCCGTCAGATGAAATTCTCGAATTAAATCTCTCAACATTTGGCTGTTCCTGCTGAATTTCTAGGATGTAGTTCGCCCTAATAACCAATATCCGAAAAACTTAATAATTCCTGTCGAGACACACAGTGGAGAATAAAATTTCTCTTCTTTTATCAAAGACCCTCAAGCTTTTGTGAATCTCAACGAGATTATTTTACCGACACGATCGAAGAACTGATCGATCGTCTTTAACAATTAGAAAAAACGATGTAAAAGGGTCAAATTAATTGGTAACTCGAATTCCAGAATTTCGAACAAATTGTTTACGGATGCGGAGTTACTTAATTTAGTCTCGTATAGTGAATCCAACACGAGGTCAATGAATTCGTAGAAATGAATTATAGTTTGATGAGCTGATCCAATCGTCTCAGGAGGCTGCTCGCAGAAACCAAAAGCGCTGAAAATATATATGTATAGCGTAGGGTTGCTTAGGCGGTAAAGAAGCAAGAAGCAGAAGAATAAGAAAGGGTTGAATGGCCGAGCTTTACATAGCGGATGACTGACGAGGCGAACAGAGATCTCCTTTTCTTTTCAGGATTTATATACATATATCTAAGTGTACGCGAGCATAGAAGGTATATAACTGAGATTTCTATTGCTGATGGCACATGAATTCATACAACCCCTTACACTGTAGCCAGCGTTTCTCAACTTCCATCGGCAGATCTACGATTTTCCTGTTGAACGATCCTTCTTCTGCTGTGGAAATTATTTCTGAAAACTGTCAGCTATCAAAACTCTAAATTTTCTCACTTTCAAATTCCTAATAAATGCAGTTTACATACACGATAAAAACGACTATCGCTTGATCTGAGCTCTCTCAATGAATGTTTTTTCACTAGAAAAAAAAAACGAAAACGATTCCCACGCATACGTAAGACACGAGTTTTCTTCGTAGATTCTGTGTAAAAGAAAAATCATTGTAAGAGCTTTCAGAGCTTGAAGTACTGCCTATAAATAGCGAACTCTCAAACCCCCCAAATCACCCGTCCGACTCCGGCGCTTTCGAAAAATTCTTGTTCGAAGAAAGTAAAACTCCAAAATCAGTAACGCTTGGTATCGTTGCTCGGGCACCGATCGCCTGCATTATCTGCACGAAATGAAGAAATGTGTTACCAAATAAAAGAGAAAAAATGTTTGACCAGCAGTGTATTTTCATCAACTTTGATTCAACTTGACACTTGAAGCCTCATAAAAAATTTTGTTTTTCCAAGTACGTAGCTCTGAACTTTTTAATTGACACATTACTGCATTCGTTTTTATAAATCTTTGCATTAAATTCTTAGGGCCTTCGACATTCGATTAACTTTAGCGAAAGTGAGTGACCACGGCCTGAAGCCTCATAAATCTACGTGTGCAACACGTCACCGCGTTCTCATGTTTCACAGCGGATTATGTGCACCATGTTGCTTGTAAAATGATCAGTACATGCTCCGATTTTGATAAATCTTCGTGCTTAATTTCTCTATATTTGTGGAGGGCAAGAGGTTGTAGGTGAATGAGTAAATCATTCGATGGTGTTTCCTCTAATCTAAGTATGTGCACGACGTACTTGGTATTCGTTCCCGCTCACCTACTGCTCGCTCATTTTGGAGCAGAAAAACTATTCCAAGTGGTCGTGTTTGCCAACGCAGGTAAAACGACCCAGTTTCCACCGCCGGATCATCGTATGCGCGAAATTCAAAAGACAGCACCGCCATTTGCTGAGAGATCGAAGACAAAAAAGAAAAAGAATAATAATAAAAAATAGAAAAAAAGAAGAACAGTAGAGCACAGGAACAAACGGGATGCCGAAGGGGTTCGCAGGAGGCTCGCACACTCAAACGCCCGAATAAATCCATGAGTGTAGGCATATATTTATATATACGAATGTACACATACATGTGAGTGCCGCAGAAACGCAATATACAGAGCGCCCGCACGCTCCTTCGTGGATTCCCTTTTTCGGGGTCGTTACCCCTCTCGAATTTAGGCCATCGCCTCTCTCCGTTTCTCTTACCACAACATCAACCGTACGACGATCTATGGGAAAAAATATGGTTGGATAACCTCTACTTCATGGAAATCCACGCCTACTTTATTTTGATGAACTTTCAATAGGAAATTAGATTGCATCTTTCGGGTTTGGAGCTGAAATACTGCGAGGTTATTCTATGAAAGATTATGGGACGTAGAAACTCCATGGGGAAAATCTTGACATTGTTATAAACGAAGATTCTATTACAGTCAGTGGGGAATGTGGGTCTTGAGAATTCGAAAATGAAAAATAGATCGAGGCTGAAAGGCCAGAATTTAGTTTGACATTAATGAAATTTCTTGACGAGAATTCTCCACTGCTGATTCTACGTACTTGCCATGCTTGACGGGCATGCTGGTCGGATGATTTTAAGTCGACGCTAAGAGCACGGCGAAGGGGAAGGGACCGAATGGATCGAAGATAAAGCTTGTTCAATCGGAGACGAAGCGATGTGCAACGGAACGAATTTGACCGCCTGCTTTTTCATCTAAAGTGTCCTTAGAAAATTCAGTTAATTAATCACTTAGGCAAAGATACAATAAACGCTGAACGAATAAAATGAAATGTGCCAAGTACATAAAGGGAGAGGAATAAAAAGAGTTTTCGAGAGCACGAATTTTAGGTTGGCCTTGGAACTTTCGTACTGCCATGGAGTTTTCATTGGTAGGAGGCACCCTTCTTTCCGGGATAAGCCCCGGAGAGGGGTTTCGCATTTGTTCCGTACAACCCCTCTCAGAATTTTCTCGACCCGAGATGGAGGGTCGATGAACCCCTCGTGCACGCCAGTAGCATTTGTGGAAGTCGTTGTCAAAGAGAAACGAAGCTCTGATCTCATTTTTACGTTTCGTCTATTTGCCACCATTTTGTCGAATGTGTTATAACCTTTGTAAATTTATGACAAGAAAAATTCGAGCGAATTTCTCGATTCGACGTTATTCCGGTGAAGCTTCAACTCCGTGGCGATGCTGCGATCATCGTCGTTCCGCATTCTGCTATAATTCATGCGAACTCAACAGTTCTAGAAACTTCATGGAGTTTCGCGATATTTCTTCCCATTTTTTCTCCATTCGATGCATTTTCATTGGAATTATTGGCGTCAAGTAAACTTTGACTGCGAAAGTACGCGATATTTGAACACTGTACGAACTTTGAAAAGTGCAAAAAAATGTGAAAATTATTATTCGATGAGAAGCATTATTTTAGGATTCGATACCATAAGTTTGAAGAAAATTCACAGATCGCATCCTATTTGAACGACGCGCAGGCACGATGGCACATTTTCATGGAATTATTCCGTCTCCGAGAGATCTAAATTAGAAGTCCCTTGTAACGGAGCACATCTCGTTTCAGAGGCTAGATTTTTCCGATGGGCACACCACGAGGAAACGATACGTTGTTTTTCCCCCGTCACCACCCCTCCGCAAAAGAGTCACGGAAGCTACTCGAGAGGCTCGCTCGTTGCCGGTGGCAACCGATAAAATTGTGGGAGACCCTTCTCTCTGAATTTCTCCCCGCTCTCCAGGAATTCCTTCTCGTATCTCACAGGGTTATTTGGGGACGGGAGAGAAACAGGGCAAGAAAAAGAAGGCGCTGTGCTGGAAAAAGAAGAAAGCGGAGGAGGCGAGGACTTTTTCGTCGATGTGGCTTTGGAAAAATATCAACGACTCATTTTCGTGTCCATTCTAATGTTGCATGCACGAGTTATTTCCGTGGAATCATTACATGGTGAATAATAACGAGAAACATTTTTAAATGTCAATTTTCAAATGGAATGCCAAATTCACCAATATTTATTTGCCAGTGATATTGTTCCAAAAAAGTTGAATATTCACAGATTCTCGCGAATTTGTCCAAAAAAACTTGGCATTCGAATGCTGAAATTCTAAATAAACCACGATTTCTATAACGCCTCGGTTAATTCAGTAATTTTGTGTAATTAATACGTGGATTTATCGTTATTTCGTAGTATCGTGTTTTTGGAACGATGTGCCGAAAAAATGCGAATCACGCTCGAAACAAAATGGCGGACACGAATCGAGGAACCGTGAGCTTGTACATGAAGCGTGGAGGCGCCACTAGTTGGATCTTCGTGAAGAAACAATATTTCCTACTGCATTTTTAACGAGAATACTCATTCGATCATTTTGAAGCTGTTTTATTTATTCACGTTCGTATCATTTTTCATGATTCAATATTCAGTCGTTTACAGAGCCATTCCTAAAATATTCATCTCGAATATCATTCGATTTTATTTGCACTTAAGCCCCTTTCATGCAATAAGTTCGAGTGACGCACGAAATATGAAAATTATGTAACTCGTATAAATACACCGGAATACGAAGGCACATTTGTTGAAGGGCATGAGTATTTCTGGCATTCTACGCCTCGACGGACATCGAGCAGGGAATAATTACTGGGGAAACGAACGTTTAAATTATCGGACACAAAAATATTTTGTACTGTTTCTATTGACAGTCTTGTAATTGCTGAACCATGAATTATCTTCGAGATGAGAAATTCGAATCGTGTTCTCTAAATATGAATTCGATTCATACGTTTGCGATGCTAATTTTCGTGTTTAAACACAATCGATTTTTCGTCGTCCAACATTTCTGGGAAATGAATCGACAATGGCATGTTATTTTCCCGCATACGCACTTCGCATTATTCTCTTCTAGATAACATATTTTCAGTGTTTGCCTGTGTCCGCGGTAGAAGGCTGCAACACCGCATAAGATAAAAGCAAATGTTCAAAAATGAAGGTTTCCAATTGAAATTTCGAGTATGTACGAGGAAAAACATGAAACCTCCGTTTAAGTAATTAATTGGCCGTACACGTGGCCGGTTGGGATTTGAATATTTAATATGCTGGGAATGGGAAATGTTCAGACTAACTTGCTTAACTATTTCATACGAAAATTTACTTTTATAAAATAAATTTGGATCCACGGACAACTTTTGTTACGGAAACTGTGAAGAAGACGCTAATCTATTAAGGAGTTTCGGCACAGAAGTCTAAATATTAAGAAATTGATTAAATTTGGTGATAATGTTCTTCAACATCAAGTGCGAAAACACAAATTTTTTCAAAATTTTCTTCTATCTAGTTATCGAGTAAATAGGCATTCAAGCATATTTCTTATGCCCGGAATGCATACCTATATATATGGAAACGCTATGCTTATACACGTGAACTTTAGTGATCAATTACTCGATAACTGTGTAGATGAAAATTTTTTAAAAATTTGTATTGTCAAATTTGGCACTAAAGAATATGTTCACCAAATTTTATAAAATTCTGAACTTTTTGAAATGTTTATGTTTTTAGCATGGTTTAGCATGGCAACATTGTATCGCTTGTACTGAAACTCCTTAACATAATATTGCAGAAAATGCTTGAAAAATAATAAAATATGTTGAACCACGAGGTAAGCTTCTACGAGCAAGAAAATGGCGTCGAACATTCGAATCCGTACATAGCCGGCTTGAAGAAGAAACAGGCAAAGGTAAAAATATCGTTGAAACTCAATATTTCTACGTTCGTCGTGAACGCTACTTGCTTTACTAAAAGATTACGATATAAGAAAAGAGCGTTGAAGCATTCATTTTTTCCGGGAAATCTTCATAGCTTCACTACCAATGCGTGGAAGTAGAAAAGCTGACATTTTCTCCATCTTCTGTAGACCTCGGGAAGCCCTACTTCAGTAGACTCGTTGGAAATGATGCTTTCTGCTTTATCTCGCTGATCAACGAGTCATTTCCTATTGTATCGATCGCTGCAACGAATGTATTCGGATTTTTGAGTCGACATTTTAAAAAATCAATTGTTGTGTTATATTTTGCCTCAAAATTCCTTGGAGCTATATATTTTTTGTCCCGGAGATTTATTTTCGATCGAAAGATGCGTTGAATTTTGTGAATTCGCAGACGATTTCGGTTCATTCAAGCTCTCTATAATTGCCGTTCCATGAAATACTGGAGGATTGAAAATGTTGGATACTCCAGATGACGCGATCGCTTCGTTATTTTTGTGATGAGGAGGGGCAGACGAATTGTATTCGCGATTCGTACTCACCAACTAAAAAGGCAGAAAATAGTTTTTTCTTGATATTTTTCATCTTTTCCAATCATCTTCGACCCCACAATTTTTTATCGGCGTTTTTGACCAATTATACTGAAGATCAGTTGTTCTTAAAATCGATTGTTCCTGGATCAGCAAAGCTCGAAAAAATCTCAAAAAATAGGATTTTACAAGAACTGAAGACTTTTTGGCAAAATATTAAACCCGAACACAAACTATTACACAAAACACAAAAATGATTAAATTCTACAAACGACGATTCGATAGTTTGAAGTTTTTAGTTTTCCCGGCGCTGCACGGAGGCATCGCCACGATGGCGGTTAATCACAGTAAAAGGATTGCCAATTGTTAGTTCAACCAATTTCTCAACTTTAATGTTAATAATTTATAATCTGTCAGACCGAACGAGCGCCGTTAATCTCGAACGCAATTCATTCATACTTTCAATAAATGTGAAACCAATTATTTGTTCAACGCTGTGGCTGCTGTAATAAGCCGAGTGTTTTTCAAATACTTGTCAATCATACGCAATTTTAGTATTTCTCATCGATTAGACTGCTTATCAAATCCTATCAAACCGATAAATTCGAGATAAACTATAATGAGAATTTATGTCGTAGCTCAAGTTTTTTTGGCAGTTTTTCCGGTGTTAGGTGTTTGAGAAAGACACACGAATTGGCTACTTAAATTCACAGCGCCGTTTTATAAATTCACGTAACTCCAAAGATTCCCACAATTTCTAGACAGTTGGAGCTTCAACGTTCAATTTTTTGATAAATATTGCTCACTTCGAACAAACAAATTTTACATTGTCACAAAACTACTTCAGAATTACGATTTCACAGTTCTACGTTCTTTGTGAGTTGAAAAATTAGCAAAGATCATGACAAGATTTTTTAGAGTGGGGTTCGATCTGTTCGCAACAGTGTTAATCGTCGCCTTAAGCATAAACCTTGTAGCAAATGAGGAACAATCACCGGTAGTTCGCATTAAAAATGGTACCCTCAAAGGTAGTTTTATGACGAGCAGAAAGGGCAGAGTAGTTTACACGTTCAGGGGCATTCCATACGCGCAGCCACCGATTGGTGAGCTTCGATTCGAGGTAAGCATCAACAGAATTTTGACCCACGAGAGTAGACGACCTGAAAAAATCACCTGCCATTATTAAGGATCTACTCCTTAAAATTTTTTTCTATTTAAACAACGTTTCCATGAAATAAAAAGCAAGAAAAGTTGATGGATGAAAATCATTCAAAAACTTTATAAACACCTGTCGATCTTCACTACCAGCCTGCTTCATTCGATTTGCAATCTGATTCGTTTTTACTACTATTTCCAACAGCCTGCACAGCCATTCGGTTCGTGGGCTGGTGTACGACAGATGAAGAATGATTCGCAGTGGTGCATCCAACGTGACATCTTTCTGCATCAAGAAGATATGATAGGCAGTGAAGATTGTCTGTACCTAAACGTTTATAGTCCAAAGTTGCCTTTGATGGACGTAAATGCTACGCGAAAGTACCTTTTCCGGTGATGCTTTGGTTCCACGGTGGAGGTTGGATTTCGGGTGCGAATCCTTCAAACTCCAACTTTCCTTCTCGATCATGACGTTGTTCTGGTAGCTCCGCAGTATAGGTAACTTAATTCAGCCTTCCAGTGTAATCGTATCTAAAAAAAATTAATTTTCAAAACTTTGTAAAAAACCGAGAAAAATATGAAAATAAGAGATTCCGTACAGGCTCGGGCCATTAGGATTTCTGAGTACGGAAAATTTCCTCTCTCCTGGAAATCAAAGCATGAAGGATCAAGTTCAATCGATTAAATGGGTGCGTGAAAATATCAAGGCATTCGGCGGTGATCCCACCAGAGTTACAATTTTCGGTGAAAACGTTGGTGGCGCCAGTGATAATAATAATTTTTCGTTCACTTACCGTAGAAATCCAACATCCGATGAACCTGGGGAAATCCCGATTCGATGGGCTCCAGTAGAGACCTCAAATCTCGAGTATCTTGGTATTGGAGGACCGGAGGATCTTAGCATGCGAGTCAATTTGTTTTCTGACCGCATGAAATTTTGGGCGAGACTTCCATATCGAGCAAATATGAAAAATTGCAGCTCAGCAGTAAAGTAAATTTAACCGGACTATGCTCAACGATCAACGAGCGATTTTTTAGACCCGGCTATTTTCGAGGAGAATTTCTTCTTATCGACTGATGCTACAAACAATCCGAAAATTCCGTGACTTCTTACGAGGTCTGCATTGTCAACTGCCAACATCAATGAAACTATGTTTTACATTGCTGCAGAGCAGAAGTTCTTTTGTATCGACTACTGATACCATAGAAAATGTGTGGTTGACTGTGAACTTCACAACGTTGATCGAAAAGTTGAAGAAAGCTGTAATTTTATACAGTGAATAAAAAACGCCTTTAGTTACGTAACTTCAACCTGATACTGTTCGTCGTTTTAATGTTCCAGAAAATAAGATATATGAAAATATTCGCAATATGTCGCTTCGAATAAAGGACATTGATGGGCGATAAGAAAAATCGGCTGTAGTTCCGAAAGGGACACTTCGATTTGAACACCCAGCTTTTGCACACATAAAAAGGAGGTTAAAACAAGGTCACACCTAAAATTTCAACCGCGGCAAATGATTTTTTCAATGTTTATCATTATTTTTGTGTGGCGGCAGCCAACTCGCGAGAACGCGCATAGAGCATCTTCGATGTGTATGCGGAATCGTTGGGTGGGTCTGGAGCACCTTCGATGTATGTTTGGAATCGTTGAGTGCGATATCATTGTTCCATATCATCATCGTGATGCATCTACTTGTTAAGAAGAGTGGATCACGAAATCAAAATAATCAGAATTTAATAAAATTTGGTGATCAAGTATACAAATACAATTTTTTTCAAATTTTTTTACCATATGGTTATCGAATAATTGAGCGTTAAATCGAAGTTCTTATGCACGAGATGTATAACTGTATATATGTAAACTCTATGCTTATACACGTGAACTTTAGTGTTCAATTACTCGAGAACTATGTGGTAGAAAAATCTAAAAAAATTCAAAATGTCTCATATATTTTTAAAGAATGCATTTACCAAATTTTATTAAATTTTTATAATTTTGAAATTCTTTACATTTTTAACGTGGTTTAGCATGGCAACATTGTATCGTCGCGATCCACGCTCCTTACATTGTTACAGTCTGATTGCAGTGAAGCGTCGAACAGTTGTATTCTGACCGTTGACGAGATAAGACGGCACAGAAGAAAACAGTCTGCTGTGTATAACTATTTTTGAAGCAGAATGTTGACTGATTGGGCTGGAAAATGGAGATCCTTCATGTCAGTCTTGATCATTTTTATTGTCACTGTTGAAATATCTTTCGCAGCAGTTTCACCGATTGTGCAAATTAAAAATGGTACTTTGGAAGGGATTGTTGTTAAGAGTAGAAATGGTCGAGAGATTGCTTCTTTCAGAGGTATTCCTTACGCCCAACCACCTGTTGGTGAACTCAGATTTGAGGTCAGTGTCTCTAGGTCTATTATGTAATGGTTTCGGAATGTAAACGCTATTGTATTTCACGAAGTGTAATTTATTCTAAATCTTATGCGAATTTCGAATGCTTTTGCTCGTTTATTGACTCTCAGATTCTCATATTTGGGTTCATCAAACAGTCAACTCGATTTTTTTCTTTCTGACAGCCACCAAGGCCATTCGACTCTTGGGCAGGTGTACGATCAGCGCAGCATGACGGCAATGTATGTCCTCAGCGTGATTTTATTTATAATCGAAAAAATGTAATCGGCGTTGAGGACTGTTTGTATCTCAATGTGTATACTCCAAAATCGTTCGGGAATGACAACCAAAGCAAAAGTTACCCTGTCATGATTTGGTTGCACGGAGGAGCCTGGTCCATGCATTCGGCTCATTCGTTGGTTTTTGGACCAGAGTTTCTCCTCGATCATGAAATCGTTTTGGTTGCTTCTAATTATAGGTATGTTCAAATGTGGCAAAATCAAAATTCATATCCAACATTGATATCGATTTTATGTATCGATCCAAAGATTAAGCTGTTATCTATATTTATCGGAATGTTTAGCAATTGAAAGCGTTATCAAGACCAAGCTATATTTCAAGCTGAACAAGTATAATTTCCTACTGCATTTTAAATATTCTCGCGAATTCAAGATCGTCTTTTGATGTTTCTGAGTCAAAGTTGCAGTTTGGAAAAAAAAAATGTTTACAGACTGGGGCCACTGGGCTTCCTGAGCACAGAAGATTTCGTGTCTCCCGGAAATCAAGGACTGAAAGATCAGGCCCAAGCGATCAGATGGGTTCACGAAAATATAGCTGCTTTCGGTGGCGATCCAAATCGCGTTACAATCTTTGGCGAAAGCGCTGGTGGAGCGAGTGTTCATTATCATTTGATCAGTCCTCTCTCTAAAGGTAGGTTTAATATAACAGTCCACCTGGTACCACGTCTAAATATTACAGTCGAAATATCACCACGACAAAATATCACACATCAAAAAATCACGAACACAAAATTTTACATGACCAAAAATACGTGTGACAACGTATTAGGATATTTTGTCCCTGACATTATTTGCCGGTGTTCTTTTGTGGTGTAATTTACAGTCATGGATTCGTCCAACTTGAAACAAGTCCGCATAAAAATTAGATAAGCTTTTTACCCACTTAGAAACACACGAGCAAGCCATCAATTTACGACTTTTTGCATCTTTTTTTGTTTGAAGTTTTCAAGGATACCATGCGAAATATTTTTCAAGTTTCTCCACCTTAAGTTTACTAGAAGTCATTAATACACGAACTACAGTTTCATGGGACCAATGAAATGTAAAAATTACATCAACAGGTTTGATTCATCGAGCGATTTCGCAAAGTGGCAATGCTTGCTGTCCCTGGGCACTGTCTCTACCGGGAGTCGCCAGAAGCCACGCTGATCGTCTCGGAAAACATCTCAATTGTCCGACCGATGATTCGAGAGTCCTTGTAGAGTGTTTAAAGAAGAAGGACCCTGCCGATTTAGTAACCTCCGATCATATTTACGAGGTATGAGAATCCTGTTATTCTCAGTACCAAAAACATTCTTATAGTAATCAACATTTTGTGAACTAAAACTTAAAAAAAAAAAAATAGGTGTTCGGTAGCTGCCCCTTAATTCCATTCAGACCTGTCGTCGAACCTGATCATCCAGGTGCGTTCCTTAAAGAAGAACCCGTGGAATCGATTAAATCTGGAAATGTAATAGATATTCCTTGGATGACTGGTATAACTTCGGAGGAAGGTGCTTTGAAAGTTCCCGGTAAGTGCTCGTAACAGAAACATCTCTTCATTATAGCATGCACACACGAAATGTTATTATCTCTGTTTCTGTTATTCAGATATATACGGAACGAAGGATCAAGATTACGTCAAACTACTGGATGAAAAATTCATGGAACTCGCACCTATAACCTTACTGTACGACCATACCTGCTCTGAAAAATTCATGAAAAATGTAACTGAAAGGATTCGTCAATTTTATTTTGGTGATGGAAAGATTGACGAGTCTAAAAGAATGGATATGGTCGATGTAAGTTGCTGATTGACGTGGGATATTTGGCACAGCATTTTTTAAGCGTTTAGCTTTGGTATTATGATCTTTTGGCTTTTCCTCGTATACAGATGTACACGGACGCCTGGTTCTTTATAGGAACTGATAATGCTGTTAGGGATCACCTCAAAGCACTCAGTTCTCCAGTATTTTATTACTATTTTACGTATAAAGGAAGTTTTTCGTTGAGTGGGATATTTGGAGATGCAGAAAAAGATTATGGAGTCGTTCACGGGGACGAGCTGCAATATTTGTTCCCTTTTAAAGGAGGACTTCTTCCAGAGGAATCAATGAAGGAAGAAGATCGCAAAATGGTGGATGTGATGACTCGTCTTTGGGTCAACTTTGCGACATCAGGGTCTGTTTGAATAACTCGTAATTAACTAATCCTCTCATGACGTTATTTCTCTTCGTGTTTTTCACTTTCTTTTCATATTCGCAGCAATCCAACGCCGGAGAAAACCCCGGAAATTCCAGTGAAGTGGACACCAGTAAGAACTTCCAATCTCGAGTATTTCCACATTGGAGGGTCACAGCGTTTGAAAATGGGTGCCAATCTTCTTTCTGAAAGAGTCAATTTTTGGTCCACCATTCCATATCGTAGCAAAATAGAAAGTGGTGCTTCTCGCACCAGAGATGAATTGTGAAATTGTACACAATTAAAAATAGGATAATGAAAAGCATTTTATTTCGATGGTTTTTTATAAAATTTTGGTCAGGAATAAATTCAAATTTGCTAAAAACTCGACAGATCTTTTTTTTCATTGTATGAATAAACATGCCTGAAAGAAAAGGAATCGATTTTGATCTACAGCCACAAGGTATCT
Source organism: Venturia canescens (assembly GCF_019457755.1). Taxonomy (NCBI): domain Eukaryota; kingdom Metazoa; phylum Arthropoda; class Insecta; order Hymenoptera; family Ichneumonidae; genus Venturia; species Venturia canescens. The sequence continues at coordinate 18,994,693 of NC_057421.1, forward strand.
GAAACACAGTTGACCACACTTATGAAGTGATTTTTAGCTAAGCCAGTTGATACACTAATCTACACATTTCATTCAGAATTTATAGAGACACATTATTCATGATTTTGATTTAAAAAAATAATGCGTACTTTTTGAAGACAGTGCTGTCTAAGACATTGGTTATTTTCAAAAATCAGCTTATGATCAATCTCAGTGAACTCAGTCGATTTGCCTGATAAAAGTAATTTAAAGTACCGACTGCTGGTAACCATTACGAAGAATGACGAGATGAAGAATTCAGGAATCTACTGTTTTCACTCGCGGTCTTGTATGACCAAAAGAACATTGCGCAAGGTCTGAATCGTGGTGCCCAACAAATACACATCGACGTTATCAATAGTAATGGCTTAAATTTTTCATCGTGAAGGACATCAAACAGAGAATTTTAAACCACGGTCTATCAACCAACGTATCGAATAAAAAAAAAATAAATAAAAAAAATGGAGTCATGGTATTTGACATTAGCGTGTCTGACTTGATGAAAAATGATTAACCCCGAAGAATGTTACAGATGTAAGCAATCTGATGTGATCAGCACCGAGTCCTTGTCGAACCCTCTCTAATGAAATAATGGCTAGAAAACTTATTTGATCTCGCTGGTTCACTGCACTTTCAATCCTCGAATGACTGATATATTGACATGTTTCTTAATACCATATCCTGAAACAGTGTATCGTCGAGATACTTTCCAGGATGCTGTGCGCAGCATCTTGAAAAAATGATTACAAAACTCTTTATTTGTACATTGCTCGACACACACCATTGAAAGAAAAAATCAACTAATTTCCTCAATAAAATCGATATTACTGAATCACTCGCCTCGACTTTATCAGTCCGATGCAGTTCAGTCAAAATATACAAGTCTTAAAAACTCATTCATATTTTATTTTCATTGGAATTAAAACAAAAATTTAAAAAATTAAAAAAAAAACAATAAAAACAAGTGAATAAGATAAAATATGGACTCGATCTGTCAATTGTTCGAGAACAATTTTATTTTTAATTATTCGTATGGGAGGCGTTTTTTTTTACAAAATGTTTACCACTCCGCATAATGTTATCGTAATTACATTACTCAAATAGCAAAATACGTTTGATTCAAAATATGCACGGACGGTGTATTAAATGTGATACAAGTTTCTAAAACGAAACCGTGTCAGGTCATAGCAACGTGTAATAGCTGAGTCACGATAACTAACTGATTAATGCGCGCTGTATTACATTCGTATACTTGCATGTTAATATTTTTCTGTTTCTTGTTTCCGTGCCATCAAATGTATTAGGTCCGCAAACGTGAGTGATCGAAAAACACGCGCACCCACGTGGGACGATCAGCGAACCTGTGAAACAGGTTCGATCTAGAGGTGGTGTAATTATAATCAGAATTCTAAATCTTACTAATGCACGCTCGAATAAATACAAACATTATATGTCCTTTGCGTATACAAATATTCAAGTACGGGATATATTTCGTCAATCTCAAACACACATCGAAGTTCACATATTTTCCGAGCGGGTTGAAACACTTCGTTAAATAGTACGGAACACATTTTCAGAGACTCATTTATATTCCGTTCTTCGCATATTTTATTTAATAACTAGATATTTCTTCACATACGGTGAGTGTACAAAAATGGAAAAAGTGTTTTAGAAGGTTGTAGAATTCGTTCGTTCACTTTTTTTTTGAAAGACTGAAGACTTTTATGGGAAAAAAAGGAATAATAATTCTCTAGATTGAGGACAGTGGTCTCAAGCGATTCGGAATTGGCCGCCGAGGACGTACAACTTCATTAACGTCTTTAAGTCAAATCGGGGAATTCCTTAATAGAGCAATGGTAATTAGTCAATCTGCGCAAGCATATAGATTTCATATCTCAGCTGTTTTTGATAGAGCTCAAGCGCAATTCGCGCTTGGCGCGAATGTGTGATAAATCAAGAGGCGCGACCAACGTGTCTCGCACTCAATTTACATGATGGCTGCGGCTGTATCAGAATTCTTCCTTCCTCGTTCCACACGGAAATATATAAAGTCTCCGTCGACTGGCGTCTCAGCACATCGTTCTTTAATCATAGGACTTACGTTCACTTTCGAGAGACGACCAGTCGGGTCCTTACCGTCGCGAGGTGTGCTCGCGCAATCTTTGACTGCTCTCTCGTCAAACAAGCCACTCTATCAGTTACTCCGCGCGATAATTTCTCGGTTCATTATCAACCGTTGACACATTCATTATTTTGTGATACAAAAGTCACTTGAATAAATTTTAAAAAATCGACAATGCACCGACACTCCGTAGAGATCGGGTCACCGATCTTCATGACGATCAGTTGGCTGTGCAGCCTCAGTCTTGTTACCGCTGCAGCATCACCCATGGTCCACGTGAAAAATGGAACTCTCGAAGGTAGCATTATGCAAAGCAGGAACGGCAGAGAATTCGCAGCTTTCAGAGGCATCCCTTATGCCCAGCCTCCAATCGGCTCACTTCGATTCGAGGTAAGCATCAATCGATCGCTCGACAAAGTGTCCTGGGAAAATTGAGATTTTGTGCAGTGACTTTGCGTTTTTGATAGTGCGAGCTTTTTCGCAGAGTCGCTCATTGATTATTACAGAAATTCATTTGCTTTTTTTAGATCAATTTATGGTTTTTTTTGGGCATACTTGGAATGAAATTGCTCATTAAACGAATGGCAAGGGTGATCGCTGAGCATTCAAACCAATTTTCGACCATGTCAAGTCACTCGGTTCACCTTTTCTTATTTTCTCTGAGCTACCTTTTCTTTTTTTTACAATCTTTTCTTTTTACAATCTATTGCGCATAAAGTGAGTAATTACAGGAGGAAAACCGGGAAAAATTATCCCAACGCTTGCCACGTTATATCAGATTCAACCTTGCACTTGTATCCTCGTCTTTTATAAATGCATATTACGAGTGAGTCTTAATGTTCGCGAACGCTTTTAATTTATTGACAGTATCAAAAAGAAGGAAAAAGAATTCGAAGAATGATTTTTCAACGCAATACGTTGACGCTTCGCAGAATCTTCGCGTTGGCATTGAACTATGCTAACACAAAAGTCTGTATTAACCTGTAACTCGTTTTGACATTCATAATTTATGTATATCGAAGTTGAGCGACGCATCTAGCGTTCAGAGATAAAAAGAAATATTGCGACTCCGTCGGTGAAAATGCTCGCTGAGAATTCTTTCACACTCAGCGATAAATATTCCGTGGTAGCATCCCGTGTTGTTCCAGATCTAATTGCTTGAAGATTTTTATGTGCAAAAAGCTTCGGTTAATAAGAAAAAAATTGAAAAGTGGATGCTTCGAGTCACGAGAGGCACACTTCCAGAGTGGCGCTGACTGGAATTTTTTCTAAATCTTTAACTACAGAAAAAAATTTTTTTAAAACTGGCTGAGTTCAACATATCGAGTCGATTCATTTCTTAGGGTCCAGCAGCTTAAAACGAAACCGTTATACGAGCACTCGTGCGTCCGTTTCCTTGGCTACCCACTGCCTTCGAATTTCTCTGAAACTGGATAGTCCAAATGTAAATGAAATTTTTCCGACTTCTTCATGAAACGAGTTACGTCGCGGATTAATCCGTGGTCGGTTCCATGAACGAATTTAGATCAGTAGTTCTGAACGTTGACTATAACGCGACCCAATAAATTTCTAACGGAGCGGAAAGAACTCTTGAGGCAATGAATCTGGAAAATTCTAATTAAAATCATTCTATTTTCCGATCCTCCTTTCGAACGGAGTTTTTGGTAATCGGGTATTCTAATTTAAAAAAACTCGTTTGGAAAATTTACTCTCATGACAGTATCTATAAATTGTGACTTTGAAGTCTCGTTGACTTAAGGGGTCTACTCTAATTAAATATTCGCTTTTTTTTATTGCATTTTCTGAAAGTATACATATTTAAAAGTATCATACTAAAATTTGATAAAGATCTGAGCAGTCTAAGTGTACTTTTGAGCGACGTTTACGTGGCTGTCTGAGCCCGCCAATAGGCACCGCTTAGTACGGTACCGCGTACCTGCCTTTGTTCAGACGCGTTTTTCTCAAAATTACGTTTTTGCACGACTTCTTGATAAAATCTCCGAAACTATTGAACTGATCCTTACTAAAAGTTTACATGTTCTTTATGGCTATAGCTATAGTGCATACCGTATGAATTTAGAAATTGTGAGTAGAACTTTTTTTTTGTGTAAAAAACGATGCAAAAGAACGTGCTTTTTCGTAGTTTTTGGAAAAATGGCCGCCATTTTGTGATTTTTGAAAAAATCAAAAACCGTATGATATGTGCTATAGCCGTTTATCTATTGAATCTAGAACCATTTTTGTTTCTTATACCCCGATCATCCATTCCAGAGATTTTATCAACAGCGCGCACCCATAATTTTTTTGGACCAGTCTTCTCCTCCATTTTTCTGTACGAAAACTGAGTAAGATAAATGTAAAAAAAAAAATTTGTGTATTTTAAGAACGTATTTTTTAGGCCTAACACTTTTTATATCCATATTTATAATTTATATACCGGTCAAAAAAATTCGTGAAAATAGTCTTCTTTTTGCCTGTCTAATTAGGATAGACCCCTTAAAATTGAATGTGCGTGTCCTCGGCCGTATAATTCAATTGACAGGAAATGAGTAATGACTGACAGAAAGCCCAATTTTAGAGGATTTGGCATCTGAAACTTGAAAATTTGTGCGGTTTCGTGTAGCCACCAAAACCATTTGGCTCCTGGTCTGGAGTGCGTCCGGCAAAGGAAGATGCTCCGATCTGTACCCAGAGAAACATTTACACCCATCAGGAGGAAATCGTCGGTATTGAAGATTGTCTGTACCTGAATGTTTATAGTCCAGGATTACCGTCAAACGAGGTTGATGGATCTCGAAAGAATTATCCGGTGATGATTTGGTTCCATGGTGGTGGCTGGGTCACTGGCGCTGGTCATTCCGAATTTTACGGTCCAAAATATCTTCTCGATCACGAGGTTGTCCTAGTGACAGTGAATTTCAGGTGAGAACTCGTGGAGTTGTTCAACGACTATTGAGCTCAATGATCAACGATGATCGTAAAAATAATTGAAAAATTCTTATACAATTACTATCGCAGACTCGGACCATTAGGATTTTTAAGCACGGAGGATCTCGTCTCTCCTGGAAATCAGGGAATGAAAGATCAAGCGCAATCGATCCGATGGGTTCATGAAAATATAGCGTCTTTTGGTGGCGATCCTAATCGCGTTACGATCTTTGGCGAAAGCGCTGGTGGAGCTAGTGTCCACTACCACATGATAAGTCCCCTTTCGCAAGGTAAGAATCCAGCAAAATCGTACATTTGCTGTTTGTAAGTACAGCTACGCAAATGAAGTCTTCGCTGTACACTGAAAAAGTGAATTTGCAGATGCAACAAAACTTTTGTTGGTCAATCGATATTTTTTTATTGTAGTGAAAATTTTTCATGTGAGCCAGTAAATTAAGTGCTCGAATCAACCAAATTTCTGTTTGGCTAAAAAGTTCATGATTCTTACCATAATTCGTTGATTGAATTAAAAAAAAATAGTTGAATCAACGAATTTATTTCTTCAGGATATTTAATAGATGAGTGTAGCTTTCGAGTTGTCTTCTATTAGTGAATGGATCGAGATAAATATCGATAAAAATGTGATGTTCTTACCAAATATAGATGCACGAAGTATTGCTGTTCGCTTAATGATTATCATGAGGATAGATTTATTTGATTTGAAACTTTGTAAAAAAGTGGTCTATGGAAATCAACAGGTTTATAAGTCAATTAGTTTTGTTCTCAATTTGATACAGTCATCAACGTTTCTAATGGTGAAAGTAATTTTTCGAGCTGCCTCAACAACGCTAATAAATATTCTCGACAGACGTAAAAAGTGGATCGAAATGTGAGTCTTTCTCATAACACGACAATTATTAAACTGAGGCTTCGTTCGAGAATTTATTTTTATCTGTTCAACCGTACGTCAAATAATGATAGTTGCCAGTCGCAGAGCTCGTTCGCTTTAACGGTATTACTGACCAATTAAAAAGACTGAAGGAAATTTTTAATGATCGAAATCCGCTAATCTGCTTTACACTCGAACGTAACGTGCCTGTCGATTTTAATTGACCGATCGCTCGGATCGTTTTCTCTGAGTGTTATTCACCAGTGTTGTATGCAGCAAGTGTTTTACCTATGAGATTAAAAATACAATAGTCTCATTTTTTATCTCGAGGAATCCTATGATAAAAAATTCTAATGATCAGAACGTGAAGGCGAAAAACTGCGAGACAAAGACTTCGGTTTTTTCTCACGTTTATCTCACGACAAATGGCTTCGTCATGATGTTTAAAATAAGCTTCCGGTTTATATTAATTCTCTATATGACTGGAAACCTTTTATGCAATTGCGATGAGCATAAAATCATGGAAATCATAGAGTTAATGATAATCGCACGTACTTGCCATAGAGGGAATTAATATGTCAGCGTTGAATCAACGTACCCATAAATATTGTGATGCTTTTGAAAAACAGATCATCAGAAATGCGTGCTGAATGGTTCATGAAATCCTGAATTATGTATTCCAGAGACTCTCGGAGATGTAAATGATACTGATCGAGCTATATTATGTCACGCCAATGTTAGCCTTCACTTTGAGAAACTCCTTTGAAACGAATCGTTCATTATATTTGTTTGCATGGAGCATTGATGATAGGAAAAAAACAAAATTACATTATTCGCTCATAAATGTGTGAAATTAGTGGAAAAATACAGGGGCTTTTGTCCACAGGACTTTTCCATCGTGGAATCTCACAGAGTGGCACGGTCTTGTGCCCCTGGGTATTGACCAGACCAGGAATTGCCAAAAAGCAAGCAAATAAACTTGGTCAGCTTCTCGATTGTCCTACCAGCACATCCACTGAGCTTATAAAATGCTTGAAGAAAAAAGATGCGATCGACATTATCGGCACGGATCGGGCTTTCCAGGTAATTAAACTTGTCAAATTGTATTGTTGCTGATTTTTGTTTTCAAATTTTTTTCAATCATTGGATTTACGACGAGGACAAAAAATTTCAAGTTTATGGAATGCTGCTGGCTGTAATTTAACACCAAACACAACACTTTCCCCAGTTGCCTGAGTAAAAATCATCGACTAATCATAACTTTTTATAAACTTCATGGTACCGTGGTAACTAAATATTCACCAGTTTTAATCATTTCCGTACGAAATCTCGGGATGTTTGTTTTACTTTACCAACTCGTTTCCCATCGATTCTAATGTATAATTTGCGCTGATGAAAACACATTTATGTGAGATATTCACTGCAACGACAAAGTCGTCACGAAACACGTGCAGATCGTGGCGAAAGTTTACTAGCTGACTAACACCTAATGATCGTGCTTAAGAATCTTTAAGTACTTCGCAATGTGGGAATAAAAATCCCCAATAACAGAGAAAATCAAAACAAAGGGGAAAACTTTGACTGTAACAAGAACTACGATTTCTCCCACGTGTACAGAAACTAATTGAGTTCAAAATCCAGCCAACCTCGTAAGGACAAAGTCATGAATTATGGTGGGCTTGGAATTCTCAACGATACAGAAATCGGTTTTCGATTCGTAATTTCCATCAGAACGTACCGGCTTGATCAATATTTTTAATGAATTACATCAGACTAATGAATGAACGAAAGAACATTTTTCATAATATAAATAAAATGAGACGTGTTCAGCAAGATTAATTATAGTGAACTTCTATCTGGAAATGCGCTCGATCTGTCATGCAACATGTAACGGAGTAGTGTTGAAAGATGTAGAAGTAAAAGTGATGTAATAATTTATCCACGTTAGTTCCATTAAATTGAGAAGCATTCCTGAACACGAATGGCTGAAGCATTAACTAGATATTGACGCGTTTGTGCCCGAATCCTTCATACGCTCTGCCAATTTTTCTGTTTTCATTCCACTTGCACATTTTAGTGCAAAGCGTTAAAAGAAAACTGTTTACTGCCCCTCCGAGCATTGCGAATGCTCCAACCGCAACCTTAAATAGTTGAAAAAAAAAACATTGATTAACCGGTTCCAGGATTCGAATGGGAAATAAGAGTATCGAGGAAATATCAATGAATTCTTTACGATCTTGCGATACGTACGATCTGAATCAGTTGGCAGAACGTAAATAGAATTGCATGCCACCCCCAAAGAATTATCTCAGGCAATAAATTCTCTGCGAGTATTTCACATCACACTTCTCGATAGTGAAAATCATCGTAATAATTATCAGAACAATAAAGTAATAATAAACCTCACCTTTGCGCGACTACGCTGTATTTTAATAGTAATTCACCGTTCGAACAGGTGTTCGATTATTGCCCTATGATTCCATTCAGACCTGTGATCGAACCTGATCATCCGGGTGCATTCCTGAAAGAAGAACCAGCGCAATCATTGAAGTCTGGAAAACTGGCTGATATACCATGGATGACTGGCGTGACTTCTCACGAAGGCGCCATCAGAGCCGCTGGTAAGATGACGATCAATGTCAGGTGTAATCAGCATTTTTTATCAATCAACATTTTTTATATCAGGTATTTACGGCCTGGAGGATAAAGAGCTTGGCAAACTGCTGGACAAAAAGTTCATGGAACTCGCACCAACGACTTTGCTTTATGAGGATACGTGTCCTGGAAAGCTGAAAGACGATATTACGAAGAAAATTCGTCAATTTTATTTGGGTGATAAAAAAATCGACGAGTCCACGAGATCGAATCTTATTGACGTAAGTCAGCAGCCACTCTCCGTGGCTCTGAATACTCTGCTTTTTCATAACTCAAAATTCATTTGTTCTCGTGATTGACAAGAAAATAGCAATGATCTCTGCCGAATAGTGGTCGAAAAATCGAATACAATGATGCAGGGATTCGAAGGAATGATTTCCTTGAAAACCAGACTTTCATTTCGTGAAAGATGCTAAATATTCATAATAAAATCAAAATAAGTATTCTGTCGATGAACGGAAATAAGCTATAGCTTATTTTATAAAATAAGAATCATCTGAAAAAACGAGTGCTTCACTTTTCCTAATTATTAGTAATAATAAATCCTTCTGTACAAGAATCTCTTGTAAAGAACTGTTTTCATGAACGGCTATGTGTAACGAGACTGCAAGGTGGAACGTTTAATTTGCATCTTGTTTTTCACCCTACAATTTTCTTCGTATTTTCAACGCATATTTTTCCTCGCAGCTATACACAGATGCATGGTTTTACATCGCAGCTGACAATGCCGTGAGAGATCATCTCGAGGCACTCAGTTCACCGGTGTATTATTATTATTTCGCGTACAGAGGAAGCTCCTCGTTCAGCAAGATATTCGGCGATGAAAAAAACGATTATGGAGTTTCTCATGCAGATGAGCTGCAATATCTGTTTCCCGTTGGTGAACAACTTTTCAAGGATACGCCCTTGACCAAGGAGGATCATAAAATAGTCGACTTGCTCACTGGTCTTTGGGTAAACTTTGCCAGAACAGGGTACGTTACAAAAAAAAACTATTTTTACTCCTTTATTGATCGATAGACACGTAATTAGCGTTCAATGGGTTTCAAATAATTAGGATTTTCAATGACATTCGTTTGAATCAAAACATTCAATTAAAAAAAAAAAACAATCCATGCTAAAAGTTTGAAGGTTTCTGATTTTTTTTCCTCTACATTTTTCCATCACAACTTGAAGTTCATGTTGAAGTGTCAACTGATTCGATGTGTGGTAATCGCATTTTTTGCCGATACTTTCAGAAATCCTACGCCCCAAAAAACGGCCGAAATTCCAGTCAAGTGGAAACCAGTAAGAACTTCCAGTCTCGAATATCTTCACATCGGAGGATCAAAAGATCTTCACATGGCAGCTGACTTGTTCCCGGACCGAGTCAATTTTTGGGCCAGTATTCCGCATCGTGGCAAAGTCCAAGTCAATCTCGAAGATCATCGTGCAAGAGACGAACTGTAAATTGGAAAAGCATTGCCAATTATTATCAGCGTGAAATACAAAATGCAGCGAGTGAGAAGCATTTGAAGAAACGAGTGTCAGCTTCGATATTGTAGAAAATTTTGTAAAAAATGGAGAACTGAACGTAGAAACTGACGAAACTTACAGGAGAATCTTGGGTGATAAGGAGCAATGAAAGTGATTTTTGTAAGCGTTTTTAGATGATGCAAACGCAAACTTCAGTCTCGGTGGTCGAAGAAAAAATTGCCTCGAACCAACAAAGTACTAATATATTCAAAAAGCTGTTCAACCGTACCGTACAAATATAAAAATATTCCAATGAAAATGTTCAAATTTTAAGTTTGTTCCCCGGGTGCGAATCGAGGGACCGACGATTCTCGAAGAGTCGAATTGCCACTCGTTTTCACAGCCATGCAAGCCAGAGAATAATTTTGCTGTGCAATATCAGCGAATGGATTATCTTGAGTGATTTCCTCGATGTAAGTCGCATACGGTACTTCGTCGAGTTTTTCAAATCCCAATCGAGCTGCTGATTATGTATGGAAGTAAAAACGAAGTACGGTGATTAGTTTACGATTGAAATGAAGTTTTCCTGCGGTTCATCGTTACTCCCGTGTACGTGGCTTCGAGCTATTAAATAATATTTCTTCATGCCTCTACTCGAGCTATGCATAGACGTCGACACGGACTTCAACGCTGATTTGCAATGTTACTTTCACTCCTGACCTGAACCCACGAATCGGCCTTGCCGGTTCTACATTTTGTAAATATGTGAGACGAAGAATTTTTACTGGCATCGTCGATAAAATCGAAAGTCTGCAATTTTTCAAAACTTTCTCTCCAATCAATGCACAAATTTTCGACGCTCTGTTATACTGGAGGCAATGATCGTATCAGGGAAATGAACACAAAGAAAGTTGCTTTCTGAACCGATTTCGTGTTGAAGAAAACATTTTTTTCTTCATCTTTCGTCAATAATTAGCTTCGTGAAATCAACGTTTTTTATTACGAAACTTACGAACCTATTCTCTGGCTGTTATTCGAGCTGAATGTGCCGATGCAAGCGGATACGCCGATTGATCTTGATTTCGCAACGCAGGAACGCAACAGTCCAGTGCCAATAGATTTTCCTCGATGATCGGAGCTGACGCACAGCGCGTCGATTCTAAAGTATTTTTCAAGGTTGCTCATAGTGTCGTTTACTTTCGCTCCGACGGAAAGATGATTTTCCAGGGTTAATATGGTCGCGAGAGCTGTTCCTGTTACTTCTCGATTATCCTTATCAGACTTGCGGTGCAGAGACATGATTGCGAGTCCCACGACACTGCCGTTTCCTTCTTGAATGGCACAGACGCTGTGCTCTTCGAACATACATTTTTTCAGGAACCATCGATAAGCCTTCAAAGAGTCAACGTCCTTGGATAACGAAGTCGCTAAACATAATGGCTCTTCCAGAAAAAAATGCGACTGAAAACAAAGGCTGGCGTTGTTGCAGAAGGAAAAAAGGTTCAACCGAACCTCGATCGAATTGCCGTTACATGTATCAGGCTGTAAGTCGAATTTATATTATCGCGACGAAGATCAGTGATTCTGTAACCTGTCGTCGTTCTCTCCCAAATCACAGGGGCTTCGAACCCTGTCTGAGATCTGCTCGATCCAAAAGTTATCGACGCTTGCGATGAAATTCTGGAAAATTCTCTGCTACGACTTGACACTGCTAGGTCGAATTTTGTACTGGGTCCAGGAGTCAAACTAACCCGCTTGGTCATTATGCGCTGAAGACCTTAACTGTTTCCTGTCAGACGAATAGGATGTCACTGATCAAAAAGTTCTTCATATAATCTGAATATGGCTCACAATCGATTACAATATACAGAGGATAAAATAACCTGTAAAATATTTTCAGTTTTTGTCCGCAATTCTTACAAAATTCTTCAAATTTGAGTATAAAGTATCACAAAACTTGATTCGTTAATAAATTGCAATAAAATGGATGAAGAAGAAAAAGATGAAACTGTGCTGGCAATGCAGAGCAGGATCAAAGGCCCACTCAGCTGGGATTCTCCACCATATGCAAAAATCAATGATCTGAGAGAGATTCATTACGACGATGTGCTCAGTCTAATAAAGGTAATCGCATCAATCATTAATGCAGCATTTTAGTGATATTTTTTTCATTCGGCGTAGCATCATTACTTCAAAGAAGATACCATGTGCAAGGCCTCATTTATTCAACACGATGAAGAATCGATAAAAGAATATTTGAATCTTGTACGTGTGTGGATGAAAGATTCGACGAGCATCGTGGCAACGAGTTCGATCAGCGGTCGTGTGATCGCTGCCGCAATAACCAGGATCAATAGTGAGCTTGATCGAACCAACACGTACTCGCGAGTTCAGATTTACCGGGGCGAAACATTGGAAAAAATAATGCACCTGAAAAGCAAACTAGTCAAGCAAGCAGATGCTTATAAATTCTTCAACGTTCCTGCAACATTTCGAGTCTACCTGCTCTGCTGTCATCCAAGTTACCAAAACAGGGGGCTGGAGAGTGCGCTTTTGGAGACTTGCGTTTACGTGGCTTCGGGGCTGCGTCTGTCAGCGATCGTTGGCATTTTTACTTCCGGTTTCAGTCAGGATATCGCAGGGAATCTTGGATTTCGAACTTTGTCAGAAATACGCTACAGTCGATGGATCGTCGACAACAGAATCGTCTTTCGTGATCCAGGCATAGGAAACTATTCTGCAGCCTTCATGGGAATGACTGTACCTGAAGATGAAGAATTAGCTCTGAGGCAAGAGACCAGAAGATCGTTCTACGAGAAGACGCCTGTTAAGGAATGCCGACCGATTCTTTGACTTTTGAGTCCAGCTTCAACAGTCACATGATTAGAGAGTAAATTCGCTACTGGAAGCGTATCGTCCTGTGAGTATTTATCAGTTACAGTAAAAAATTGTAATTGTACAATTTTCATACGACCGTCCATCCTTGTTATCGAAACTTGTAAAATTCTCGTGTCACAAGTTGCAACGTTCTGGAGTTACATTTTAGTGAGTTTACTGGCTGCGTGAGACAGCCCACCGTTTCAAAAAGCTCCGTTGCATGAGAAACTGCTGTCATATGACGACCCAAGTTATCCAAAGAGTACAGCGCCAAGCCCAAAGTCGTAGCGATTGAAAATAATCTTACCTGCGGCCAGTAAACGCATTCTGTATCCTCGGTGGTCCCGCGGAAGATTTCTCCTTTATCAATGAAACCTTCGTTCTATTTATTTCGAGCGGTAGATCATAGATGTGAGGGGCACCCCAAAGGCAAAAGGAGGCGCGAGGGCTCGGCGGGTGGAAGGAGGAGGAAGAAAAGTCTGGGTTTGCGGTAGCCGGAGGAGCGAGAGGAGCGGAGTAAAGAGGGCGAAGAGAGCGAGCAGCGGAGGGGAGAGGGACTGGGAGTGCGCGCGCGAGTTCGATGAAGGCATGCGCGAGTTCCGCGATGGCCAGACACGGCGAGCGAGTCAGTGCATGGCGGCCTGAGCCCCTTAAAACACATATCGAATAGTACTCGATGGTCGATCGTTGTAACACGCGAATCTCATTGCTGTGCGCCGCGTGCCGATTGTCAATCGGCTTTGACGTTTATAAATTCGTATATTAAAACACCGACAAGTGCTTGAACTCATAACTTCTTTATTTTTAAGTTACACGATACTGTTTTTTCGCTATCGTATTTCGAATTCGCGAGTGACAGTGAGACTCTGAATTCTTGGACGTTCACGAGGGATAATCTACCTGAAACTCGTGAGTTTTCACTCATCCTTACGTACACATGATACCGCTATTTTATTATCTTCCTTATCGTCCAATACGTCCATGCATACATAAATATAATCAATATATTATTAAACGCGAAGCCTCTTCCAAATAATCCATCGCTTGACTATCGAAAAATGTCGAAGAATTATTGACATTCTAATCCCAGTTATTCATTGCTGTGTTATCCCATGATATTGTAATTTTCTACTTATGCACGTAAAGATTTTAAACAATCCTCTGACGATCGTCCAAGAGCTTGATTTACGAGGTGAAGGATAGGCAACAAGTCTCGTGTAATCAGGAAATTTCAAAGTCACTAAATGTATCGTTCAAATCATTTTATCCCTGAAATTCCATCAATCGAATATCTTTGTAAAAATAGTTTCTCTGAGGCAAGCGGAGCAAGTTTGTCATTGTAAAAAATGTGATCTCCAATTGTCAACTGATTCGAACGTCCTTGACGCAGGATTAGCTTGTATCAATATAAACTTTTTCGTAAGATAAATGATTAAGAAACGCGAGTGTTTTCTTTTATCTTTGTTCCATGAATTATCTTATGAGAATGTTGCCTTTTCACAAGAGCGCGTATTAAAAGTACAAAGTCGTAAAAACGTGACTCCGAATAATGGTTATAATTGACACGAGTCTTCACACAATTGAAATGGATTAGTGAGTAAATTTTAACTTCGTGAAAAAATGCTATAAAAATTCTCCGGCGAATATCTTGCGACATTATTCTCGTCTAATGACGTGTCTCACATAAATATGAGGGCAGGGGCACTTGTCGAAGTAGACAAATGGTCGGTCGCTCGATACTGTGCTCGATACATCCGTTTTTATATAAATGTCCACCACGCTCCGGTGCAACACATTTTTTAACCTCGAGCATTGGCCTGGCAAGTTTTACCTTTTGAGAAAAATGTCAACCTCGTTGTTATATTGAACTTTATTGTTCGGTTGGTGCTTGTATTTCCTTCGCGTTCTGTATATGACGTGACCGATAAACCGATCAAACTTGCGGATAATTAATCGTATAGTTCGAGGCTGAGGAACGCTTAATTGCATACGAAAGCCAATATAACTTGGAAATAAGTCCTTTGGTACGTGCACTTACATTTCGACGCTAAAATACACGTACAAGTTTTCGAATATAGATATCGATCCCCCAGTGTAAGCACCACACGAGCGTTAATTTTACTTATGTAAAGGAACGCGCAGCATCGTTAAATACGCCAGTGTACACATGTGCCTGTGTTTGCACACGTCTGCGGATGGGAGTCTTAGCCTATATTTATTTTCCAAATCCCAATTGAAGGTTTTCACGTAAAACAAGTTCTTACACTACCACAAATGGATTGGGACTCCTGGCCTTGCTGGGTGCTTCGATTAAACGGAGTTTATGGATTCTTTTCACCCTTCGGGTGAAAAAATACGAAAAGTGTGTTCGTGACGACTCTTTCTCGTATGGTTGCTGCTATCGACGATTGTCCGAACCTTCTTCATGGTGTTTTCATTCCTTTGCATTATCGTCAGATGTTTTTTTTTTTATAACTTGATAAAATTTGTGCCTGTGTAACACAAAGGTTCGTGCCTCAAATGGTGGAGATCAACGAATCCAAGGTTTTGGTGCTTAGAAATATGGGAAGTCTGCTCGAGCGAATTTGCGAGATTCGTTGGGGCTCTGGATCTGGCTCTCTTTCGTTCGGACCTTCACTTCGGCCAGGCCTGCAATTTCATTGTATTTCGAGTAATCGATTAAACGGGGTTGAAGAAACCGTGTTTTGTTCTTCAAGATTTCAGAATAGACTGGTAATTTGGAGGGCATGTCACTCAAATCCGGCACGCATACGTATTATTGGATTTTTTTTTCATTATCGCGACTCCGCAGAGTTGTATCTGCAACGGCGAAAGCTCGAACGTCGCGTGTCTACGGCGAACTCGTGCACCTCGGCAAAAAACTCGTTGGCTCATCGTACCTCGAAAGTTTTTTGCGAACTCACCACATCGTTCAGCGTTATCGAATAACTGTGACAAATCCTTTTTTATTTTATTCTTAACGGAAAACTGAACAATGTCAATCCATTAAATGAGCGCTCGAAACAGGGAGTGCCCGCTCGTTGCATTCGTTCCAATAATTAACTAAATTAACTATTAAAAAAGTATCTCTTTCATGAAAACGATTTAAATAATCGTCGTGTGAGTCGATTCGTTACCCATAAAATCGCTAATAATCCAAACGATTCGCTCGCTGGCCATGTTAAACTGTCAATTACATCGCACACGTCAGATTTAAAGTGAACCAAGACTCCAATCTTTGTCTCTGAACGTCAGTAGTACTGCGACCTCGCCCCGCAGTACCAGAAATTTCCGTGTTTTTTGTACCTTCTTTGTTCGAATGCAAGCGAATTGCTCTCGAAATGATTCGTTAATTGCTCTACTGAGCTCAAATAATCCGGAAAATTGTGTGATTTCAATGCCTTAACGATGTTGATTTTCTTTCCATTCGAATGACGATCATTAGGAACATTCCAATATTATTTCACGCGTTATTGATTGATATGATAGTACAAGGAAAAAAGTTTAGGACCGCCGAGTGTGACTGAGCGTTCGATCCAATTTAAGGTCCGATACATTATCTTGAAAAAAGCTTCACGCCCTTTAAAGACTCAAAGAAAGCCGAAGAGAGACAGACGGACGGATAGAAAAGGAAAAAAAACGAGAGAAATGGGCTCCATGTTGGCCGGCCGAGTCTCCTCGATGGAGGCTAAACGATCAGGCCCTCCTTGTATTTTATTTTTTTTCGTTTCATTTTTTTCTTCCGATCTATTCTTTTTATTTTTATATCCTCCTCTAAACACGACGGTAACGCACCTCGCGTATCTTCTTTGAACTTTGCCCTCTCTCTCTCTCCCCCTCGTGAGTTCCTTTTCCTTTTTTTATGGTATCGTTTAGGCCTTCTTCGTGCTTGGAGCGGCACAGCGAGGCTGTAGTCAGCGACGATGCCGCCACGCGAACACACGCGCTCACACTCACGTGCGTGCTCCATGTTCACGCTGCTTCCGAAATAAACCTCGCTCTTGCTATAAATAGAATAAAAGACGAAGAGCGATGGTTTACGGTATTCTGTCGATGTGTATCGGAGGTACAACTACGAGAGCGGAGTTCTCCCGAAGTTAGCGAAAATCGAGAGAGTCCTCGTGAAAAACTGAGACGCTTTTTCGTCCACGGGGGCATTTTATTCGATCGTTGGCGTTGGGAAGGATTCGAGAGTCATTATTCGTTTTCTCTCGTGTTCATCGGTGCCTTGAAACGAGCTTTGTCGATGAACGTTAATGAAAATAACGTTCCTAGCTTTTTCGGGAGGCCTACAAAAGCCCGTGGCTTTTCTCCGATGGCTCGAAAGCATTTTTAATTACAGAATTGCAACGCAAACAGCGGGAGCAGACTCGATCGGTTTGATCCATCAATATTTTCTACACCGAGGAAATAATCTTCCTGATTCGACAAAATTTTAGTCCCATCAACAAATCGTGAGAAGCACTGAATTGGCCGACTCGAATTAATGTTTGTGAATACAATAAAAAAACATCGCCGAATCAACGAAAATTTTGTTGCCCCTAGCTTTGTTCGCCATGCTTCGTAGATCCAACGGAGACCGGTACCCTGAGTTTCTAGATCGTCGAAAAAATATTTCGAAATCGTTGCAGCGGTGCCCGCACTTTATTGGCGTTGCGAAAGTTCAGCATTTCGTTCCACTCTTACAATAGTATCTTCAGTATCACGAAATTTGACGACTTCCGCAGGTTCCCACGATCGAAAATGCCACAATTTCAGGTCGAACGCTCGCCTCATTTGCGTGTGAGGAAGGTGTATTCCTCGCACAAAGACAACAGTACGCACAGATGGATGCACCCGCATGTATATCTATAGAAGTATCGAGCGTGGGTGGATGCTTATTGCAGACAACGTCGTGTCCATGAACACACCCCTTTACCACGCTCGTGGTCGCTCGCTCGCGCGCGCGCGCGCCTTCAGCATCGCCGCCACCAGACAGAAAAAAATGTACAATAAAAATAAGTCCTAAAGTGGTTTTCACGTGAAGAAGAAGATGGAGAGTGAGAGAGGAGGAGGAGGAAGGAGCCGTGCGCGAGCCTCGTCTATACACAGAATCGTGCGATCGTGCACCGCGTCGTGCGCCATCCAAGTTTCACGTCGGGGACAGCGAGTACGACCATTCCTCCTCCTTTTAAATCTCCTTGGCCCTCTTAAATTTACTATAAGCCAGCTGAGGGTAGATGAGAAAGATTGCGCACAGGAGGCAGCGGAACCTCGAAAAATTTCAAGTTTCTCATTACCGTATTAAAATAATATCTATAATGTGAGTCTCTGTGTTAACCAGTGTTTGGAAGATTGTTTTACCTCGAAACTCCGACAAAAAAGACAGAACTTTCGTCACTACTCTTCGGTGTAGCGTGCCCGCTGTCTTTGCTCCTCCATAGATAATTTTTCTTCGTTTTTAAATTACAAGTACCAAGTTGACTCAATACCCACTTCGATATCGATGATTCGGAACGTCACGATGACTTTGATCAGTTTTTTCGAATGATTGTTTTGAAAAATACAAAGATATCTGATCTGGGACAAGATTTTTTATCAAATTTATATTGTTATCGTGATTCCAAGATGGCGAGAGTGTACTCAAACGTTGTGATACGCGAGGATCTTCATTCATTGCAGTGACTCCATTACGATTTCGAAACCCTGAAGATTTCGGGTCAGAATTTTCTCACCGGTCGAAGTACCGAATCCACTGAACACGAGAATCCGAAAATGTTACATGTTTGAAATTTCGTACCTTTGTTTAACCTACGACAACCGGCGTACCTCCCGACAGTTAATATCATTGCACACATGCCTTTAAGCATTGTTGTAAAACAATGTGGCAGCGTAACCGGCTAATCTCGTCGGTGTCGCGTTTTCGCGAGCTCACCCTGTCTGACTCTCAAAGGATTCTTCCACTCGGCTCCGACAAACACGTGCCACTCTCTTTTTCTCTTCTTCCTGGTCTCGCTCAAGCACACCACCCTCTGTACAGTCTCCAACGTATTCGTAAGGCGAGGGAATGAACGCGTGAAGCGTTTATCTTGAAAGCTCGGAAATTCATTGGTTTTTTTTATATCTATATGTTTTCGCACACCCTCGTAGCGCTCGGAGCCTGTAGACAGTTCCGGCGACCCCACTTCTCGAAATACACAATGTGCCAGAGGTCGGAATCCTCTTGCGATAACAGGTCAGCGGGTGTCGAGTCACTTCCTCGGAGATCAGAAGATCAAAAATCAACGTAGGTCGCCTTTTTCGCCCCTTTTTCTATTCGCATTTACTTGCATCAACGTTTTTGCCCTTTTCGCATCGCTCTGAACGATGAAAAATCTTCGTGTGCCGTCAATAGTGAGCGATCGGTGCACAGTCAGATTTCTCTGTGACCACTTCTTATCACGATTTTAGTCAATGAAAACTTAGCTAAAGTCAATATGCCCGTTCCGAAGCGGGTTTTGAGATGCTGCCCGGGACTTCCGTGCCAGTGAGAAATCGGGTGGAAGCGATGGAATCGGCTTATTATTGAGGCCCGATAAAGCCGCACGAGGAAACACTTTCGCTTATTCCTTTTCATTCCATACTAGTGCAAGATTATTTATATCCAGCATCCACAGTCCCTTATTTCGTCTCGCGGGGCTTTCGCTTTCGAAACATTACAAACGAATGGATGCGCCGCGCTGTGAGAAATGATCGATTTGCTGATACAATTTTCTCATCAAATTTTGACAGCTCGTGACAGGGAGCGCGCACGCCGAGGCGCGAATGATCCAAACAATAAAGAGAGCTGTGACTCTGTTCGTTGATTCTTAACACGGTGAGATAAGCCGGTAAAAAGGACGCCATTGAACATTTAACAATAGACGTGAAAATGTTCTAAAAGAATTGATAAAATTCGGTTTCACCCGGTTCGAATTTACACCAACTTCTGTGAGACTTCTCTAGCAGAGCAAGATCTCGGACAGGCAAGGGGCGAAGTCACGAAGCTTTCTCGTGCCTTTCGGTTGCGGTTTGCAACGTGGTCTGACGTTGTCTCGTGTGCACACCGTCAGCACGGAAGCGATCGATAAACCATTGCAAACAACGCCCCTATTGTCGGCGTTTGTATATGTAGGAACACACGTACACACACATTTACACACTTCTGGATATGACCAAGAGGCAAAACGACGAGAGGGCATCTCTTTTCTAAACGACGAAGAATACAAGTCCTTGGAATAGATCGAGCGAGAATCTTTTCTCCATCTCTCCCTCTCTCGCCCTCCCTCACTCGCTCTATTCTATTTTTCATTCGTAACTCTTCCTCGTACACTCGAACGAGGGACATTATCTTTTCGCCTTATCCGTTACGCGAAGACGGAGATGCGCTACCTTCTGCGGCGTATACTTTTATCGCACTCCCCCACCGGTTGTTCAATAGAATTTTAATCTCGAGACGATTCAGACGCTTGCGATTGACAAAAGTAGGATCGTTGGATATATGGAGCAATATTATTTGAGGCAAATCGTTCAAGCCCTGCTCGATACAATCGATATTTTCGGTATTTCCGTAGAAAAAATTAAATCATTATTCGAAGAGATGTCATTTCAGATAATTTGAAAAGTACGTTTCTAGATTTTTCATAATTTTGATCACGAAAATAGCGAATTGAGAAAAACTTGACAGGAGCACGGTACTCGAGCGCTTTGAAATGATGGAATTCCGTGGAAACTTATATGATTTTTCGCTTTTCTAGTGGCGCGAAAATGATGTCTTTGGTGGCCGGGCAGTCGGAAACTCAAGCAAAAAGTAATGTTCATTGTTCACGCACGAGCAGATTGTTCAATGTTATCTAGAGTCTCACTTCCACTTAGCCCAGAAATTCCACCGTTTGTAATGAGCTCGAACGATTTTAGCATATAAAATCTTTTTATGACCGCTCGTTGGGATTATTGTTAGAAAGCTTATTGCGCCTATGAGCGTGCGATGAACTACAAAGTGCTTATTTTCTTTTTACGACAGCTGTCAAAGCAAGTTTTTCGAATTTCTGGATGGTAATTACAGTGCAAAAGCACTGTAATCATAGGCCTGTATAGCATTGAAGTTCATCTCCGAATTTGTGCTTGAACACTAGAAAATTTAAACTTTCGACAAGTACTAATTGGCATACATTGACGATGCTCACCTGTGAATATTCATGCTTGTAATAAATATGACGGATATGATGCTTCAATGAAGTTTCTGTTGTTGCAACTGAAGAGTGAAATTCTTGCAGAAAAATAAAACTAACGGGTCACCGGATGATGTGTGACAGTTTCGAAAGTCTTTAGACTTGTGTCACTCAACGACACTCTCCCGTTTGTTTCTAATACTGAACGTCATTCAACTTCTAATCACTAGAATACAAGAGCGACGAGAATATGCTCTTTGTGAACTTCATAATTTGGCAAGATTTCCGGAATTCAAATGTCATGCGTCTTCGGGACAACCTGCTGGGAAAATGAGTACGAAAATAAATTAACAAGACGAAAGTCTAATTGTCTCTGAATGGGGTTGAGTTCATTAAAAAAAAAAAAAAAAAAAAATTAAAATTAAAATTTCAAAAGCAATACGTGATGATTACTAACGCTAATGAATTTGAGAATATTCAAATAATCAAACAAATGTAAACCCGGCTAAAGCATACTAATACGAGTTAAATACCTGCTTACCATACTCTCCGTAACTCTCTAATCCTTTTATATGAATATGTAGTAGTCGGCGTATGATGTATGCTGCAATTACGGGATAATGCATTCGCGCAAATACACAGCACGCAATAGTTGATACTTTGAAAGTGGCACCTATAATTCATGAGAGACATCGCAGTGGGTATATCCGATTTGAAAGTACGCTGAATAAGGGCGCGTTATATGGGCAACGTTGTTGCGTTTCGCAGAGGAGTTGACGAGTCAATCTTGAATATTGCAATTATGTAGGAACGATCGAGCAATATTTATTCGAGAGTACAGAGGCGAAGGGGATTACATTACATTTAATGCTGGGTATTCGTTACGATCTTCCCTTTTCAGGCTTACATGCACTCTGTTTCGTCGTAAAACTTGTAAAAAATGTGTGGATATGTAAAAATGAATATTTGAATCCCCAAACGGATTGTGTATGACTCAATTAAGGTAGTAGTTCATACACGAAACGATTTTCTTGAGAAAGTCTTAAAATTTAGACAGAATTTAAATGGGTAGTCGACTGACACGCATATCACATTTTGAAGGGTTCATCTTATTGGTTATTGAGATAAATGTGTTTAAATATGAAGAAAAATACACGGAGTTATTGGGACTTTGCGTAACAAATCGTTTATCTGCATATAACAAATGAACGCTTCTTACGAAGTTTATAAAAAAGTACACAATAAAATAATGAAGTATATAATGAAAGTTTGGGAAAAAATTCAAGACGATTATCTTAATAGAAATAAAGATATATTACGTTAAAGATTGAACGAAATTGGTAAAATCAGCACTCGTAAGTTCTTCTTTGTAAGCTCACATTTGCTTATTTCGGCATTTTGTTTCTTCATGGCTCGAACCATTCCTGTCAAAGCCTTTTACCTTTTAATCAATAATTTTTTCTTGATTCATTTTCCTTCGTTTTTTCCCTTTGCGCTCTCTAATACGATCTTTTACATAAAAAAAACTATAGTATTTTAGGCAGGGACGAATAAAATTTTGGGTTCAGTCAGTGATGAATATCCCTGATTAATTAATGGCGTGTAATTTCATTCACCATGAGATAAGTTGAAAAAAGTTATTTACAATTTTGAATTAATAACTCTAAAATTAATTTAAAGTGGTTATATCTCTAATTAAGAAGTAAAAATCAACTCAATTTAGACACCCATAAAATACAATCCTTCGGGCATGATCCACCTTAACAAAAATCTGATAATGTTCGCGGTGAGAATATGCATCTGTGAGAATATACATGTGAATATTTACCAGAAAAAAATACTTGCAAAGCATCCAAATAGTACTTTCTTTGTGTTAAGGAGGGTGGATCACGAAATCAAAATAATCAGAATTTGATCAAATTTGGTGATAACATTCTTTGGCATTGAGTATACAAATACAATTTTTTCAAAGTTTTTTACCACATGGTTATCGAATAATTGAGCGTTAAATCGAAGTTCTTATGCACGAGATGTATAACTGTATATATGTAAACTCTATGCTTATATACGTGAACTTTAGTGTTCAATTACTCGAGAACTATGTGGTAGAAAAATCTAAAAAAATTTATATTGTCTTATGTATTTTTAAAGAATACATTTACCAAATTTTTAAATTCTTATCATTTTGAAATTCTTAATATTTTTAACATGGTTTAGCATGACAACATTCTATCGTCGCGATCCACCCTCCTTAAGCTGAAAGTGAACTCTGGACTGGTAATACGAACTTCCTGTACCTTGATTCACTAATGTTTTTTCAGTACTTTCTATTTTGAATTTTGGACAGGTTATAGGAACCGTCAACAACCTCGTTCACTAGTGTTTTTATTACTTGGCGTTTTATACAAATTATGAATTTCATTGAATGTGCTTTTTCGTTAAATAATATTCATATACTTCGGACCTTTGCTAAAGCAATGTCAAAAATACTTTACCAAGTTTAATTAAACTTGAATTTCTCAATAAATTGGGTAGAGTTATTGAAAGTTTTGAGTTTTTTTTATTGAAGAATACAGGATCAGTTTAAAAGTAACATGGCTCAGGAATAAAGTCTATTGGAAGCTTATAAATTTATGATGCGATGCCACGATTCGAGGTAACTGACGAATTCAGCACTTGCCACCAACGTTCTCGGCAAAGTTCTATGGATTCTCGTGGGAACGACGATCCTGTGGAGTTGGTACGGCGATACAGCAAAGTAGAAGAATGCGAAAAGGCAAGAGTAAAAAGTGATGAAAATTAATTTGTCTCTCGACAACAGCATCAGCAGAAGCTTGTCCGTCGAGGAGTTCCCTCGGCGACCCTGCCCCCGAGGACCCACCAGGAAACGTACCTTGTGACAAAAGCTCTGAAACCCTGTTTCTCTTTTAATCTTCCGAGCTGAGAGTTGAAAGTACGCTCCAGTAAAAACGATGAATCATGGTGAAGGAAATAGCAATTTAGTTTATTCGGCCACTAGAGAATTTTCACAAATTGTTTCGTTATGTAGAGACCGCTGTTCATATTGAAAACTGAAATTAAACAGCGTGTAATGAGATTACAGCAATTTCACGGATTCGTAAGAAAATAACTTTCATGTAATAACCATCGATGCTCATCCACTGTACTTTACACCATTTCTCCCTACGATATCAACTTTAATTTATAATTCGAAAAAATCTCCTGAAAACTGTTTCATAGAGAATTGTTCACAAATTTTGATGAGAAAAAATCTTTCGTTCACCAAAGTTCAAACTGCTCTGTAACACGATTTCAATAAATGAGGCGTTGGCAAACCTCCAAACAACTATGAAAGTATTGTCCAGTATCAAGCAACAATTCACGTGTGTATTATCCGCAGGTTGATTATGTACTTCTTGTTGGTTGTTCTCGTTTCGATGTCTCGATCAGCAAAGCCTACTTATCTTGCGATACATATATTTTGCGAGAGTGAGTCGTATTTGCTGTGGGCCTGTGGTCATATCTTATCATTTAGAAGCGCGCGTGTGAGAACGAGCGGCTTTCCGATGCATGGGCGGAACTGGTGCATGCGCTACCTACGCTCAAATGCTCCTTCTCGGCTACCGCAGAACGCGGTGCAATTGCTCTTTAGGTGCATACATGTTTTTATACCGATTCGAAGTTTACAGTGTGAGGGAATTCCAATGGGGAATGTATTTCTTCGAATCCAATTTTCTTGGCCCTTCATTCGTCGCACCAAATCGCCATTCGTCGAAATCATTCGTTGCACCATATCGAGGGTATAAATTGATGAGAAATCCTTTGACAGAACAGTCCTTTGGCTTGTTCTATGAAAACATTATTCCTTGTCACAGGAATGATAAAAATCCTTAACTTGATAAATATTTGCAAAGATGAAAACAGGTCTCAATGAAGTGACTCTTCTTTACTCATTTATCGGAAAAGGCATTTAATGTAGTTCATGCACGAAACGATTTTCTTAAGAATGTCCAGGAATTGACACAAGTTTATGAAAAAGTATACAATAACAATGAAGTATTTAATGAAGGTCTGGGGGAAGCAATTCGAGACGGTTGTCTTACCAGTAATAAAGATATATTACGTTAAAGTTTGAACGAATTTGGTAATGAGCATTCGTATAACCTCACATTTGCTTATTTCGGTTTTTTGTTTCCTCTTGGTTTAGGCCATTCCTGTCATAGCCTTCTGTCTTTTTATTAACACTTTTTTCTTGATCCATTCAAGAAAAATTCTGGATTCTTGATCCATGAAAAATCCTGAGGTAGTACACTGATTGACGAAACAGCAGGAATTCGCTACGTCCTCGCGAACTACAATCATAAATCGCCCCAAATCCCAGGCATCACGCCATCGAAGATATTTTATTTTTTTGTCTGCCAAGGCAAATGGACTGTTCAATCGTGACCTGAAATTTTCGAATAGAATAATTGCATTTCAAGAAGTGATGTTCCTAAGGTGATTTTCTGCTGCATGAATACCATTTTTGCTTTCGAAGCAAAAGTTTCCTTTGTTCTTAGAAGAATTATTTTTTTCTTGAAAACGAGCTCGGCACGGTCTCCTCCTTAAAGAGCGACATACGTTTCAGCCGGGTGTTGGCTGCACGAAACTTGGAAGCTTGCAGCTTCACAATAGGAGAACGACATCGAAATTGGATTAAGAAAGGAACACCGAGTGAGCACGTCGTGATTGTACAAAAGCGAGAATAAAAAAGGATAAAAAAACGGCTTTCAGTTTTCTACGAGATGAAACTCGGAAACTTTGTCGTTGTTCTTCCGTCTCTGCGTACTTACCAATTCCCTTAAAGCATCGGCAAAAGGAGTTAGCGTTGCAATTAAAGGAGTTAACCGAGGCCGAACGGATTTGTACTTTATCGCTTCCCCTCTACCACAACCACCGGTGGAAACGGTGGTGCAGCAATGCAGAGTTTAGTCAAGTGTCATTTTACTCGTTTCCAATTGATTTCTCGCCATTCATATCTATTCTTGTGGACAAAAATAGCTGTAATCAGCGTTTTATTACTTTCGTTCGTATGAACGAACGTAACCTAGTTTATCGAGACAACTTTTCTCTCGAACAAAAGCCTGGAGAAACTTAAATTTTGTGGCGTTCCCCAATCATTAGCTTCATTCCTCAAAATCTCTTTTCAACGTGCTAGTAGTCACGTTGAAAGCATTGAATTCCATTGCTAATGATGATAAATGATTTGATTGCTATGAAAAATGGAACGTGTCGAAAAAATGTTATTGCGTCATCGTCAGCGAACGTATTCCGTTCACGAAAATCGTACAGCGCAGCTCCTTCGTCCTTTCGAGGGAGATTTATCGTCGTAATACACACGCAGCTATGAGAGAGTTAACGAAAAATGTGACTGCAGCGTTTAAAAGTTATTTCAATCAAATAAATCTGTTTATCATAAAATTTCAATATTTGAAACCCCGATGATTTTTCTTCTTGCACATTTTCCAAGATTCGCGCGCGCGACTCGGAAATTTATCATTCATTCCTCATACCCATTGCGGGGAAAAGTATTTTTCTACGTTGTATTCAACGGGCGACGTGACGAGAAGGAAAAGGGCCGGAGAGGCTGGAAAAAAGTGACTGAGAGAAGCTGCACACGAGGGCGACGGGCGTTTCTCTCGTGGTCCCGTTGACTTATCGATCTTTCCTTGCATTTATAGCCACAATGAATATATTTATATACGCGTTTATACACACATGTGTCCCAGCAAAAGAGTGCACACGCCATGGGGACGACGACAGAAGAGAGGTGTCGAGAGCCCCACGCAATGGAATGCAACGTGCAAACACACACTGCATCTCATCGTGTGCTGCTGCTGCCGCTGTTGCTGCTGGGCTCTCAAACTCACTCGCGCCTTCCAATGGACCAACGAGAGTTCTATATTTTTCCTTTTTCACTGCATGCATCAACGTTGTACGCCATTCTCGCATATTTTCAATCCTATTCGACCGCATTTCCATTCCGGTACGAGAGAATTTTCAGCTTTTCTCGTTTACCATTTGTACCGTTTTATCTCGACTCTTTAACGAAATTTCTAACGATGCTTTGCTCGTTTCTAAAACGATTTGCTAAAAAACCATTCGTGGAAACTCCGACGACGAAATTCAACAATAAACGTGTCATGAAATTCAGATCAGCGACGACGTTGGCGAGATTCATTCGTTGGAAAAAAATCATTACTTCGTGCATGAATTTTCAACCTTTACGCACTCAAATCTCAGGTCAGACATTCTAGAAGAAAAATATTTCCGTCGATCGCCTACCAACATCTGAACAGAAATGTGCTCGAGTGCGAGTATATCCCGTGAGCGCAATCGAAAAGCTGTACATTGACGCGAATCTGATACTGTGCATTTTCCTTCGTGAAGTTCAATTCGGAAAGTATTATTCTGTCATATCAAGTTCTTTCAAGAGTGGAAGTAACAAATCCGCGACTGATCACATGCCTACAGATATTCCGTGTTTCGCTCGCTTTTCTTTCCGTTCCCCTGTCGCGCTGGCCTTCTCTCGAGTCTTCCCACATAACCCTGCAAAGGCGATTTCACGTTTGCCCACGTGCCGCCTCTTTTCTCAACTGTCGTGAATGTAGGTGTTTCGATTCAGGCGTTCGTTACGTTGGTGGTGCGAATTTTAATCGCTCCGCGATATTTCCGCTGTGTCCAGTAGCAAAGTTTAACCGCGAATACATTTTTTCGTAAACACTGTAAACTGTAATTTTGCAAAGCATCATGACACCAAACATTCGAACTCGTAACACTGATTTTGGAAAACCAAGTTTACATTAATGCCGAGCAGTTATGACACTTTTGCTGGACGTGATTTTCTGCCGGATATTTCTGGAAAATAATTGTCTGAGCCATTTTTCGCCACACGAAACTTGAACGAAATGAGTTTTTTGCTCTTAGAAAAGAATTTCCAATTGCAGGGTGTCCACCAACTTTTATGTGTTGTTTTATTATTGTTACATGTCCAACATTCTCCCGCAATAGGACGTCACCAGTGTCAAACGGTGTGGGTTACTATCTCCCGTTGCTGGTCGTCGATTTTTTCATCGCGCGCCCTCCAGCTCTGGTCATTACTTGCAGTCGATCTTAAAATAATCTTGCATAAATGTAGGTAGTCAAATCAGGACGTTTGCGAAACGCAACGTCGTTTCATCTAGTCGCAGCATCATTCTCGTACTCGGAAGCAAAAATCAACAATTTTATTGATAAATTATCGCATTTTCTGCGCGATTTCTCGTGACAAAAGTACCGATTATTCTTTCATATATCAACGATTATTCCTTTTGATTCTCAACAAGACTTGACACTATCGTGTGGGCCAGAAAAGGTGGAACGAACAAACAGTTTTTCGTAATACTTCGATAAATTTTGAGAAGATCTGCGAGGATTTTCAAATCGACGTTTCAGAAAATCACGAAGAGTGCGTAATTGCATCGGGAACTTTATGTGAATTTTTTATTCACGACTCGCATTGTTTAGACATTCAAATTTGTGCTCGTGCGAGCTTGGATTCGTTTTGTTTTGTTTTTTGTTTTTTTTTTAGAGTTTCTCTTGTTGCCTACTACTGCAAACCATATTCAAAGTACGACGAAAGAAAATCCGAGATTGTTGAGAAGGCATCGGACACGCCTCATCGCGTGGACGTAATGACATACTTTCTGCATGTGCCTTCGTATTGTTTTACGATTAAGAGATGAAAAAAAAGGAAAGAAGGACTATAGTGGAGGACTGTGAAAAGAAAAGGAAGGAGAGAGAGGAAGCTTTTTTAAGAGGTCATGCGTATACCATGTTCTGTATACACAGTATTATATCAAAAAGTTTTAGCATGTGCCCCGACGCTTTTCAAGAACATCGGAACTCTACAAGAGTTAATAAAAATCCACGTGAAGTTACGCCCCCATATATTCTACGGTGTGAATTAATTTTCGTAATGACGCGAACAGTCATGTCATTTCTTCCTTCAAAAGGGCTATTCAAAATCCTCAGAGACGATTATCCTTTAATAAATTAAATTCGATAGCTCGTGGAGCAAAAATATATCGTCGTTGCTGGGTATCACCGATTCGATGCATTTGTAGTTATTAAGCGTCAATTAGATCGCATCGCTAATTAATACGTATCAGTTGGATCTGCATTTCCATAAAAGCGATTGAAACTAGTAGTTAGCCATAATTGGAAAACGCTTTGATATCGGATTTCACGGAGTCTTTTATTATTTACTGTTTTCATATAATTATTATCAAGTTATACGTGAAATGTTTTTTTTTTTCAGAATGTTAATAAAAGGAAAAATTTGGTGCAATGAACTTAAATGGAAAGTCAAATAAAACGTTTGAAAGATACGAATGAATTAATAGTAAAAATCCACGTAATTACAGCAGGTTCATATGAACCTGGAAATGTTGAGGAACAGAGGGACGACTGCCATTACATACTCGCGTAGTATTTTCATTGCTCGCTTTACGCTGCCAGGGAGATTCTATCACAAACAGAAATCGTAGATATGGTTCAGGTATTTTTTTTCAAGTTCTCTTTTTCTCTCTCTCTCTCTCTCACTTGTCTCCTTTTCCCCCATCGCTGGCCCTCTACTTCTCATTCCCTTTTAGTATTCGATCAGGAAACTCTGATATTTACACCACCGAGATATCGAGAGGGATTATTCAGACGACCGGGTCGTGGCGGGACGTTCTGCAGGGGTCTGAAAAACGAGAAGACAGCGAAGAAACGTTCGATAGGATGGTTAAGGTAGACACAGGACCGAAAGGGGGATGGGAAAGGAAGATGAGAAAATGAGGGAGAATTATCGAGTCTGCAGTCCCAACGAGGTGACAAGCAGGAGAAAAGTCCTCTCACTAATTAATAGAGTTACTTGAGTTACAATCAAGAGACTAGAGCGTTTTTTTTGTCGCGAGGGATTGGATATTTACCTCGCGCAGCTCTCGAATGTTTTCAAAATCGAGTGTTTCTTTCTGATTCAATTTGTTGGTATGCGCAAAAATCGAAATGTCCTTTAATTATCGTAGCAAAATGTAGCATCGTGAAGTTTCAATTAGTCTAATTGAAAACATTGCTCGAAATAAATTTAATTGGAGTCAAGACTTTCGAATAAATGTCATGAGAGAGTGAATCAACTGATGCGAGAGCGAGTGTAGCAGGCTCCTTAATTCGATTTTTATTTCATTTAGTTCTTCAATGCCTTTCGGAATGAATTTTTCATTTTAATTTTTAAACTGTGTCCAGTGGCGTTTCCTTCAATAAAATTAGGAGAAAAAAATTGATTCATGAGGTCGTTAAGATCAAGATAAGAAGTGTGATGCTGGAGTGGATAAAAAGGGGGCGGGCAAAGTATGTGAAATCGAGACGATGCCACCGGACAACGCGATATGAAGCAAGAAGCAGCACGAGATCGTCGCTTAAGGTGGCGAACATCTGTCTTTCCTCGATTTCCTTTAGGTATATAGATATATAAGTGTGAATAAAACACACCTCCGCGTTCCGTAAGCACAGTAGCTTGCGGCTAACCACCATATCGACGGTTAACGAACCCGTTTCATCTCACTCGCTTCTACTGGATTTTCTTAATACGCTGATACTGTAAATAGCGGGACGTTTGGTTTCCGATATCACACGAACGAGATTAATCTTTCACTGGCTTTTTCGAGCCTGACAAAAATGTTCGTGAACCCTTGAGGCGGATTGTGAATCATGTTTGTTCGTCACTGATGAATTTAGAGAAAAAAAATTGTGGAATCGAAATAAAGTTGCTTCTCATCGAACTTTTCGTTTGAATTTTCTTTCAGCAGAGTAAACATTGCGATCGTGCTCACTGGAGACTATCAAGCATCGCGTGAAAGTTGTTGATGCATGCGGATACTGGAATAACAAATTTTGGAGAGGATGTTTGAATATTTTTTTCAAAATACCTTGTGAGAAAATCTGCTCAGTTGATTATCGACCAATGTGTATTTGCTCGTATTCGCTTCAGCGACAAGTGCCGCTTTGAACGCTTTCACGTCTAATTTCGTTGGCGAAATAAACAATAATCGGTCCTCTGCGTTGGAAGATCGAGTTTGTATGTAGTTAGAAATTCGCCGAATAACGGGGAAGGAACAAATTTAGAATGCTGAGAATAATTTAAGAAAAGCTATAAACAACATCATTGGGGAACGTGTTCCTTTACTGCAGAAAAAAATTTGTTGAAACCCGTGAAAAATGTTCAATTTAACTTAAATATTTAGTCCCATACGCACGACAAAATATTTATCAAATTTCACAAAAAATTTTATGTGACGATATTTCAGTTGCTTTAACGTCATATTTCGTTGCTATGAAAATATTAGTTAATGCATCCGAAAACTAGGAATACACACAAAAAAAAGTTTTTCGTATCAACACTTGAAATTAAAAAAAATCAACTATTTAATCAGGCAGAAATTTAGTTGGTTAGTTAAGAAATAAGCAAATCCGTTTAACTAAATTATACACAAAATATACGGAACTTTCTATCGAGGTAGATATTCGTATAGGCAATTGATTTGGTTCGTCATCGATAAGATTTAGTTAATCTACACGAAGAAAAATCCGACTGTCATAATTATTTGTTATTTTTCACAAATCATGTTGGCTAATATAATAATACGTTTCAACAAATTTTGGATTATATTGAACTGACCAGTATGATTAAATTTACAAAATATTTATCATTCTCAAAAAACCGTTTAGATACTTCAGTACTTGATATTCAAATAAATATATAATAAAAGTGTATGTGAATTAAGGAGAAATAAACAAACGTTTGGAGTTCTTCGAACAAAAGATTTGGTTTCACTCATTTAGTTAATTCACAGAAACAAAAATTTAGTTATTCTGATAAATCAACTTTATTTATCGCAAGCGGATGTGAGATTAAGCAACAAAAATATCAACTAAAGACATATAGTTACAACTATTTTTTTCCTCAATGTTGTTACGTAAATCGCATTTCCCAGGATTATCCAATTACCACGAGTTACAACTAATAAATTTTCCGTTTTTCACATTCTCACGCCCAAATGTTTAGCACTCCCTCGGAATGTTTTTCCACGAGTTTTTCTATTCCACCATAACATAAAATTTGCACATGAAATGCAAAACGACTTCCAAGTCCGCTGCTATGGTAATTGCAGAGCGAATGATAGCACACGAGACGAGAGAATATAGAAAAAAAAATCGAAAAGTAACGAATTCAGTGTCATGAAACTACGCACGATGTAGTTTCGATTTTACAATGAAGCCTCTTGAGAACGAGAAGCAAATACTTGTCCGTCGATTTGTATTTACTGTACGTGGATATTGTAAAGTGCACTTACCTTTACAGGGGAACATTTCTTACTCCCTAAGCTCATGAGTTGTTCAATGGATTACTCGTTCTCCAAGACACGAAGCCCTTTAGAAGCACACGTTTTGATATAAATTATAATAAAATAACAAAATGAAAAGGTGCGGTCTGAGATCTTATGCAGCAGAGTGGACGCTTTTTCTTTCTTTATTTTCTTGAATTATGAATAAAACGAAAGAAGCATATTCAGCCTGTTTTCTCGCGTCGTATCTGGGCTTGATCTTTTCCATATTTCTGCATTTCGTGCGGGTGAGGTAGAGAGCCGTTGATACGCGACACGAACCCAGCGAAGACGAAAAATGTGTAGCTCTCAGACTCGTTGGACACACTGTTCGCGTACAAAAAAATACGCACGAATCCCTTGCATCGAATCCGTACGCCAGACGAATACTAAGTGCAAACGCACTCTTCTGAAATCTCGGTTCACAAACTTTGGTTTATTCAAACCCGAGACACTATTTTTTATTAGAAAGACGTTGAAAAATCCAGTAGGAAAAAAGAAAGCTCGCATCGGTCGAATCAGGATGCTGCTGGATGATTTTCATCGCAGTTTTGACGGAGCGGTGAAAATTTTATGGAAAAAAATGAGGCACGCTCCGGCTGTGGGAGCACGAAAAACCGTGGAGCCATCGAGCCATTTGTGTGCGTTTGTACGTATATTCCCTCATTTGTTTGTCTCCTGTAGCATTACTGCGTATTTCGCGAATAGACGCATGAATTTTCAAACGCGCATGGAAGCAGTACTTAAAGCGTAAATGCGCGTGCGTACGGTGAATTAATGCACCACCAATGTACCGAGTTATACAGAGTGTGTCCCAAAAGTCAGTCCACATTTCAGGGGCTAAGTAGATCGTGAAATGGTAGAAAGAAATCGCTCGTTTATTTTTCTCCATACGATGCAACTTTGATAAGATATTTACTAATGAGTGTGAAAACTCTTTTAGTGGGAGGCGAGTGCTCTCGAAATTCGCGCTCCAGTTCGTTGTTAAGACGACAATGATGCATTGGAAAAAATGGAGATTTTCCAATGGGAAACTCCGCCATCGAAGCTGCTTCGAAACCACTCAAAAGTCATTATTACGACACATTGTATTGGCGAATATCTCGTGCGCATCTTAGTCCTAGAACGTGTTTCATCCTCCCTACGCCTGCCCGATGCACGCCTGTACGCATGCATAAGCGAACCATCATAAGAGCTCCACTGGCTGGGCGAGCTCGTACTTCACTCAAATAATGATGCTTTTTTACGGCGCTACGATTGAATCTACACGACGTGAAAGTTTTCCCCTTTATCGGAGTGTTGATCTACGCAAATGGTCGTTACATCCCTGAAGACTTCTAAATAGCCCTTTTTCCGAGAACGTCGCGGCGCGATCGTTGCACGAGGATAATTGTAATATCGCAAAACCCGTTGCTCCTTCTCTTCGCCTTCGGATTTGCAGTAATCAACATGATGGTTATCCAGCCAAGTGAATCGGCCATCGCACCTGTTCGAAGTTCTAATCCACGGAGGGTCCCGCCGATTGTCACAGAAGTCTCAAATGGATCGAGGTGGCAAGCACATATGAAAAAACGAGCAGAAAAGACGAAGACTCTCGGCTGAGATTGAACATTGGATCTAGCATTTTGAAAGTTTCTGGCAACTCACTGTATCAGTGTGCATCCAGCCGCGCGCTTTGGCTTTTAGCTACGCCACGCGATATATGAAATTTTCTCGGTGTCCCGAGTTTCGTAGGGTCAATAAAACGAGTTTGGAGTTTTAGGTAGGGCTTACATGTGAGACTTTTTTTCTGTACAAAATGCGATTCTACAAGGGAGATGGAAGTGGACGAGGTCGAGAGAAGAGTGCCGGACATGCAATCTCGTCCCACGTACCAAACATGCTACACCTCTCGAGCCAACACAATATTCTCTCTCTTTTAGGGCCCCTCGCTATATGTGCTTGACGCAGTTCCGTGGAGTAGGTGTATTTATCGCATTGGCTTCGGAGCCCGGGAGAACTCAGGCAGATAGAGACGTATATACATGCGGATTTATACCTATATTCTGTTCGTAACATAATAATACCTACGCGAATCCACAGCTGACCCTGTTGCGGAGTACGATGAGGTGAAGCTTTTGCAACTTGGACTTGGTAACCTGCGTGTATATGGGTGCAGTGACCACATCCACGGAGAGTTGAAACCTTCTGTGTCGCAGCTATATTGCATCCTTTATTTTATTATTATTCTTATTCGTCGTTCTCCTCTTCTTCTTTCGAGTCTTTCTCATTCTTTTTCTTCGTACTTTTATTATTATTATTTCTATTATTGTCCTGATTTAACGAGGCTTTGTATTCTATTCGTGCCGACCCCGCGACCCTTGCGATGGACCTGCGAAGGCTCTTCATGACGATTCTTTCAAGTCGTTGCGCGAACGTTTGATTCAAATGCATCCATCTATCGTCGTTCGGCTTCTTTTCCATCATCGCTATACCTACGATCAAATCCAAGGTCATTCCAAAGTATCGAAACGGAAGTGAGAAACGAATGTTGGTTTGTTGTAAAAAATGTTCGAACTCCAACGAGCCTGATCGGTCAGTAAAGTTTGGTTTGGAATACTTACAAATTTTGAATATACGTTATCTAAAATAAAATAAACATTTTGTCACGAAAGTCTATTGCATATTTTTGTCCCATTAGAAACATCCAACCAGAAGAAGTGAAGACTTTTTCGTCCAATTATAAAATCACAACGATGGAGAATTACAAAGTTTTTTTAGATCGAATTCAAGTCTCTTCGAATAGTCCTTTTCATGCTTATCGTTATCCTTTCAATAAAAATCTCCCACACCTTAAATGCTATTGTGACAACACGATCGATGTTTCAATTTAGGAATAAATTTGCGGAAAGCTCGCATCAAGCATCGGAGAATCTGTCTTGTGTCAAGCCTAATTTTACGAGAGTGACACTTTAGCCTACATATACAGGGGTGAATACGAACCCCTTATTATTTTAGGGCTGCATGGGGCTGTGTTTTTGCTTGCACTCTGCACTTTACAGCCTCACGAGAAGAGGAATAAGGGACGAGGTAAAGCTGTTGCTCGTTCACCCTACTCACACACATTGGCACATGTAAACGTATCCATAAGACGAATAGAAAGACCCTTTCAGAGCCACTCCTCTTCTTGCTTTAAGCGGTCCTCTTCTCTCCTGCAGTTTATGTACTATATACATAACGTTACCACAATAAGGACACGGGCGCTTGTCATCAAACGCCCTTCATCTTCAATCCTCCACACAATTAACCCACCTCCACGACCGAATCTCCATAAACAAATACACGTATATGGAAGTATTAAGTTCTCGTTGAATATATAAATTTTCAGTACGTTGCATACGCTGTTCTACGCAAGTGGATCTTCGGAGCTCGAGTCATGGCAAATCTTTGGAATCGACATGACCCACGAGTGAAAAATATCCAGCCAATTTTTTCGAATTCATTGCGAAGAGGCTGCACTTTTTTTCATCTTCGATTTTCTAACGTATATTTTTATGACACTTCCACATACACGGAGAGAATTGAATTTGAAATATTTGCTGTGAGTAACGACGGTGACGAGCTGCAATTCATTATTATTATGGAAGAAAAATTGAATTTTTCTATAAATTAAACAATATTTATTGTTTCAAGTAGAAACTTTTATCGGAGTGTTTAGTAAATTCGTTCTATCTGTAATATTTACTGTTATAAAACTGAAAATTTGGCAAAATCTATGAAATTTTACAGTGCGTTACAGGAATAAATACTTTTCGTTAACTTGTCCCTGCAGTCAAAAATATCGCGGTAAATTTTACAGTCAATTTCACTCTAAATATTACCGTTTGAATCTCTCCGTGTAAAAATTATGATTCGCTTATTTTACGTGTCGGTAAATTGTGATTGAACAAATGAGTGTCAGAAATTGTGTAAAATCGATTACTTTTTCGGTTTTTTTTTCAGTTATTTGGTGATTCTTCATAATTGCATTGTCGATTAGCCTTTTTTATAATTTCAAGATTCAATGTCGACTGTCCCACTCACGCGTTATCGTAAGTTTATTAGAAAGTAATTTTTACGGCATTGCACATAAATATTTGTGTAATGTGAATGTTGTTCCTATCAATTATGGCAGGAAGTGGAATTTTTTAGAAAATTCAATATCTGAAAGTTGATTCGGCCCCTAATGCCCTATGGGTGTCTCGCTGTACGGTGTTGTACGGTAACTCAAGTGGTGTAACGCTGAGGCGTGGGTGAAAGAACAGTCGGTTATTTATGATGGCGCTCTCTCTTTCTCTCTTTTTCTTCCTCCATTTCCCTCGTGCATCCGACTTATAAAAACCCGTCCGAACAATTTCGACACCGGGTGGTCCAAACTCTTGGCGTATACTCGCCCTAACCGAATAATAGAGTAAAAGGTAGAAAAGTCCGCTACATTCCTCTGTTCCCAGTTTATTGCGTGTCTCTTCTCATTGCATTTTTATTTCTTCTTCCGCGAGGCCGCACGCGCGCTGTTCCGTGTATTTTTGTTTCCGCCATAAAAATGTCGAACTAATATGAGAGGATTTTCGTGCTGAAGATCGGAAGGTTTCTTTTTCGTTTTTACGTCGGTCTTCGAGCGCTCCGGATTGTGAACGTTCCAGGCCGGATCATCTATTCTGTTATTTATACAACTAAATCATTTTTTTCACGCTTACTTTGGACGGTGTACGAATTCCTTTAGTTTCGATGTATCGACGACTAATTTTTTTTTTCAAATCCAGGCAGACGTGAACATTAATTCCAGCATTAAAATTCTACTATTGAGAAAAAAATATAACAATATTAATGAAAAGCTATCCACCATTCCAACGGTCCCCATTGTACACATTCGAAAGTTTCCACAAATTATATGCTGTGAACGGAAAAAAATCTGCTTCGATCTGAATCAACTAAAAATGTTACGCACCTCGAGTAATTAATTTCTTTACGTAGTTTCGTCACTTCGAACATCGTCGAAGCAATTGAAATTGGATTGCATCAAATTTAGTTTGAAAACCTCGGAGCTTGAATCTCACCGGACAGTATCGATTTTCATCGGTTCTATCTTTCTCTCTCTCTCTCTCCCTCTTTCTTGCTGAAAAGCTCGCGGGGCACGTAGCATCGTGTACATCCATGTAGACGTATAGCATTGACAAACAGGCCCGGACCGATCAAACAGTCCGAGCTTTGTGTCGTTGTGTACGTCGCACGTACGTACAGAGACCGCCGGGAGACGAAACAATCTATAGACTCGTATACATATGTATACGCCGGTCTTTCTCGCTTCACTCATCAGTCGAGTAATAACTATACTGTGTATTTGCCGGCGTGACTGTGTACCTCGTGGTTAGAATGAACGAGCTTTTGCATTGGTCCACTTCCTCCCTCTCTCTCTCTCTCTCTCTCTTGTCGAAGATGTTGGCAAACACATAAAGCGCATCGGCATTACGAGCCTTCCTATACGGTATGGGCACTTTCTCACCGAGTCGATTTTAGGTCGTAAGTTATTTTTTCTAAAGCCGTAAAAATCCATTTTTAAGGGGTTTACCCTAATAAGAATTTTCAAAAAATCGATGTTTTTTAAATACATTTTTCAAAAGTATCATACTAAAATTTTATAAAGATCTGAACAGTGTACTTTTGAGCGACGTTTACGTGGCTGTCGGGGCGCGCTGATACGCACCGCCCAGTGCGGCACTGCGTACCTGCCTTTTTTTAAACGCGTTTTTCTCAAAAAGCTAAACCACCGCGAATCGTTTTATTCAGAGAAAGTATAGTCTCGGCGAAAACCTCGGGCTAGCAGACGACAGGGCTGTCACAATGTACTTGTCCCGAGACTCTACCGAGTTTCTTAAAATCGTATGATAAGCGCTGTAGCCATTTACCTATTGAATCTAAAAGTATTTTTATCTTTTTTCTCCGATCATCCATTCCAGAGATTTCATCAACAGCGCACATCCATCTTTTTTGGAGTTGTCTTCTCCCCCATTTTTCTGTACGAAAATTGAGTAAAATAAAAACAAAACAAATTTTTTTGTCCATTTTAAGGATGTATTTTTAAGCCTAACACTTTTTATATTCATTTTTATAATTTATACCGGTCAAAAAAATTCGTGAAAATAGTATTTTTTTTTGGTCGCATAATAACCCCTTAAAAAATGACGTGACGACGGCCATCGAAAGTCGAAGTTGCACGTTCGTTATTAAAAAACTA
Organism: Venturia canescens; assembly: GCF_019457755.1. NCBI lineage: Eukaryota > Metazoa > Arthropoda > Insecta > Hymenoptera > Ichneumonidae > Venturia > Venturia canescens. The sequence continues at coordinate 19,033,502 of NC_057421.1, forward strand.
CCAAATCGGGCGTCAACGCTGCGCCTGAAAAGTTTTATTCGAGCCGACAATCATTCGGAAAATCCGTTTCGATTAAATTTCGTACGAAATGCCCCGTGCATCATGTACCTTTCTTCGTTGCTTCTGAGTTTGCTCTTACCTACATTGCGATACGAAAAAGAGGGACGTCGTAACCCATGGTGAACTCAGCAAACTGTGCGCATCGCTGATAAAAACGAGCTGCACTCGTTTATACACTGGTACACATAGCTCGTATGTGCGCCAAAGTATATATTCGTTCTATGACTGACACAGGTCCTTGAGAGTGTTTTCTTATCGCCAGGTTGTTTCTTATTTCGCAGACCTTGCGATGCTTGTACATGTAAATTTTTACTAGAACATTTTGTTCGTAAAACGATGCTCCATCCACTCAGAAATAACGAAAAAATATCTATAACTTGTGAAAAATTTCTCAAATAAAAACATTATATGCGAACGAGTCCAAGGAAAAATGTATAGCCAGAAGCTGTGATTCTAAATGAATGGATTTTTCAAAAATCATTTAAGGCTCTCACGATCCGTTGTTCATGTATTTTCTTATACCATTTCATACGCCATTGCTGATCGGGAATTTGAGCTTGGATAAAATATATTCTGCTTTTTGCATTGGTGTATTGTTGTGACTGGTGATAAGTTGGATTGTATTTAATGAGGATGATAAATAGTAAGGGAATGAAGGATAAGTAGCTTGAGGTATGGCTCAGGTCCCTTGGATATTGAATTACATTGACGCATGTGTGCGTGTGTGTGTGTGTCTGCAAGTGTACTTGCATTACTTTCTTCGATGAGATTAAACGGAGCGAATCACTGATAGCGTACGCGACCAACGGTCGGCAGCACAACAGAAAAAGGTGCAGCACTTTTAGAGTGCGGTATTCTACGTACACATGCGCAGAAGCGCGAGTAAAACGCATCGAAAATATGTTTCTCCGGGCAGACACTATGCCCATACAATTTGTAAAACGACTTTTTTTTTATTCTCTCTTTTTCCTTATCTCACCTGGCTGCCTTAATAAAGTAGAGGGACCAGCGTTAATTCGAGCTGGTGAAGGTCTCGAGAAAGCGATCTCTCATTTTCGCAATTCAGCCAGGATTGCAAATCTCCATAAAAGAAACTCTTGATAAATACTAAAATGAGTGTATTTTGAAAAAAATTGTTTTTATTGAAAACTAAAGTGACGACATGGTGGCTTAAAAATATGAGAAAAAAATCGTTCGAAAATCGTTTGAATCTCAATTTCACGTTCACCCAAAATGGTTCATCGGTCATCAAAACTTGATGGTTCATCAGAATAAAAACCACACGAAAATCATTGTTGTTGATGCAGTTTTAATGGCAAACTGTAGAATCGAAAGGTTCGTGTGCTGGCTTACATTTAAGTACTTTATTCTGGTCAGACAATTGGGTCGAGAGAAATCGACAATGAGTGCTCGAGGATGAACGTATATTGCTATTGGCTCCTTTGCTCGAGGTCCACAACAAGTTGACGAACTATAAAAGTCCGTTGTTTATAGTTTTTTTTTTTAAATCCCAATTTATGGAGGATCAATATCGTATATCATAAAATGCTGTTGATCGTGAAACAGGTACTGCGTTATTGATTTATTAAAATGAGATTTATGGATCCGGTAATAGAACTTCGAATTTAAACGGATCGCAATTTGATTTTTCATTGGGAATAAAATTCAATTGCTAACCTTCATTCTAAATAAATGCTGTCAGTAACGTGAAGGATAAAATCTTTGAAACGTTTTTTCTTCATATTATTGGCCTTCTATACACTCGCGCATATCAATATAATTGCTTACGCATACCACTGTCTGTAAATCGAGAGGAGCGACTGTTGATTTTTCATCGTATTGTCATCCCATCTTGCGAATTGTTTTCTCACACACACAGACGTAATACTTTGATTTTTCTGATCTGCCCGACCAGTCCAAAAGTCACAGAGGCATTTCTAAGGACTCGCCGCGACCAACGTCGCATGGGGGCGTGCGAGTGTGTGAGTCTGAGTGTGGCATCCTTCCTCGCAGAGCTCTTTCACCGTATATGGTGAGGAATTCACCGAATGTTGATTGAGGCAAAAAGTATGCCCTTCGCGAGGTTCGCTGACGAATATAGAGGCGATCAGGGTTACATAGAAACGACATTGATGCACGAGAAACGCTTTTTACAATGCGAAAAGGTTTCTCAAATTTCCCCATGACGAAGAACGCAACCGGCGAATTCTATCTCCACCCTTAAAAAAACTTACCGATTCTTTGTATGTCAAGACTGGAACATTCGACAATGGAATATCGTATTCTTTGGTGAACAGATTCTATAAAGGGATTTTCAAAGCTCTCGTAACGTATTCATTACATTGGAATCAGTCAAACCGAAATCGATCACTTCGGCATTATAATGATACCCATTTCAATGAAACTGAGTTCACCGTGTCTGATATAGAAGCGCACGAAGCTGATTTTTTTTGCGTCTCTGTCCCTGTTAAAAAACATCGTCAGTATAGAGTTGCCTGCATCCAAACTGACTTTTGTCTGAAATTTTGCGGTATTTGTCTTTCGTTATGAGTTGGAAAAAATGTTAAAATATTCTCGATTAAAGGATCGCCATGATAAAGAAAAAAAAAATGCGTCGTTGCTACTGGCGCACACACGCGATCTTGTCGTCGCAAGTTCTCGGCACGACTGGCGATTCTTCGTGTCCAATAAATATCTTTGGTTGTTGGCTTGCTGGGCCGTTGGCGTGTGTGATACTCGTTTCAGGGTGGATTTCGTCTCTTCTCTTTTTTGTCCTCTCCTTCTACTTTCGCTGTTTAAATTCGTTTTTTATTATTTGCCCGTGCCACAGTTAATTATCGTATATTCTTCAGGAGAGGTGTGTATATAAGGAGCCCTTTCTTTCTCTTCCTTTCGTCGAGCCTCGACTCGGCGAGGGTGCTGTTATCGCGGCAGTCATGGACACGACGAGAGGTCTGAATCTCGCTCGCGTTTCGAAGCCGTATCCTTGATTCGCAAGATATTCTATTCAGAGCTGCGCTTACAAGATCGACTAATAAGATAGAGGAAAACCTTTTCTCGTTTTATCCGAACACAGGAGATCGCCTACTCGCTGAATTATCATTGAAAAACTAAGTCAATCACACCAGATACTTTTTCAGGAATACCATTTCCATCGCTCCAATGGAAGATTAAAAATTCTCCATCGATCCATCGATGGTGGAAAGAGATTTGCATCAGCTTTCGAAAATATTCAACCGGATCAGTCATCCAAGCAATTTTGCTTCATAGAAATCTGCCTTTATTCACTCTTGAAATTGCCAACGTTGTCGCAATGAAGTCTCGTGAAAATAGGTGACAAAAAAATTTTTATCAGTCCTAAAAATATCGAGTCCGCTCAAAGAGATTCGAAAAGGTTTTTCCAAAATGTCTCAGTGCTCGGTCTCGCAGCACTGAGCAACAGTATCCTCGATGTTTTTTTTTTTTTTTTTTCCGAACACGTGTTTTCACGTACGTATCAGCCTAGAATACCAGATATACCGGTACTGTTAGCATTTATATGATTTTAAACTCACTAGAGTGTAATCACTGGTGTGTCAGAAAAGGAACGGCGCCAGTGCACGAGACATACGCGATCGCGCTCACACACGTGTTGCATCCGCTGGTCTCGAATACACATCGCGTAATTTTCTCATGTACAAACACGACACGCACCGATGTACTGCTACAGTGGACAGTAAATCGAAATAATTTACGTACGTGTGTATGCACGCGTTGTGCGAGTTTGAAAGCAAATGCACCCGCACAGCCTGTGGACGTTGATGTTGATTTTAGTGGCGTATGAAGCTACTAAAATCGACGTCGAGCAACATCGTCGTGCCAGAATGATATGCTCATGTTCAGAGACAGCTACTAGTTCAAAAGTTTTGTTACGATTGGAGCTTGGTATTTTCTAGTTTTTAATTCGTTCCAATTCGTCACGAACCTCAAAATTATTCGGAGGGGAACAAACTTTTGAAAATTTTGTACCGAGTGCTCAAAACGTTGAGAATTGCGAGAAAATTGATCACTAAAGCAGCATAACTATATTAAGGGGTCTACTCTAATTAAACAAATAAAAAAAACTATTTTCACGAATTTTTTTGACCGGTATAAATTATTAATATGGATACAAAAAGTGTTGGCGCTAAAACTCTTCAAATACACAAAAATTTTGTTTTATATTCATTTTACTCAGTTTCCGAGTACAGAAAAATGGGGAAGAAGACAGGTCCAAAAAAATAATGGGTGTGCGCTGTTGATAAAATCTCTGGAATGGATGATCGGAGACAAAAGTTTTTTGACAAAAAAAATAGTTCTACTCAAAATTTCAAAATTCGTATGATATACGCTATAGTTATAGTCATAGTGAACATGTGGCAAAATTTTGTTAAAGATCGGTTTAATAGTTTCAACGAGCCGTGCAAAAACGTAATTTTGAGAAAAACGCGTTCAAACAAAGGCAGGCACGCGGTACCGCAGTGGGCGGTGCGTATTAGTGCGCTTAGACAGCCAAGTAAAAGTTGCTCTAAAGTACACTTATACTGCTCAAATCTTTTATAAATTTTAGTATGATACTTTTAAAAATGTATACTTTCGAAAAATGCAATAACAAAACAATCGATTTTTTGAAAATTCTAATTAGGGGAGACCCCTTAAAATGACTTTGCTTAACTCTGAAATCATTAAGCGTTCGTGCGCCATAAAATAGCCAAAAAACTGATGGTTGGCACTCAGACTGTGTCATAATTGTATAAATACTACACATTTCATATACGCGCATACGAAGAAACGTGTGAGTTTACATAAATGACAGCTGACACTCCAAGCAATGCCAAACTAGACGTCGCCTATGACGGATTCCGAGACAGCGTACATGATACAGCAAACGCTGAACTTCAAACGTCACAAACGAAAGCCCGACGACCTGGAAAAACGTTGGATAAAAAAGAAATGCCCAGACTTTACTACACTCCGTGAGTGAAGACTGAAATGAGCGAAACTTAAAGCTGCTACATCACAGTTTATCAAAGCCTATGCATTCTTTATTCCAAAGTCACGTTAATACTCTGAGGGTTGATGCACTCTCTCTCGAGCCTCTTCCAGACTTTACTATTTTTTATACGACTTTATAAATCATCAACTTTTCGAAAAAAATTCCAAATAATTTTGTTCATTCCAAAACCTTGGTCCATTTTTAGTGTTTTGCTGAATTTAGCTTTATCTTTTTATTTTATTAACGTTTTACATAGGTCTAGCAGTGCCTGAAACGCGCCAAAAGAAAAACTGTTTTTAAAAGAGATTGCAATAGAAATTTATAAAAATAACTTTTACGCATTGTTTATTAGTATTTAAACTTTGTACAAAAATTTATTTCATTGTTTTTTTCAAATATTACAATATAAAAAATCACATTTCCCGAAGCACTATGAACAAAAAGTTGCTCCATAGTCTGCATCATTTCTTCTTGAAATGTTGATAGATCTGCAAAACGTAAAAAAAATCTCGTAAGATAAATTTGTAGTTATAGCCTTTCCAGTCGGATTCTTGAAATTCGAAAAATTTAACAATATTTACGGCAGTTTAAAAAAAGTGTGCATTTTGTGTCATAAATGTCACACTTTAATTGTTTACAACATTTTTTAATCACTACATCAAAAATCCGACTCGACAGACTATAAAGAAAACAATTTCGAATATTAAAAAAAAAAACATCAAAAAATATTAAAAACTGTACGATTTATCATGCAGACCGTACCAGAAAAAGTAGTTTTGAGAAAAACGCATTTAAAGTTTCAAATGCGCATTTGGCCCTCTCATTAGGCAGTCACGTTTTCTATAATAACTTTCGATCTATAGTGAATTTTTACAATCGCCTTTCACACGAATAAGTCCAAAACTATAGAAAATAATAATATGTAAAAAAATCGATTTTACGAAAATTCTGGACGTATGTACGGCCTTAACTCTATTAAATCGCGAAAGTCCTTATACATAAATATTATTGGACATCAATTCGTATTTGGAAAAGGAATTGTATTTTATTGCATTGTTAAAACAGTTTCCTTTCTGTTCTGACTTGTATGGTTTTATCCTTTGTTGAGGAATTATTCCGTCACAGTGAGATATAGTTGTATAATAGCGTCGATGGTACAGTACTACATGCCATTCGTTGGGTGTACCCAGCACCGTCAGAAAATTGTGCCCTTTCAAGAGCCATACGTCTGGAGTAGAACGCTCGAGCGAGATGATCGCACATTTATAATCCAAAAATAGAGAGCAAGACCGGATTCCAGAAGGGGTAGGGAAGTCGAAGGGAAGTGAAAAGGAAGGGAGAGATGAAAGAGGAAACGCGAATGGAAAACGTCGAGAGTAAAAACGAAAGGAAAGGGTTGAGAGAGAAAGCGAATGAATGAATGAGCGAGAGAAAGTAAGAGAGGCAAATGGTTCTAACATTTAATGACGCCAGCTTCGAGAATTGGTCTCAACCGGATGTTGCGTTCGAAGTGCGCTAGGAGATACACAAATATTAACGATCGAAATTCTATATTTATTGTTTCCAGTAAATCATTGCGCAGGAATCTGTGGCAGAGTTTGCACGCAAGCAAAAAGACTGCTGTCAAAACGTCGCTTTCGAGTATTTTCGTTCATGATTTTTTGAGCATCATTCTCATCAACACTTGTTGTGATAACTCATCCCATAAAACTTACATTTCAAATAATTTGGTGCTACTTTATTTCTAAAATTTCACACACTTCAGTTCTGCCCTCATATTTATAATACGAATCTACAATTATTTTTTATGACTCAACAGTCGATGTCATTTGTCTAATAGAATAAAAAACGAAAATCATAAAAATTTTTGAAACTGTAATACGAATACCCTGTACTCGTGATCGCATCGAATTAGTTATCAAAATCCAGAAATTTCATTTGTCATGCTCTCCGACAATGATCACGTTACTTCAATACCTCATTTGCACGCCGCATTCACATGTGCCGCTCTCTCATTAATCTCGCGAAAGACATTGATGCACACATTGAGAATTAAATGCAATCGGCTGCACAATGCCTCGATTGTACACATTCATATGTCCAATCGCGCGGCCCCTTTTGTGACCGATAAACCATTCTAACCAATAAAACTGCATATTGATAATTATTGAATGAAAATACATCTTCCAAGAAACTGCTTCAATCGATACTTAATAATTCTCGTTCTCTATACGCTCGGGCGTAATAACTTTGAAACTGACACATCGCATATGTCAGAGAAAGTGTATTTCTGAAACAAAATAAATTAATGCAAGTTCGTAAAAATAACATGCATGTTGAAATCATCGATATAAGTACGTTTTTACTGCGAAAGTCTACTGAAAGGTTTTTGATTAAGGTAGAACATGCCCAAAGAATCGTATTTTATGGCTGTTTAAATTAGGTCGATTTTTACTTCCTAATTAAAAATATAACCACTTTAAATCCGAGTTATTCATTCGAGATAGTAAACAAATTTTCTCAACTTATTTTTTGGCAAATGAAATTACAAGCCATTAATTGAACGGGGATCTATTACTGACTGAACCCAAAATTTCATTCGTCCCTGCCTAAAATACTATATAGTTTTTTATCTTAAAAATCGCTTTACAGAGCGCAAAGGGAAATGGATCGAGATAAAAGTGTTAATAAAAAGACAGAAGGCTATGACAGGAATGGCGTCAACCTAGAGGAAACAAAAAGCCGAAATAAGCAAATGTGAGCTTACGAGTGCTCATTTTACCAGTTTCGTTCAATCTTTAACGTAATATATCTTTATTACTAGTAAGACAGTCGTCTCGAATTTTTTCCCACATCTTCATTATATACTTCATTGTTACTGTGTACTTTTTCATAAAATTCGTAAGAAGCGTTCATTCGTTATATGGAAAGATAAACGATTTTTTACTCACAGTCCTAATGACTCTGTATTTTTCTTCACATTTAACCCTAGAACGCATGACTGGGGTGTGAGCACACCCCACGCGAACTTCAAACTACGCTCCCGTCCTAACAAGCGACATTATCGACTGATTATCGACGGATTTTTTAATATATAAATTCAATTGAAATTACTTTTATCGTACATCATTCTTTTCGTTATAAAAATTTATAAGCAGAAAAAGAGTGGGGTGCGTTCAAACCCCAGTCATGAGGTTGAGGGTATGAAAAAAGGCACATGAGGTGTAGGGTTAAACACGTTTATCTCAATAACCAATAAGACGAACCCTCCAGAATTTGACATGCGTGTAAGACGACTACTCGTTGAAACTCTGTGTGAAGATTTTCTTAAGAAAATCGTTTCGTGGATGAACTACGTTAAGAAACTAGATCTTCCCTTTTTTCTTCCTGTCTTTCCATCGCTATTTGTTTTACTGCTTCTCCAAAGTTATTGGTTTGAAATATACAGAAACGAGACTGAAAGGTTTTTATACTAATATCTTTGAAACGGTTTACATCTCTCTGACTCTGTCTCTGTTTGTGTCTCTCTCCTTTGGGTTCCTTCACAAAGCTTCGCGCCTCGTTTTCTCTTTGCAAATTCCACGCCCTAGCTAATGAGTCTCCAGTCTACGTCACAGTTTCCGCGTGCATGTTATACTGTCATGTAAATCAAATGTTTCTCATTTATCATGCGAATAGGAAGCGCAATAAGTGTGAGTCGATGCTAAACTTCGAAAAAGCATTCAGAGAATAACGATACTCGCGAAAGGATTGCAAGAGTTTAACACCTTTGTAGAAGAAATTTGTTGACGAGAGCAGATCACGTGACGCATTGTCGGTCCTTGAAAGAAGCCAGCAAGGAGGTTGTACAGTAACAAGTGTGCCGCTTCTCTTATAGTTTCTTCTCTCTCTCCCGGCCCTCGCACGTTTGCGCTGATTTCTCTTCCTCCTCATTCCATTTCGCGCCCGCCGTACTCCCTGTCTTATCTCGTTTATCATCTCTCCAGTTGTATTGTATCCACTGACGTTTCACCGCGTTGAAAAATTTAATCTCCTGAGAGCTTAAAGACGGCGTGATGATTCTGCGAGCACATTTCGTAACGCTTTCTCATCCATGGATTTAAGCTTTTTATACGATGCTTCAAGGACACAGAGAGTGTCGATGAATTCGTGAATTAGTGAACTACCTTCATTCTTCCATGTCCTGGTGGATTATCACTGAAGTTTAATTGGGAGGCTGAAATGGATTATTACATCGTAAAGAAAAGCGTTGGAGTGCGTACCTTTCTTTTCATTCCTTCGTTCTTTTACTGTACTTTATGCTCAGATACCCGAAAGCGGGAAATTGGATATTCAATGTGTCACGTTAAATAGGACTCACATTCAAGAAATGAAATTATTCCGGGATCAAAAAAGTCATTGAGATTCGTGAGAAAAAATGTTGTTCCCTTCGAAGTTTATTGTCTGTTGAATAGAACGATCTCAAAACGAAATAAAGAAAGAGTAACGATGTATTTTTTTTCACGTTGTAATTATTCCAGGAAACGATGGCTCAATTCTCTTCTACTGATATCAGTCGACAGGCTCTTCACTGACAGAGCTTTTGACAAATTTATAACGGGAATTAGACACGAGAAAAAGCTCCAGTCTATTGTCGTTATCAACTGCGCATCTTTCTCTGGAAGGACAACGAATTCGCTGAGTCACAAGATCCACGATGATATAATACATTTTTCCACTTATTAATAGAAGTATAAATAAGCTTTGGTACCCCGGAGCATCGAGCAGTCGCGATGACGCCAATGTAGCGTCTACTTCCGCGTTTTTTCCTCCTCTTTATTGAGGCAAAAAAGTGATCCGAGATTTACTCGACTCCACTGAATCAAACTCTTGCGGGTGGCAAACGAAGTTAACGAAACTTGCCATCGCGAATGGGCACAAAGAATATCATTCATGGATCCCTCACTGACTATATACGATGCTCTTATATCTTATAGAATACTTAAAACTTCTACTAACTGTGCATACGTATAGATAGAGCTCGATATATATTTATAATTCAATATATATTCATGAATTTATGCACGCTTAACTCATTCTAGTGCTTCCGAGATTACCGTTTATATTTTACTATCACGTACATCCGAATCTACCATTCAAGAATTTCATGGTCAAGTGCACATTTTTCTTTAATATTACTGGCACGCTGCCATTTCGTTATGAAAGATCAGGGCGTCCATAAATCTTGGGTTTGAGATCGGCGAGTGTGCGGGCTCTTGGTATTGCAATCTTGGGTATTGAAAAAACTGAGTTATGCAACAACGATATCGTATTTCGATTTGAAGAATTATTTAGAATTTTTTTTCCAATGGAATAATGATAGTAGCTAATCGAGAAGAAACACTTTTAACGTTGCTGAAATTTGAGTGAATAACGTTTCGAAAACTCGTATTGTATTCAACGCAATTCCGGCTCGACAGTTTATTTATCGTTGTTTTATTCTTTGGAAATTCCGATATTTAATTCTGAAAGAAAAACAGCGTTAATGTGAGAGATTCGTTTGGAACAATATCGCCGATATAAACAGGCATATAAAAAATTACAAACGGATAGAAAAATCGAGACGCGAATCTGCGTGGTGCGTAGGCGACAAAAAAATACTGTCTTCGGTGGGCGTAAAAGCGCGGGCCTGGTACGATCCGCACTCGCTTGGAAGCAAAATCGCGAAAGCCTCTGGATTTTAACTGTATTTCACTCATGAATCATGGAAAGTCTATCAACGACTCAGAATTCAGAGATTCGCGAAAATAATCGTTTCTCCTGAGTGATTACTCGAGCAGTAAAAATATTGGCTGCTGCCTACACGAACAAATGTTACATGACAATACGAAAGAATTCTCAAATCCGTCGATCCCGATATCAAGTCAATAAATTTGGCATGCCGATTAATCAGCAAAAACAGCATTGATGATGCACAGCAAATAGATAACGCTATTAAAGTCAATTTCTTATTCCGGAAAAAAAAAAACACATAATCAATAGTTCATGAAAGTTGCTCAAACTTTGGTAAATTTTTACTATCATTACTTTTGCTATAAAGTGTCCTAAAATTTTTTTTCAGCATTATTATCAATAAAAAATAATGTGGGCGTTCATTTTCGGGAGAGGAAAGGTACAAAGACCAATTTTTTTTTTTACTCTAGTGGAATTTCAGTTTCCTTGCTATTGTCACGAATGAGAAATGGTCCCAAAATTTTTGGCAACGCGTATAATATTAATAAAAAATTATATTACGATGAATTTTAAGAATGGGGAAGCTAAAAAAAACACAATTTTGTTTTTGTACGTACACAATTGTGTTGGGTGGGTCCGGAACATCTTCCTTATTTTCGTATTCTGATTTTCCTACCTGCTTCCCCTTCGTGATTTTATTCAGATTTAAAAAGAAACTTTTTAATAAAATTTTAGCCTTCCCCCTCCTTAAAATTCATCGTGGTATGATCTTTTATCGGTGATAATGCTTAAAAAATCATTTGACATACTTTTTAGCAAATGTAAGTATTGCAGATATTTACCTAAACTTCGGAGGATAACGAAACTTCATACTCTCGACGAAAGGCTTTAGGAAGTACTTACATCTTCATTACGGAACAGCACTAATAAAGATTCAGGATAGTGGGCCCGCGAGAAACTTAAGACGGAGAGGCACAAGCGTCCTTCTTCTTTCGCTTCTGCATGCACATCCGTTTCGACAGAAGTAAAGATGACGAGAGAACAAGCTAAGCCATTGACGCACAAGGCGTGTTGTTGCAGAGTGTTATAAGTGTGCCCCGTCCGTTGAAGCAGATACATCGTATTTAGAACTGCCGAAAAAAAGCCATGGGATGCATCCGAGCGGACGGAGGGCGTCGTCAAAAGTGAGGGGAGACGAGGTCGATGCTCGTAAAATCGTGCGATTTCGCACAATTCGCATTGGATCCGTAAACGAAACGACAAATGAACAAGTTCCTACATAATATCGTACTCACGCGCCTATAGATATACATCACGATTTCCATGCAGACTAGAACACAAACGAGCGCACGATGGCGAGCGCACGAGCTTATGCGAGTATCAAACCAGATGAGAATCTCCCAGTTTCGCCACGCTGCTCTCTACTGCGGAGGACAGTCAGTTGAAAAAAATACGAGCAAGAGAAAAAGAAGGAAAAGCACGAGAGATCGAGTCCGGATGGCGCCTGTCCAGTGTGTATCTACATACACACTTTGAAGGATTAAAATAATGTTCTACTGCGTACAGCTCTCGTATATACGTATAAATATAATTGTGTATAAATAGACACACGTGCATTCGATACTACCAAGTATGTCAAGAATTCGAGACCGATTCGTGTTTGATGGTACATAAACTGGAGGAATGCAAAAATGTAATTTTCCAGCCCGCCGAAGGAATTTTCAACTGGAAAAATGGGTGTAATATGTAGGCGGTTGTTAAATATGGAAATAGATTCGAATATTCATTGATCTTGTTTGATGAAGAATATTTATGGTTCCTGAAATGCTTCATCTGAAAAGATTTAAATTCAAGTTAATTGTAATATTCAGATTAAAACCAGAATTCACAATAAATAGGTGTTTATTTAGAACAAATTACTGACTCGTGACAACGAGCAAACATTACAATCATAAATCCAACAAGGTCTCACTAAATCGACATATGACGAATCCGACCAGAATTTTGTGAGACGACTAATAGAATATGTATTAGCATACGTATTAGTCGTGGTTTGATATTTTTGCATGTCTATATCGCTGGCTAATGAACCAAGTAATTAAATCAGACACGATTACCTTATGTGTGATCAGATTTAACACGTGAAATTGTTTCATCGTGAATTCTCCATTACCGTCAAATCAATGACAAAAAAAATTGATTTTCAAATCAATGGGTGAATAGGCTTATTTCGTCAAGATTTTTTGATGGAATAAAAAAATTGAGCAGCAAAAGAAAAGCATCATCAAACTATTTTTCACTCATTTCTAGTTTCTTAATGTCGTTTTTAGTAAAACATCAGTTATAATCCGGCAATATTCACACTAGATAATAAACGTCGACTATGTAATAAATCACGTGGCCATTTAATCATTTCGAACAGTGGCAATTAAATACATCATTTCCTCTCCATCCCAGAGGTTTGGAAATTTCGTTAATTTAGGTTATCACTTTAATCGTAACGATCAATTTGACGCTGCAATATTTTCGTCGATTTCGTCTACGACCGTTGGTTTTAAAGTTTTTTTTTTTTCATGTGCTGAATTAACGTGAAATCGTTCTCGCTGAAGCTGGCTCGCGAAGTGCGCCGCAATAAAATGCTCAACAGTCCGTCGAATATTTGGAGCATCGTGTGCGTTGCCAGACTCAGCCAGACTCGCATATTTCGCTTTGTGGATAAATGGCAATTAGATGCGGTTTCCACTTGGAAAAGTCGGCGCCTCTTGGAATTTATGTTCTTTAGTTTGCGAGCGATTCTTATTTTGTGACTGGATGGAAAAATAAGAAAAAAAGTAACAGCAAGCTTCTTATATGTTGCTCCATCACGCTTACGCGTCAATAACTCGTGGGTATTCGCGTACCCCTTCCCACTGTGCAAGTTTCATTCTCGTATTCTTTCAGTTCTACAAACAATTAATTATTCGACTAATAATATGTTCGAAGCTGTCAGTGTTCATGCGCGTATTTATTTTATCGGGATGCTCCGGCGGCTTCTCGACGCCACATAATTAATAGAGCGAAAATGCAGTATTATCGAATTCTCATTGTGTGCTCACAAGGACTTTTTTTCTTTTAGCTTAAAAGAAAGCGTAAAAAGTGATCGTTGATAGCAACTGCAAATATGGAGTGACGCGCTTGCAGCCCCTCTTGCCTAACGGCGTACTGACAATGCTCAGTTTTGACATGTCAATTAATTCAAACGTTTTAACACAGAGAAAACACATTTTCATCACTGGCGCCATCAGTATCATCAATTTTCCAGTGATTTATCGATCTCTGGAATTTCGATACAGAACAATCCTTTGATTTCTCGCTATTTTTTGATTATCGAATTTATTTTTTTTAATTATCGAACAAAAACTTTATTCTCATCGTCGCGACTTTCGTGTGCCTCACGACTTCCGGTCTGATAGCAACTTAATAGATCTCTTTGTACATCCCATTACGATCCTCCACCGTTTTTTATTTTCGTGCGATGCAACCGTGGTACGAATAAGCTGCAATTTTTTGCAGCTTATTCGATTATATGATTATGCAATGACGATTCACCACTCGACGGGACTGAAAACATAGAACTCATATAGATATGAATGAAAATGGATGAAAGTAGATTGAAGCTAGCGGTCACAGAATCAAAAGTGATGGAACGAGATGATCGAAAAAGTTTTGGCGTATCACGAAATGAGATCCCATGCAAAATTGCTCTTGCGATAATTTATCGATCAATGATGATTCCAATGCAGAGTATATTAAAACAACTTGAAAGCAACATTTTTACAAATCAAATCGTTCAATGAATCGTGAAAAGAAGCGATGTCAAAGGCCTCTGGCATTTTCAATGTTTTCAATTCGAATATTGCTTCTCATATTCTGTTTTTCGAGTTCTCTAAATCGTTGCGTTCATAACTTAAATATTATAACGGTTGATCATATTGAAATTATTCATATTATCTTGCATGAGCCTCCGTTACTGCTCTTTGAAAATGACAAAGTTCTCTCGTGCTTCTCTGATTTGTTTGTCGATCCGATTTCAACTCCTCATCTTGCTTTCAATGTGATGAGGAGCTTGAAACTTCAAAGCATTTTCGTAGCAGTCTACCAATCATTTTTCGCAGGAAACTTGCTTGCTCTTCCTTATTAATTCCGTTTAAGGCTTGTAACGGTTGGTGTCGTCATGCTGAGTATAACGTCTTGAGGATATCCATTCCATTAACTGTGAGCTGAAAATCTTGCGTTTACTTCAATCTTCCAGAGTACTGCGCCCCCATTTTTTCTTGCTTTATCGATCGTCACCGTAACTTATTTTATTAATGCTAGTAATATCACTCGGTAATGATAGAAATATGTTTGCTCTTGAAGAATTTCAAGTGTCGATGCATACGGACTGGAAAATTTCCGTTACCGTGTACCAGGCTTTACTCACATAAAACGACTCACAAATCCTTCACGTAAATCCTGTGCTTCGTGTTTTCCCTTCAAGTAGTCGTCCTCCATGTATAAATGTCCGCGTACATATGTATAAAAATATGTACAGCAGCATAAATACTATAATACACTGTAGTACGGTAGTCTGTCAAAGGTACGTAGAGAGGCCATTATTACTTTGCATTGCCAAGGGCAACGTCGGTTTATCGAGCGACTCCTTTGCCAAGTACCCAACTCGATTCCCCATCTCTCTCCCTACCATTTGTTCTTTTGCACATGGCTAATGTTTGGTCTTCGTTTGGGTACTCCCTGTGTTCACGTTTCGAGTCTCAGGCTGGTTAAAACGCCCGCATCGTCGTTATTCCCTCGTTCTTTCCTTGCGATCTAGTTTCTTCTCACTCAGGCTCGATCTACGGGATATTTGAGCACTCGCCGAACAGTTGGAAAATAAAGCTCGCAGGATTCATACGCCGGAGATATATTTCCTGGCTGATTTTACCGTGCTCGTATTTCTGCTGGCAAAATTGAAGTAATTATTGCCAACACTTCATAAGGAATGTTCTTAAAAAACTTGCTTTAATACCAGGAATTTTGACGGAAGATGGAGAAAAAAGTGATTGATTTTTTTAAATTAGAAAGCTTGCGCTCTGAGATCAACTTTTAACGCTCACTAAGCTTAGACACGAAGTTCCAGGACGATTTATCTCTCGCTGCTCGTTGGAGCCTCGAAGGAATATCGCACATGGACGATTCTCCATGCGCTTGATCCTTCTTGCCAGCATTTATCTTTTAGCATAGACGCGATTATTTGTCTCTGTAGCTAAATCCAATCGAAGATACACACAATTTACTTGCCCCATGCTGGTCTTCACCATGATCGCAGTAACAGGGACAGCGATGTACAGAAGAGAGGACAACCTGAGGAGGGTGGAGAGGAGAGTGATTGCTCGCTGGAGAAAAGTCCGACGTGACTCACCAGTCAACCACGTATAGGCCAGCATCCTTAATTTCTTGGATCTCAAGGTGACGCTAGACCAGTGAGGGGAGAAAGAATGACAAACCAACGAACGGATGGCGAGGGCGATCCTCGAGTCTGGTACATGCACTCAATGTGTGTATTGGAATGCCAAAGTTTCGAGGAGTCTGTGAGATCAATGAGAAACGGTGTGAGGCTAGAAGAGGAGGAAAGAAAGGGAGCAAAAGATTGAGGACGATTCATTTCCGCCGTCCGTCCAAGTCGCCTTGTATGTAGTGTGTGTGTTTTTTTATTGAACCATTCCGACTCTTCTGATCTGATTCTTGAGGTGGAGCAGTTTACCAGCTATGAGTTCGACTATTCTGCAACAGATACGGATGAAACTGAGCTTTTGTCTGGTGCAACTTTCCCGTTCAACAACCCAGAATTCAAGCATTTATTGCAACCAAAATTCCCTTTTAGTGGACTCACATTTCTGCTACTTTCACTGATTAGGTGCGACAGAACTAGATTCTGCTGACGAAACAATTTTTTTGCTGTCGTGATCGAGTTTCCAGTTGTTGGCTTTTGAAATTCAATGAAAGGAGAGCCTTGCACAAGAAAACTTTCGTAAACAAATATATAGAAACGTAAGCTGTGCGGAAGGGAGGTCAATGACACATTGCAACGCTATTCCAAAAATCCAAATAGCTCCCTTCTGAACTGTATTTGAGGTAATAAAAAATTTCATTTTAAAACTCGAATCATTTATTCGCGGAATATTGGAAAATTGCACATTTTTTTGCACGATTTATAAAAAGATGAGATTCGTGATCTAATAAAGAAGGAAAATACCTGAGAAAAAAATGGCTTCCAATTGTAACAACAAAATGAAAATTTCTTGCATGTTTTTCCAATTTTTCCTTTTATTTTTTTTCAATAGGATAAGGCAAACGCAATGAGGTGCTCTCGAACGGGAGATAACGCCGGAGGGAGATACACCGGGACGTGAATGGATAGAAAAGAAAAGGCACGTCTATTGCAGCATCATTAGCTATATACAGTTATACAAAAGGGCATACGAGAAAAGACGAGGATCGATCGAATCGGGGCGTTGCTGCGGTTAGAAAATGTAGAGAGCAACGCGAAAGAGGGTGCAAAGGGTGCAATCCCCCCCCCCCCCCCCTCACTGCCGCCTCTGCCGGAAGTTTATACTTAAATATATAAATGAATGTACTTATGGTACCCAATTCGGCCTGCATCTTTCATCCCATGCTTTTATGCTCTCATAAATGACGGGCCAAAGGAGAAAACTTTTTATTATATCTTGGCGAAATTCTGGCACGTGAGGATTTAATTGAAAACACTTTTTTGTATCGAATAACTTCCAAAATCTTTCAAGAAGTTACTCGTTATATCATAAGACTTATATCAATTGAAAAAAATAATTTTGTTTCGACCTTCGTGAAAATTTGACCTATGAAAGCGACTAAAATGTAGAGAGTTCATTTGCTCTAATCACCTACTTTTTTATATCTCTGCATCATAATTTTCTTGAGGAAAAATTCTTTCGAAGATTGAAAAATTAAAAAGTATAATAGCTGAAAAGTTTACGGTAGAACATGCCCGTAGGATCGTAATTTATAGGTGTTTAAATTAGATCGATTTTTACTTCCTAATTAAAGATCCTTATCACTCTAAACTAATGTCATAATTATACATTCGAAATTGTAAATAAATTTTTTCAACTGATCTCTTGACGAATGAAATTACAAGCCATTAATTGAACGGGAATCTATTACTAACTGAACCCGAAATTTCATTCGTCCCTGCCTAAAATACTATATTTTTTCATGTTGAAAATCGCTTTAGGAGCGCAAAGGGAAATGGATCAAGAAAAAAGTGTTAATAAAAAGACAGAAGGCTATGACAGGAATGGTCCGAGCCACGAAGAAACAAAATGCCGAAATAAGCAAATGTGAGCTTACGAGTGCTCATTTTACCAGTTTCGTTCAATCTTTAACGTAATATATCTTTATTACTAGTAAGACAGTCGTCTCGAATTTTTTCCCACACCTTCATTACATACTTCATTGTTACTGTGTACTTTTTCATAAGCTTCGTAAGAAGCCTTCTCATTCGTTATATGGAAAGATAAACGATTTTTTACTCACAGTCCTAATGACTCTGTGTATTTTTCTTCGCATTTAAGGAGTTTCGGTACAAAAGTCAAAATATTAAGAAATTGATCAAATTTGGTGATAATGTTCTTCAACATCAAGTGCGAAGACACAAATTTTTTCAAAATTTTCTTCTACTTAGTTATCGAGTAATTACGCATTAAAGCAGATTTCTTATGCCCGGAATGTATACCTATATATATGGAAACGCTATGCTTATACACGTAAACTTTAGTGATCAATTACTCGATAACTGTGTAGAAGAAAAATCTTAAAAAATTTGTATTGTCAAATTTGGCACTAAAGAATATGTTCACCAAATTTTATAAAATTCTAAACTTTTTGAAATTTTTTATGTTTTTAGCATGGTTTAGCATGGCAACATTGTATCGCCTGTACCGAAACTCCTTAAACACGTTTATCTCAATAACCAATAAGACGAACCCTCCAGAATTTGATATGCGTGTAAGACGACTACTCGTTGAAATTCTGTGTGAATATAAAGATTTTCTTAAGAAAATTGTTTACCACACGAGCTACTTTAATTTTGTAGGAAAAGTAATACATTCTATGGAAGTTAATGTAACCACAGACATAGGGGAAATATGTTAGCGTAACCAGGAGAAATGGCGTATTAGGATTAAATCATGAATCTGTTATCGATATCGGTTGAATATAGGATGCAGAGCCAGTATATTTCAGACGAGAAATACACAAATATATGTATACACAAATATTGTATTCCTCGCTGCAACGGAGCATTTAATCTCTTCGAATATCCGAGTTTACCCACTGGATCGTCTGTGATATATACATATCACAAATATATATATACATATATTTGTGACTTTAATATATCCGATCTCAAACGCAAATGAAATATTCATGAGAATAGAGAGCAGTCTAACCTCCTACACACGTGCTTGAAAATACATGAAAGCAGCGAAACAAGAAAGCAGATATTGACGTGCTCACCGTTTTTCGTATTCGGATGATGTTTCTATTTGGTTTTTCTGTATTTCATGAACCTCCATCATCTAACCCAAGAGTTGGTGAGTGAGCTCGATTTCGACCCCGGACGAGTGTCGAAAGAGCGAGGTTTTTGACGATCTTCCGAATCCTTCTCTGCTCAAATACTTTTTTCTTAAACATATTTTCTATGGAATTTCATTTCTCGTGTATCAATCGTTTCAGTGCATGCTCAAGATCGAAGAATTTATATGGTGACCATGCAGCCGATATTAATCACTGTAAAACCACTTTTATGGCCACGACACCGTAGATTTGGAAAGGTCGTGCATCGGAATGCAACAAAATAGGTTGTGACTTTAAGGATTCAGAATTTATTTCCAGCTCCAATAGACAACGCCATTTGGTGACGTGCGAACACGTGGAGAATCTCGCATTGAATCCGATTTCAAGGGAAGTTTGAGTGGATCAGTGATTCATCAGAGTTTTCCAAGCTGGTAAACACACCGAGCACGAAGCTAGTAGTTGAAAATGAAGGCAATTTAGTGCGATATCGATTGTTTGATATTTTTGTTAAGTTAATTCATTCCACGTTATTTACATTGCTAAAAGCTTCGCTGCAAAAAAAAACAGAGTAACGATAATGTCACGGTGGAGCAGCCCGCTTCGAATTCCGTTATACGCTTACTGTACGACAATTTTTCTTTACCCTTTCCCCCGTCGAATTTCTGCATATAGTACACGCTCGCACGCGAGCTTTTAGTATTTACAATGCAGCCGTGGGGTGCAGTAAACGCAGCTGAATTTACATGCGTACGCGTAAAGCGTTCGGTGTAACTCGTGAATTTTATGAGAGGGATGTTTCAAAACAATCGGTTAATATGCAGCACGACAACTTGTATTTCTTGGCGTGCGGTCCGCCCCTGTTTTCGTATCGATAATTTTACCATGGAACACTCGATTCGATTGTTTCGCAAGGATTATTTACGTGGCATCGTTACATGCATAATAAGCGCGAATGATTCATTTTTTTACTGTTTCTAATTACACCCTTTCAGATTTTTACGAGCCCTTCCTGACACTTTTGTTTCTACGTTTTGCCTCACCTACTCCCTCGTGTTGAAGCTCCGGAAAACCTGGTCGACACAGGCTGTATTTCAACTGAGTTTTTAGCTGGTTACGACTGTCGAAAGTTCAGAAAAATGATGCACGAGCTAGTGCATGGCTAGGCGGTCCCCCATCTCAGTATTGACCTTGCCCGAGGCTGCATACCTTAACTGGGAGGTCGCTGGAGCCGTGCACCGACCGCGCACTCATCGCTGTCGGTAAATGCCACATTCTTCAACTATTTGCAACGAATTTCGATACTCATTATTACTAAAGCATTTCAGTTATGACCGATTCTATGCATCGTCGTTAACGTTGTGACATTTTTATTCAAACACTGCGAAAACTTCGTACGTTCGTATAACGTACGAAATTATTCCTGTACAGATGCAATATTTTTGATGAAACATCAAACTAAATGAGCTGTCCATTATTCACAATGACAGTGTTTACACATTAAGAATTATATCACGGTGTAATAGACATCGTATATGAGCTAGTATTAAAAACGGTGGAAAGAACGTTATTTTTATTTAATTACTCGGTATCAAGACGCTGCCGCGTCATTTGATATTACATGAGCCTATTCACGGTAACAGGAGACTTGCGCGAGTCTCTCTGCGTGTAACACGATGTGTTGCACGGTAGCAATCTCTTCTGTCCGTTAAACACACGCTATATTCACTCGTTCGCGGTAAATGCACGCTTATGAGATATAAATTTAAGGGGTCTAGATTTCTCATTAGATTTCCCATGGCATTTTATTATCACTCGCTCCTCAGAATGCTGCGGGGAGTTTCGATTCGCGTTTTCCGGTTTTACGTTTCGAGTATATTTCGACTGATGAAGCATGGAGCGAATAATTAAAGGGACAGTTTCAATGCGCTGCGATATTTTCGCAGCTCATTTGCCGCGACGCTAAATACACAATTTTTATAGGTGTAAGATTATTTATATCGTACTTTAAGAAATGCTTGCCAATCAGAATTTTCCGGAGTCGCATGCTTTTAAGTTGAAAAATAATGTTCTCGATCCGTCGTACAATTTATAAAAATGGTCCTTTGGCGTCGAGTGTTACATAACCGCGACTTACTTCCCTCGTATTAATGTCACCAAGCTCGTAGACCTGCGCTGCACACTGTACGACAGCCGGAGGAAGAGAAAGAGACGAAAAGGGAGAAGCGGGGACCCCTCGCTTCTCTTACCTGACAGTGTTGTTGAGCTCGTTGCATTATTAATCTAGCAAATCGATATTCCAGTCTATGCTCTTCTTTGTTCTAACAACGAAAACGCAGCAGCGAAAATATTTTTGTTCTAGAGTCCCAAAGAGGAGGCAGTGAAAATATTTTTCTTCTCGACTCCCAAAGTGGAAGATTCAAATTATTTTTTTTCTCGTTAACATTACGAAAAGCTACTCGAAAGAATCAAACCTCATTGTCGGTCTCAAATTGATTGGCTCAGAATGCGAACAACATTATCCGGAGGAATTCACAGAATCGCGATCCGTTCCACGTTCTCATCGAACGAGTTGATAAAAGACATTTTTCCGCAACCATGCGAATGCTTAATTAGAGAACAAATTTCATCAATTTTTTAAATTCATTGATAAATTGTGAGTGGGATGGAAGATTCGATGGAATTGAGTGTATGAAATTAGCTGAAATTGAGCGACTCGGTCTCGATATTTTTTATCGAAATGCCGGAAGCACGATGATAAAACAACTATATCACATTCGATACGATTTCGTCACATAAATGAGCGGGTCACGGAGGAAGAAGCCATCATCGGAATGATCAAAGTTTCATGCTGGTATTGTGAAGATGGTTTTTTCTTCTGTACGATCGCGTTTCGTCGATATCTTCATGAGTTCATCGCTCGTGCTGGTTAGTTGAGAACGTCTCTCGTTGAACCTCTTCCGTCTGTCTCGCATCTCTCTCGCTCTTTTTCTTTCTCACACTGTCTTTTTCTCCTTCTGTCCCTCTTGGTTTTATACCGCTAAACCGATTCGTCTCGCCTTCGAGGGGAATCTCTGTCTTTCGGCTCGGAACTCTCGCGCTCCTCTCGTAAACTCTCTATTGCGCATATCGCACGATTGTTCGCGAAACTCGCGGCGCATGTTTCGCTCACTCTTGTTCTCTCGCTCTCTGTCTTAACTGTATCTGGTCTTGCGCACTTGTTCGAAGCAAATCGCGTACAAAGTCATTCCTCAGAATCGCAATGAAAACAAAACGAAAACAGAATTTTGCCTTGTTCATGGAACTCCAATTTTTGTATCATTGGAGATTCCTGTTATTAGATTCGATCCTCTTTGGACGAGGAGAAGAATACGAGGACGGTATCAACGCATATAAATTCGTCGATACGAAAGCATGCGAGTTGCTTAATGACACAAGAAAAATGGAAGAATCGTTACGAAGCGCGGCAAAATATCTCCGGGGTCCAACGGTCTGTCACGTCTCGCGAAGACGGACGCGTGGAGCCAGGAAAATGAGAGGAACGGACGATAAGTTGGAGACCGAGTTGGAGACAGATGGAAAAAGAGGGAGAGAAAATTGCGTCAGGATAATTACAAATCAAGATACGATTTGAGCTACGGAGCTGCGAGTAACTTGCGCATCGCGTTAGCAATTTTATTGGCGTCGATGGCGGATGCCCGAGGTCGATCGGACATATATTTGCATCGAGAATCATCATTGTTTATGATTGAGGAAGGAATTCAAATAATATATTTAATATGTGCATATAGAGCGCGAAGACTGTGGCTGCATTGCTATGATGTTAGATATATAAATTTGAAATACACAAATAAAAAATTTATACATCCTCAGTCACAAGTATAATTTGGCCTGCATGGATTGCAGTTTTCAATCACATAGGTTGCACAGCGAAGATAGTATATCAGGTTGAGAAATATGCGCATGATTATATCGGAGCATGCCAAGTTCATTTCGACGATTAATCAAATTAAACATTTTCTGTTTCCATTTTCCAACCAATTGTAAGCATCTTAATCCCTGAAAATTGGGCCAGACAAATTGGGAGATCCAGTTGAATTTTCACACATGATTTTCGTAATTGAAACCCTCGTAATTGAAAGTTCGTTATCCGCGATGATTTCCCATGGTGATATATTCGGAAATTTGTATTTTTAATTAGACCTTTGGCCATATCAAAATGTAAAATGTAGAAAGATTTATACAGCAGGCATTATACAAAACGAATTACGCGAAAGCGGTGCAACGTCAGTTACAAATGTTCTTATCGCGTGCCGGCTGCATGAACGACGTTGTAAACCTGCGAGAATGGACGAAACAACGTTGAATAGCGATAAAGGGGCCGAGAGAATAGTACACGGCCGTTATAAAAGGGACACCGAATGCTCTGAACTGTACACTTGAGTCTACGGGTAATCCAAACCGTGTAATAAAATATAACACGATGGACGCGTGTCCGTGACGAGGATGCTCTTAAGGTGGCAATGAAAATGACAGTTCTTGAAAGAAATGCTGGAAAACGAGTTTTTGCACGGCGCGTTTCGTATCGAGCCTGGAATTTGAAAAAAATGGTGACTCCCCTGGACCGGAAAGACCGGTCGAAAGAATATGTAAAATGAGAAAAACTTTTGCTGTACTTGATAAGAAAATCACAACTGCAAATCTTGTCCTCAATGCAGTAGAGATGATTCATATCGGTTCTTCATCTCCGATGGATTCAAACTTCTATATCAGCTCAAGAGTAATATGGAAAACTCAATGAATTCATACAAGTGGTTACGATAGATTTCTCAATTTTTTAAATCTTTTCAATTTATGATTCTATTGAATGATGAAAAAAAACGCTGGATGATTACTACTGCAAAATCTTCGACATTCACTGAGCTATAGACAACAAAAACAATCCTGTTTTTGTTTATTTGATTTTTCCTGCGTTATTGAGGTGAAAAGATCTGCCGAGTGAGAAAATTCTGATTTAGACGATGACTAATAGTATCAAAGACGCCAGCACGAAGTGCGTCAGAATTTGTCTGACCGCCTTCGCTTTTCCCTCGATTCTTATTCCTTAACGTAAGGATGATCGCATTCTCGTATAATTTTACCGAACCTTTCGTTCTTGCGCTTGTGTATAACGATTTTTATACTTTCCAACATTTTTACCGACCATCGAAACTTTTATATCTGCTGGAAAATTGAAAGAAACATGAACTGAGTGTGCACTCAATACTGAGAAAAAAATTGTTGATATTCAATAGCAATTGATGTTATTGCGGAAGAGTTTTCTTTAACTGCAATGTTTTGGGAGATAATGAATCTCTGCAGTTCGATCTAAAACTATTTTATTCGTTCGATCATGTTTAACCTTGCGATCGTCATATCTTTCATTTTTTTCATTTTTTCCTTGTTCCAATGACTTTTTTCTCAGGGAATGGTCGCATCCGTTGAGCACGTTTTAGCTCGACTCACTCCTGCAAGCAAATCTAAAGTTCTAAATTTTAATGGATCTTTTCGGTAAAAGTAGGAACTTTTACCGAAGTATTTAATAAATGTTGACGTCCTATTTGCAATATTTTTTTTACATTCATATTCATTTCAGTTATAAAACTGAAAATGCGGCAAAATCTTGAAAATTTAACAGTGCGTTACATAGCAATGAATACTTTTCGTTAACGTGTCCCTGCACTCAAATATATCACGGTAAATTTTAAAACGAATTTAACGCTAAATATTACTGTTTAATTCTCTCCGTGTGAAAAACTTACTCGATGATAATTTACGGGAAAATTGTAGATATCGATATAGCATTCGAGGTACTTTGTGGAAGCCACCCACTGAATTCGAGTACAGAAGTATCCACTTTATCGTCTCCACTCCTCGAAGTTGGTTCTCGTTCTCTCCAAAGTTTTTTCGAGGACATGTTAAAAACATCAACATCAATGCGATGTGTTTTGTAATCCGGTACAGTGTGAAATGCGGGCCAATCACCCACACGAGTTACTTCCTTGTTCCAGAAGAACCTTCCGCCTCGCCTATACACGCGTCGTATATAAATATCCACGTCAAAGTGGAAGGGGCAAAGGAGGACCCAACTTTCTACCCGCCGAAAACTTTTCAAGATACTTACGTATCGAGAAGAAAGATCCAAAGCCGTCCTACGTATTTACGGCGTAGTCCGTATAGAACGTGTATTCATGAGCTATTTTACTAAACTTCGACCAACGACGATCTCCCATTTGGAGCGCAGAGCTTTTACAGCGTTAGCGCCGTTCGTGCCGGATCTAACGTATTTTTTATTTCATTGTATTGTTTTTTTGCTGCAAATATCTGTGTAAGAATATTTTGTTGACTTACGTTTCGAGTCATCTGGTAACGCTCGAACGCATTCGATTTCGAGTTTTTCATTCGGTAAAGTGTTCTCTAAAGTCTGTACGAATGGCGAATAATATAATGTACAACGGTTCATTTAAAAAAATGCATTTCAGGGACACTTACACGTTTCAAAATGACAGCAATTAAAACAATTATTTCCCGTTGGTTCGAGCTCATTATAACTATTGTGAGCTTGAAAATACACGCAAAACTGCAGCAAACAACACTGACAAATTTTCCTAGAGATCACGCGGCGAGCTCTTGAGTCGGCAAGTTTGTTAGAGCTCGTGTCCTTGCGCGACGAAAGCAATTTTGCTCCGGGACAAAACCGTGTCGTCGCTATAAATTAACCAACAGCAAGTTTATGTGTGCGTGTGTATGTGCGCATGTGCGCGCGTGTGTCAAGATAATATTACTCGTTGCGTCTGCGATACGACATATGAATAAATCACTCGTTTTTGGAGGCTTCCAAGCATCAACTCTCAGTTCTCATCGACCGAGTATAAGCTGGAAATGAATCACAGGAAAGTTGAAAATCAGCGAAAATAGTATTTGCCTATGCCACGAATTTGTATGTTTATTGGTAGCTGAGAATTTTTTTTCAATTAATAAACTATTCTAAAATTGGTTATTTTGAATTAGGCATTGATTGCAGGTTAGCACACCGTAAGTAAGTTTCGTCAGCAATCGTTTGTGATCCCTCGTTCCAGGCGTTTTCCAAAGCTTCTAATAAGTGATCAAAAGCTTGATAACTTACCGAAGAAAGTTGGATAAAGATACCCCGATCAATTTCCTCTCCGCATTTAACCGTAATTTCCGTTTCCTTCCACCCTCTGCGTCTGATTTCCTTTCCGAAGATATCGGATAAATTCGTCGAGACCTCCCTCAATATCTAACTCCACTCCCTTAAGGGACGGTCCGATACCATCGGATTCAGTTTTTTGCTTTTTTCCATTGATAAAATTTCGAGGATTGATCTGACTCTGGGTTTCGATGGGATTACTCCAACGTTATTGAATTTCCAATTGGAACTGTTTCACCCATAAATTGCAGGATGAAAACTGCGGAGATTTTTTCTTTGAAAACAATCCTAAAATTTCCGAAGGCCCATGGTTTCACTCAAATTTGGACGAACGTCTTTCCACCTTCTCGAATGAGGAGAAAAATATATCTTTTTTATAAAAATGCACGATGCACTTTTCCTCCCTCACTACACAAATCGATCTTGCGTGGCATAAATTCGAGGAACTGTACACACCTTCGTGTTGGCGTAAGCCAAGTAGTTGGAGTCATTAAGCGTAAGAGTAGTTTGTGGCGCATCCAGCAATCGTACGAACGAGGAGAGAAGGAAACTCGCTCGTTCGAGATCCTCGTGTTTATGTGTTTACATGCATACACATGCATCGTGAAATATCTATGAGCATTCTTCTCTCGCGTTCGACATGCCAGACTCACCTGATGCGGTGTCTCGTCAAGGGGTGCCTTCCCTCCTCTTCGCCGAGCTGCCACTCGACACCAGACTCACCTGGGTCGACAGGTTCCGTGCTCATTCGTTCCTACAACCACATCCTCCTGCTCGCGATGTGGAGTACTTGGTTACTTCATGCATCGCTCGTGCCTGCACTTAAAGACCTTCCCACTAATGCAGCCCACGATCCCATCCCTGTTTACACTTGGTCATATACGCGCGAGTGCCGACGATGCGTACGTCTATTTTGTAGCTCTCGGAAATGGAGTTTGTCCATCGTTGCATGACTTCAATTATTCGCTAGGGCGCGAATCGCCCGGACTCGGGCGCAGGTTCATTAACGCGAACTTGACTTTCCTCTTTCTCGCATATCACCTTCGTGTCGTTTGCGTTGAGATATTTTTATTTTGAGAGTTTTTGTCATGAGGAAATTTAGACTTTGAGCGCAGTCCCGATGCTGCTCGAAGGAAAAAACGTCACAGTGTTGGGTACACCATTAAATATGAATTTTTTTCAATTCGTTATTCATTTCGAGTACGAGTGCCAAATGGATTTTGATTCGAATTTTTTTTCGTGCTCGACCGACGAGGATGTCCTTTTCCGCAGTCATGTCGAGTTTGAGTGGCGAACCACTCGACACCCATTTTCTAGCTTCGTGTCACGAGTGCTCTCTCGCATGCCTTCGTTATTTGTTCTAAATTCTAATATTACTCGTTATTACGAAAGTTTATTCGAATGGATTTTTGGCTCGTGTTTATTGCAATTCCCAGGGCTTAATGTTCTGTATTTATTAAGGAGTGGAGCCATTAAAAAAAAAAAAAAAAAAAAAAAAACAACGACTTTGTAATGGAAACGAAAAAACTCGGTTTTATTTGCAGAAAATTGTAATTCCTTGACGTGACTTTCCGAAGGGTTCATATCAATCGATTAGAAAAATGTTCCCTTGCAATCGAACTTTAAAAAAAAAAATGCACCGTTGAAAACTCTTTCAACATTATTATTCGCTTTTATTTTTCAGGCTGGTGTCGAGAGGTAACAGAACCTCGAGTCGTGAACGGGCGTGAACGAATGAGCAGTAGCTTTCGATTAACGACATTGTCAATGTGTGCGTGAAGTTTCTCGAAGAAGTGGAGGAACACGAAAGAGCGTAAAAATGAAGAGATTCGAGGATGACGGGGCTGATGACAGCGACAACGAAACGGATCCCGAGCAGCTTCTTAACGAGTGGCTTGGTGAGCTCGACAGTCTCACAGTGGTAAGTCGACCGAGTTTCCAGACATTTTTTCTGCGTCTTCTATTGCGGTGATCGAAAAATCTGCGGACCTCGTTGAGCGGGAAGGCAAAACAATTAACCTCGCTGCTGCGAGCCTAAAATATTGAGCTGTCCTAGCGTGAAAGTTCCTTGATCCAATTAACTCGTCGATTTTTAACTTCGTAACAGAATTTGCTCGGCAAAGGATAAAATAATATTGTAAAAACATACGCATGTGTGGAGAGAAATTAATTGAATTACGGAGTGGTTTGTTCGATGGAATTTGCCACGTGTTTATCTCCGTTTTTTGCATCTCGGATGTTCTTTCAATTTCAAAGCTCATAAAATGTTGAGTCGAATCATTTTCAAACACATTATGAGAATCGTTAAAGTCTCGCACGAAACGCTCAGAAGTAATTTAACAGACGTTCGTGCAAGTTACGATTGTGAGTGGGAGACGAGAGCGTTCCGTTGGAAATTCCATCAATCAAAATATGAAGCACACTGACAATTTTGAGTACATTTAAACGTGCATTCGTAGGCACGTTAAATGCATGTGTACAGTCAATCTTGCGCTCGCCTTTCGTCCACCAATTGGTGTCAATTGTTGCGCGCACGCGGTATAAATAAAATCTGCGCTCGTGTCACACGATCCGAGTTCAAACGGGCCGCTCTTAGATTGTTTTCGACTTCAATCTATTTTCGAGAAATTCTTCATTCTAAATCTCGTTTTCTTCAAACTCGCCAAGCAGTTTCCATGAAGACATCGATCCGGTGAATTTAACGAATCATTGGAACATTAAAGAGTCTCAAAACACTCAAAGACACACAGAAAAAATGAAAAATCGGAGATTCAATGTACAGAAAAGCCCGTGGATCATAAAAAATCAATGTAAATAACCTCAGCAACAAAATTGCAATATTTTGAAAAAAAATGCAATAATTTTACGCTTATCGAGTATCTGTCCGAAGCCAATTCATAACGGCGTATGAATCGCGGAGCTTGTGGGCGCGCTATTAAATTTTGCAATGCCAGTGAAAGTATTTACGCAGGTAGTAGGATAAAAAAGAAAAAAAGGTTTTCCGCGTAGTTATATGCAATCGGCAAATTGGTAACGACAAAGGAGTGGCAAAATGTACGGGGTTCGGACGAATGCGCATTCCTATGAAAGCACCTATGATGGTTGCTCTTCTAATGCATTAGTATATCGAGAGCAATCACAGTAACCATACACACATGTGGAGTGGACGCGTTTGTGGCACAAGCGGCGAGTGCTTGGTACTTAACACACGCGTATAAATGTGCATGCACAGATCCGTATATATACTTGTACGTTTATATAGCGATATATCGGTCCTTCCGGTCCCAATGAACTTGGCCGATTTTTCGTCGCGAATATTTACTATATGAAAAATATTATGAAAGCCAATGTATTTTCCACCCAAAATTCGTGGTCACATTAGCTTTGGCTGTTTTTTTCGTCACTTCGTTGCGACGTTAATTCGGCTTTAGAAAAATTCGGTACTAGCTATTAGAGATTTAAGGCTTTACATAGACCTGCGGGCGAAAAAACGTGATTTTCTTGATTTTTTTTCGACAACAAAATAAATGTTTATTGAATAACTGTGAACGACGACATTTATTAGTACATATGCTCATGTACTTGTACAATTCTTTTCGTCGAAAAATTTCTCAAAATGACGAAACTTTAGCTGTATTCCAGTAGCACCTTTTTTTGAGTATCAGGTGGACATGATAATTGAAAAACTATTAATCCGATCTATACCAAATTTATACCAGTTATTTATTATAACAATAGTTTGGGCCTGGACGAGGGATTTATAATAATTTTGATTTGAAATAAAATGGCGACAGTTTTAATAAAGAATTTCGAGGTGCTAAATTTTCCTCCGCAAAGGTATGTAAAAAAGGCGATTCTGAGATAATCGCGTTCAAAGATTCAGCTTTTAGACAAGCACGTGCATCAGGCGATCGGTTGAAATACCCATGGCTACGAATCTAATGCTCCGATATTTATGAAATTTGGTGAGAATATTCTTCAGATATTGTCCTTCAAGAATATCTAATAAAAAAATTTCGATCTTTCCGTCCATCACAACTGTGTATAAGCCCTTAAACGTCGGTAACGCACACGGAGGAGTGAGAATTCCTGTGCATATTCCCTGTCGATATGAAACTAATTGGAGATTATTGCGGCAGCGCGAGTCATCGAATAATAACGCTTGAGCCAACTTCAACGGATGCGAATAAGATATATAAGCATCGCGTAGTATATAATTTTCATATGGATTGACTGTTTCACGGAGTTCCATTATTTTTTCGTGGCTTACCCCGAACGATACTCATGCACATTTACTTACTTGCTCAGATCCATGTTCTCTGGGTCTCGCGACAAACGTTTTCGTTGAACAATACAGTCAGAACAGGAAAACGGTGATTCTCGACAGTAGACGTGACCGAAACGATCGTGATTGAAACTTTGCTCGTTCCCTTACGATCTCACAGCAAACCTCAATCCGTATATTTTATTGCTCCACAGTTACTGAACCGTTTCTAACACCCACGTACTTATATCGATCTGCAGTTCTCGCTCGCCGGAGCCAGCTTCCGGTCATTTCGCAGTGACATACGGAAACCGATTTCTCACGAGAAATGCATCTTGTGCAATCGCTTATTACGAGTGGGAGGGCTTCACTAAGCAATGTACCACATAAAGTTTCCGCTTAATGTTATCCTAGCGTCGTTTATTAGAAAAAACAATATTTTTACCCACGTAGAAAATACCTTAGAACCTTACAGAGATTAAACATTCGTCAAAACTCTCACGACCTTTACGAATAACTGATTCAGCCAATCGACGAGGCATTTTAATCCTTAAAAAATGAGCAAAATTCATCCCACTGATCTAGTTGTTAACAAAAAACGTTCATCTAAAAGAATTTCTCCGATTTACCCTCAATATCATCGCTGGCACATCGAATATGTCGAGAATCCTCCAAGAACGACAGCCAATCTTCATATATTCCATGATCCAATAATACGAAGATGATGCTTCGAAAAAATGATCGGGAAGACGAATACGAATCGTGTCGATGAAGTGGAAAAATTGGTTCAATCAATAACGAAGTAATCCAGAAATTGGGAGTTCGCGAACTCTGGTCGACGCGAATTCGAAGGTTCATCGCGGGGTTATAGCAAAAGAGCCCTTGCACTTGGACTTGGTACGTTCGCCCGCGGAGGTCGGTCAAGGCGGCTCTGCAGATCGATAACCTGGCAACGCGGAACGGATAACGCTCCCGTCGCTGCTCCACGTTTCTATACCTATAGTCCCTCCATACCTATGTATTTTCATGTATATGTACAGATCTCTGTAGATCTGTCTGCCTATATATACATTCTATGCATATAGATAATACTCGCACTGTTGCTACTGGTCGCTGACCTCTCTCCCGCAAGTTACCGAGTCTCTATTCGCGCTTCGCTACACTACGATGTATTCCACACTGTATGGCATTCGAATCGCATTGTGCATACATTTGCATCTCTTGTGTGGTTATTATATTCTCAAATCTTCATTCGGTCGAATCGTCAATGCGTTCGGAAACGGTCTTTTGAGGTTTGGAGTTTTGCTAAATTTATCGGACATGAAACACAATGGATCTTTACGAAGCGAAGCTTTACTATGGACGATATTGATTTAACAGCACACGGAGGCTTGTTGATATCGAGGGCATCGATGTTTATAAATTTATTCATAGCGAATCAAGATTTTATGAGCGTAGACGTGAACGGAACTGAAGTCGAGTCTGGTCTAAGGATTTTTCCAATTCTGTCAACTTCGGTTCCATTCACTTTAAGGCGTCACCATGTCCACGTTGTACAGACGTATGGATCAGCATTGACGACAGAGAATATGACTCCATCGAATGATCTTCGTTGGAGTTCGTCAATCATGAATCATTTGACTGTGAGAGATTTTTTACACGGTGGCGCACAAGTTTTGAAGACCGATTTTCGAAGCGATCAAACTCAAAGTACCAAAGACTGATGTAGAGCACGAGCTTCATAAATCAATGATATGAATGCATTCGCCGAATGGACATCAAGAAGCTTTCCGGTACTTCGCAGTTTGGCAGTCGACAAGCGAAATGTATATCGCCAAATGAATCTCAGCCGACAGTAAATTTTTCTCGCACATTTGTCCCGACAAATCAAGAACTTTGAAGTCATTTCACGCGCACAGATTCTAAGATGTTTCTAGATCTTCTCTCATATTGAACATTTAATCGCGAAGGCTCGAGCTGAAACTCCCAAACTCAACGGACTCTTCTCAGAGCAAAGCGTGTTGTGCTAGCAGAAACCTACATAACTCGTATTGTGTAAGTGTTTACACAGTTTAAACGTATGTATAGGAAGTGCAGAGTGTTGGTAAGAGCGAGAGAATTGTGTGCGTGCTCGAGCACCCGTGAGATTAACAAAGTCTGGTGTGCTGAGTTGCGTAACTCTCGACGCCTTCTTCATCCCTTCCCCGAATGCAAACGCAAAATTTATTTGCACTTCGGTCTCTCACGACCACGAGAGAGCCCCCAGAGAACCGCAGCAAACCATCGCCACGCAACACCTTTACAAATTATACATGTGTATGCGTACCTTTATCTTTCCTTTCTCGTTGATGACTCGACGGCGTGTGAGTCCTCGTGGAATCTCTTTCGAGACAGCTAGAGCCTACGAGATACGTACATAACTAACGCTGATACCGAATCCTCGCTGTAACACGAGATGAACATCCGAGCCCTCAGTTTATACGTTTATATTGCACTTTCCTCCTTCATGCGCTCAATTCACCACACGCTTTCCGTTGGCCACAGTCCTTTCGATGTTTCGTCTTTGCGACAGGATAACGCTAAGGGGCTGGGGTAATGTTTATTCAATAGATGAGACCATTGATACGTTTTGTTTTTGCGACATTGATAAAAAAAATTAATTCGATAGTCTGAGAATCTAAGAGCTTCAAAAATCCTGATGAATATGAACATTTTCCGTAGACGTAAGTTGCGAGAATTTCTAATGAGTTCGATAACTTTGGAATATCGATTGGAGTCGTGTTTCATCAATTAAACTAACACGGTGAAAAAGCATTTTTAATCCCCGTGAGAAAATTAGTGTTGAATTATTCAACGAAAAGTGGTAATTTAATAAAAGTTTTATAGTATACTCTTAGCTTAGGGCCTCGGAAAAATAAACGGATTCGTGGTCACTCAAGCAATTAAGACGAAAAATATAAATATCGCACGTGTACTTGGCGTTGTTGCCAATCTAATTTTTAAATGGGAGTTTTTATCGAGAATGACATCGATTTTAGAGGATCAAAGTACCCCCGGATTCTCAGTGGATAAATATTTATTCAAAAACTGCAGAATAACGTGGCTACCAAGGCTTACTCTTCAAAGCTGTGACATCATTATGCAAATCGTTCGGAATATTTAGTGTCGTCATAGAAAACTGAGGCCGACGAAAGTGATGTACCATGAATTACGATCCACAGTATAATGCTTCGAGCTCCTGTGAGGATATTTCTGCCAGGCGATTTTGAAATTTTCCGTTGTAGGTAAATAAATTTTTGGACCGATGGAACGTATCGCCGAGCAATATAACCGCTCGGCAACACAAAATCTGCTTTTGCCACTGCTGCGAAGCGAACTGAGCAGATTTCTGTGTCTAACGGTCGGCAATTCAGGGATCTGTTGACCACAAGTTGAGAATTCGTGCGCACGGGTTCAAGAAATTTCCGTCGTAGAAACTGCGGCGCTACGATCGCAATGAGATGCGAAGAAATAAATTTTTTGAAACGTTACTACATTACTGTTGTTCGGCAATAAAAATCTGATCGTTACGTCAGAAAAATTCACTTCGTCTTTCTGAATTGGCGGTTTTTCTTTTGGATTTTATGATGTTTTCAATGACTCGAGGCCCAAATCCATTTTCAGGGACATTATACGATAGCCTTCGCTGACAATTTTCTTCTTATTAACAAGGAAGAAAAATTAATAATAAAATAATTATCTCAGGAATGAATGGATTAAAAATCGACGAAGAATTTTTCATCCTGCTTTTTATATCCACAAAGAAACCCGATTTACTGAGAATTTTTGATGAACGTCAATGTTTATTTATCCAAATTATCTGTATGTGATGCATGCAATTTTTAATCGAGATGAGGTGCGTGAAACGAGAAAAATACGATCGTGGGTCACACATCTTTGGTAGGAGTTTCCGGTTGCGAGATTATTATGCGGGCCTTGTTGTATCCGCTACCGAAGGAACGATGAACGGCAACGTGACAGGGAGAAACAACTTCTTTCTCCATCTCAATGAAAGTCCTCTTTGTACTGCAATCATTAGATTTCCGGTTCATCTCATCGCTAGACGTGCGCATTGGAAGTTGGTCACATTTATTCGTAGATGTACTGGATCTTTTACCTTTCGAAGAAAAGGTGCTCCAAGCTAAAATTTCGACCCAAAGCATCACTGACCGAGGAGTGATCGTGATCATTTGTCATATGCCAGCCGAATCGTTACAAAATAAAGAAAAAAAATACTGTGAGAGCTTCTCGTATTTGTTATCGAGAAATATGGGGGTCAATAAAACAAGAAAAACTCAGGCATCCTCTCCATCCATCCACCCCAATCAAAAAAAAAAAAAAAAAAGAATAAACGTGAAGAAGAGGAGGAAGAATAAGAGTGTTTGCGTGCCAACACTTCGTTAGATCCAATTTGCACGCGGGCCGCACAATGCAACTATTCACGACACGCCGGAACTTACCCTCCCGTTCAGCTTCACCTTATTGGAAGCAATAATTTCATCCGGCATTCGACCTATTCGTGTCGAATCCAAATTTCAATTTGGCATATCGATATTGGAGTTAACTTTTCGAAGGTTAGTCATTGGTCGTTTGCAAAATAATCCAATTCTCACTTAATTTATTTATCGCCAACAAGTAAATGTATCATTTGAACACAGATACTGGAGTGAAGCTTCCATGAATTTTTCTGTAAAGTAAAAAATTTTATGACCAGCTATTTCGTGTATAATTCAAATACTTTTCAACATCACTCGGTCTAGGTTTTTAAAGGGATTTCTCGATAAAACCATTGTCGAAAAAATGTGTTCCATACATGACATGTGGACTAGTACACATTCGTTAGAGGATTATATTGTAGAGGCAGCACGTGCGATCGGCCGGATGCACATTTCAACGATGTGTACGTCGTACTTTTCTATTATAGACATAGCAAATACGAGTAGAGGCTTTAACCTTCTTGATAGGTCTCCTCGAGCGAAGAATAGGCTTTTCTCTATAGTACGAAGAAGATGGGCCTGGCTGTTTGGTGGCTCAGATCCGGAACTTTGGAAACTCGAGCAGTCTCTCGTAGAACAAAAAAAAGACGAGGTTTCGAGTTGAGATGGAAAGGAGAGAAAGAGGGGGGAGCAGCGCCTCGGGGCGCTCTTGCTTCTGATGCATACACGTGCCCGCGTCTTGGTTGGGGGACAGCTGCACAATTTTCGGCCTCAGCCAAAACCCAATGTCTTTTACTGCGTATGTGCGTCGATGGGTATAATTTTTTTAGTTCCCGTTATAGATGGCCGACTAACCCTCGTAAAGCGATACCCATTGCGCCGCTTCCGCGCGTGAAGATATCGAAGACCCATCGATATTGCTCACCATTACGCTAAGCCAGCGATCGCTTCTTTTAACATCCACACCCCGATACATTGGATTATCTGATGGTTCGCAAAGTTTTTTTCGGTAGCGAAAAAATGAAGAGCGAAGCCGATGAAACATTCTCAGGCACGTAGATAGAGAGGGAGAGTGAGATTTTAGACTTTTCGTTATCGTTCGAAATTTCTGTTTTTCGATATCCTTCGAGAATTTTATTTCACCTCATAATCATACTTTTCTTAAGGTAGTTCATGCACGAAACAATTGTCTTAAGAAAGCCTTGAAATTTACACAGAGTTTCAATGGCTAGTCGACTTACACGCATATCAAATTTTAAAGGGTTCGTCTTATCGGTTATTTAGATAAAGATGCTTAACGTGCGTTTTACGAAGTTTATGAAACGTACACAATAACAATGAAGTATATAATGAAGGTCTGGGAAAAAATTCGAGACGATTGTCTTACTAGTAATAAAGATACATCACGTTAAAGATTGAACGAAATTAGTCAAATAAGCATTCGTAAAAGCTCACATTTGCTTATTTCAGCATTTTATTTCTTCTTGGCTTTTTATTAATACTTTTCTTTTTATCCATTTCCCTTTGTGTTTTCGCATTGCGCTCTCTAAAGCGGTTTTCAACATAAATAACTATAGGATTTTCGGCAGGGACGAATGAATTTTTGGGTTCAGTCAGTGATGGATCCCCGTTCAATTAATGGCTTGAAATTTCATTCGCCAAAGAATCAATTGAAAAAATTTATTTACAATTTTGAATGAATAACTCTGACATTAATTTAGAGTGATAATGTCCTGAATGAAGGAAGTGAAAATCGACCCAATTTAGACACCCATAAAATGCGATTCTACGGATATGATCTACCTTAATCGAACCGTCTAAGAGTTAATTAACGAGTGGAACTGTGAATTGTAATTACGACTTTTCCATGTGCTCTTTTATCGTAATCTAAAAACAGTGAAATCGGAGGGGATTTAAGTTATAGCCATTGATATATCAGGTCGAAAAATATCTCCCTTTGATTTCGAGATAAGTGTCGTTGATGAGGGTACACGGTTGATCCTGCATGTAAGGCACATCGTGAGGATCGTCCACGCGTTTATACCTACCATCTGTTGCTGATCCCACTTTTGGAACTATCTCTGACACATATATGCACATAAAACCTTCATCATTTTCGTTTTCTCGATGTTTTTCTATGAACTATAATGCACGGATCCCCACACTCTGTCCCTCGATTCCCCACCTTACTTTATTGTTTGACTGCCAGCAGTCCTCCGTATCGAAACAGCCCTTGAAATCGTCTGCACCTGCGAGTACAATCTTCTGAGCAAGTCCAAGGTTGCTGGATCATCAACAGCTCATTCAGTCATCTCAGATTTTTTTTTCCAATTCTTATTCCCTCTGCTCTCCTTCTAATTGTATCGAACCGTCCAATTCTGGAGGTTGACGTCTGAAGTACTATAAAATCCCGAAATAATATTGGGCTGGAAAAAAATTTCGGGGGTTTTTTGACAAGCCGCTTCGTTCCGTGGTCGCGAATGGTTCTTTTCACCTCTCATTTGGAACTCGAAGGTCCACGGGCTGTGCTGAAAAGCACCGTTGTCCTCGTAATTTTCAAGCAAATATGAGAACCACGAATAAAAAATTTCGTCCGCGTATATCTATAACGTGCGTATGGACATGGCTCTGTGTTTGATATACTCGCGTGAAAAAAAAAGACAAGCAGACAGCCCAGTGTAAGGAGCAGCTGCCCTTCTGGTCCTGCGCTGCAACAGTGGCCATTGCCAGCTAGTTCGGAGCTCGCGCACGTGTTCCTCAGGACCCAGAAAGGCAGGTGGTTGCCGAGTCGTTAAGCAATCGCGGCGACTCCCCCTCGTACCAAAACGCTGAGATTTGTAAGGCTGAGGGTATAACTGCGGCGGAAGGAACGAGAAAATAGCAGGGAAAAGAGTTTAAGCTCAATTTCGCTGGAAGTATAAAACGAAGAGAAAGAAAAGCACTCCTCGAAGGAGACGAATAAAATTTGTGATTTAGATTGAAGACGGAAACGAGTGCAGCATTAATATGCGCCACGGTAAAATTGGCGTGGTAGCATTTTCGGTGATGAAACCATTCAAGGGGATTCCTACTGAACGCGATACGTCATTTTTTTTCTGTAAAATTTCATAAACTGAAAATTTTTTCAATTGTTTTACACCGCTGTACTGTGGAAGCTCCGGCAGAGTTTTTTTGACGCAATTACGGTGAACAGGTGCTTGGAAATAAGAATTGAATACCCTTCGAACCATTCTCGAAACGTACTCAATAAACGATGTTAAAATTTTAATTTTTGCTACACCCCCAAGAAAAAATATAGTGACCGTGTTGGAATTTTCGTTGGCAAAAAAACACTCGAATAAATCGGACAAGCGCGCAGCGTGTAATTTTTTTATTCCCTCCGTGCTGCAACGTCGAACGAAGACAGAACTATGAGTTGGGAGAGCAGGTGATGCTTTTAACTGAGTGTATGCCGGTCGGCTTCGATGAGCAAAGAACCCGTCGTGTATTCTCAAGTTTACTGCCGGTTAATAAGCTGTAATGAGAAGGCACTCAACCAAATGAAGGGAGATAGCGATATACAGGAGAGGAAAAATAACATGCGATACAGAGAAAAAAAGGAATCGCGTCTCGGTGTCGAGGTCCGCAAGATAAATCTCGTGCAAAATTCTGATACATGAATATCATATTTTATATTGTACACGCGTACCTACGATCAGATCGAGGTGATACTATTTTTACCTCCTTCCCCCTCCACATCTACGTTTTTATTTATTACGATCTCGATTATGTAGAATAAGTCGAAACATTTCGCTATTATTTTACGTCACAGCAATCATTATTTCTCATCGAATCAATCCTCGAATTATTTCGTGCTTTAGTATAATCACAAAATCAATCAATCCTAATTTGATTCGTTTGTTCAAAAGCACGAAACAAATGAAAACAAAAACTTCAATGAAATAGAAGCAAACGAGCAGCAATTAAAATTGAAATCAGGAATCAGTAAACCAATGTTATTTATCGAGTAAACAAATTGGAAATACTCATTTTCATATGAGACGATACGTTTATACAAGGAATAAATCTACGAAAAATTTTTCGTTTCGAGAGTGAGTCCACCCTCAACAACGATAAATCTACATCCTCTTTCCACAGGGCTTGGACGTACAAATAGTTTTCTTTCTATGCATCACGTGACACTTTAAAAAGAACGTACAGGTTCGAAGCTTAAGTATTCTTTTCATGCACTGCGCTAAGCGGGGGGTGAATTCGGCGAGTGCAGCTCGAAAAAGGTCGTACGTACGTGTATATAAATGTGTGTGCTCAGGACTTCTTATTCTTTTCTTTATTTTTCACGAGCAAATCAGATCTGCGAGAGCCTCTCGCACGCTCGAGAGTGAACGAATATATAGAAGAGACAAGCGGCAACAGTTGGCGATGAGGAAACATCTGCTCTTTTGCTCGCCCGAGCGCATGCGCTCTCCTTCCCAGGTAAAATCCACCAGGCAGGGATTCTCAAGTACGAAGATTGAAAAAAACATTGAAAAAAATACACACACATTTCTGTGGTTCGAGAAAACGAAAAAAAGTTGGTGGAAAATTGACGCGGCTATCGACGAGAGGAAAAAAAACACCCAGCACCTGACGCGCGTTAATTACAACGTGAAAGCATCCGAGCTTCATGCTCGCCGGTTGAAATCACTCATGAAAGGTGCAGCTCACTCGACGCATTCAGTGCCGATGTTTCTTCGAGGCTCAATTTTGCGGAATTTTTCTTTTCTTCCATGTATCTTCTTCTAACCTTTTTTTATTTGCCCCGAATCCTGATGAACCAGCTCAGATCGTTGGCGCACGTGCTTTCGTGAGCGACACTCAAAGTGTTGGAGCTTCCTAATGATGCGGTTATCCTGTTACCTCGCACAGACTCCTCAGTTA
Source organism: Venturia canescens (assembly GCF_019457755.1). NCBI lineage: Eukaryota > Metazoa > Arthropoda > Insecta > Hymenoptera > Ichneumonidae > Venturia > Venturia canescens. The sequence goes on from NC_057421.1 coordinate 19,073,785, forward strand.
TATTTCATTATATGTGTTCGTCACGCACACTGAAACTGGAACCCATTAGTGAAAGCTATTACGCCTCGTTTCATATTCTACGGAACGCGCCTCGTAACTATGAAAACCTTTTGAACTAATGTGACGGGCCATCAGAGTTACCATCATCGATGCAATTGCAGGGCCAAGTGGATTAAGAGTTGACACGGCTTCGTGGTTTTCGCATGACGACGTGATTTACTCAGTCTTATTCCAAATCAATCAAATTCGAGGCGGAGTCAAAAATAATTGAATTTTCACCTCGTGTCAATTTTAACACGCGAAGACAATTTTTTGCCTTTTGTAACATTGCAAAAAGTTTTCATATCCCGTTCATAAGACACGGGGATAAGTTGACTAATCGACTTAAATTACCAGAGAGCTTCACGTGACCCTAAATAATTGTAATTTCGACTGAATGTCTATGTGAATATAGAATTGATGGGGTGGTTAAACTTGCAAAAAGTATGACTCATGCAGCTCGAAAATTACACACCTCTCATCCACAGAAAGGGCTGCGACCCCTTGTTACACTCGTCGTACGATAAGCTCATACTCGGCGTGTATATAGAGCAGAATAAATTCACCGCAGCACCGAGCTCTTTCTAATGCAAATTTGTCGTTTCACCTGAACTTTCGGTTAGTCATACTCGCGACTTTGCTCTGAGCGTTTCACTCGCTTGTCCCATGTTCGCGTAATTGTACAACTTTATTTTGCTTTTCATCCATGTGTTTCAAGTACTTTTTAATCTTTTCATCGAGAATGCGACAAAATATTATTTTGTTGAATATTCTCGTGCCTGTGCCTTACGCAACCTTTCAAGGTGTGGATTTTCTTACTTCTTTTTTGTTTACAGTTTTGTTACGTTCACGTTTAGTAGTGTGCTATGAAATACACGACGCACGAGGATCGAATAATTGCAGAAAATAGACGTTCACCGTGAAGGACGTCGAGAATAGCAAGATCCTTGCAATAATCTGGTTCTTAACGTCTTTAGAAAGGCCTACGTTGAGAGTATTAATAAGCTCAGTGCGAATACAGTTTTTCTTGAACCCGAGCTGGAACAATACTTCGGCAGAGGAAACAAAAAATTGAAGATTTTTTCCACTCCTTTACGCAAAATACGTCGAATATCGAAGGCGAGGCGTTCATTGTCCAGTTTGAGGAGCTAGAATGACGGAGAGTGTAATGTTTTTGAATATTCGTGGACTTGAGACTTGCACACGTCGTGAGGGGAGTCACGAACTAAGGAATAAAAGAGATTCTTGTATTCAGAAACTTGTAAAATGTTGATGGATAAAAATGAATATCAGACAGTTTTGTTCGAGACCGTGAAATCACGAGGAAAAGAATCTTTCAAGCGTGTATTACTCCCACGTGTTCGTTGGCTTTGGAGCAACACGGAAAGGCCTTCAAGTATGCGAATAAAGCAAACAGATTGAATCGGGTCAAACCCCAGTTGTACCATACTGCATATTTCCTTGGATATTACTTGCATCGTTGCAGCAACTAATTAACTATTTGCTCGTTTTAGCGAGCTCCATTTCTCGGAGGAACGAATGCAATCATCTACTTCGTGAAATAATACGAGAAGAAAAGAAACGAAAATTTACTTCTCGAAGTAGATCGACCCTTTCACCATTGTCCTTCAGCAAATCTTTCCATAAAAACTTGGTGCGAGGTATAAAGTTTCATTCGCACCTAACGCAGTGACTAAAAAATTGTTGGAAATTAAAAAAAAAAAATCAACCAGCAACTCTCCTCTCTGCCGAAGACAAAAATAATTTGATCGACGCAATCATTAGATCGATAATTGTTAATCAATGAGATTTTCAAGATCATAATTAGTTCACGAATCATCAGGACCAACGCGCTGTACGAACCTCGGTCATTGACCGGATACCCTCGTATCCATGTCCGAGTATCGAACAGCAGGTAAACAATTAATCGCAGCTTGTTCCTACGAGGAGCTATTAAAAGTGATGTCTTGAATCCCTGTCCGGGCACGGATGAAAAGGAAACCTAGAAGTAGGCCCGCGAGAGAGTCTTGAAAAGCAAACGAATCTTTTGAGAGACACTGAGTATCTGTGCCGAGAGGAGAACGCGCCACGCGACCGGGTCGTCCGGTCGGCCAGCTCCACACGGCTGCTGCCGGGTGTGTTGTTGAAATCAACGTGGTGGGGTTCCTTCGACCGCTATAACCGTGAAGGCTTATGCCTTCAGTCGACTCTCGGCACTCACTGCGGCGAGTCTGAGATTTCGTTGATGTTATTTCCAAGATTTCAATCAGACACCACTCACAAAGCTCCGGTAGTATATTTGAGTCACTTGAACAGCGTAGAAAATCGACGGGGGTCTTTTTTGTGAGGAGCATCATCTCAGTAGCGAAAAGGATCGAGAATAACGTGACCGAGTTGGCGAATTACCTGTTCCAAAAAGATCAGCTACTGAAAGTCGAAAGACACGCAAGGACCGCAACACCAATGACACAAAAGCGCGACCAAAATAGCCGCATTGACCTTTTCCACAGTGTTCGAACGTTGGAGATCGAAAGGTCATAGTGCCACGTGTCAGTCAGCTTCCAACCAAAACAAAACCTCGTCCAGGGTGTGGGACCAGGGCGCGGTTGATGGCCAGCGAAGACAGAACGAACCAACGACCAGACGCGAGTCTCTCTCATGGTCGTTGCCATCGCGGTGCAGCAGAGACAGGTCGTTTGGGGTCAGTGATCAGGGCTCAACGAGAGGTCATTGTCGTGATGCTGGTGGGGTTCGAGATCGACGGTACGCTCGTTTGTACACTCGAGGGGACAACCTAGTGAACCTTGACGTTTGCGCACAGTTTCGCATCGGTGTATGCGATCGATCAAAACAATTTGGCGATCTGGTTTATTTTTTGAGAGCCCACTAACAATGTATTCCTAGCATTTTGCTACGAGGACTTGGTGTTGAGGAGTAAAACTGACCACGAGATTCAATCGGACCCACGTCGCGTAAACCTCCGCGTGTGAACAGTGACGTGTGACACTTTTGTCGAACGTTCAACACAGTGGGCAATAAAAACGAAAACAACCAAATCTTATACGAACCCAAGCCGATTCATTTCAATAAATTTTCATCGAGTCGAACATTTTCACACTTTTCTGCCGCTGCATTACTGCTTACTTGTCACAAAAGGTGCGACGACCCGGAGGAAATATTCGGGAGGGCTCTCAAGACTTTGGGGGGCCGTGATACGAAGACCGTCGTAAAAATATCAAGGTGTTGAAAGAGGGAAAGAACAAGGAGAAGAGTGTAGGCAGCCTACATGAAACAAGGCAAATAAACATCGATATATGTAGAAAAGTTGTTTGCGAATAAAGGTTTTACCAGCGAGTGAGAGCAAGACCGAGGAGCAGGTCCGGTGTCCCGAGACATAAGCAAGAAGCGAACTAAGCAGATGCAGGAATCTCGGACTGGCGCCAAGGCTGTGGAGAGAAATAAGTCGACGAACGAGGAGAAAGAGACGGAGCGAATATAGCTTGAAACGATGAGATAAAGAGGGAATATAAAGATTCGCGACATTTGTTGCTCCAGGACCCGAAAGATAACTCTCCTGAAACAGGCCAACCACACAAGACACACGAGGCAACTTGTTACGGAGCTCTAGCCCGCGCGTGTCCTCTGTTTTCTTTCATCCATTCTACAAAATATATATTCGAATATCCATACAGACATGCTCAGTTCTATATGCGTTGTAGATTCAGAGTCGGGTCTTCGGAAGCAGAGCGATTATTTTTAGGGCTCAGTGGAGACGCTCTCATTAGTCGACGTCGTTTTTATTCGTTCATTCATTTTCATCAGAACTTTGAAACCGACAGCTGCAACGGTTCAACGTTCAACTCGATGTTACGTGCGGAAAACGCTCACTGGAAGAGACGTAGCAAAACTACTGCAACGACGAAAATTGCGGATTGAGTGGTTCGTTACCGAATCGGTTAGATTTAGCCGACAGCCGGCAGGCGTTTCAAATCCGACCGGAAATCGATGCGGGATTCCAGTGGAACTTGAAGCTCGTCATCGAATAAAATACTGATTTCCGCATCGACCACCCGACTCCAGTGGACACCTTGGGACAGTTCAGTGCGCAACTTGGAACAAAAATCATTGACAATGCTTTGTGGCTCGTTTAGAAAGAAAAGAAGGCATCCGGGCGACGAGTACCGTCTCGTGAGATCAAACGCGTTTTCACCGAGGGTGTTGACATGCAAAGAGAGCGGCCAGATATCCACCCGGAGTAGACCGAAGTCTTCCTCCTCAATAACCGCAGCTCGTTCGTCCCTCATCAAAGATCTTCTGCAAACGGTAAGTTCGAACGAGAAAAGCTTTTCGAATCGTTTTATTGTGACCGAGTACGGAAGACCTTCCAAGAGGCTTCTTTTTCAACTACTGTGTTTAATCTTAGCAAACAGATTATTTTCAAACTTGTGAGACTTTACGAACGAAGAAAAAGAGTTTATGAAACTCTCTGCTGGCAGCAAGGACGTAGGAAAATCTACGCCCTGATAAAAAATAAAAAAAACTCCTCAATTGTTGATCGAGTAAAAACCTACACATTTTTAAATCACAAATACTTTTGTCGTGTAAATCTAAAAAATCGGAGGCTCAGAACGATCAAACTAATTGAATATCCCAAGTTCAATATTCATTTGAGAGAACACAGAACATTTGGAGGAAAATGGAGTCAAATGAACTGGGCGTTAAACGTGCAAGGATTGCAGCCACGCGTCTTCTTCATTTTGGCCATCCAGTCCCCATGTCCCAGAAGCTCTCTTATGTCTGATAGTTATTTTGTTTTTGTTGTATATCTTGGTCGCGAGGCGAGGCCTGATTCTTGCGGCTCTTTCGTCGCTTCGCTCCTCGTTCTCGTCGTCGTCGTCGTCGCTGTTTCACCGAGACTCTTATAGTTGTCGTTCTGCTGTTGGCTTTTTTTTCACGTTTTCTTCGTTTTTCGGTCTAAATCTGGCGTTGCAGGCGCCCACCGGTCGTGGCACGAAGCTTTTGCTCACTCTCGCGAACCGCGCACGAATACAAAACGGAGAAAAGAGGAGACGGGTGCAAGGGATAGAGAAAGATGAAATAGAGCGAGGGAGAGAGAGAAAAGAGCGGCCGAGGAGCCTGGCATGCCTGATGTGGCGTTGGACGGCGTTCACCGCGCGACTACGCGAGGCAAACCACACGAGAAACGCGAAAGTACATAGCATCTGATTTTCTACATACACTTGGACGTACCCACGTGTATGTATATAAAATATATATAAAGCAAGCGAAACAACGATGGCACGGCAAACCGCACGAGCTTTGCCTTATAAGGACCCGTCCTTTTCGGGAAAAGGTGTCCTCCCAACCTCCAACCGCGTCTCGTCCTCGCTCCTGCTACTTTAAGTCCTTTGTTTCAACTTTTGCGGCTCAGATTTATTTTAGCCTCTTGTTTACGAGCCCTAGGAGCAGGCTTTATGGCAAGAAATTACGTCTCATTCGTTATCCCCTGATCTCGGCTTTCCGGAAAATCTACTATACGAGGCCGGCATTGCTAAGCTTTTTCTAAATCAATGATTCATGGATGTTGGACTTCGAACGGAAAGATTCTCTTGGTCCTGGATATTTGATTTGGGAGCCGGAACACCCACGAAAGATTGGACCGAGTTCGAGCTCCGTCTCACTGACGGTATTCCTTAGTTTCGTTTCGTTCATTCAGAAAATATGGTCGCATCGGATATTTCACGGTGTTCGATCATTTTTATAGTTCAAAGACTCAAGTTTTATTGTGAGGAAGTGACAACGGAACGTTGAATGTTCTATACTGAGAAAAAACATCGTTGTGACAACTAAGTGTCTTTAGTCGATATTTTTGTTGCTTGATCTAACATCCGCTCGCGATAAATAAGGAATAGTTCATTTACCAGAATCACTCAATTTTTGTTTGTGTGAATTAACTAAACAAGTGAAACCAAATTCACATACATTGATTCACATACACTTCTATGATATACTTATTTGAATATCAAGTACTGAAATATCTGAACGGTTTTTTGAGAATGATAAATATTTTGTAAGTCGAATCATACTGATCAGTTCAATATAATCCAATATTTGTTTCAATGTATTATTGTATTAGCCAACATGATTTATGAAAAATAACAAATAATTTTGATAGTCGGATTTTTTCTTCGTGTAGCTTAACTAAATCTTATCGATGACGAACCAAATCAATTGTCTTACAAATGTCTACCTCGAAAGAAACTTCAGTATATTTAATGTATGATTTGGTTAAACGGATTTGCTTATTTCTTAGCTAAACAACTAAATTTCTGCCTGATCAAATAGTTGGTTTTCTTTATTTCAATTGTTGGTACGAAAAACTTTTTTTTATGTGTATTCCTAGTTTTCGGATGCTTTAACTAATATTTTCGTAGCAACGAAATATGACATTAAAGCAACTCAAATATCGTCAGATATAAAATTTTTTGTGAAATTTAATATTTTGTCGTGCGTATGGGACTAAATATTTAAGTTAAATTGATCATTTTTCAAGTGTTTCAACCAAATTTAGTTCTCAGTGCACGACGGCGTTAATTCGGTTGGTACCTGCGGAGATGAGAGTAAACGTATATAATTCATTTCGTATGAATACGGACGTAAAAGATTCTAGGTGTGATAGAAGAGAGATGACGAGGAAGAGAAAAAAAATGATTCGTGTAACAAGGCCAATTTTGTATTCTCGACTCGCGCTCGTGTCAGAGCAGGGGATGTCTTTAGCTCTTCCGTGGCATTGTGTCTATCTATATTTAGGTATGTGTGTATATGTTTAATGGCGAGCGGCAAAATTTCTCCAAGAACTGAGAGACCCGTCGCCTGGAGAGCTAAAAAGAGTGGAAAGGTAGGGGGCGCGATGGAAGAAGAGAAAGAAAAATAATAAGACAACGAAGAAGATCGTGCGGAGGTCCAGCTCAGCGAAAAAACAAGCTTCGCAAGGGATATACAGCGCTGGCAGAGTGAAAGGAAGGCAGGAACAAGAGATGTAAAAAGTGTAAAAAGCATGAGAAAAAGAGGACGAAGAGTACGAGCCTCCTCCCTCTTTCCTTCTGTCTTTTTTCCGTAGTAATTTGTGTACCCTCAGCCCTGGCTTTGTCCGCTCCTCTTTTATTCCATCCTTTTTTCCTTCATTTATTCTTTTTTCTCCTATCGTCTCTCGTCGTGAGCGTCTCACCTCGCACGGTGCGCGATTCACTCGCGGCTCACCGCATCCCGAATATCGTCGCGCATTCCTCCGTTGCACTTAAAACTCTCTTGTTCGCGCGTAACCCACGCGGCATGCAAAAACCGTCCCCAATCTCACGTTCTTATCGTTGATCATAATTTCATTACAATTTATAACTATTAATTCCTGGATCAAAGGCAGTTTTTTAATCATTAGATTAATTCCGTTGATGCTGTTATTTCATGCATTGTATTCTGTGCTATTATTCAAGGTACTCCTTTCATCATAGGCTCGTGCAATTTTCACTGGACGTGAAATAAGCACAGGAGCGATACTTTTGAATTTATAATCGTTATCTTAATTTAATTCGTACGGTTTATTGTTCCTGATTCAGAATAAAAATAATGAAACCTGCGTTGGACAGTAAATGTTTTCTCGTTCATTATTTCCTATGACTTTATCATCTCTTCTTTAAACAATAATATTTGCTTGGAGGATTAAACAGTGAACGTCCACATCGTCGATCTCAATTGCGCTCGTTAAATTCTTCGATTCGAACGAATTGCACTCTTCCAATTTTCATATAAACTTCACTCGAGTGATGACTATAAATAGCGCAAACTCGATGCGCGCGCAATTCGTTTGGAAGGATCGTCACAGTTAACGAGCCCGAAAGAATTCAGTACGGACTCTCTAATATCGACGAACTAAATTTTAATCGAGTTAATCGGTCGTTCGAGTGCCTGGAATTTTATGCTTCGAAGCCGGCAAGTTCGAAGAAACCACTTTGGTGGGGTTGCTCGCGAGAAGCACACACGTGCTTGAGCAGCAGCAGCAGCAGCAGCAGCAGCAGCAGCAGCGATGTAGCGTGGGCAGGAATGGAGAAGAGCAGTAGCTCTACTCTGCGAGCGCGTGAGATAATTCATTGGACGAAAGTGCCGAGATCGCTATCTCGGACAGTCCCGCAAAATATGTCTGTATACAGATATACTCGTGAGCACAAATGTGTACGTATGTGAAAACAGGGATCAAAAGTGCGAGCTCGGACGCTTTTGCAATTTCGTTTCTCGCCAGGGAACGAGGCAATTCGTTTCAATCACACGCGGTCAGTTAACAGAAGCAGACCTAAGAGAGCATTGCACGAGAAGTTTCTCCTCGAAGCGTATATATAATAACGTACGTTCTCTCCATGCCAGACAGCATCAGGAGTTACAGAAGTCTTGCTACGGATAAAGACAGAGATAAAGAGTGAGACCGGCAACATGAGAGGGAGAGGAAAGAACTGCGATGATGGCAATTCTCGTATCTCATGGCGCCAACCTCACACTAGCGAGGCTACATGCCACCTAATTACCTCTAATAACCGCCAGACGAAACAGTCAACTCTAAAAGCGATTTTGAATCGAGGGTATATGTAACGTGCCAGCACGAAATAAAATATCGCTAGGCTTGTATCTCAAGGAGCTTGTCAATCGAGTTTTCTGAGTTTTCTCCCAGTGATCCTCGTTCATCATTTATAGCGAGATGGAAAAACCCTAAATCCGCAACTCCATTCCCGAGATTCCAGCACTCACTTCTACAGAGAATATTGGTTTTTGTGGAGACGACTCATTGCTGGTTGACAAAGTTTCTTCATTGATCATGCACGGCTATTTTACCTTCCCAAGCAATTATTTCCTGCTAGACGAACTTTCGGATTAAAAATGTCAATGAAAATCCGATTAACGATAATAAAGGAGATTTTATATGAACGTATAAAATGCGGTTTCAACGCTTTCTCGCCCACGAGATTGAAGAGCGTTGACCATGAGATGGGCAGTCGTGGGATCTCTTCGCTGTAGGTATTTGCTGAAGGTATTACCTCCTCGAGACTCGAGAACTCAGACCTCTTGTATTTGAAGCCCGTACGTGCTGCCGCAGAAGAGCAACTTCGCAAGTCACTTCGCATGCTGTACCTCCAAGCCCTTCTTCCATGTATGTACTCCCACACTCGTATACGTCAAGCACGTGCGAATGTGTGCAAGTGCATGAGTTACGTACCGCGGCGCGTTCTTTGCCATGTCCAAGATGCAAATCATCGCTCAATGAACTCGCTGCTTGGCCCAGGGTGTAGCTCACACGAACCATGTAAAAAGTTCTCGAGGTGGAGAATGCATAAAGTATGATAATTATTATTTCGACGAGAGGTAATATGAAGAAAAAAAACTGCTCCCCATTTTGTCTCGTATCTCAAGGCATCCGGCCCCATATTCAAGACAATGCATCAGAATAATTATTCATGAATATTAATGTTTGCATTTTTTCACTACATTTTATCAAATTTATCAAGACTCTTTCCACGTCCCTATAATTCTGTCCAAACAATTTATTTTTAGGGAACGAATTTATTCAAATTGATTTTTCTATAGGTGATTGGATCGAAGAGCTTCGAGGTCCATCTTCATACTCACTTTTTTTGAGAAAACATGTCTGGCCGAGGAACTTTTGACTTGGCGATTCTATCGATTTTACGTTTTTAAACGATCGCTAGAGCTAGACGTATTCAACATTGATTTCGTACAATATAATGATGAAGAATTCGGATGTGCGGATTGATAGCCCTGAAAGATACGTGAAAACAACATTGCGTAGCATCGCTGAATCGCGATATCGTTACAGGATATCCGGGGAGTAACTGGTCGTTCTGTTATGCAAATGGATTCTCTTCTCCAGAGTTATTTTCGAACTATAATTCATAATGTTATGTACATCGACGTGAAAATGTTGCAACGTTGTATTAACTTTTTTCTGTAATTTCTCGGTGCACGAGTGCTAATAAAAAAAAAAAACTGAAACTTTTATGAAAATCCGACGAAAGGCTTTCTCGGGTCACTTGATTGAAAGTAAAAGGTGTAAAAGAACTTTTCGTAACGTGCAAGTGAAACTAAGATTTTTTTTTTTTTTTATTTTTACTTTTTTTTTAATTACCTGACGTCGAGACTCTGCAGCAACTTCTCGTCGCGTGCACACCTTACATATACATGCAGTCCTTCTTATTATTTAATGTCACTGCAGGGCATTTAAACCCCATTTGAAATTTCTTGCGAAACACGTGAGTGTATACTTTGACGTATATTAAAAGAGTTCACAAAAGCGAGAACACGCTAGCGGTACTCTGTAGTACTCAACTTGGTTAAGCTTCGTATCTCACAAATGTATGAACACGCGTATGAAATTTAGTACGAGTGTGCACACACCCATGCGCACCTTTGTGAACAAATTTTAATCCAGCGACGTCAAGCTGTGCAAGACAAAAAAAGCCTTAACGAATCCCATCTACACGTCCGCATGTTAATTATTGTTTTTACACAATTTTTCAAGCTTTTTCAAATGATTTTATTTATCATAATATCATGAAATTCGAGCATTCCAAGACAAATGATGTTTTTATTCGCAGACCACCTGCGACATGTAAGAATTAAGGAACAAATTATGACGATAAAATTGACGATACATTTTCGAGTAATCTCATGAAAACAAAACTTTGGAAGTTTATAAAATGTATATTTGCAAATTTACCTCAATCGAATTGTCCTGCTTACTAGTGTTTGTGTTCCCTTGTGTATTTAATACCAGTCAATGTAACTTGACCTCCAAGCCCACTGGTTTAGTAATTACCTGTCAAATTACCTGATCTTGATGCACGATTACTCAGAGCGTAATGATAGATTGCAACGAGCTATCAATTTTTTTACCTGCTTTTCTTCCCCTTTTTTCTCTTTCTCTATCTCTCTTTCTTCGTTTTCTCACCTTCATCGCTTTTTATGTTTTGTCATTGGTTGCGTTGCGCAGTGCGAATGGGTTAAGGCTCGCAGCATAAATGGCCTGCCTTTGACTAAAGCGCTGGGGGCGTTGAATGCGTCCGGGGATCGTAACACAAAGTTCCGTAACGCTTTTCGCGCAGATATATCGAGATAGAGTCTCGCCGTTGTTGTATAACGTCCAAGGGACGTTAGGTAAAAGTACTGATATCTGTACCCACACCGATACAACGAATATTGGAACCGGCTGTAGTACTGAGAAGCACCTTAAAGTAGTAAACATGCTCGCATGTACTATATGCATGGAAATATATTTCCATGCATTGCATATAGCGATACGTAATCGGTTTTACTCGTAATATCCTAAGTGTAAATCCAAACTCGAGGCTCGCGCTCCGTTCCAATTTTAAGTCCATTGCTACGGTGAAGCGATGCGTGTTGCGATGGAGCAAATAACATTTGCATAAGCGCGATATACATACAGGGTGGCTCGCCATTACAATTCTTTTATCCGAATACCAGCTCGAGCCATTAGTGATTCGACAAAATCTTTAACATAAAAATCACACCGATTAAGGCAGTTCGTAGTTTTTATTTTCTCCTCGTGTTCAACAATACTAGAAAAAACATGGAAAAAAGTATATAATTATACTCATCTCCAGCGAAATAATGCGGACCGATAAAAGTTATTTTTTAGGAACATCGCGTACGCTTTCCGTTAGGCAAAGAATTTTAACGATCCCATGAAAATCGGGCTGAGGTAAAGGGCCCCGATGTTACGTATATACACACGTTTATAATGACAAGTTTTTGAGTACCGGACAAGGTAAGCAGCATCGCATAAAGCGTTTGCGAGAACCAATGGCAGCCAAGATTTAGTGTACAGAACCGAGGGTTAACGTTTCCAGATATAGTCGCTCGATTTTTTTACGATCCTACTCGCTGAAAGAGTCGACGTTCGAGTTCGACATGACGTTTATGACGTCGTTGTTGGTGCACGCATACGCTGCTCAACGGTGCACAGGTTATTACAGCCTTGGAGAAACGCTCGTATTCGTTTTATACAAATATACATGGTGAGATGAAACGTTGGATACGAGGATGGTGGGTGGGTCCTGCTATGTCATTTCCAGCAACGTCGACCATGAATTTTTGACCAATTCGAATGTTCAGTTGAACTTTAATTGATCAAACTTTAAGAATTTCTCTCGATAATTGTCAAGATCATTTGAAGCATGTAAAGTGGAATGAATCGAGTGTATTTGTGCACACTAAGAAATCTGCCGGTGCTAATACCGGCGAGGAAATCCTGGAAGCTCGAGAACCTCCATTCTGGAAACTCGCTTCAATTTTCTCTCCCCCTTCTGCCGCTGGTACTCCCTATTTACATATTGTGAAGTATCCCAGATTACGGCGTCGAACGCCCTTAATTGGCAGGACGACGCGGATGCAAGAGACTGGGAACTGGCGCCTGACCATTGAATACGTTTATCCATGCATTCAGTTTAGACTCGATTACTCGCTCTAACCAGCCATTGAACACGTGCACTAGCGCATATAATGATTAGCACCTTCGAGGGGAAATTTTGAAAAATGTGATGATAATGACGCATCGGCAATGTTCTCACTGTTTTTTTTGTTCATCGTTGCCGTTGGATAACAATTGCAAATGATTTGGGTACACCATCACTAAACTGAAGGCGAATTGAGAAATTTTGAAAAACGATAAATTTTGTTAAATAATTTATTACTTGCTGGTTTCGCTGGTAATTTCTCATTATCACATTAATCAAGACTAACCAACCTAATGTTTTCATCGATGTTAACATTCCCCTCCCCTATACGAAAAGCCCTTTGTACCCTCCAATTCCAGCGTGAATCGCTAACACCTACTGTAAAAAATTGAACTTTTAGTGTCATTAGCAATACCGTGTTTATAAACAAAATCCAAAAGAATTAACGATTTTGGCTAATGACGACGTTAGTTAATGAGTGCATTGGGCTGCGATCGAGCTGTGCAGGCGTGTTTGTATACTTTAAGCACACGAGAACTCCCATGCATTGAGAACCACGTGAATTGAATTCAACTGCGTAATTAGCGACTGTTTCAGCGGGGCAATCCAGCGCTGTACAAATACTCTGAGGACAGAGAAATTCACGCCTGTGTCTTCGATCTTTACAATGAATATTTACAAAAAGGGACGTTATGCACTGCAACAACGACAACAAAAATAGTGGGAAATGTGGAATAGCGAGTTCCTCAGTCGTTGCAAAATAACGCCAGCGAACTAAACGTAGAAGGAAAAATTTAGTGCACCATGTCAGGGTCGACCGAAGGGTTATTAAGGAGGGTTGAAGAGCTTCGACCCTATCGCGCACGTGTGCACCGCCCGGCCCTCTTCCAGGACATTCGAAATTATGCTGTAACCATGCAAACACGAAGATCCGTAATGAAAAATTGCAATTGTATGTGCTGTAAATGTAACAGACTCGAGTGGCATGAGGCACCATTAGCTTCAATAAAAACAACATTTAGCTGACCGGAGATGGTTGAGGGCGATTCGACGGAGAACAATCAATTTGGCTTCACAATTCCAATTTATTTTGATCGAACAAAACTTCAGAGGCTCGGTCAACTATTCATTTCGTTTCGTTTAGAAATCATCAACGTCACCATTCTTAATACTGGATAAAATAGCACCGTGGTTATAAACGACTCGAAAAAGTGAACTTGGTTTTTCCACGTTTGAGTATTCGCGCCCTTTGAAATGGTAAAAAGTGCTGGGAAATCGAATGAAACTTTCGCAACGCTGACCCACTTCATAACATAAAAAATTCATACCTCGAAGAAAAATGGCCTACAATAAGTCCGCATTTACTATGTAACAGCCTTATTTTACGAACGTTTAAAGGCGGCTCAAATTGCGACAAGTAGTAGTTTACATACCGCAGTGCATATATTCGGTCGCTGGTTATAGTACGTTTTGATATCGCGTGCCGATATAATGTACGGTCACACGGCACTCGCAATCTTTCGTAACCAAATGCCGTATCGTCTCTCGCTCTCTCTGTTTCTCTCTCCCTTTCATTCGATATCTGTTCCCTTCCTCTTTTTCTCTATCGCTCTTTCGCAGCAGTTGCGGCCATTCACTTCCGGCCGATAAGCTTTAGCAGTGACTCTAATGTCAATTATGGGTTACATTATATGTGCGCCTTGTTCAAATACATATTCGTGTGGAATAGTATTGAGACTGATCATATACAGAGACGTGCGTACACGAGTGACGATAGACATGTGTGTGAAGTGAAATAATACCGAGCGACAGATAAAACACTATCAAAATTTGCACTACACGCAGCTGTTTTCCTCTCCGCTAGTCTTTCTATTATTTTTTTATTATTTCATCCCTAAGCGATGAGATTACTCGTCCGAAAATTCTTTTTATTGGTCCTTACTTTGTTTTTATTATGCACGCAGGCGTTTAGTACACGCCATTTCGTAGCCTTCGCTTCCTGCACCGGCGCGGAGCGCAGTATCGTTCACCCTGTTCGAGCTGATAACGCAGTTTCCATGTAGCCAACAGCGTACGCAATTCTACTACGCGAAGACCTCAACACATTCGTACGAGGAAACACACACGTGTTTATAGAGGGAAGAACGATCGACTCGACAAGACCATCGAGGCTCGCTAGGCTTCAGCCAGCAAAAGGGAAATCAATTAACTCACTCGCGGCCCCCGTAAACGCGTGCGAGGGTGATTGGGTGGCTGTTACAGTGATACTTCAGCTTCCACCCTGTTTGCCAGATTGGCGAACCCCCTGCATTGTAAATCCTCTACGATAGACAGCCCAGACACGAATTTCGATCATTGATTTTTCGCCAAAACGAAGATTCGAATGAACGAATTATTTGGTAATATTTGAGTCGTCGGTGACAATTCTTATGGGTGAAAAAATGAAGGTTTCACCCAAATTTTAATTTTGCTGCACACTAATTTCATTAATTTACGTACAACACAAACTACGGTTTGTTTGATCGTTCATTAGCTTTGAGTAACCAAAATTCGTCTCAGTAGCGAGTCTGCGTTAATATTGAAGTGTTTATGCCGCTGCTCATCGACACAGTAAACTTTAGGGAGCTCTCGAGTAACTTACTATTACTTGTAAAGCCAAAACTATCGTCTCCTTCCAGTAGCCGTTTAATTACCGAGGAGGCTTTTAGTCAAACTTGTACCAGGATGAGAAGCTTTTTCCAACTTCGAGACGTCTATCGCTCCTGAGAGATCAAGTTTTCATGTAAATGCGCAGCTGAAATATTCGCCGTTGAGTAATTTCTTTACTCCAACGATTAGGCAACCTGAATGGAGGCGCAGTTTATAGTTGAAGCGTGGATACTGAAATCCTGGGCGTGTGGATTATCTCATGGGATGCGTGAGCCATGGACGAGCTTGCTCATATCAACGCTAGAACACGATGGCGTAACGAGAAGCACCGTCTCTTGTAGTGTACTTTCGAAGCGTGAGCAGCGAAGAGAGGGAGCGAGGCTGATGTGATTTAGAGGATAAGGACGAGGCGGAAAGAGAAAGAGACATGCCGAGGATGGAGCATGTTCGCGAAAACCCTCTCACGAGAGCACGAGCCCTACGCCCGCGTGGGTTGCCACTGGCAACCATGACTAACCCGTAGGATCGCGGGCTTCCCTCTCTCGCGAGGGCACTCTCGCGTTCAACCAAAATCTCCAAAGATCGGCTATTAGCAGACGGAAGAATATATTTATTACAGAATTTTTGCAACTTCTTATTACAATCACGAAGAGTTGATTTTTTAAGTGCTCGAAAACGAACGAAAACGCTGTCACTTTACGAAAAATAACTGAAACCTTCTTTTCGAGAGGTAAAAAAAGATTACGTTCGTCTATAAAATAATGAGTAAGCTGCGATTGAAAAGTTAATTAGTGGACGCTGTTTTGTATTCGATCGTAGCAGACACTCCGATTCAACAGTGCCAACAACTGCGACTCGGGGTAGAACCTGACCGCTTTGACGCTCTTTCTCAACATTTTTTTTTATAAAGCATCGGGAACGCGCATCGTGCGTGAAACCCCGTATAAATTCATCCGTATATACAGGATCTCTGAATTCTTCTTCATTCCACTTTGGCCCTTTCCCACTTTCACTCGTTCACTACGAGCTACTCGAATGCGTCAGCATCGCTTCGACGTCATTTCCATACACATATACGCACACGTATATCCGTGGGTAAGCCCGCGCGAGCATGTGTCCATATATACATAGCTAAACAGCTATCGACTCATTCCTTCTTTTCTCTCCCTTTTCCCTCTTTTCCTCTGGTTCGTTCTCGTGGCAATCCTTTTGGCTTTCTATCCAGAGTTTCTCTCCCTCTCTCTCTTCCTCGCGCAGTCTCTTTATTCGTCTGTTTCTCTCCCGGCCCATCCGTCTCGCAACGCGAACGACGGACGAGCCAGACTGGACCATAAGTTCCGTGTGGACCCCACGGATTCAGGGATGTATCACCGTCCGTATTTCATTAGGAGCAGCAGCCCGTGACCACCGAAATATCGCACCGCGCTGTTGCTTCAGCTTTTATTCTGAACATGTAGACACACACGTAAATTCGCAAACGTGTGATGAACGTGGACGTGTGCTGGGCTGGATGAAGCGTATTCGGTAACCCTTTTCCAACCCTTCACGATCGCGAGCACTCGTGGAAAATTAATCGCATTTCGTTGGCCTCTCGATTAATGGCTTTTTACGAAATACTCAAATGAAAAAGCATATTCTCCATGAGCAACGTTGTATTGTGAATGGTTTTGTAGTAGTTTTCTATCGAAATGGATTTTTAAATTCATTTTTCTTGTAAAAAAAGTTCCGTACTCTTATTCGCCCATAATCTTTGCGGTATGTTCAATGGAAGTGTATGGAAAGTTCTTGTATTTCGATGAAAATTCTTCTAGTTTGTCTCCCCAAAATATTCGGGTTGTTTGGAGAACGAGTATATGTCAAATTCTAGAAAAAATTTACCACCGCCATTCCTTATGATGTATTTTTTATAGGAATGTATTTTTCTTTGTACAGAGAGCCTCGGATCAAAATGTATTTCGAAAAGCTGAAGCAACATACGGATTTACCCTTGCGATGAACGCAGGATCCCCCCTCACACTTTTGTAAGCGTTGACCCGTCAAATTCCGTTGGCCTCTTACCACACATATGGGACTGATATGAACCGATTTGTCGGCAACTTTCTCGCAACGCTCGGAGATTTCATCTTTGCACGTGAATTTCGGTGTGATATTTAGATTTGGAAAAAAACGTTAAATCAGAATTTTATTCTGAAAAATACGAAAAATGAGATTCCCATGATTTGTTATTTCTTATGGGTTTCGTGCACTTTTATTCATTTTCTTAGTATTCTATAGATTTTTTTTAAATTTGAAACGAGTATCATATCTACAAATGATGGAAAAATAAACGAAAAAACAAAAGCCATTGGTACATCGCGCAATTATCGATAAAACGCCCTGAAAATTCGAAGCCAAAGGGATTTAGTTTCCACGTAGGAAGAGGCTACGGGGAATGAAGTAGCAATTATGCCGTACAACAAGCGACAAATAAAAAGAAAAAAAGAAAAGCCGAATAAAATGAAGCAGGAGATGCAAAGAAAACGAGCGCATCAAAGGGAGCTGATAGAAATTGTACCGAAAGGAATCAGCGCAGACGGACGAAGGAAAAGGAAAAAAAACTCTCGATACGGAATCAGAAATAGCGAGCCGAAGACGAAGTGCAGAAACCCGGGAAAAAATTCTGAGATAGCGACGGGGGAAAAAAATATCAAAAGTATCAGATGGAAAAGAGCGGAGATATGCGCTCGAGAGAAAGACCGAGAAAGGAAATAAAAAAATGAGAAGAAAACGAAATAGCGATTGAAAGAGGAACAACCTACCGAGAGAAAGAGAGAGAACAAGAGCCCCGAGAGAGAAGAGCAAAGCCCCCGCGGCATGGCCACCCTCGCTCCTACGCCCCCGCGACGATTCCTGTGCCTCACTTCTTGCCCCTTTAACCCCTCCTCAGCGTCCCTCCTCGCTCCATCCCCTATCATCAAATTTCGTTTCTCTCTCTCTCTCTCTCTCTCTCTTTCTCTGACTCTGTTACTCCGATGTGCTCAGCCCCTACCCTTGGACCTCTTTCTCGTTCTTTCAGTCCCTCTCTGTCCGCTGCTTTGCTCTATAACTCGACGATCCCCCTTCCCCGCGGTATGTGAAGCTCCTCGTTTCTCTCTCGCTCTCTCCGCATCTCCATGAATCTTAGTGCAACGAAAAGGTCCGACCTAGGTCATTCAACGTGTTAAATCCTGTGTGTTTCGCCCCTCTGTTCGGCAGTATTCACTTCTACACACACACGCTACTCGCTCTCTATCCTTCTCCGTGTCCCCCTTCCCCTCGCTCCCTCGTTCCATCTTTCTCTCGCTCGCAAACTCACGCAATAATTTCGTCTCGCTCTCGCAAAGCCCGTACGCCTATTCCTCTTTTGCTCTCCGGCTGCGTGGCTCGCGCTTACACTAACCGGACCCAGGCTATACTGTACACGAAGCAGCCGTCACTTTCCGGCCGGCTTTTCGAACCTACAGCAGCAGCAGCAGCGGCAGTAACCCCGAGCCATCCTCGAACATACAACTTCCAGCATTCTCCGGTCGCCCGTAGCTGCAGCTGCACCGGTTCGGCTCTCGTCCACGGGCGTGTGCATGTGGATCGCGTCGAGAGACACGCTTCTCATCGGGATTATCAACTTCATTTTTTTCATCACGCGAACGAACTTCGTGCGGGAATCTCGCTTGTGCGAATTTCGAAATCCATCTTTTTCATTGGAATTAAAAAAAAAAAATTCCAAGCTAACAGCGCAGTGACATACTGCGAGTGAAAATTTAGTGTGTGCAGACCCGACATTCTCGCGTGCTTACATCGATACTCAGTGCAACATCGAGTGCGCCAATAATCCCACGATCACTCGGAGGTTTACTGTGCATGTGCTAGCAGTGCTCGATGGCTCACCAGATCAGTTTTATTCTTCTGGCCACCTGACAAAAATCATTCCGTCGAATTTGCCTACTATTTCAACGAAATTTTCTTCTATTTCTAACCTTCACGTGCGAGTGTTCTTCTCATTTGAGAAAGTTTCGAAGCGAAAGATAGTTGAGCGGAGCATGGTGTGCGATGTCCATGTTATTTATCGTGCTCACTGATAAGACCGAGGGAAAATAGGGGAATGAGGCTAGACGACGACTCTCAGTTCTCCAACGCGTTACAACGAAATATTTCCTACAATTTTTTGTCTCCGTCTATACTTCGCTTCCATGTGCGTACACATGGATTAGCTCGCGTGTGTCTTTTTCTGGCGGAACTAACGGACCAAGTGAGACTGACATTTGGCGAATGTCACGAAGCCTCGATTGGAGTGAAATAGAAAGACAAACGTGAAATTAACGTCAAAATATTCACTCTCCACAGACATATTCATACGTGTTTTTGTAGAGGCGCACGCCCGCACACATCCAGCGGGGACGGACACTTAGCCGGTGAACGGCGTGACCGAATCGTGGGCGCAATTGTAATGACTCGTTTTATCGATCGAATCGAGCGATAAGCGCTCCCCCGAGTCTCCCACGACCCCTGACCCGGGTTGCTACCGATTTCAAACTTTTTTTTCTTTCATTCTCGTTCTCAATTATAATTGCTCCCACTGTATCGTCTCCACACACCCTGGCACGATTTTCTGTATCGCCTAATTGGGAAACCATGAAAGAAAATAATGCCAAAGAAATAAGTGGCAGCTCCTTCGACAAGACGAAAGAAACGTTTAATGAAAATCGTTAACCGATTCATTCGAACTCGTTGCCTGTGAGCACAAACCCCAGCTTCATTTTCCAAGGGCACACCATATCAATTGAAGATAATTATTATGGATTGGTTGAGGAAACAGCAGCAACAGGACGCCAAGGAATCACCGGAAACTAACATGGCGCTCACACCGGATGAAACTGACGAGTGCTACTTCGAGGAAGACGTCTCTATCGACGAGGGCATGGTACGTGACTCGGCTTCAATCGAGAGACCAATTCTTAACTTAGTCACACAATTTTATGCGCTCCTCCATTCGACCATAAATTTGACACTTTTCTTGTCCTCACCATTTTATCATTGCTCAGTCAAAAGCCACGGTTTTAACGGGTTGACAATAAAGTATGAATGGGGAAGCATGAGAAAAGGAAAAATATTTTTAGTCTCGCACTAAAATTGCAATCATTCGTTCCCGGAAACGGAAATATCCGTGATATTAAACTTTTCAACACAGTCATTAAATTTTTTATCGCATATCACATTTTTTGGGTGAAGACACCATGAAGGGTTTTCCTCATGCACCGTTATTATCCGAAAACTGTCAAGCGTTCATTGATGTATTCCGAGTAAAAAGTAGAATGAAGGTATTTTTTTGGTAGAATTAGTACCGAAGGTCGATTGGGAACGCGCAATTATCGATTCTTGGACTTCGAATATGTTTCGAGCGAGTCCACCGATGGTGCATTCTTTTCGGCTTACTCACGTGCCCTCATTTGGACACGAGCACAGTACATCTTCGTTCCACAGGCTGAAAAATGTCATCAGGAAAATTCTTCGTTCGGTCACGTGAAAAGTGCGCGATGAATGCCGTTGATTGTTTGAGTATCGAAGTCTTAACGATTTTTTAATTTGTATACACGTCACGTGGAAGCCTCGGCTAGAATAAATGGATCGAAAATTGGCGGTTGAAGAGTTTTCGGAAGGGTTCTTCCGTGCGCGGAGGGCTTGGTGTGTAGTCCCGCGAAACAAGAGGCATTCGAGTTTTGGGTCTCACGACTCTCGTGGAGCTGGGGCGCTAAATGTTTTCGCTTTTTTTCCCTCCCACCTCTCTTTCTCTCTCGAGGTTAAAGTTACCCACAGTCTACAGTTACGACAGAAGTGGCTGACACATTGGGAGTGCGTTATATGTCAAGAGCTCGAAACTTCATTCAATTCTTCCCTCTCTCAGCTGCTTTGAAGCGAATTTACAATGAGCGGTTGACACTGTTCCAAAATTAAAAAGACACGATAAAAACAAGTCCATAATCCACTAACCCAAATCGCATGTTTTTTAACGATCGAAAACCAGGCATATCGAAGTTCCACAAAAGCCTCAACGACTACGTCGTCGCGGTGTCGGAAGTTCTTTCGTGTCTCCGTTTCCTCTTCGATCCTACGTCACCGGTGTCTCATTAAACTTTTTCCAATAATCCGAACTATCGGGAACGCGATAAACTCGTTTCCTGCCTTTTTAATATCTCAGAGATCATTCTTTCACCTCATTTTTATAACAACCGTACAAAACGATCTCCGTATTTTATCAATATAAATCCACATGGAACTGCCGATAACGTATATCCATTAAAGTGCAACGAGCGTGGATTCTATCCATAAATATGTTGCCCACGCTTGTTGCACGTGGAGCCCTCGACCGCGCCACGGGCCATTAATGCACGTTAATAATAAATCCGTCTGTACAGGTATACGGCGATGACTACAGATGCTTAATGCTTCCCTGTTTGTATTATATGAATGATGTACACGAGCAGACTTATCGAAAGCCGAGAACTGTAAGGGCTTAAAAAACGTGTTTGAAGGTGGAGCAGAAGCTTTTCTGACGTTGAGTCAGCGGAAACACACACTTTAATAAGTAGGCGAGAGAAGCGAACCTGCAGGGGATTCGATGCAGGTCTGCATCCTTGATACTCACGCTGAAATCCTACATGTCCATTTATTTATGTTTACTGCATATCCATGGCCAAAGTCTCGAGAATAATGGCACGCGAGCTTTCTTCGTGATTCATTCGAGTCCATTGTACTCGATGCAGAATTTACACAGGCCGCTCTGAATCTCGTATCGAAACATTGAAGATTCGTCCGAACAAGAGAATTTTTAACGAGTTTTGGCTATCGCCGAACGGCGAACGCTCCATCCGACCTCTCCAATTGCAGGGAAACAGAGATCATCAGGATTTTCCCTTGAAATATCACTCTCCACACTGACAAAAAAAGTCATTGGAACAACGAAATGTGGGATTACGGGGTGCCAATGGAATATATGATGATCCCAAGGTCGAACATGATTAAACGAATAAAACAGAGTTTTGGATCAAACTGCAGACTCGTTATCTCCAAAAATATTGCACTTAAATGAAGAAAACTCTTCCGATAACACCAATTGCTATTGAATCAACAATTTTTTTTCTCACTGTACGCATGCACTCATGCTACGAGTCCAGGGACACTCGATGCATTGGCTTCGTAATAATGCTCCGTGTACGGAACCACCGTGCTCACGGCACAAAAGGCAACGTACCTGAACATAGCCAGTGTGTTTGTAATGCAGATATAAAGGCACACTGCGTTTGTGTGATGTTTATAATACGAGAATCGAGTAAATACTCGAGTGACATTGGCACTCGTGGTATCATATACACCGTTCGGTGCGTATGGAACGTATAGTTATACCGGATCGTGTGTCGTGGGTATGAGATGCAGTAAGTGCATCGTAGAGCACGGTACACCACGAAATCCATGGCTCATAAGTTTAACGACTTCCACAGCTTCGTATGCACGAATTATACGAGTCTTCTGGATATTCACGCACTATATTGAGCCTACGCTGGAATATTCATCAGTTATTCGGGAATCATAAATTCGAGGCACTAAAGTCCTTAAAAGTTTTCAACAAAATAGTACGCTGCGGTATTTCCGCTCGAGTGTCATACGTTTTTCGTCGTTTGTCGTATACGAGAGTGTTGAATTCCATGTCGATGGAAAATGCTGTTGAACTTTACGAGAAGAATCTGACAACGTTGAGTGCAAAAATCTTTGCAGGTTTATTGAAAATAAGTTGACTAAAATTCTGTCATGGATTTCACAAGTCTCAGAAAACACTGGAAGGAGCGGTGCACGTGCCAGATTTTAATGATGATTTGATGAGACGTGACTGTATACTTCCCTAACCGAACTCGTTTTATCCTGGATTTCTAGATTCTATTTTCAGTCGTGATAATCTGATTGTATGCGACAAGTTTCTAATTGCTCTGGCGCGTTGATTCCGGGCCTCCAGTTTGCGAGAATCGCCGACTGCGGTAATGAAAGAAAAAAGCGTAGACGCGGGCTGATTACTGCGATTGTCTATTTCACGGAGCCGACAATTTAATCCTTTGATCGAAAAGGGGTTAACATTTGTCCGCAGTACGATTGAAGTCGATCGACGTGAACAATGGCAGAATCTCGTTCGCTCTGTATGTGCACGCGTGTGTTTATATAAAGATACATACGAGCGGAATTGAAACTTTCGTGATCGGAGAACAAAGAACGAGAGAAAAAATATACGTTCTGGCTCCTAGGGCGCGGGCCTGCGTTTTTTTGGTTTTGTATTCGTCGCGGTTGTTGTGTTTTACCAGAAGATCGATTTGCGAGTGAAACAGCGCTCTGAAATCAGCACCGAGAATGCGATGAAGATACTTTGAAACACGAAATATAATCGCATGAAACATAAATTTATTTTTTAGTATAACCTGACTCCGAAAACGTGACAACGTCGCGACAACTTACTCGTCGTCATGTTGAGCGAGTTCACTGCAGACATATCGTCCAACCCGGACGACGAGACATGGCCGTGGCGCTGATGATTCAGAGCCAGCTGTATCTTTCTCAAGAGAGAGAGAGAGAGAGAGAGAAAGGAGGGAGAAAAGAAAAAAAAGAGATGCGACAGAGTGTATAAGCTTCTTCTCTCCCAATGGTCGAAAACGTTTCCCTGAATAATCTCAAAATAAATTAAAAATGCCGGTTCCCTTTCTGTAAGCAGGCTCTTCTTCCATCTTATTCATTTTCTTATTTCATATTCCATCGTCTAGTATATGCGCGTACATGCACTGTAATTTTGAAGGGCTTGCACCGTCGGACATTTCCATTTGAGGCGTCACGAAGTGAAAGAGAATAACTTATACAATTTGTGACGTGAAACAAGCTTCTTCGTTTTCCAGCATTTCAGGGAGCGTGCTGTGTCCACTGTGCGTTAATGTTCGTTGAACCAGGGAGCCTCGAGATCTGTGTGTATCTTTCGAGAAAACCGTGAGAGTACATCTTCACTGAGTGAAAACGCGATTTTTATCGTCACGTTGAACGTGACAGCATTATTCAATTTCCTAAATCATACTGAGAACGTTGCCCGCTGAGGGCATCTAGTTTCCCGGTATTTAGAGAAAGATTTTCCAGTTTATTACGGTCCATGCTCGCCCGAGGCTCCATCTTCGTGCGCAATTTTATGACATCGGAATGCACCCCGCGCCTCTTCGAAGTCCGCTGTCCAAAGCTGTATTTCAAAAAGCTTTGACGCACGCCCGAAATGTCAATCAGAAGATCCACGGATTCCCGATCTGTACTGCTCACATTATCAATTCTGACAAGCGCGATTATACCCGAACATTGATTCCATGCGAGGACGTAATCTTGATTCGTTGCGCCTGTCACTATTCCCGAGATTCTAGAACTCGATATCATCGACCCGTCAATCTTGAGGGTACGGAAAATGTGTGCAGTGTCTCGTTGCATGTAACAATAAACGAAAAAAAGTGAGAAGTTATTTCGGAAGAACGACGCTGAAGTTTCCAACGTTGGAGTCCAACGAAATGAACGAAAAAAACGTTTGTAATTCACCAATTTTTTATTTCACGAATCGTTGGTGCAGCTTGAAAAACCACGAATCGCAAATTTGACCGGGAACAAAATAGAAGAATTACTGGAATTATTGGAGAGCTTTTTTCGATCATTTCGTTGGACTCCAACGTTGGAAACTTCAGCGTCATTCGGAAGAAGCTTCGGTTCCACATACCTCCGCCTCGTTTCCTCCTGCTTCTCTGTCTCTTTATTTTTCACGAGAAGCTGGCGAACTAAGCAAAAAGAAATTGCAGCATTGGAGAGCAGACGAAAAGGCATATAATTTCAATCAAGCGCACTCCCCAAAGCTCTGTACATTATATGACGTGCTGAAACCATCGGCAGAGCTGGTATTCTGTGGTACATGTGGGTATTCAGAGAACATAGAGAATTTCGAGATGACTGAGGCGGCAACGGAGAGGGAAGGGGGAGGAATGCAGCCATCTCTCTCCCCTCGTGTCCCCGCGACCCGCGCGCCGCAGGGGATGAAGCATGACTCATCGGTGAGGCACCCCATGTTACGCATGCCTCGTGCCACGACTTTCACCCCAAAATTCTAGCCAGACCTCTCGCTCCCTGCCCCTCCATCGCTCTGCTTCCATCCACCGGCCCATCCTCGTCGCAGCTTTAGCATCCCCGGTGAAATCCCGCGATGAATGCTACATCGCTTCGTGAATTCGCCAGTGCGAAACTCACTCGCGTGAATCCCGGTTTGACGTCCCGCTTTTTTCAAGGGGAGCAGGATCCATGAAAATTATCATAATTCGGTGCCAGACCGGGCTATCGAGTATACGCTGCACTCCAACGGTAGACAAAAAAATGGTTATTGGCTTCAGGTGTCAGAGTCGATATTATGTGATGCAATGGCACGACTCTCGAGTCATCGACTTCAACTGCCTGTAAAATGAGAGAAAAAACGAATGAATACTCTTCTTTGGTTGCTTTAGAAAAGTGTCGAGTTCCAGGCTTCAGAACCTGCATCTGATTTTTACATTCGGAGTTAATAAGGAAATTGACGATCACGAAATTTCATCGATTCAAGGACCTTTAGAAATAATCGCAATAATGCCGTTAAATCGCTTTTCCTCCCATCAACAATTCAATGACTTTTCTCGAAATCATTTTCTCTCGCGGAGTTTTCGCAATGACGTGTCGCCTCCTGAAACGCGACGTGCTGATATCCGCTGAAAAGTGTGATCAAGAGAGATCTTGAACGAGTGTAGAAATATAAATGGAATGCTGGCTGCAGCAAACTCTAAACACAATTTAATTAGTAAGAAAGAATGTTCTGACAACCACACTATTTTAATAGCCTTATAATATGTTTTTTCAAGTTCCCATTCATCATAGTACTATTCTCCAGGCCAGAATGGGACCCAAAGATAATATTCCGCCTTGTTTGATGAGCAGACTCCGTTATGGGAAAATACATTTAGGATTAGAAACGGATTAAAGGCGGACGATTGATCGATGCGCGCACGTTACGCGCACACACCCCATTGCATCCTTTATATTTAGAAATATATTGCACACACGTGTGCTCGCGTTTGTATATACGTATTTGAATATGTGTATATTATGGGAAACGTGGTATTCTACGTAGTGTTCTAGATAAGCTTTGTTCTCTATTGTTGACGACGGATCATTGATGGATGTGCATTGTAACTGATCGTACACACATGACGAATGTGTACACAAAGGATCCTGAAAACCGTGAAAAGTTTCTGAACTTCATACAAATTTTCGTTAAAAAAAATGACTTAATGCATTCTTTTCACGAACCCGAATATTCTATAAACAAGTGATTTTACATTTCAGTAAAGTAAAAGTGCAGGGGAAGAGATTGTCGAAATCTCAGGTCAGGTTAATTAATTAATTAAAACTTCAAAATTCGTAAAATTTATGCGGGAGCTTTCGGAGATTCGATCATCATCACATTTATATTCAATAATTCATGTACTAAATAATTCTAGATTCCTGATACAAATTGTCTCACAGATATAAAAAAATGTAAGGAATCCATAGCGACGATAAAAATAAACTAAAACATTGAAATAATAGGTTAAGGTTGTCGAATGTTTAAAAGAGATATTAATAATAGAAGTTGGAAAAACAGCAGAAGCAGAAGCTTTTCGTATATAAACGCGACTTCTCAGAGGTTAGAAATCAGTCAAATTGTGTCTCATTTTTGGTCGCATTTGCACGACCAAAAAATACGGTCATGCGAAAGGAATACCTTAAAAACTGAACATTAGTAACACCTGAATCTGGTGAAATCAACAATATTTTTTGCTAATAATATTTCTTCAAGATTTCATGGCATCGTTGCTTCCCTTCGGTGTCTTTTCTATTCATTTTTATTATAATCGCGATCGTTGTACAGTTTACACAAATGTTATACTGACGATGGTGGTCTGAAAACACAATTTTGAAGCATGGCATCTTAAGGAGCGTCCCTATGCGTCCCCGATGTGCATTCATGTATTTATATTTACGTTCACACACAAATCGATCCTCGCACACACGGTAGTATTAAACATAAATAGATAGGAAAAAGCCACAGAATGTGGGCTTCCGAAAGCATACGAAACTTGACGAATGAGTTTAGATGTCGAAGTTAGATTAGGAGCTCGCTCGTAGCTGGGAGATTATTCGTGTGTTGCTAGGCTCTTCTTTGGGGAAACCGCGGAGTTGGATTTATGTCTTCCGCACGGAGACGAGTCACGACGGTGGCACGAGGGTTGCTTCATTCGAGCAGGAACGCGATCGAAAAATACATGCAACAATGTACACGTATATAGTTGAACAGCCTGTTGTATTTAAGGGTGCGTTCCTCAGCAACGAGAACTTCTAAGCTCACTCAGTACGCCACGAGTTTTTTCCCTCGCTGGCATTATTATCGATATTTTCGGTTCTTTTGCCGAATAATGACACATCACCCCAAGTCGTTACGTGCCGTACTTAGATCGACTATCTTATAGATTCTATTAATTCCGGCAGCAATCGTATCGGTCATTGTTAGCATTCCCTGATTATGGCGATAGTAATGTGGGGGTCACGACTTTTTCGTGACCTATTTTCCACAGACAAATATCAACGATTTTCAACCAACTGTATCACGAATATCAATTAAAAATTTCGTCACATAACCCTTAATTTTGTTAATCCAAATCGCTATCTATTTAAATTATTATCTAAATATTTTATGAAATTTGACAAATATTTTGTCGCGCCTATGGGACTAAATATTTTAGTTGAATTGAACATTTTTCAAGTGTTTCAACCAAATTTTTTTCTCAGTGTGCAAAAACGGTTTTATTATGGAAATGTTTTATGATTATTGATCACAAAAATTCATTTTTATTGAATAATTCCCTCGATCATTCTCCAACTGATAAAATGCTCCCATGCGTCTGACCATACTAACTTTGAAGAAGAGAGGCATTGAAAGAAGTTTGCAGTGTTTATGCACGACGAGAAAAAGAATGACTTAGCGAGCTCTAGTCCGAGAGCATCGTTATAATGAGCGCTATCGCGTAGGTAATACAATAAAAAATGCCATAAAAAATAAGAAGCATCTTTGGTTAGGCCTTTTTGTTCGTTCATGGCCGATATTATATTGATTCGAGCGAACGTTTGATCTCAAGGTCCGCTGAATCGAGAGGAGCGGGAGGGGAAGAGGCTTAATTCCGTTTCATCCTATATTTAGTCGGAAGGATTTATAGTCTCGAGACGTATACGAGAATCGCGAGTGAAACGCGAAATTTTCAAGTCTCCGGTTGAGAAATTTAAGCACGGCAAGGGATCACTGAGCCTCGGTCACATCGCCACGCGAAAAGGATGCGCCGACTCCGGCGTATCTCCGTCGTTGTAGTCGCCGCGTGCGTGCAAAAAATAAAAATAAACATATAAGAAACGGTTGTGGCTCCGCGTGGGTGAATGGTTATTATAGCTCGGCGCCAGCACAGATCTCGGAGCCGAGGGAGACTCGGGGAACGCCCGTACTGATATTACTGCGTGTACAGTAACGAGCAAAATTTGCCAGTCCCCCCAGTCATTAGGAAACTGCCTAACACCGAATTGCTTCCTATATAAAGACATAAAGAAATGTGAATGACTGGATTTTTCGTTTACTCAAATCTTCCAGGGTTTACACGCGCTTTTTTTAGTCTCGCGTCGATGCGCTTCCTTCTCGAAGCTCAGATCGCGTATAAATTGCTGAATCATCGGATAGTCGCTCCAAGAGTCCGGAGGACCGTGTTTCAGAGATTTTTTTTCTCGTCTTCATTATTCCGAAATTCAATTTTTTATACGGTTACCGTGACAATTTGTCCGTATGATAAATTTAAATAAATCATTAAAATATCTGAACGAGAGTAATGTCATTTTATGCGCATGTAAAAACTGAAATTTCTGTTTGGCGAGATGAGGAAAATAATGACTCTGGCGAATTTAACTACCGGTATTCCCTGGTGAAAAATCGTGCCTAACACCTCTACATTTTTACGCTACGTGCGGCTACTTCTTCACGAGAGTTCATAGTGCCCGTTAAAATGTCTGATAGGATTTATTACGAACATAGATATAAGCGCTAACGAGCTTCTCATTGACGCCGCGCTTCCTCGATTCGTTTTTTTCTTTACAGCCTCTCCACGAGCCATTCTCTACGTTAACGTGTGTGATTTAATCTCGAGAGGAAATAAGCTCTCGTTAAAAGAAGATTTTTCATTTCAATTTTCTCCCTCCGATTAAAATCCATTGTTCATTAGACCTTCGAGATGAAAGCTTTCGTTTGGAACGCAGAGCTCCAAAAGCTGTTCATAATTATTTTTCCAATCCCATGTCCACAAACGGAATGAACTCTTCAAAGTAAAATAATTCAAACGAATAAAGAATTCTGTCAAATCCGATTGGTAAAATATTATCATTCTCGTGAAGCAAATTCCAAATAAATTATCATTAAATGAGTCAATAATCCAAAAGAATGTAAACAATGATTGTAGCTCGTATTGAAATTGTTTTCAACCAGCCATTTATCAAGACCCTGCGCAGAAGGGTCAGCGCGTTGAAAAACTTGAGAGAGGGATTCAGATGTTTTGGACAATAAGTTCCAGGCCACGCAGAGTGCTCTCAGAAATCCTCAAAATAGATTCAAACAGAAGGTTTTCTGTGGTACGGGCCTGCTCCCCTAAAATTGTAATCACGTGGCTCACATGGCCTCCGATGACTATTTGAAGAGAGAAAGATTATGCTCGTGGTTGTTAACAACACGTGTTTGCCCGTCCTAGCGAATCCCTTCAAAGGGACTCACGCTTCAAAATTTTTCTTATCTAACCGAAGCAGGCATGGCTCGTGCTCAGAATCTTCCCCTTTTCTATGGTCCGTTTTTTTTTCTTTATTTTCACACGTTCTCTTCCAACTGCTTCATATCGAGTGTAATATTTTTTCACTTATGCACAAAACAAATTTAAACAAACTCTTTGGGAGTTTGAATACCTCGAATCCACGTTGTAATTTGATTGACGGAAATAAATATTTGCTGTTTTCCTTCTATTTTTCCAACGTACCGAGCGACATTTTTCTTTCGTTAAGAAATATTTTGTTCGTACACAGAAAAAACGGTGAAAACTGAAGTATTCTTGCACAAAGAAGTGGAAGAAAAAATTTCTAGGATGTAGATGGAAATGGTATGCCCATGACGATTCCACTCTGAAAAAGTGAGACGGATCGTTGACGCCATATATACGTTTATCATTCTCTTTCAATGTCGCACGCTTCCTTTAATCTTCTCTTTTATCTCTTTCTCCACAGAGCTGTTCTTCTCCCATCTACTTTTATTTTCTCGATGTTGCAACACGAGTATCACTGTCATATTTTTTATTTCACTCGCAGCATCTCCATGACGTTCGTTCCTGAGGTATCTTCACATCTCTTTTTCAACTTTTCGTCCATTCCTTCGACTCGATTCTTTTTAGCAGTTCCGCGTCATCCGATCTTTTCTCTTTTGTTCGACGATCTATCGCGCCACGTCTCTTTGCCGGTGTAGCTGTCCCTTCTTCCATTTCTATTTGCTGGGACGTGATGGGTTTGCGTCATCTAACATCGAGCTCTCAAGTGCCAAGCATTATTCCCCCAGTTTTCTCCGAGGAAAAAAGGGTGGTTCACCCCACGATTCATTGTTTGTGCGCGCGTGAATGTTTGTTTGGATGTGGATGAGGCTCAATGTGTGTGTGTGTGTGTGTGTGTGGCGCCATGCCGCGTTTTGAAAGACTCGCACGAGAGTCGCGGATTAATCGCAAAGTGAGAGACCATCCCAGAGTGCACGGAGAGCTTCGCGCCATCGTAGAGCGAGAAAATCTCCTGTGGCACAGTAGCACGAAGCCGCATCAAGGCCTGCACTCAAAGGCTATAATAAATAAAGATATACGCGTGTGTACAAATTGCAATTGTCTAAAATTTTCACGAATCCTTTCAGAACTTTCACGCCACAAGGACTCTCGAATGCATTGTTAGAGTCAAACAATGTAGTGTGAAATGGCACTTCGAATGCGTCGGAGCGTAAAAACCCCCTGGTCCGTCGATGATTTAATGCAGATGACAAAAACTTGAGGCTCTGGGTCACGAATCATCTTTCTCTGCAATAACTACAACGAGCAGTCGTGTCCTAGAAAATTCCATGCAACAAACAAAAATTACTGGAAATACCCTGGAATGACTTTTTTTAAAGACATTTTTTTATTGATCAGTGGATCAGATCGTTGGGAGCACTTTGAGTTGACAATATTTATTCTAACTCTTCTCGTTTTTAATGAGATACTTGGGATTTGTAGGCCTCTTCAGTCGCACCGTTACCAGCCGAATATGGGATAAATTGGAGGTTTTCTGGAAAGATCTTCCACTCCGCTCGGTTGTACAATGAGAAATCTCATTTCCTGAAGAAAAGACATTTCAGGAGGTTTCTTCGCGATAGTATACATCGCGAAGAAGCAAGGAAATCAACTTTTCCCTTTCTTTTTCTCAGTCTTCTTCAAATCTTGTTTATTTTCGGAAGTGGCAAACTCCTCGAGAACAAAAACTGCCATCTTGTTCCGTACACAGCAGCCCCTCGTTACGGGAGCTTCTTTGTTTTCGTACTTCGGCCATTTCATTTTTTTCCGTCACTTCCGAGGAAACTCCTACCGCGTCCTTCTAATTGGAAAAGCAGGAGAAAACGCCATGGAAATATGCGATGGAAAAAATATTCAATCTGTTGCCATGCGACCCTTTTCCAATTTAAAAAACTCGCAATCCGTTCTTCTACCAGTTTAATTATTTTGTCACATATACTTTTCCCAAGTTATTTTACCGACGCGAAATTAAAAACATCACTTTTTTCCTCCGCACATGAATTCAATTACCGCCAATATTATTTTCCCTTTCCCCAGTTTTCCGGCGCTACTTCATCCGCTTAGCGGGGCTCAGGACATTGTGAAATGAGATCAACTCGTCGAGGCCGTTGATCTTATGATGGAAATGCACATTTCCGCGTAAACGGCACGACGCTCAGGCCTTTTTCCGCGAAGAATGTCCGATTTCGTTATTGAGGCCACTTCAAAAAACAAGAAGAAGAAGAAGAAGAATATGACTAAATTGTTTTGACCATTAAATCGTGCAGTTTCACGTTTTATCCATTATGATTTAGAGACCCAGCTGTAGATATTTTACGCATTATTAAGCTCGTCTTTTCGTCGATAGACCGCGCGCTAGGAATGCTCTGTCTTCCCTTTCAACTCTAATCATGCCTCTCATTCTATAAATATCTATATATAATGAGATAATTGGGATGAATGTATATATGTGCAGACGTTTATGCTCATTGAATGCGAGCAGCATCGATGTGCGCGGGCGAGAAGAGCTTCGCGTAGTGCGCGAACGTAATCCGCAGATGTCGCACAGCTGCCGGGCTCGCATAAACGCCGCGCCATTGCTTCAAGCTTCTTCCGCTATATACTTTTCGTACTACTCGAGTACTCAGCATATTTCGGTATTTATGTACTCTCGGCCTCATGCAGATAAATGGCTTTCTATTGAATCATTTATCGAATCCAGAGCTCTAGAAAAGGGCGTAAAGCTTACGATAAAATACTCAACGTCGCGTGGACTTTGCTCTCTTTTATGAAGGAGCCTCGATATTGTACGTTACAACGATATCTAGTCCAGCAGTGTATTGGTCACTTCCTGTGTTCTACGATTCGCGTCAAGCCGTCTCTGTCACGAGGCTTCCAAAAGCAATCGAGCCAGCAGCTGTGCTCGCACTTTCGAAGCACTAAAACCCGACCCCGTATTACAACCCTCTGCTCGTTAAATTATACATGCGAGCCCCGAATGCATGAAAGAAACTTCTGATTGTATCGAAGGTCTGGAACGGTTAAGTCGCGAATTAATAACTTGACACCCGCCCGGTGGAGTGAAACTTGGCAATTTTCATGATTGCTTCAATTGTGTTTGACTCTTTCTGTAGGTCGGTGCGATAGAGGTTACTGCAAATAGAAATGTTGGGACGTTTTAAAAGTGTGTTGTGGAACAGACTTTTTGAAATAACTCGTCATCCCTTCACGATTTTGCTGGTATCGTTTATTGTTTCATTGCAACCATTTTGTTGCGACTCGTTGCCAACGACAACTCGGAATAAGCTCATTTTTCATTGATCACTCGCCATCGAATGAGAGCTCATTATTCGAAACCATCAACTCACGTTTAATCACGTGGCTTCTCATTACCAGCTGATTAGGATCGAGGAATATATCGCTGACTTTATTGCGTCACGATCTCGATAATTCTGTTCAATTAAGAAAGAGTGTTAAGTTACAGAGTCAGGCTTTAAGCAAAGAGGACGATTAGACTGTGTTATACAATACGAAGTCCTGCGGTGGTCCAAAGCGTTAAGAACATTGCGGAATGATTCTGCGGTAAGAACATGTTTCGTATGAGAAAATATTTATACGTTCATATATTACGTATAACATGGGATGGAAATCTAAACACGTTGGGTCTCTGTATCCATTAATACCGGAAGTTATGGCCACACGGAGTATGAGGTTGAATAGTAATAGCATGTGGCAAGTATATAGTCGATGGATATTGGAGGTTGGTGGCCAAAGCTCGTGAAGACTCAGCGGGACTCTGAGGAATCGAGCTCGTATCCCGTAAAGCCGAAAGCTAACGTTCTAAATTCGGATTAGGCTACGCGGAGAGTCTGACTTGTTAATCCGATGGCATGCGTCCTACAAAAAATCCATTTATGTATTTTGATACGTGGAATACACATTGTAAAGGGTCAGCGGGTGCTCGTCGGTTTGAACTTCATGCGTGTTTTCTTTCATACGGGCTCGCCAGTTTGTCAGAATAGGGCGAGGCCTAAGTCCAAGTAAGAGAGCAAGTCCAAGTAGATACCAATGAAATATTATTCTTCGGGCTCCCTCAAGCCACAATCATATTGCCACGCGGTCTGAAGATCGAGCCCTATGATTATCACGAAGGGCTTCGTTTCGGGGTTTTTTATTGTGCCGGTTAGGATGATTGAAAAACACGTCTATGAAACGTGGAACGATCAGAGGCTCTCAAACTCACTGTCACGATCGGAGCTCCAGTTGTTCAACAGTGAAGAAACTTTTTTATTATTCGATTAATATTTCGACTAATTTTTTGGAGTAAAATTCTAGAAATTACTCAAATCATTTTTCTACGGTTTTCGTGTTCGCTTTCCCTCATTCACAAATAAATTGTTTCTTTTTTATCATTTTCATAAACGTGTCAACTTTGTAGGGGGTGAAGTTAACGCGTCGTTTCCGGAAATTTGGAAAATCGTATGCGCGACGGCGTGTGGCACGTGCTCACGCATAATATATTAATGTGGTCCCTGCGTTGACAACGTACCGTTGCACACGCAACTTTCCAACAGGCACTGACATCCCCTTTAGATTAGGGTGAATTATGTGCAATTGTCCCATTGACTAAAAAACTATGCTATTATCAAAGTGATTTATATATTCAAAAATGATTTGATTTGGAAACGACATTATGAATTTTCCATGAGTCAATATTTTCAAAAGTATTTTCATTCCTAAGGCATGCACATAATGAATACATATTGCGTTAAAGATTTAACGAAATTGGTAAAATGAGCACTCGTATGCTCACATTGGCTTATTTCGGCATTTTGTTTCTTCTTGGGATGGACTATTCCAGTCACAGCCTTCTGTTTTTTCATTAACACTTTTCTTGATCCATTTCTCTTTGTGTTTTCCCTTTGCGCTTTCTAAAGCGATTTTTAAGGTAAAATATTTATAGTATTTTAGCCAGGAACGAATAAAATTTCGGGTTGAGTCAGTGATGGATCCCCGTTTAATTAGTGGCTTGTAATTTCATTCGTCAAAAATAAAAAGTTTAAAAAGTGTATTTACAATATTGAATTAATGACTCTGACATTGTCAATTTAGAGCGATAATATATCTTTAATTGGAAAGTAACAATAGACCCAACTCACACACCCATAAAATACGATTCTTCGGGCATGATCTGTCTCAAAACTTATATTACAAAGAGATAAATAAATTTGTTAAAACGAAAAATGTGCGTTTCTCAAATAGCCCGCCTTTACAAACGGAATTCGAACTCGTTCATTTCCATCGAAAATAATAATCCTGCTGAGTCGCCGCGAGCACTAGAACGGAACGTTACCCCGAGCGAGCAGCTCCCCCAGAGACATTTATGTATCTTTAGAGATATAGCGCGTATGGCGCGAAGGGGGTTGGCACAGCAGAGGCGACAGTAGCAGCAGTCGATATTCGATACCAACCCCCGGTGAGTAGAGTCGCGGATCGATCATAAGCGACGTCAGGCAAAGTTGTTTTTCGGCTAATTGATTTTTTTTTTTTCTATTTTTCTAATTAATCTTCGCTCCGGAAAGTTTTTGGTGTTGGAGGATCGACAGAGAAGCCCCATCGTATGCAGCTTCACCCCAAATATAATGAGAGCTCTTCTCAATTTCGATACATTTTTCACGCACACCTGACAAACCATTTATTACTGTATTCGTTTTCGCCCCCATCTGTCGTTTACACTGTAATAATGAGGAAAATAAAATTTCTCAATGCCACATTTGAGGCCTGCTCGGAGATAATTTTTTCAATTATATCTTGACGACCTACGGATTGAAAATTCAGTTTTTCATGCTTCTCGTCCCAAGTGAAATGTTTTTTTAATGAGTTTTTTTAAAACCATTTCCCCCGCTCGACGAAAGCTCTAATGTAGGAAGCCCGGATAAGCGATCGAAATGTGAGTGTGCGTGGCTATGCGTGTGTGTAGATGCTTTCAAAATGAAAGCGTATGTGTTATTATATTGCATATTCACAAACTCATCGCACGCTTTATAACGGGACTCTCTTTCTCTCGCTAAATCCTCCCTTATTATTCGGACGAGAAAAAAGCCTGCGGGTGAACCTGCTCAGTATATCCCTCGTGCGCGCGCGTTCGAAAAGTGACGCTTTAACGCAAACAAAGCCGGGAATTTCGACAATGGAAGCGGAAAACGGAGCAATATTCTCTTGGGCTCTTCTTTTTTAGAAAAACTCGCTTATTTACTCGAGGTGTGTGTGGGTGGCTCAATGAAAAAAGAAACAGAATTTCCCCGGGAAAAAGTGGCGTCAATGGCGGGGAGAACCTACGGAAATGGAAGGAAGCGAGGATGCTGAAGCGAAATTGATTCATTCGATTCGAGTAATATTTATTGAAGTTGAAAAGAATTCCTAAAGAATGAAATTTGTTTCTGTAACCAAAATGTTGCATTTCGACCATTTTTTTCCCAAGAAATATTCTCAATTCGTTGTTAGTTTTCAACATTTCATATCAGTTTCAAATAAACGAATATAATTATACTCACAATAATTTATCACGCCACGACCATGTCCAGAGAGAAAGGATCTGGATGACTCAAGCACCCCGAAAGCATTAAGAGAAATCGTGAAGCATCGTGAAACATAAATAAAAAGGAAACTCATGAAAAAGATGGTAGACAAACAATGGCCGCGCATATATTACGGCTATGAGTTATACAAATACTGTTCGTTCGTTCGTTACAGAGAGATAAATGAGAGCTGTCAGATCGTTAAGCGTGTAAAGAAAAAAAACGAACGAGAGGGGCTTCTATAAAAAAGAAACGAAAAACAAAACCAGAGCGAATGGGGGCTCGGAAGAAACGGAAAAAACTGAAGTTGGAAAAGTAAATGGTAACTTCGTGTCGCACTGTGTCTTGGAGCAAAATGTTGAATAAAGTTAACCTTCCGCCCTTCGTACACGAGTGCGAATACTCGAGCCCTCGACCAACAATTTGTGATGATCCGCAGTGTTTTTAACACGGTTACGATACACCTTTATACTTACAATTTTATGAACAGAAAGCACGTGAAAAACAGTCGATCGATTGCTCTTTGATTTTCCTTTCACGGTTTGTGCTTCCGATGATCCAATTTTTTAGCTACTGCAGACTACGGAAATCGAGTACCAGAGACGAGCTCTCATTTCTTCTCCGTTGTACGTGCCCGGTGTGTACGTTGAGCAGTATTGCCAATTGGAAAATGTCCGAAGGGGGGAGTATGCGGTGGGGTAACCACGATTTTCGATCTCTCTATAAAACGGATATTTCCCCAGAAAGGGAGAAGAGAAATGGTCTGCAGTAAGATTAAAAAATCGGAGAATACGCAAGGCTCCGAGAGACAGAAGAGGCTCTTTCTGAAACGTTAATTAATGACGAAATATTGAAATGAAAAATTTTCAGGAGAATTCTCTCTGTCCTGACATCATATAACTTCGACTCTACGCTCTGATTACTTTCACTTTCAGAACGATTGATTAAACTGTACGTAAGTTAGAATTTATACTCGAGTGAAAGTTCAATCGGTTTTCGAATAAAATAATTCCAATGTCACTATCAATAATGTGAAAAGATGAAGTTAATTAAGTTTTTGACGCAACGGATTTATGGTTTATGGACATTTGCATTTTTCGGTACCCACCTACACACGAAAATATCGAAATGCTTCATGGCTTTCTTGCTGCGGTTAACTTTTTTTAAGTACAATTAAGCGTTTTTTTTTATTGAGGAAAAACAAATTTATGACTTTACAAGTGACGACACGTCCCTTATTGTCGAGTTGGCCCGGAATATCTGATTCATATTCAGGAAACTGTTCACGTCGATCGATGAATAGGCACGGTATACTGAATACTCGATGCCGTTTATGGTCAAAATTGAGTTTTATGCTGAGCATATTGTCAGGATGAGATTCGAGCGCGGACGAAACGTCATCAGAAGTAGAAAGATTCGACGATGATTTATCAACGGATCTCACAAAGCACGATCATCAAACCATACATATTTACGCATCGCTAGCGCGAGAAAGGGGCGTCGAAACACACGATCAAATACGCACGAAACGATGCGTAGGTTATGCTCTTTTGTTTATGTACGCCGTAAAAAAAAAAAAAAAAAAAGAAAAAAAACAAACGGAAATGAGGACAAAGTGTTCGTAATCAGTATGATAATGCATTAATATTTGTTTGCTGCTTTCCAAGGGATCCTTTCACAACGAATGGAAAATGCGTATAATCGAAGGGGGGAACGAATGAAGAAGAAACACGTGTTCGATTGTTCCTGCTGCTAATTTTTTTGTTAACGCTCGTTGAGTTTTAATTGCTTTGCAAACTTCATTTCCGGTCAGATGAGGAAGGCGATCGTAACAATAAATTCAGTCACAGCCTGTTCGTGGAATTTGTCGGCCTTTTGATATGCTGCGTCTTAAAAAATGTTATCCCTCCCAATTATTATTCAAGTCCCTGACAGCGTCCCGGTTCAAACTCCGAGAGCTGAAATATTTGTTGGAGAATACAAAAAGATGTAAAATCTTATACCGAAAGCCATTTTTTATTGTCACGCACAGAGTTTAATGACGGAGATACGAGCAAAGGCACCCTCTCGTGTTAACCTTTATATGTCAATTCCTCTGTATCCATCGATGCACATACTTTCAGATATGTGTACAACAACGTCATTTTTACGACGCAAACACACGCCCTCTCGTGTGAAATGTTTTCTACGCTCCTTCACCGCGTCCACGCCCTTCGTGGGTGGCTAGTTCTGTTTCTTCGTATACTAGTATTTACGTGTGGCTGTTCTCATGTACAGTAATTTACACTTTGCCACCGCACCCCAGGGCCTCTCGGAGTCTGTTGATATTAGTTTCGAGGGCTCTCAGACCTTGTAAAACTGTCGTAGAGTCCACACCTTTTTTTCACTTCTTCGCAGTCCTTCGCTTCTTCCAAGGGAAAGAAACTTGTAAAATATTCATTTTTTAAATTATTCGTCCACGAGTTTTTCTACACTGCGTTCGGTCCTATTCGAATCGATGATGCCGACAGTGAAGGTAAAACAAAAGTCTGAAGAATAAATACCACGAAAATGTGACAAAATCGTGAATTATTTTCACTCCTTGTAAACTTTTCGTGATTTTTTTTTTATTAAAAATTTCATTTTTGTGCTTCCCTGACGATATTTCGTGCGAATTAATCGCCGAACGTGCTGCAGCTCATTAATGGGGGATTCAATGTATAATGAAAAAGAAAATTAATTATTCTCGTTAGAAGGCCACCGGCGCGATTTGAACGAACGCGAGAACGACCTGGCCCGAAAAACCTCCGTGCCAAGGGTAAAAAAGAAAGGAGCTCGTTCTTTCCATGAAATACCAAGGACAATATTATACAATGCTCAAATTAGTTGGAGCTAGAGGAGGGAAAATTCAAGCTGCGCGTCCGTCAAACAGCGGGATATGAGCGCGGACAGGAATCAGAAGAATATCCTCTTTGGGGGTCCCTTTGACGGAGATTTTTCTACATCTTTTTCGTAGCTAAAAGTCACAAGGGCCTACGTTACATTATTAGAAAGCGTCGCTGGTTTCGGATGAAGCTCTTTCGAGTTTTAGCGTCGCGCGCGTGTGCACAGAGGACGACGGAATCGTCTCGGCAAAATATTTCCGCCTTTCTCTCCCTCTTGCGAAGCCACTAAAGGTAGTAGCGGCAATGACTGAAAGCGAACGGACAAAAGACCCTCCGAGATCTTTCTCGAGAGACTTTTCGTGGCTCACCGCGGGGGCAACACCAGAACAGAGAAATGGCACGAAATTATTCTTTGTCAAGCAGGCGCACGCGATTTTTCAAACTTTTTTTGACCACTGGTCAACTGGAGTTATAAAAATGGATATGTGCATTTATCTTTGCACTTTCGGCTTCTCTACACTTTTTCAACTTTCTTCTAGAATACTGTACCTATGCGGAAACGGAAACTGAGCGGAGAGGTCCCGGGG
The DNA here is from genome assembly GCF_019457755.1 of Venturia canescens. Lineage (NCBI taxonomy): Eukaryota > Metazoa > Arthropoda > Insecta > Hymenoptera > Ichneumonidae > Venturia > Venturia canescens. The sequence continues at coordinate 19,114,016 of NC_057421.1, forward strand.
GGAGCATCGTTTTCGAAAGCATCCACGCCATAAAAAAAAACAAAACAAAACGAAGAATAAAGTAGAGAGACGTTGAGCGAAGGCTTCACTAAATTTATAAACTGACTTCGAAAAACCTTCGATCGAAATTCTTAAAACATTCATTAAAGTAGTTCGGCTGTTCTATGACTAGTCAAGTTTGCAGCTACTTTATGTTGATTAATTTCTATCATAAGAATCTGATAAAATGCTTTAAAAGTATCAAAAAAGATAATATTTATACTTCAACTTGTCTATAGTTAATGATTGAGTCAATACCGGTGACATTTGAAAGGCACATAACCGAGGGAACATTTTTATTGTGCGAAGGAAAGTTTATATCGGTGTAATGCCACTGAGAAAAAGGAATGGTCAATTCACTAAAAAAAGGGAAGCTACTAGACGAATGAAAGCACGTGAGTCAGTCTCAAAAATAAATTTGATGAAATTCCCTCGATTCCCAAATTTGCTCGAAGTTCAATCAGCTGTTACCACCAGTTCAACGTAATGGCTGACGTCCGCTTTGGACACGTCAAAAACCAAAGTTTTTTCATGTTTTCTTTCTTAAAAGCCCCGTAAGGCGATGTTTTTTTAAAGAAGCGGAATCTATGCAGTATTTTCATGGTTAATAAAAAAGTGCACCTTCACCGTATTTTATCTGACAGCCGAACTACTTAAATCTTCTTAGAGATATCAAGAAATATGCAAAAGAATGTGTTCTAAAGTTTTTGCAAACACACGATACGGTTCGAGTCAACGAGCGGTCGAAAGAGTATCTTTCACATACAGCGTCGACACTTCAAGGATCCATTCTCCCTTAAGACTTCGGTTCTTGACCGTTTTCAACTGATTTATCGGTTATTTTATTTCCAACTTCGGGCTTACGGTCGTTACGTGACGTGAAAAAGATTTTTTCCCGTGCTGTTACAACCCGTCGGTTCGAGACGATAGGCGTATATGATACATGCGTGAATGAAGCTGGAGATTATATTTCTATATATTCGGTCTTGGAAATTTTCGTTTTTACGACCAAGCACCGCCTAATTGGAAACGAGATTTTCGTCTCGCCATAAATGCGGGTGTAGGAAATTCCACGCCAAATCGACCAATGCCAGCGGAGTCTTTGATTGCTTAATCGCTCATTTTTATTGCTTTCTCTTCAATGAAGGGCTCCCAGCATGTAAGCTTTTTTGTTCATGCATTCTCGATCAGAATTTTCGAAGTACTTTCACTGTAAGCATATTCACGCATCTTAGAAATTTGCCATTTCAAAATTCATATGCACTCGACTGATGCAACTTTTCAATCAAAATTTCAAATGTTTAGAAACTTTTGACTTTGAAAGTTATTCATAATTCTTCGTTCTCTATAAAACGCTCAAACTTCAGGTCAAATTCGTGAACGAGTAAGTTTAATGGCAATTCAATGTCATCGTTATTATATTCGTAGCAGAGCTTTTATATCTATACGACAACAAAAGCTCAGTGAATCAGAGCGAAGACTATTATTATCGCATAGAGGTTCATTCTCGGATCCATTATTGGATTCCGAAATTCCCATCTCGCGTAAACTTTAAAAGCAACAGTGAACTCACTCTCGTTTCTAAATGAGCTTGTTTCCTCGAACCTAAGAAAATATACATCATGGGATAAGTTTAACCGCCGCACTCACACTCTCGCCCGTAGATTTGATTCTCGGTACGAGACTCGCGAGTGAATAAATCATTGATGATTCGTATTATCCGGAAGTCGCGCGGGGATCAAGAGCTGCCTTAGTGGCTGGTATGCTTTCGAACGACGACTTAATATTGAACGAAGCACATTCATGAGAGCCCGATCGACCAACTCGAATTTTTATTCCGGTATAAAAGGTCTTTGAAACTTTCAAGACTCGAGCACGTTAATTATCTCAATCGATTTGACGAGTACTGAAAATAGATGAGGATCCCTTTAGATCCACTTTTTCTGAGGATTTTGTGCTGTGAAAAGACTTGCCAATTGAACAAAAGGAACAATATCGGTTGCAATAAAAATATTTGTATGAAAAAATCATGGAAATCAGCGTTGAATTATATGAAATTATATGAAAATTTGTCCTTTGGAATAAATTTGGAAAAATCACGCTCCGAGTCATACGGAATATTTTTCCGGAGCGAAGTAGTACGTACATTTTTGCATCAATGGAAAATAGCACGCACTCGAATCGCTCGAGAAACTGAGAGGGGTACAGAAGGAGCGTCAAGAATATCTTCACTGTGGCGCGACACGAGACTCTCTCTTTCTCCTCTTTTCCAGTGTAATGCACTGCTTTTATTCTCGCGCCTCCGGGGCTCTCTCATCCGCGAGTATATACGTTAAATATAGAGTCGCGGGTCTCGCACTCTGGGCTAATCTTAGAAGCGCGTCAGCTGACTCTTCATCGCAAGGGTTCTCGTGCCTTCTCGCATCTTGTCGACTTATCGATATTGCCAATCGAATATTATACACGTCATACACGAAGAGAGGAGAACAGCCCCTCGAGCCAATAGCAGGAGGGAGGTTCGTGCTAATTTAAAAATTTTATACGAGCCCGTTACTCAACGTTGAAAACCTCAGTGATGATGTATGGGATTACATTTTTGTGGTGATTGATTTTTCTCGTGCAACGATCCAGAGGCTGCGACGAATTTATGAAGAAACGTTTCGGGGATTCTGACACAGCTTACGTGATTTTGAAAAGTTGTTAAATTACTTGAGTCATTCTGTAATTTAGTCTCGAAGCAAAACAGAATTGAGATGCGAATCAAATTTTCATGACTATTTTTGTCCGTGGCTTCGTAATGAAAAGGAAGCCTGTATTCGATTCCGCATTCGTTATCATTAAAACATGAAAATAGAAGCGAAACTTTTGGTGAGCGTTCTCTGGCGCTATTCCCTTCCAAAAGGACCGGAAACACACGAGAAATTCTGATATTTTTGTACTCCGTGTTTATTTTATTTCTCATCCTCCAACCGAGTGGATCGGAAACACAGTTTTCTTACACGCGGCTCAAGATCAAGGCGGCGTGGAACACCCTGTGAGTGACACGAGAAAGAAAATTTGCTGGTCGCACGAGAAAGAAAATTTGCACCGTTTTGGAGGAAAGTGGTGGGAATGGAGTTTGAAGGAGTTCGTAAATATTGGAGCACACAAAACGGTGCAATTAAAAGTGGAATGGAGAGACCATCGTAAATTCTCATTAAGAAGACAGACGCTAATAACTCAAACAAGAAAATGCAATTCTAGCCAAATCAAGGGAATTGACGTTGAATAATCATCTCCGTTTTGATGACCGTCCCATATATTAATACTAAGCACATTTTTATTCGTACAAAAAAATCGAAGTGCGACACGCGGCATGATTGATGTGGGTGACTTGGGACTATCCCTCTTCCAAAGCTATAAAACCCTCAACTCCTTTTACCCTCCTTTTTATTGTAATTTGAAACTTCTCGGAGGTTCACCCCGGAGTAGATTCGTGTCCATGACCCAGATTATCAACGACGTATCGAATCTTCCTTGCAGACTACGTTAGAGATTCTATACAAGAATCTTTAATCTACAAACCCCCTTAAAATAGTGACTGATGGTTTATACGAAATGGAAAAAAATCAACTCCAGCTGTAAACAAAAACGAGATCCAAAATGTTGAGTGCAAACATTCTCATCGTTTATTCTCATCGTTTAAAAAGCATATGCGTTTTATGAAAAATGTCGAGCTTTTCATTCTCGGAAAATATATTTCGCGAGAACGGAGATGCGGAAATGAAAGGAAATGGACGTGAACGGGTTTTGCGAGACAGTTGATAGGTTTGCTACTATATTGCGTCAATGCCTTGGTTCAGTGCCGGTTCCGTGCGAACTCTGCCACGCGGAGACGTCGAAGAGACGAAATGCCATTTTCAAGAATGAAATAAAATACAAGTAAACTCGTGTTAGTACCCCATAAATATAGGGGGATTTATAAAAATCTATAAACTGGAGATAGCCATGTTCGGGACTAAACGACAGCAAGAATGCCGAGCTATTTTGAAACTTCCAGTAAGCATTGAGCAGGAATAGTATCCAGATGCATGGGAATCGATGAAAAGAGAATCATGAAGCCACAAAATATTTTATTTATTTCCTAGAATCGAATGCTATCAAATGATTCGTTTTGATAGCAGCCTGACTCTGAAATGGTTGAAGCACAGAGAACAGAGCGGACGAGAGGACGAAAACGAGGCTCACTAAAGTTGGCTGCAGCTGTAAATCTCTCGATTTCATTCCCCAAGACTGCAGCGATCGGTATATTCGAAAGGAAAGTTTGTTTATTCTTATGTAAGGTTCTCGAGTATCTGCGGGGCACATACAAATATTCTATATAGTTTTTTTCATAGTAGATTGTATGTTGCTATACATCCTTCCTACCAAGATTCTGAAGCACCTTTCCAGACGTGACATGGTTGTCGAACCTGCTCGAGATCGTAATTTCGTCAAATTCGATTGTAGCCAAGCCACGTCGCCTGTGTTTGCTCAGCTTCGATGTCATCAACGGTTCGTTCCACGTATCGCTTCAGGTCTGTTTTATTTCGCTTGATCGTTAATTACTTCTGATAAAAGATACACCGACGATGATTGAGCGTTCAGTGTGCTGTTAGCGAGCGTGATAGCTGTTTAGTTTTTCGAAAAGATAGCGTTTAAATGCTTTCAGAAACGTGAAGATTCGTCGGCAGGATTGATCGAATCTTGATCAAGGACTAACGATTGCCTGGGAATATTGAAAGTTCGAAGTTAACTTTCAACACACACATTGTTAAACAGCAAACCTGCGACCTGAAGTCTCTCGAGTTTCTTGACCGCGGTGACCCATTTTTTAAAAACGTCAGTCGAGTGATCAACGAAGAGAGTAGGCGCGATCACGGTTATGGAAAAAGCAGGCCTGAGAGCGTCTCATTGTGTCATTTTTCACGCTCCATAAATAACGTCCCATAACGATAAGGATGCAACAGCACGGCAAGAGTCTCTTGCATGGCACACGGGTTCCATACATCATGCCGACATAACTCAATTTCCCTTTTTCCCTTCGCTTCTTTGATAAACTCATTATGAGTCTGTATGATCGAGAGACTATAAGCGACAAAGGATTTTTTACTTCTCGCGTCAGTTGAATGGACCGGCGTTTGCTTCGCGACTAATAGAGCCAGGTTAACTCGTTTGGGTTAGGAGGCAATGAAAAATCGTGAAAACCGCAGATTATACAAAAGAAGGAGAAACGCGACGCGGGAGGCCTCGATATCAACGATAATAAGGTTTTCGAAACTTTTTTTCCAACGTGGGCGAGCACGCAGAATCGTTTGAATAATTCTGCGGTTTAAATGCGAGAAAGAATTGTCGAAGAGCGTCTCGGAGGTCTCAGACTCCATGCTGTCACACGGTTAATGCTATCGATAGAGGAACGTCCGGTTTATCAAATGGGCTTGGGAAGGCACTCTCAAAAATGACAATACTCAAGTTTTTACTTAACAACTTTAATATAAGTAGAATAAAATTACTGAATGGAAATAGTTGTGTAGCGAGTACATGGAGAAAACGGATTCGTTTTTTATAGTGAGGAATAAATTATTTTTCAAGAATTTTCAATGTACTTAGGCATCGAATACAAACAGCACAGTATTTTTTGAATTTTCCTATTTTTTGTTCCTTGAATTATAAACAGCTTTATGTGGATAGCAAAAAGTGATGCACGTGAGAACTATATTTCGTTTTATTGTCGAGTCTTATTCATCATTTCAGACTAGCACTTACTGATAAGTGGAAATGTATTGTAAATCGCAAATTTTCACTGTCAGCACAGTGATTTCTATGATAAATACACGAATATACACCGAATACGTGTGACATTTAACAATAGTTTTTTTTCAGGGTTGCTCGAACGCACTTTACAATATAAACATTTAAAGTGACTGAAAACATTTTTTACTAATCTTATTGAGAAAAACACTCTTGAGTTTTTTCAGTAAAAAGTTTGGGTATTGGTCTTTTTACTATAGTGGATAGAACAATTTTTATTACTGCTCTTCGAATGAATGCTGCAATCCAGTACGCATACACTGTCCCCGAGATACTATATTCCTAGTACCTTCCTCTAGAATTTTCGGTCTCGTTTTCTCCGTGTATAATTTCCGATGATAAATCGACGGATTAACTTGATTTTCATTTAAATAGTTTTTCCATTGAGTTTACTCTCAATTATGTCTATTTCCGTTTTTGAGGTTATTTACAAGTTTCCGATAACTCAAAATCCGTCGAAGGAGCAAATGACATCGAGGAAGAAAATTTACATCGAATGTCGATATATACAGTGATCTCGACTCTGCTGTTCCTCTTTTATCTCTCGATGGTGGCCGTTCGCGATAGATCGCTCGGAGCTTTATGTCGCTCCTGGTCAGTCGTAAATGCTTTAGCATTTATTCGAGACCAGGATATAACCTCGGTGTTATGGTGGTAGATTGCACTGGTGGGTGTACACAAGTGCTCGCTCCGAACAATACATATATAAGCTTCGTTCGACTATTTAGTATTCCCATTTACTATGTGGCCTGATCCCCAGCTGAATACAGCGGGTTCTCGTATCCCCATCGATTATGTCTCTATTTTCTCTCCACTAGTCTGTTTATCTCGTTCATCTTTAATTCCTGACCGAATTCAATTAATTTTGACTGGAACGCCGAGCGTTCTAGCTGCGGTAGAAATATGGCGAGTCCATTATGCTGTTTTATATAAAGATCGATATAAATATGGCATGAAGATTATTTATGGAGAAGTGAATGGGCTTTTTTTTAAATCAAACGACAAAAACAAATTCAATTGGAAACTTTTTTCTTGCTATTCGTTCGAAAGGTGATTTTCATTAAAAAAAAAGCACGCCTAGCAGCCGCGTATTTCATGCACAGCTGTACCGATAGATTTGGCCAATTTTTCGTGACTTGCTTGTTCCGAGTGATCGATCTCGTATCTTAAATCACAGAAAAGTGATCGTCAAAAAAATTGCTGAAATCCGAGTCGTATATTCCAGACAATGTCGACGAGGCTCGTTCTTCGATTGCTCTCCGGTTTTGGCACTCACGGAAATTGAATGAGAAACGATAAAATATTGTGGAAATTGAATTTACGATTCAAAAGGATTAGGGATCGTTCTGCTCGTGGTAAAATACATTTCATCGATAAGTGTATGAGAAAAATATAAACGTGTCAATGTGATTGTACAAAGGAAGATTTATTTTTTCGTTGAGGTGAGGTTAGCTCGGTTCGGTAGTTATCTCATCGCGTAGCATGTTTTTAGGTCATCCCAGCTCTTATTTTCTGCCAGCAATGTTGCTATGCGCCTATTTTTCAGTATGGATATAACTTCAGGGCGTTTACTGCATCGGCCAGTAGCAGCATATCGAAGCAAAATATCTGCCAACTCGATAAATGGAAGTTATATTACATATGGAAAGAACATAAAAACAGGGTACGAGATTGAAAATTTGGTAGAACTTTCGGTGCAACGTCGACTGTTCCTTCGTCAGTTTTGTCTTAGCTGATCTTCTATCTGATGACCCAGAACGATAATAAAATCGTTTGTCTTCTGTCAATTTTCTCTGACCTCATCTCTTCGTTCTTCCTCGTCCTCTTTCTAATTCTCTGTTTATATCTACGTATTAGACATTCAACTTCATCGTGCAGCAAGAAATTCCAGAGCGTGCAATTAGATAAAGCTCCAGAGGTCTTGTTCACGGTCTGCTCTCTCGATTGTGTTCTTCATCTCTATCTTCCTCGGCGTCTGGATCTATGATAACGCATTAAAAACTTTTCATCGCGTTCCCCAAAATATAATTAACCTCTCAAAGAGGAGAAGAAACAGAGACAGAGAAGTCTGCTTCGAGTCGGTCGTATTGTTTCATGATTGTGCATTCCATGGGAAGAAAACGACACTCTCCCCATGGTTTTTTACTGTTCGAGCCTTCGTCCCATCATCGTCCCTTGATTGCTCGAAATTTCATGAGCTTTGCAGCAATTAGAGCAACGGACTTTTAATATATTCCAAGCTCGAGTAAAATTGAAACGCGAGAGTTCATCCGCGGCCATTTAAATTGCCACCTTCGAGACAGAATACTCCGCAAAATTCGACGACTCCCCAGAAAAAACTGCAATAAAAGTGTGTGCCGATGTTAACCATCGACGCACAGTCGATCCAGTCAATTTCCTATTGAAAATTTCATACGAATACATTAACTCGTGATCACTCGATGTTGATAGCTCCCGTTCATTTTTTACGTTTTTATAGAGAGGATATTATTCTCCTGCCAGAGGACTGTCACTGAGACGATGGCCATTAGATCTACTGCCGCCATCATTTTTTAAGGGTTAGAAATGCTCGGAGCGCATGGTCCATGTCATTGTGACATCCGCATCTGTATACACGTATATTCCCATACACATAAGCATATTAAAATACACTGATAGACCTACATCGTGGGGCAAAGATTGATCGAATCTAATTCTCGTGTGTCAGTAGTCGGCTATGAGTCCGAACATAAACGAGCACTTCGATCCGGATGAGACGATAAACGGAGATGCTCCCTGGCCGGAGCGCGGCACACATGAAAGTGGATCTAGCGTGTACGGAGAAAAAAGGTCGTATCTTGGACAAGTTGATTCGTAGAGTGATGGATTTGCGCCGTTTCGTTGGCCACCGGACGACGCGGACCTCATCTTCCATCGTGTCTATATGTATAGTTTGAATGAAGATGTGCCACCAATGGCATTTCCGGAGGCAAGCGGTGAAGGTCCCCATGTACGTTCTCCCACCGACTGTTTAGCCTCTTCCAGGTACTCGAACGACCTGTTTATTGTTTCAATTTCGTCTTTTCGTATAAAAACGAATAGATAGGAGCTTAAGGTGGTTCCTCCACGAGATAGTTAAATTAGGAAATTATTTAAATTTGGCATACGTATTGTTTAACATATGAACAAGACCTCTATAAAATTTCAACAAGTTTCACCATCCCGAACCCGAGATATATGCGTAATTGAAGTTGACTCAATTAACACGTAACATATGGACCATGCATAGGCAAACAGCACATTATTGATTCTACCGCTAATACTAAAATTAGGAAATTTATAAAAAACGAGGAGAAGCTAGAGCAGGATATCACAGATATTGTGAAAAAAATCAAGGTGATTGACCATCTAGTTTGGCAGACATAGTCTCGAGAAGTACGAAGGTTTAGGCTCCGTACGATATATTTTCCAAGCGAACAAGCGAATGTCGTCTGTATAGGCAACCTTTTCTGTGTGTTGAAGCGTAGCCTGGATAGTTCCGTCAAAAAATTTACTCGCGATGTCAGATCAAAAATACTTTTAGAATAAATTTTACGAAAGCAAATGATATTTGTACTATATCTGCTGGCACCGAGTACGTATATCTTTACAAAGTTAATGATTACGATCCGAACGAATTATCAACCCTTTTAATACGCAGACGGTACATAACTTTTGGTTGGGGCTGTCGCAGGGGATCGGCCTTAAGGATTTTAAAACTGTTCTAAGATTTGGTCATGCGAATGCACACACACGCTGCACATGTGTACGCACAGACACACATGCGAGGGATTTCGATGATGTTATTCTACCCGACCTGCATAGATGGGCGAGATAGAACGCGTGCCCGAGTCGAGTTTACCGCCTGAGCTTTCGAATGACAGACACACACGTGAGCCGAAAGTCCTTTCTTACCGCCATCTTCTCGTCATTGACGTTCATACATGTACGGGGTGTCCATTTTTATGAAAAAAATCTTGTGTCACTGGTTGTATTCACCAAAATAATGACATTGATGAAAAACGTTTTTATTCAACAAGGAATTGCATTGAAAATATCCAGAATGCTTTATTCTTGGTATCTTATTGACATGGAATCGCACTGATTTCGAGCATGGGATAGAAAAACTGCTGCACGGAATATACAAAAATTTTCTCCTCCGATAACAAGAAAAGTTCGTTCAAAGTGAATTTTCTTCCTCATTCGTTTCTCTATTGTTAACGTTAAATCCACCAAAAAGATTGGATGTCGCGTAGAAGAAAAGAACACCGTGTACATCCTCCATGTACGTGCATTTATGCAGCATGAGGTTTACTTTCGGCTCTCGTAGAAGATGAACAAAAGTATCCCGAGAGATACGACATCGTGCGAACACGTGCAAGTCTCTAGTGCATCTCTCGGCACGATATGAGGGTAAAGCGACTTGTAAAATATTCCAACATTGAGAAAAATCCGCGATCTATACACGTGTATAAATTTCTAAGTACATAACTCGCTGTTCTATACTTTTTTTCCCACAGAACCGAGACTTCCTATTCTGTTATAAAATGTTCGATACACACACATTTACTATCGCTTATATTTTCTTACGTTATAAATGGATTATTACATTTCACGTTACACAATAAGTCATGAAGCACCGTAACGCGCGTATCTCCCCGGGAAAAGGAAAAAATTTATTTCAATTGTTTGTGCAATATCCAGTTTTATACTGCGACGTCGAAAAGTCATATCAACTTCCCCAGCTCCTCGTGTGCACACTGAACAATATAAATACGAATATAATCGTCATTGATAATCTTCTCTTTCGAGGCTTTCGATTTCTCTTCTTCATCACATTTTCGTTTTGCGAAGTCATCACACACAGACCTTATCCGAAATCCTTCAGATATGGTTTCCCTTTTCACTTTCACTAAATCGCGGACGTGTCCAGCGATCCTCCCTATCTTTCCTCCTTGCCTTTTCCGACTCTCTTTCCTTGCCGGAATAATCCTCTGGGCAAATATTTGTCCACGTTCCCTGGGACATCCGGTTAAGTCCACAGTGTGGCGCCCTCTGCGCTCCGATATCCGCTCGTAGTGGGGAAATCATTATTCTTATGTCATTTGCAAATGCTTTCGGAAACTAAAACAAAGCGTTCGAATGATCGCAGTTGAACGCGAATGCGATTATTTGAGGTAAATAATTTTCACATCAGATGGAACGAAGCACACGTTCATGGAAAAATCATGGCTAAAATTGCGGTAGAATAACAAAAGACAAACCGAAGTTTTTTTCTTCGTTTTCTTCGGTTCGGTTTTTCTCATATGCTGAGCAAAGAGCAATCTTGAGCGAGGACAAAATGAAGAACTATTGATAAGAGAATAGCCACTTTACTCTCTTTTTTTAAAAAAAGTGGTTCGCGTCGGTTCCTTGAAAACAGCCAGCCTCCCAGTTTTCGCTAGCAGCCAACTTCGTTTAATTGTCTTAATCTCAAAAGCTGGGAGGTTATAGGAAAATTGAAAATTTTCCGTCGCGATCACACATCCATTGTGACTTCCCCTAGTTTCATCCGCACGGTCGAAGCGATTTCCAAGTATCCGCAAAGGCGACTAAAAGTTGACAAAAAAAGTCTCGGAGGCTGGATTACGACCCGCGGTGCTAAAAGCTTGGAGAACATTCGCTCGACGACACGACTATAAATATGTTCTCTCCTCTGGATCTCTCGTAACGTACGAGAGGAAAAGCAGAAAAGAGGTAGGCGCATATAGAAGGAATTGTAAAGAGAAAGAGAGATAGAAAGAGGCCGAGAGAGAGAAAGCGAGAGTGAGGGTCTATTCGCACTTGGAGTTGTACACGCGCACGAGTCAGGCCTCTTTGCCGCTCTCGCATTGCTCGCTTTCGTTTCATCCAGGTTCTTTGCTTCGCGTATTTTGTGCCTGTAAATTTGTGACTGCAGCCTCAAACGTTGAGGACGTGAAAAATTCGTGGACCAGACGAAAAACGAAGATGATGTGTCGTGAGGGTTTCAGTTTCACGATCACGACAGTTATACAGCATCCACTTGGTATTAAGCGTGCACTAGACCCCTCCTGTTCTCACGAAATCCTTTCACCGAGTCAAGCCATATTGAGGGACGCACTACCAACATTTTTCATTGCCAGTAAAAAATACTGAAAAAGAAAATGATTTCATGAGAACTTTGTTCTGACACCGAGTTCTGACTGAAAATAATCGATTCCATGAGATTGCAAATACATTTTCGAACGTTCTCGTCTGCTGAAAATAACGGAGGACAAAATATTTCGCACCTGATGACAGATGACGGCGTTCCGTTGTGAAAAAAATCCAAGATCTGTGAGCATAGTTTATGGTAATAATGGAGACGAGGAGAACGCGAGAATGGAGAAAGGTGAAAGGGGCGAGAGGAAGACGAGTGCCAGCGTCCAACAGAGAACGCCGCTGGTGTTTGACGTTCGTGTTTTCCATTGGGTAGCACAACGAACAGTCACCAGCAGCAGAGAGCACTATCATGAAAGCGAGGGAGGCCAGGCGTAATCTCGGTGTGAATTGGCCTTGGAATGGAAGCCTCCGCAACGGACAGACTACAGAGGGAAAGCGAGAGGGCATTTTGCGATTCAAAAGCAAGAGAGAGAGAGAGAGAGGGAGTTGAGAGTAGAAAGCGAATATGTGACATGGAAGGGTAGACATGAGAGGCCGAGCTCTAGGAAAAGGACAATTAAACGTGCGAGAATTCGATCGATCGAATCAGCGAACCACACAGCTCACCCGGAGCTGGGGATGTGTCCACAACTGTTCGTTAACTCGCGGTTTCAAAGCCGTCGCAAAAAAATAGTCATAGGCATCATAGGTACTCGAAACTCACGCCAGTTGAAATGGAATTTTTGTTAAGCCCGTGAAATTCATTCCTTTTTCCGGTGCTTGCTATCCAAATGTGAGCAAAAAAACTGATGTTTTGGATTTTTCAATCTTTCACTGTTCATCGAGTGAATACCTAAAAATGTCTCTATCACTGTGATGAATATTTCGAGCTAAATCACTTTAGCTGCGTAGATCGATGCTTCAAATTATGAAATGGAATAACTCAGTCACATTTCCGGATTCAAAAAACTCTGCGATCCCTAAGAAATTGCTGAAAGCCCTTTACATCATACCAAACCCACAATTTGTCATTCATCGTCGCGCAACCGTTCCGTTTCGATGATTACAATGCTGCTGGTAAATATACGGTCGTTCAACGTTACGACATACGAGCCTCTTGAGATATTGATTCGTTGTTCACGAGGGTTCGAAAGCGACACTCGAGCATATATGCGTAGCGTACAATGTTAGAACGTCCCGTGTTATGATATATTCGTGATGTAGCGCCCCCTTAGTTGACTCTGTCAGCGTGGTATTACAACTTACCTCAAGGCTCATGTTCCATGGCCAAGCGAGTGCAGCACTGGCGCAACTGTATCAAATCATTTGCGTGTGGTCCATGCCTCCCTTCCTGTGGATTCTCCTCCAGCTTCTGGTCACATTAGTGGGTTGAGCTAGCTACTGAGACACCTAGCATTTTAGTGCTCGGTGCTTGGGCCAAGAAAGGGATTGAAAGTGATAACTGAGAGCTGCTGGTAACTGCAAAAATCAAGTCAAGTTCACTCGTTCATTGCTATTGATATTGGGGGTTTCGTGTCAGAAATAAGGACTCCGTTAATTAGTACCAACATTTTCTGATTCAGGGTGGAATGGCACACTGGAAGTTTGCTTCTTGGATTGTCAGCTAAATTATTCAATGATTGGACGAAGTTCGCTTGATGAAAAAACGATAGTTGAACTATACAATCGTGCACGTGACTGTTTTTTGACAGCTTCCAATTTGAGGTTCTTCATCATCGACCGTATCCATACTACAATCTACTGTTTTATTCGATTCTGATGTAGCACTGCATCGAATTTGTACTGATGAAGTTAAATCAAGATTTGAATTTAATGTTCTGATTTCACAAGGTTGAAACATCGCAGTGCGGAGCATCAATGTCAAGGGTAATCCAGACTTAACGATCTCAGGTGTTTTAAATCATTCTATTTCCGGTCTAATTGATCCCGTTAGACTCCAATTCATGTGAAATGGTGAGTCGAAGTGAAGTAACAATCTGTTCTAGCTGCACGAGCAGCGATTTCGAAAGAAATTCATGCCCAGAGGGCGAATGCAGCGGCTCTGAATTCTCTAACCAGCTACTGCAACCGAATACACCTGTTCCGATGTATTATATCGTAGGCAACCCCTGTTCGCAAGACAAACGGAGAACTCTCATGTGTGGGTGTGTTTGTGTGAACGAACGGTGCAGCTTCCTGTGTTGGCCTGAACACGTCCTGCGGGAACTCGTGCTGGAATCGATAGCTGCACATGCGCAAACGGATTTTGCCTCGCTCTGTCAGTCTCTCTCTCTCTCTCCATCGCTCTTTTTCTCTCTCGCTCTCTCATTTCTTTCGTCCTCTCTCACGCTCCCTATTTCTACGCTCGGTTGTACGATGAATCGCGCGAGCGCGATGGGACGCTAGTAGAGAGGGCGAGAAACTTTGGACCGAGAGAGAAAGCAAGAGGACGTGGTGCTGGTTGAGGGCTCCACGCTGAATCCCTCGCGGGACAGCATCCAGTATTCGGCCGAGCTACGATCGGCCGCGAGGGTTACTGACCGTCCATGGTGTATTTCTGATTAACTCTTTTTTTTAAACTCACTATGCGGCGAAACGACGTCTGGACTTGATGCGAGCCAATCAAACATTAGCAACATTTGCACTGATAATACGAAAGATCGAAGGACAACTTCATGAGTGAATTTTCGTCGTTTTCGTCGTGATTAATAAATCTCATTTCACCGTCGCAATGTCAAACGAAGGTTATTATTATTCATTGCAATCTGTACTTGATCGATTAACGCAGAAAAATGTGACGTCGAAAGTTCGCGAGTGGCAAAACAAAAATGTTTCTCAACACTCGGTTACGTTCGTCTAAAAAAATACGATCTCGACGGCACACGAGCAACGAATCAGAGTCAATAGCCGTGCGCGGCATCGTTCAAACCTGGAAACAGCGGTGAAATATTATGTCAATTTCTATAAACACTTCTAGTGAGCTGGAAGAACGTCGGGATTTCTGCTCCCGTGATCCTCCGGACCATAAACTAAGCTTTTTTATAACTTTTGTAAGAGACTAAAAGAGAAGAAGAAGAGTAAGAATAAAAAATTGCTGGGAAATTAATGACAGTGGAAATAAGTGGAAAACGACGTCGTTCGGAGCTCAATTCCAAGAGATAACCTCGACCAGTACTTCGGGGTCTTTACGGGCAGGCTATATTCGTACGAGAATAGTTTCTACTCCGCTTCGATGCCCACGAGACTTTTGGGCGCGCTAATATGTTTCACTGAAATACATACGCGAATGTTAACATTCTGGAAAATAGAAATCCTCTGAAAAAACATCCATCCACTAAATGAAAGTCGAAGATTGAAATCCAGAAAAGTATCTTTTTCGAATATTACTCTACAAGGCTCTTGCTATAATCAAAGATTTTTTAGTTGTATGCCAGCTAAACTCGGAGTGTCCGTCCGACAATACATTCGTCGGTTAGAACGTTAAAGAATATTCGGTGCAATCGATATCATGCGAAGCACGGGGTTGATTGAAAGGGAACAAACAAAAAAGTGATCACCGGAAGTACCCGGGAATACGGTGCGAACCGCTACCTCGTCAACGAAAATGGACAGGTTATTTCGTTGGAAGAGTCACAAAGTTCACGACGAAGTGAGTATACGTAGTACTTTTAGATACCTCGAAATTTACAGGTAAATGAGCAATCTGTACATAGCACGAATTCGTTCTTCGACTCGTGCTCTTATTTATACACGATTATGCTAATGGGTTCAGCCCCAGATGGCTTGGACAAATTGTTTTCCCACGAGAATTCGAAAAGTCGGTTTACACTCGCTGGTCACAGAAACCGAAGGATTTAGCGCTCTGAACTTTGTAGGTTTTAAGCCGATAAGAGAAAAGCTCTCAGTGTGCCAGTAACCTTTTCAGCAAAAGCGTGTCGACAGCTGCAGTATGCAAGAACGCTTAAAAGGTGAAACGATTTGAAGGAAATAACGAAATACGGAATATTGTATGAAGCTGTGGTTTGAGGCACCTGGTTGGTCCATATTTTAATCGGAAGTTGCTTCCGAAAGTGCTGACCCATTCTCTCAGAATCGTGAATAATATCGATGGCAATGAACCAAGAAATTCATTAGATTTTTGTGAGAAAGAGTTATTGAAATTCAAGGCGGCACTCGAAGGCATCGGGTACCCTGTGATTGGGGCTTATTGGATTTCGTTATTATCCCATTTTCGGCTCAAGCAAATTTATTCAAGTTTAACTAGCTGTTAAATCTCGACACTCGATAAAAGTGAGATTTAATGGCAGTGGGCAACTGAATTTCACGAAAATGGGTCAATTGTACTGCTTGGAAACTACAATAATAGCCAATGAATTTCAGTTTTTCACGTTCAAATGAATTTCGAATCGATCCTCAGCACGAAAATACACCGAGATACACACTTTTACGAGGAGCTTCCCCTGCTGTACTCGGTCGTGAATCACTTCTTCCATGTGTTATTTTCTGCTTTATGTAAGGGAGAAGGGTGTGCATGGAGAAATCCCTTGTTGACTGTGGGGGATGATTTTCCGAGGTTCTTGGAGCGCATCGACGTAAAAATTCGTTGCGCCACAATAAGGAGTTATTTTTTTTTTATGTCTTCTCAAAAATGTTGCTTCCACATCGTTCTGCGGTCGCATATTCACAAAAACGACTAATAATCCATTGTGAGATCTCACATAACAGGCAACGGTTACAAATGTCAAGGAGTTTTATTCCCAAAGGGCAGTTTCAAGAGAGGGTGAAAAAATTTGACGATTCCTGCAAGCAGGCTCTTTTGAGTGTAACCGTCAACGATTAATTATGAACGAGCAGTATCCACTGAGCTCAAAGCTCTTTTGGAAGCTTATATACACAGTTCGAAAACAAGAGGATAAGGAATTAGGAAATTCTCTGTGGTACATAAAAGAAAGGGGCCAAATAGAATGAAAAATTCATCACGCTTGCTCTTGTACCTCCCTGTGAATCAACATCGTTTCAAGGAGATCTCGGTCACTCAATTCGGATGACAACCATAAACGAACTGGTTTTCAATGAAGATGCTGGTGTCGCCAGGTGGGCAGTAAACTTCGACATCGAAATTGGGTATTAATTATCCAATATCCATTAAAATGCCAAGTCATTAAAATTTGATCACGGAGTATTTATTAATGACATTTTCGCAATAAATAAACGGTAATTGGAATAAGTGAGAGTGGCCACGTAAATGAATTCCGCACAGTAAGTTTGTGTTCGATGTTGGGGGTCTCTAATAAGGACGCAGGTATTTCTGGCGCTAGTGAAGGACACCTATCGTTGGAGAAGGTCGTACGTTATTCAACCCTTGTTTACCGTAACCTCTGAAACGTGACAAGGGAGAAATAGCGAGTGAAGCGAGCAAGGAAACAATATCGCGAGAGCAAACAAGCATTTCGTGAGCAAACGTGTGGAAAATTTGTCGACAAGAGCAATTCGATCAGAATCCTTGAAGCGAAAAGTTTCGTTGGTTTCCACGTTTGAACCCATAGAAATAGGAATTCCATTGATTCGTACAAGCACCCTGTCACTCCGAAAATTCGATAGGATGCTGGAAAAAAAGTGGCAAATTTGATTTGAACTTGATCGATGATGGCTAGCTGTCCAAGGTCCAATCAATCGTGCCAATCGACACGATTAGAAAAGCTACGTTTCCAAACCTCCGTCTCTGTTCGGTAATAACATCGAGCAACAGTTACGGTTTTCAATCGAACCTACATATTGGCCTGACACCACTCTCTGCCTCGTACGTGGCAACGGTAGATAACGGTTCCACACGAGTTTCGTGTTACCAGGAAGAGCGAAGAGTGAGTTTATCCGTTTTACGGATCTAATTGTTGAGTCTGCTGAATCGCGATGTTATAGTTCCGCTGCTGCGTTGATGGCCCAGTCTGCCTATTATACACAGACTTTGTAGTTTGGCTTCATGCTTCATCTCGCCGTATATCGTTACACTCCCACACGACCCGGAATACACGTATTCTCCGATGAACTTGGTTGGATGAAACGCACGTTGCTTTCCTCTGAAACCACTATGTGGGAGATTGCACATGCTGTAATGTTGCTTCTAATATATCCTTATGTAGGTCTTTATATCCACCCACACAATTACGATTTAAGGTGTCTGCATGCAGGTAGTCTGTGTGCGCTGAGCGTCCCATCTGAGCTGAATGGGCTGAAGTGCGTTAGGTTTGTTTGAATTGAGGTGCAAAGCTTCGTAGCAGCTGAGTCGTATGGAACCTTATTAAGTGAATGTATTGGTAGAATACGTGTATATATTTGGCACGAAGCTGATGCTGCTGCTGCAGTTCTTGATTTGTATAACTTGTACGGTTTCGTGCAAAAGTAACCGGAAGACGAGCCGTCCCAACGTGCTTGTCTCGAGTTCACGTTCCTATTTTCGTTCTCTTGTATTAATAAAAGACACAATTGTTGTTGAGAGAACGTAGATGTGCATGTATCCATTTCCTTGAACAAAATGCAGACTCGTGGGTGGCCACGGAACGAGCGAACTGAGCCCAGCAAGCACAACAACCTTCCAGCCGTTTGTTGCATTCGGTGTTTTGCTTCAGTAGTTCTTTTGCTACGCGGTACCGACAAGTTCGAGGCACGTGACTCCATGAATATTTCATATGCAATGGGAATTATGAACGAAACTCTGGCTGCATTATGCTTCGTTGCTGACACCTTGTGCTTTATGCCACACGTCTTATCCCACGTGCCGAAATACTTGCTATGCCACCAAAGTTTTTCCTACGAAAACTCAATTTGCATTTTAAATTGGCGAATTCTCAAGTCCAACAATACAGTCTTTACAAAATATTTGAGGAAAGTTTTTCATTTGGCATTTATACGCGCGTCACCGCCGCTCACTCGTCGCTCACTGCATACTCGATCCACAGATTCAGTCCAATTCTCACTACCGGTGAAAACGTTTCTGACAATCCTGAGAATGCTTGAATTACGATTCGCATGAACTATTTTTTCATAGCTAGTACACATACGAACGCTCTTTCTACGCAATGTTTTCGTTTTCTCGCTCTCTACACCCCATTCATCAACATTTTCTCGCGCAAACCCCACACAATGTATGCTCACAGGGTCCCTGATAACTGGGTACCGTTTTATCTGTCTCCATTATCATATGATACTTACCAAACATGCCGATATACTTACTCCTTTCATATACAAACTGAGCAAACGATGCCTCCGTTTCTATAACGCCACATGGATTTTATGGATCTTTCTATAAAGCCCCGGTGGTACAGCGATCGTTTCCATATTATTTATATCGAAACAAGTTGAGTTGTGACGCTCGGTGGCAGCGTTTTATGTGCCCAAAGTACACATTTCGGTTTACGGTTAACCATCGGTCACAAAGGGTTCCACATAGAGGCTGGTATTATAATAGTTACAGTTGACAGCGCATGCATCGATAAAGAAATCGGAGCCTGGGAGATTTGGTGGTGAAGTCGGTTTACGAAAGCGCTTCGAGTTCTTCCGCAAATATCGAAAATACACGTTTGCGCGCACACACTTTTCATTGTCCTGTCTATTCGAACAGTAGAACTACAAGATCTCTCGCCTTCACACTGCGGTTTCCACTCGCAACAAATTCACTCCTGTAAACCACACGCGCACGCGATCACGATGAGCAGAAAGTGCGAACTCGCATTGAAACTTATTCGTTACAAGTTACGTCGTCGGAGCTAACGAATGCTCCCAGCGGGCGGGGACATTCGAGAACAAATTTACAAGTGAATGCGCAACATATTCCAATCCGAAGTTCGAGTACCCCGGATTGCGAGGAGACAAGAATATGGAAACGGCCCTTCTGTGTGGGGCTCTTCGGCAAACTCCTTTGGACGAGTATCGCATGAGCTCCGAACAAGCCCTTTCTCGTATCACTCCCGAGCATCCCTGAAAACGTTACAAGCCAGTTGCACGCTGGGCTAACTCGCTCTTTGCATTTAACATTACATAATATCTGTGTACATGCCGGTCCCATGCATATATTTGTTCAACTTCGATCGTAGTCAACATTCGCCTTTATATTCGTGTCTCCATGTGGCTCTGTATACGTACACATCGCTAGACATAAGATAAAGTATGTTAAATATAGATCCGTGCGTTAGTCGTGCGGTCACGGATTACGAGCAGATCCTTATTGACTTCCGCCCGAGTACCCGAGTACACACTCCGCTAAGTACTTTGACGGTATGTACGTGTATCTACGGTGCATAGTTAGTATATACGAGGACTCGACTGCACTCCGTACGTAGATTACGCTATATGGACGATCGGCGGAGCGAGCTTGCCGCAGCTAACTTGTTGTAGAGTTTGCATACCTAAAATTTCCACGCATGAGCTAAATCTGTCGAAAGAGCCAATGACACCGAATTAAATATTGCTCCAGCAACTTCGCGGACGGCAAACGATAAATCATGTGGCCTGGGCTTTCTAAGTCTGCTAAATCACCAAAGACTTTAATATTTCGAATGTTTTTTATCTGTTTTTTAGATCTTATCCGTTCGGACGGCAACTTTTTCGATAAAGAAAGTTTTATTGATTTTTAATTGATATCTTATCAAGGGCCGTTTTTACCGGCTGTTTCCCATGTGCTATTACCGCTTTTTATCAGCACACCGAGGTCAATTTTCATGCCGCTTGTTAGAAGAAATCTTTTGGTTGAAAAAACGAAGAGTACGCCCTATTCCAAGCGTATACCGAGATTGGGCACTTATCGGTTTCTCGATTACTCGACTGCATGTGAACGCTTCGAGTTGTACGATCGTGTAACGTCGCCATGGTGCACGGCCCTTTGTGTGAGTGTGAGCTCGCCGCAGCGGGGTCATCGCCATAAGCAAGGCACATGCGACAAGGGTCTTTTCTCTCTCTTTCGTGAGAGCGTGTGAACGAAGATTTGCTTTGATTTTGTCACACTGCTCCGGGCAGCGAGCACACGAAGTCATGTTAGGATTACGTCCGTGGATAGATGCACGTGCAAAGATGCACGAGTGAGGGGAAGGTGTCGCTGATATTGCATTGACAATTTAAGGTAGTTCATTCACGAAATGATTTTCTTAAGAAAATCTTGGAATTTACACAGGGTTTGAATGGGTTGTCGACTGACACGCGTATCAAATTTCAAAGGGTTTGTCATATTGGTTATTGAGACAAACGTGTTTGAATATGAAGAAAAATACACGGGGTCATAGAGACTATGCTTAAAAAATCGTTTATCTTTCTATATAACGAATGAACGCTTTTTACGAAGTTTTTGCACATTTGCTTATTTCGGCATTTTGTTTCTTCTTGGCTTGGGCCATTCCCGTCGTAGCCTTTTATTAACACTTTTTTCTTGATCCATTTCCCTTTGTGTATTACCTTTGCGCTTTCTAAAGCGATTATTTACATGAAAACAGTATTTTATCCAGGGACGAATGAAATTTGGGGTTCGCAGACAGTGATGGATCCTCGATTAATAAATAGCTTGTAATTTCATTCGCCAAAAAATAAGTTGAACAAATTTATTTACAATTTCGGATCAATAACTCTGACATTAATTTAGAGTGATAATATCTTTAATTAGGAAGTAAAAATCGACTCAATTGAGACACCCATAAAGTACGATCCTGCGAGCGTGATCTACCTTAATCCACGATCTTGATTCTCAATTTCCAGCTACTTCCATCCATTTTCAAATATGTTCGCTCCATTTCGAAGTGCCAAATTATGACACTGCTTCGTGGAAGATGTACGATCACTGTGTCCCTGCGAATCAAAACAACCTGACAGCTCTGCGTTGACAGATCATATTTATGTCTTCGCATACATCATCGAGATCCCACAATCGTAATATTACGTTGATAACGCCCGTGTTTCATAGCACTTGATGGGTGCAGACTCTTCGCACGCATGATTGACTGTTCGAGCATGCATATATGTATATATGCAATTATACGAATGCGAAGAGGGACTCGGTGGTGGGGAATCGACCGAGCGAGAGGCGATGACAACTCGCATTATTTACGGCTAATAGGGCTCGAAATGCAAAAGCTCTCCGAGAGCTTATCGTACGCTAAATGTTCTTTTGGTATATATTAAACTTTCAAAATGTGCATAAAACAGCGCAGAATAATTTACTGGGATTAAACGAATCGAAATTGCGTGAAAATTACCGACGTTTTCCATGAACAAATTTCCTCCATATTGAAGAATTCAGGGGGAGTATTGCCTTCCACGGTGTGGTAATACATTTTTTTATTCGTATTGAAATTATTCATACTTGCACCCGTAGTTCGAAGTTTGAATTTAATTATTTATAACCAGCTGCAGGGTGAGCTTTTCAATGCTATTTATAATGGAATATTTTTCAGGTGAGTTTGGAAGGAGAAAATATGAATGGGGAGACTAGGGTTTGAAAGGTTTTTCCTGTTCTCAAAGTAATTGGTATAAAATCAAGAAATATCTTAGCATTTCGGTCAGAGAAGCAACAAAAATCGGATTTAGTAAATGCGGTGGTACACGTCGAAATGCAGCGTGTAGGAAAAAAATAATAAGAGTTTTTCACGAGGCCGTTTCTTCACCCGGAAATTGGCTACTGCATGAGCTCTGGAGAGCAGATTTTGCGCGGACCCGTCAGAAGCACGGAGATGAAGAAAATTGCATTTGCCCGAAGAGGAAGAGAATTTCGTTCATTTTTTTTCTTTCATTTTATTTCGATGAAAGATCCTCGTATAAAGCCGGATTCATACGCGACAATGTTCCCATTGCGTATGATCCACAAATCTGATTATTTCGCTCTCCAGAAAGTGTGCTGAAAATGACAATTGAATACGGAATACCACGAAGAAACTTACATGGAAGATGGAATGAATTATTCAATATTTCCTCTTATTTTTGTTGCAGGGTCTGGACAACGTGAGCTCAGCAACCCTCAGGCCTTTCAATTCCGATATCAACACACCAAGGATCGATTCCTACAGGTTTTCTATGGCGAATCTCGAGGGTGAGTTACACTTTCATAAACAAGAAGTTTCCCCATTCCCATTAGATCGTTCGCTAGGAAGAAAACAGCATAAAAATATTATTACGACCGCGTTTCGTCTCAAAGTCAAATCCAGTTACATTTTTTCAGACGAGAAGAATTAAGGTGGTATGAAAAAAATGACGTTCATGGAGGAAAAATATCGAGTTTTGTTTCATTGCATTATTAAAATTTCGCCATAGTGAAAAATGCTCCATCAAAGGATTCCTCGCTACACGCCATCCATGTTTTTTATCCTGAAATGGAGTCCTTCGCATCGTATCGCAATTTTCTTAAGCACTCAAAATATCTTAAGTTGGGAATGATAAGGCGCGATAGATGTCTCTTCACGTATGTAGGACCTTTTTTTCTCGAAATATCTCATATTTTTCGCGCTCGTGCTTCATCACTGCTCCAGTGACACGGAAAACCAGTCCTACCCCCTAATGCATACTTATGACAACAAGGACGAAGTGCTCGAGGTTTTATTCCCCTTGTATAAGGTTCACAGCGCAGCACATCACACGCACACATACACACACACACACACACACACATACACAGATCCGAATAAACCGACGCGTAAACTTTTATCCGCAGTAAAATATATACACAAAGATGAGAGACGTTTTTCCCTGAATTGGTGAGGCGCAAAATCTTCATCGAGCTGGAAAAAAAGAGCTTTGCCAACTTTGACCGATTTCGGTGGATCACTCAGCCAATTTTTTTCTCCTCCCTTTGTTCCTCCCCCGGTTGATAGATGCCCAGTTTCGCCGCAGATCTCGGAAAAACGAGGCAGCCTCGTCAACTGGCTTTCCATCACGCTTTACCAGTCTCCGCACAGAGACTCGTCTTTTTTGCCAGGAAAAAACGAACGTCGAGTTTCCGGATTTCATTATGTCGACAATTTTTTACGACACTGTACGTGAGCAAAAAAGTTTTGGCTTCCCATTTACCTCTCTCCTCACTCTGTTCTCTTCGACAGGGTGAAACGATTCATCGAGAAGCTGCCTCGATGGTCGGAGCGAATCGTTGGAATCGGGGAAAGCAAAGTCCGTTGGGCAAAATTAATTACCTTTTACTTCAATTTTAAAGCAACGACAGATTTTTTTTCTAACCTTAAACTTTTGTGAGATAATAAAAATTATTCGAATTCGTTTTTCTTCTCCAAATCAACGAATATTTCATTCAACTATTAATGACATTTGGCAACAATCCTCCACCCAATTTTTCAACGGTTAAACGATGATCTCAGGAATTCTGTAACATCAATATTCACACGCTGCCAGTTCCGGATCGTTGGAACTTTATTCAGTTTTTCTATACCTTCTCGCGCGATGCTTTCATTGTGTGATCGTGTAGTCTCCACTTTCCATTCTATCGTGGACGTGCTCGATCTAAACTTCACGAGCGAAAAGCGTGTCTATATTTCGCGATTGGCCCGAGGGTGGTATGAATCGAGAGAGGCGCGATTGTGCACTCGCGGCTCTTATCTACAATCTTCGAACTATAGTTGCCCAGTAAGACTTCTCCCTCCTCGCCCTCTCTTCACTAGTCGCGGAAGAATGCTTTGGCTTTCACGTCGTATCAGTAAATTTATGCGGGGGCGATTCGAACAACGAAGACAACGAGAGGAACCCTCGATATTAATCTATTGCCGCATGCGCGCGAGTTGTTTCACAATGAAAATTTCCTTTGGTCGCGCGAGTTCATTTCGCACTTTGCTTACTTACCCCCGTATTTTTACAAATACACAAATTTCTATTAATAGAACGATGAATCAGTGTGTTTACACGCCTTAAAGATTTTTCAGTTGTCATATCTTTGTGTCGTACCAATTTTATGCGATCGTTAAATCGAGGGGCAAAATATTTTACGAAAATTCTTCGATCTCGGTGCGAGGAGAAAGGCAAAAGAAACGAAGAAACTCGAAATTCGAATACTTTTCTCCACATGGAATATCCCATGTGAAAAACGTATGCACGTTTCCTATAGTGTCGCGTATCGTATTCGCGCCCGCGGCATTATCCTTTCTTCTTCGACTGGACAACCGATCAGAACTCACGATTTGTTGAACTCGCGGTGGCCTCGTTTGTGTTCACAAAATGCACGAAGGTTTATGTGAAACCTTTACAAAACACTCCCGCCCAAGATCGCGGCTTTTCTTAAAGGCTTTTTGAATTTGCGTAGATGTGAATCATTGATTCATCGGCAGGGAGGGTTCATGGAATCGGAGAAAGGAAAGAATCGGACTTTACGTGCAAGAATCAATGTTCAACATTTTTGCAGGAGATTAGACTTTTTCGGACTCCTTTTCACGTCGATTCTCATGGGAACGGACCTGCGGACTCATTTTAAAAACAGACAAATCGAAATTGCCAATCATTTATAATAATCTATTGATATTTTTATCGAAAAAAGTGTCATTTTCATTCTTCGTCTGAAACTCGTTAACAAATGTCATTAAAAGAATTTTATTCCATGCTTTTTGTGTCGACTTCACGATAATTTTGTCGTTTTTTTCTGAACTTTCTGAAGCAAACGTTCTCCCCTGGTCGTTTGAAAAACTCTGGTTCGCTATCGAAGCCTTTTTTTGTAAAATATCAAAAATAGATTCGCGTTGCTCCTCTTTAAAATACCACTTTGGTTTCAGTAACAAAAGCAAACCGCAATAACTTGACGAAGTTTGCGAGAGTTCGAGCGTAGTTGAATTTCGCAGGGTCCAAATGTTCCAGTGTCCTTCCTTCTTTCAACGCGCAAAAAACGTGATGGTCCTTTGCATTTATCGGCTGACGGAGGGTGGTCTCTACGTGCTCCAAAGATCGGAAACTCTCACGATAAATCTTTGACGACAGCGTACATAGGTGGGATAAAGGGAAAGAGAGAAAGTGAGTGCGAGGAGGAGAAAAAAGGGCGGAGAGATCACGGGGTGTTCTCCGCTCTCGCATCACCAGCATCCCCGTTCCATATCTATAGGTTTGCCGGAACAAATCGACGTGGGAAGAACCAAGGATATTCGCGATCGAGTGTCCTCGCGGATGCCCGTTTGTAGTTGAAAATTCTCGTGGCACGGCGCAAGAATAAGACGAGATGAAACCTCCGTTCGGTGTCGCTTTTGCTTCTTGGATTTCTCATGTCTCGAGCCACTTTTGACAATATTAAGTTCCTCAAACGTTGATACTTCAAACGAGATTCTGTACAAATCTCCGTCAGCTCGAGGTGTGTAACGAGAAGTTTGATACGTGAAAATTACTAGGGAAATCAGAAATCCTCGTCACTCACTTCCCTGGTAAATATTTCATTGCAGTGCCAAGTCTATTGTTTACTTCTGAAAAGATGAGCTTCTTCATACATTCGCATCACTCAATTACGTGCGTTTATGCATTATTAAGATCTGCTGCCGCACGGAGTGTTGGAAACTCCATTTATGCTAGAAACGAGACTGCAGGCCATTTACCTTAGTACGCGTACGTGTTATGACCCAAGTCTACGAAAATCTGGGTCACATGCGAATGGCAAGTTGCATATTTAAATTGGCATGAATAAAAATCCCTATTCATTGGGAAAATCCGGCTGCTTTTCCAACTACCTCGAGTTCGTCGACGTCGGCAGATCGACGAAACTGTGTCATCGTCTCTGGAGCCTAAGATGCCAACCTTTTGTTTTGTTTCATTGCGATTGTTATTTATTTATTTATTCCACAGTTCACTCCTTTTATCATTCGACCAAATCACTCGAGAACTGTTACAATCTGTGGATGATATTCAAATCAGAATGAATAATAAATTTTCAAGATATCACTTCAGATACTGTCTGTCCAATTTAAACCTACGAAGAACGCCGAGTTATTTCAGGAAATATCAGGTCTGGATATCAAATTCATTTCAATTCATCGCATATGCAAGTTTTGCCACTTATTTTGACCTACAAATGAATCCCAGTTACTCTTTATTCGATATCGTCGACACGAATACTTGAAAAATTCCTAAATTTTATAGTAAACGATCTTGTTCAACGTTGTGTTAATAAATAACGAAATGGATATGTGTGAAAACTTGTTTTTTTTTTTTATCGGAGAAGGCTGCGATATAAAAAGCAAGTATAATGCAAAGTGGAGGCTGGCAAATTACATGGCACTCTCTCTTTCTCTCTTTTCCTTTCCACTTCTTTCTTCAGAGGAAGTCAAGTACCGCCGCTAGGCATTCCTAAGATAAGGACCATGAATTCCCACCGTTTATTATACCAAGAGTTATTATAAATTGTATGGAGGATCAAAAGCCAGTGGTACAGAGTTCATTTTTGTGAGTCTTCGTAGTTCAGTAGAGATCTACAGTTTTCACTTTCACTGCGTTTAATTTCATAGTGTTTTGCTACACTCGTTTATGAAATGAAAAACGAAGACGTTCTCACGCCTTGACGTTGTTTTTAATTTATTCGTTACTTAATCGAATCATTTTATTGGTCAAAAATTGCATTTTTACTGACATAACTGAATGTTGTGGTGGAAAGAAACCTGGTGTGATGTCGTTGTAAGATTTTTGCTTTTTGAAGCATAGAAAGTAAATTAGAGTGAGAAGCTATACTTTTGTGGCATTTATTTTTGCTACATTAACTGTTGATTATTTTACGAATGTGACTTACGATAATTGATATGTGTTGTGAAAATTTTGAAGATTATTTCTAACTCGAATGGCTTCTGTCATGTCTCTCGGTAAAAATGTATGAGCTTGTCGAGGTCATTGGGACGAAATAAGTAAATTTATTCGTTATTACAAAAAGGCGTTAGTTGATGGCATAAAAACTTGTTTAATTATTAAAATAACATTTTAAAAATATTATACTGATTTCTTGATAGCGAGGCTTGGTCCATTCGACCAAAAATGTCGTGCATATACTTTCATTTGTGGAATAAAGTAATTTCGTAAATAACTTGGTCGCAGCAAGATACAGGATACAGTCGTTTGATGGCTCTTTCCTTGTAGGATTTTCTCTCAAGCTCGAGGCTTTACGAGTAATCAGAAATATTTTTTATGACCATTTTTATGGCGCACAAAGACCATGAAAAATATTTTTTCTATCCTAAGGATGTATGAGAAGTAAAGCTTGAAAAGGTCGAAAAACATTTATCTCCAAATGCAGTGGGTTCGATGTAGGATCAAACTTTCATCACATTAAATTAACTCGAAGCTTAGTAAGTAAAAAGTTGAAAAGTTCCTTCTCAGATAGCTCATGTTCTCATTATTTATGCTCGTCGATGCCTTTTATTGTTTTGCCACGTCGATAAAAACTCTTTTTTCTGGTTCCCTTGTAATTTTCATATCTTTCGTATAAAGAAAAACGAGAATAAGAGATTGCAAAGCAAAACTGGAGTATATCGGTGCCTTATCATATTCCCGCTCTGAACGCCACTCCAGTAGAGAGAAATACGATCGGACGTTTGAGCTTCGAACAAATTTATATATATAAATTCTCGCCCGGTATCAAGAGGCCAGTCATTCCGTTGCAAAAGTTACTTTTACACTCGGTGCGATGGATTCTTTCATTATTTTCTTTGTACCAGAGCTCCGAGACGGGTATAAGAACATGTAATCAATATCAATCACAACCAAATTGATTCCGCATCAATTTTTTCCTGATATTGGGTGATGTAATTTATTTAATCAGCGAAATTTTTATCGTCATTGTTCCACCTGAAAAAACGTATAATTTTTTTAGAGTGAAGCATTTCTTTCGCGTTTTTCTCGCGCCGCAGTTAAATTTCTTTTTCAAGATTGCGGAATTTTGAGGATTCCTTTTAACAGTCTTGTCAAGTATATACACGTACATAGAAACGACACCAAATTTTCCTGGAACACTGCCCGGGACGAGTCAGCAACAACGATGTATATGGTCTTGTATACTTGTGTGGCAAAGTCGAGGTACAATATATTTGGAAACTTTGCTGCGATACTAAGACTGTGAGAGGTCGATGAACCACGAAACGTCGACAGAAAAGAGAAAGAGAGAGAGCGAGTGAGGGAGAGAGAGACAGAAAAGAGGAAGCTCCGATTAGCTTCAACGAACTTTAAAATGCTGATTTATCGAGTGGGGAAAATCACTTTTTTTCAACTTCCTCTGATATCTCACTTGATCTGAACTCATGTTACTCTACCTTGAAAATTTTCTATTGAGCGTGTCCGATACGGAGCGTGACACACCCACCAACTTCATGCTTTATTCACTTGCTTAAACGCGCTTACACAAAACGTGTGGCTGAAAATGTACAAATAAAAAACAACGAATCACTCAACCAGTTTCCGAATAGCATCGCATAGAAATCGTCTTGAAAAACCGGTTCGAATAAAGCTGAGCGAATGTTCATCAATTCGCTGTTACTTACGAATTTATCATTTTGTCATCCATCATATTGGGTTCGCTAGATAATATTTTTCATTATTTCTAAATCAAAACATTCATCGACTCGACTTACCTTAATTACGTTGTTTTGTGGTTTTCAATTTCTATACGAACTTCCTACAAAACATTTCGATTTACCGTGTCAAATAAACTCTCGAAAGGCCTTGAACTTCGTTCAGTCGTTCATTGTTCTCGGTCATGCTCCATGCATCAATCCCCTCGATTGTTCGCCTGTGAAAAAAACAATATTTTATTCCTGTTACCTTTATCACCAGAGTTCCGGAAAAATTTGTTAACAACACCCGGTACGAAAGAAAGCCGACAAAACGTGTGCCATTTCACATAAGTTTTTAGAGAAATTGCACCGTAAATATTCCAAAATTAAACCCCAGCGATGAAGGAATTGTCGAAACTCAAGTATTCGACGTGGCCATAGAAATTTGTGAAAAAATAGCTTCACTTCGTTCGGTTACCAGCCAATCGATGTCAGTTTTAATGGTAAATTTACTTGGAAAAAAAATGTCAATAAGAGAATAGAGTTGGTCGACGACGGATTTCTTTACTCTTTTTTCGGTGAACCATCATCGTCCCTTTTGTCCCCATTGCGACTGAGACAAAACACACTTGAAAGGGTCTTTCATGCCCCTCACGACATTAAGCTCGGATTGTCTCTTCTACGTTGAGAAGTACTCCAAATCTGTTCATTGGGGAAGTCACCCTTGTCTGTCTAAGTAAAGACCCTCATGACCTCAATACTATTCGGGGTTTTTGTTTTGGAATGAGAATGACAAACATGAGAGAGTAAAAAGCTTTGGGAGGCAGCATTTTTTGGGCACAGATGTATATGAAGAATGGAGATTCTTAGAGATTGAGTCGTTGAGCAATAATACGAAGTAATCGATTAAATATTGCAGGAGCAAAATTACAGAAAAACAATTTTTCTCATCATTAGACATACGATCTCAAATCTTTTTTTTTCCTCTCTTCAAGACCTTCGTTTAGTGGATTCTAGAAGTTCTCAATATTGCATAAAACGCGACGGAGTCAAATTCATGAATGGCCAATTTATTTCGTTCTCTAGTCGTTGATCGGAAATCCTGAAAAAGTGAATGTTCAAGGGGACCAATTTTTCCTCTCGAATACGAAATCACGTCATTCGTTGGGGAGGGAAAAACGGAGTGAATATATGAAATCCATAACGATAGAAATTCCGTATCTTGCATCGATGTCGTTAGCGTTATCGACGAAATCTCCACGTATATTGTAGTAAATTAACACTATACATGAATGTATATGGATATAGGTCTGATAAACATGAGAAATCTTAGACAGCTTAAACACCCCATTACAAGATTTACTCAACTGTGTATTATTGCACAAGTTTTATGCCTGTGGCTCGTTTTCCTTATTCACGAGAGAAGCTCGTTATCGCGAGTTCAAGCATTTTATCGACGAAGTAGTGAGTGCCAACTCCATAACTTCTACGCATCAATAAAAGCGGAGGAAAATTTTGATGTTTCCTCTCGTTTTCTAACCATTCATGGATGCATTTTGTTTGCTCTATTATTTTTGGGTGATTTTCCTTATAATTTCAGTATTCGACTGTGCGAGCCAAATGGATGAGTGTCGAAAATAATACGAACAATATTATTTAGACATCGTGAGATTCAGTGCTCGGATTTTTTGACTTTCATGATTTTTTCACTCGGTTGGAGTGAAAATTTGTTTCGATTCCTTGACGGTGGGATAGAAAGTAGAAAAAATACTAAATTACGCACGCCCCTTAACAAGTGAATATCGAGGAAGCTGCACATCAATCTCCGCGGCTGGACCAACAATAAATTCAGCATCCATACGAGCCCATCAAATGAGTCCGAGAAAAAAATATAATCATGTTGATATAAATTGAACCATTGCACGTACTAATCATCGATCGTTCTGTGGGACGAGATGATTCGAGTACGTAGCGAAAAAAACGCGCTCCGCTGTATAATTGTTGTCACAGCACTTCCGTGACGTGGACGCGAGTATTCACGAGGTACTACAAGCCGCACGGACGTTTTCATTAGTTAATTAAAGCGCGGCAGAGGATACTTATTAGTTTGTACGAACGAGGATTAAAAAGAAGGCCACAACCGTGTCGGAAAAGGGATAGTTTGAAAGGGGCGTTAGAAGATCGGTATCGCGTTTTGTTGATCACCGCGGTCACCCGGCCAGTTATTTCTTTCTATTTCGCTCTTCCTCGAGGGGTTTTTCCTACCAGATGTCAAATCTTTATTAAAGTATTGTGACATGTAATTAAAACGTAAAAGAACTAAGTTAATGAAAAAAATGCAAGGAAGATTGGATAGCAATGAATTTTTCTGTGTCGCTGTAGCGTCATGGTCGATGAGATATTCTTCGAACATTGATCGTTCATCCCCATTTTCCATTCTCCGATAACTTATCGCTTAAGTTATTATCAACAACGTTATATTTTGCATAAAAATGACGCTCGTATTTGTGTCGCGAAGAAGTTGAAGCGTAAGGAGGTCGATGATCCGATGTCGGTTTTTCGCAGCGTGTTTATTATTTTTTTTTAATTAATACATTCCGTTGAGTATCGATCGATCAGGCATTTAGAGATGAATCGAACGAAAATAAGTCTCAAGGAAAAACCTGCTTTCGCCCTTATCGATTAACGTGACGTGCCAAATTCGTTTATTATGTCGGTGCTATACGGTCAGCCGAGACTCTTGATGATCAATCGCATCGGGGTCACAGAACGCGCTCCGTAACGCGTTTTGAGTTCTATAAATTTGTGCAATCGTACTTCAAACTCGGTGAATGAACTCTGACGACGCATCAGCGAATTAAACCGTAAAGTGCGTGTGCGACAAATAATTTGTCCTCGTTACACTTTTGGTGCTGTCAGATTATGGAATTTTATCCATCTTTCTTCAATCGTAGCTCATCCAAACCTAATATTACTTGGCTGTGCAATGTTCCAATGGTTCAAAAATCAACTAAAAATCATTAGAGAACAGGCCGGCAAGTGCCTACTACCGAGAAGTTTCAGCTGTCGCCAAAGTACATTCTCGCAATGTGTTTGCTCTCAATGTTTTGTTTTCGTTCATTCATAAACTTCAACGAAAACCGGAAGATGAAAACATTGAGTCGACACCGTAGCGAGCATCCGTAAGATGCTACTGAAGCGTACGAACTTGACAAAACTCTCGCAGACTTTCTGAATCATCTTTCGTAAAAATTTCCTCACAAATAGAGTTTTAACAAATCAAAAATTCTTTTCATCCGATTTTGCGTGAAAAATTTCAGTGGTTTCGATACGAGTCTCTTGCTCAATCGCTGTTTTTCATCATTTCCCTTCACTGACCAAAACTTTACAAAGTATTTAACACTTTTTCGGTCACGGGGGGCGGAAGAACGTCGGTGTTTGACAGCGTAACGAGAGATCGTTTCATTGCGGTGTCTTGTATTGAGAAACGGGACGACGAATCGCGTCATAGACCACTTAACTATTTAACAATAATCGCAACCAACAACGAGAGACGATCGGCTGAGCATTGCGAGTAATCCCAGAACTATTCGTACTACATTCTGTATCGATCAGTGGCAGCCAAAGAACGACGTATCTCGTACTCGTTTACTGACTTGGATAAATGGGTTTATGGCCTTTTTGTCTGCTAGTGCTGCGCGTCGTTGACAGATATGTACATCATGCTTCGTCTTTGTCTATATAGTGATATTTGGCGCATGTTAACCGCGAATACTTCGTGAGCATACCGCTGGAGCAGCACTCGCACGAAACGAGGCGTCGTTCACAACGCAACAATGTTGAGGGATTCACTATCAAGGTGGAACGGTACAATATAAATCGAGGAAGAGGGATTTTTATGCAAATTGGTAGATACGTTCGAAAGTGTGTAAACTATTTACTCGCGAAATATTAACGGGTTCGACCGTACCGTTTCTGAGATAATTGAATTAGTTTTTTACATTGGATCTTATGGGAAAGCGTAGAAGAATGCAAAAAAAACATTGAAAAACTACTGTCAAAAGAGCCACTTTTTGATGAAACGAACACTAGTACACGATTCAACTGTCAAGATAACTCTCGCGAAATTTGCAGTGATACCATCGTACCGTGTTTATCTGCAATGTGCAAAAGCCTCGCGATTGCCCTCGAGCTTGAGCAGAGCAGCCAACAGTCAAAAACTGAAACCATAACCCTGCGTTGCTGCTGTCAAAGCAAATGTTTGATAATTTGTAATGTAAAACATGAAGCTTTTTGTCGCCAAAATTAGGAACATCATCATTGAAATAGTTATTTTTCCATCTAAAATTACACAAATATCATTTTTTTATGTAAAGTTTTCAACATTACTTTCTACTTTTCAAAATTGAAAAGCAGAAACTAAATTCACGTGCAGTTGGTAAGACGAGAGGCTTCCCATGTTAAAGCATAGGAGTACCCCTCTCATCGCCTGCCCCGCAAAAGAGGTACCGTTCTACCTTAAAAATTGATATTAGAAGCTCGGATAAATCGTGAAAGAATCATGCATATTTTTCAAAATCAGAAAGGAGCGTCTTCAAATTTGATTTTGTGAGAACTTTTGATTTATGTGAGAAAAAGTTATGTTTTTCTCGCGCCTCTGGTTTTATTTATGAATCGGTTTCATTGTGCGTCATTGGTGTGTATATTTTAGTACATTATATTCATAATCGCGAGTGTGTGAAGGAGGCTTTACGTTTTACTACCACACGACTCTGCTGCTCAACTGACTGAAGCTATCGAGTGTATATACGTGTACTGAGCATTGAAAACGCGCAAGGAGAGTAAGGGAGAGAAGCTTGAGAGTCGAGAGACGAGAGAAACCCGAGAAACGACTGTACTATATGCTGCGCTTACCTTTAAGGCCTTTAGTCAAGCTCGGTCGCACGCGCCGTGAGCATCGCTTGCCTTTCTGTCTTTTACCTGTTCGTTCACCTCTTTAGTCCTCGCTTTTTCATTAAATTTTATCATTTTATCAAAATCCACAGGATACCTCGATGATTTCAAAAGATTTTCACATTTTTATCGGGCTTAAAAAGCTCCAATAATAAAACCGAATAAAATCGTATTAATTTTCACTAGAAGTTTCCAATTCCCCAAATACATTGTTTACAATCGTTAACGCGACGTGGGAGAGCCGGGAGTGAGCAGCCATAACTTCCGCAACAAACTAGTGTGCGTTCTCAAGTGATAAAAACAAGGAATCAAGGAAAACAAGAATTTTCTAAATCCCATGAACTTTATTTTCATTTAATCGTGCATTGCTTCGTAATCGGAATTGTTTACAACGAAAATCTGGGACAATGAAATTCTGGACCGTCGATAGTGTTATCTCGTGGAGTGCACGAACCGGAAAACTCGCAGTGCAACCGTAAACAACCGTGAATATATATTCCGTCCGGATATTGTTCAATTGCACGGAGCTATTTCGTGAGATAAAAACGGGAAAGCATTAGCGAGAAGTTCTACGAACAAAATTCTCTCGTCTGTCGAAGGGAGAAAAAAAGCCAATATTCTCGACGTCGTTGATGAACGCAGGTGTCACGCTGGACACGGCTCTTTCATCATCACAAAATATAGATATATTATTTATATATACAGTACATAAATCTGGAATTCTCTCGCGAAGCGGAACGAGAACTCCAGGAAAAATATGCTCGGCTACTTCAGCAGCAACGAAAGCATACTTGGCTATTACTCTCGCAGAGGTATTATAAAATTTTGTTTTTTACTCGTCACCTTCTCTATGAACTTCGTTATTCTAAATGTCAAAATATACTTAACCCTTTGATCGATAATCTGCGAAAAAATCAGTTACAAAGGCGACTTTATCGCATGCAGTCGTCGCTCGATAGTTTTCTGTCACATTTTTCATTTTAACGAGATGGAAAAGAAGCTTGACATTTGTTATAAATTCCACACGTTATTCGAAACCTGAATGTAAAAATTTCGAAAACTCATCACGTATGCAACTGTCGTTAATGTAAATCAACAATCTAAAAACGAGTGAATATCAAATCGTTCCTATATAACCGTAAGAAATCCCTTTTGAAATCAAAAACTTTCCACCCTCGTCGCGCCTCTATTATATATAAACGATATTTTTTTAACGGGAGAGCCGAATGAGCCAGCACAAGCTGCTCCTAAAATGACTCCTTCCGAAACCCAATGAGGGCTCGAAAAATAACGAAAAAATACAAGACTAATGAACAAAAGTTGTCCACCTTCGGTTTTTGGTGGCTCATTTTATATATTTTTGTTTGAATTAACGTCGATGACCTGGCTGCTCTCAGTCCTCGGGTTCTTTCATCCACGCGTCAAGTTCGAGGTGCATGCACTATGATTTCACAACGAAATTCTGTATGGGTAGTACATAAATACTATTTCACGTGACGGAAGCTCGTGTGTTCCTTTATAAGAGCTCATTGTGTCTCGTCAATGTAATATTTTATCTCCCCTCAACTGCATAGACGCGCCGAAAGAAACGGAGCACGCCCAGCAGTATGACACGAGCAAAGAGGTCTGTTTCGTGCTTTCTTATTCTACTGAGGCTTCTTGTCGCACGCGTCGTTGTGGTATCGACTGATTCTTTGTCGTGTTGTACTTGCACCGTAGAAAGGAGACTATTTTTTCATTACTTTTTTCTTTCATTCTTATTTTTTCCTTTTTCAACGTGTGTAACGCCTCGGCAGTTTCTACAATGTGACTCACACACGCGGTATCGCCGCTTCTATATTCCGCCACATTCGGAGACAACTTCGAGAAACGCCGGGAGAATACGAAAACACATCTATGGCCGCTGAGCGTTCCCTTTCTTGCACACATCTTCGCTTCTTTCCTTCCACTATTCTTCATTATTATACTGTTCCGTACACATACGTGTGGATATAATTATAATATGAAGACGATTTCATTGAAAACTATCGAAGCCCCTCGCCCCCTCCTCGGTTCTACGACAACAATAACGGTACACCAACTCTTCGTAGCAGTTGCCTTAGCCATGTGACATTTTTTATTGTAACGAGACTCGTCACCATTTTTTTTATTCAGTCTTCGTTTCCTGTTTTGTTAAATCGATCATTCGTTGGCAAACATTGCTTATCGATCTCGTTGATAAAGTTTTTTTCAGTAACCGATTCGAAGTTTCGTTCCACAATCAAATGAAATTAATATGGAACACTTGAGTCTTCAAACGACCGTCGCGTTCCGCTGGCGCCTTCGATATTATTTTGAATATTCGAAAGTTTGAGGAATTTTCAGAACTGTTGAGAATACAGTAATTGAGAAGGAAATAGTTTGGAATGAAATTCGATGCTAAACGAGATAAGGGATTTTAGTTAAGGAACATAATTTTATGTTTTTTAATAAAGTTATGGAAATGGTAAAACAGAGAAAATGGAAGTGGGCTCGCTTGATTCCACAAAGAGAATTTCATGGAAATGGAAAATACGATTAATTGTTTGGGTTCGTTTGAGTTCGAGGAATGAAATTGTGTTTAATTTAATCCCTCGAGGCAGGAGCACGAGAACATGCTTTTTCCCTCTTTCAAATAACACATGGAATAAGCATCTGGAGTATTAATTAAAACATTAGATTTCTAATTAAGCAAAAAAGGTCGTTGAAGATTGATTGCAAGAAGAAAATCAATTACGCAACTTATCGCACTTTTCATCTCGTCATCTCAAGCCAAGCTCGTCACTCGCGTAATGTGTAACACCAATTTCACTCGAGAAAACCCGACAATAATTGACGTGCCTGTGACGAGTCGCCCCGACACACATATACACGTCACCGCTGACAATTCTCTCGAGTTATCTCACATTCCAGCCGCGAATCGTCATCGAGCTCGCTCACCGAGAGTCTCGCTTCGGTATGTTTTCTTTTTTCTTCTGTGTGTACTCCGCATCCATAATTGTTTCTAAAACAAAAAGTAACACTTCATCAAAATCGAATTTAATCGAAATCACGTTACATTTTTGTTTGCATAAACATTATAAATAAGAACAGCATCAACAAAAACTTTTAGAAATTCGTCAGACTTCAGTCCTACTTTTATCTCTATTCGTGTATGACTCCGAAGTGTCAAAATTCACGATGACAGTGGAACTCTGTTAGAAATTCTGTGTCCATGACGTTGTAGTAAAAAAAAGGTTAATATTTACAATAATTACCCAGCGATTCCGCACACACATCGAAAGTCGTTCCAGACCCACCCAACCGCTTCTACCTGTCAAAGGGTTGTATGAGTTTGGAACAATGAATACTGAAAGAATTAATGATTGCAATAGCTGAAAAATTAAAATTTCGCTTATAAAGACAAAATTATGTTTTCTTTTACCTTCACAATTCTCAAAATTCATCGCAATATAATTTTTTATTAACATTACACGTTGCCAAAAATGTAGGGACCATTTTTCATTAATGACGATAGTGAAGGAACTGAAATTTCACTCGGATTTTTTCACAATGTTTTTTTTTTCAGTTTTTGTATCTCCCCCCTCCCTAAAATGAACCCCCACATCATTTTTTGTTAACAACAATGTTGAAACAAATTTTAGGACCATTTTTAGCAAAAGTAAGTACTGTAAATATCTACCAACAAAAAAAATCACTAAGAGAAAGTTTCATCAGCAAGAAATATACAATTTCTCATGAACGGTGCAATTCATCTTAAAAAATATACAATAATCCATCTCATTTTCCCCTTTGATTATATACTTCAATATAATTTGACAAATGTTGTATTCCGAGAAATCGTTTGAAAAAAATGTGTTTGAGTGGGTGAAAAGTATTCCTCTCATGATAAATGTCGGTGATTGTGAGAATTTTGACAAGGACTTGCCACCACCCACTGCAATATCATCTCGAGCTGGTGTAAGGGTAATGATTGATTCAGATTGTTCCTCATGAAGACTCCACAGCGTTATATTATGATTCTTGGAGGGAATATAATTCGTGAAATATATGAATACGTATCACGTACCGTAATCGTCCATGCGGTTTGTAAATGCATACATTTATGTAAATGTGCCGCCAGGTTTGTTGAGATTTTGCTTGAAAAGCACACCCTCGAGTCCAGTTCAAGGAATATTACACGAACTGTGCGTGTTTTCTTCAGAGAGTTAAGTGAAAACAACAGTTTGGCATAAATACGTATGTCTTTTTACTGCGCATATCATTACAGCTGTTTGATGTTGAACTTCCCCAAGCCTACATAGTGTAAACTTTAATACTCGAGAAACTAAGCGCGCGCTATCGTGGCCGACTCTTGAGATTTTAACGCCTCTACGTTTTCGCTCATTTTACGAATCCTCTCTCGCCTCGGCTGCCTCGTGTCGAGGAAATAGCGAAGATAAATCCGCATATCCTTCGTACTGACTCTCTAATTCATTATACAACGAGCCAACGAGCTGATCGTTATGCCTGCAATCACCAAAGAGTCTATATAAACTTTTCCTTCCCCCATTTTCATTGTTTCAATTAGTCATTACGAGCTGCAAACTTTTTTCGCTCGCAGTCTCTGTCAATGCGTGAAATTCAAAATCCTCTCGGTAAGTTTTTTGGTTGACAAATGCTGAATCATTTGGATCGATCGATTTTCATTATCTCGTTTAATTGGTCGTGAGAGGAAATAAATGATATCGTTAAAGTGAAATATAAATATTCATCGATGTTGGAATTGCGATAAATATGAAAATTGCGAAATTCATATGGCCCTTAATTTTCGCGAATAACGTCGAGTTTTATTCTTTTCGATGTGAACGTGGGTTTATGGAAATCTGTGGGGAGAGTTGAATATTCAAAATTTTCGGGAAATATTCACGGTATTTATTATAACAGATGCAGGGATGACTGTTTTTCATTGCTTTTAATTGCTACCAGGCATATAAATACATGAATGTTCCTATATACATGCATTACGATTACCGAAATGAGCCTATGGTAATAAAGTTAATTTCGTTGATTAGCGTAATGAGAGATACCCAACCTCGATATATTGAGAATATTTCATAAATACTGTGCGTCTGATGCTCGTGATAACGATGCGTTAGGACAAAAGCACCGTTAAATAGGACGCACACAGCACAAGTTCGTGCTTCCCCATCCACAGCTAATTTTTAAATGTAAATTTTGAAAAAATATTTTCTCCGCTCTTCTCAAAGAGTCAACGTAAGCGGGGGTCAGCGAGCAGTTTTGGCTGAACTGCGAATTAATTCACAGAGGGTGGTTTAATGAAATGCAAAGTGGAATCTTGATGATAAGACAAAACACGACATGAGTATCGATCCGCGAAAATACGTTTGAAACACACACTGGTGAATTTACGTCCCGATTTAATCGTGGTAAAAGATACTCCAAGTCCGAGTCATATTTAATTTCATTATATAGTTTTTTCTTGTTGAAGTTTTTTTAGACTTGATAACTTTGATCATTTTTCATTCATTATCTATCATTGACGTAGATCAAATTCCTGATAGGCTCAAACTTCTCGTCATCCACGCGTTCTCGTTAAGGTAGATCGTGCCCGAAGAATTGTTTTTTATTGGTGTCCAAATTGGGTTGATTTTTACTTTCTAATTAAGGATATTATCACTCTAAATTAATGTCAGAGTTATTAACTCGAAATGGTAAATAAACTTATTCAACTTATTTTTTGGCGAATGAAATTACAAGTCCTTAATTGAACGGGAATCCATCACTAACTGAACCCAAAACTTCATTCGTCCCTGGCTAAAATACTATAGTTTTTTATGTAAAAAATCGCTTCAGTTTGTTCAATCTTTGACGTAACATATCTTTATTACTAGTAAGAAAATCGTCTCGAATTTTTTCCCAGACCTTCGTTATATACTACATTGTTATTGTGTACTTTTTCATAAACTTCGTAAGAAGCGTTC
This sequence comes from Venturia canescens, assembly GCF_019457755.1. Taxonomy (NCBI): domain Eukaryota; kingdom Metazoa; phylum Arthropoda; class Insecta; order Hymenoptera; family Ichneumonidae; genus Venturia; species Venturia canescens. The sequence goes on from NC_057421.1 coordinate 19,154,472, forward strand.
ATCCGCTGTATGAAAAGATAAACGATTTTTTACGCATAGTTTCTATACCCCCGTGTATTTTTCTTCATATTTAAACACGTTTATCTAAATAACCAACGAGACGAACCTTTTAAAATTTGATATGCTCGTCAGTCGACTACCCATTTAAACTCTGAGTAAATTTCAAAACTTCCTGAAGAAAATCGTTTCGCGCATGAACTACCTTAAGTAAATCTTTCAAACTCAATTGCAAATTGGCCTTCGAGCCTCGGTTAAATGAATTTTAATTTCTTCAAATCAAGAATTAATATTGATAAATTACGCAGGTAACCCGCAATGTTTCATTGCCACATGACAAATGTGAAATTCAGCAAACCATATAGAAATGGTTCTAAGAGCCTCGTGTTTCAACTCGGAAATTCCAAGCTGAGTACTCTCATTGCTCTTTTCGTTGTACTTCTCTCGAGATATCTCGAAGATTCACTCAGCTGGCTAGCATATACATATATATGTAGATAAATATATATATAGTCTGTTGTACGAAGCGAGGCAGACTCTCCCGTTGACGGAGCGACTCTCGGTCCAAGCCTTCGCGGGTTGCACGAGAGAAGCCACATTGAGAAGGAGAGTTGTGCGAGGTCGGTTACCGGCGAGCTGGATATATACTACGTTGAGTGGGTCGTTATCCGCTCTGTGTCCGGTGAGCTGCTGGACATCGCGAACCGAGGCTCTCTCGCTCTTCGTTCTCTTACTCGGTGTGTGCTCAACCGAGAGCTCGACAATCTCACCGTACCGAGTCAGAGCCAATCCCCACTTCACTCCAACCAATGCGGTAGAAATGTCCGGGCAATTAGCGTAAAACTGGTTTTACTCTTGGAGAAAACAGAGACAGATACAGAAACATTAAAAACGTGAATAATCCCTGCACTCAGTGAGCACCAATGAGCCCAGCACGAATCTGAGAGTGTGAATCAATATTCCTTGCGTGGCTTTAATATTCCTGAAAAATTTGGCATCATTTTATTAATCTGGACGGAACTACGAGAGCGTAAAAAAACGATTTCATCGTATGAGTATGGATTTTAAATCAAATTAATTTGTTGAAATTGATTCGTGGACCAAGTACTGTACTTGAGAATTTTACATCAGCAGTTTCCACTGTTTTTTTAGAATTTATGTCACGATTTGAAGACTATTCCACGTAACAATGAAGAGTTTTATTTTTAGGTTAAATTTTAATGAAAATGAAAAATATGACGTTAGGAAAATGAACTCTCTGTTCTTTCAAGAAAATTTTTATTCATATTTTTCAATATTTTGAATCTTTACAGATTCACAGGATGTCGATCTTGATGCGATACTTGGCGAATTGTGCGCCCTCGAAAGGCGTTGCGACGGTGATATCGCCTCGACCGGACAAGCACCGGATTCACAGAGAACAGGGAGGCCCAACAGTGCTAGAATTAACGCTGGCGATAGCACAGATATTGGGAAAAATGACGGAGGTGAGAAAACTGGAAAATGAATGAGGGCCGAAGTTCCGATCAAGCATTGTTTCATGTTTTTTTATTTTCGAATTTTGCGAATCATCATCGAGCACCTTTTCTAGTGAAATAGGTTGGACTGATGTACATATTATAATTTTTTGAAGGGATGCGAACGGACAGTCCGGACAATGACAGTGCCTTTTCGGACACGGTGTCAATGTTGTCCAGCGAGAGTTCAGCGAGTAGCAGTGGTTCGGGACACAAACCACCTCAGACCGCCATGCACACGGTCCCTCAGCAGCAATCTCACCAGCTCATGGGTCAGTTTTCTCTATAATTTCTCATTAACGAATATTCCAGGGGCTCGGACATTTGTCACGTTGACTAAAATCAGGCAGGTTTACGAGTTCCTCAATGCTCAACTTGTTTTTCATTGTCGTAGATGCTGCCGGTAGAGCAAAAGCTGAAAAAATTCGTCTCGCTCTGGAAAAAATGCGCGAGGCTAGTGTCCAAAAACTCTTCATCAAGGCTTTCACACTTGACGGCAGTGGTAAGAGTCTTCTCGTCGACGAAGGTATGAGCGTTGCCCACGTATGTCGGCTGCTAGCTGACAAAAATCACGTCGCGATGGATCCCAAGTGGGCCGTTGTCGAGCATCTACCCGATCTATTTATGGGCAAGTACCTTAAGGCTTGATTAAACTTTGATTTGTCGAGTACAAGTCAAAATATGTGGAGGAAAGAATGGCACTGTCATAGTTGCGAAAATAAAATTGAATCAACCGTCGCCAGTAAATTTATTATTATTTTTATTTGCCACGCACTAGACTCAGCATTCAAATTATTTGAGTTCCACTCATTAATTGATCTGCATTGTGTGCGATTCGCAGACATTTTTTTTTGTTGTCTAGAAGTTGGAAGACAATAATTTTTTGATTATCGATTTGCAGAGAGGGTATACGAGGACCACGAGCTCTTGGTTGAGAATCTTCTTTTGTGGACGAGAGACTCGAAGAACAAATTGCTTTTTGTCGAGAGACCGGACAAGACCCAGCTTTTCCTTACTCCTGAGAAATACCTGCTCGGGTCAACGGACAGGACTAATACCGAGTACGACGACCACTCGAGAAACATACTTCTAGAAGAATTCTTCTCGAGCAGCAACGTCGGTGTGCCTGAGGTATAATTGCTACATTTCAAATCGATAACGAACATCGCATCGAGAAGTCTGTTTTTCATGGCTGAGTACGGAAGTAGGCTGGTGATTCATGCGAAACTTTCCAACGTGTTTGTTGATTGGGCCTTGTGCCAAAAAATATTTTACCCCGATGAGCTGGCACAGCAATACCAGCGGATTAAGAAAGAAAAAGTTGAAGCTGAAGGCAGAACGGGCTTGCGATAGTTCCACAAGAATTAGAACATCGTTCAAACTTGGAGCAGATAACTTTAAATGTTTTGCACAATTTAACCAATGGCAAAATTCTATAAAAAACTTAGATTTTTGTAGTTTTTCGAGTCAATTATTGGAATGAGGATGTTCCACTAAAAATTCGTTGACACTACTACTCTTCCGTTATTTCTTTGTTCACCTCTCATTAATGTTATCATATTTATTTGTAGGTTGAAGGACCCCTGTACCTAAAGTCAGACGGGAAAAAGGGTTGGAAAAAGTATCACTTCATACTGCGTGCCTCGGGGCTTTATTACTGGCCAAAGGAGAAGGCACGAACAGCCCGAGATCTCGTGTGTCTAGCAACGTTCGACGTTAACCAAGTATATCACGGGGTTGGTTGGAAGAAAAAATACAAAGCACCGACGGACTGTTGTTTCGCGGTGAAGCATCCGCGTCTGCAGCAGCCGAAATCGACCAAGTATATAAAATTTTTATGTGCGGAGGATAGCAATTCGCTGGACAGATGGATGGCGGGAATCAGGGTAGCAAAATACGGTAGGCAATTGATGGAGAATTATCGTACTCTCGTCGACGAGTTAGCCCAAGAGGATCTCGATTTGTTGGCACACGCGAGATCGTGCTCGGTGAGCTCGATAGCCGTGCCACCAACTTCGCAAACGCAGTACAACACGACTAGCGAGAATGCGAGACAGTACGCGGAAATGAATAGACACAATGGTACGACAGAGATGAACGGGAGGCAGTACGAGAGTCAACGACAGAGTTACAACAGTGCGGAGCAGCGACAGAGCTACAGCAACGACGGGAGACTCAGCAGAGCGAGTAGTTCGAGTTCCAGCGGCTGTTTGTCGGACGGTGCGCCTAGCAGCTGCGAAGTTGCCTTCGAATGCGGTGAATTTCCAACCGGCACGATAAAGCGCAAGCCATCGATGAATCCGAAGCTTCCGTTAACTTCGATAACGAGACAGCTTAAAGAAGTCGGTGAAACGGTACGAGACGAGCCGGATTCCTGTCCAAGTCCAACGAGCTCCGGATCGGGTACACTCACCAGGCGACATAGTCGCCGGAGAAGCGGCACGGACTCGGACAGCTCAGGCACCTTGAAGAGGCACCACAGGTCGGGAAATGCCACACCCGTGAGTCCGGTACCACCGGGTACACCGGTCAGAGAAAGAGTCAGTCCGATGGGCTACAGCAGAACGGAAAGCCAAGAACCCAAAACGCCAACGAGCCCAGTGCAGCCGTGCATGATGGACTCCATCACCTCGTTGCCGCCACCACCCTCGCCACCTCGTGTCACCGAGGAAACAGAATCCGATGGCGAACCTCTGCCCCCACCTCCGCCCGAGATGTTCAGATCTAATCTGTCCCTGGACTCCCTTCCACCACCACCCGCACCCGGTGAATTGTCGATGTGCAACACGACCGATCTCAGTGGTTCCTGTCTCAGTTTAGCTTCGTTACCACCGCCGCCGAGTCCACTGGTCGGTGAAACCGGAACCATCAGGCGGGCGAGGCCCAAACAATCGACTCCCACGAATTCCATGTCACCCGAATCCACCCCAACTCACACACCCGTCAAAACTAATACGAACAATCAGATTTACGCGTGTTCCAATGCAACGAACGGCTCACAGAGTCCAAACGTCGCACTACAAAACAATCAAATATACACGAACAACATGAGAAACTCCACGTCACCCCACAACTCGTATCCAGGCTCGAACGCCAGTACGCCAACGTGCGCACCGAGCTCCCCCAACTTCGTGACGCCACCGCCGTTCGTACCACCGCCAGCTTACGGCACCCAACAGCATCAACAGTTGCAAGCACAACAATCCCAACAAAATACTAATCCTCAGCTAGTCCGACAAAATTCGAAGAACGAACCGATCTACGGCGGCCAATCGATACGCGCCAATCCTAACATGGATACGGTCAGAAGAAGCGCACTGAAGCAGAACTCGGGTCATTACGCGGCACCTCCCTACCTCGCCGAGTTGAAGGCAACCGCGAGTCCCCAGCCCCAGCGGAGGGTCACCATCCAAGAACCACCAACTTCCCCGAAATCGAAAACCGGCACAGGGAAAAAGATTTCTTTCAACTTACCGCCCCAACAGGAACCCGGAAGTCCCGCTCTCCCACAGAGGAAACCGATGCCACCCAGACGCTCGGACAGCACGAGGCTAACCTCGCCCAAAAAATTAGCTGCTTCGGAGCAGGCTCCTCCAGGTGACTTTCTCAAGGACCTCCAACGAGTCATGAGAAAAAAATGGCAGGTTGCGCAAAAGTGCAAACTCGACTCGACCACGACGCCTCACGAAGTTTTGGGCTTCCGGGATCCACCACCAGCCATTGCCGATTATCGGGAAACCAACGTTTCCAACTGGGTACAAGAGCACTACGGCTCGGACAACCTTTACGAAAACGTTTACGCTACGGATCCTAACGCACCTGTCGAATACGCAACGAGCCCAACGCGCCAAAACTCCGTCAGATTCGCCGATGAAAATTGTAGTATGAACATTGCTAATGCTATTGCGAGCAAACGGAGACCCCCGCCGCCGCCGCCAAAAAGAGCTGAAACTACACACTTGACGACGCGAGCGATGCACTGACAATAGCAGATAATTCAGCCTCCTACCGAAAGACGATGGTACTGCTGTTTCTGTGGATGGTGGAAGTAACGAAGGATTCAAAAGGGAGAGGGGAATAAAGGGGCAATAGTGCTTCGATTTGATCTCGTCCGTCGGTTAATGCGAAAATAAACACCCGGAGTGAAATTCGATTCTGGGTTCATTAATGGCCAACCAATTTTAGAGGACTCGGACAAGAACGTCGTAAAACTCTGATACGATTCTTCGCTTATTTCTACTCCGGGTACGAACGTATTGCTGATTCTTTTTTTGCATTTTTTAAATTATTATTCCCGTCGAAACTTACGAACGGAATAAGAACGATTGGAATTTCGCCCTTTTTTCAAATTTCAGTTGAAATGCACTTTTGATCTAAATGTATCTGATAAAGGAACCAAACGACAGAGATAAGTCTGTCGTGTTTCTTGAGGAATTTCATAGCTGGACTAAAAGGATCATAAAACGCTACAATTGAGATATTCGACGATTTTTCAGTGACGGAATCGTGATTTTTATTCACGTTTATTCACCTTTTTTCGGCTTTTATCACTCGTAACATTTATCGTGTTATGGGTGTTGAGATTTTGGTGCGTTTGAGTCGAAGCACCGCGACACCTTATGGTATCACTGTCCATGTCTGTGTTTGTCGATCGTACGAAATATATATTGCCGTAAATTAAGGAAGCGTCAGCGGATGGAATACCAGGTCGAACGTGTATTGAGCCTTGAAAAATTCATTACTCCTACCACATGATGTTGAATGAAAATCATTACCGATCAATACATGCAACAACGAGCTCCTCATCACGCAAATAATCAACGAAAAACTCCAAGTGCATTTTTCCAGTGGTTGCAGTATTTTTTCGACTTCGATGAAAAAAAAAGTAACCATTTTATCAATCGCAGATGGAATCAAACGACGGTTAAGCATTTCTTAGTGACGACATCTATTTGTCTACGAAGTAAAATCATTTTGTAAGCTTGATAATACAAACTTTGAGAAGTCGTTTTACAAGATAAAATTTATAGCATTATAAACTTTGATATCGAGCATTACGAGACTTTTTAAGATCGTTGAAGGATTCAAGCATTAAGCTGCGTACGTGCTCAGAAGTGAATTACTTCAAAATCACTCAACCAACGAAGGAGCCAATAATCACTCGAGTCATTCAGCTTCATACAAATCGAAAGAAAATCTTTGTGCTCAACGCTGAAAATTGGCATGGGCCATGGATTGTGACGCCTTATACATTTGTAACGCACAAGATTTTTAACACGACGCCAATCCATTACTTCGTTGTCACTAGAATCGTTTAATACGAACAAATAAACGGAAGGCGATTTTTCAAATCTCAGTATTTGACCTCACCGCTGATATCTTCGTTGTGAATGATACAGGTTTATATATATATATATATATACACAAATATATATACACATAGTATATTTAAAACGCAGAAAGGAAAGAGGGATCTCTACTGATGAATGGGAAGAATAAGAATGCGACGAGGAGAATGAGATTCTCCGGTCGCGCGGAGAGTAGCAGAAAAACAAAAATCTTAGAAACTTTAGCCTGTAAGAATTACTGCCGCACATATTGAAGATGTGATACGTAAATCGTAAGCCAGCTTATGCGACGATCGTTCGAATCGATATTACCGTTTGTGGCTGAATATGCGAGTTGTCCGAAAATAAAAATAAATAACAAAAAAATTCAATGAAGTAAATTCGTATTTAAGAAGCTCTACGAATAAAAACGAGGTGAAACGTACGCACAAAAAGTAAATTAGCAACGAGCGATACAAAACTGCAGTCTGATGCGCGTTTACGAGTGAAGTTGGATAATATAATCATCCACCAATTGTGATGATTGAACTTCAGTAACTGAGTATAACGATCGGTAACGATTGAACAGTTAGGCCTGCTAAGTTTTGCATATTTTTCAACGCTTAAAACAAGTTTTGTAATCAAGGTGCTTTTCTATACGGACATTTACACTGTGACGTTCACTTTACGATACTGAAAAATAATTGAATGCATGTGTATATCGATTTATACGCATATATATATATATGTTCACAACCCTGTCACCCTCCTAAAATCCAGTAATTAATGTAATCTCGTATGTTACGTCGTACATTTGATGCCCGATGAGGCCGGAGCGATGCTAGAATTAACTTACGATATACGTGGACCTCAATGTACGTTGTAATCTTCTTTGGGTTTTTTTGTTCGTTTTCGTTTTTTTTTTTGTTTCATTTTCATTACTTCTCTAACGCATGTGATTCGAATTATCGGATCTGCAATTACTTCATCCGCTATCATCGATAACTCAGATCTCGTCAATGCCATTTTTTGATAACGATATACATGTATGAAAAAAAAATGTGAAATAACAAAACTCTACAGAAAGGGAAACGTTGTTCTTAAGCATTTCAATAACGAAGCGGATAAAATTCTTCAATTTCTCACGCACCAGCCCGAGGAGCGACAGTCTTTGTATCACAATTTTTATCGACACGATTCGCTTCAGCTCGTCAACGAAAAGTCCAAGGGCATATTGTACTTTTCTGGTTGTTTTTTTTTTTTTTTTTTTTTGGAACAATGTAATTTTGAGTTGTACAAGCTTCCTGAAAATCATTGTTTCGAAAAAATGTCGTACGACAACAAAAAAAATCATTTATGGCAACTAAAAATTTCTGGCATTTATGGCCACTAGGCAGGGATACGAATTCTCGATTTGTAAAACTAAAAGGAAATTCACTAACGAAGACATTCGGAAATTATGAAATTCGAATCCACACGGATACACATAATAAAAATGCGCGTTAATACAAATATACCACACAACGTATGTCGAAGATGTTTTTGTATGAATATTATGTAGAAAAAGTCTTAATCGCGTAAATCATTGTGACTAGATAGTTTACAATTTCAACTCATCATGTCTACCCTGTTGATCTGCAATATTGTTAATATTGGTCACATTATCGAGTAAGATCGAGGTTGACAGATGCATTTTCATTATTATAAAAAATCACTGCGAGTTCATGGATTATCAGTTGCGCGAATGTCAATGTATTTAAGGCGATCGATTATTCGGATCGGGGATTGAATTTTTCAAAGTGAGCTGTTATTGGCCGTAAGTGAATGAAGGAAAAGAAATTTGTCGAAATTCGAAAAACGAAATTTAGGTAATTAATGAGTTCACGTCCGCTCTTTGCCATTGAGCAGACGATTAGTGCAATTGGCAAAATAATCGAGTTGATCGAAATTCTATTTGATCGATAGTAAACGACATATTTTTATTATCATTTACGTTCAAGAGAGAGAAAGAGAGAGAGAGAGAGAGAGAGCGATTAAAATTGAGATGAAATCCTTACTGTCCTAAGTTGTACGTATGATTATGTAAATATTGTAACGAATGGTACTACGAAGAAAGGAACAAACATTACTATTGAATAATATTGCGATGGATTAATATAAACACACTATTTATAAATAATAGCGAAGAATTGATTTTCATTGAAATTATATATGATTTCCGTTGAGTACGAACGACGATCACACTAACGCAGTGATCCTTTTTATATTAAAATTTCAACAAATACTTTCGATCGACTAAATTATGAGTAAAAAAAAAATAAATGAAAATTGAAAAGAAATTTAAAGTGCTTTCATTTGTATCCCGAGCGAATCAAATGTTTTTTTTTTTTTTTTTAAATATATTTTTCATCCTCTAATTCAGCTTGTATACAATTTCTCTAAAATGAATATTCACGGATAAACACTTTGACTGGGCATAGATTCTCACGAGTTTATTCAGCTCACCGAATCCCGTTGAATTTAGGGAATCGTGACAATAATTATCTTTTTTTTCACGTGGCTCGTCCACGACGATCAATATCGGACAAAATTCAAAAGCGTTCAGTGTCATTCGAAGGAAATAAAGCTACACGCGCAATAGTTGAATTACTATTGGGTACGTCATATTTCATGTTTTTATGTAAATAAATTTTTCGTATATTTCAATTGCTTGGTGTCCTTTAATTAATCCCACTTCGCTACATCTCACGTTTATTCTCATCAATAATCATTTGGGTACTCGTCACTAAATCGTTTACTTGTGGAATGGGCTTACTAATAAGTACACTTCTGTTGCTCTAAAATAAGCATCTCATTTTTTCCAATAAGTTTTACACGATAATCGATTGACATTAAATATAGAAATAAAAAGTAATCGCAAACAAATCAGTGTTGAAAATATTGAGCTTCGACTCTGAAAACAAGAAAGTCACGATATCAGAGTGAACGACAATGTGCTCAAGTCGTTCAAAATTCTGCTCAAACGAACTCCCGAAGTTCCAGATAGTGGGGCATTTTATATCGAGTTCGACATTCAATATGGATATCCTCTGATCTCTAATTTCTTCGATTTAATTGTTTCTGTTTTTCAGGACAGAAAAAACATGAGCTGCAGTCGTCAAAGGTCGAAGCAAAAAATATGGTAAAGTGGAGCGCTCAATTACCGCCAGTTGTCAAAAAAGGGAACAAGAGATGGCCAAAGACTCGAAGCCTTTCAAATTCTGGGGTTTTCACTACGGTGATAATTTATCGACTGTTTTCATTAATTCGAAGTTCGTGTACACGCCGACTGTGCGTGATTGAAATTCAAAAATAATCTCAAGCCCAAACGAAGTGAGAGAACGCAAATTCGAAGAACGGTGCGTTGACAAGAAAAACTGATGAAGCATTGGAAAAGAAAACTTCATTTATTGAACATTTATTCGAAAAAATGTTCAAGTTTCTACTTTGAATACGAATTTTTTTTTTTTTTTTTTTATTTGTACGTCATCGAATCACCTGTAGCGATCAAGTTCTCCGAGGATAATTTTTCACCAAAATTAGTTCATTCGCAAAAATTGATCGGCTAAAGAAATCGCCAATAACTCTTCAACGGCCAATTACAGTTCCCACTATTCTATCACATAAAATAAGGAATAGGGGTGCGGACGTGCACAGCCGAAGCCGTAAACCACCTTAATAAAATGTGTTCGTTTCTAATATTCTTTCACCAGTTCAACACACTTGACGGACATAAAGCATGGCAAAATTGAATTTTCTAAAAGCCCCGCCAAGCACTTTCTGTACAAGGGGAAAACGTGAAGGGAGGAAGAGAAGGAAGGAGGAGAGAGAAATGCAGGAAACCTTCACAAAATGTATAAGCTCGAACCCATAACCTTCGCCTGGATCACAAATTTTTTCGTCGTGTTTCAATTTCTCAACTCGGTCTGCTGCAATGGTAAAGCATCGCTGAGTGAATTCTTTCCTCGATGATTTGTAAAAAAAATCTCTCCAAGAATGTCGACTCATGAAAACTCTATACACACTTTTCATCTGAAAAACCTCAGAACTTCATAGTAAGGGAGAAAGAGATATCCACTATCGTGAACTCCGACAAGAAACCTTACTTTTTTTTTAATACTTCAATCCGACTATTCACTAAGTTTCTAAATTATTTCCCAAGTATAAATTTCGTTTGATCATGTTGCCGCATGTTTCTATGTCTAACGCAAACGCGCTCGACAACATTTATGTTCCCAACCTAAAAATTACACCAACAATCATCGCGGATGTTAGATTTCTCAGTAAAATGAAAATTAAAAAAAATAAAAAAATAAAAAAATAAAAAAACAAGTCGTCTTCATCAACTTTTTGGCCACCCATGAGTGCAGCTCCGGTGCAATTTCTCAGGACTCACTCACAGAAGAAAAGGAAAATAATTATGTTCGTAAGAAGAGAGCCCATCGAGAGTGATCGAACTACTAATTTAATAAAAAAAACGACGAACCGAAAGCTGTTTAGTAAGCTGGTCGAGGCCAAAGTCGCGCAGAAAATTGGTACTAGTTCACAAGAGTCCTTCGGTATAGGACAAGCATCGTTGGTTACTGGAGTCTGGTACACATACACCCACGCACATGCACGTTAACTCACTACGAATCTCTCCCTCAGTTTTACAGTTTCGTTTTACGACTACTCACGGGTGTCGTGCGTTCTACTTTGCGTTTACGTCCTATACGTGTCTCCAGAGCACTTTCATATCCTTTGCTAGGCGTATGACTGTGTATACAGGGAAGTGTGTATGCGAAAAAAACTGCGATGTCGGAGCGTCAGAAGGGCATGAAATCTGTGCTCGTGTGTTATCTTGATCCGCCTATTTCACTTTCACCCACTCATATACATAATATGTGTGTACATATCAGGTACATAGAAGGTGCTCGATCTTGAGTACGAGGATCTTCTTCGTCGCGTCTCGGCGTGCCAACGAAATCGAAAAATTCACCCTCGCTTCTCCGCGCCACGTGATACCGCCATTCCACGTTTCAACGCTCTGTCCCCGAGGTGGCATTTCCTTTACTCAAACGTTTTCCATCGCTGCTTCCCTCGTACTTTCGAAATGTACGCGCCCTTTTTCTTATTCACTCATCTACGTCGTAGAATATTTCCAAGTCCGGTCCGAGTGCGTTGGTAGACTTTAACGCACGATTATGCCGCAGTGGCACTGAGCTCGAAGTGGTAACGGACGACTCGGAGGTCAAGGCACATTCTGAAGTCCAAAATGACTGGTGGGTATTGATCGTTGGTACGAAAAGTGTTAAGGTCCATTGGAAAAAGCTGTGAATTATGGTACCGTTATGAAGGTTGATATTATCGAGCTGAACGGTAAAATTTACAATGGAACATCGTTCGACCACTTTCCATACAATTGAATATGCATTGATTCATATATTTGAGAGAATTGTACGGTTGACTCAGTGGCCATTGACTGACGATTAAATATCACAAGTTTCAGTGACCTCCTAATCACAGGGAAGGAAGAAATGGGGTTATTCGAAGTAAAGAAAAACGGCGGAGCGTCCGGTGCGAGGGATCGGAGTCGGTGGGTGAGCGATTGAGGCTGGAGATTTCGGGAAAAATAATAATTATCGTTTGAAAGGTCAGTCGAGCGTAGAAGCAGCAACGAAACGTCGTAGTTTTGCCGTGGTCGCGAGGCGTCACTGTGAGCTCTTAACCGATCCGCTTTCCAAGAACGCCGACGTAAATCACAATTTTATGACGGATAATTTTACGAGAGTCCGCGGAGTCTAAAAGGCGGCGCGTTTCACCGATGCCACAGGAGAGGCTACCTTAAACTTGTAATCGCGAAGTTTCTGTGCGAATTGGCGCTCGCTCACTCCGTACCGGTAACACACCATGTTAAATATACATACACGCTGCTCGCACCACGTCACAAGAATCGCGAGCCCACGAGACGAAATCGTTGCTCTCGAGTCTCGTCTACCCTAGAAACCGCGAGGGACCCACTCGAGCACTCTCGTTAGCGCATTACTAAAACGGGCCGAAGTCGGCAAACATCGCACGCGGGTATAATGCCGCGAGAAAATTATGTGTGACAGAAATATTTATTCATAACGTTGAATCCATAAATCTTGCTCGTGTATAGAAAGATGAGCACGACCGAGAATGTTAAATTGTTTAATAAATATTCAAGTTTCGGTTTTATGGACAATTTTCTTAAACCTTCTTTGGCAGACATTCGAAAAACTTATCGAAAACGCTGCAATATTAAATTTTATTTATCCATGCGAAAGTTTTGTTGACGAATGAAGTACGCGAGTAGAAATTTATTTTTCAGAATCAAAAAATTTGTTGATCCAACAAAATTCATTTGGTCAACATTTATTTTGACGCTTCTATTGATTATTTGTAGTTTTTATGACGCAGTTGAGGTGTACACATCTTTGGTTGTATCTTGAAAAAACGGCTCAAAAAAACATTTTGTTGCTTCAACTGTCGATATTTGGTTGATTTTTCAGGATATTTAATGAGCTGATTAAGATTTTGTGCCACCAAATATTCCGATTTATGTTATTCGTGCTATTGAAACAACAAAAAGGTTGATCCTCGCGATAGCATATTTTGTTATGTCCAGAATGAATTTCTAAAAAAGCAAAAAAATGTTTTCGCATTCTCAGAGCCAAACAGAATATTTTGTTATTGTACAATGGCTTCGTAAAAAACGTGCAAACGTTTTGTCTGAACAACACAACGAAACTGTTGAAAAGTTCAGTTCACTTAGTTAACTGAGTTATTTTTCTTTGATAATTATTCAGCGGAACAGAAAAATGAAATTCAAACACTTAGTACAAAGAAATATTGATCCAACAAAATTCATTTGGTCAAGATTTGTTTTGTTGATTTACTCATTGATTATTTATTTTGTTGAGCGGTGTATGCATTTCCCGAGATTCCGAGTACATCGTTTTTACAATTTCATGACATTATTCGACCAAAAATTCGAATTAAATTATTTGGCAAAAGCATCAACAAAAAGGTTGAAAAAGTGGAGGACTAAAAATGCCGCAATTTCTCGAGGTCATCGAGCTGCGTAGCTTGCGGATTTATTTCGCAATGCTTTTTTCACGAGATGGATCGGTAGACTTTGAAGCTCTTTCGCTTTGACGCGCCATCCCCGAAGTCAATTAAGTTTCATTGCCCATAGTTCGCAGAAGAATCGTTATTGAAACAAAAATAAAACACGATGGCGGAAGGTCTATTCGAGATTGTTATCGTTGTCGTATTGGTCGTTTTAGTGCTCGAGCAGCCAACATTTTTCATTGATAGAAAAAGCAAATAATAGAGAAGAATCGATCACGTTAATTGACATTGAATCCATTTCATTCGGAATATCCTCTCGAAGAAATGAAACACGGATCAATACAACTGCAGTTACAAAAAGCTCGTTGCCCATGGAGAATTGACTTTAATTATTCATTCAATTAAATGAATAGGCGATTTAGGCTCATGTGAGTTACACTGCAACGTATTTTCAGCGTGGCTCACGTAGGAAGAATAAAAGAATAAAAAATCCAAGTTAAGCATAAAAGACAGTGAAAGAGCCGCCCGAGCTAATTTCACGCAGCGGGTGATCGTCTCGCTCGGAGAACGAATAGCCGCCGTAAAACAAACACTTTCTCTGTTAAGCGCCTACTTCGAACTTCAGAGCATGTCAGTATATAGTTATACAGAAATACGTTGGAATATAGACTACCCGTGCAGCGATTTTTCTCTCACGTCATTCTTCACCTTCACTCTCGACCGAATCGATCTTCCTTTCGGAGATTTTTAATCTCACATCTAGCACGAGCCTTCTCGTGCTGCCCTCTGGCTGCGCTATTTGCGATCGTGTAACCAAATCACGCGTATCTCTTCAAACGTGTCGCGGTACTTCGGACGATTTTTCTTTCGGGACAGTAATTCCGTTCGTTGACATTGTATTCTCATCCTCACCGAGCATTCCAAGAATCCTCAAACCGCAGAAATGTCGGTCACCCACCATTCGCATGTCTTTGAACCGGCGCTGAGGCTAATCCAATGTTGCACGGTTTTTTCGAGATGTTTTTCTCACATGGGAATATGCATTGATCCAACTGACAAGATCGAATTAATCGATCAACGAAAACCCTTATTTATTCTTTTACTTACTCAATTTACATTCATCAACCGCCTTTCAAATCACTTTCCACCTATTTTTAGATTCCACTGAATAACTACTAATCGATTTTAGTGGTTTGAGTGTATTCCAGACAGTGCGACTAGTATATAGCGCTCTCTTTTCTAATGCGGAAGCTATCGTGCGACGGGATTCCTCTTTACCCTCGCTCCACTAGCCCCACAACGATAACTTTGACCCTGTCGAGATCCGAGCACAAGAGACTCTATACACACAGTCATTCTCATCGTCTACTCGAGACATATGAAAGATGGTCCTTTTACTTTTTATGACGATTTGTCTTCACAGCATCCCTCGTGGACCCACTATCCTTGAACTTGTATGCCATATAATATCAATGGCAATCATGACCTTGCCTCTTTTCTGTGACATATTACGACATACCTTCGATGGAAAATGCCTATTGACCAAACTCTCATTCCTCAATTGCTAACTGAATGCATATTTGTAGGGCATGCAGATGTTAATTGATATTTTCATCGATTCAATCGTTTGTGTCGTATTACTAATTTGGTGGATCAATTTGGGAGCAGCAAATGAAATTTGGCAGTTAAAGTAGTTCGAACGTTCGATAAAGTACGGTGAAGGCCAGCTTTTTTTTGCGGTAAATTATAGTTTAAGGTCCCCTGGTAACGATAAGCACAGTTCCGGGGCGTCTACGGGGCAAAATTTTGAATTATTTTATTTATAATTTTGTTACGAATCAATTGTGAAAAATTCTGTACGGTATTCGAGCCGCGGAAAGGTTTATAACGTGAAAAAAATTTACTACGGATGCTGTTTATTAATTTTATTAATAATTTAGAATTTAATCAACACAAAGTATCGTCCATGTCTATCCCAAAATTCAAAATGATTCCTCAGTGCTATCTTGCCGACTGGGAAGACTGGGAATCTTTTCGAACCGGAACAAAGAAAAGGTTTGGAAACAGTTTGGGTGCTGAAGTATTTTTTTGTTTCCATATATAGTTATTCATAAAATTATCTCGGAAGTATAACTGGGGGAAAAAAAAAAAAAGAGGATTAGGAATTTTTGGTTTTGTAGCTGGTCTTTGTTTTTGACAATAAATGCGGATAGTTTTTCAACTGTACTTCGTTGAGTCACCGCAGAAACTCTTGATTGCTGATTCACGATTATATTCGCATACTTGTCTGTGTTTTTTTAACGTTTTTTGCATTGCCGAAATGAAGTCGATCGTAAAAAGAGTGCAGTCTATAGTAGTTTCGTATAAGCTGCTCAGATATTGACCGTGAGAAGAACCGATTTTTTTTATATCTTCTTAGTTTCTCTCGATCCGAGAGCTAATAAATTTGTAGTCGAAAAGAAGAAAAAGAAGAAGATAAAAAAGTGTGTGTGCGTGTGTATGCGTGACGTGAAGAAAGGATAAGGGGCGGAACTAAGCAGCGATAATTCTTCGAATGTCTTTCGGCATTTAAAAAGTATCTGAAATGTATTTATATGTTAGGAAACAAGGCAGAATTTTGATACCTCGTGATTCACGAATAAACTTTGAGAAAGTTCGTCACATCGGCAAATTATAATTATACAAAACACAAAAATAAAGCTTCCGGTGATGTCACCCGAAAATATGTCGAAAAATCTTTATATTTGAGACGATGAAATATCCATTTTATATTCCTCCCGGATAAACTTTCCGTACACTCGAAGAAAAATCGATGAAAACGATTAAGCAAATTTACAAAATTTCTAAAGTTTATTTACCATTAATTTTCACGTTTACGCTCAATTTTACGCGCATCATTTTATTATAACTTTCTCGTATATTTAAATAAATAGGTTGTCCATACGCGAAACTCTGCTGCGTCGCCATGCACGTTCTCACGCTGCAGCGCTTTTATTTTGTCTCATGTTGCGGACTCGAGATATGTTAATTTAATTTATTCGTCTCCGCACACGCGCGTCTTGTGCAGGAACAAAGGTCATGTATACGAACACGCCTTGCCGTTTTTATAGCTGTGTCTTTAATTTGAACCTGTAAGTATGAAACCCAGAAATCGACGAGTATACTTTTGAACGCATTGAAAAAATGCGCAACCGCGAGTAAAATGAAAGAGCTCGGTGATCTCGTCCGCGTATACGCATGTGCGGGACACGTAACAGTTGAAAATTCCTTTGGAACTGGGAGGAATTCATCGATCGAGAAAGATGACATAACCGCCGAAATATTTGATAAAATAAATCGAATTTAGTCTTCGGATGTAGGCACATAAGTTTCGGGCTCTTGAAATGTCAAATTAATTAGCAATTTTTTGCAATACCAGCCATTCGTTCCTGTGTCAGTGTCGGCTTTAAGTACACAAATACACGGACACACGCTCGCACTCACATCTGCGTATACATACACACATATACGTAGAAGATGGACCACCCAAAGATACCTCTGGTGCGTTCAACCGTTCCGTCGGCAGTCGTCGAACGATGGAACGATTGAGATAAAGATCGCAGGATCCAGCAGAGTTATCGACAAAGACAAAGAACGCGGTGGAGCTTGGTGAATGAGCGAGTACGAGAGCTCCTAGATTTTCCGTGAAAAACGAAGAGGAAAAAGGGATGAAACACGTCCACGGGGATCCAAACGAACCGGGTGAATTTAACGAGAGGATCTCTACATCTTTCTCAGTATCGAGAACTATTTTCTCGTTCCCCCTTCAAGAGTTATGCCTCCTTATACACGTATACACGAGTCGACTGATATCCACGAATACTGCGATGTTTACAGCAGTGGAAAATATAATGATATTTACATAGTAACGTACATTTGCATTCATACTTTCAATAGGGTTCCAAATTATTAACAAAAAACGTAGAAAACTGCGTTATATTTTCAAAAATGTACTCGCAGCTTGAAATTCTCGTGCCTGGCAACCTCAACAAAAATGATGGTCCTTAAAAAATAATCCGGCAGTGTTTTTGTCAGCAGATATCGACAAAAGTTTCGTACGAAATAATTATACTCGCTCCGAATGCGAATAGTTTTTCCTACTTTGATGGTGCTGTGCATAAAAACGATTTTTTTGAAGATATACTTTAGACGAAGCACATAGCTAGCGATCGGGGTTATTGGCCCGGTGAAAGTCATACGGCATACATAGAGCAAGGAAAAGCGAGCGAAGGGATGGTAAGGATCATGGCTATAGTTGCCTCTCTTTTCTCTCTCGGTCTTTTTCTTCGACGTGGGGAAGCAGCGAGTGCCCTCGAACCTGAGGTCGTGGCACAACCCTCTCGGAAAGGGAAAACGCCCGGGCGTCCTCGCTCTCTCCGTCCCGAGGAGAAAACGTGAAGCGAAAGAGAAAAGGAAGAAGCTGGAGGAAAGATCGAAGGAGGCGGAAGGAGAGCAGGAGGAAAAGAGCGAGAGAGAGTGAGAGAAAGAAGTGCGAGTAAAAGTTAGATGGCACGAGGGAGAGCAAGGCGAACGTCTTAAAGCGGATGTATAGGATTAAGATAATAGTCTCGGGAGGGTTGCGAAGGAGCTCGGATCTTATGAGGGTAAGAGGTGAAAGAAGATGGGAGGAAGGGGGTGAGGTAGGCGCGCGAGGAGAAGCAAAAACGAGCGATATGATGTGGGTCAAAGTCTCGGGGACTGGGGCGCCGCTCACTCTCTTTCTCTACCCGGCTGATCTCAGTTGGCAAATACTATATATATAGGTTATTCCACATAAATTGAAACTATTTTCAGGCTTATTTTCCTTGTTTCAAAATCATCTGAAAGTACGAATCTATCGCGTAACGGCTGAAAAATATTTTTCGATTACCACAGTAGGACATAAGCTCAGAAAGAATTGCTTTGCAGTTAATATTCGAACAAAATTACCTGGACACGAACTCTTATTTATGCCGTCACGAAATCTTTTCCACAATCATAATTTTCGTTACTATTATTCGTGCTCGTATTTCTTATGAGTATTCCGTGATAATTCTTCACCGCGTCAAATTTTTTCGAAAGAGTTCATCAATCGAAGATCGCGATTAGTGTTGACCAGCAGGACAGATTGATCGAGAAGGGATCAAAAGTATATTGTGACGATGTTCCATTCAAACAATTCTGTAAATAATGTTCCCTCCCAGTACTCAATGCTATTTCGAGTCTCAATAGCGAAGACCACTGCCCCTGAACCCTTAATCCGTCACTCGAAACACCTGATATAACAATAATGATGTGATTTCTCGAGACGAATTTTCCCGGAGTGAAATATCTATATTTTGGCTTCCCCCATCACGATAAGCCAAACTTCCAATGGACAGGGACGGTGAGACGCCTTGTGTCAGGTCGGAAGGCCTGGGGGAGGGAGGGTATAAGGCTAGGGAAAAAGGAGGCTCTCCGGGGCAAAAATGCCACGCAGTCTCTCGGTATGCCTAACCGGGAGAGATGACCGATGGTGCGTGGGGTAGGTTCTTGACTCTGCATCATTTTTCTTCCTCCCTATACTTTCGAGAGTAAGAAATCAGCTCTCAAGCTCCAATCCCATAATACCACGAAGATAACGAAAGAAATTAATGCGCCTTCTCTTATTACTTTCCCTTTCCCAACAAACTAAAAACTGATAATTTTCCTTTCCAACAACCTCCATTCCAGAACGTCGAATCTTTTCAATTCGGCTTGTAATATCAAAGGGAACGGAAGAGCCTCTTGGTCAATTTAACCAAGATGGCGGATTGTGGCCTTCAAGAAATTCGTACGTGACGAAATTATATATACATATCTGATATATGTCTACAGATCCGTGCGTCGGAGTATTCAGACGTTTATGTGGAAAACTAACACATTTGCGTGTACATGCTCCAATGCGAACGTGTCTGTATGGTCACGCAAATATATAAAGCCTGTTTACATAGGTACGTTATATATTTATAAAGGTACGTATATTCGCATACACGTGCAGAAATAACGAAGTTTGATATATACTAGGAACCCCCCTCGTTGAATGTCTCAGCATGTTCTCATGGTAGCCGAAATGTCAGAGCTTTCGTGTGAGCCAGCACCGGCAGACCAATTGATAAACGATGGAAACAATATTTCGTAAGGGAAAGACTTGAAACTTGGACGAAGTAACGCCACGTTTCTTCGTTCTCGTAGCTCATTTATCTTGAATTTCAAGAGACATTCTTACGATCCCAAAGTTGAGATACACTGTCGAGTATATCTTAGAGCCACACGACGACGAAAAGGACGAGGAAGGACTGCGTACATAGATGCGTGCGAATGTCTGTGTGCAGATATATGTCTCCACACATGTACGCGGATAGCGACTGCTTCGATGGAGGAAAGCAGCCGCGAGCGAGTGACCGTGCGTATATAACTTTAGGGGTAGCACCGCCGCTCTCCTCCCAAAGAATATACGCTGAAGTGAAGAGCAAGAGCACAGAAAAAGGAGGGAATGCCGGACTCTGGCTATCCCACCATGCCTCCTGGATAGCTCTCCTCTGTAGCATAAAACTGAGTCGGGGTTAATGCGGTTCAGTGGATAAAAAGGGTCACAAAATTTTTATTTGACAAACTTCTGGTCTGAATTATTCTAAACTCTATTACGACGAGGAGGGATTCGATCGAATCTTTGTTGTATCAACGCCGCAATGCTTTACTTTTTCCTTTTAAGCCGAGACTCGCATTTTATAGACGGACGTCGCAGTACAGAGGACTCAAAGAACTTTGGAAATGAATAATTTAGAATGTTTCAGTGTTTCCGAATCGGATAAAAGTAACTACGTTCTCGTTTTCTTGGATTTTGAGAATGTACAAAAAAGTACACGTTTTTGAGGCTTTTGTTTAAAAATAGAAGCTTAATACTTGAGAGTGAATGATCGTTCGAGGGAGTTTGTGCGGAAAAAGCTACGAGGCTGTTACAAAATTTTGATTCGAGCGAAATATTCGAATTTACAGTAGAGCGACTATCATTTCCTCCGCAGTAATATGCCAACATCTCGACCACTCACTCCTTTCCCTATCGTGCGAGGGTTGCGACGTTGGCTTGGCGGTGCTGTGCTCTCCCCTCGGTCAAGCAAGATCTCCCCCTGTTTCGACCCCTCACAGGAAAGCTTTTGCGATCACGTAGTGGTTGTTCCTGGACGACGCGCGAAGAAGCAGGAAGAGGAGAAGACGAGAGGGGGAGAGAGGCGCTATGCGTGTGGCAAAGGAGACGAAGGAGGTGCGGCGTCGTCGTCGTCGTCGTCGTGTGCTCGTGGAGGGTTTCCTCTCACAGCTTTCTAGATCAATACTCGTATCTCCGCCTCGAATGGACCAGGCCGGACATTGCGTTCTGACTCACTTTCTCACTCGCTTTTCAACTCTCCTCTCTCTCTCTCTCTCTCTCTCTCGCCCCTCTAACATTTTGGGTTATCCTTTTTCTTCCCTCGCTTCTTTCCTCCCCGCTCTTTCTTTATCTCTTTCATTATATCGCGCTCAGCCTTTCTCTCTCTTCTACTCTTCGATCGCGACCTAACGCGTTGTCCAGCCAAAACACCCTTCGCTGCCACCCTGCGAGTACGATTAACATGCCGTTGGGCAAAGGGTTCGAAAAAACCCTTTTAATTATCTCATACTCCGGCCCCCCGGGCGATGCCATAAGTCATTGAAAGTTTTCCCCGTTCCGTTTGTCGCGGATTTATGTAATCGTCATTTTTTACTCCAAACACCCTACGAATATTGTATATTTTTTATTCAATGCATACCGATAACGTTCCCATTCCCACTTCGTTCACTCTTGTTTTGTGGAATATTAAATTACGTCTATTTTAATTACGACTAAATAAATATAACCTGCCCATTAAAATTAAGCTGAATACGTTCGATACGAAATTACAGTCTCACTGAATTCAAGATTGTATTTTCCCTCCAAATGGACCAGTGTAGGAAAATTCTTGAATTATACATTACAGGAAGAGCCTTTCGGTCGAAAAGTTCATCCACCAGTCCAACTGAATTTTTTTTCTTTTTCAACACAGTCAAAATGCGACGTGATTTCGTTGAATTTAACAATAAACTTAATCATTTGATTACTTATCTGACAACGAAGATAGTTAATCTTCTGATTATGCCGATGTGGGCCGATGCTACAATGAAAATATAGTAATTTCCCGAATAAGAGTCTCTCCATGAATGGTCAAAATTACATGGCATTTCAGACAAGAAGTAACAACCATACGAAACCTTCGTTGGTTTTCTATTTTTTGTTTTTTTTTTTTTTTCTTTCAACGATGTTTATGAACCTTGATGATCATGGTACTTGTGACATGCGGTATTGTATATACATAGAATACGAGCTTCAGGTGGTAAATACGTACCCAGATGTCTCCTGTGTACGGTATATAAACGCGCACTTCCACCATTACCATCACCACGATAAAAGCATCTCTGGGTCCATTACCGTAATTGGGGTGGGGCAAAGAAGAAGGGAGAGGTAGAACATGGTTTGCTAGCGTCGTGTACGAAGTCGCTGTACGAGGCCGGATGTTCATCTACTTGCGGCGTAATGTACAAATAGTGCCCCTCCAATACGTATAGACTTAGGTCATTTATGGCATTCAGGACAAATTGCCAGAATAATTGTCCAGCTTTTCCGAACCCAATGGACAAGAATCTGAGAAGTTTCATGATGGAATGATCTTGTGATTTATTAAGGACGTATGGTACAAAAGTCTAAATAATCAGAAATTGGTGATAATGTTCTTCAACATCAAGTTCGAAAACACAATTTTTTTCAAAATTTTCTTCTGCTTAGCTATCGAGTAATTACGCATTAAAGCAGATTTCTTATGCCCGGAATGTATACCTATATATATGGAAACGCTATGCTTATACACGTGAACTTTAGTGATCAATTACTCGATAACTGTACAGAAGAAAAATCTTAAAAGATTTGTATCGTCAAATTTGGCACTAAAGAATATGTTCACCAAATTTTATAAAATTCTGATCATTTTGAAATTTTTTATGTTTTTAGAATGATTTAGCATGGCAACATTGTATCGCCTGTACCAAATATCCTTAAACTCGTAAGCTGAATTCTTACTTGAATTTTAATCGAATTCGATCGAAAAATCTTGGGTCTTCCGGGAAGATCGCACGAATTTCATTTTTCACAGAGCTACGAGTAAATATTTTGTTTTTTCAATATGCTGAACGGAAAATTATCATATTTATAGTTTTAGGGACGAAACCCTTCGAGTGAAAAAACCGCGTCCGTTGACAAAAGATGACCACGTGAAAGTGAAACGGTCTCATTCGATATTCCACTAGGAAACTAGTAAAAGTTGATTGTTTTAGGAATGAGAAGTTACGATGGTATTTAAGACGACAAAATAATCGTTAATTTTTATAAAGAATTAGGAACAATGTGGATATTGAGAACCACTGAATCACCGGTCAATTTCCCCTTAGTTTCGCCGCTTTTCTCGCGAAAAAGAGGGTGGAAAAGAGAACCACCGATATCCCGAGAAAAGCTGCGAGGGTTACGGAGGTGGATAGAGATACGCACAGCTGCGAGAAAGAAGGATAGGATGCTGGACGAGGGTGGTGAGATGGACACTTCAACGGACGCCTGTATCTCTGTATATGCTCGACGAAAAACTTCGTATTCTTTGGGTTACGTTGGCCCGAATATCCAAACGCGTGTATACGTGTGCTTTTACTACATCGAAGAATATTTTGAAATGTAAATGGTGAGGAGCTCGTGAGTTGATAGCTAAAACGTTGTACAGTTGAGGATATTGAGTCATTTATTTTCTTGAAATATATGGCATGGAGCTGTTCTCAGAAATGATGGTTCCGGCCCACACTTATTTTCGATAAGGAATCATTCCAAATTTTCGCTATCGATTGTTTTACTGCTTTGATTCTAGCACAAACATCTTTATTTTATAATCTCGAGTATTCCCCATATATCAGAAATACGACGACATAGAAATACATTAGAAATACACGGAGATATAATTAAATTTGGAAAATTGCCGTCCACTAACGATAGTGCGGTGACGAGCTGCAGTTCATGATATTATTAAAGGAAAGAAATTGAATTTTCCTATAAATATTCGTTGTTCACAGCAGAAACTTTTGCCGGAGTATTTAGTAAATTTTAACGTTACAATGAATTTTACCGCGCTGCACCGTAAACATTTCCATAGGAATGTTTACGCTAGGATGCGGCTCTACTGGGGACATACTAGGGGTATCTTGTCGCCATATCGGCTTATTTCCCCATTCTTTTTATGTACTCAGCCCTTTGTGGAAGTGTGTGAATCACCGTTTCAGTGTGCTACGAAATTCGAAAACGAGTGATCGATGCCTACGTTAGGGCAAAGACATTTAACCGTGATGCACCGTAAAATTCACTAAACGTTTTGTAAATTTTAGTATACGTACCGTAAATATCATTATCTGCAATATTTACCATTATAAAACTGAAAATTCAGCAAAATATTGAAAATTTTACAGTGCGTTATTGGAATGAATATTTTTCGTTAACTAGCTGTGATGATCGTTGACTAGCTGAAATTTAGAAAAAAAAATATCACTCTGTGTCCGCCGGGGTTTGTCACAGCTTCCCTCTGATCTTCATGCAAATGGCATATGGTAATGCATTCGAAAGGAGGGCTGTGGGCAAAACATCCTTAGGGAGTCTCACAAGGACACGAAAGTTAGTGAAAGTTGGAAAAGTGATGAAACGATAGCATTGACTCGTCCAAATGTGCAGGGGTATGCAGAAACGTTGAGTGAAAAAATTTCAGCCACAAATTTGGTCGCTTGCTGCTTTATAATTGTGCAGTCAATCACCCAATCGTGAGCCAACAAATATTTTATTATGTCAAAACGTATTTACTCACATTTTCGTTGCATTCAGGACGAAATCTTGTTCCAATTGTGCTGGAATTCTCCAACAATGAAAATATGGTTGCTTGACCCTCATGATTTTGTTAGACTTATCGAACAAAACGTTTCCATCTTTCTGTAAACGTGAATATTCACTGTTAAAATAGAAGCATCCGCTGTGACAGTAGAGTTTTTCACAGTTTCCTTTAGCCCTCGGGACAATGGGACACGGTAATGCATTAGGAACGAGAAGCTGTAAGAGACGACACCCTTGAGGGGAATTCGAAGGGAAAAAGAAAAGTAACGGGGTGACGTTTAAGAGGAAGTTGGATCGTCAGAGCCCGCAAGGGTTCGTGCACATAGACGATGATAGAAATAAGCAATTAGTAATTACTGTAACCTTAAAAATACATTTTTTGGAAATGAATTCAATTTTTTGTAAACTCAGGTTTTTTTAGCTGTCAAAGTCTGTGAATTAACCTTCATCGTGAGGGCATCCATTTACGTCTTTTTCCCTCGAAGTTCCTACGGACTATGTTCAACGACATATTTACCATGCGGACAAGTGTATTTTTGGTTTTCATCCAACGCCCTCCTCGGGGTAATCAGCGTTTAGTTGATTTGCCTCTTCGTTATTCGTTTTGTTGCCTAGAATCATTCTTGGGTCGCGGACGTTTTTTTTTCAATTTTCACTTACCTTAATTCTCCTGAACGTAGAGAAACATTGCAATTTCGTAGTAATTGGTGAGCGTGTGATATTCGTGTAAACTACCGGGGAGTAAAAGCAGAAAAGCTGAGCGTGCTTTCAACAATTTGTACCGTAAAAATTGTAGATGCTCAGATGTACGAATTATGTGGTAAAATTTACGAGGCACGCGGTAAAATTTACGATACTGCATAGCAAAATTTACCTGCGTCAATATAAGGAAAATTGTCTTGAATGTCTACGTATTGAGTTTCTTAGCAGCGAAAAAAAACCTCCTCAAAACTTTTTTATTAGCACAAATCATTGAAAATAGCGAAGTAAGATGGCGACAAAGGCAAGAATAACGATGAGATCCATGAGGAAATTCTGGTTTTAGTGAAGTGTTGAAATTATTTCTGTCTTGAAATCTTCTTTTAACTTTATCTCTGCGAGGACAAACGTTAATGACTTCAATAACATTACGCTTCTGGAATCGGACTTATGAAATCCGATAATTGCGTCGACGCAAACGGAAAGCCTCGATTCACCATGTTTGCCACAGTTTGGCTTCCACATTGCGGTCACAGTAATTAGAACCTGAAGGATTTATGCAGTTACTCGGAATACATGCTGGGAAGATTGGTTATGAGCGTCGAACTTTGTCGGGATTTCCAAATGTGTTGACTTCATTTTTGTCCCGATCGTTACTGCAATGAAAATTCAACATTTGTACGTGGACAAATGACACTTGACGTTAGGTATTTACAGCGAGGTTTCTCCATCGATTAGATCAAGACGCGTGTCAAAAATTAGAAAACGCGATATTCTAAAGTTGCACTAGAGTTATGACAGGTCCCTTTCCCTTGCTATGAATATCCGCTTCCATTGCACTTGCATGTCTGAAGCGAACCGCACATAACTGCTGGATCGGACGTCACAAAACTTTGTCTTCTTGTTTCTCGATTTACAAATAATTTGCTGTCGAGATATAATTTGCGAAAACGATGAAAAAGTGGAATTATTTTGTCGTGTAACTTTGGCCAACGCTCGTCCAAAATGACATCGTTGAGGGCATGATTGCACGGCCAAAATAGTTATGAGCACAGCGAGCTTATCCAATCCGAAGAGCAAAATCCGCAAAAACTGTGGAATATCGAGTGTTCAATTTCTCCGACTGCACGACGAAGTAGCTGATTCAAAACGGCTGTTTGCTTTCGTTGTTTCGTATTATGGATGAAGTATACTTCGAGTATGGAATGTGGAAATTGCTGTAGAATTTTCTTAAACTTCTCACGTAACTTCAGTTCATCAGTTATTTAGCTTAAAACGTCAGTTTTTAGGTTTTTGGACGTGACAAGTTGTCACTTGAATTCCAGACGCGAACCTAGCGCCTCAAGGCCTCCAGGAGCTTTTATCGTTCTACAGTTCTGGTGCAAATGAAATTAAAAAATGCCACATGCTCACTGAAAAATGCGAGTTAAATTATGACCCACAAGTGATTCTGTTTCCTCTGGAGTTGTGCCAGTTGGTCCTTCAAAATATCGACGAGTTCGTGTTCGACGAATCGGTAACAGGAAACAGAATCGCGGCTGTGGCGAGGTTTGTTTAATTACTTGGGAAAAGACGCAGGCAAAAGTTCTTGTTCGAAAGAGTATTAAAATCAGATAAGAATAGTGTCAGAAATAGGAACTGGTAATGAAATAATGAAAAATAAGTGAGACTTTTGAAAAGGAATATGAAAAGGATCGGCCGGTTGAACACCACTGTTCACTTTCTCTGGCACGAAGGAGAGAACCCTTTGGCATCTCACCTTCCACCCCTTTACTGGTGAGCATAGCCACCCAAGCCATCTCACTCTCGCTCTCGATTCGCTCTCGCTCTTGTAAGCCCGCACCAAGCTCCTCGTTCCTTGCCCCTTGAGAGCTTCCCTCGCTTTCTCTGGAGCGTTCATCGTTCCCGGAGTCTCTCGTACCTACTGCTCCTCTTCCTTGCCACATCTTTTACCCTGACGGCCGTGTAGAGCGGAGTAGCGCACCCCTTGTCCTTCCTCGAGCCCTTACCAACCACCGCCGTTTGGAGAACGAGCTCGAGCGAGAGTGAGAGTGTTCTCTGGACCTTGGTCCAGCTCGGCTGCATCGACCCTCTCACCCCTTCTTTCCCGACGACTCACGAACACCAAACCTCTTGCGTATCAAGCTTAGTCTGCGTGTAGCAACCCTACGACCTCCGCCGTCTCTTCTGCCTCCTCTTTCCTCCTCCATCTTCTTGCTCAACGCCCCTCTGACACCAACACCCACGTCACCGCACCCTAATCCCCCAACTCGAAAATACATCTAGCTCTCGCTCATCCCCCTCTCTCGGACTCTTCCTCACACGTCGTATCGATTGGCCGGCGGCTCGTGAGGGAGCGCCGCCATTTGACCGCACCACGCACCGGAAGTCCACCATCTTCGAGGAGGTTGTTCAAACTTGGGAGATGAGCTTTTTTCATTTGGTTTTTTGACACTTTCGAAACTTCGAGGGAATCCAATTCCGGTGACTGGCTACCATTGGTGGATGCAAAAGTTTAGGTTTTTGACTAAATTTCGTTGGATCGTGGAGCTCGTTTACCCGGTAGGGTGCCCTTCCAGTACGAACGATTAGGAAGAGGAATAAATGCCGGCAAAATCGCGCAAAGGGGAAGTGATTTTTTTTTAGTGAGTCAAAAAAATTCCGCTCGAACCGTTTTCGCGGTAAGTTTCTTCAATGCCCATTATGGAGGAGTGGGGATACACGAAATATGAAAAAATCGTGTCACTTCCGAGTAAAAATTCGTGTTTCGGGGTCGAGGCTATTAAACTATAGGAATTTGGCATACGCTCGTATTTTGCGAAGCGTTCAGACGAGGCCACACACGATTACATACATATAGGAACCAAGTGGATTGCGGAGACGGTTAAACACTGGTAAGAGAGGCGTCCCGAAGCCGATTAAAGACCGCTCGCGACGCCGAACACGGGAGAATGCGGGGGAGGCGAAGACTCTCGCATGACTTGGTCCAATTCACCCTAACCGACGGAAATACCACCAGCACCTGCAATCACCTTCACCAAAACACACACACGTATTCGCCTTACCTGTCAGCGTTATATACGATCGCATATTCAACATATTTAACTGATTGTTCAATTCGTGGTTGGCGAGTTATTCTATTAGCTAACAGGAGGGAACAAGATCTGATCCAATAAGACTAACAGGATCAACGATGAATCTCCGAAACAATTTTTTCAATCATGTTAACAATTGAGTTTCATTTCGATCAATTTTCGTGGGCATGAGCGTGGGAAAACCGATTTGGTTTTTGAGGGTAAACGATCAGACTTGGACATATTTTTAAGACCTCTTTGGGCCCTGGCCTGTAAATGGAAGATCGACAACGTTCAAATTTTAACAAGAATTTTTCGATTTTACGAGTCATTATGCGAAAATTTGATGATTTTTGAGTAACGTTCCTACATTTCGAGAGCTTCGAAAACTTCTTTTTGTTTCAAGCATTAAAAATTTCTTTTTGAGTGATCTTACGAAATTGGAGCCTAATTTCAAAGTTCTAGATTTTTTAAAGTTATAGTTCATCAAAGATTCATTCCGGATTGAACGAGATTTTTTTTCGATAGAAAGTCTTTAAAAACGTCCTATTAATTTGAAATTGATAATGTGGCCTGGCAGGCTCTTAAATCAAAATATGAATTTTGCCGTTGCTCTCGGAAGACTCGCTAATTATTCGGCTGTATCAACCGCGATAATGTTTCGTGTATTTTTTTATTGCCGGATTTACTGTAATTTTATTACAAAATAGCCACTTGTAGCTCTCGTGGCTCATCAAGAATTGAAGAAAAAAAAGCCCGGCAAGATTGAAAAGACTGAGTGAAACAAAGTTGTGGAGATTGTGAACGCGTGCGCGAGGATTTTTATTCGGTCCGATCGGTATCTCTAGACTGGACCATTGATGCCGCCATTGAAAAAGCAATTAGTGCCCGACATATTTAATCGCGTCATAAAATCCCTACGTTCACTAGTTTGATCTTTCGCTCACCGTTTCCCCCCAATATTTTGTTCCCCGTCGGTCTTTCACACTCCAACATATATTTTGTTCGTTCCATCTCCGTCTGATCGTCTCGTTCTCGTTGCCGTTGAGCTATATCGTATTTTATCGCGCGATCCTTCTCTCACTCTCTTAACGGGATCCCAATTTAACAGGCGATAAAGTTTGACCTGCTGGAGCGAGCGAGATCGCGATATATAACAGATCGAAATGGCGCGAGAGGTGGAAGAAGCCGAAAAAAACAGCAAGTGGAAGGAACCTACAGGGGTTATCCGTTCAAGGTTCGAAGCAAAGGGCGATATTCCTAACAGGGGAAAAAAGATAGAACCGTCAGGATTTCGGGTATTAGCGGCCCATTGACGGAAACAAAAACGTTATGACGAATTAGGGGCGACCCTCGTCCCTCGTCAGACGGAAAAAAGCCTTGCAACTGAACCTACCCCAATCATAAATATATTTGGGGGTCGTTAACCTACCCTGAAGTGCTAAGCTCGGGGGGCATTGATTGTGGCGTCCAGTTTTCCAAGTTATCATTTCGATTGCTCGTACTTTGGATTCTTTTTCAGATTCCTGTTCATAGCGATCCTCGGTGATTATTCTATCGACATAAATCATCGATTGGCTAGACTAAATTGCTGTTTTTATTGCATAAAATGCTGGCTATCAATTATTTGGGACGATCAAGGCTGTCGAGTAAATTTTCTGCATAGGACTGTGATACATTTTTTATTTTAATATCATCGCACAACAAAAGCACGTATTACAGATGGAGTCTCATCGTAAATTTTGTTGAGAATATACAGCAAAAAGTGATGGAGAGTGGGAGATGATCGGTATGAGACTCACGAAGCCGGCAAAGTCTTGGAGGGTGCGAGTCTCTTGATCCTTGTGGAAGCTCTTTGTACCAGTTAGCCTTTCCTCCATCCTTCCCAATTCTCTCTTCTGGCAAGATCAAAGCCCTGTGGCCAGACGTTCGCGTCAGTCGACTTCGGTGGTCGTTTTCAATGCGCATTATCGATTTCGTCAATTCATCAACATGCATATTCACAATATCGATAACATCGTTACTATATTTATTGTTTGAAATATTTTTTTTTTTTCATTCGTAAAAACATTTGTAAAAACAGTGATTTTAGCCAAGTTTTTAACGAGCAAAAATTTTCGGCACTGAAATGCCTGAAGAAGATCCCTGGTCCTTTCTTCGCAGAGCGCATCCCTCGCGTTATTTCGTGGGCTTATCTTTTGTCACCGAAGAACAAATCGCATCTCGTTTCTTCAAAGCTTTAGCTACGAAGCTCAGGAAATACCTCGCTAACCGAAGTGAATTTCCGAGGGAAACACTACCAAAGATCTCCAGCGGTGATCACGATGACACTCGGTTTATCGTGAGAAGAAAAAAAACAATCTAACTCGGAGAATCCAGCGCGTTAGGCTCCAGAATCAATGGAAACACTACAACGTCAACCATCAGATTCCAACACACGAGGGAAACTATTTTCAATTTTCGGATAAACCAAAAGAATCACCAACGTGGATTGTTACCACTAAATAAATATGCCCCTGGTTTTTTTACTACCGAATCATGTATTGGTAAAGAATGGCTTTTATTTTCCTATACAAATAAATTGGGTATCGTCGCCAGTGTGACTCGCGCAGACGCAACTGTACTAGGAATGTATACGAAAAGGCTTTTTCTGGCTCTGTATGAGAGTGAAGGCGATCTCAACTAAGAAAGTCTATGAGTCGGAGGGTCCGAGAGGAGCCTGGGTGGTGGTTGACTCGGGCCGAGAGGGGGTTGGCAATGCCTCGAGGGGTTAGTTTCCCCATAGCCATAACAAGATTCTCTCTCTCCCTCTCCCTCTTCGCAGCTCTCTCACTCTCTACATCTCTATGCTTGGGTCAACGTGACTTCAATACGAAGACGATGAAGCCCAACCCGAGAGACGAGCTTCTTTTGTATCAATACGCGAAGGACGAAACGCGCTTTTCAATAGTAGAGAAAATACTCGTACGCGTCGTGAATCGAGTCTTCAACCGAGCCCTCGAAAGTCCAGTTTCTCAGCAAAGTAGTTGTGTACCCATTTTTGTTACTTCGACAACATCGTTCCTCCACAAACATTATCCTCGTCGATATATCAGAGTTGTTTTGAGCTTCTCATTATTCCAATATTCCTCTATATTCCTCGTCGCTGTTCCTTCGCTCGAGTTCAGTATTCCAAGGATATTCGCTCGATGTATGCGAAATCGAAACAAAAAAAAACATCTCGATACAGGAAAATATGTTTCATGTGGAACAAAATTTCATCGATAAACATTCGAACGAATTTTTGTTGTGAATAAACGTAATTGTTTTAACAATTTCTACTTATCCTGGATTTTCAGATTAATTTGACAGTTTTTTGGAACCGAATTTTCGGTCGACTTACTTTTTGCTAATGATGACGATTTTTTAGAGTATCTGAGCTCTTCGAATGAAATTATTGGTTCGGACGAATTATTGAATCCGATTTTGGGACTTTCTTTTTCATTTTGCAAAGGGATCACTTTTTCAACGTTTTTCACGACATATTCGTGCTCTCTTCGTGAGGATTTTTCGACCTTTACTGTGTACGTATTTGGTTAATTATTTCTACAAGCCTCAGTAATTTTGTGATTAGACAAATTTTATTCTACGATTTGCTATGATTATAGTGTTGGAAAAAGGACACAAATGATACTGTGCAGCATGAAAATAATCCGGAGTTCTTTTATCTCGATGTTTTTAGATGCAGCACGAATTGTCGTTACTTTGTTCCACTTGAAACCATTGAGAATCGTGACGACTTATGATCCAATATAAGTTTCCTTCAACGTCTCGCTGATCTCTCGCGGATACCCGGCCACGTTCTGTATAAAGAAGAATTCCCACTCGCTCGGTTCTTAAAAGAGCTTTAAAAATCGTGACAACGGAACAACACTCGAGGCAGTAGGGCATTTTTTAATTTTGTTTTTTTTTTTTAAAAAATAAAACCAATACGAGTGCTTAGACGCCTTGGGAATACAAAGATGGAGATAGTAAAGCCATCGAGAGAACGTTTATCGCGTGCGTTCCACTGTAAATTCGTCTTTTTTCATGATCAAACGAGGGCAGTTATATACATGGACACGGAAGTATTTCCAATTTTGGTTGAACAGACTTGAATATAGCACACGAATTTCTGGAGCGGCTAGTCAAGTATATCCAACGATTTTCACGTGATTCCCAAAATTTGGTTATATTTTCACCTGAAATAATTTCAATAAAAAAATCCGTACGAGCAACCGGAACAAGCAACGAAAAAAGATTTTTTTTTCACAGTTCGCCGACACATTTATTTCACTCTTTTAAGGTCTCAATGAATTCTTCTTGATATTCGAAGCTTGCAGCTGGACAGCATTCATCGTACAGCCAATAAAAAGCCTAAATCGAGTGAGTTGCATGTTAATGGTGTTAATGAACGCGGAAATTAATCAAGTGAGCAATGCGAGGCTGAATGCACATTTTTCTCGGCTCATTCTTTGCGACACCATTTTGTTTATGTCTATGTAAAATATCATGATTTTTGTGTGATGTCGATTATAAGGCTCGTCATAAAAATAACTTTTATACACGTTTCGTGAGAGGAAGAGAGAGGAGCTTGAAAACGAGACTCTTGGTGTGTTGAAGCCTGGAGCCTCTTCGTGCCAGGCGCTGGCTCTTTTTACACCCGGCAAATCGTACAAGGGAGAATGAGCAGCGTTTCCCTTCTGCAACCCTCTCTGCCCGTTTGAACGTGCGAGCATAAACTACAGCCAAGATTCCATGAGAGCAGATAAAGTGAGAAAAAGGTGGAAACAAAAAGAGAGAGAGAGAGAATGAGGCGAGATTGAGGTGAGTGATGGACGAGAAAAAAACGTAATAACTCGGACGCCGAGTTCTCTCGCGAGCAATTATCGCACGCGCACCATGGCAATTCCCCGAACGAGCTTATCTAACACGGTTTATTGCTGCTCCTCATAAATGCATATCCATATACGAAGCTCCAATTGAACTGTGTACATTAGCCGTACATGTATTATATCTTATCGATTTGCTTGTACGTGAGTAAAATAGCACGAAGCGGTGCATATGCCCATTTGCAAAACGATTGGCCTAAACCCGTCAACGCTTATCAACCGACATGAAACGAGCCTTCAAATGTCAAGATTTTTTCTCTCCTTCTGTTCTATAGTTATTCAAAGATAATATTACTGTTTTTACGATTTATAAAAAGTCCTTTCCACTCATTGTATTTAATTGCTGGTGCTGTTTGATTTATGCGAATATGCTGAGGCGAATGTACCTCGTTAAAATAATAATTCGAATGTTATTTATTTCCATCGGACAACTATTTACAAGTGACGATTGTAGAAATGTTGACTCGTGTATATAAACATATATAAATATCCTTGCATGTGTTATACGCGCACGTGATATTTCGATGCTTATACCAACCACCGCAAATTA
Organism: Venturia canescens; assembly: GCF_019457755.1. Lineage (NCBI taxonomy): Eukaryota > Metazoa > Arthropoda > Insecta > Hymenoptera > Ichneumonidae > Venturia > Venturia canescens. The sequence continues at coordinate 19,188,655 of NC_057421.1, forward strand.
TATTAGTCTGTCGTATTTTCTCTTCATTTTCCATCTCTCTCTTTCCCGATCCTCATTTCGAATATTACTGTCCTCGTCCCTAACTTCTCGCTGTCTCTCTCGCTCTCTTCAAAAGCTACCTACGAGTAGTAAATGTACAACCAAACTCCTCTCAACGTTCCGTAAATTATATAGCTCCACAGCATCGACGAAGTTTCCGTGCTCAGCATAATTTCGTGACGTGAATTTCCGCGTGTCTCTAGCTGCGAGAGTACCACATCGCGATGTAGAAGTGATCGCGTTCATATCGTCGCGACAGAACGCTAATTATTATCATTTTGACATTCGGCCAGGGTGAAAAGAAGTTTTACCATGCGCAGATACTATCTTCATTCCCGCACTAAAGCTTTCGTCACGAAAACTTTCCATGTTAAATCACCGGAAATCCTCCTCTCGTTTGTCTCTTTTCAGAAATTTTAATATCCACAAACATGCCTCGCATTTCTTTTTATCGTACAATCTATTTGCGAATGTGTAACATTCCTTTCCCGAGTTATTCCTCAATTAGTGAGCCAACGTTCGTAAAAATGTGTGAGCCAATAAGGAAGAGACAAAACGAATGATTATTGGTACACGTGAATGAGCAACGTGGATAATCAAGAGATCCGGAATGCCTGAAACTCAAATCCGAAAATCGAATATCTCGATGTGATTCTCATCGTTGTATTTTATTTTTATTCATTTTACCTCCGAAATAATTCTGGAGTAATTTTTACTTTAATCACGTGAAATAATAAATATTCACAGACATGGATGTTTTGTGTTTACGAACACGAATGTAAACGTGATAATCTGGGAGCTCTGCAGAGACTGCTCGAGAAAAAGAACTGCGTAAAATGAGGGAGCCATTAAGAAGAAAGTGTTCTGCGACTAGTCCACATTTATAGTTGGTTTAGCCCATGTAAATTTGACGTGTACATGTGTCTCATCTGAATGTTTACGAACTCATTGTTGGTAGAAGGTAAGCATTCGATAATGTTGGCGTTGGCAAGGGTAGTCATGGTCCCGTCTGTGTGGATATGAAACGCGGGGGTGCTTGCTCATAGCACGCCAGTTCTTCCTCAGACGTGACTCGAAGCGCAAGCATATCTTTGAATGATATTTTTCGTTATATTCAGCGAGTATAAGTAACATGGGAAAGCTAAACGTGAAACAGTGTGACGATATTGAAAATGAAAGACGCTATAAATAGTAAAAACTTGGAGAGTCGATAAAATTTTTTCAATTTTTCGCCATTTGTTGGTTCAGTAATTTAGATGCAACGTCTGAATCATGGGGATAATCAAATTCGTTGCACTCGTTTGTGATCCGAGTTATTCATTAATGAGAGAAAAAAAATCTACAAAATTCTGAGTATCTCTGCGTCTGTGAAGATTTTGGTGAAGGTCCGCCTGGCGCCGTCGGGCGAGATTAAATAAATTAAAGTTGATTAAGCCGGGCCCCTTCCTTTCTACATAGCTCTCGGCCGAAACGTAACAAAGGCTCTGCTGCTCACACACAAATTTAATGAGATCGAGGCGAAAAGGCGAAAGATTATCGAGACAAATCGAGGTTGCGTAAGCGCCCCTCCGCGCATAACGCGCCTGCTTTTTTCTTATTTTTTCATAAAATAACGGCACACCCGGTTCGGCATACATTTGTGAGCGCGCGGGTGAAGAGAAGAAAGGAATAATGCGCGAGAGAAGCGATCGCGGGGCTGAGAAAATCGCTGTTAAGGATATACGAGAGTCGGAACTGTGAAACTGATCAAACCACTACATTTTTCAACGGGCATTTCGTTACAGAAAATATATCAAAACGGTCGGTTTCACCGCGCTAAACTGGCCCCTACAGATATATATCTATATGCCACGAGGGATGGAAGAGGATGGGGTTTGTGCTGCGGGAAGAAGCGCCTAAAGGCCGCCGGCGATCCACGAGTCTCTCGTATATGCGGCATCCCGGCGAAATCAAGTCTTCCAATCCTCTAGATCTTTCAGATTTCCCAGAAGTTCCTTTTTTTCGTAAATTTATTCCTGCACAAATTAATCTTTTTGGCTTTTTATTCATTTTTATTAACCACATCGTAGTGTTGTATTCTTAAATAACGAGGCGTCGGAATTTTCGATAAAAAGGAAGTCGGGCACGCACCGATACTGCAGAAACATCATCGCGGCGACGATAGTGTCGTCGACGTACTTACGAAACCGAATCGAGATGTACAAATAACCATAAGTAGGTTTTTTACAACGATTGATTGGCAGGATTGCCAATTTATTGTGAATTATCGTATGGCGAGATTCGTGGAATAGCAAATCAAATTATAGACCATTTCGACATGGCAAAGAAGGGCGCGAGAGAGGTTTAAGGAGAGATGAAGCGGGGTCGTCGCCACTCAATTTCACGGATCTCGCCGCTTTCGGGCTACGGAATTTTGAACGTTGCGCTGACGGCGTCTGGGAAACGAATTTTGATTTTTTAAGTTTTATAGCCTATTCTCAGACTTTAAGTATAATTTCAGAGTTTTGCAATTTATAGTGTAATTAGGAGGATTTCGATCCAAAAAATCTTCCCGTATTGCTGGTTGAATGATGCTTCATGAACGCCTCATGGAGATTATTTCGAGAGCGAAAATGTGTGTACGGAGTGATAGCAAAAGAATCGTGGGCTGTTAAGCTCGAGGTCGAGGTCTCTATTTTTCCATCTCCACTTTTTATTTCTGTCTTTCTTTCTTCCTTTCACAAAATCGATTTCACGTGTACCCCGCTTTCGACAATCATCTCCGTTCACTCGGTTATTGTCGTCGTGACAGGGCAGTCACGCCGCCCGTCGCGACGCGCTGTATGATGGATCGATGCGTCATTCGAAAAAGCAACACGGCCAACTTCCATCCCTTCGTCGCAGACGCTTTTGGCGCCCGATCCTGTGGGTTGGGAAAAACAGTTTTTTTCGGAAATACCGTTAGTCTATTTTGTCATCAGCTGTTTATGGTTGACTCGATATTATCAAGGGCGAGGACAGAGAAAAGTGTGTAAAAAGATATCAGCGCATCGTCAAATTTTTACATTCCATTTCGACAATTTTTCCTCCCGCACGGTGTGAAAAATTACGCAAATAATTTTCAGCGTTTCGTTCCAAATTTTCTTATAACCGGAAGTTCAAAGTTCTCAAAGTGAAATCAAAACGATTAGGATTCCATGCGAATTAATATGCGTGAAAAAAAAAAATGTAAACCCTCAAAAAACTTTACGGTATCGAAAAAACAATTGCGCTCTGAATTCCGTTTGCGCACCAACATTTTTCAAAGCAGACACAATCAGAGTGAATTTTTTTTTCAGATTTATTGACGCGACGCGTCTCGGTGCCCCCAGCAAAAATCGCTAGTGAAAAAAGTTTGAACGCTACTCAAGAAGCATTTGAGAAACAGAGCAAGTTCCCTCCAGTAAGTGGTCCGTATATTTTCATCTGTCATTTTTTAATCTCTCGTCATACCAGTAAAAACGAGGATTTTTATTCGCTGAATAGCTCGCGAAGGACTAAAAAATCAGCGATTAAATGATACGATAAGGATGTAAAATGTTGCTTTACGAGTAGGATATATTTAATCCTCATCTCGAGACGAGGATAAATCGAAGAGCGTTGCGTGATTGAATCGCAAACGAAGCATGCAATGGGAGGCTTACGAGCTCAATTCCTGATTTGTCACATGATGACGTGAGCATTATGACGCACAACGTATTATGCAAATACAGCCCGAAGCTACAGGTTGACTGTTAATATATGTGCTGCAATGTATTTAGGCGTAATGCACGTACGTATTACATTCGCCTTGGTATTATTAGAGGTCGCCTATAGCTCTACCGAGTCTCTTGATGCGTGGATACGTGTACGTGAAGATTTGTGTTTGTATACGTAAACATCACTCCCTTACCTGCCTGGAACAGTAGTTCAGTCGATATAGATTCGCGTTGGCCAGTTATCAGAGTAATTTCCAGCTGGTTTACTCCCTTGGGCTTTCATCAACATCACGTATACGAAAATGGTTTTGTGCTTTGAAATATGATAGTTTCATCGCTTGATATAAATTCACGATTTATCAGCCAAAAACCTGTTTCTTTCTTAATCTTGCTCCGATTAAAGTAGTTCGGCCGTTCGATAAAGTACGATGAAGATTTTTTTTTTGCGGTAAATGAAAGTTTAAGGTCCTCTGATAACGATGAGCACAGTTTCGGGGCCTCTTACGAGGCAAGACTTTGAATTATTTCATTTACTAGTGTAAGTTTTCAACATGGTACCCAATGGGGGACCCGCAATAATATTAATTGTGGAAAAATTGTACGGTGTTCGAGCTTCGGAAAAGTTTATATCGTGAAGAAAATTTATCACAGATTCCGTTCCTTTAAAAAAACTTTATCTTACGGGGCTTTTAAGAAAGAAAACATGAAAAACTTTAGTTTTTTACGTGTCGAAAGCGGATGTCAGTCATTACGTTGGACTGCTGGTAGCAGCTGATTGAACTTCGGGCAAATTCGGGAATTGCGGGAATTTCATCGAATTTCTTTTCGAGACTGACTCACGTGCTATTCGTCTAGTAGCTTCGCTTTTTTTAACGAATCAACCATTTCTTTTCTCGGTGCGATTACACCGATTGAAACTTTCTTTCGCACAATGAAAATGTTTCCTTGGGTTATGTGTATTTCAAGTGTCACCGGTACCGACTCAATCATTAACTATAGTCAAGTTGAAGTATAAATTTTATCTTTTATGATACTTTTAAAGCACTTTATTACATTCTTGTGATAAAAATAATCTCAATGTAAGTGTTTATTAATTGTATTAACCATTTAGGCTTCAAATAAATCAACACAAAGTACTTGCTAACTTGACTAGTCATAGAATAGCCGAACAACTTTAAGGTATTTTCGAATCTTTTTGTTACGATCAAGGGTTCAGAAGATTTTTCGAGTGCGGTAATTGTTGATAATTCATTTATGTTAATTCGTATTCGCTAATTTTCTGCACTCATCCGGTCGATTCTGCTTTTCTTCGTTGAATTTTGTTTCTTTGTTTTTTTTTAATTTTTTTTTTTTTAATTTAATAAGCCAACTGATTAATCATCCCGCAATTCATGGCGGTAGGTCCCACTGATTTAATCCGTCATTATCTTTTCGTTAATTCCTCCGTGTATTCGAGGAGGTTTGGAGGAACGGGCGTGTGAATGAGAAAGGCGGACGTGAATGTTGACGCGTACGTATGTATGTAAATTGGAATGCGGGGCGAGTGTTTGAATGTTTGTGGGTGTGCGAAAGAGCTCAGACCGCGATATTGAGGGCCCCCGGCAAGTAGCTGACAAGCATGTGAGCGAGAACTAATCTATCCCACACCTCACGATGTGGGGCGCCCAATGAGAGAATAAAAATTCAAAACAGCCCGTTAAGCAACGCTTGAACGACGTTTCGTACCCCGCAGGCTGCCGCGCTTCTCCGCGTGCTCGGCTCTCACTGCTCCCCGCGGGATCGAATTCTCGTTTTCTCCGATTCTCTGTACACCGAATTCGTCTCCTCGTCTACACTCGAGACCTTGAAATTATCGTCGCTACTTATTCACGATACTTTTAAGCAGCCCAACTCATTTTTAGCCAAAACTAGGCCTGTCTGTTACCTTCCTGTTGAAAGACTCTCGTGAACGAGGAAATTCCAGATCAGTGAACTCGTACTATTTTCATTTGATCATTGGAATATATCGGCTTCGTGTCGCTCAACATTATGTTCGGTCGAGCGAGCAAAGAAATTCCTAAAATTTAGTGAGTTGTACGCAACTTACTCATCATTCTATTTTCTTTCAGATGTTCCCCAGCAGTCTTTTGCTCAAGTGTCCAACCCAATTTTCCTTTCGAATCTGCCGTTCCCTCGTTCACATTTCGTTGTGTCTCGACTACGGTAATTCTAGGAGCTAAAGCGATGAGAAATTCATTAACGGACGCATGTCTGGAGTCATTAACTGAGAAAAGATCGTTTTTTGATTACGCACAGAATTCACCAATTAATTGAATCCCCCGAGAATACCGATTCGAGAAAAAAGTGTTGCGAACTGGCAAACTCGATCCGGCAAATTGAGGAAAAAACAATGGAATAAAATGATCCGAAAGTGCATCTATCGGCCTTGGACTGTGGATCGTTAATCATGACAGCAGGTCAGACCAGCGATGAGAACTGACTCTGACAAAGGACATCGAGCCTTCGGCTCGCGTGATTGACACTGTGGCAGGCTACAGGAGGAGACGCCTCCTAGTGGAGGAGGTGCCCGGACTTTATATTCGGCGCCTAACTCTTGAGGATCCGCGAAACGCAGCTCGAGAGAAAGAACCGACGGATTCAAGGTCACCGTCCCCGAGTCATATCTGTCATCCGAAAAGTGCTCATGATCGCCCGGGGCGAGGATCTTCAAGGTATTTCTCTACAATAAAATTTCATTATCTCAAACCCGCAAAGAACGAGTTGACAGAGTTATTGATACTTCCAACAGTCATAATGTTGGTATAGCGATTAAAGTGGATTTATCAATGTCCATGATTATTCAATATTTAGGATTAGAAGTTCCTGGGTCGCTGATGCTATTTTTGTTTCTATAATCAGCTGCTGCCAGCAGGATTGAGGGGGAAAATTGAAGGATTTTCGCGCTTTTAAACATTTTTGAAAATTAATATTTTTTGTTTTGAAGCGCGAAAATCATTCAATGTTCAATATTTCTGTATGATTTTAGTTCAGGCGATAGCCACTGCTTTTTACATCAAAACGCTCTTTGCTTTTTTCATCTCGGACAAACCAATTCCCCGAAATCGTCAAGACCGTGGAGAAATATATGGGTTCCTGTGGAGTAGTTTTACACCGTATTTACCCGATATGTGAGAGTTAAAAAATTCTATTATGGAGTTGAATTACCAATAAACAAACTCTTCAAATTTCAAAAGTCTATGCTCTTTCCTCTCGCTGCAAAAAAATCGCGAAAAAACCCCAGAAAATTCGGCTGCCACACGGAGTGACCCCTTAAGACAACGAAATAACCACATACCTTCCACACTTTTGCACCAAAGTTCTGATTCACTTTTAATTCTCTTGCTTATTTTTGGACAATCGCTTAAACCTTAATTAAAATTTTTTTAGAATGTTTATTCTCTTTGGAAAATTCACCTGGTACAAGGGGTTCTAAAAACGAACACTCCGTCGATGGACTTTTTTGTTGACTTACAGTACCAGAATCGTGCACGCTTCAAAGAACGTGGCAATGTTGTTAACTTCATTGGGACACAAGTCTCGAAGGCTGTTGAGAAGAAATGTGAAAATAAAAACGAAATCTCATGAGAACAAGTTAAAAAGCATCTCGCTATCGGTCTCGATGAAGGAAATGCACAAATGCACAGAGTGCTGATTTTACGACGCGTCCAAGAGTCATGCTTTTCCTTTCTCTCTCTCTCTCTTTTTTTTTTTTATTCTGCTCGATCTCGAAAGAAAAGAACTCGTGCTCGACTCAGCTCGCCGACACTTCGCACGAATTCGATTTGTGTCTTTTTTTTTGTAGCGTTCCACGAACAAGCTGAACTCGAGAGGAACGAGCTGAGCAAACTGGTAATGAAGCTAATAGTGTGTTAGCGCTCGTGTGTGAGTATATTTGTGTATGTGTTAACGATGAAAACTCTTCGTAACAACGTCCAAATGGCTAATTAGCTGATGGCGAGATTTTTACATAGCGCGCAGCCAGGGGAATTGCACCGAGAAGCCCTTGAGAAAAAATCCACCTTTTTTTTGGACTTTACGACGGTTCGTTTTTGTCGTAATTTTCTTCACGTACTGAACAGGATGGGGCAGCAATTTTTCAATAAAAAATCTTCACGGACCATTGAATGATCCGGTGGTTCTTCTCAAAGCGTCACTTTTCTTCTCCCGCAAAATTAATGATTCAACGTCGGGCCCTTAAATTTAGTTACAGATCGTGGCTGGAGAAAGTGAGAAACGAAAGACCAGCTTATCTAACTATAACTTCACTGGAACTTCCGGAATGTCCAATTCCACTGATCGAGTCCCAGGCGAGTGCTCGTGCACGCGGCAGCGAGGAATCCCCCCGGAGCAATCCCGAGAGGGACACCGTTTTGGATGAATTTTTAGAAAAGGTATCACGTATCGGGCGCGACAAAGATAAGGATCCAAGTGGAACACGTTCGTTTCGCACCACCGATTACGCGAAACGAACCTCGACAAGAAATCGAGGATCCCGCACTCAATTTTCAGAGAACGAATGCAGCGCCGGACTCGGAAGTCTGGAAGAATGCACTAAAAGTATCGTCGCAGGTATCAAAATTTGTTGAACCACGTTTTCCACTAGTAACCCTCACCCACGCTTGGTAATTGAAATTTATTTACGAAAAAATTTCGACTCAAAAAAGCCTGATATTATCTCGAGCGTGCACCGAAATTATATTTAAAAAAAAGCTTTAACCAGTGCTTTCAATAACAATTCCAATTTCGTTGCCTTACAAAAGTTTGTAAAAATTCCTCAACTTTTAACAAATCAATAGTAATCATTTTTTTCATGAGCCCAACTCCTCCCGCAGAATAATTATTCTTAATATTGTGGTTCAAGGTCAAATACAAATCGATCAAAAGGTTATTAAATATGGAATTATTGCGCTCGTGTATTCCCTGTTATAAACGAGGGATTTACGTAGTACTATTTAGAGCTTGCATAATAATAATAGACCCATTAGGTATCCGAGCGAGGTGTATCCGTGTAGCGTACACACATTTATATCTTAATATACGCAAGATAGTAGTACGGCTGTATACTTCGCAGCAAAGTCGTTCGGGGTTGCGTGCATTTAGGCGCAGGTGTTCTCATTTCAAGCATATTATAGAGCAACGGGGCTGTAATTTATCGTACGTAAATATGTGAAACGGTGAGTAACATGGTAGGAATTGAGAAAATCATTGTTGCCAGTGACCGAAATAGGAAATGCTCAGTACGAACATTCGCGCGTAATTTTTTTCTGTCGGTTGACAGGAATATTTAGTAGCGAATTTTCAAGCCCAATTTTTTTGGAAATCGTCAAAAGTGGCGTTTTTGACGAACAGTGGTTTTTCTCACATTCAATACGACGACGAAAGCCGAATAACAGAGTCCCATTGGCGAATTCAGAAGTGTTAATGAAATGTGGTTTCAGGTCCGACGAGATATAAGATGCGTCCGAGCACGAGCGATTCACAAGTTTTCAAGGACTGCATCTGTTCCGAAATTTCGGAGAATCTGCGCGTTAACATACGCGAGAAGACCGAGGTCATCCGCGGCGGCTCTCGTAGTCCGAGTCCGGAAGTGACTCACACCATTAGAATTGCGATGAAATACCACGGCCAGTCCGCCGAGTGCAGGACAGAAGGAAGCGGAGATTATACGAGCGCGAGGAAGCGGCATGGCGATGGGGAGGAGCCTGAGAATATTGGGAAGGACAAACAATATTCGGGCGCGAAGAATTCGCGGATCAGAGAAGACAGTTGTTGTCCAGGGGTCAATCTGGCGTTAGATTTCACTCTCAACTGTACCAGCGTACAATTGACGTCTCGGGATATCAGTCTGAAAAGTGGAACGAACACGGTGACGAATCAACAGAGCGATGAAGATTGATATTCGGTTTGTGTCTGCTCTCTCGGGTTGCCGAATCAATAGAAAAGAAGCGAACGAAATTTGAGAAGGGGTCGATTCTTTCCCGGTTCATCATCGTCCGTTCTTCATGATTCCTTGGCTGCGAGTAATAAATCAAAACTTATCGAGGCTTCATTATCAGGTGTAACCGCTGAAAGTGCAAAATGAAAAGCAACCTGAAGAAACGAGGATCCACTATGCCACGAATTATTTGTTCGTATCCATTAGAAAGCTTGGAAGTTACTGATGAATAAAAACGAATCTGATTTGAGTGTTGAAAAATCTATTGTGCCAACAGGCAATCTTTATTGGAGAACCGTCCGAGGAAAAAGAAAAGCCCAAAACAATAGGACACTAAATCGAAATAGCAATTTTGCTGGGATCAAGCGTCATCGTGCAGGAATATAGATGCGTCGCGGTCCGCTCTATTAATTAACTTCTGTGATAAATGGCACGGGCAACTTGTTCGTTAGCCTCGGCCCATGCGAACAAAAGTGCCGTCAGGCATTTCGCGCCGCGGTAGCAGCGATCTAGAGAAATATCGGTTCACTCGCTCTCGTATCCCGCTGCTTGCAGAATCTATGTGGTGTGGCTAAACACAACGAGAGATCTCAACACCATCAGCGTCGCGCCTAGGAGGCAGTGTGCTGGCGCGGATACGATGCAGAAAGAGCGTAAAGGCGGACTGGGCTCTGATGCGTTTCTCCTCTCTCTCTTTGCTTCTTCTTCGCTTCTACTCTTCTCCACTCTCTCGTCTCATCGTAGCGTTCTTATTTTGTCTGTGCTCTCGTTGGCCGTTCGCTCTCTCGCGGTCTCTGTTGTTCTTGCCGCCTATTCCGATGTGTTTTCACGACGATGCTCCGGAGCTACCGCCAGCCGATCTCTAAGGGCAGAAATGGTTCATGGCCAACTTTCGCGTAGCAGCAAGAGCGATTCCAGACCCACTTTTGATACGGTATTATTTCTGAGGAGGCAGCAACAACGTTACAACTCAACGATCCGCTTCGCCAACTTCCGTAGCAATATGCACAACATTATTTATGCAATCTGAAGCGCAGGCCCGTGCACTGCACTCGGTTCTTTCGTTGCACCACTTCCATATTTTCCAGTCTCCTGTTTCGCTTGCGCTTCAATCTACTTGGTCGATTGCACGATCGGCCAGCTCGTTTGTTTGATCATGCTGCGAGATAGTGAAAAATGAAAAAAATCGACAACGACCTGAGATTCGCTTCCCGATGAGAACCTTGTGGCGAAATCTTTTTATATATTCGACTTGGCTCACAACAGAAACCAACTCTCTTTTGCCTTTTTTTTTCGTAGGCAACACTCGCTCTTTGTTTTCATATAGATGAATCGTTGATGGGGAAGCCCAGATAACTGAGCAGGATAAAAAAAAATAAACGAATATCAAAAATCACCCTCTTTATCTGGAGACTAAGCAGCTTCTTGGGACCAAAAGTACATTGAAAAAATGATTTTTAAAGAGCATAAGAAATTTTCGCTAAAGTTTATAAAATTTTTACAATTCAATGAAAATTCTCGCTAGTCAAGTCTAAGACTCTGAGAATAGTTCAGCGTTACTTCCGCGGCCTCTTTTCGCTGCATGGCCTCTACGCGAGGGACATTTGGCGAACATGAGGAATAATCAACACGCTGCTAGGAAATAAATTTGATCTCCATGGGACAGTAAATTAAATGGTTTTGCTCGACATGGCGCAAGACACTTCCGGTGAGAATCTTCATATCCCGCTCAAGTCTACGACCAATGAATGTTGAATTCTCACTTTTTCTCGGGGTTGTGACGTCATCGTACGCAGAGCGGAGAGAGAGAGAGGGAGAGGAAGAAGGCAGTTTCGAGAGCACATGTTCCGCCAACATGGCTTCTAAGAATAATTTGATTATGCGGTGGGACCGCTCGGAATTCACAGGGCCCCGCTTGTTAGACGCGATCCCACATAGTCCCGTGCTCGCGATCCTTCCATACTATATACGTATATTTCAACATACACACATAAGGTACACGCGCTACGAACGACGAGACGCTCTGGAGTCCCGAGAGTGCGAGAAACCGGCGTAAATTTTTTCAATTCTTTTTTTTCGGCTGCTCTCGCCACATGCATATATACATTCGAGCGGATTTTTCGACCACTGAAAATAGATATCGCGAGCGAATGAATGAGAAGACTCGAAAGGCTCCGGTAAGGGCGAAGGGAAGGGACATTCGTATGTGCCAATCGCGATGGGGAAACAAACCACTAGAATTCCAGAGGCGTAGACCAAAAAAAACCGTCGAATTAAAAGAGATTTCTACAGCTGTAATTCGATGTTTCCATGTTTCACTTCTGAACAGTTTAATTTGTTATTTTTTATGGCACTTTCAGTTAAGGTAGATCATGCTCGAAGGATCGTATTTCATGGGTGTCTAAATTGGATCGATTTTTACTTCTTAATTAACGATATTATCATTTTAAGTTAATGTCAGAGTTATTAATTCGAAATTCTAAATACATTTTTTCTACTTATCTTTTGGCGAATGAAATTACAAGCTATTAATTAATCGGGGCGATCCATCACTGACTGAACCCCAAATTTCATTCGTCCCTGGCGAAAATACTATAGTTTCTTATGCAATAAATTGCATTAGAGGGCGCAAAGGGAAAACACAAAGGGAAATTAATCAAGAAAAAAGTATTGATAAAAAGACAGAAGGCTATGACAGGAATGGGCCAAGCCAAGAAGAAACAAAATGCCGAAATAAACAAATGTGAGGTTATACGAGTGCTCATTACCAATTCCGTTCGATCTTTGACGTAATATATCTTTATTACAATCGTCTCGAATTTTTTCCCAGACCTTCGTTATGCGTATTTCATTGTTATTGTGTACTTTTTCATAAACTTCGTAAGAAGCGTTCATTCGTTATATGGAAAGAGAAACGATTTTTTACGCATTGTCTCTATACCCATTTAAACTCTGTGTAAATTTAAAGATTTTCTTAAAAAAAAATCGTTTCGTGCATGAATCGCCTTAAAAGATCACCGAAATCAGTTATAGCATTTCGTCAAAACGCTTCGTTCGCAACAAGTGCAGATTAGTGGGAAATTATCGAAATCGAATTGACCTCTGTCGAATTCCTAAGAACGCAACGAATTTATCATAGTATTTGCAGCGGAGAGTTTCCACGCAATTAGTACTCCTATCCTCATTCATTTCCTGCCTCTTTCTCCAGCCCTCGAGCGCTCTTTTTCGTTAATGAGAATATAATCTTGAATGTGCGTGGTCTCACTCAGTTTCGTTCGGATAATGCCTTGGCACTCTGCTCGTCCCTGAAAGCGCCGCGTCTAACCCTTTTCGTACGATTTCTTCCCGCTGTTTAGTGTTATTATCGCGTCCTCTTCAGCAAACATCCATTTTCTAAATCCAATTATACCCCATTTGTGATATTATAAAATGATCTGGAACCGATTTGTACCGTGTTATTTGAATCTGATTGTGATCATTGCGAAATTATAATTAACCTGCAAAAGAGTATTAAAAAATTGGAGCAGTACGGATGTATTATTATTTCAATTATTCTTCATCAATGTGTTTTTTCTTCATTGAAGATCCACCCCAGATTTGTCCGAGTGTCCGAATTGCACCAATTGACATACAATCATACCAAGATGCGATGTTCGCAAGAGAAACGTCGTTACGTTGGGCACAATAGCCCCGAGGGCCACACAGGAAGGCTTCTATCATCGCTTATTTAGCTTCATTACGATGTTTTTTTTTCTTTATTAATAATTTCACTAATTGCCATTTGGGGAATTAATTGTGTGAACGTCTGGGAATGCTGGCTCGAACATCCGATATGATTTCTAACTCCTACGTTTTAATTAAGTTTGACAATTGATGGAACAAAATTGAAATGATGATTTTTTTCGTCTAATTAATGAAAATCAGGTTTAGCTATTCACTTAGTGAAAGAGAAGAGACATTTTGACCAAAATTCAAGTTACTACGCGAAATTCTTACTGTAGCAAGGAAAAATTGGCGCCTTAACTCACAGCTGATGTCTCAACAAGTTGTATTCGATATAGAACACGAAAATTGAGTGCATGAGCCGTTTAATCTGACCCAGATTCCGCGGTCCTCTACCCTCTCGTAAGTGCGGTTTAGTGGCGTGGGTGCCAGAAGGTTGTTCCTGCCCGACCGCGGCGAGGGGTTTCACTCTCGGAAGTCGACAAACAAAAATATAACGGCTCGGGAGCTTAGGAAGCCGAGGATCTTCGTTGCAGGTCCGAGACGAGGGTCCATCGCTAGTGTTTCTTCCACCATCTCTCTTGAAACTCTCGGCGCTTCGCCAGCATGACCTCTCCCTCGACAAGAAGACAGGGAACAGAGTAAAAGAGGAGCGAAGGAAGGAACTACTGCTTCTGAGAGTGCTCCCGGTTCGTGATCCTCATAGCTATATACCGTATTTTGAAGCTTGAATGAATTACCGACAGAGGAGTTCATTCATTTGCTCTTTACTGACCTGGAAACCCACAAAAAGTGTAGCTTCGAGCGGGACAAAACGCATGTGGATGGAGCAGCCGCTGTTTTCAACGCTTCGTATCACTGTTGGAACCGCGCATACGAAGCGTTTATTCATTTTGGCTATTTCGCCGACGGAGACGAGCATCAGAAGCCTAGAACTTGGCTATAGTTGTCAATAATTGGGGCGATGTGTCGCGAGGAGTAGAAGCACATGTGTGTGCAAAACTCGATGCTTAAAAGCCTGGTGAAAAAGTAAAAAAATGAGGGTGAACGTTTCCATAACAGTTGAGGAATTGGGGACAAATATTGGGGCAAAGGAAGCAACGAAGCCAAAAGATTTTCGGCGTTTTTCTTTGTTGTATATGACGCATTTTAATTTTAATATCGCTCGAACTATGGAGTCGAATCGAGATTAACGGTAACAAAAGTGAATGCCAGAGAGTACGAGCAATGACGAAAGAATTTAAGAAGGTCACGTTTTCGAAGCAGCGTACAAGTGGCCTTGCACATCGACGGACTTAGGCTTGGGAAGCCTCAAGCGTGAAATTCTCGTCGCCTTTTTGCTCCGCGATCAGCCTTCGATTCGATTAGCTTTGCGGATCTTTGCTGGTGTGAGCGCGAATCGAACGACGAAAAAAAATGAATTTGGCATTAAGTGCTTTCGCTTGTATCTGCGCAAGAGCTGCAACTTTTACGTTCGAGCGCGCGCACGAGAGAAACAGCAACTGTCCTCCTTCTCGATTTTCAAAGCCTTTAGCCGATTACGATAACGGGGAATCTTTATCATGCAAAGTGTAAGTTTCCAAAGTTAGCGTGACGTTTTTCGGATGAACAATCGATGCTCCAATCTTCCCCGTGTCTTTGAGACGCTCTATTGAAATTATAAGTCCATTTTTCATGAGCCTTATTGCAGTATAATAATATTTTGTGATTGCCATCGTCAAAGATATTTGTTTTTATCAAAAGATCCGGGATCAAGAAACCGTTGTTGGATGATTACGTAAATATTAAGTATTGTCGTTCATTGAACGACGCAGCGTATACCTGTACAACGTGCTTTTTACCCACGATCGCATCACTTATTATTTCTAAGTGATTTTCTGAATTGCACCAAGCGTTCCACAGTCAACGATGTCGCTTCTCGTGACGCAAACAAGATAATGGCTTATCCTCCGTGTGCTCTGTGTATGTATATATATATATATAATTACACAGACACGATGCAAACATAATGACGATGCTCTTGAGATAATAGAGCAGCGAGGTTTCGTCCAAAGGTTTTACAATTTTCATGTACAACGTTATATTTTATAATAACTAAAATTAAACTAAAATTAACAACCTCGGACAGACCTAGAAACAGAGGAACATCAATAAACAAGTATTCGAAGCGCATCAATTTACTTTTTATCTCAAATATACAAAAGTTTAGCTCGATGCAGGGATATTTAAAGGAGTAACACAAAACGAGCCCCACAGAATCATCATGTTCTCGAGAGAAAAAGCGAAAAGTTATTTGGAAGAGAACAAAGAAAAAAAACGACGAACGGTACGTGCCAGCTTGAATTTCCACTTCTGGCGGCCATTAAAGCAATTTTAACGTCTTCACGGACGGCGAAAAAAATGCGTCGAGTCGTTGCGCTAGACTGAAGAATGATCGTCAAGGCGCCAACCACCATAATTCTTTCTCATCTCGCTTAACCCCAGAAAAATCAAGTTCCCTCCCTTCCGTTGCACACCAGGGACCTTAGCTCCTACGTCTCTCGAGGCTTTCTTATATTTTGGGCCTGCTCTACGGGCCTCCGCTGTCTCATCTTTCCTTGCTTCATTCTCTCCTTTCATTTTCTCTCCTGCATCCGCGTTTCGTCTCATTGTTGGAATCGTCCCGTGATTATGCTCTTTCCTGTTACACCAACCGAACTGCGCAATTGGTACACCTCGATGTACGTACTACCTGAAGAATTTATCTTCCGGTAATCGAAGTACTGCTTCGTTGAATCACGGCAATTCTGAGACGCCGCCATACATTTGTGGCTTCGTAAGGGCACCATGAACAAAAAAACTCGTCGGCTATCCTCGCCGCAAACAATTCATCAATTGAATCTCCGACCCTCATGACTGTCAATGGCGCTAAGAAGAAGTGACACAGTCCCGTGCGATGCAAGCAGGTGCACAGGCTCCACAGAACCCGATGAAGATGCAACCTGTCGCAATAAAGTTTGGAGGGTGGGAAGGGAGGATACCTGCTGGGGTTCTTATGCAGGACACACATGAGGATAACCCGAGGAAGGAGGGCCCAACTTTCAAAATGGTTATAGTTTCGTGCACACCTTATCGAACGGTGGTATAATCGTAGAATAGGTAGCAAGGAGCAGGCAGGAAGAAGGTGAGAAAGAAAGAGAAGATCGAAGAACTTCTACCTGAAGAAGCAACCTCGCGAATCCACCGCATCAACACTGTGAAGTGGGTATTATGGGCCTCCCTCGTTCTCTCGCCTCTGCTAAAGAACCCATAAGGTGTGCGTTGGAGTACCTGCGAGAGACCTAAGATTGCTGGTGCCAACGAAGTTGTCGCCCCAAAAACCTGAACGTTTCGCAGCTCCTACTCGCTGGATCACATCATGTCACACACGTTCTTCCGCACCCGATTGTCTGTTCATGCTGTGGTCAAATGAATGAGAAGAAAAAAATGACCGCATCCAACCTCTGCTATTATTGAGACGCGCGCGTGTCACGCGTCTACAAAATACCCCATTGCTCAGATTAGCCACCTCGTCGTCTGAGGTTAGATATCCTGAGACGTCAATTTTTCTTACTTTTTGTTCCACTGATTGAATGAGCCTTTTCTGGACGATAAACTTGATTGGAATTACATCATGTCGCTCACCTTGAAAGTGCATGGCCGTGTTGAACTTAAATTTGACTAAAACTTGACATTTTTATTAATATTCACACTGTCATTTATGTGTTGAGGGCTGAGAGCTTTTTTTATACTCGATGGAAGGGTACTGCTTCGTGAATGGAAATATTCGGTTTGTTATTCGTTAAGGTTGCTGCTTCAAATTTTTCAGGTGAATACTAGATGTCTATTGAAATGTTTCTATTTGTTGATGAATATCTTCTGAACGTACCGTTTCAAGGAAAAGTCGTTTCCTTCACACTTTTTTCCTTACATCACTCTTATCGATGAAGAAATTCATTTGAAAAACGACAGTTCGGATCAGGACGACATATA
This sequence comes from Venturia canescens, assembly GCF_019457755.1. NCBI lineage: Eukaryota > Metazoa > Arthropoda > Insecta > Hymenoptera > Ichneumonidae > Venturia > Venturia canescens. The sequence goes on from NC_057421.1 coordinate 19,206,118, forward strand.
GAATGATCTTACTGAACAGAACAGATAATTTACCGACTTAAATGACGTTCATATCGGGTTAACTGAGACTGAAAAAACGCCGGACGAAACAAGTAACGCGTACACAGAGGCTCACTGCATCCAACCCAACAGCTAAGTACGAAGAAATTACGCAACGTTGCCAAACTTTATTCGACGCAACTTTCAGTTACCGAGAATAAATGCTCTATCAACCTTAGATGATTAAAATAAACGTATTTCTGAATGATAATTAATATTATCATTCGCACGCTCGAAGTTTTTCGCACTGTTCATCCGAATGAATAGTAATCATTGAGTCTATAAGGTGGCATTGCTGACGTCACTCAACGTATTGATTTCACAGGGTCTTCGTCTCTTACCCCCACCCTCTAATCATTATTAGATCTGGAATTTAGGATTGTCAATGTCGTGATTCTCAATGGAGGAGAAAAACGGCGCCGGCGTTCGATGTCCTCATATACCGATAGTAGGAGGTTCGTCCGCGAGTGTCATTGCCTTCGTGCTGGTCACGTCAGGCGAATGACGTACGGAAGAGAGGTAAAATGAGGAACACAAGAGGACCCCCAAAGCGAAACCGCAGCTAAAAACAGCAGTTGTATAGCAGTCGAAAAAGGATCCTCGCGGCATAAGGGTTGCGAGAAACTAACGGGACTTCTTCCTCTCAATGCTCACTCCCACGATCTGGGATTAGGATCTCTTGGGCTTTTCCCTTGACGATCTTCGTATTCTCTTAAATATCGGCAGCGCCGGCGCGTTTACCGTTCTTCGAATGACATACCCAATTCTCAGCAGTAGAGAAAAACACACACATACACACACACACAAACACACGCGCGCGTGGACGCGCTCAGATTTACGAAACATTTGTGTAATCCTGAATGTCTCACAAGTATTCGAATAGTCGCCATGAACGTGTGGAGTTTCGAACGAACGGTCATTAATTAGGCTTACACGCTAACATCGAGAAATGATTAATTTATTATCTGCATCCACGAGCCCAACGTTGAAAAATTGCAACACGACATCGTCATTGTTGTAGGTTAATTTTTTTCCCCCGAATAATACACAGTGACAGGCTCATCATTAACTCAACTGCTACGTGTTTATCAGTACGTGGCATCGGGGCTGAAGCTGGTCTCGGAGAATTAATCCACCGAGTCATCCGTGAGAGTATGTCAGAATTTCAAATTTTCTTGTTTTTTTACACTCCAAGAATATATTACACGTCAACGAGGAAACTGTCGAAATTTTGTAGTCAACTTTAAATAAAAATGTTAGAAGATTAATCGAGAAAAGGGAACTTGGTGTGTGATTTCTATCATCGAAATAACTTTCCATAAAAAAATAGTTGCACAATTGAGAAAAAATCGCTCTCGACCATCGTTTTATTTCGATAATAGAAAAACAACGCGCGATCTAATGGAAGTATCGAATCTGATCGCAGCGTTGCATTCTTTCTTCGTTGCCCATTGGGAATATACGTTGGTGGGTGCCACTGCGCGCGTGCGAGTTCCCCGCGATGTTCGTCATTATAGACGGTGACTCAGAGGAGAGACGCTGAAACCAGTTTCGCGAAGCGCAGCGCGCGAATACGACGGCGTTGTTTTCTTTTCTTTTAATTTGTTCTTTTATTTCGTTTCAAATTTTTTTTATTACTTTTTTTTTTATCAATTTTTTATTTTTTTTATTTTTTACTCTTTGCTCTGTTCGCCGTCTGTATATGCGATGTTGTGCAGGATCAGAGCAGAAGAGCGAGGTAAAAGGAGGTGGTTGAGATTGGAAGAGAGAGATAGACCTGGCGGATTGGAGGAGGAATGGAGGGACGAGGAAAGGAATACCGATCGCAGCGAATTCACGACCCTCTCTACCAGGCCCACCGAGGAATTTGTTGTATCCACCGAGAGCTCCTTCTCCTTCGTTTTTTTGATTGTCTCTTTATTTACTTTCTTTTCTTACTTTTTTCTCTGGCTCTTTGCTCCATAAAGTGAGAGAAAAAGTAGATAGCTCTCGGAGAGTTTGGTAGAATTCGCGAAGAGAAAATTTTCGTTTTCGTTCGTGGCATATTGGGCAGCCAACGAACGGGCCAAAGAAATGTTCTTTCTTACGAGAACAATAATTATTGTTCTCTCTTTCTATACGTATATACATAACCTACTCCCAGACCGAAACCAGGCGTGCATATCGCAGGGAAGAATCACCCGCATTTCTCTCTCTCTCTATTTTTCGTACGGCGTACACTCAATTCCACGAATTCGAGATTGGATTATACTGCTCCTTTTCACTTGTATTCTTTGTGGAGAACATGTAGATATGGATATTTTATACTCCCTGTGTCTCGAGACCCGTCTGATGTACGTGTATATAGATATACTTATTTCAAGTCAGATTAATACACTTTCATTTATTAATCAAGTTCAACGATTGATCATAGTTTCTTGAATTGAACTAAAGTAGTAGCATAATTATGTGAATAATCGAATAAGTAGGAAATCGAGTCTATTGTTTGAGAGTAAAATAATGGAGTAAAATTAATATTTGTTTGAGTCAATGAGTTATTACATGTTTTGCATCGATCATACACTGAGAAAAAATATTGTTGATTCAACAACAATCGGTGTTATTGGAAGAGTTTTATTAATTTAACTCCAATATTTTTGGAGATAATGAATCTGCAGTTTGATCTAAAACTATATTTTATTCTTTTAATCATGTTTAACCTCGTGATGATGATATACTTTTATTCTCAGTGTAGAAAATATTTGATAATTTTATTTATTTCCATTTATAGTTTCCACTGAGATCACACAACAGATTAAAATTGTTGTAATTTCAATCGCTAAAAAATAGAGATGTGCTCTGAAACTGGTGTTTTATGCTCGAGCACAGAATTGCATGGTGCTCGTACCTTTCGTATAAAACTGACAGATGGGAGAAAAAAAGAGGTGAAAATGAAGATTTGCGTTTCTTAAAAATACGTAAAGAATGTGTCCTCCCAAGCCACACAGTCGTTGTGATAATATCGAATTCGTTCTCTCGCGGGATCGGACATCCGAGGTCTCGGACCGCCCAGCATCCTGTCTCGACTGCACACGAAGCAACGCCGTTATATGCGTGTACCTACACACGAGCATGTATAAACACGTACAGAAACTGCATAGTAACTCGATAGTGCTTTGCAATATTTTCGCGATCCACGAGAGCGCGGTTGGCACAGCCGGACGCTGTTTGACGCAAAGGGTAGGGTAGGCAAGGAGTATCGATGACTTTATTAATGGACCGGACCGCGGAACGTCGGGCCTCGAAGGTTTTATGTACTATATAAAGCTCCTGGACTGAGCGCCGCATTGACGGTGAGGTTACTGAGATGGGTGCGTATATACACGCGTGCACGCCATGAAATTCGTGCTGGCTGAATTTTCGAAGCATCGATCCGGAGCCTCGACGTGAGAGGCTCTTCAGTCGAAATTTGAATCGATGCTGATTGGAAGAAGTCGCGGTGTTAGTTTTGCCGAAACGATCACGAGAGAATGAGCATAGAACATGTGGAAAGAGAAAGAGAGAGAGAGAGAGAGAAGGAACGAACGACAGAAAAAAAAGAAAAAAAAATTGAGAAAAGAAATGAAAGACAAGGAGAGGAAACGAAAATAGAGAATTGGAACTCTCAGATCCTTGATGAATAGGTGTTCTTGGAACGTCAGCGCTTCTTACCCGCCCCCGAAGCTCGTTTTTGACAGGCCTTGAGCCCCCTCTGCCGGGCTCTTTTCCAACTGCGAGAATAAAAGGGAAGAGCAAGGAGAAGAACATACAAAAAAAAAGATAAAAAAAAAACCGTGGATATATTTCGTACACAGGTACGAGGCTGCGTCGAATCGTGTGTTTTCCTACTTTCCGCGATTTGTGGTGCCCCGATAACTCGGGGGTTTTTCGTAAGCTCGGATTTGAGAAAGAGGTTTTACGTTTTCATCGTGAATAGAGGAATTACACTGTACGTTTCCGTGCGTGTCGGTACGTGGGCTGTCGTAACGGGAGAATAAAGTTTGAAAAAACTTGGATTTTTTATATGCCCGTACGACGAAAAATGATTTTTATTTTATTATACTGATTCGAGTACGAAATTTTGCAATGGACGTCGAACTATTTTTATACTGACTGAGGAACGAAAAGTTTTGTTGACTTATTTATCGGGTTGAAGGGTAGCGCGTGAAAAAAGTTTGAAAGGGGTGAACAAAATGTCAGGGAGACTAATACATTGTACCCAAAGGAAAGAAATGCTGAATGCACGTGATCGTCGAAGGTCGACGGCATGCGCGGGGATAAGGGTAACATGGTGTTCAAAAAGAAGTCGATGCAATATGATCCTCCCTTTGGTAAGCGTTCCCCACACTCGCCGGGATTCCTGTACAGTCGGTAGTCCTCGTCGACGACGACATGCGACGCTCTTCCTCCGTCTTTTTCTCCTGTTTTCTCTTTCTCTTTCTCATCATAACTGGAAGCCTTGACGTGAATGAGGTGACAGCCATTGTCCCATATGTTCACGTGTGTACTCGCGTGCTCCTTATTCTTCCTCTTATTTTCCTCTTTTTCCATTGCCTACTTCGATCGAATATATATATAATATGTGCACCCGTGTATATAGCGGCACCTTCAAGAGTCTTTTCCATCTTCTTACATTTCGTGTATCAAGTCATCGAGAAGCTGGCATACGAAAACTAGACGCACGAGGAGCAGCGGCGGGACGAGAAAAGGGTGGAAAAAAACGATGAGCGCCGCTAAGAGATTTCATCATGCGCTCGAGGAAGGGAGGAAGAGAGAGAGGAAAAAGTTCCATCTCGATGAGTCAGGCATCTCATGAGATCTCGCGTCCTCATGCACGATTAAGATCTTTCATCCTCAGGGCTTGCGAGCATGAGCGAGAAGGATTGGTCTACCTTGTTCGCGTCTTATACGAAAATTTTTCTCCCGCTTCGTCTAGACGATTGTTTAATGCGCGGCGTGCAGAGAATCTTTTTGAAAACTAAACTCTCGGACTTTCGACAAGTGGGCTATCATTGGTGCTGCGAAAACTTTTAATTTCGATTTTTATCCGTTGAAGATTGCTGCGCGTTCAGTGAGTTTTTAAGGAAATCATTTCATCACTGCAGACAAACTTTGATCCTCAAAGTCCTGCGCATTTTGCAATGCGAGTCGTACCTACTATTTCTGATCTATAAATATTCTTATCGCTGTCGAACGACTTTCAGCGTGGTTGTGTCCGCGAAGACCGTCACGAAGGGACGAGTTATCGAGGACCAACTCCAACTGTCGATACTTTTACAACAAGTTAACAATGTAACAGAATATTTAAGAAGTTACAAATTCGAGGTTCTATTGCCCGAAAGCAATCGCTACAAATTCTCGTCAGACTCCCGATTTTCGGTTAATCGATAATTTTATAGTCGATTATATCCACGAAATATAGAAAATCAGAAACGACGAGACTTTTGGAAAACTGAGTTGTATATTTTTCATAAAATCTCTAATTCTATGACTCCGCAATTTGGATTTTGTTATTCAAGATAACAAATGATGGCCAAAAATTCTGGCCTCGCCAGCGATGTCAGAGATAACAGCAACGTATGCATGCTCCCTGGTATCTATTTCAGAAGCGAACATCGGAGGATACGCCTGCGTCTCGTACGCTACAGTCGAGAGAGTTCGGAAGCTTAATCACCCCCAAACTATCAGCCAAATTAATTAACGAGTAGACGAGAGAGTGTGGCCCGCGTAATTAAATTGCTTTCAAACGTGGTGGTCTACTAATGAATATTCGTCCGAGCGATTTCTCTTGCGGGAATACATTGATCGGAATTGCATCGATATAAGAAAAACAACGCACATTCCTCTCGCTCTCTTCCTATTCCTGTTTGTGGCGATTCGCACGAGCGCATATCAGATTCCGTCGTCTCATCAAATTTTCCAAGAAACTGGCCGCGGATTCGAGAAGGAAGGCTATTTCGGATGGTAAAGATCGAACACCGAGTCGAACACAGAACAAGAAAGCAACTAAACGAACGGAAGAATGAGAGAGGCCAAAAGAGGAGAGGCCAACCAGGAACACTTTTCTTTTTTATCATTCGAGTTTGTTGTGGAGTTTAACCGGCTCGTTCGGTTTGGTATTCTACATTCTCCATTCCCGTTTAACTCCACTCTGGTCGCGATTGTTCAAATGAAAATTTATTTCGAACATACCTCACCACACATCGCTATTTTTGAGCCGAAATCGAATTTTGCACTGCGAAAAGTGACTTGCCACACAATCTTGCGTGGAGCGATGAACGGATGACGTTTGAGAAATATACGATCGTTTCCAGCATCGATTCAATCTTTTATTCTGGCTTACACAAATGTGCGAAAAAACTACTTGATAGCAATTGACAGCAATTGATATTTTTCGAAAAATTTCAATGATCCAAGCAAATTTCCAGTTTGGTATAAAACCTGCGGATTTGACAGCTTCCCATTGTGCGACGATAATGTATCTCATTGGCACTCTTTAATAAAATATTTTGTGGATGGGTCAACGTTTTTTTCCGTCCCATATGCAATGCGTAGAAATTTCGGTGTGTAAGTATATTCGCCTGTTTTTATGTAGCGTAGAAGCCGAGTATAGCTCATCGTGGTTCCTTTTGCATTCTTGGTTTTTGTATAACCTGTTCCTCGTGCGCACTGGGCCGCGCGCAGAACCGGGGCTCTCGTTGAAGATGAGAAGGCGACGGAAACTGTGTGAGAATAGCGAGTCTTAAAGCCCGAGAGAAGGAGTGCAGCGAGGAGTATCAATACTTTTCTTCACTTTTGTATCGCGATCCAACATTTTCCTGTGAAAATAAACGCCAAGGTCACGTGGTTTTTGGATTGCGACAAGTTACATTTGGAAGACAGAAAATGAGGGTGACAGACGATTCATCGAAAAACGGGGATCACGGCAGGAAAATATTTGAGCAAAATGTAATACTGACTCTTCGAGTGAGCTATAACGTTTCATTGAGTTCGTCCAGCGATGGATAGAATCGAAGATGGAATGTGCTTGCGCACTATGTCATTGTCACTTGAAGCTTAGACTTGTTGTATGCGCCATTGTTGTCCTCGCGAGATGCTTTATGAGAGTGGTAAACAGGGGACGGGGGTGCAGAGAAGTGGAATGGAAGAGACGAAAATAAATCTTGAGCCGAGAATGAAAAGCGAGCCGGAAGATTGAAGAAAATGGGAAAACGATGTTAAAAATGAGATGCACAAAAAATGCAGAGCTCCAACGAGCTCGATAGAAATTTGATTGAGTGAAAAACAATTGAAAGTTGAACGGATTTATATTTTATCTTGTTTACTTCGCAACATTAGTTCTTGGTACAAAATTTAAGAAATAGCTCAACGACTTTTTCACAGAGTATAATTATAGAAAAAACAATATTATTTTGATTTTCTACTTTGTTCTAATAATGGAAAGTGTTTTCTTTCTTTGAACGGTCAATCCATACGGCCGTGAAAGACTGCGGGGCAGAGGGACAACCAAAGGTTTCCGCAGCATCCGAATCTTCTCCGCGTTTTTCTCTGTGCCTCCGACGCCGCTTCTTCTTCTTCTTTCTTGGTCGTCTACGAGCGAGCTTGCGTTATTCTTCTTCTTCCTCCCGGCGTGAATCTTTCATCTCCGGCCGAACTTCGAGCGTCCTTTTCTTTTCTCTGTCCTTTTCGATCTTCCTTATACTGACGTTTCTGAAAACATCCGCTCCAAAACAACACGTGGATTCGAAGACTCATCCGAGGATCACAGGAGACAGGAATTAAAATATTGCTGTCTTCATCGGACCCGCATGATCCATGAGTCTGAAAAATCGAAAAATTAGTTACACTTTATTGTTGTTAAACGTCGGAGCAAAATCCTAGCAATCAATGACGTCGGTAAATGTTGAATTTTCGATCTTCACGTCCGCACGTTCAATGTGTGCACCTCGTTGATAAAATCGTTTTCTGTCATTGTGACCCTTTCTCACTATATTCAACACACCTTGATTCGTAACTTTGGCATCGAACACGTGCGTTGCCCGCGCACACGAATATAAAAGTGCAATACAACAATAATGCGCCCCGCCGATCAAACGGATCCCCAAAAGAATTTCTGTCGCCACAGCACACGTGGAAAAGCGCATTGAATCGTAATTCGTTGCTGGCGTTCACGCACACGAAATACGGAAATACGAACACTCTCAGACGTTCGGATTTCTCCGCAAATCGCATTAAAGGCAACGTGTAATTTTTATTTTATTTTATTTTATTTTTTCTTTCAATTCACGTTGCCACACCATGCTCCGACGGCAACCTGCAATCTTTTTTCTCATTCTTTTTCTTCACACTTCCCGCAACACGGGAGGGCGGCGATTTAGCTGGCGGCGGGTGCTCCCGGTGAAAAGGAACGAAAGAGTTGCAGCTCTTCACTTGTGAATGAGAGCTGACTGAGATATTGGAAACTCTCTTTAACACTCCCTTTTCGATCGTTCACACTCTACAAACGCAGATAAATAATAAATCAAAATTGCGTGATCAGAAATAGAGCAAATACAATGAGGAGTAAACTACGATTGTATGATGTTGCACAATGGCATTCTTTTTTTCGCAAACTCTTTCAACAATCTGAACAATAAAACTTGCATTCATCGATATTTTCTTTCTCCGTCACCATTCATTAAGATCGATAAAAGTGATAACGTGACGATGTCAGCATACACAATATTGTCGAATTTCCTTGGCATTTTCAACAGTTACGCGTAAACGTGCGCGAAGAAAAGAATTTCGACTTTATCGTTTAAGAAAACAAGTTAGTGTCGGTTTTTTAAATGCCCTTAAAATTACCCCAAAATAGACAAATTTGAGCCCACAATGGTATGATTTACCTTAAATTTTTATAATTTTTACTCCTTATCCTTTTTTTTTATTTAGAAAGAAACGAATTCACAGATTCGGTCGTGAGCGAGTATACGTTACTGGAACGTTCCAATCTCCGATTACAAAGAATGAGTTACATAGGACTTTATATGCAGTTCGTCTCGCCCAGGACCGGAAGTAAATATTATTCTTTGTGGTGTTCAGAGTCTGCCGAGAGTTTTCTCACAGTCTCTGTTATATGGCGCTTTTTTCGCCGTATGCGTGTACTTTTTATAACGTAAATGCGGTATGACAATGACGTCGATTGTCCGTGACTATTAAGTCCGTACACATCTGAATATGTTGTTGCGTACCAACGTAGAAGAAATGCTCCTCTTTGCGGTATTCTCGATTCGTATACTGGCAAAATGTTGATTTCCCATGTTATTTGTCTCACTGTGAGCAACGAAGAAATAGATTTCTCAAAAAAAATTGAACGAAATTCTTTCCCTTGACTTTATACCGTTGATTCAAATTTTCTGATAAAAAAAATGATCATCATTGAATTTTTTCTCGTCCCATGCTCGCTGAAACTCATGCTGGAATCTGAACAACGAAAGCTCATTTTTCTTTGTCATTTTGAACGTCTGCAGAAGCAGAAATATGTGTTTGCAGAAAATTTAGTCCGGATGTGTAGTTCATACTTGAATAATGTAATTAATGAAGCTGGCAACGTTCAAAAAATAGACGTCAACGTATAATGCTGAAAGTGGTACGAAAAAATTAACATTTTCCTTTCAGCTTGGAGCACGAAAATATGCTCGAGGATCTCGTGTTTCAGAAGAAATTTCATGTGAATGCATGAATTTCGTGAAAATTTTCTCGAGGTGTTTTCTTCGAGCATGTCCGAACAGCCAGCGAAGCAGAATGCTCGGAAAAACACGACAAGCCCTTGTTGATACGAAGGATGTGGGAAGAGCGAATACGGCAGGTAGAGAGGTAGAGAAAAAAGAGAAGAAAGACAAAAAAGGTTGGTGGAAAAAAAAACCAAGTGGAGGGATTACTCGGCCACCCTTATAGGAGGGCGAGTCCATATCGAGCATTTTACACGAAGGTTCATGGAAGCGAAACCTCTAAATGCCAGATAAAGTGTTCCGTTCATTGGCCACCCAAGAATTAACAAAAAATAGGCCGTCGATAGTTCGAAGCGCCAATTTTTCATTTCAAATTGTTTGCTGGCGAACGATATAAAAGCGTCAGAAAATCGACCGAAATGTTTACCAAAAAACGATAATAGCGCTTTTTACTGATCCATCGACCCCCAACTTGTTCTCAGTGATTGAATATTCTCCACGATTTCCTTTAAATAGACATTTTTACAACACACAAATGTGCCTTAATAAACGAAAAAAAAATTGCAAAAGTTTTTTAGAGATGCCAATGACTGCGCACTCCATTTTTCTGTCCCGCTCATTTTCAGTGCGTCCGGTGGAGCCCTCCAGAGAAGAGAGAGCAGTGAAATTCTTGGAAGCGAAGATTTATTTTTCTGAAGAGACTCTAATGGCGCGCCCCGACCAAGAAACTCGCCCCCGTGTCTTCCTAAAGTAGCTGAGTTACGACCTTGTAAGGGAGGTTTTCCTCTCCGTCGTATAGTCATCCAGCGAACGATTTTCTTGCTCTTTTCTTCACTCCTACTTTCGCTGTTGCCTTCGAATTATCGCGTTGGCACTGCTACCCCAGTTGCCTGTGAAACGCAGGTGCGATACTTTCAGGCTGAAAAAATTGATTTATTACACTGAAACAAAATGGTATTCGAATGCCGCGAAATTTTATTTGAATTAAAGAAAATTTATTAAGCCTGTGAAATTTATAACTCCGATAATAAATGTTCAACTTAACCGGAGCTTCGGTTCCTCCTGATCGAGCCTTCATATTTTCAACAGATGAAATCCAACACGAGTGTCAACAACGGCTAGTGATGAAAAAACTGCATGCTCTCCTCAGACCCGCACATTTTCAGCACCTTCAGACGATATGAATTCTCGTCTCTGTAAAATAGCCACACGTTATCAAGAATGTATGACGCACGAGGAGCAAGAGTGTATCAAAGCGTGGGAAAGATAGACTTTTAAAGGCAAAGAATCGTGATTTTCAAACGTCAGCAAGGAAAAGAATGAAAACCGGTTTCCCGCAAAACACACTCGTCAGGAGCGAGAGCAGCAGATAGAATGTCTGCTGTAAAAACGTTCGTGTGCGCGTGTGTATCGGTGGCTCCTTTTTCGGGGATCTCGTCGGGCCATCCACACTTTTCTACTTTTAAAACGTGTGCGTTTGTGCTCCGTGGGTTAGGGGTACTCTTTAAATCTTTAGAACGTGGAAAATTCGATGTTTTCGGAAAAGTCTTTATGCACACAAAAATACCACAAAGAGATAAAAGTGAGGGTGTGTGTGAGTGTGTCTTTGTGTGTGAAAGAGAGAGCTCCATCGGTGCTCGTAGGTTTCGTGGGGGTGAAACCTGTTGCCAAACCTTCCCTTTCTACCTTCGTCTACAGGAGCAGCATCGTTCGTTGAGCGCACTTAACCTCGTCATTTTTACTTCGCAGTTTCGTTTCCTGCCCTCATGTTCATGCTCGCAAAACTGCTTTAACGTCTCCCTTCTTTACTGTCGCTTTTCGAATAGAGCTCTGATCGTGTGTGCTCGATTTTGATACTAACAAAAATTCTTAAATCGAGTATAATAAAGTTCACTTTTTTCTATATACTTGCGTATATTGAACTATCAAAAATTATATGGGCGTGTGTATATCAATAGAAATATACGAAACACGCATCGCAAGGATGATGGAATGTAAATTGAAGCAGTTATAGAGCAGGCAGATAATTGCCTTCCCGACGGTGAGTGTGAGACAAAGGGGGTGCGAGGGGGAAAACTCGTATCGATACACATACGCTCGGGACCCCGAACGAGAGAGTCATCTTTACGAGCAATGATTATACACCTTTGGTAGAGATAGTAAGAAATTCTTATTAATAACTGAAATCGGAATGGATCTGCTCCCTTCTCATGATGAGAGCTTTTTTTCTGCTCTCTTTTTCTCTCTTTCTCTCCCATTCAACTTTCTTTCACGGAGCGCCGTCCCGTTTTTCTTTTCCTTTTTTTTTTATCTATCGAGCCCACGATTGCTCTGCGTGGTTCAAGTGCATTACGCTTTTGAAAACTTGAGAACCTTATGATTATATGAACGATCTCGCGATCGAGTAATGCCGAATGCGATCGTCTCTCGCGAGTATGCCGAAATGCACCTCTCGGATCATGTCAGTAGTATTTAATCGACAAATCGATTGATCCATACACAGGGTGTCCTAGTTCCAATGTGACGTGGATCAATCAATAGGAAAATATGTGTCTTGTCAAGTTTCTCGATACAAAAGTAGTGGACGGTTGATTAAAATTCGATAAATGGAAGCAGGTTATGGAAGTGCCTTGGAGCAATAATTGAGCGAGATCCCTTAAGAATATTACAATATAATATTCCAGTGAGCTTGGCACAAAGGAAATCCATGCAGTCAAGAAACCTTAGAAAAAATGACCGGATGTACAATTACAAAAGTGTGAGAACTGTTCGTATATAATTTAGAGTGGCGTTTCAGAATGATTTTCTAAGTTGGAAAACGTGAAATCGAGTAGTACACACGCAACGTATTATCGGATTCGAGGAAAGCAATTAAGCTTTCACTTGATTTATTTCGGGCATAAATAATTTGGTGAAGTAGTAATTATCGTGCCCGGATGCTTCTCTGCGCCGACAACGCCGACGCTCTTCTCCACTCCTTCTCTTTCTTTCTCACCCACAAAGTCAGGCTTCTCAGCCGCGCAAGAATTGAAACGAGAAAGAGAACTATGTATAGATATATGTGCGGGAGAATCTATCTTTCTTCCCTTGCAAGATGAAAGCACCCCGCGTGCTTCGGCTTGGGCTAGCCAAACTTCCCGTGAAGCGATAAATTCTAGAAACAATAGGAAACTCCATGGCTAGACAATAGAAGAAATATACAGAGCCCTCTCTGACTGCGCAGCAGTAAAAGACCGTGAGTTTCGACCGCCCCTACGGTGGGATCGCGGAAACGTGTGTTATTTTTTATTTTTATTTTTTTCCATTTTCATTTCTAGCTCATGTCTTGCGAGATTTGCAATGTCATTTTTTGTGGAATAAAATAAAATTGCTTGCATTAAACTTTCAACAAATATTGAAAAATATTAAAACCGTTATTTTGAAATTTCGTATAAAAAACTCGTGACGTCTTTCATGTTGAACAGAGGAATCAGGATTCTTATAAATCCGACTCCGCCTCCGGAGAAGGCCGGATTTTATGGGTCTCGCTTATTCCTCGATTTTGAGACGATCTCGTAGTATCTAAGGAAAACACTTCGCTCCAAAGAATACTACAAATATGATGAAAAAATGTGTGTAACCGCGTGTGGGTTTCGTGACGGATAAATTTGTAATCCATCGTTATAAAGAGTATGGAAATTCTGACAGATTTATGCAAGAGAATGAGTGTCTTATATAGAACATATGGAATTAAAATTTTTCAGGTATTCATAATAATTGGAAACGTCCGTTGAACGTCAATCAACGTCACTCTCGCCGTCTTTTGTCGACGCGTATATCCGCGTGCGCTCACATTCCACCCCCGAGATTCTCCGTTCTTTTAACACACGTGAACGAAAGCTTTTCAATAACACGCGATCAAAGAGGGCCGATTTCATTTTCCAAAATTATTAGTACGACAGTCATCGTGACTAACATTCATAATGAATTTCATTATAGGCGTGAGAAAATTAAGTGCAGACTGTATGAGAAGGAAAAATGTAGTAAAATTCCTTGAAACGAAGAAGCTTCGACAAAGGACACGACGAAAACTGCAAAACAGTGTGGATCGATGCGGAGATTTGAATCTCCAAATATTCGAGTGTGTTTCTAACTATTCTTTGAACACACGTACCGAGTTTGCGTGCGCCAAAAGCTCCGAAGAGAAAGCGATTTTTCAGAACGAAACTCCACTCGTGATGAGATAAATTTGCTTCATCAGTCTCCCAGCACGAGAATGGACTGCGAGGGCGTGTCCAGAAGCTGCATTTGCGAAGCCGAGTTTTTCGGCTGATTTTTCTGTAGCATGAAAAAACAGTCATTGCGAGCACGAGTCAGAATTCTAATGCGTTTGCAATAATCGTTTCTTTCCGAAAAGCTGGCACAAGCCGGTGCGGAACAACTGACAGGTAAAATCGCACCACTCAATCATCCGGGCGATTCGGCCTTCGAAAAGACCGAGAATAATAACAATGCGCCTGGGATTAGCATAAATTTCTCCAATTTTCAATTTTCACATTTTCAACTTCAACTCTGACTTTCGAATTTGAGTTAACACGCAGAACGACTTTTGCCATCGTGACGGCAAGCTGAAGTAATTATTGACAAAATGAACGATCGCAAATAGAGTATCGAGAGCTCCAATATTTAAGGTAGATCACGCCCGAAGGATCGTATTTTATGGCTGTCTAAATTGGATTCATTTTTACTTCCTAATTAAAGATATTATCACTCTAAATTAATGCGAGAGTTATTGATCCGAAATTGTAAATAAATTTTTTCAACTCATTTTTTGGCGGATGAAATTACAAGCCATTAATTAATCGGGAATCCATGACTGACTGAACCCGAAATGTTATTCGTCCCTGTCAAATCGTGGGCGAAAATACTATTTTCATGTCAAAAATCGCTTTATAGAGCGCAAAGGAAAAACATAAAGGGAAATCGATAAAAAAAAGTGTTAATAAAAAAACAGAAGGCTATGACACGAATGGGCCAAGCCAAGACGATACAAAATGCCGAAATAAGCAAATGTGAGGTTATGCGAGTGTTCATTTTACCAATTTTGTTCAATCTTTAACGTAATATATCTTTATTACTAGTAAGATAATCGTCTCGAATTTTTATCCATACCTTCACTGTATACTTCATTGTTATTGTGTACTTTTTCATAAGCTTCGTAAGAAGCGTTCATTCGCTATATGGAAAGATAAACGATTTTTTACGCATAGTCCCTATAACCCCTGTGTACTTTTCTTCACGCATTCAAACACGTTTATCTAAATAAACAATAAGACGAGATTTGATATGCGTGTCAGTCGAGTACCCACTTAAACTCTGTGTAAATTTCAAGATTTTCTTAAGAAAATCGTTTCATGCATGAACTACCTTAACTCCAAAACCAAGTTGAACTTTATACAATTTCCAATGACAGTCTCGATTCTGTTTGTTCTTTAGTACGCGTCCTCTTGTCCTCGTCTTTATTGCATCCTGGTCGTTAACAGACGTATATTGCACTTGTTTGCATATCATCTAACTATAATTGGCTAAATACGTGGAACAGTAAATCCAAAAGATATAGGAGGACCCAATAAGCCCAGACGGATCTTCTCATATTGGTATTTAGTATCTACACAACGTGTGTCGTTGAGAAATCCCAAGTGTATGTCTATACGTTTGTACGACCACATACGTATATCCACGTGTATGATACACCTGCAAAACTACGGGAATGTGAATATAACGTTTGTTTATAGCCATTATTCCTCGTTACCGTGATGCGTGATACAGCAAGTAATAAATTACCTCGATTCAGAAACTGGTTTATTTATAGACAGGGAGAGAATCGCTTTTGTATGTCTGAGCAAGTTTTTGCAAGAGAAAGAGAGCGAGAGAGAGAGAGAGAGAGAGAGAGAGGGCCGTTCTTGCGAGCCGTGTTTGGTGCACCGCGTGAGCCATCGTCGAGACGCCGCCCCGTTTATCGTTGTAAATAAAGTAATTAGCCGAAACCTGGTGGACCAATCGAGCCAGAATAAAAAAGATTAAAGACGAGAGCCTCGGGGAATGACGAATGTCTCTTCGGATTCTGTTTGTCCGAATTTTATTGCGTCTTCTCATTGCCGCTTTTTTTTATAGAATTCACCAGCGTAGATCCATGTGTCGACGGAACAAAGCAAACGTGATTGCGGACGATAATTATATCATTCCTCTCGAAGAATTCTTCGATCCATCATTTCTCGATATCATAATTATAGTCCCGTCAAAAAGTGCAACTGCATACCTGTATTTCGATACGAGGAAGTCGACAAAAGAGTTGTTTATTATGAAAAATGAGGTTTTAGAAGCTTCTCGGAATTCAACGATCGCTTGGGTATGATACATTTTTTGTGAATCGTTCAATCAAACATTTCTGATCATTGAATCGATTAAAGATATTAGATTTTTTTATTAATGAAATTAGAATAAGTTTGTTACTCACTACCATCGATTCCATATCCATGACACACTAAACCACAAAAAAAAGGTTGAAGGTTAACCATTTCGTTGTGTCAATCTCCAATGAAATTAGCATCAAACGTGAAAATCGATAAAATGTAACGTCAAAAGAGTTGCAGAGAGATCAACAAGAGTATCGTTCTAGCTCCAAATTCAAAAAACTTTTTTGTCGAATTACCAAAAGCCCGCTCTCCCGTTATAATCCCGTTCTCTCCCACGTGGAGATTCTTTATTTCATATTTTCTTTTGATCTCGCTTTCTCCATAATCTCTCACTCTTTCCTTCCTTCACGGTGGTTCCGTTTATTCTCTTTTTTGTCAGCATCCCTCCGAGCTCGCCCATACTAGCGCGATATTCTCTCATTACTCGGTCGAGTAACGACCTCGCGATCTCCGAGTACTTTTTGCATTACATTGGGGCATGAGAAAAACGGAGATAGAGAGGGAGAAAAGAAAGAAAGAGAGAGAGAGAGAGAGAGAGAGAGAGAGAGAGAGAGAGATTGAGGAGGCAGGGCGCGGGTCGTCTCCTCTCGGACCGATCGGAATCGGCCGATAAGCCGTTCCTCGCGCTGGCCACATCGAGCTCGTAAATTACACGCCGCTCGAAACCCGGGACTGTACGAGAAGGCAAAGCTAAGAGTGATGCACAGTGGTGGCCACGAGGGATCGTGTTCTTCGTGGGGCTAAAGGCGCCCCACGCTCGTGTCTATGTGTCTATATACATGTATATACCACTATACATAATAGTACTTATCGTGTACCAATAAGTATTACGTTCTTGAGAGCCTCGCTCTCTGCTGATGTCGCGATCGAAGATACTCTCGATCTTACTTCACTATATTTATTACTTCGAATAAGTATATTACGAAACGTAATCGGTATTAAATTTTTTTAAACTCACACCGCCCGTTAATTATCAAAAAGAAATGATCCAGCTTCTTTGCTTTTCCCAGCTGATGCTCGACGACACAATGCTCAATGTTTACTGTCCCAAATATCATAGAAATTGTAGGTCGTTTGGTGCAGTAAAAACGAAGTTTATTGATGTTCATATTTATGATTGATTATTCAATTGATTGTTCATTTTTATCATATTGATGTAATACGCCGTGTCGTGTTGATCTTCCTGTTGATTGTACTGAGGTTTTTGGTTGTAAAATTAAAAGTAAAAGTTGTAAATGCAAAGACTTTGCTAGGATACAGCACAGTGAAAAAATTAATTCCATCGACAGTGTCGACGTTGTTCTCCTCTTAAAGGATATCGCAATTACAGGCAATGAAAGAAAAAGTATTCTCATGCCAGAGCATCGGGGAAGATATCTCCTGCTCTGCGTTATCGAAAAGATCGTACAGCGATTATAGTAACAGCTTCGCACAGAGTACATCGCGACGTCAAGGGATTGCACCCTGTTTGCTGCAAGAGCTCTTGCGTACTTTTCAACGACGATCTTATCTGTCGTTATACAAAGATAGCTACTTGTTAGGGTAATAAAACGTCACGCACGAACTTGATAATTTGTATGTTGTATGTGTCGTGTACGTGTATGCATACATCGCCTTCGAATCAATTCTTGGGATCTTGCACCACAAAGTTTGCTTGGTAACCGATATATTAATTATTTCATCCTTGAAACACTTCTGCAGAATATTTCCATGTCCTTTTAAAGTGATAATAACAGGTTTGCTGCTCAAATGAGATTAAACGAAGATGAAAAAACGAATAAACATTCGAGAGAAAAGTAGACAGATTTTGATGAAGAACAAGTAATGAAGTTAAATTGGATTGAGTTGAGTTTATTCGACGAAAACTCGCCTTCGATTCAATCTTTTTTATTGAGGTAACCCACCGAGTTTGAATAAATATGCGCATAAATTATTCATTATTTCCTGTCATCTACTTGTGATTAATGGCATTCACGTAGAACATTAATTATTCAGATTATCGTTTTCGGTGGCAACTTTTATTTAGTCGCGTAGCTGATCTCACAAGTTTGACTCACGACGATTCAGTATGCTGAAAATTCGTCTGGACCAGAGTCAAAACTCTGTACATCTCGTGCATTTTACCTGCTTTTATGCGAACCCAGAAATTTTGTGGTCCTGACCAAGTGTGTACTTACTACACACAAGTCTCTCTGTGTGTGTACTCCCTTAAGTCGTGCTCACGAACGCGTCGAGGTAGCAAATTATGGCGATCGAGACAACAGGGCACGAAGATCGTGCACCACTAGCAGGGACAGAGCGGTGACTCGAGGAGCACCTTTTCTTCAGTTTGCGCTCGAGGTTGATGCGAGGGTCAACTCCGTGCTCTTCGATTGTTCGAGCGCGACCCATCATGATGCCAATGCATGAATGTCTGTAGATACGGATAAGAATAGACCGGGGATGAAAGTAATATTTGGTGTGATATGTCCGATTCACTATCGCATTTTCTTATGTCATTGCTCCGAGGAATGGACGATATCAGGAACAAGCAAGACCATTATTGTGTTGGAAAAAAAATTGATTGAATCCCAAAGGATCGCGATGATAGGTTATTGCAAAATTGTCGTGAATATTTATTAAACGCTTGTCCGAACGACGAAGAGGATTTTTTATTTGAATGAAATGCATTCGTTAGTTTTTTGGAATATATTTTGCAGCGTTATAATGGCGAAAGCGTTATGAAGGTAAATCGAAAATGATGCGGAACCAGCCGAAAGGGACAGGGTTAGAGGTGAGTAAGGGAAAGAAACGAGAGAAAACAGTGCTCGTGGAGATTGAGACTCGTGAGCTGGTGAGAAACCGAGAAGGAATAGAATGAAGAAGCAGAAGAAGGAGAAGCAGAAGAAAAGAGAAGCGCTTGCCGCTAATGCGTTTCCTTAATGAACGCTTTCTTTGTCTCGGACAAACACCGAGAGTCCTTAAGAGATCCTGATCCACGAGGAAACGAAGCCGCAAGACAATTTCGCTGGTCCCGAAAAAGAAGGGCTATACACATATACATCGAAAGTATATAAAGAGTTTACCAAATTATTCATTTCTCTGTCTCGTGTCTTTCCTCTTCCTACAGGCTATTTTTCTGTCGCTGTACACTCATTCTCCCTTCAAGAGTTTTGTTTCGTTGACAGTCTCCAGCGGGGACTGGTTAATATATCCATTAGACTTGCAGGTTCGTGTCGAGTGAACGAAACAAAACTTTGGCAGTGGCCAGTATTTCTGGAAAATGAACATTCATTCCGAATTAAATCGCATTGCTCATCAATAAAGTTTCATTCGCAGAATCTTTGTTCCAACGCTCGCCATTCTGCGCATTCTTCTCATTCCACGTGGACCTCCGACCTCTGAATTTTCCTCCAAAACTGCATGAAATATCCATTCCCTCAGAAACATCGTCTCGTGTCCCTGCGTACTTAAAATCGAAGGATGAGAATTCACTGAAAACTGGCATCACATCGCTTAAGTAGTGTCCGAAATCCTGAAAATTGTATGCACCATAAAAAAAGAGTTTACCGAAAAAAACAGGATGAAGATTGAGGAAACGGAGTCTGTGTAACGCCCAAGTTTCAGGACTGACGAGGCACCACCAGCTTGATATCGTCTGGCGATCAGTTTTCATTGACAAGTATGTGAACCTCGTTGATCGATCTGGCAAGACGTCTGGATTCCCCTAACTTACTAAATATAGTACGAAATCCCATGTGAAATGCCAAGCGTGTCGATGTCTCGCAATTCCTTGCGCGCGATCAACGTCAGGAATCGCGCGTGTATTTCGACGTGGCGTTCCTAGTATCAGAATCAGAGCGATCGTGCAACGACAGTAGTGTACAGCGTGAGGTAGCGACGCATCGACTGCGTGTACATCGACTATATATTGGCAAATAATAGGTCATTATCCTCATGATTTAACTTGCCAAGTTCTTCGAGTTACGCCCGTTTGTTCTTGAAGACCGCGGCTACAACTTCTCGTGCCATTTGTTGGATCGAGCAATTCCGAGGGAGCGGCTCACACCCCTCGAGCGTCGTTATGTTATATATCAATATCTTCTTCCGCTGGGTCCTGTCTCCATGGCGTTCTCGAATCATTACGGAGAGAGAGCCCGATGAAATATTCAGGATTTGGCCACACCGTACTACGGCGACGTTAAATTCCTCAGCGGTTTATTGAAAATAGATGAGCGTGGAAGAGCACCGGGAAAAATGGCATCACAATTGTCGTTAACTTTCCCAAACGTGTAGATGAGATAAAAAAAAAACGATTCATTTATTCCCGCTCGCTCTTCCTCCTTCGCAATCCTCTTTTCCTCGTTTTCACCCTTTTCGTCTATTTTCACGCTCTGGATCACCTGCGTTTTATTAAATATTCGTAGCCAGCGCATGAATTTCAAGCACATTCGTCGCGGGGGCTGCCAAATCTCACGTTTCAGTGCCCGCATGTCCTGCTCGAAGTTTCGCATTTGCATATTGAATTAAAAATAAGGAAAAGTCACGCTGTTCGAACGAATGACAATTTCGAATGTTCACTCGGTACATGAAATCGACGAGTTCGCGTCACGTACGAACTGGAACTTCAGAATTTCCCTCATAATTACAATCAAATGAAAAACAACTCAGGCTGAGTTAGCTATTAGGGCTCCTGTGGATTGTTCAGACCCTCAAACTGTACACATTCGTCATAAACGGAGGACGAAAATGATCTCCTGTAAACACCCGACTGGAAGTATCATCCCTTGCATTAATCTGAATGACATTTTCGACGTGCTCCTCGCCTCGTGCTTTGATTTTCGGAGACCTCGGACCACGATAAGCGGCACAGAGGAGCGTGCAGGCAGCCCGAATTCTGCGCGGTATTGACGTATTTTGAATAGAACAGTGTGACCAAGCCGAGATAACACGGAGGTGGAGTGAGAGCTAGGGAACGCCATCCTAACCCTCTGAGAACTCTACCCCTCATACATATATCCATATACTTCGATATATATGTACATATAAGAAGATTCTAGCTCCAATGGTGTCCAGCCCACGCACAGCATCCGTGTCCCTTCTCGCTCTATCCGATTTATTCGACTCCTCGTCCACCTAAATTTCTTGTCCTCGTCTCGGCATCGCATACATATGCACATACCCAAATAAGCTCACACCTTTGCAACAGCACTATCTTGGGCTGGGAAATTTTGGTGTTTCTGTTTCTCTCACCATCCCCATGCATAAGTATGGCAAAAGCATGGAAACCTGACGACACACATAGACTTGGTGTCTCCTGGGTTAACGTGTACGGACGGAGAGTGCGCTTCGATGTGGTCCAACCACCATTATCTCTAGCTCTTGCCAGCCCGGTCGTTCTCAGGGATGTGCACATCCACCCTCGCAAACTTGTGTTGACCTCTGTGTTTGTCCCTTTCTCACTCTTTGCAGAACTTTTCCGTCTCTCTCTCTCTCTCTCTCGCTGTCTACTTTCCTTGTCCTCCAGCCACGTAGCCTTTACGTATACCCTCAGAGGTTCGTGCATTGAAACTGAGACTGACGAGTCGTTGGGCGTAAACCGTACGAGAAAACAGTAAAAATCGTATGTCCTACGCCCTTCCAATGTTTTCGGTTGACGATAACACCTTCTTACTCTCATACAAACCCATGCATACACGTGTCAAAGTATACGCGTCAAAATGAATTCGTTTTTATAGTTTATAGTGCCACGTATATGTTCCACGTGCACTACGTGCATATTTTTTTACACTATCGATTGTAACTTTACGCATGTATACATAGATATAGTATAAAGTATTATATTCAGGCACATACTACGGAAGTATATATGACTTAGTTACAAAACACATAAAGTCGAAGTATCCCGTAACACTCGCCATGCTCTGTCTTTAGCCTGCTCATTCCGTTCCTTTAGTTGCTTCCGGTTTTTCTCTTTTTCTCATTCTTTTTATACCTTTTTCTTGCATCCCTTATTTCGTGGCAGCGCCCCTAGCGAATTAGCGCAGCCTCCACACCAGATATCTCTCCATACGCCACTCACTCCCAGAGCTGGGGCTGTTCTCTACATAGTTACCTGTTTCTCTCGACTAAACGAACCCTCGTTCTCTCTGGTTCAACCATCCACATGGTTTACACAGTGCTGCAGCTTTTCTGCATGTGGAGAATACAGATATACAGGGAATACGTATGGGAGAATTACTCTGGTGCAAAAGAACGTATTTCGAATGAATTCATGCCTGACAGTTTAAGACTTACGCCCCTTAATTAGCCAGCCATTAAAATACACTTATTAGGGGCGGTCTTTGCCTGTGCATTGGCTCAACCCGCTCTTCACGGCATACAAGTGACGTACAGGGGTTTGAGTCCTTTCAGAACATTACGTTCGATCGAGGTGACTCCCTCTTGTCCACCGTCACAACGACAAGTCCGTGATTGCTGGACCTTGTAGTCCTGCATGTTGGACAGGTCGCTTTTATGTGTGAACTATTCGCCCCCTCCGGCTCAAGAGCAGCTCTCGCCTGTGGGCAAATCCTTCCTTCACTTGCGCGACAAACACCTTGCCACACACGCTTATACCGGCACTGATGATTATCAGTGAACTAGATGCGCTCCCTCGCGATAAACCGCGAACACCCGTTATGGCCCACGCTTCAACGCAACCTCGTAACTGTGTCCTGATGTCACTATCACCCAGCAAAGCTTTCCCTTTGGCTTATCATGCGAAAAACACCTCTCTCATTCACGTCACATCGTCAGCTATATTAATAAGGAACTGGGAGCTTATTTTGAACCGACATTCGATTAATGGACCAACAAACGTATCGGAACTTTACTTCGTGCTGCACAAAATCGGCAGATCTGCATTGGAGATTTAACGAACGAAAGAGCTTTTCATCACGCTTCTGCTTTTCGAAACAATTATTTGGAATTCTGATTTGAATCACTGCTAATGAGGCTTTGGATTGTCGCACATTGGTCATTGATCTTGGATCTTACTAGGAAAAGTATGAACGAATAAAAGATGGCGTTGAACCCGAGGATGTTGGTGAATGCTGTTCTACTTGCAAATTTTTGAAGAGTAAATTGTACGCACCAATCATATCGTTCGAACGTATATTGCAAATTGAATTTTGGAACGAATCTCTAAGAAAAGTTTAGTCGCTTTCTAAATCCAGTAAGCGAGTGGATTCGTTACAATAAAGCGTCAATAAAGGTACTTTGGCTAACGTTTGATATATATTCCCAAATATCCAAACGTTTAGCGATTCGAAAATTCGATGGACACGATTTGCAGATGAAAAAAGTGATAAAACTTGAATAAATTTGTTGGTCACTTTGCCAAAAAGCTTCTGACTTGAGGATCACTGGACCAGGGCGTCTCCGCGCGCGGGCTTAGGACTCAGAAAACGGTATAGAATGAGAAAAGAGGGTTGGTCACCCTTGTTGGGCTGGAGAATGTTGTCGCTGGAGGCAATGGAGAAACGATGGTGAGTAAAGGGGGTCTGTTGTGAGCCGTGGGTGGCAAACGGGGGGGCCGTTAGGGTGGACTCTAAAGTCCACCAAAGGGGAGAGCTAGGGCGCTCGCCTCCACGAGTCTAATATGTGTCGTGGGAGATAGTAGAGAGTTGGAGAGCGCGCTTTCCTCGAGAGCAACGGAGAAAGAAGACTGGAGAATTTACGCCTGACGGTGAATTCCTACAGGGCCTCATATCACACGCACACAACAACGCCAACATCCACCACACAAATACAAATATATAGATACGTTGATACAGGAATACGTATGTACGCGTGTGTACATACGAATCTCTGTATACTTACGTAGTACATATCTGCAAAAGCCTGCGCGTCGTTCTTCTGAAATTCTCGCACGTTCGGTCGATACAGGACGAACAACGGAATCTGAACACTAAATACATGTACTTTGCTCCGGTTTTTCAATCCAAAAAATACATGAAAATCTTCCTCACGTGCCATCAAAAGAGGATTGAAGAAAACATTTTCCGACTACACACGGAGAGAAAATTTCACTAAAAACTACTATGGTGCCATAGAAGTAGGGTTCTATATCGGTAATATTTATTAATTCTTACGAACATACATAGTCATTTTTGTGAAGCGACTCGATGAAAATTGATGAGTGATGTCAAAATAAATACATCGGTACACATGTATACCGATATATTATCGTACAATCGCGAATGAAATTCTGTTATTTACCATAGTAAATTTCTAAACACTTTGCGGCGTATGATCGATGCTTGTGTTCGAGCTCCTCAAATTTTACTATGTTCAACTGTAAATTTTAATTATGAAAACAGTATTAAGTATAGCAAAGCGGCATAATAATTCTACTTGACAGTTCATCATCGAGTCAACATAAATTTTACAACGTTTACTTGGTGAACTATGTTAGGAAAAAATAGCTAAATAGCTTAATAGCTTAAACCTTTGTCACAGAAAAATACGCAATTTTAAAATTTTCATTCAAAATTGACTTGGAAATTACAATATTTTTGGTAAAAACCTTCAAAATGGGCGATATAGAACCCCAATACCATGGCAGCATAGTAAAATTCTTACTATTTTTTTTTCTCTTCGTGCAATCACTCAAAAGAGGAATAACTATGAATCCAATCCTGAACGCAGAAACAAAAACATCGTTTGAAGTAGTTCAGCCACTCTATGACTAATCAAGTTTGCAACTACTTTATGTTGATTCATTTTAATAATAAAATTAATAAATACTTACATTGAGAATATTTTCATCATAAGAATGTAATGAAATGCTTTAAAAATATCATAAAAGATAAAATTTATACTTCAACTTGACTTGCTAATGATTGAGTCGGTACCGGTCACACTTGAAATGCACATAACCTAGGGAACGTTTTTATTGCGCGAAAGAAAGTTTATATTGGTGTAATAACCCCGAGAAAAAGGAATGGTCAATTCATTAAAAAAAGCGAAGCTACAAGACGAATGAAAGCACGTGAGTCAGGCCCAAAAATAAACTGGATGAAATTCCCACGATTCCCGAATTTGCCCCAAGTTCAATCAGCTGCTACCAGCAATTCAATGTAATGACTGACATCCGCTTTTGACACGTCAAAAACTTAAGTTTTTCTTTCTTAAAAACTCCGTAAGGTAATGTTTTTTGTAAAGGAACGGAATCTGATAAATTTTCTTCACGATATGAACTTTTCCGAAACTCAAACACCGTACAATTTTTTCACAATTAATAGTGAGTTCTCCCATAGATTATCACGTTAAAAACTCAAAATAGTAAATGAAATAATTCAAAATTTTGCCCCGTAAGAGGCCCCGAAACCATTCATCAAGACGATTATCAACGCTCATGTGTCCAACACGTAGAAGAAACGACGCTGAAATTTGCAACGTTGGAGTCCAACGAAATGAAGGAAAAAACCATTTACAATTCACCATTTTTTTATTCCGCGAAGTATCGGTGCAGGTTGAAAAACTAAGAATTGCAAATTCGCCAAGCAACGAAATTGGTGAATTACTGGAATTATTGGAAGGTTTTTTTACATCATTTCGTTGCTGGACTCCAACGTTGCAAACTTCAGCGTCACTAGAAAAATGCGAAGGTGCGACACGTATGAAAACACATGAATCTTCGCACGCGCACGTGCTCTTGACATAGATTGAATGCTGAGTAACAATTTCTGCATTCACACATCAGACGTATATATAAATGTGTATAACAAGGCTCAAGTGAAAATTGGGGGATTGGTCAGGGAGAGAGGCAGAGGAACGTTGGGAGAGCATATATACCAGCTCGATCCAAGGCGCCAATCACGCGCAAAGACAAACATGCTCTGTGGACCACCGTTGATTGCCGAAGAAGTCCTGGTCCTCTCTCGTAGCGTAGTTGCTCCCTACCTCCTCGTTTCGTCTCGGCTCTCGCTCCCTTGCTTCTGGTAGCTCAGCTTCTGCTCGGACTCCGTGTGCACATCAGCTCATTCGACGCTGACTGCATACTAAATCAAAGTGAAGGACGGAGATGTACGCCAACACCAAGAATTTACCTCGCGTGCTACATACCTCTAACCAAGCAACTTCCAAATCCCATAACTACGCGACACAACGCCGTTCTTGGGACACGTCCTTTCCGCTATCTCGAGAAGATTCATTTTGAAAAATAAATCGTCGGAAGGATTGTAGCAAGAGATAATGGAACGACGAATCAAAACTACTGAACCATGTTTGCCATTCTGAAGAGTAAGAATTGTTATTGAATACTGTTATTTACTGTTGCTCAGATTATTCTCTACTCAAAATAAATCCCCGGATATTTTTGACCGCGTTTAAAAACTCAGGGTAATTGATTAGGCAGATAAGACTTGACAATTTTTTAATCCAATGACTTTATATACGATTTGAAAGCTGTGAAATCACTGATTATAGTCATACTGATCACCAATCACCATAGTTTTCATTTAAAAACGTTAGAAACTGATCGCCATTGACAATAATTGGTAAAGTTAAATAAAATATTTTTGTAAAACGAAATTTTGGTTAAAAACTCTTACATACGCATTCTAGAATCTTGGTTGTTACGCACGGATCTTCATTACCGTTTTTCGATCTCCATAACATCGAAATTCTGCTTGGACGTAAGAGGATATATCTAGAAGGCTTTTCCAGAGCGTAGGAACTCGCTTATATTCGTGACGAGCAAGTAGGGAGAGAGAATGTGTCTCGCTTGTCCAAGGCCTGGGCCTCGTGAATATTCCAAGCTCTAAAAGCTTCTCTCCCCTTCGTTGAACGCGCGAGAGAGCTTGCTGTAAGGTACGGCGAGGGTCCATCACGTCCATAACAAGCTCTCTTCGTCTTTCACCCCCGTATGATGCCTTCTTCGTTCACTGCTCATTGCTCTTACCCGCTATCGTCCTAGAACTCTCTGAGGCATGGCGTTTGCTCCGATGCCCAATTCTGTTGTTGATACGCAGCCGTGACGCGGAATTCTGCGGAACTCAACGTGTCAAACGTAAATGTGTTGATACGTCAAAAAGTGAAGTGATAGCGAATTTTGAACAAAGTGAAAAAAAGAGTTGAATTATGCTAAATAATTCATCCAATTTCGAAAAAACTCACATTTTTATGTATAAAAATCGTGTTTTCAAGCTTGAAAACAGCTCAAATTATGTGCTCCCGTTTCAATATAAATGTAGATCCTATAAAATTGCAATTTGTTACGAAAACATTTTTTTGCAACAAAAAAATGTGCTTCAGTTAGACTTACAAGTTAGCATCGAATTATAACGACATAGACGCGAGTTGTTTAGAGAAAGTAACGAAAAAAGAAAGGAAAAAAGGATACACGCGATCAGAGTCAGTCTCCGAGAGTGGATTAAGTGTCTCTGACTGCTGATCGATTGCAACACGGCCCTACGCATATGGACATACACATAAAACTGAGAAGATTGGAGAAGAATTTTCCAGAGGATTTTTCGACGACTTTTAAAATGTATTAAATAACAATTTTGAAGTAATGATAATGAAAGTAATGGAATTTCGAAGGCTCTGTGCCCATGTGAACGATTTTTACGTTAATTTATTTTGTGTTATCATATTGTTATGTTTTTAAGTAAAATATACAATTTTTTCAAAGGAAGAAAATTTTTTTACGTAGACCGAATATTTACGAGGAGCCTTCAGCTTTTTTTCTCAAATGACTCTTGCGCCCATCCCCGAACACACATCACCATTTAGTGCTGCGTCACATGTATTTATCCAGGTGTTTTGGAGGCTTAAGGGTGTCGAGAACTGTTACCGATTCGAGCGCACGATCGGTCGAACGTATTAAGCTCGTACCTCGCGAGAGTGTTGAGGTTTCGCAAAAATCACACGACAGTTGACTGGTATTATTTTGCGATGAGAGAATGAAGGAACGAGAGCTGAGCCAGGATAATTAGGTTTCAGAAGAGCAAAGAAAGAGTCGTGGTGAGCATGCATGGGACGTGAGAATTTCATGTTTTTCATGATTTAAAGTCGGACGTAGCAACTCCAGTGTATTCTCAATGTTATTTGCACCTCCAAAGAATTCGTGCACGGACTTAAGTGTGTGGGCAATGCTCTTGAAAGCGGATTATAAAATCTTGCACTGAATCGATTCTGAGAAAAATATTGACGTTCTAAGTTATCCAGAGCACTGAGAGTATTTTTTAAACAATAATAGTCGTCGGACCAAGTTCGTACGATGAATGATTTCTAAACGCATCTGCTACTTTGACTAATATATTCGCATCAATGATTGGTATCATCGATGATTTATGGAATCAATCTCAACGGAAATGGAAGTTAGCAACATAAAGAAGGTGTTTCTTAAAGTAGTTCGGTCGTTCGATAAAATAGGTGAAGGTCCACTTTTTTTCGGGAATTAAAAGTTTAAGGTCCCCTGATAACGATAAGCACAGCTCCGGGGCCTCTCACGGGGCAAAATTTTGAATTATTTCATTCACTGTTGTGAGTTTTTACCACGGTGCCCTATGGGAGAACTCGCAATAATATTAATTGTAAAAAATTGTACGGTGTTCGAGCTTCGGAAAAGTTTGTATCGCGTGCGAACAAAATTTATCACAAATTCCGTTTCTTTAAAAACAACATTATTTTACGGGGTTTTTAAGAAAGAACACATGAAAAAACTTCAGTTGTTGACGTGTCGAAAGCAAATGTTAGTCATTACGTTGGACTGCTGATGACAGCTGATTGAACTTCGGGCAAATTCGGGAATCGCGGGAATTTCATCAAATTTTTTTTTTGAGACTGACTCACGTGCTTTCATTCGTCTTGTAGCTTATTTTTAACGAATGGACCATTCCTTTTTCTCGGTGCCATTACACCGATAAAAACTTTCACGATACAAACAATAAAAATGTTCCCTCGGTTATGTGTATTTCAAGTGTCACCGCCGGTACCGACTCAATCATTAACTATAGAGTCAAGTTGAAGTATAAGTTTTATCTTTTATGATATTTTTAAAGCATTTTATTACATTCTTGTGATAAAAATAATCTCAATGTAAGTGTTTATTAATTTTATTAATAACTTAGACTTAAAATTAATCAACATAAAGTAGTTACAAACTTGACTATATAGTCATAGAACGGCCGAACTACTTTAACGCCTTCAACCGGAGAAACCCTTAACATTTTTTTTCTTTCTTCAATCTCGAATGAATATTGACAATATCGTAACATAACGTCACTCCGATGGTTCCGATTTTAGGTGTTTTCAAATGAAACTGCACGTGTCTAACTGATGATTTATAGCATCTATAAAAAGTTCAGGAAGTCTCACAGTTATTGAGAAAGTTTCCTGTCTGTGGCCAAGTGATTTTTTTTAACACGCGACATTTATGTTTTGGTAAGAGTGAGGAAATGAGTGTTGGGAGTCTGACAATCGTGCGGTCACCATTTGCCGCAAAAGGATTGTAAATTTTAAGACGACCGTTCCCACGACACATTCGCATTTTGGAGGAATGTTTTATGGTTCCCTGCACGATATTCTTAGTTGTCAGAAATTTGGGGAAAAAATTCAACGCTGTGCCACTGTTCAAATACAATGAACGACAATTGAATTCTTCTTGGTTTTTAAAAAATTCTTAATATCGCTACGCTAACGTTCAACTTTCGTCCCAACTTTCGGTCAAAATTTTTTCCACGCGTTTGCAGCGTCCGAACGCAATGTGTTTGCATCCACAACAGCCTTGATTCGTTATGGGCGTAAGAGAAGTAAAAGCCATTCACCCAAACAGTTCGTGCTATCACCTCGCAGCTTCCTCGAAGAGAGCACGTGGACACATGCCACCAACGTGTTTTATTGCGACCAGAGGCTTTTCCACAATTGCGCAAGGAATTTCCGTAGATTGGACGACAGGGACGCGAGAACCGCGTCAGGGCGTCGACTGGGATCTCGCACGCAGACCTGCTCTCTCGGCAGGCAAAACGTTACGGAAGACAACGGGTGATAAAAGTGACGTCGTAAAAATTTATGTATTCAATTATAAGAAAATTTTCGCAGTGATATTTCCGTAACCGCACGCTGCCTGGGTGCCATGTCACTTTGCTCAGTCGAAAAGGGTTCCAGGTTATTGGGGTTTTACGCGGCTCATCCACACATGAGTGCAGGAAAATCTTATATTATTTCTACTCGACGACCGTGCTACAGTATTTCATGTGACAGTTGCCATCCTGCACTTGTCGAGCCCCGTAGCTTTGTGCGTCCAACTTAAAATCGAGTCTTTCAACGTTTCTATTCCAAAGTTGATTCGAACGTAACGAAATCGATATTTGGCAGCTCGATTGGGATCGTTTGGAAGCAGCCGGTTCGGGGGTGTGGCAAGTGTGTATTTCATCCCCCGTGAATTCAGTAAAGCGTCCCTGTTGGTTCCACTTCTTGTTTTTTCTCCTTTTTCCCCACTCAAGCCCCTTTTCTACGTTCAAGTATATTTCCATCTCCTTTCTTTTTACTGCTACACTTTTTTCCTCCTTTCGACGTGCCCACATTTGGACTATCAGCTACCGAGCCCCCTCATCTACTTGGCCACTCTCTTCTCCTCCTTTCTCCTGCGAAAACGCGATAGCGAATTATTCATGCCATTTTCTCGAACGCGCTCCGCGGACACACTCGAATCTGAGCTATGTGTACGATGACCAGTGCGCACGGACGTAGCTTTTCTGGGACGATGGGGTGAAAGAGGTTACTGGTAAATATCCGTACATGCGTGTGCGTACGTTTGTATTCGAGAAGACCGTTCGGATAGAGGGGCGATGGCGAAAGGGAATCTCATCCCCAGGGGAGTCACCAACCCGGGGATTTGTTTTGGCCATCCCGAACCCTTGCTATAGGCAGTTTCCCGTAACAGAGTCACCGGGACGACTATTCTCTTGGTGCTGGACCACGGACTCTCTATCTATAGCGCCCTGCGCGAGAGTGAAGCATTATTTCGATTCCGCAGCGTTCCAAAATGAGATACGAAATAATTCAACGTCAACGAAAATAATCCTTCACCGCCCTACTCTAGGCCCACGCTCCTGGCTCCAACCGGGGAGGATGCTTACAGTATTCTGCATTTAATTCCGGAATTCTTTATTCTGAATCGTCCAGATTTTCCATTAATATTTATACCGATGCTGTCACGTGTACGGTTGATTTTCGAAAACTGAAAATCGAAAAATGTCGAATTTTCAGAACATTTAAAATCGCATTTACGAATATTCAGTTCGTACAAATAAATGAGTTTCCTCTCTGAACCGGATCATTTGGTAAACGATATTGTAACTTTTTTCCTACAACAATTGAATGAATTGATTTATTTTATCGACAAAATTCATTTTCCCATTATTCTAGCCAAAAAAAATCTTCATGAATACAAATCCAGACCGACCTCCTTAAGTTTTTGATAAATTCGTGCCACGTATGCTGTACACATAAGCGGCGTGAAAAGTTCGCTCGCTGCATACGCAGGTAAAGTGAATAACGAGAAAGCTTGTGCGAAACTGCGAAACGAATTTACGACGTTAACGCAGCAGCGTTGACCGTCGTTATATTACCAAGAAAATTCGTGTACGTTCTCTCCCACTTCTGTTACGAAGGTACAGAAAGCTTATAAACGCGTAGGTCGGACACCGAGTGTAAATGTATAGATTCCATCTCTCTTCTCTGCTCTCTTTTTCTCTCATTTTCATTCTCTTACATACTTTTCCATCTCGCTCCAAAAGCAGTATATTTAGCAGCACAGGATTTTCTCGACGACAGTAAAACCGTCACGATTTTCGTGGCGATTGTCGTGCGGAACGGTCTTCGATGGAAGAAAACGTAGGAGTGCACAAGGAGAAGGAAGAAACTCTATTGTCCAGAACGTAAAGCAAGTTAAAACGGACACAGCGGGCGGTGAACGTTGGGAAATTCGCTTAGATACATACACACCATGTTGGAACGAAAAACTGGGCTGTAACTCGCAGCAGACCCGAAACGAGAGGGGGTGGAAAGAGAAGCAGGATCATCCATCGCGCAAGAGAAGCAGAAAGAGAGAGAGAATACAAGAGAAAAAAGGAGGGAAAAACTTTAAGCCGAGAAACCTTTTTCCCCGAGGCAAACTGCAAAACTGCTACTCAGAGCGTTCAACACTGTTCAACACTGCACAGTGATGTATTTTTCAGATTTTTCAAACATAATGCAACGTCGATGCACTCGGAATACGTAGCATTTGAGGAAGAAATTCCATTCCGTCAGCAGTGAAAAATTCACTTATTTGGATGACGCGTTCTGTGGAAAAATGCACTTCCGGTTACGTATGCTCGTAACCGAATACAAAAGCGGAAAACACTTTAAATGTAATCTATTAATCAAAATACCAATTGAACGAAAATCAATATTTTCGAAACTCTCCAAAAAATATATAGTTCATCACGTAATAACGCATTATTCATCGAAGATCAAACCGATATTATTGAATTGTAAAAAACGAACCAACATTCTTTGTATTCTTCATCCTCCACCAAAACAGAAAGTTCGCTACGCCGGACGTAATCTCAGCCCGACTATTATGCGCACTGACGGAGAATCCTGGGAGGGAGCAAAGCTGAATAGTTTCCCGTAGAAATCTATCGGTGAGTTTATCTGTCGCTAGAATCTCCGTGGAGTGTTTCGACAGCGTAGATCTGTGTGCGTATCGCAGTGGAGACCTGGTTTTCTGAGATGGATTCATTAACGAGCGGCGCTTCATTAGCATCGCAATGGGGCGTGTACTCTACCGTCGGCTTAACACGATTTTAAGATAGTACGTTTCCTTTTATTTCTCCTCGATCTTTACATGTAAGTCGTTGGTATATATATGTTCTCGATCCTTTGCTTTTCGGAGAAGAAGTAAGTATACGTGTATCCTTCGGATTAGCCAGCAGACACAAGGCTTGGCATGAGCAGAACGAACTCCAAATTCTTGCGATGCAGGTCATAAATATTTCAGCTCAGCGATGCCACGACAGGCATTCGCTTGCTCGCCATCGCTCATTGTTCTACGGCGCTCACCGGGTGGTTTCTTTGCACGCTCGTACTTTTCGAAATTTCTATTTTTTCTGCCATACGCACCTTTGGACGTTCTGAAGATAATAGAAAAGCGATGTGATCAGCTGGATTGTGGATTAATTTTATTCGTGCTTTGATACAGTCACAGACTGTTGTAAATTTACGACACAATCGTTGTCTTGATTGTTGTGATTTTTTGGAAAAAAAAACGTTGAAAAATAAAACAGTTAGCGATCTCCATTGGTGGAAATTTTCCGTCGGAGGAAAATTGTTATATCGAATGAAAATGATCGAAAGAAATATCCTGTCTTAGAACATCCCTGAACGCAATACATTATGTAATATTCGCGAGAGAATTAACTGCCAAAATTGGTGGAACAATGGCGGTTTACCCCATTCTCGGTTCGCCTGTGGCTAATCTTATTACGGGTACACATTCTCGAGGGTTCGCCCATTCACCGGAAGCAGCATCAAGTTTAGGGCGTCTCTATAGTTTCTCAGAATTCCACCGAGTTACTATGCACATTTAGGTGACGTGACGTAGCTTTTACGCAAAAGTTAAATGAGAAGGAAATCGGTGACATAACGATCGTGGTGAGAGAAACTGAAACACGGTATGACGGACGTGGAAAAATTTTGATTGTACAACCACTTTATTTTATTATGATTAAAATGAACGCACTATTCCAAAATAAGTCGAGAATCATATCCCCTCTTCATTGCTATCCCCACGAAAAACAATTACGAATCCGCGTGCTCCGAAAATCTCGGTCTCTTCGCTCGCGGGGACGTCTACGAGGCTGAATCATCGCGAATGGGATTCTCCAAGCAACAATAAAATTGCGAATCGTCGGCTGGCCAGCAAAATTTGGAGACCACTATTTGCCCACATCGGAAATCGTACGCCTTTAGTCCTCGGGCAAGAGCCAACGAGGGACTTCAAATGTCACGTGCGTGTGAGTGGATGTGTATGCGAAGTGAGCGATCCTGCGATTGAGTTTGGTATGAAAACAGGAAATTTTCAAGGATTTTTCAAGAAATACATTGTTATCGACATTTTGACGCGAAAACTCGATTTTCGCGAGTTATTTCAAATCCTAAAAAGTAAAAAATCTCACAAAGGTTAGAGCATTGAAAAAACTTGGTAATACAATCTTGTCATATGAATAAACTGCTTAATGTTGGTATTTACTTCTCATTCAATAATCCAAGTATTTATGGTTTTTCGTGCGCAGAACGGTTTCGAATTGATTAAGCTACGCACGTATCCGGAGGATGACACGTGTAGAAAATGGAAGAGCGACAAGTTGGATGGTCCAATCGAGAGTTTCGAATCTCTGGAGTTTCTATCAGGTATACAATTCTAGAACGTTGGAATTCTAAGGATTGACAGACGTTTCCTACCCAGTTTGTTCGCTGCTGCGCTCTCTATTATTATTATTTCTGGCTTCATGGCTGTAGCTGTACACAGATGTAATAATAATGATAATACTAATGATTGCAAGATCTGCATTTGAATGGTCCGCGCACTAGTAGAATCCTGTGGTGAGCCATGAGCAAGCCAGAGCAAAGCGAGATTAAGCATGAGAGTGAAATCGTTGTTTCAACCCCTCAAACCTTTCGACCTTGCTCGACGAGCCGACGCGGACGAAAGATAATCCCATGGCGGACGCAATGTTCGCATAACCGATGATCGTGGTATACGAAATCCGTGGCTCTGACACATCCACATGTAACCAAAAACGAAGGAAGGATGCGAAGAAAGCGGTGATGAAGCATAAGAAGCTGGACGAAGTCGACGTCCTTTTTCTTCTCTGCGTATGACACACACGCGCCACACACATAATCCCCAACCTGCATTCATCGTCAGACCGGAGAGAGCATCAAGCCCTCTCGTCTTTGACAGCCAAGGAATTTTCTAAGACACCCGGGCGCGTGCTTCTTGAATAACTTCACGCCAATGTTTCTAATGTAGAGCTTAGATTGCAAAACTCCAGTCTATATTTGCCAGCACATATAACAGAGACTCTTTCAGAATATCGAACAGTGCAGAAGGCCCAAGAGAACGAGGGCTCGGCATGTTTTCGGATCGTGCAGCTTCGGGTGTTTACTCAGCCTAAACTTTAACTTCAAATCGATTGATTTTTTCCACACATTTTTATCGGGTTCGATATACAACGTAAACCGGATGAAAAAGTATGAAAATTCCTGAAAATAACTACTCTGTGTTAGCATCCCAGAAACGGTGAAGTTGGAAAGACAAAACTTTTATTTTCACATAAAAAAATAGATGTAGTAAAATGCTGAAACAATCGAGAAATTATCGTTTGGATTTCGACGGTTCAGCCCGTTACATCACACTCCCTGGTGCTAATTTTCACTTGAACTTTTCAGAACTTTTCATTTCATTCATGAATCTATGGAATTAATCTTACAACGAGACTCTTTAGGGGTAAAAATTCCTTAGTAAACGAGTACAATCATTTAAAAAATTGAAAAATAAATTTTTATTATAAAAGAATGGCCAGAAGAAAGGAATTTTGAAGTTCTAGACACTGAAATTTTCGTGGGTGCAAATTTGCACCAGTGTCGTGACTACGAGAGCAAAACTTTTCAAATTTTCATAAGTAATCTGAAATATTATCGATCGTTTATAAAATACTGCACAGCAGAGCTCAGCACACAATCTTTCTGTTCCTTTTGGATGAATAACGTTCATTTGTACCTTTCCATTTACGATCTTCATAAATGTACTCAGATTATACATACACATAGAAAAGTACGTATTAAACTGCGCCATAGCTGTGCGAACTTTAACTTTCGTTGACATGCACGGCGACGATGCACGACAGAAGCATCGCGGAAACCGAACAAGCATATAACAGCACATACGGTAGGCGGGAACGCAACGAAATCTGTGTAATCCCGCATACGTTTCCCATGAATATGCATCTGCGAGGCTAATGCGATTTGATTCATGATCGTTATTTCTCGAGAGCATAGCAAGGGAGATGAAACGGGGCTGCTGTTTAGGGTCTCCGCTGTACTAACCTCCACGAATTCTACAGGCAAAACTGTACAGTAACGTAGGACAAATAGGTCTCTTGAATCACATTTTACACCTCTCCGTCGTTTGCTCCCAGGCAGTATTATTTTTATACCTGTGCTATGCATAAGCCCTTTCATCGAACGCTATTTCACTGCATGATCTACATTTATCACGAAGCTTGGGTATTCGGACGAGGGGCGGATCGATATAAATTCGTATTATTCAGACTTCTTTTCGACTAAGCTTCGAAAATATTTAACAGAATCCATTTGTATTCTCCTGCTTCGTATTAATGTGTTGCTCATTTTGTTCAACCAGCAAGTTCCCATTGAAAATTTGATACTTCATTGATAAAGTCGAAGTATTTTTTTAACGAAAAATTAAAAAAATCGAAATTAAAAAATGACTCTTCGAAGTTGACTGTTTCGACGTGGTCTCGTGCTCTTATAAGATCGATCTCGAAAAGGCTGTTGTTATAGCTGCAACATATGTTGCTATCCATCGTAGGTAATGCATGTGCTCGATCAGTGGGAAACAGTCTGAGATACTCCGTGCAATCGTGAAATGTGGCGGTAGGTTTCAAAGGATTTCTACAGGAGTACGGAGGAGTATTTAATTTACTGAAATTACCGCTGACCCGCAATAATTAACGCGAAGCCTAATGGCCCTATGCAGGCATAGTCATAGAGCCGGAGAACGAGAGGCAGGACAGAAAAAGAAAAAAACGCAAAGTACATAAGCAGTTGAGCTTTTGCCGTTAGTTTGCTGCTAGACATAAAGAACACACGATTAGCCCTTTGTAGTTTTTTCTTCCCTGTCATTTTTTTTCGTTTAATAAATGTAGATATTGTCTAGGCACAGTTTATATGGTAGAAAAGGGCAGTTTACGATTTTTCAAAACGTCCATTTCGCTTCTTGAAAATCCGGCTCTTCGATGTTTTTCTCTCAGTCGAAAGCGTTAAATTATTTTATTGGCAACCTTAAAGTTATTCCACGCTACAGACATACAGAACTCATGCTTTTCTTGCCTTCGCGCATTTGGGTTTGCTATTGCTATATTACTTTTGTTGCTCGTAAATTTTAAACACCTTTATTTTCTGCATTCTGAATTCTACGCCCCTCGCACATAAACTCTTTTCTTCATGCTTTTTAAGTTGTGCATGGCTCAGATTTTCTATCGACGGAGTACCGACGTTGGTGGATTCTTTGTTTTGTTTTGTTTTTTTTTTTTTTTTTTTCTATACAGAACTTTTCGCCGCGGTATTTTTTCACCACAAATGTCGTACTGTAATGGAAACGTTTTAAATTAAACTCGAAATAAAAATGAATACAAAGGAGTCATTAGTCTTGGAAAGTGCAGCCCTTAATACCTTATAATAAAGAAACGTTTCGAACTAAGCTCTTAATAAAAATCAACACAATGGAGTGATTAGACGTGGAAAACTCGATGCCTCATGCTCAAGAGTGAAGAAACGTTTTGGGTCTGCCCAGATTACAAAAGTTTAGGATCATTTTGTCGCCATTCCAAGTACAACTTTTTCGAGATTCCAACAAAAATGACGATAGTCCAAGAACTACTCGAGAAGGCGAACAAATATCGTTGCTCGCTTCACACATTATGCATCAAACCCCCCCCCCCCCCCCCCCCCTCTGAAAACAGCTTCGAGCCAGTGTCTCGAGAATTATTATTACAAAAGCAATATAACAAACCTGACATGAATTATCAGCTAAATAATTTTTCATCTGACGTCACCTTGGCCGAAACGA
Source organism: Venturia canescens (assembly GCF_019457755.1). Classification (NCBI taxonomy): domain Eukaryota; kingdom Metazoa; phylum Arthropoda; class Insecta; order Hymenoptera; family Ichneumonidae; genus Venturia; species Venturia canescens. The sequence goes on from NC_057421.1 coordinate 19,244,232, forward strand.
AGTAAAATCGATCACCCCTGAGGGCTGATAGGATCGACGAGTCCTTCGACCCTACAGAGCTTAGATTCTAGTGGTCGCCTCGAGCCTCAGCAATTTGAGTAAAGCGGACGACACCTCTGCGAATTCTGGCCCCTTCTGAAGAATGAAGACTAATGACGAATGAGAATAAACACGCCGATGCGCACGTGAAACTATAAGTGGACATACACTTTCGTGCATTGACGTCAAGGCCACCGAGGTCAATGCTCAAATGACCCCTCGTTCAGGTTGTCCGTCTTAGAGTGGTGCTGCCCATATACGCGTACCCCACCGACATCATCGGTGCCCATCGGGTGCGAAGAGTGAAAAAGGACAGAGAAGAAAAAGGGAGAAAAAAACGTGATTCCGGTCCGGCACGCGACTGGGCTGCCGCGTACCGGTAGTGACAAAAAGGTTCCCTTCACGTGCGGGGCAACATTTACCACTACATTCCTGTACTTGCACACGTTCATATATCACACGTATGTATGCACTCTGTGTGTGCTCCTTAACATAAACCTCAGACCTCAGCGAGGGTCCGACCGCGCGCGTCCGTTATACTCTCTCGCTCTTGGTTCTCCAACGGTCTTTCACCGTATACGCTGATGATACGGCGTCTTGCTCTCATCCCGTGCGCACAATATTATACTGCACACGACAGGTAGTAGCCGTTCCACTTGCATCCGTGACTCTCCTCCCTGCGCACGGTGAGATACATTAATGTTAGCCTCACCTGCGGTCCAAGAATTCTACGCACGATCTCATTCAGGTAGGATCCCGGGAGCACCCCACGATTTCTCAACGCCCACGTTGGGGCGACCCCGTGCGGAGTACGCTTTAAGGAAATCAGCGCGAACGAGTCCCGTTGGATCGGCTGAAACTTTGTTTACCTTCCTGGGAAACAACGACTCATACTTTTGCTGCTGTCGAATTTGGATATGACGTTCTACTGGTCAGTGTCGAGATAGGGATCGACGCGATCAACTGACGTTTGACACTTGACTTGTTCACAACTCGTCGATTTTGAGAACGCGTTCCGCGTTCTCAAAATCCTTGTTTTTTCACCTATCACAACAGATACTCAGGGTAACGTTCAACTATACTGAAGTAACTCGTGGGATCGTAACTCACCCCTGCAATCCTTGAGTTTGAATCAGCGCTTTTGAACTACTGTTGGCACACCACTTTGTTTTTTTTTGCAAGTTTTTGCCATCTTTTTTGTCGTCAACGGATGCGCAGCCTCAGAGAAAAGTTTAATGGAAATTCACATTCCCATGGCTTCATAATAGCGATTCTCGTTATGGGCGGAAATACGTTTTTATGGATATATCTCTTCTATTAAATGTGTACTTGTGTGCGAATGCATGCGCGTACAAGCCTCTGGCGAGATCGAGAGTTCGGGCGTTGGGATATGTGGGTCGTTTTGATTCAGTTTACTGTTCGTCGTACTTCCTGTTCATAGATCCTTTACGAGGGTAGCACCATTTCAACCCCGTGCGTAAGCCCATGAAGACAGAACGAGAAAGTACGCTTTTACTCATTCGTGAATGAGACTTGGGACCTACCGAAGAACGCTTGCTTGCGTGCACTTGCGTTACGGTAACGCCCAACTTGACACCCTCTTCCGGTTCAGTAATTCCCGTGAATATATAGAAACGAGTGAGATGTGTATCTCCTACATGCACGAGTGTAAATCACTTGTGTGCATACCCACTTCGTAGAAGAAGTATAAAACGCATTTATAGCGGTTTGCAGACCAGATATTTGGGGAATAAAAAATCACGACTTATGCTATCCATTTTTTTTAGCTAAATTCAATCGTGCGTTAATTGGAGGCAAGTTCAGTTGAAAATTTTTGAAAAAGTAAATAATATTAATAAAAAATGATATTTTTCAGCCAATGCTCGAGTGATTGATGCAAGAGAGAATTCTTCAGTTCAGAACTTTTTGACGATTCACAACCAGTGAAGAAAATTCACAACAAAAAGAAGAACAATAGAAAACGTTGAAGATACGCTTTTGTTCGGATTACGGTGAATTTACGAGCACCCGCGAGTCCTCAATTCGTCGACGGGGTTTGGAGGATTGAGTCGAACTTGAGGAATCTTCGACGATAAAATCAGCTCAACTGCTAGTGAAAATCGTTTTCTCACGTTCACTGCGCGAAATTTAAGGGCAATTGGGAATGCGCTGTACTCGGAAAAGAATCAACGCGACTCATAAAAGCTCATTCAATAATTGAAAAAGAGCTACTTCGTGACACTTTTGTGTGATCATTCAAATCCACGCTTCAGTTCTATCTTCTTCGATCTTTCGATGCTTCGTGTGGCCGAGGAAAGGTCGCAAAACCCGAGGCAGAACGAAATTTCATATTCTTATATTTGAAGCAGTGAATTGCATTCAACGTCCATCAAGATTTACCGTGAAATATAGTTCGTTTTTCTTCAAATTCGTAGCTCGATTTCAATCGTTCTTTCCGTAAATCGGTGTGCCATCACAATGCTCGAGGATGCTCGCTCTCCGTGTGTTTCTCTCGTGAAACGGATTCCCTTAACGGAGTATCCGAAAAGGCAATAGAAATGCGGCCAGGTCGAAAGTGCACCCTCTTGTCTACGTGTCCTATATCTCCGCATGCGACGCACATATATTTATATAAAAGGGCTCTTCCGCGACCTCGATGAACGTATTTTCGGAAAGCCCGAAAGGATTCCGTGGGAAAGAAGGGTGCAGAGGCAAGAGTTGGATTGGAGAAAAAATGGAGGAACACATAAAGAAAAAAGCGATCGAAGGGGGACGGAGGAAAGAAGAGACCAAAGGGTGGGGCATGATCGGCAGAGGGGCACCAAAACGAGGATAACGGCTGTCACGTTTGTCGCAAATTTTCACGCTTTTACGGATATAAGACTGGCAGATATTATTGAGGTATTTTTTTCCCTCGTTTTTTTCCCCGACCCCGCAGAGTTGCGCGTTATTTATCATCGAAAAAGTATAAATTACGAGAAAGGGTTAGCACACCCTGGGTCACAGGTATACGCTCACTCCACGAGGGGTAATTTGTAAGTTTCCGAGACTATGGGTAGGATGAAGATCGATGGACCCTGAAAAGGGTTGGATACATTCTTCGTTATATTATTGGTGGAAATGAGAAATCGAAACTGAGTCATGTGTATCGAATACACATTGGAGAATAACTTTCTCCTGCACTGCTAAGTTTCAATATTCTTCCAAATCAGGTAAAGGGTTGAGATCTCTAATTTTTAACCCTTTCCCACATCGAGACGACCGCAGAGTTCTTCCACTCTGCTTCTCGTCCTGTCTCTCCCTTCATTTCTTCGGGATTCACTTTCAGCCACCGTGAAACGTACAAAAAATCGTACAGGATTTAAAAAACTTTGGAAACACCATAACGAGAAGAAAAAATGAAAGCAGGCCTCGAGAACGCTCGTCACAGTAAAATCAGAGTCAAAGATTTATCGTATATTTTTTTCGTCAGGTAAAAAAACGACTTACCCTGAGAAAGTCGGTTAATGAGCTAGAAATCATTTGAAAAAGGTTTTTTCAACCCTTTTCGTATCTCATACTGTAGAGAAAAAAAACGTTGGAGTTTTGCACGTTTAAAGAGTACAATTTGCCAAATGAGATTTCCGTTAACTGCCATATTTCTTGCACGAGAATCTTTTTTCTGAAATATCGTCAAATCGATTTTATTCATTCTATTAATTCAATGAAAATCGTTCTTGGAACTTTCCGTATCACGATGACAAAATTTCATCGTTCTCATTCGGTGCTTGGAAGGCTTTCAATAGTTTTGCTCCAGCCGAAAGATATTTCAAGTTTCGCTCAACAATAAAATACCAAATTGCAGGAAATCTTCTCGATGCTGGAAGACAACTATTCAAATTTAATCATTTTTATGCCCCCCCCCCCCCCCCCCCAATTGATAGCTTACTTACGACTACAAAAGTATATTTTCCTTCATACTAGATTGCCCTAAAACTCGTCAACGTTCAATATTATATTGGATTTTCCATTTCTATCGTTCGTTTTCAAAAAAGCACTTGGCGATTATTCTGTTCGATATTTTCACTCGATACTTTCAGTGTAAAGGGCGAAAATGCGTTGAAAACAAAATCCTATGAGAGCGACACGAGAAACTCGATCGACAGTACATTTTTCTTTTATTCCTCCTCCTCCTCCTCCTCCTTGAGAGAGAACTGAAGAGAAAGTACGTCATGGACACCGTTCCGCAGGTTCAAAGGCACACGCTAATGGTTCTTATCCCGTCTTTCGTGCTCCCGAACTCTCCGTCTCTTTCTCTATGGAACGAGCGCAAAGAAAAAGTTTCATGTGTCACGTTGCTGCTCTGTGCGAACGTCGAGACAACAAGAAAACACACACTGCTACACACCGAGAACAGCAAATCGCTCTCTTTCCTTGGGAAGCTTCTCGAGTTACCAGGAAGTATTTCTCTCTCTTCAGACTCTGACAAAACTGCGGTTCCCTCTCTCTCTTTTTCGCTTTTCGGAACATTGAAATAGTAAATCTTTCTCGTTTCATCTCGTCATCTTCAAGGACGAATTTCCGACAATGTGTTAAGCATGCGCTCATTCAGCTAAGAACATGTTTGTATGTTCAGTACGATCTGCAATATTCACAATCCTTTTCGGATAAGTGCACTTCTCGAAAAAGTGCACGCTGAAGCTTCAGTCGGCAAACTTCGTTATCGCCGTGCCAGTTCAATTGAAGCTTCGCAGCGCCGCGTGTGTTAGGAGCTTGGAAAACTATCGAACCTTCGATAATTCCCGGCGTCTTCATCATTCTTTCATCCATTTTCCATGCTTGCTTTCTCGAAAAAGAGCTTCTGCTCTTTCCCCAAAACTATCCGGATCATCGAAATAAGAATGATAAAACTACTGAAAAAAAAGCAGCGAACAAAACAAGCTTAGAAGTCTGGAGTGCAGAGGATCGTAGAATCTGAGAAAAGCTATTCAAGTGGCAGACTGACACGTGCTCGTAGCAGCAACCAAGCGCAAAGTTGCTTGCCTCTACACAGTCTACTTTCATATGGATGTGAATGCGAATGCGTAGACGAGCATTCGTGTATGTGCACAGAACTACAGAACGTGAACATATGCATCCACATATGCACTGTATTCACACGTGCTCCGCACACAACATGACGCGACTCCTATTTTTCCAGCATTATGCGACGACGCACTCGGGTATTTCCCCGCAAGCTTGTGTACCCAAAGCCGAAATATCATGGAACACCCTCACGTGTACGACAGTGCGAGCGCGAGTTGTCCAATAATCTAGACGGACCGAATCTGAACGAAGCCGACGTTTATGGGTCTATTGTTGAAAAATTTATCTCTCGTCTTGGACAGTTCTTCTGGAGGATCTGTGAGGCAGCTGATTGGGATTTTTCCTCCGGGCATAAACATGCTTTCGAGAGTTCAAGCAGCCTGAGAACACCCCAAAACATCGGTAGGAAAAAAATAAATTTCAAAGTTTCCTGCAGTAAACGGAGCTTACTGTGAATCTAAAATATTGGCGAAGTCATAATTTCGTGGTATTTACAATTAATCGTTATTTCGATCGCTGATTACATTTGCCACAGTGTAAAGAAATGTCACAATGCGAATGAGTTTAGGATGAAAAATGAGCACTGATTTTCTCGAGCTGTTCTAACTGACTTCTCCATTTCCAAAGGTTGGAGACAACGAAAAAAAAACGTCGAGAGAAATCACCCCATCGTCAGGTTTATTTAATACGAGAAGTGAGAAGGAACGACTGTGTCGTTGCAAGAGTGGGTGGAGAGCCGGTGCGCCGGTTGGGAGGACGCGGAAGGGTGAAAGAGCGAAGGAGTACGGCAACCTGTTGAGTCAGACAATATCACGTTTTTACTAATGCGGCTTGACGGTACAGGAACCCACCTCGTCCTGGAGCCTCCTGCTTGTATCGCCACCGTTCCCACCCCCTCAGTGTCTCCTGCTCGCTCCAGCGTCACACGGTTAAAGGGTTATCGTTACATTTTTTAGCGCCTCCGGTCTAACGGTCGCTATTCCCTACGGAATCAAAATTTTATCGACCTTTGAATCGTCCAACGAGCGATCATTGACTCATCGGAAATCGTGTCCGTTGAGTAACAAATTTTAGCAGTAGATTTAATTTTATTAAAATTGTGGATGAATAACAAAAAGTTTGAACCCTTCAGTCTTCGATTCGGCTTTAAAGGAAGTATTTAAGGGCTTATATATACTTGTGATGGGCGGAAAAATCGAAATTTTTTTTATTAGATATTCTTTAAGTAGATTTGTAGCCATGGGTATTTCAACGGACCGCCCGGTGCGCGTGGTTTTCTAAAAGCTGAATCTTTCAACGCGATTGTCTCGGAATCGTATTTTTTGAAAGATACCTTTGCAGTGGATACGATTACTGAAAAACTATCAACCCGATCCATACCAGACTTATACCACTTATTTATTATAATAATAGCTGAAGCCTGGACAAAGAATTTCGTATTTTATTGGAAAAAAAATCGTAACAAAAAAACCGAAAATTTAGCACACCTCAAAAAATGAATTTTTTGTTGAAACTGCCGCCATTTTTGTTTTAATCAAAATTTCTACAAATCCTTCGTCCAGGCCCAAGCTATTACTATAATAAATAAGTGATATAAATTTTGTATGGATCGGATTAATAGTTTTTTAGTTATCATGACCACAGTAATTGCTGCTCAAAAAAAGGTGCTACTGGAATACAGCTAGAGTTCGGCCATTTTGAGAAATTTTTCAATGAAAAAAATTTTACAAGGACATGAACATATGTACTAATGAATGTCGTTCACATTTTTTCCATAAACATTTATTTTCTTGTCGAAAAAAATCAAGAAAATCACGTATTTTCGCCCGCTGCAAGTGTATAAAAACCCTTCGTGAATCTGATGATTCTGAAAGGAAAATTACCTAATAATGTAAAAGTCCAGAGAGCAGAGGGTTGGCATTACACTGAAGATAAAATTGGGAAGAAGCGTATGTATATTTTTCGAGATCGCTTGTTCGTAAAAAAGAAAAATGGAGTTTCACAGTTAGCGGAGATTCGGGCCGATGCACCAACCTCTTTATCTATTCTCTATTCTCATTCTACCATGTATTATAGACAAACAAGACTCACGGCGAGAGGTTAGTATCTTCACGATGCTATCCCTGGATGTTTTCCTTTCGGTACGGCTTTTTGGCCTCTTCTTTCTCTTACAAATTTTCCTCTCACTCAGCATCACTTCAGTAGTTCCTAGTGCTGTGTATGTACATATACGTGTGTAGATACATTAATGCTGGCCGAGCATCTGCCCGTTCGACGAAGATCTGTGGAGATCTCGCTACGAGAGAGTTTGCGCTTCCCAGGCTCTGTCGATGCACCTGGTCCTTCTCGAGAGCATCGCCGAAACATCAGACACAGCATATTGGTGCACCATAGCTATGCGTACCGAGCCTCCCTTTCCTCCTGTACACATACACACGCACACACAGACGCACGTACGATCTACCAGCCTACAGATGTCTGTGCATATGTTCGTCAATGCACGTACGAAATTTCAGGTAAAGTGGTGTGGAATGGAGAATTTTAAACACACAAAGAGTTGCTTGATGTTTTTTTATAATTCGATCACTTTTTTCGCTTAAATGAATTTTACTTTTCATCTTGATTTTCGTAACAACATTCTCTCGGTCGAAATTTGTTTGCAAAGAATTTCATTTGTTTTTGTTAACTACGTGACTTCATTATTATTACCTGGGGTATTCCGTTGTTTAAACAACTTTTTTCTCTCAGTGTTACGTTCGGTAAACCACAACGTGATTTAGTGATTTTTAGTGAATTTCGTAATGACTTTAATCGTGAATACAAGTGTGGGAAAGAAAATAAAACTTTGGTGCTGGAAAGTTTGATTCTCTGATAATTAGTTTTGTAGAAAAATTAAATCGAGTTTGATCTTCTGAAGATTCTTCATACACGAATGTTCACATGCTCGCAGTGACACGTGTGCATGTAAAAAAGTACACGTGAAAAACGCTCTCTCTACAAATATGCATATATCCCAAAAAGTATTTGTACAGAATTTACGAGATATACTTTCACCCAAGGATGAACTTGGAAGTATTCTCCGAGCGTTATACAACTCGATCTTTTTCCGTTCGCTTTTCATCTCATATTCTCCGGCACATAACAGATACATATAGTTCTGTTAAACTTTTTCGAGGTCTAGATATACTCTTGAACTTTCCTTATGCTCACGACCTGCCTCACCTTTGTCCTCCCCTTATGAGTTATGGGGTTTAAAGACATCGAGAAAGAGAAAGAAAGAGCTATAAGAAGTTTGCGGGATTTCCTACCCTCAATTCGCATGGACCCAAAACCGAGGGTCTCGAGAAATTCGGAAACTTTTTCTCCGCGAGCGTCTTCACCCCAATCTCTCGGTGCAAGGGGCGAATGACGATTTGTCGAAATCGAAATATAGTCACTGCTTTCCCCAAGATTCATTACAACACTTTACGAGGACTCCAGAGATTTTTTTTTATTCGCACAAATTTCATCAATTCATTCAATTTTATTCATTAAATCCACGTCAATATTGGCGTATTTTTTTATTTTTTTATTTATTGTGCATAACACATAACGAAGCTTTGTTCTCTCGATTGTATGAATTCACAATACTTTAAACGGTCTGTTGGAGAACTTCGTTCGAACTATTTGAAAAATGAAAGAATAATAAAAAAAAAAAACAACAACAACAACAAATACAAATAAACAAAGAGCAAAAAATTAATTCCTTCCACGATTTTTTTTGCGTCTCTCAACGGCTGAGATTCTTGAGACGATGATCCCTTGGCAAGTCCGAAGGCATGAGGACTGCCACGAAACCTGCATTGTCACGTATACCAAGCATTTCGTGTAAATGCGCGCATCGAGACGATGCCAACATCCGTTTATATGATGTGCATACACATACGTAGCGCAAGAACGAAGGGGAGATGAACGTGAGGATGCAACTCATTACGACAGCTGTCTTTGGTGTGGGAAAAGCTCGGATACGCATCGATGACAGGATACGAGAGAAGTGAATATAAGCTTTTGCCCCAACGACTTTTATGTGCAGTCTGTAAAACTGCGGGAGTCCAGATATTGACGTAAATCAGCGAGAACGCACGCCCCGATAGCTCAATATTTTCGGTCGATCCACACCAGAGACAGCAGGTCCAACGGTGTTCCTGTTCATTCATTTCTTCTAATGTAATCACTCGTGTGTGACATAATCGCAGTTCAGATCGCCAAAGTTGACAGCTCGAGAAACAGTAATTTAATTATTCGATAAAAATGTTTCTTTACATCGAATATTGAGGAACGAAAATGAGCTATAAACTTTGCAAGGGGAGAAAGAGAGGAGGAAAGAATATTTCTCATCGTTGCAAATTGTTGTTTCTTTAATATTTAGAAAATAAGATTGATGTTGATTTCTAACGAAAATATTGAAGTGGCCAAATTTACATTTGTCAGAGCCTACGTAGAAGATCCGTTCTTCACAAAATTGTGCAATTTTTCCAGTATCTTTATTTCCTCTAGCCTAACACTGTTGTACTGCGCACACAAAATTGCGACCAGAAGTAAACATGCTCGACAACTGTACCAACTGTTTATTCTCGAATTTACAAAGCACTCTTCACTTGTTATCCAGATGGAACAAAAATGTTGGAAAATATTGTTTAAAATATGAATTGAACGACGCGAAATGCGAACGTATGCATTGAGACCCAATAATGCAAGCACTGCAGCGAGGAAAGATTGTATTCGATGTATCTGTACACCGCGTCGTGTTCGAAACATTTTCGACTCGATGAATATCCACGCGGGCCCAGTCCCACAGCCTTGAGAGAACATATGGTGTACGCTGAAAAAGAGAGAGAGAGAGAGCGAGAGAGAAGCGTTCATTGGCCGCCGTACAGAAACTCGTAATCTCGCTATTTATCACAGGATGCGGCCCGGATTCGAGAAGACCCGCGAGTAATAAACTTCACGATTCGAGTCTCACGTGGTGCGTGTATGTTGTTACGTTTTTTCTTCTTCTTCTTCTTCTTCTCGTTTTTTTACGATTCATTGTCGCGCCGAAAAACGTCGTATGAGATTCGGCAGCTGTTCGCCGCGAAGTTTTCTTGGTCAAGTGAGGAAAAAAGGATAAGGATGTGCATGATTAACAGGGAGATAACGATTGATCGTCCCACCATATCAATATGAAAACCTTCATCTTATTTTTTCGGATATTTATTATTTATTAATTAGCTATCATTCTGAAATCGTATGAACATTTGTACATGTGTTTTGCATCATGAGGTACTTGTGTATGGCATCGTCAAAATACATAGTTCACAAATGTATTATTTCATATTATTGATCTTTTATTCTTCCTTTTTTAAAATTATTCCTTATTCACTATCGTTATTATTATTGTTATTGTTATTGTTATTATTATTATTATTTTATTATAAATATTATTTAATATTCCGTTTGAATCGTTTTCTCGTCTCGTGGTGGCAGTGAGCTTTTTCGGTATCTCCTTCGCTCTTTTGTCTCATCGTCGTGGTCATATTTCACGTGTACATTAATGTATATCTATGTATAAAATCTAAGGATGGAACGAAAATGATGTTTTTTAAAAAAATTTATTTTTTTCGCGTCGTCAAGTTTTTCACTCGCTTGTTTTTTTGTCGTTGAATTGTAATAATAACCATATACCGCGTACAGTCCAGTGTGCTTCGACAACCTCTACGCCGGAATTTGATTAGATTCGGTGTTCTATTTGCGCAACTGTTATTTCGGCATTTATACACCAAACGTGAATTTTCCGAATGTCTAACAAATATATTCGTTTCTTTCTTTACGCTGTCTCTGACTTCTAATTTTCCTAGTCTAAGTCATAACTTATTCACGCGCTGTTTGAGTCATTCAATACTTTTTTTTCATCGTGAAATATAATGGTAAACTTTGACCTCGGTCAGTTTAAATCGAATTTATCCCTACCTAATTCAAGTGGATTCACAAGAGAATTTGTCGAACCGTCGATTGAAAATATTGGAAAATTCGAAACACATGCGCATGCTTCTCTCGAACGATTATCAACACTCTACGCCTCATCGTAGACTCTCGAGAATTCACAGTGAAAAAATTCGGTTTTAGCGAGACTTTTATCCTCGGACAAGTCCTGAGCATAGCTAATGAGAATTTTGAAAAATTTCAGAGATTAATAGACGTTTATCGTAATTGAAATACACAAAAACGTACTGCAGTTATCCACCACGCTTACTCGTTGATTCTTTTTCTTCTCGCACTTCCTCATTATCCTACTTTTTATCTCTTTATATATAAATATTTTCTTCCCCGTAATATTAGAAAGAAAAAACCAAAAATTTGTTTACAAATTATCGTAAGAAAAACATGAAAATTCAACTAGATGACGTTTAGTATAGTCTAGGAAATTACACCTAACATAATGAATTTATTTCCTCGTCTTTGTCTTCACAAACATGGATTTTGTCAATATTCCACATCAGTTCGCAAAGATCAATCGCTCAATATTGCTTCGTCATCAGGTAGATGTTGCCTAAACCTAATAGTAATGATGATGATGAGGTGATAATAATAATAATAATAATAATAATGACGATGATGATGAGAATGACGATGGTACTAATAATCATGAGCGTTGGAAGTTTCCATCGCCGAATTGACACAATGAAAAAAGCACAATGATCGGGAGAACTCTTAATTATAAATCATCTCTCATTTTTCTTTGCAATTTATGTGTTAATATCGTCGATTCGAAGCTCGATTTAATTCTCCCCTCATCGAGCAGTTAACAATTCACTAAATTAGAGAATGCCCAAAATTATCTCCACGGAGTGAGAGAGCATCACAACTTTACAGCATACAATTTTTCCTTTAATCGTAGTACACTGCAATGAAATATTTGCCCAGGACTTTCCTCCCCTTTCGATCGATATATTTAATGCCCATCATCGAACAATCTAGTGGTAATATTTTATGGAAAACATAACCAAATAAAAGTTATATTTCGAATAGCAGAATATTCAACGATATCGACTGAGAAAACATTTGTTTTTGTAAGTTTATTTATAAAATTAAACAATATTGGGCTCGAGCACGCTGCATATGAACAACTAATATTTTATTTGTGAAATACTTTCATGTTACGAACAGGAAACATGAGTAAGTATCTCACGGAAAATATATCAAGTATCGGTCAAGACTCTGAGATAACTGGGTAATCTGAAAATAATTGATAGAGATGTAGAAATCATACGATGAGGTGGCGAAGCTGTGAGTCAATAAATAAAAGAATCTTGTCGTTTGTGAGGTTCATGAAATAAAATATATTTATAAAAACATAATTAAACACATATAAAATAATACAGATCGTGTGATTGAACTTTTATCATCGTTATAGTTCATCTTCACTTCTCATTTCTCGTCGTAATATAACGGCCGTAATACAGGAACGGAAACCACGTGTTGGTATTAAATTAGTAGCTAAATGTGTTGAAAATAATAAAAAAACGAATAAATGTGCGCGCGGATAATCTACTAGGTGGTAATAAACCAAATTTTTCGCATTCTCGCATGTACAATGTGTTTTTTTTTTTTTTTTTTTTTTTTTCATAATTTCATGTATGGCACTAGTGAATAAAAATTTCATTTATCATACGGATTCGGTATCGAGGCAGTATTAATCTTTTGAGTGAAAATCATCGATCAGAATAGTCAAAGCCGTAAATGAGAATACCTCTAATGAATGCCCATATGAAAGAATAAAGATAGGTCGATTAAAAAAAAAAAGAATCAAAGGAAACATACAGTTTGGCACAACCAATGACAGTTCGTTACTGCGCAAAGGTTTATATATATTCGAATACACACCACATACATATACGTTGATATATATGTGGATGGATAATTAACGTACGAAATATCGTAACGAAATCACTGAGCGCACACGAAAATGCGTCTTTGTTGTGCCAGGCCAAAACGCTTTCGGGGCCTGTGCTCTTTCATACTCTATATATTTGTCTTATTATAAATTGTTTTATTTTTTCTTCTTCTCCATTCGTAGCGAAGGAATGCCCGAGTCATGAATCCTGACTTTATTTTTCTTTTATCTCCTAATTACGATTGCATCGCACAGTTAAATGCCCTTTGACACGACGTCGTTTTCAATGAGAAAAAAAATGCTCATACGGTTTGATTATGATATGGAAGTAAAAATATGTATCGATCGTTCGTTTTTTTCTTGTTATTTTCACCATTCTCTTTCACTATAGACTGAGTGCACAGTAATACTGTTTGATATGTCTCTAATGTACGTTCATCTATTTATATTAGATTTTTCATCTCTCATTATTTCGCATTAACGCTCTATTACGCGCACGGTGTGAGTTTATCGGCGGACGATCGTGTTATTACAAATTCGGTAAGTCTAAAACGATGAAGCATTCGTTACCCTGGGATGTGATTCGATATGTATATATAGATATATGTATGAATGTTTTCGTATTTTTTCTTTTCTTTTTTTTCATTTATACAATTCTGAATCTGTATATTTTATCAATTTTATAGTAGTCAGTGTTGAAAAAAAAAAAAAAAAAAAAAAAAAACAGATAACTAATCGAGGAAGCAAGGGGATAGTTTGTTTAAATGAAACGATTGAAGATAAAAAGAATTTGAAAACAAAAAAAAAAGTGAAATAGAGCTTGTCATCCGCACAATAAACTCAGTACTTTAACAATATTATTATTGCATTGGCTTCATCATTCACTTCTCATCAACTTCATTTCGCTTTCATCGATAATTCCTGAACTCTGAGGTAGTCTGTTCTGGGATATTTACGTAGTTTTAAATGGCAAGAGGCTATAATGAGTTATCGGTTTATTAACAACTAAAATGTATGTACAAAAAATTGTCAGAGACCATGTTGCGGTGTAATATATGTATACATGTACATTTATATATTTTTTCATGTGTATGTATGTAAATAAATACACGATATGTATCTATATATATATTTTTATGAATTTACACATACATGCATACATTAGTATTCGTGTGTGCCGTGCTGAATGGAAAAAAACAAATGCGAAGGTACAAAAATGTTTATTTAAAGAATTGAAGGAATAAAAAGAAACAGTGACCCATGGAAACGATTCCTTAAGGTGTACAACCAATTATTATTAATTTTCGTTTTTTTTCTTTCTTTTCTTTTCAAACAACAACGATACAAAACAGAGCTATCAGGCTCTGCTGATAAAACACAACACAGTTTTCGTCTATTTATCTTCGAATAGAAACAATGAATGCGCAAGTTTATCAGTCCGTTAACTCAACGATCAACAAAAAAATAAGCACATTTTCGCTCGCATTTCCCTATGGCAAAATCAACATTTATCCACAAGTGCGTATAACACTCGGAGATTATTGAACATGTTCCATTTCGAGCTCCGGTTTATGTGTGTCGGTGTCTGTATGTGTGTAAGGCGTATTTCTGTACAAATATCACTCAAACTTTATAATGTAGTCATACATGATCCATTCTTCGAGAAATTCACTCGTCGTAGACCTCAGGCTACGTCTCGTTACCTCGGGAATGGACGAAAAATGAAGGAACAATTGATTTAAAAAGAGATCGAGAGTTCTGGATCGCTATTGTAACAACGTACGAAATTCCAACGAATGATAATGCATGATGGACAGATTTTTTTCGATTTCACTAAATTGGTTGGATTGTTTCTTGAAATTCTTACCAATTTATCAATGACCATGTTTAAGAATTTAACAATTTTCAAGTTACATGGAAGGGAGCTAAAAATAACCGTGGAATGGATACAGTTTTATGATCATTTGAAAACAATCAATCGATACGATTATCATCGCTTGAACGCTCAATTGTATATTTATATATATATATATCTGTATGTGTGTGCGTGTGTGTTTATTAACGCTGTTTATTTTCTACACACGTATTTCCTTTTTGCAATATCATTTCTTTCCTCACAAGGAAACGTCACATCTCTTGATCTCTTTTCTTGTTTTTTTCTTCCAAATGTACACGTTAGTATGACATACGTTATGAAATACGAGTATCGTGGTTAGGTTTCGCAATCATTTTCAAATCAATCACATAAATCAATAATTACAATAATAATACAATAGTAATGATAATAATAAAATAATGTTAATAATAATAATAATAATAATAATAATAATAATAATATGGCTATACATTTAACGTATTTTGTACAATTGATAAGCTTCGAAGGTTCAACATCGCTTCAATTTTCATTACAATAATTCGTCGTCTCGTTAACGACTCGATCCTTAATTTTCGCGACTAAATGGCTCATGGCGGGAGCAACAAAATGGCGAAGAGGAAGAGAGGGAGGAAAAAGATCAACAAAGAATACGCGATTTGCAAAGTGGAGCTTCACACTCGTATTTTGTCCGATCAACTTCGAAAATCGCGTTTTTTTATGGCCAGTTTCGTATCGGTGAGAATCGCTAACGGAAACTGTGAAGAATTGAATGATTTTTAGTATCACTATCAAGATATTTTATTTGCATTTTATTCGATTAGAGTCGTTTGGATTAAAAAAATAGGAACGTTTAGTCTCTGCTATAACTTAACGATTTGATCCTCGGAAAGATTGTTCAATCAGACAGAGAGGTCACACATCTCGTAACTCCGGTCTCCCGCCAAGCCTAATTATTTTTTCCTGGAACCAGATAAAGCCCCAGCCGTGATCAAATAAATATCGTTGAGCAATAAAACCAACAGCTCTTTCGCCTTCTCTCTTTCTCTCTTTTTTTCCTCTGAGAAAAATACTTTTGCATCAGAGGTCAAAATGCAAGTGGAGAATTCTCGATGAAAGATGCCCTGAGCATAACTTGTAAAAATTATTAAACGAGACGAAATTCAAAGAGACAAAGGAACGAAGAAAGAGAGAAAGAAAGAGCTAGAGCTCCTTTCTCCCTGAGAAAATATATTTTCGGAGTCGATAAACACATTTTTCATCTGGAACGTAAAATAGCTAGCCGACTCTTCGTCCTGTGTAAGTTCATTGATGGAAATTAAAAAATAAAAAAAAAAAAAAAACAAAAACAAAATCAAATAAAATACGATTGGATCACACCAGGAATGAATTATCGTTATTTTTTGGAGGGAGTAAAGCGGAAATTAAAATTTTAATTTTTCACCCATTCGCCCAATCTTCGATTACGCTCTAAGGTGCAAATTGTGATGATTGATAGGTTTTTTCTTGTGTCTGTCGAGATGTTTCATCATGTGATCTTTCCTGATAAAACCTTTGCCGCAATTATCACAGGCGTACGGCTTTTCGCCAGTGTGTAGGCACATGTGCCTTCTGAGGTCTGTTTTGTGGTTAAACTGTTTGGGGCATATCTCGCACTTGTACGGTTTCTCACCAGCGTGCTTTTGTAGATGTTCCGCGTGTAGATACTCCAGAGGGAAACGTTTACCACATTGATTGCATTTGAACGGTTTGTCACCCGAGTGGAAGCTCTTGTTGTGTTGCGTCAAGTAGCAAGCTTTGTTGAATAGCTTGTTGCATTCGATGCACTTGTGGAAGCCTTCCTGGGATATGTAATGAGAACCGGTATTGGTGCTCGTGACTTGATGCTCCTTCGTTATAACACCGTTCGTTTTCTTTTTATCACTCGTTGCTTGTCGATGTCGTTTAACGATATTTGGATTGATTTCTTCTTTTCCTTGCCGCTGTGGTACGTTGTTGTTAGTTTCGATCTGGCGTTGTTGTTGTTGTTGTTCGTTTGAAATATGCGTTCTTGAATTTAAATTTCTTCGATCGTGTTCATCCACATGAAGATGCTGTTGTTCCATCTCGGCGTTGATTGGATGAGGAGATACGTCGATTTCCATACTCGTCAGAGACTCGTACGTTGGTGGTGAATTTCTGTAATTAGCGTAATTCGCGTTTGACGCAACGAAAGACGATCTTTCCTGAGGAATTATACCCTCTGGGCTTAGCCCCCCCACGTTAACTGCCTGCGGTTGGTTGTGACCTACGAGGAAGCCGGATATACCGAATTGTGTGAAATTCGGCATTGGCCTCTGATGGTTGCTGAAGGTCCCGAAACCCGGTAATATAAGGTCCTGGTTCTGCTGCTGTTCTTGTTGCTGCGACTGCTGATCTTGTTGGTGATGCGATTCCTGGGAAATCTCATTACCAATAGTAGTTAGCTGGTTGGTGATAGACTCCAGCAGGCCCGGGATGCTGGTAGTAATTGTAACGTGGGGGGGCAAGGCGTTTGGGTACGGCTGATGAGGCATCGAAGTACCCCCCATCGGTGGCGAAATCATTGACGGTACACCCGCCATTAGGGGCAGCGAAGAATTCGTGTGATGATGGTGGGGGGATTGCTGATGATGGTGGTTGTCGTGGTGCTGGTTGTGCAGATGGTGGTGGTGGTGGAGGGGGCCCATTGACGAAGGTGAAGTCAGATGCTGAGGTGGTGGCGGCGGTTGCATGGGCGACATGGGAGAACTCATGGGGTGGTGGACCACCAGTTGGGACGGTGAACCTATTGACAACGGATGCTGTACCAACTGGGGGGACGGCGAACCCATTTGTTGATGATGATGGTGCGGATGGTGCTGAGGATGGGAGCCCATTGGCGATGGGACGGGTGAATTGAGTCCCACCATTGTGGAGCCCATGTGGACCGTTGAAACCGACGATGCCGGTGGCTGCTGTTGTTGGTGCTGTTGTTGCGTTATGACCACCGGCGAAGAGTCGCTGCTGTTGCTGTTGCTGCCGTTGCTGGAATTGCTGGTGGTGTAAAGGTTGGTTGGCGTGTTGAGCAGGCCCCTCGCCGCCTCGCCCGAGGGACCTGCCATCAAGTTTGGGGGACTCCCCGAAGTTGATAACTCTGGTGATCTAGATGCTCCCCCGCCTCTTCCACTATGCGTCAAATTAGGATCTCTCGTAGGATGATGATGCGCACTTATAGGCATATTAGCCGGATCAGGCATGTTACTCTGTTTAACCGCATTTTTATGCAACGTTGTATTATAATGCCTTTTCAAATGTCCAGAACTCGTGAACCACTTGTTGCATGCTGTACAATTGTACGTCTTTGGTCTACGCGCTTCATTACTCTTCCACGATTGATTACCAATGGTCGATTGTTTCTGCGGTTGCGGTAACATACCCGGTGCCATCTGATGAGTCGACATCGGTTGAGTGCTCGTTATTATAGGTGAGCCTGGATGCCTCGGCGGTTCCACCGGTATATGCTGACCACGCATGAATTGACCCTGATCGGGTACCGGCGAAACACTGTCAATGGGTCCCATGGGCGACAATCCAGGATGATATTCATGGGGTTGAGACGATGGCCACCCCAGCATTGAACTCACCGAATGAGGACCCCCTCTTGGTGGCTGTGGTTGTTGCTGTTGTTGTTGCTGCTGCTGCTGCTGCTGCTGTTGTTGATGTGGAAGTACGTGTTGCTGTTGATGAAGCTGCATCTGCATTTCTTGCTGATGAAGCCTCATAAGCTCCTCCTCATACCTATGAGTCTGTACCTTGTGAGAATCTAGATCTAGTATTTCAGCTTGTTCCTCCGGCTCCTGCTTTACCTCTGCCTTGGCGGTAGACCGGCCGCCGTTATACTCATAACCAGTTTGCTGCTGCTGTCCACCTTGTTGATTACTTTGTGTGGGAGAGGTATGCATCTGTTGCTGCTGTTGTTGCTGTTGCTGTTGTTGTTGCTGCTGCTGCTGCTGTTGTTGTTGCTGTTGCTGCTGTTGTTGTTGCGGGCTACCACCCAGCTGCTGATACTGCGTTGATCCTGGATACGTTCCCGGCGACGTGGTATGATTCACTCTTACATGCTCGCCTAATTGTAAAGCGTCTTCGAAGACACTACCGCACTTATCACACTGTAACGGCGGACTTCGTGGGCTCGTCGAGCTCACTGAATTCGGACATTCACCGGGAAAGTGTTGCTGATGCTGATACGGATGATATCTCGTATAATTAGCCGTATTACCGTTGTTCGAAGCATCCTCGTGATTCGGCGAATAATGATGGAGTAATACGTAAGCCGGATCGTTTTGCACGAAATAACTCGTGTCGCTGAACATTGGAGTTTGGAAGTGACCACCGTAGTTCGGCACTCCTGACGAAGGAGCCTGCTGTTGGCCTCTCTGTAACGAATTTTGTTGTTGCTGCGAAGACGCAGGTCCTTCGGACGGTGGTCTCGACGACGGCTCACTCGAATCAGCAGGTGCACTAACGCTTTCTCTCTTCGTCACGACTCCATGACCACCCACGCTGCTGTTGTTATGATTGCCAGCTTTGCTATTGTTGTTGTTGCTTTCTTCTTGTTGAGCCTGATTAGCCCACTGGGTCAATAAATTTTCTTGATGATAACGAAGATGGACCTCGAGACTCTTATCGCTTTCAAAAAACAAACCGCAATCCTTACAGTGATGCTCGTGATTGGAGCTTCCACTTACGTATTGCTGCTGCTGCTGCTGTTGCTGCTGCTCGACACTCGTCATTTCACTCATATTGTCTAATGACTGGTCACCGCTCCACCTTTTGTTATTTCTTCGATCACGATGACTCGCACCGTGATCTAAACCGGAAAAGTACAAACGTTCGTTTTTCGACTGTCTCTTTTGCCGACACCGGTTAATCGCGCACAAGGCACTTGCCACTCCGTCGAACTCCCAGTAAATTTCGCTTGAACGCACCCGAATTCACTACACACAATCACGCGACTCAGATAGAGTTGAGCGGAAATACGAATAAAAAAGAGATAAAAAAAACGAAAAGAATAGTCTCGCGTGATCGATGGCTCCGAGATTCAAATGCGGACTGATAGAAGCTCGTTTTTTTCGAGTTCTCTTCCGAAATTTATTTATTATTTCCTCATTCAAACTGTCGGCACTGCGCACGAGCCTAAGACTGACACAGTCGCGAACACGTTCAAAAACTTGAACTTTCAACGACCTTCGCAATAATTATCATCCAGTCCCACGAATACCACGCTGAGTATAACCACGTTATTTCCGGAAGAACAAGGTTAAGAATAATGAAATTATCAATTGATTAATAACCAAAGGATGGATTGGAAAATAAAATAAACGTTTCGTCTACATTTATCATATGATGGCATTGAACGTTGGTCGAAAAGTTTCAATTCGGGACCAGTACATATTTGCAACACTGAAGCAACCTGTCGTGAGCGCGATCGGTGTCATCGTACTCGTGTTGTCTACCGTATTTCTTCTCAACGAAAGAGAAATTGCGAGGTTGAAAACGCGGCCGCGCACAAACATCTACACACTCGTGCACAACTCGAAAAGCGCGGTTACACGTGAACGTTATTACGAATGCTGTGACAAACGTGGAATGAATAATGTCTTTTCTATAACGAAAAAAAAAAAAAACAGAAAAAAACAAATTATAATAATGAAAACAGAAAAACAAAAAATGGACGGCTAACCGACCTTAACGGATCACATGATTGACGACAATAATTTCGTCTTTTTATGAGTTTTTCTGTATCCACAAAAACTTTCAAACTGTTTGTTTTTTATTTTTTTTTTTTATTTTTCTATTAGAATAATCTCATCAGCCGTTCCAATTTATCACTTCCGATCCATATTTGTTTTTCCCGAACGTCACACAAAGCATTTGATTTTCGCGCATTTCGCTTTCGTGTACATCGTTCACCGGGCTTATCGCGGCCAACCCCCCATCGCGCTTTTGTTTTGTTACAAGTATTTGAAAATTCGGTAGTTTTAATTGCGATGAACTCGTTGACGTATTTGAAAAAAATGATATTCTCGAAGATCCGTTGAATAATTGATAAATTCGTCAAGTAAATGGAACGATCGGGTAACGTTTCGGATAAAACGATGCGATGGATTGGTGACGATCGTCGATGCTCTTCTCAGCTTGTAGCACATGCACACACACACAATGCGGAGAGCAGAATAGCTTGTAAACAAGACGAACGCGCATACACTAGCGTTTAAACACAACCCAATCACCGTCTCTGGTATACTTGACCGGCGTTATTCTTTATTGCTCCCACCACTGGCGAAACAACCCTTTCGTTTCCTCTACTCCAGAGTCCTTTTATCCGTCGGCCCCCTCTCTAAGCGGCTTTTTTTCTCTCACGTTTAAACCGCATGTGTCTCTATCTGGCACACAAACGCGCACGTACGTATGCGGGCGCGGCGGTATCGGGAGGTTTGCGCTCTCACGTACACGGGGGTTCGAAACAACGCGTCGACGAATCTTCAGAGACCCGCGTCCCACGAACGCCGGCACTGTTCTGTCGGTTGAAATTCCAGAGTTTCAAGTCCTCAGGGGTTCCTCGCGCGCGCCAAGGCACACCGGTGAGCCTCTCTCTCTCTTTCTCAGTCTCTCGCTCCTTCGTCCTCTCGCTCTGGCTACCCCCTCTTCCTCGCCCCTTCCGACGACGCTGTTCCGTCTCGCCGAGGACGCCGAGCTCTTCGCCACGATTCTCCCCCTTCTCCTTCTTCCTCGCCGAGATCGCTCGCTCTCCCTCTCCCTCTCTCTCTCGCACTTTGCGTCGCGACGCCCGGACGTCGAGAGCAACCGGCTCCGAGACAGCCAACCAAATTTCGAGATGTCGAGCTCTCCTTGCCCCACCGGGGCGATCACAGCGCTCTTCTTGCCCGTCCTCTTCTTTCCCCTCTTCGCAAAGCTTGCTACGACGACCACCGATGCCCACGCCGTCGTGAAGGACAAACTCCAAATATATAGCCGTACTAACAACCAAAAAGGCGTAACTCACTTTGGTCTCGGTACCAGCACGCCAATTTACAACCTTCTGCTTATAAGTCATCGATTCGTACGTGTGTGTACTCTCGCGTAGCTGTGTAAGTATAAGTATTCTATGTATATTTATCCTGTAGGATTTCGCACGTGCTTCCTCTCTCACTCTTCCCTCGCTCTCCGCAAAGCCTGCCTAACTTTCCTTCTCTCACTTCTCCTTCTCCCTTTCCTTCGTCTTCGTCTTCTTTCTCTACGCTACGTTCCTTCGTTCATTTCGCTTGCTAGAATTTCTCTCCTTTCCTCGCCGCGCGATGCTGTATTCGCACCCCCGCGCGCACCGAATCTCAACCTCGTTCGTCTCTTCTCCTGCCCACTTCTCTCTACGAGACTCAAGAGAGGGGACTCCCTTGTCACCGCCGAACCCCTTCGACGGTCACGTTCGCGTTTGCCCAACGCCGAGATATTGGAGAAACGAAGAGAAAGATGGAAAGAGAGTAACGACGATAGTTTTCGTGCAGGAGAAAGACGCCGAGATGTGAGATGAGGGCGGCTGTGGAACCGAGCAAGTGCCGATGCTGCTGCTGAGCTTGGCTATCTTACTCTCGAAGAACGCGCGCACATTATGAGAATTTTCTCCGTTCGCTCAACGTTTTAAACAGAGCTGTCGACAAAATACTCTCACGCTTAGCCCACACTTTCGACAATTAGTTTTCGACATATTTGCTTCTCAAAACTATTCGCATTTATCTCAACTGTTCGCCATAATTCGTCGCATATCCAGCGCCGTTGAAATTCAATTCTCAACAAATTCGGAGGCCTCGCAGCTCTAACGTTTCGAACATGCTGAAATTCAAGGACAAAATATTACGATAATACGAACGTTCGAAGACACGGAATATCACTAAATATGCGAATAACAATTGGATGTTTTTACTCCGATAAACCGTCGTTGTGATGACGGAAGAGATCAATTTGCATTTGATCTTGTTTCATGTCGCATCGCCGAACGAAAATTTCCAAGTTTTCTAGAAATCAAATGATCTCACATTGTATATTCATGCTTCTGCCAAATTTACTGTACGAGCCGAACACAGCGAGCACAAGTTTAATTTCGAGCGAAACTACGATGCACGAAAAATTCAAAGTAAAGTGTATACAATCGTCGGACGTAGACAACAACACCTTGAAACAATTCCCGAACAGTCTACTCGATACACGTCCCTCATAAAAGTTGATTGAAACTTTCTATCACGAATTTGACGACATGTAGCCCAGCCCAAGCGCCCGCTCGAACATAAACCTATGACGGAATTCGACGACGCTCTTTTTCCTTTCATGTATTATATATCTATACGCAAATTCTTCCAATTTCATCTTATGTTCGTTAAATTCTCAATGCAGAGGCGAGGCCTTGAATTTCGACGGTGCTCGGTATTTTGATCGCGTAGTCTAATCTCGCGTCTCATCGGCCATTATATATGAGGAAAACGAGTATTTTAATGATAGAATTCTAACGAGATACGAGAACAGTGTTTCAGCGTTTGAACTCCCTTAGAACGTGGGTTTTATATGAATCGACGTGAAAATTGAATTCAACGTATTTCAGTGGGAAAGTTGAGAAGTAAATGAGCAATTTAATGTTGCGTGAAAAATGAGGCGTAAATGTTTTTCAAATCCGTGATCTGTCGGGGCTCTCAGGTTCAGAGGAGAGCATGCAAGGCTGCACAACTTCCCGCGTACATCGGAGCAAGAACGACGTCGACAAGCCCGCGAACCCCTGCCGTGACCTTCGCGCCGCAGTTCGGGCCAATAAAAAAAAAAGTGGGTAACCTTGCATTTTTTCGGTACCTTTTTTCTCCGTTCTTCTACCCTCTCGAACTCGCGACTGCACGTGAAGCTGAACCTTTCTCGCGAACCGTCGAGTTACGCTCGATGCACTGACGCGCGCGGGGGCGCACTTTGCATATTTCGATCACGAGGCTCGCCCAAGCTTTCCTCGTCGCTGGATCAAAAGGAAAAGTCTAAAAATATTTTGTCAATCCGAAGTTCCGCCATGCGAGATTGCTTAGTAAGCAAAACCAGAAATTTCTATTTGAATCAAGTGAAAAAATGTCTTTGCCTGCCTCATGATTCCTGGATACTCGCAAATTGTCTACATCGCGCGATGGATTTACGGTGAGAATGTGATTAATTGCATGGGCGAAAAAGTCCGGAGATTATTGACAAAAAATCTACGTCGGCGGCGCCAGCTGATTGGGATCCTTGAGACTCGATTCGTGGTAGCTGCACGCCTGAGACGAGGGAATCGGGACATTGCAATTCTTTGGAGCTTGCTCATTACCCGTCATTACAAACCGATCGAATTCATCACACATTTTTTCTCATCATTGTAATTAATCCTCGATTCTCATTTCCACTGCCTCCAAAGACCCTGCATGGTTATTATACGAACGGGTGTTACTTCCTGAAAAGAAATAATGAAATTCGAATACCAAAATGGAGTCAGAAGTCCTCGAAGTCAAAAGCTATTTGAAATTGAGTCATCGTATTTCTTTGTCCTACCACAATGCGAACGTGTTTCATGATAGATCGAATCTATACTGTAATTATATTGACTTTTTTTTTACAGTTCGATTATTTAAACCGATCGGCGATGAAAACAAAAAATCCAATCGAATGCAACACCGAATTATCGTCGAGACTCTCGTTAATCAAATATTCTCGACGGATAATTCATTTTTATGTCTCTTTTCATCGGGATATGAGAATGACGAAGTTTTTTTATCTTTTTTGAAGGATCTACGGAATGGTAGGTATGAAATCGATAACCAGACCGATTCACGTTTTCTTCGTTTTAGTTCAGCTGTACGGAGAGCGGGATGTTGATGGAATCAAATAGTAGATGACCAGCATTCTGCATGAGAGGGCAAGCAAAACGATAAACATATCTATAAGTTCGTACTATACATTATTCGAGCATATATAAGCGAGCGCACATTAATTTCCGTGCTAACGTTATCGCAACCCCTCGTCGTTGGCCTAAGTGTCGGATTTGGATAACGCTAACTTAGCAACGCCCGGGGTTGGCGACTTTATCTCTCTCTCTCTCTCTCTCTCTCTTACTTTCTCCTACTGCCGTGAAATCCTGGCGACCCTCGATCTCGCCTTCCCAATCTCCCTTCCCGTTTCCATTTCTAGACTACGTATATATAGATATGATTAACTATGTGCATGGGGATTTCTGTGCTTATTGAATTTGTTCTGTCAAAACAAGTGCAACATCGGATATTTCGGACGTCTTTGTCCCAGTCAATAATTTCATGGGAATTAGTGATTAAATCATTTCAAAAAATCCGCATTTGATTGAAATTTTTGCTGAGGTTCACGCAGACTCCAAAAAATAACACTAAATTTGAGAATTTTTTTTTCTTTTTTTCTTTTTTTTTTTTTTGTATTCCAAGCTCGAAATATATTTGTTAAAATTGTTTAGCACAATAAAGAAGCTACTACCTGATTAATAGTCCATGAGAAATGTATTTTCTATTCTGATTAAGTAATTAGATAGCATTTAGTCATCCTCCAAAATTTTCATGCAGGATTTCTGGTAAGAAGAGGGCGTAACAGAAAGAACAAGATTGAGAGCCTAAGCCTCTGGTACAATACCAGACGGAGTGAAAGAGAAAGAGAGGGGGAGGCGGGGGTCCACAGAAATACACGTACACATAAATTTACACATGTACTCACACTCGCAAAAGCTCTCATATAGGAACTTGGAACTCGGAAAAGAGGGGCGAGAAAGAGAAACGGATGGAAAGGGAGAGAGAAAGCAGAAGAGAGAACGGCAGAGAAAAGGGGAGGGAAGAGAGAGAGAGAGAAAGCCAAGCTGCGAGCCAAGATTCTCTCTCGTGTCAGATTGAATCAGCCTGAGCAACGAAAACCCTCCCTTCTCTTATTCTAGATTTTCCCTAGCAACCCTCGGAATGGTCCGAGGATTTTCGGTGGTCGACGTCGAGCTGACCGTGCCACTATCAGCTAGATATTCGCTGGCGTGGCGTTTGCGTCCCATTTTATTAAGGAAATCCACAGTCAACCTCCGCAACTCGCGCTGTCTCTTCCCCTTTCGGACATTTTCTCTTTTTACACCCTGTTCCTCCTCGCTCTCTCTTTCTCTTTTTCTCTCTTGCTGCCCCTTTTTACTTGCACTGGCTCGCTCATCCCGTGCAGGGGCTACAGAATCCGGAGAGTCGCATCCATTGAATATACAGAACCGAGTTTACATCGCCGGAAATTGCGACACGCGTGACTACACTCGTTTCTATAGGCGTACATAATAATTCTGCGATCCATTTTACTACACACTTCTTGACACTCAATCGTCCTGTACGCCTCTTCCTTCCCGGACTCACAAAAAACGCTATTTTCATCCCCGAAAACAATTTTTCTGGCTAACAGAATATTTATCAACCCTTTCGAACTATTTTTTATTGTGCGATATTCCACGGGTTTGTCAGAATAAACTTTCAGTTGGGGAGAACGTTCTACGTAAAAACTTACCCCAAATTGACCAAGATTCGAGTACTGGTCGCTCATCCGGTTCATTATTTTACATACGAACTTCACGCGAGTCTGCTGATGCTTGAAAATTTAGAAAATGGATTTTCAAGCAGTCGAATATTCGCCTTTCTAATCGGGATATGCTAATTAAAAAATCCTTTACAAATCGAAGAAAAACGTGTGACATCAATTTCGTTTTTCATCCAAACAAAGGAATCAAAAATGAAAATAAATTCCATTGATAGCCATGGGAGTCGATTTTCCAGGTTAAGAAGCCTCGAAGGAAACCAATACTTGGATGGGTGACCGTTCAGTCATGCTCACGCATCAATCACTCAAAGGGAATCAGTTGTTCTCACTTTATAAAGGTCGATACGGTATGTGCATCAGGAAAGAGTAACTGCGTGCAACACTCCTGGGGGGGAAACATCAGGAACAGGAAGGACAAAGTAGGGCAAATAAGTGAGGTCAAAGTGATAGGGAGAGCTCGTAAAAGGTAAGGCAGAAATACATAAGAATTCATTTGAGTAACGGAGTCGAACGAAACTTGTGTTGTCTTGGCATGAAATACCTCATGTATAATGGTATGTGTAAACTGGGTTTCAAGGTCCACATACCCAAGGAACTCGTAAACACAGTTCACAACATATGTATCATGTGTAAATCTAGCGATCTTGGTAGAAAACGTCGACAAGGCAGACGATACGAGTTTTCGTGGATTCGTGTGTTCCTAGTTCCTAGTATCAAATTTTCTTTTTCATCAGATCTCGAATATATTTTTTCGAGCTTGAGAGTCAAGTAGCCAGAATAATAAGAGGCGATGAGAGACTCGAGCATGCTGAGATTTATTGAGGAATCGTGAAAGTTGATTTGTAAACCAGTCACTCGTACGTAGTATTCGTAGACCAATTTTTTTTATTCACGTGAAAAATTCCACTTCGAACATTTATAATATTTATTTCAATTTGCATATACTGTGATTTTACGAAATCCATGATTATGCCGCTGTCATTATTTTCTGAACGTCGATAAATATTTATTCTCAATCTCTCGTTATCGTTTCAGTACAACAACTCGTTCTGATATTCTCTCGAATTTGACTTGAAAGTCAAATCAACGATTTAATTTTCGAGATCGTGATCACCGCGAATAGCTAATGCCGATGACGAATATTTGAAATCTTGTTTTTCGTCAAGTGTTTCAAAGTTATAGTTCACGTTTGTGTATAGCGCACATGTAACATGGAAAGAATGTATTCTCCGCTTATTTTTCTTCCTCCACACCCTCCTCAAATGCTTCATAATTTATTTCGCTTCTTCTCATACTCGTTACATTAGGAATTCCACGATCATTCTTGCCCCCGTAGACGTTGTATATACGTACGATTGCGGACTTGGTAATATAACGAGTATACGAGGAAACGAAACAAAAACACTGAAGCCGTGAAAGGGGAGGAAGAAGTTGAGAGGACGACGACGAAGAAGAAGGCGAAAAGGGCTGCCCCCGAGAGCATTGTGTAAAATTAGACCCCTTCTTATGGTAATTGGACCACTGTATGATTGCCAGGTTTAACATTTCGCCGTAAATACATATATCCAATTTGTGTTCGTGCGATCTGTCCGTGTGTCTATTTGTGCGTGCGAGCGTGTAGTATTCTTGATCCATACAGGTTTTGGTTTCCGCGTTACGTGCGAAAGGCCAACGACTCATACGGAACATTAATATTTCTTTTTATTGACTACACGTGCTTCGTTTTTATTTAAAAGAACGGAGCACACCACGACTATCGGATACCGAGAAGAGAGTGAGAACTTTATGATCCGAAGATTTTCTTACTCGTCCTGTGCCTCGTACGATAATTGACTCTTCGGAATCGATATAGAATTTCTTCAGGCACGTTTTTAAGTTCTCGAAAATGTATTTTTCTGAATTTTATAATAGCCGATCAGGGGAAATTATGCTGGAATATTATTTTCCGACAAATTCAGCGTAACGTATTATCGGAAAGTGTTTTTTTTGGTCGCTAACATTTTGTTGTATAATTTTTCGTATTTCGATACCGTTCTTGACGCGAAATCTCGGTGAAATCTCTTTTTTAGCTGTCTGAAGAAAAAAGTTTGATTGGATAAATTAACATTAAGACCTTTTTTTTCTCAGATTCGTCGGAGATCTAGTAATTATGAGCCATAAAGAATCAGCAAGTTCAAAATATTCATGAGAGATTCGAAAAAAAAATTATTTTCACATAAATATATGAATAACTTGTTTCGATCATCTCGGAAACGGTCCTAGTCATAATTCTCTTTGTATCGAAATGGGCTTTGATAACGAAGGATTCACTTTTCCATTACATCGATGCAAGTAATGCAGAAAAATTCTATTCTCAGGAACATTCCAGTTTCTTTCGTTGATAGGCAAAAAAGTACAATGACAAAAAAATGAAGGCAGTCCGAAAGGTTCTCATAATATTTACAACGTAAATTTCTTATTCTCAACCCTTTTTTACCTCAATTAATTCAAAACGTAATCACAGTCGGAGGTGAGATTCCCGAACCGTTAATCTTGTTATCTCTGTTGATTGCAAATTTCACGCGGTATAAATTCTCAATCTCTCCTTTCGAAAGAACCACGCTATAAAATTTAGTATATATTTATATATGAATACAAATCCTGTATCTATATGAGCGCGTTGCGAGAGATAAAAGCGGGAAGCGCACGCCCGAAGGCTTAGAATCGAAACTAGTCCAACTGCATCGTGACGTCATTCGCGGTGCGAAATCGCGATTCGCCTTAACCTTGGACGGGCAGGGAGAGCGGATGAGGGTTTGAAGAGATCGCGCGCGCGAGAGTGAGAGAGCGATGCGCGATGCGCACGAACTTTCTTGTTGTTCGTTGTTCTCAGGATCGGCGAATTTGCTCCCACAATTAAAGCTTGCTGCCTTTTGCATAGCGCGTCTTTCGAGCCCACGTGGATTAGTCGCGATATCCGTCGAGGTACCGCGTGCGTTGTTAACGTACGAGCTATTCCGTGTCAAACGAACGAGCGATCAGCCCTGACGTCGTATACCGTTCAACAAATTTTAATTTTCTTCTCATAGGATCGGGAGGAAAATTTATAAAAACGGAAGAAAAATTTCTTGAAGGTATTTATTGCGGTATGAAAAAAATGAGTGATCAGATTTTTGGGTATTTCGTACTTTGTGTTATCGAGAAAGTTGATCGCAATTACAAATATTTTCATTGAATTTATCATAAACGGCAATTTTTTTTTGCATACAAATTCGATCATCCAGTTTCTCGAATTTCGTGGTATTTCGGTACAATTTTCCGGATAAGTTCACGAGGTCCCTCATGTAAATGAAATCCGGTGAACTCTCATGATTTTCATTATCAAGATCGGTCAATTTTCTACAAAAGGTTTCATGCGTTGATGGAATCGAAGCGAGGAGACAGTGATTGGCAAATTCAACGGACGAGATATGCTACAGTAATGGGCACATTCGTTCTTTTATTTAGCGAGAAGCCTGATTCATAAGCAGCGATGCTAATCATTGTGAGCGCGAGTGGCCAATGACTGTAATTTGAGTAAACTGTGAGATGAAGGAGATAGAGGGAGCTCCCTCGTTTCTTTTTCCTCTGTGTTCGTCTTCGCCGCCGCCTGCTCATCGCGAGCGACTCTCCTCCCTCCCCTCAGCATTACCTCGCTTGATTACTTGAAAGAATAAATAAATGTAGAAGAAGAAACGGTGAAGGGAGGAGGAAGGAGTGAGAGGACAAAAAAGGGGAAAAAGGAAGGAGAAAAAAGGACGGGAAGGGGGCGAGGGGGTTGTGTATAAGAGCCGCGAGACGAAATACATTTGTTCTATCCTTCTCTCTTTCTCCTTTTCTACCACTCTTTTGGACAGCTCACCAAGCTTCCTAGCTTAATTCTCTCTTCGTCTTACTCGAACTTGGCGTTGTCGAAAGAATTTCTCTCTCAGTTTTTCTCTTTCTTTTCGTCTTACCTGTTCGTCTCGCTCTCACCAATCGTGGCCGCTCTTCCGTGATTCGGCATCGAGCTCTCTTCCTCTCACGTGTCGTCTCGCTCTCTCATCTTTCTCTCTTCACTCTCTCTTTCCTCTCCTCCTCGTCGCTCTCTGTTCTCGTGATCACTGGCGAGCACAACGCGGCACGTTTACAGTATAGAGTGAGAGAACAAGCGCGCTCTCGCGATCCCAGAAAGAAATAATTCAAAACGCGAAAACCTATAATTTTCGTTCTCTACCCATATCCTCACGTGAGAGATTTTTATCTCCGAAAACGAAGAAATATCATCGATATTATATACGGTACGTATGTGCTGTCACTATTGCTTAATGTGCAGAAATATTATGTTCGGAGCGAGAGAGAACGAGACTCATCCCTCACGGGCGTATCGGATCCTAAATTTTCGTTTCTACAAATTTCGAGTTAATATTCCTCGTTCCAACGAAAATCAGTCTCCAATTGATCGATGCCAAGACAAATTACAGCAACGTCGCTCTCCACATTTTCTCCTGTCCACCGGAACGTATCGAAAATATTCACAATACTATCCCGACGATACATTCTTGCATGATTGGTGGTCAACTGTGCGGATGAAAAAAAAATCAAAATAAAAACGAAAAGTCATGGGAGATTACATGCTTAAACAATTTCAAAACTTTATCTATGAATTCGTCCAAACAAAAGTTTCTATCGTAGAACAATATATGGAAGTCAATTTTACAAAGAAAAAATCAACAATTAAATAATTATTTATTGAGCAAATGATAAGCAACGGAGCAGCAACGTTTATGATGTGCTAATCCTTCCAAATAAATTAGCCATTCGACGCAAACACCAAGCCTCGTTTATTTTACGTATACACTGAGAATTATCAGTGATAATCAGTGTATGACTGACGAATGCGAGATAAATAGAATCTCAATCTTACAATATTGTTTGTGTTGAAACGAATTTGTGTAATGGAGCGAAAAAATTTTTCGTAATGTTTTGTTTAAAAGATGTTGTAGAATAAAGAAACTTGTTTTTTGATAAATTGTTCATTCTTTGAATTTAGTATTAACATTATCGATTGGTGTTGACAATGCATTTTACTAGTTCGGATATACATAGAGAAATATAGATATGAAAGAGAAAAAAGGAACGAA
Organism: Venturia canescens; assembly: GCF_019457755.1. Taxonomy (NCBI): domain Eukaryota; kingdom Metazoa; phylum Arthropoda; class Insecta; order Hymenoptera; family Ichneumonidae; genus Venturia; species Venturia canescens. Next base: position 19,275,892 of record NC_057421.1, read on the forward strand.
CGAAGTGAAGAAGGTTGTTTACTTTGAGACAGTTTCTCTCTGACGAATGGTGAAAAAGGACGTACAGTTTACGTCATCGAAATATTCAATCAGTCTATCTAATTTCGATACTTTGTGTTATAATTACGTCTTCACTCTAAAAATTGTACTTAAGATGCCAAAGAACGACAATGTTTCTTGACGCGATGAAATTTACATCTACGTGTGATCGAACGAACCAGTGATGAAGATGATTTTAATGGATGTCATTTTTTCATTTACTTGAATTAGATTTATTGAATATTATGTCAGGTGATCTAATAAAGCTTGTTCTTTCTTTGTAATTTACATTTCTATTGGAGCAATCTTATTGTATTTATATCGATCAACTCAATAGTTATGTTTCATCAATCAATTCTCAAATTCTCAAACTGGAGAAAGACACAATAGGAAGTCTCTTCTCGCGTGAGTTTAGTCTTGCTCCGGATCAATTATCACAATTTTTTCAACTTAATCACTGAATCCTAAACGAATTTTTATTGCATTTTCTTGAACAAAAGGAGGTTCATTTCAAGTGTATTGAATTTGAGGTATGAAATATTTTCGCGATTATAATTGTGACAAAAGGAAATGCGGAAAATTGTTTGCCTTTTAAGCAAGGTAAAAAAAAATGCGAAAAGCATTGAATACTTTTTCAAAATTGCTGTGGAAACAAGACCCTTGAAACGTTTTTATGATTACGATAATAACGATAATCGTGTATTTATACTACGAAGTCAAACAGTTGTGTCGAAAAACGGAGCGAAAACTTTTGAATGGGATAAAACAACAGTAAAATAAATCGAGATTGTAAAGAACTCAGAATGCAACGAGTTCGTTTTCGTCATGGGTAACAACATGGGTGGATGCGCCTAAGTCGTAACGTCGCAAGGTTACAGGGTGTAAAGTCGGAGGAAATTGGGGCAATCATAATTTGCAGTGAAGTTTCGTGACGATAAGAAACAGCCGAGTGCACTTGCTCATTCACGAGCAGGGTAGAGTGAGAAAGTGTGAGGGAGCGTCGCAAAAACGAGGGGAGAGAAGGTCCCGCTCCATTGTTTTCCGAACAATGAGAATACCGGGTGTTTCCAGAAAATTGCTCCGTACAGAGGGTTGCCTGGGGTAAAATGGAACAGGGCCAAGAAACGAAATATTTTTTGCACGAACAGCAAACAACGGTATACCGTGAAATATTTTCATTTGGAATCGTCGGTTAACTTTACGTTACAAATCCTTTTTCTTACACTCGCTAAAGCATTTATTATGATCCAATACCGAGAATTCTCATCGTTTTCTCTGTTAAAAAACAAAAAGAAGAATTCCTCTGCAACAGTACTATAAAATTTGCTTAAAGGCAGGTTATTATCAGTCGGTTCTTCGTCCGCTACAGCAAGATAAAAATGGCCAAAAAGACCGAGTCCACGCTTCGATAATCCCCATATTATCAGTACGAAGCAAATAATGTTGAGATATATAAATACTCTCAAAAGTGCTTGAACCAAAGAAAAGTTCAATATTTTCTACCTTCAATGTTGGTCAAACCCCAGCGTGGTTCATTTTATCCCACAACGAGATATTATACACTCGCGAAGGAAAGTCCGACATCCGAAAACCGAAGCATCGTATATGCATGCAGTATAGACATTGCACCGTAAGAAGCGTACACATTCCCCTCGTCTCTCGTGCACTATACTCCGCATTGTGAAAATATACGACGACGACTGCGTCGTCGTAGTAGGTTGGAGACAAAAATTTCAGGTAGACGAAAAGTATTATATATCCTCTCTTTATCCCTCGTTGAGACTCAACGACTGTACAATATTGTAAGTGAGGGGAGGGGGTGGTTTTATATTACCGTACCCCGACGATTACTTTATTGCCGTCATTTAGAGATTAATTTTCCCAACGAAATTTTCTGCGCACTGGGTATCCACGCATAATAACGGTAATATGATTGTATACGCTCCTCTTTTTCCTTTCACTGACGTCTCCAATTGTTCCAACTTCCCCGAAATATTTGGCATTTATTTTTAACCACGAAAATATACAACGGTGTGTGTGTGTGTGGCTTTGTTGGTTTTAATTGTGAGTCGATATTTTTGAATGCATAGCCAACTCGGTGAGAGCGAGGATTAACATATTTCATGAATAAGAAGAGGAAGGTTGTTGCAGCTCAAGAAATTTTTGTCAATTTATGTCCAGCTCAGGAAATTTTGAATGAGGAAAATCAATATAAGCTGTGACAAATTTTACTAGCGATCGAGCTTTTCATTATTTTCATAATCGCTTTAAGAAAATTGATTATCATTTTTATAATATTTTAACACGCAGCGATTGAGTTGCGAAGAACGTTTATACATTTTTTTCTAACCTTCGGAAATCACTTAAAAAAAAAAACAGGTTTTCCCACACTCTCGACTCCTCAGTGATTTAAATGAAGTATGCATTTTTGGCGACTCACTTTACCACGAACAATTACGAAGGAAACGACTGGGCAATGATGCATCTGTATTGTCCAATTCATCGCGAATGTTGTGTGCACGGTATGTAGGCATCGGGGCAGAACCAATCAGCAAAAATTTCGACAGTCATCGATCATACATAAAACTTGAAGGTGTATCCACACGTATATATTCATATACACATTGTGCATTTGGCATTGCTATATCGCAGCGAGACGTTCGAAAGAGTCGATTGAGCCCGATATATCGCGATTCGACAACCTTCGGAATATACACGAAATTCTCAATCTCTCGCTGTCTCGTTTTTTTCCTTTTGCTCTTTCTCTATCGACCACCCTTTTGCCCCCTTTGCCATTTTTCGATTGGGCGAGTGTGAGAAAATCTCAGAACGTGTACACACCGTCCATAAAGCCGTGGCGTAGCACACAACGTGTCTCTTAATGCCTGTCGCCCGGATGATTTATCGCAATGACGTTTTTTTTTCCTTCACCATCATCGTTTCTTCTTGCTCTCGCTTTCTGTGGCCAACAGATCGTTCTTCATCTTCTCCGCCTCGTCTTCCGGCCGGCGCTTCTCTCTTCTCTGTTTTTTTAACGAACACACACGCACGCGGAGACACAGACACACACACACACACACACACACGATTATATTATGCACGTCGCCAGACGAAAGAGAAATATTTTGCCCTGCTGCAGTTCGATACATCTCGATCTCTCTTATTCGATCGTTTTCTCTCTTTTCTTTTTTTTTTCAATGCCGATTCCAACAACGAAATTTGAGCTCGTAGTCTCTGCGTGATGCACGAATTTTCGGCCTTCGCTACGAATCTGTGTGTATATGTCTGCGTAATGGAACATGGTTCTGATCGCATCATCTCTATCCGAAAACACAATCTATCCTTCACCTTGCTGATGATGCACAAATACATGGCCCGTTTTGCACCGCTAACAATGCACACCGAGAATGATCAAGCCTTTTTTCACCACATTTTTTTGGCCTCTGGTATATAGAAATTCTGACGTTTTTACCAATGGCAATAACGTGCTGGAATTTGAAAAAAATACAACCGGAAATGTGGGCATAAAATGCTCTTTCGTACGTACATTGCTCCGGAATAATTATTTTGTTAAAAAATCTCTCGGTGTCCAAGGTTAAATTGCTGTCAGTAATATTTCATCTCCAGTCAATTATGCTTGTCTTGAAGTCTGCACAGTTTTTGAAGTAGTACCACCAGGTAATTCCAAATGAATCACATCATCGGTCGCGATTTTATTGCCTGAATTCGTCCACGGAGAATCTTCTTTCACCAAAAGTCGAATATTTTTTTTAGAAATCGATGAATCCAATGAAAATAGCCCTCTGAAAATGTCCAGGGGTTCACGCACAGACGAAATTCACTATCGCAAAAGATTTTTCCTTCACTCCCAAAGGAGAAGAGGAATAAGTGAAATCAATAATTCTTGGGGTAGGTCGTAAGCACTGAAACCTTCATACTCGAGTATAAGTGTTTCTTCTCCTAATGGCTCGTGAATCGATGGTCGTTAATATAAAATTGAAAACATCGGAAGTTTTTTACGAACCGTTGTGCCCTTACGAAACGAAAAAACTAGTGAAATTTTTTCGTGTATCATTATTTCTGTACAAGCACTCGTACTACCTTGCATTTTGTAGCAGGTCTGAGAAATTCTTCTTCTTCAATTGTTCCAAAAATAAATCAGGGTCTGTAGCAATATCTAATCTCTCACGTTACAGTCCTAAGGTGTTTCACGCATTCTGGTTCACTGATTTGAACAAAACTACTAAAAACCGCAGTTCAAAGAGGCCTTTGAAAGAAAAAAAAACAACAGTCGAGAGACAAAAATATTTACGTTCCCACGCATAGCCTGGAAGACAAAGAACAGCACCTGCTTTAGACGAGGAATTCCGTTCCAAATGAAGCATGAGAGATAACCAAAATTCTCTCTAGTCTTTAACGAGCACTCTAATTTTGGACCTTTTCAGGCACATCCCTGTCCAACGCATACATCATCGTTTGAGGGCTCATCATTACAACCCGAGGGGAAAACAAGAAAAAAGAGTAAATTTCAATGATTTTTTTTACATCGAAAAAAAATTTGTCACTCAAAAAAAATATTGTTCTGCGACTCTCGAAAATATGCTTAGAAAAAAAATTGAAATCAATAGGCCATTGATGTCGTTTCCATGGAACATTTTTCTCCAAAACGCTGACCACTATAAAAGCAATTTGAAATGTACGCTTCGTCGTTTAGGCTGGACTGGGATTGACGAGTGGAGGTAATCATAACAAGGTGATGGGTTGAGAGAAAACGTGATAGGATATAGTCGCGGCTCATCTATCGGAAGCGTCTATCAACGGCAGCTTCCCTGGGGCCATTGTTAGGCCTCTCTCTCTCTCGCTGTATCTCTGGCTCTCTGTCATTTTCCGTCGTTCCCTCTCCATCCTCGATGCCCGAGATGCCCTGCATGCTCGTGATGTTTCTCAGTTTGGGATATGGAAGCCGGTGCAACGGGGCCATCGTTACTCACGCCGAAACGTAAACGTATGGAGACCAGATTGACCTGCGTAAACACGTGGGGCTTCCATGCTACCTGATAGAAGCCCTTAATTCACCTGTATTTGGCGATATCTCTAAAAGATTATTGTCCGCCTCATTTCAATAGCAAAATTTATAATGATCCGTCTCTACAAATTGTCTCTGCGATTTATAATCTGATTCGAGTAACCGATAGCAAGCGTCTCGAAATATCGCTGCCGAACATCGATTTAACTCCAAATTTAGTTCAACAAATTGAATCCGGATAGCGGTGAGAAGCTAATTTTGTCTATTCTTCCAACGCTTTGAGAAAAAACATCTCCCAAAGATATTCCTGGAACGGAACTAAGAATCAAGCTAAAAAAAATCATTTCCGCAAGTACCAAAATTTCACGTAAAGCACCACCCAAAAATTCCTCCTCCCTTTCTGTCCCTCAGCAGCCCTCTACGTTCGAACACATGCACACACATGAGTTTGCAGGTACTTTACGTCTCCAGAAGCTTTTCTATTACAGTTTTCACGAAATACGTGCGACGCCTTCTCCGCACATAAACGTCCCGTGTCCATCTTTCTCTATCTCTTCTCCCTTCTCAATCTTTCACTTCCCAACCCCGTCTCATTTCACTCATTCGTCCTATCTCTATCCCGTCTACAGTCACCCCTCGCAAGTATATCCTCCGTATACATGTACGTGTGTGAATATATATAGATTCGCTGGGAGCATGGCCGAGCCTTAGCCCAATTCTCTTTTAACGCTAATTTATCTTAATTACATTCTACGCGCGTCGGCATGTGAGCCTTAGCCTCGGATTGTACATAGGTATGTGGTGGCAAAATACATGGAAAATGTACATATGTATATACGTACGTGACGGAAACATTTCTTGCCTTAACCCCCATATTTTCCCGAATACATGCATACAGGGCGTTTATATGTGCTCTTCTTCTCCTATGTATTTATATATTATAAATGTATGGAGGGTCACACGGATGTATCAATACATAGATGTATGTGCGAAGTACACACGGTAAATGTACAGCTTGGCCGGGCGAGTATTCGCGCTCGCCCTGGCCCTCTTTGTCTCAAGCAGAGGGCTCACGTATCTAAGTCTCTCGGAGAGAGTAGAGATCGCATGAATAGCGCGCTCTTATCCGCGTGTACGTGCACACGAGGTTTAATCTTCGCGACGTTAGCGCGCGCTCCTCTCTCTGCCTCGAGAGCAAGAGAATAACATATCTCGAACATTATTTCCTCACCCCCGAGACTTGGGCCCCTCCCGACTCACGACCCACACCCTAAACAACCCCTCTAAAGTTTCCTCTCCCTTTCCGCATCCCTTTTTTCCGCTTTTCTTTTCTCCCTCGCTCTTCGTACTTTTTCCTTCGTTCTCTCTCTCTCTCTCTCTCTCTCTCTCTCTCTCTCTCTCTCCCTTATTCTCTCGCTCTTTCGCCGTTGCCTTTGCGGAGTCCGGACAACCGGCTATATACACTTGGCTGCTGAGGCTTGGGCTTTTCACCGGGGGGAGGTCTCGATCGATTTGCGATTCACTTGAGAGCCTGGTCAAGCGTCTCGAGAGCCAGCCCGCGCTCTCGCTCCGTTCTCTTTCGCTATGTGCTGAAATACTGCGAGGTGTATGTACATGTGCGCGTATTCATGTGTACGTAATACATACGTCCGTGTATGAGTGTATGGCTACATGCCCGGCACGTTATCTTCGCCCTCGCACAGCAGCATGCGAAACGACGACGAAGATGAGGACGACGAAAAAGACGATCACGACGGGGAACGATAAAAGTTCGATTATCTATGCGAAGAAAATAAATACCGAAAGCGAAGTCCTTCCCCCGACGCACCCACATCGCTAGGGAAGCGTGGCTGCTACTCGTTTTCATTTTTATTGCCAAAGGTGTTGTTTTTTTTTTCCCTTATTTCGACTTGACAGACTTTCAGTGATATGGCGGATATATCAGTTGCGCAAACGGAATGATGAGAAGGTTGACTCTCATAACCCGGAGAACGTTTATTTTAAGATCGAGCATTAGGATTCGGAGCTAGTGAACGCTGCTGCTTCTCTCGCAGGCGTTTCTCCAGCTCTCTCTCCCCCGTGCTATCCTCCATGGTGAACGAAGATAAGGGATAATTTCTGAGCGTCGGAAGAGAGCCGGTTGCAGAGGGTCAAAACTGCCCGTAGCTCATCTCCATTGGGTTTCAGGGATGTTCTCCGAGCTTCTACAGCCCTTCGGGCCGGTACAGACATCGCGCCCTCTACGGAGCTGTTACGGAACGAGACTCCTCTTAGCGAACGTCGAAAGTCTCGCTTCTACGATCTTAGATCCCCCTGCTCGCTTCCGCGGAGCCAGTCTCGATGGATCGCTAGAACACATTGTACATGCATGTATAGACAAGGGCGATAGTTATACTACTGTGGATCTTTCCCCTGGACCAAACGCTCCGAACCTCATGCAAATTAGGCCGTATACCAGACCTGAATCTCCGACAACGTCCAGCCAACACATATATACCGAGACAATTCCATAATTAAGTTTGTGCTCGCTCAACGAAGCGCGTGCGTTGCCCCAACTATCGAATAGGCGACGTTAGACGAGAGCATTCCGACGAACGCAGCAGCACCACAGCCACCCTTAGTTGGAGTACACAGTCCTTGGAACAATCATTATTCAATCAAATATTCCAATGCTCGTACGGAGTGAAACGGTGCCAAAGATCTTGTTCATTGATTTATTCGACTCGCACCTATCTTCGTGAGGCAAGAGTTCAAGATAGTTAGCTTATTTTTCGACGTAGTTCTTCAATTGTACGATTACCTTGAGGAACGAGTTATATGTTTTTATCAATTTCCAGGATTGAATAAAAGAACGTTTATCCGCAATGGGTAAATGTTACGGGATTATCGAGGACGATTGCAACGTGCTGATAAGGAATTCTGACTGTTCCTTAAGGTAGTTCATGCACGATACGATTGACACGATTATCAAATTTTAAAGGGTTTCATCTTATTGCTTATTTAGATAAACGTATTTAAATGTATGAAAAAAAACACACACACAGGGGTATAGGAACTATGCGTAAAAAATCGTTCACATTTCCATATAACGAAAGAACGCTTCTTACGAAGTTTATGAAAAAGTACAGAATAACACTGAAGTATATAATGATGGTCGTGATACTGTGACGCGGTAATTTTGCACACGTCACAAAATAAGTAAAATTGGGACGACACGGGACAGGAGCGTCTTTCGCATCGACGAATTTCTCTCGAGTAAATCCAGAAGGACCAAACGCTAGTGTAATTATCGAGAACTAATTTTATTTTGAATTATTTTTAAATTATGCGGTACGAGCGAACGCCGGTTGCCACCCGAACAACATCGAAAATCCAGCATTGCAAAGAAATTCATCAGTCTGAAAATCCAAAAAGATGAATAACAAGATTCAAGATCAACGAGAACTTCATGTCTCCACCCTAGCTGTCGAACTCGAGATGCGTCTCTCAGCATCTAAAGGATCTCCATGCTTCGTCCCGAAATTTCCAATAACATGGAATAAATCATCGAAATAGCCGCTCAACGAAACAAGGCATGCTCTCGGTACAATTGTCAAGGACTCGAGTTTTGGACAGCAATGACGAAAGACGTTTCTTCTCGTACCGTTGCCGTACCCGATCAAGAATTCGACGCCCCGAATTGTCGATGGAGAGAGTCCGTGGTCTTTTTCCGGATCTCGTCCTTCTGGAACCGTAGCGGTGAGCCGTCGTTTCGCTCTTATTTCGTATCGTTTCGTTTGCTATTTCGTTGAATTCGCGAGTAATATTTGGAGAAAATTTTGAGAGTTAAAAGAGCGATATTGTTTCGAGGTACGCACGCGTTTGGGGAAATTCTAGTTACGTTTTGTCACGCGATTTTGATCTTTCGCAATTAGTCATTGTTATTTATTAGTTTGAATTGCCGAGAGGAATTCTATTTTATATTTTTGGGTTCCATCTCGTGATCCATAGATTAAGTTGAATGTTTTGTTATATTTCGTTTTGATCGTGTCGATCATGAATTGTTGAAATGTTACGTATCGATCCATCAATTTATCGTCATGAATTGAAGGGAAAAATGAAAGAACTCATTTTCGATAATTTCAAATAAAATTTGTTTACGAAATCTCGTAAATTGGCGCCATGACATTGTCGAGAGTGAGTATTTGTGCGACAAATGGAAAAAGTCGTTACAATACATTTCCCTTTGTTCTTCCCATTGCATTCGCTAAAGCGATTTTAAACATAAAAAACTACAGTATCTTAGTCAGGGACGAATGGAATTTCGGGTTCAGTCGGTGATGGATCCATGATTGATTAATTGCTTGTAATTTCATTCGCCAAAAAATAAGTTAAACAAATTTATTTACAATTTCGAATCAATAACTCTGACATTAATTTAGAGTGATAATATCTTTAATTAGGAAGTAAAAATCGACCCAATTTAGACACCTATAAAATACGATCCTACGAGCTTGGCTACCTTAATGGAATGACTGGAAAAAGCTGCCAGCGGAATGTCCAAAGTTACGATATTCTTTTAAAACCGTAGTTCAAATTTACCATGGAGCCGCAGAAGGTCTTTGGGGAACTTGTTAGTTCGTGCATTATTAATGTTTGAAGGAGAAATATGGTATGAGCCTAACTGTGCGTGTTGGTCTCGCTTTAATAATTTACTTCATTGCATATCACATGCGATCGTCACTTTCGGTGAATAGGCGCGATACGATATTAATCTCAAAGCATGAATAATTGATAATAAGATGTTTTCTTGCGTGGCTAGTACCAAAAGAGCGAGCGCTTCGCATAAGGGAGGGAAAAAACCAATCGCAGTCATTTTAGGAATGACTTCCCAACGAATTTATCATTTTCGATTTTTTTCTCCAAATGCATCATTTATTTACAGCTAGTAATATTCTGTGGCGAAAGTCACGAGTTTAAATCGTGCCACTAGTACTTAAATATTATTTTGTAAGTTCGAAAGCATAGCAGATTCACACAGACAACGCCGTTTTGCTGAAGCCGCGGTATCTTTATTTTTGTACCCATGAGAGTATGAGGCAGATTATACGTGCCTTACGTGATAATAGAGCCCAGTCTTGTAATACAACTATACACAGGATGTTCATAAGGAGTCACGCGAGAGAAACTTCTCGCGGATTATCCGTGAGTGCAAAAAGTTCGTTAATCGTTTCCGAGAACGTGGCGCTTCGTCGTCTGCACGATAGGGCCTGTAGTTCATTATTCTGTACGTGTATAATTTCATAAATATATATTTACTCTCAATGGTCAATCACTAAGATCGTGAGTGCTTCGTGCTATTGATTATTTTGAGAAAAAAAAAAGCAAAATTCGAATCCCACATGCATTTGTTTTCTGATAAACCTCTTTCTAGTTCACTCAAATCTCCAGGGGAATTCGCGTTTATGAAATATTTACCTTCGATCTTGCATCGCGTTTCCATACGTTTTATTTACTATTTACAATACCGCGCCATTTGCGTATCTGAGATGTTGAAGGAATTTTCATATTTACGCTCCTATTCAATTTCCATATTTCGCACCGCGCCCTCAAATTACTTCCACTTTCAATATAATAGATATAAATACACAGTTAATCTCTCGTTCACCTTGAAAGCGAAGTTGCGACAAGATAGAACAGCCGTTCGGATAGAACCGAGTTGAATTACCCAGAGACCTTTAAACCCTACTGCCGACGTAAATTTCAGGGTTAAGGTGCAAACGCGAAGGGAGCACAAAAGTTTCTTCGTCTCGTCGTAACTTCCGGTACAGTTGGTACGAGCGAAGCGATAGCGCGCGGCAACCACATATAGAAATAGAGAAGCCCCGTGTTTTAGGACACGAAGAGTTTACCCGAGAAATTCGAGTAATCTACAATTTGTTGGCTTTGCAATAACCGTCGACTCGCTTCCATTTTGGTCAAGATTGAATTACCCTCAAACATTTTTTATCATCATGAGGGCAGAAAAAAAATTAAACAACGGACAGATCGAACTGCCCATTTTTCTTCACCATCCGAAGATTTCTTCGGCCACTGTGAAACTTTTTCGTTTAATTTTTTATTTAATTATATGATCTGTGCATATAATCTGAGCCCACTTATCTTAGCTACCTAGACGACTGCATGTGGTTTAATCAATATTAAAGTGTAACATCGAATCTTTTCCGTTTACTTGTGGCGAAAAAAGTTTCGTTTTAACGTCGTAACAGCAGAAAAATGCTTTTTCTCCAGGTACATGTCTAGCTCATTATCCTTGAAGCGACCACTGAATGAGGAAAGTAGAAATTTCCTCAAGTGATATAGATAGGTGTTTACGCTTACAGACCTCTTCGTTTTCACGTCGGGCAGCTCCACATCCACATCGTACATATACATATATTATTCACATACGCCTCCGCGCTCCTGGCCATTTCTCACGAGCATTGGCGTCGGAAGTAAGCTCTTTCTCCTTGAGATTGGGCTTGATTTGAATAGCGGATTCTTCGAAAGTTTGCACGTATCTTCCGAAGGAATCACAGCTAAAAGTGGGATCTTTATGATCGGAAAATTCATCACAATCACACTTCCAATCCACGAGTATGTCTGGTAATAAATTTTTAATAATTGAACTCTTCTGGACGTAAGATTATTTCCAAAGATGCGAGCACCCCGTAGCTTTGATGGGTCGATTCACAAGCCGCAATCGAAACAAAGTATTTTCTTAGATGAAACGAAATCGTGAAGTCACCCTGGCGAGCGTAAATACAGCAAAATGAATTTTGGAGCGTTAAAATATTCATGGCACTTTCTTAAAACCACCCTCTACGCCAATGTCGCGTTCACCCCTGGTCAAGGAGGGGTTGGCAGCCTGGCTGGCCACCGGCCCCAGCATCCCAGCTCCTCAGTGGTGCTGGACATGTGCGTGTTCGTGTGCGTTCTTGGGGCCGAAGGGAGGCAAACAAGCACAAAAGGAGAAACGAAAAAGAGTAAAAGGGAGGGGAGCTGGAGCGTGATGTACGTTGATAAAGAAAGCGCGAGCGGGGCGAAGCGGGAGAAGAACGGGAAAAGTCTCGCATCTATCCTCATATATACATTTACCTTGCGAATTCACATACGTATGTGGAACTATATATAAGGAAATTTTTTCCCCAGACGTACATGCACATAATTTCCTGCCTAAATCAATATGCAGAGAGATGATTTTTTACTGGCATTCAAAGACACGAAATGTGCACGTATATCTCGAATTGGGTATCGAAACAAAACTTTTGCTAAATTTTTCCAACAGTTGTAAAACATTTATAAATACGTTGAAGATAAAAAATACGTTCTTTAAGGCTTATTTATTGGAGAGGATATACAAATGTAACGCATGTAATTAGAGACCGGTGAAATCCCAGACATTCGCGTAATACGTGCACGATGTATAGAAAAGAAACACAATTTTTTGCAGTCGGAACGATCCTGAGTGTATATCTGTGAATAGGGTACGTACGAAATGATAAAAATCGAGAGAAAAGAAGCCCAGTACAGAGCGTAGAAAGTCTTGGTCCGAGCCTCGCCTGAGCGGCCAGTGTCCGTTTACCCTGGAGAGTTCTTGCGGAGGGTAAAATGCGAAGGTGCACGGGAGCTAAAGAAGGATGGGGTGAGAAAAAGAAAGGGGGATGCGCTTGAGGAAAATTTGCAAGTAGAAAAACAGAGCTATAGATATATGCAGAGTTGAATTTGGCAGCGAGAAAAAGCAAGAGAGAGATAGAGAGAGTAAGAAAGTAAAGTCGGGAGCCACCGTAACAGCGAAGGGGGAAGCCACGAGAAGCGTAGCAGGACGAGATACGCAAGAAGCTGGGAGAGCGAGCGCAAGGATGACAGTGGACGTTGAAAGGGGGAGGAAGCGGGACAGGCTGGGTGAGATGGAATGATATAGCGAGCGAGAGAGAAAGTGAGAGACGGAGATAGTGTGCTCGGATAGGAAGGATGGAGGAGTACATAAACGTGAACCGCGGAAGACGAAGAGAAACGAAGAGCCGAGAAAGAGAGGGCGAAAAAGCAAGCGAGCTGTACACCCGTGTTCTGAAACCATGAGGGGCCAGTACGAGCTAAATAGGAAGAAGGTAAAAGATGAAGAAGGCTGCTATACAGACCTGAGGGAGGAGAGATGGAAGAGAGAGAGAGAGAGAGAGAGAGAGAGTGAGAAGAAGGGACGAGCTTCTCTATCTCCGTGCACTTCTAACTAACATGTATTTTGCATAAAGCTTACATTACTTGAATTACAATGCTATGGGTGCCGCCTCATCCCTACCGCGTGCCCGAGATGGTGCCATGTAAATTGCTTCCATGATATATGTATGTATTGTGTGTGTATGTATATAAAGTATATACAAACGTACCAAGAGCTTGGTACTCACATTTGTATATACCAACGTGTATACATTCGTGTATGAGTATTCTCACCCCGTCTGTAGGTGTTTTCACTTCTGTTTGTATTCTGCTCCTCCGGCTACTATCACCTAAACGGACGTGAAGACGAGATCTCGTGTGTGTGTGTGTGCGCGCGCGCTTTTGCACGTTAACGGACACATAGATTTGGCAGTATCAGTACGCGAAGCGTCTGCAGGATGAAACTGACCAGTGGAACAACAGTTTTCGCTACTGAGGCTCCTCAGCAGACATTATATCAAGTTCAGCTTCACTGTGAGGAATCGTTCGCTTTCGTTTCGGTATGCAAGAGTATTAGATCGAAAATCTATGGATCCATTCGATGTGTGCGTCTCGATAATGCTATCATTCGTACCTCTGTGTAAGTAACGATCCCACGAAGAGAGAGAGAGAGAGAGAGACTCACACATACTCACATCTATTTTCTCCCGGTTGAAGCTCCGCCGTTCGTTCCTTTGGAGTCTGTATAATTCTTGGTTGTGCGCGAACGAGATCCCCTTGGACAGCGCTCCTCCGCACCCTCTCGGCTTGCTCCTTGCTTTCCTTCACCCTCCAGAATTCGTCCCTATTGCCCCGGCATGCCCCGTCCACGTTTTGGACTACACGACTTCGGGTGGCAACGCCTGCCGTATCCCAAGGTTTCCTCTTATACCGGGGAGGGTTGTGCGCGCGAGAAAATTCATTACCTCCACTCATTCCAGCACGTTATCGCGCGCACGATATAATTGATTGCCTCCATGCTTCGTGGACGGCCGGAGGTCAAATCGCTGCGCCTGCTCCATACTCGCATACGTGAAGCTTGGCAGGCTTCGCCCTTCGAGTTACGATTACGCGGGGAATACTCGAGACGAAATATGCAAAGGACTCGGCCAAGAACGGGAAATAAATCCTATCGACATTAAGGATCTTGGGATGTTTTCTTTTCTTCCCGCCGGCTCAAATTCACTCGGTAAATTCGTACTCCTGCAGACCTGAGATTCGTTATAAATTTTGCCAAAATGAAGTATCCATAAAAGAAATGGTCAGGAAATATTCTACGGTCGAATGATCTCGAGAGTATCAGTTCGCACAAGTGTGCAGGTCTCATTCGACCGCGTGAAAGGGCGGTTGATTATGGTATAGGGGAATGGAGAAAGGTGACGCGGTAAGAGGTACGCAGAACCTAAAGCCTAAGATAATAAGACCGGACGTGAGTGCGCGTGAGCTAAGGATAATTATGCTTTCCCTTCCTCGTTGTGAGAATCCTTTACCACATAACCGCCATAACGTCTATCTTCCCGCATATATACTTCATCCTGGAGCGTAGAGATGACACGGCAATATTCAGGAGGAATGGAAAATTCATGAATACCAAGAAAACGTTCGAGTCTGACACAAAATCTGCTCAACAATCGTGTAATACGATAATTATTGATTGAGAATATCCTTCAAATAGAAATTCAACATGGTATTCCACGAGGGATTTCCACACGAGAATTCACAAAAAAAAATTGTAACGTATTGATGAAGAAGATGTGACTGGGTGTTTTGAACAAGCGGGTTGTAACTGAAGGCGATGTATTGAATCCCAAACGAATAAATCAATGAGGTAGAAAAGCGGAAAACGTAGTTGAAGAATGCTGGGAATGCCAATCGATCGAAAGACCGGAATGTTCACGTACAGTGATGTCTTATTTCATTGTCAATGTGTGATTTAACCACGCCCTCCCACCCTTACGTTTTTCTTTACACCGCAAGATAAAACAAGACTTTATTTTTCATATTTGCTTAAATTTTCGTCTTCCTTCGCGGTGCCTTGGTCCGTTTATCATGAGCTCATGAAAAAAACCACACCATATCCCTCAGCCTGATACGAAACTCAAAATTCTTAATGTATGTAAGCCTCCTGGAAAGTAAAAGAAAAAACTTCACTCCGCATCATATTTGTACGAACACATATAAACATGCGCATAAGCATCTGTTATGGAACACAGGGCTGTGCGCAAGAGAATGCACATGAAGCAGGATCTCTCGGTACATAAGTTTGAGCAGGCAAAGATATTCGAGGAGTACGTGAAAGTGTAGAGGTCTGTGTGGTTGTTGCGTGAAGGCGCGTAGTGGGTGAGCAGGCAAAGTAGAGTCGCCAGGCTTGCAAGCACGAGGAGGCGAGTGGAGCAGCCAGTGGCATGAGCGAAGCTGAGGCAGGCCAGCAAGAGAGGCCACTTTGTATGTACGCATGCTGACATCTTACCCACCGCCCGGACCACCCTTCCGGCCCCCGTGGACGTAGCAGGACGACGCGAAGGGGGAGAAGTAGGTGGTCTGAGAGAGGCGGGGGGCGAGATCAATACTCGCACCCCCTGGACCAAAGCTACTCTGGAAAGCTGGCTAAAGTGAGGCAGGGAGACGTTCACTCATCTCTCTTTATCCAGTAACCTCCGCTGATTCTGGCGTCTCTCCCTACCTTCGCTCACCGAGCCTCCGCTGACGTTTCCCCCGCTTCGCCATAGCTGCCCCTTCTACGTACCACCGCCCACGTGTGCGAGCCAGCCGGACCTCTTAGAATCACCAGCGACCCCCAAAACCGACCCAACCCATCAACTCTCGAACGGCGCTACCGCGCTGGTGGACCACGGATCAGGGTGGTATGTTATGCGCTACAAGGAGAACCACCCTCTTCGGCACCCTCATTGAGCTACCACCCTTCCAATGGACCATCCCTCTCCCCTCCTGCGCGCTCCCTCTCTCTCCCTCTCTGCCAAACTTTCTCACTCTTTCGTCAGATCTTCGAGAATTCCTGCTTTGTTGCTTTAAAGCGACATCCTCGTATTAGAAGATCGAGTTTCCGTTGTAACTTGCCTCAACATTTTCTCATGCGTCTGTACTTCCTTTGCGAAGCTCTCGGACCCGTCACAACCATGAAAGGAAAACGGTCTTGGCATCTTGGAGCTTCGCTTTTAGCCTCCTGTGATGTAGCTAGCACAAAGGGGCTAGCGTGTATAGCGGAGAGTAGAGCTCCGAGGCGATCTTGTTGGCAGCAGTAAATATTCACAGCACTACTCTTGATCGGCAGCTGGTTATTATTTTTGCTCATTTCAAGATATTCTTTTTTGCCGGTAAGCATAATTTGCACTGCAATTCATAAAATTTATAAGTTCGTTGACTGTGTACACTCTGGCTCAGTTGTAGAATAAAAAACTAACAGCCCTTAAGAGGAGAGAATAAAATCATTGGTCAACCTGTGACATAACGATTATCTACGGCGATTGATCGCTGTGCTTCATAATAGTGATAGATTAAAATGAGCATAAACTGTCTTGATAGTAAATGGAGCCCAATCTAATACCAAAATGGCCACTTAGTTTTACGACGACCGTTGGCATTATTTTCTAACAATAGACTGATGCGATCCTCGGACGTGTCTGCAGCAACGAACCTTTCACATTCCGAGCAAGTTCCTGTGCAGTTAAACCGTTACACCTTCTATCAAAAGCTAAGATAGTTAGACGAGCAAAAAATCTAGCCAACGGAATAATCCTCAGGTGTAGCCTGCCGGCAAAAGCAGTGCCCACGAAGGACGCTTTTCGGAAGACGAAACCTCGGCTGTTGATCTTTCACATGAAACATTTCTACCGTATCCTAAGTTTTTTCAGTGGCCATCAAATACTTTTGCATCACAATTAATCCCCAGAGCTTAATAGGACCGATCCCATGATGCTGGCCACCTGGTTTTTACCTTCTGATCTTCCGTAGGACAATGCCCACTGCCTGGTTCTCATAATGATGACGATCATCATAACCATCATGATGAGAGTCCTGGTTGAAGGGGGATTCGCGTGAGATGACCTCCGTCACGACACTGGATGGCCGCGAGCGGACAGTGCCATCGGTCTTCGCAGCATCCCTACTTATCCTCACCTCTCAGCAGTGATGTGCCCTAGTCGTAAGGGTTGAAATTTTTCTAGCTGAGCCTGGGAATTCTCGGGCGGGTCACGTACGCTCCGTTAGTCCATGGACCACGGTCTTTCTGGCCCTTTCATTCCTTTTATCTTAAAGGGTAATAGTTAACGGATGTAATCCCACGTCACTAAATTCCCAGCTATAAAATGCACTCGAATCATACGAGGTACGAAGAGTGAAAAAAATTCATTGATATAAGTACCAGCAAACGGGTTTCAGCAGTGAGAGTGCGGAATGCAGAACAATAGTTACGAATCCAATTGATTGTAACAACATTTGTGGCTCACAATTTTCTTCCCTCAGTGATTATCAGGAACCGTTTTCTTTGTGTCGTATTCTCGTATTTATTTTCGTAAACTAACAATTTTTTTAACAACTTAAGATAATGGACTAGAAAATTGATTGTTGCAATTCCGGAGGTTCAGATTTATCACTCATTTCGGACATCAGGTAGTTTCGAATACCCAACAATATGGGCTCCAGTGATTGACTGCTCGATTTCAACGCTCCAACAATCGCCTCACGTCGACACGGTGCTTCGACGCTCGAGTCCCCCTCCTGACCTTGGGTTTGAGGCTCTCGGTCACCCCGATTACATGCACGTCGAACTTAATGACAGCATAATGATCCTCGGCGGAGTACCGCGTGTTCCACGATATAAAAAAAAAAGAATTGAGTACATACGAGGGCCACGCTTGGACAGAATCGGTAATAGCAAAACGACGCCCTGCTCGATGGGGTACGTGTGCTAGTCCAGGCAGCTTTATGACTGATGGGCAGCGCGCGTTCGCGGACACGGACGGCCAACGTGTTACGGGAGTTCGTACTCGTACATCGAGACACTCGGGATCCAGTTGAATCTTCTCGTAATCCTGATTAATTGAGGAGTCCACAGGTCACTCGTTCTCAAGTGAGTGACCGCAGAAAACCGGGAGCGACCGGATTGGCCAACACTGCGATGTCCTGACTAACTCACTGCAACCGTCTGATATGGAAAATGGATTGACGATCTTTTATGCTGAATACACTCTCTGCGGTGAGGTGGCGCGTGCTGACCTATGATCCATCCGATGGCCTGACCTTGTGAAAAAGTGTCGTATCTGGTAGCCTAAAATCGTCGGCTCTTTTTCCGTCGTTGTTTGACAGTCGATGGGTCAAAAAATGTCAGAAGCTCATTTGAACATTACAGTGTAAGTGCGTGCTTCATTTCATAAGATTCGAAAAATAATTTTAGTCAAATTCTGAGTTGGAGTTGAAAGAATGTGAATGGAATGATTTCTTCGTTTCGCAAACCTTCGATTACTCGCACGATCTTGATGTCGAAATTTCATTATAATTGGAGAAGCGACGATAAATATTTGCTAAATCCATGCATCGATCCTTTCGTGGAAGTGCGTTTCTGGAAATGATGAAAAAGAAACCAACACGGTGTGTTCCACGTCTGCTGTACCCATGGACCACGACAACGATCAAACCAATCGTACGCGTGTCCCTCCGGGCTCCATCGATTAACATATGTATATGATAACTCATGTGCTAGAGTTATTTTCGACTGTTAATTATCTCAGAGCGAAGTGACAGTTATTAAAGTATTATAGGAATTAAGTATCGAATTCGTCACAGTTTTGTGCCACGCTCGTGTGGCATTTCAGAGAAGGCGAGGCTCTATAAATCCTGGATATTGTTGCGTGAATCATCGTCGATAGCTGCAAGTCAGAAGCAATAATTAAACGTGTAAATATCAAATGAATTCAAAGTTACTCAAGGACTGCCTACTTTAATACGAATAGCCAGTTTACTTAGTAACATTCCATGAAATTTTATTGAGATTAAATCAAATAAATTCGAATACAATTACTGCTCAGCCTCATGCAATCCTAACAATAATTAATTGACGGTTCCACTGAAATTGATTTCAAAATCGAAATGACTGTCAATGCATTCAAACAAATTGTTTACTCTACGCTCCCAGTAGCATTAGGAAATTTCGTTGAAAACGAATCAGATTTTCCATCCTCTCATATCGCTTTAATACATCGAATAATATGGACACGCGTGGTCCACGGTCAAAGGCCACGAAGCTCCGAAACAACAAATGCATAAAAGACGCGGTTCAAGGGGTAGGTTACACCTCCTTTCTCCCTCCTTTTCTCAAAGCGTATCTGTTTTTTCAGTGGACATTTGAGCCTCGTCCAAGATTCAATTCAATTCTGAACTATGCCTTCTACTGGACAGTCCCTTGCCAATGAGCGACAACACGGTGCTGAGCTGCGGGAAGAAGGGAAGAGAAAAAGGTGTACCTTAGTACAGTGAAAAAAGGCTCGTGTGTAGCCAGTGGTCGGCACTGCTCGTTACTTTTCGGTAGTTCTTCCAAGGTGAAAGACCAAGGGTCACGTATGGGCGTTGCCCAAAAGCCTATCCGATTTCGTCTGGCAGGTCACGCACACACGTTTCGATTAAGATCCAGCCCTTGCCGTCCTCTGACTAACTTTGCGTTCCTCTCTGCTCTTTTTTTTAAATATCCCTCACAGGTAATATAACAGTCCGTTACGGGGGCCATTGATTAGTCTGAAACTCGGTCCAACCGGTACAGCTGAAAAAATCCAGTTGAACAAAAAACTTGTGATCCACGCACATCTGCGTAAAACCGAGTGTGCAATAAATAAAGTCGCATTAATAGCGAGGGAAAAGTGGAGAGGGAAAGGGAATGAAAAAACAGTGTCCTTCCGCCATCGCACGTGCTTCAACTGACCTCGAACCACCGTCTCCCATGTCACCAAAGTACGTTACAACCTTTTGTAAATTGTAGCGAATTCATAAGCGAGTGTCTCCGAGACGGACACACGAGGGATGACAAAAAACTATGAAGCAAAAACGTTGCGAGGAAACTGTCCATTATTGTTGCAAAAACTATCGAAGCAGAGTGGGGACATTTTGGTAATGGAAGGAGGATAACCGTAGAAAGAAGATTTCGATACAGAAGGAAGGTAGGTTAGGCTTTCAACGGATATGTTAATGGGAATACTTCAAATGGTCGGCGCTCATTCCTAGTTGAACGCCTTCAATGTGGTATGAACTCAACACATTTGAATCACTCCACTGGATTCCATGCCTATCAAGCGTTTTTCATTCATAGTCGATTTTACAAAATATTGGCTTGTAAATACTCTAAAATTTTTCCAACTAAAAAAAAATGCTTATTTTCGTCATTCCGTCAGGCTAAATAAGCCAACTGTTTTGTTATTTCATTCATTTCCTCCATTCTCCGGGACTCCGCTTCCCTCTTTTCCCGCCGCGCCCAGGCTGGTAAGGAAGTTGAGGCATTAGAATGAAAATGATGTCACCGCTTTTAAACCGATTGCATCTTATAAAGTGAAGTGTAAAAAAAAATCAGTTAAATTTTCAGACAGTTTAGGAGCGTCGTTGCTGAGAAAAATCAATAACAATTTGGGCCAAATAACATGTAATCTTATGGAAGTCAAGACACATTCAGTGATATCTCCGTTAAAAATGATGCTAAAAATATGAAATTTTTTGGGCAACATGAGCAAGGCTTGCCGAATAATGTCAATTTTTTTCAGATTTATTAGGAGATTTGCTGAGATTATATTAATAATAATCTGTTTTCCCTGCAGTTTTTTGAGGCTAGGATCGTCACTGTTCGTGTTTTCGACTGAGCTTTCACCAGTTTTTCGTCTTTTTTTCCCCAACTTTTCTTTAAAGTGTATACAGTATTGCCAAACTGTAAACTGGCCTAACTTTTGAAAGGTACAGGTCATCACTTTTGGGTAAAAAAAATGACTGTACAGCCTCAACTTCCTTTATTTTTACTGAGTTGCCGTTGGTTAGCGATATGCTTAACGCGCTCGTCATCTCCCGATTTGGTCCATCGCTGAACCGCCACCTAACGTAGGGCTGTTTACCTTTTGTGATCGCTGGAACCACACAATGATCACGCACCCATTGCTACTGGTTGAAAAAAATTGAAGTGAATTGCAAACAAAATCTGATTATTTCTTTGTTGGATTTGGAATCTGCCGTGTGGCTTGTGTAACAAAATCGCTCTGACCTGGATCATTTTGCAAATTTTTCAACTTTGAAAACAGCAGGTATCAAACAGCACCTCCATGACACCCTCATTTTTTTTTATCTGTAGCCTGGTCCGGGCTGCTGTTTATGCATACATCTGGACCGACGTGTGGAACGTGCCACCGGTCAACTCGAGTCCACTTCGGAGCTGAAACGTTCCTTTTTTCTATGTACAATGACACAGAGTCATCCAATACGCAGCGTCCTTTTAAATCGTGACCCTCAAGATCGCCCCCTTCACGTTTAACCATTATACTTATTTCCACAATTTCCATTTCTTTTTAAATGCAAAAAAGAATATCCTGTTTGTGATGTTTCAAGAATTTTAGGCCAAAAATCTGTCGCTGTAGGGAGACAGGTGCCCTGGACCCTCGATCTGGTGCCCTCCTTTCTTGTCGTCTGACTGGACCCCTGAATGCAAACTACCCTTTAAGGGGGATGATCTTAAATAAACATTTTAAACATTTGTCGCATCAAGATTACGACTCTGAAATAGTTGCATCTCTAATGATATTTATGTGCATTTGAATTTCGTGACGTTCGATGCTAATTAAAAAATTCTGATTTACGATAAGAATTCGGGGTTCAAAAAAAAATCAAAAAAAATCTCCGAATATGAATTTAATTTTTTGCCTTTTGAGCACAGTTGGTTGATAAATTTGTCTACGATCCTGATTTGGATACGTTTCATAATAAGATTTCATTATGCCGCCATGTGTATTAAGTTTGATAATAAAATTCCAACGAAAACATTACATTTTGCAATGTACATTTTTAAAATTTGAAACACTTATTTACACAATGGTTTAAATCGTTTTTATAAAACATCTAATTTCCTGGCAGCATTTATTAATTAATCATAATTTATACCTGTTCGAAGTACTCCGAGTCCAAATGCATTAGATTAAAAACGTGTTTGTTGGGAAAAAATCACATACGACAATTTATGGACTTTAAAGAAAAACCCATTTCGTTTATCATTCATCGTTCCGATGGTTCCGGTTTCGGACATTTTTAATGTCTTTCTCGCTGCTTCTCTATTTCCTCCAACTCTGCTGCTACTGCATTTATCTTCAGCTCTCTCCCTCGCGCTCTCTCTCTCTCTCTTTCTCTTTCTCTTCTCCAATCTTTCTTTTCTCGTCCCCTTCGGAATGGCTAATAGACACGCTTGCCGCCCGACCAGTGTATACACTAATTTTTTTCACCCCGAGGCTCGTTATCGCAAGATATTACGTGTTACGATTATTACCATCGTTAATAATCTTATCGCTTAATTACGTACTGGCACGTGAATAGAATTGATGCCGGTTATTTGGCTGCTGCCCGTTTAGCGAAGATCCATTGTGCTCATCTACATCACGCCGGCGTATCGATCACTACTGATATCTCGAAAAGCATCACCAATCAAAAAATATATCGAAAACGAGCCACGTACATACAGATAAATAACTGCAAAGAGAATATGATCATAAAACGACTCGTAACCGCGAATAAAAAATACTGCAGGAATGATTTCGTCTGAACATCTACAAAAATGGACTCTCTAACGTTTTTTTTTACCTAACGATCTTCAATCCCGAATGGAAGTGTAAGTTGGTCGCACAATGCAAATTTCCGTTGGATCTCTTGTGTCACGAAAATCCACGAAGGGATAAGTTTTAACCGAGACCCAAAGTTCTGCACCTCTCGGGTTGTTACATTTAAATGAATCCCACGAAACGTTCAGCTTGTGTCACAGCAAGAAGAAACCGTTAATGTATGCCAGAAAATATATGATTGAAAGTATATTTGGTAGACGAGCAGGTACCTTATATATATGCATGGAATCGCGCGGTTCATCGATAGGAAGAGGCTTTTGAGACGAAATCGATAATCCGCCCAACCAGCAGAATCTCACTTAGGCAGGTACATACTACATGTACATATATGCATACACTGAGGGAACACGTGTAAATTTCGATAAATGTATATCTATAACGCAGTTGGATATATACATAGATGTTATTACGTGATGAAATTTACGTGAGCTGGAGAGCCGATCTAGCGTTCAACGGTTTTGCATTGATTCCAGGTCACGGCATAACATTTCCTTAGAAATTCATCTCTACCTAGAAAAATCGGTACGTTATATTCGTGGCAAAGGGGGATAGATCGTGTAAAAAAAATAAAATAAAAAATAAACGAAGCGAGAGAAAACATATGCGTTGTGTGACGGGAATCAAAGAGAGTCGGAGAGAGAGAGAGAGAGAGAGAGAGAGAGAGAGAGGGAGAAGGGAAGAATTATAATGTTAAAGGGATGCCACCTCGTCGTGGATCGCAGGAAAAGAGAGGGAAGAGCGGAGCTTTGAAAAGCCGTCGCAAAAGGGGAGAAATTAAAATGTAAAAGGGATGGATGCGCGTGGAAAAACTGTGTAGCCCACATGCCGCAGCGCTTCTTCATCCCTCACACCGAGCGCTTCTCCTCTGACGCACAAACTCAGGCTCGCCACTCTTCTCTCATTCTCGCGCTCTCTCCGACCCGAACACATACACTTTTGCCTTCTTTCTACAACAAAGGCGGGATTTTGCTAGGAAATTAAAATTAACAGGATGGTGTAGGGAGAAGAAGAGCAGGAAGAGCTACGTAGCAGGTCGAAGGGGTGAGCGTGTGTTGTATGTGCAAACGAAACGAAAGCTGTGCTATGACAGAGGATCCTCAGTTTTCTCATGCTTGAACTGCGGATTTTTTAATCTACCGAAAATTAAAAAAACAGAAACGTGAAAATGTACTGAGCGGGACTCCCAAGATAGTAGTAATCGGCATGCTTTTTTGGTACTTTTATTTTATTTCAAACATAATAATTCGATTGAGGAATGAAACCAATTTGAAATATCAATAAATAGAAAACCTGGCATGTGAATGAATCGATTTTTCGTATCGATTCTCTCTCCAATTATTTTCGCATCTTCGTCAAAAAATCTGTACACTTTAAAAATCCAAAATAAAATTTTTCATGCTATGCAAACACAAAAATTCTTACGAAATTTCATGTTAAAGCATCGTAAGAAATAAGACGCATAAAATCAAAGTTATTTTATCGATGCATATCTATCCGAATGAGGCCAATTCACGATGAAGCTCAGTATATATTTCGACTCTCGAAAATAATAGGTGAAACTCAGCGATCCGAATCTCTGTTCCTGGAGAGCAGACGACACGGATATAGCTCGTTCGTTCGGCCGGATGAAGGATTCTCGGAGGTTACATACATACAGGATGTCCCATATACATGTGCACACTAATATTCAAGGGATGTTCCTCCACAGTGGATACAGGTGATCTTCTCACCGTGAGAACATTTTCACAGCATCCCTCGAACGAGTCACCCCTTCGCATCCTTTTTTTGGGATTTGTTCCCCCTTTTCCTCCATCTTCTGTTTCGTTCCGATACATCAACCCTCTCTACCTTTTCATACTGTCTGCCTCCCATGTACACACACATATATATACAGATATATATAAACATATATTTTCTGACTGCCTTTCCTCGTCGCGATGTTCGACGCTTCGTCTGCGGTCTGCTTGGATTTTGTCTCCACAAGGTGCCGCATGCTCTTATACGGTCTGTGTACATCGTCGGATATAATACGATATAGCACGAAATTTTAAACCCCCTCCCCTCGCCAGACCAAATAAGTTGAACCCCTCAAGAGCGATCAGCTCCGAATGGTATAATGGGGAAACGGTTAGGGGCATATTTCTTCCGGGTTAGCAAAGCAGGAACATCCCCGCGGAGGAATATCCCCATGTGCGAGATCCCTCCTATTGTATGTACACACATATCTATAGAGACCGAAAGAATGCGTGCTCCAGAACTCAAGTCGTGGGGCACCATTGTCCTAGATACGGAAACTGACAACGAGAGTCGCTTCCGGAACACGACGACGCTCCTCCGCCTACCTATAGATATGCTTTTTAGTCTCTACTCGAGAGGAGCGGTGCAACGCATCATACTTTGCGAGTTTGCGGTGAGAAACTATATTTCGCGTCATTTGTGTAGTCAACCAGGCTTCTACGCTTTGCTGTACTGCACTGAGAAAAAAATGAGAAAAAAATGGGAAATAAAAGAAATTATGAAGCATTTTCTACACTGAGAAAAAATATTATTTGGAACAACGAGATGTGGCGTTACGGGGTGCCAATGAAATATGCGTGATCATCACAGGGTTAAACATGATTAAAGGAATAAAATAGTCTTGGATCCAACTGCAGTTTCATTATCTCCGAAAACATTGCAGTTTGAAGAAAACTCTTCCAACATCAATTGCTATTGAATCAACAATTTCTTTTTCGCAGATCGTACGCGACTGCGATAAATTAGAGGCTTGAGTTGTAAATGTATGCACTGTGAGCAGGAGTGATTTTGGCACCCTTGAAACGACTCGATATTGCTCATTTCTGCGATTATAGCCGATTTTTTCTGATAGTGAATTTTAGAAAATTTTTCTCTTAAATCATTTACGGAAATCTGGATTATCGATAATTACGACTAATGCAAAATTTATTTGGTTTATTGGCTACGATGTCTATGAAAGAGGATCATCGAGCTCGCGCCGCCAAGTTCGATGCTAGCTCGTGCGTGATGGATCATTTTCCAGTGAATTCTCGACATCCGTTAACAAAATTGAACACGTCGTCGGGATGTTTTATAGTCGTTTAATCGCTCATGTGAGAATGAATTAGCCGCTCTTTCACAGCGTGAATAAAAGTTCGCTGAAATTGACTCATCACACTACAATTCGTACTTCTTATATACGCGACTCCTTTTGTATACATACGAAGAAAAGGGGATCTCACGCATTCACGCCTATTGACTCACGCACTGACCCATGGACCGGCTGACCATCGTCCGGTTCTCATCCGCTGGACCTCTGACCGACGAACAGGTCCAGAGCACAGTGCGAAATAAGCCGGCGCCTGTGTACTGGCTCTCCGAGGCGCCATCCACCCTACTTTAAAATATTTACATTTTTTTATGGCTACTCTTGAAACGTACTCGCGATAAAGGGCCTAAGGTGAAACCGCACTTGCTCCGAGACAGGTCCTCCCTCTCGCAGTAGCTTTTGAAGACACTCATTTTCTTTTATTTTACTCCAACCTTAATTTCCGCAACCTCTTATACCGAAATTGCTTTTAGAAATTTTACGCTTACGAAGTTAAGTTGTAGGCAAAAGTGAGAAGATTGAAGAAAGTTTATTAGTAAATTGCATTCTGGCTACGTTTTTGACGTGCCCCGTGTCAATATTCTCTGTCCTTAACTCTCATAATAAAAATAAGGAGGTTTTTGTTATCTATCGTAGACCAGCTTGAATTTGCAATAATTTATCGAAGTACAAGTCAATCATGTCACAATCAAGGAGAAACGGATGAGTAATGGGAATTCGTTTTAAAATAATAGCATTCGTGAGATATCTGTGCAGTCAAAAGGGTGGAATTGTGACGGAAATATATGTATGTACCATTTTACATATGATGAAGAGCGTAAAAAATGAGAAAAGGGAAAAAAGAGAGATCTGGGCTTTCGCTGCGAAAATTTGTTATATACAGTGAGAAAGTTTGCAGTATTGTTCACGCTTGGGAGCGAGACAAGGATATGTGGCATACGCCCTGGTTTTTTACGACCAACTAAGCCCCTGTTATACGCATGTAAATCCGCTTGGTGAAAAATTCCGGAAAGATTCGGTCGCGAACCGTTGAGCTCCCGAGGGAAAAATATTACTCGCGTTTATATACATTTGTAGGGATGTATACGTACAAGTGAACGTAGCAAACTCACTCCATTTTTTATGTAACACTGCCTCGGGTATCGATCTTCTTCATATCATAATTGTTCGATTTTTTTTTTTACTAAATATTCGCCAAAATTGTTCGACTGTCTGTTCTATTTTATTTACTTTCCTGCACGGAGAATTCGGAGATTCGTTTTGTACAGTAAAGAATATATTATTTTTCAAGAATTTTCAAAGTATTTACCTAGCACCGATTACAAATAGCATAGCATTTTTTGAATTTTCCTATTTTTCGTCCCTCCAATTCTAAACAGCTTTATGCGGATAGCAAAAAGTGATGCACGTGAGAACTATATTTCGTTTTATTGTCGAGTCTTATTCATCGTTTCAGACTAGTACTTACTGATAAGTAGAAATTTATTGTAAATCACAAATTTTCACTGTCAGCATAGTAAAAATTTTATGATAAATACACGAATATACACCGAATACGTGTGACATTTTACCATACAGTTTTTTTCAGGGTTGCCCGCGAGCATACTTTACAATATAAACATTTCTTATTACTGCTTTTCGCGAATTAATGCTGCAATCCAGTACGTATATACTGTCCCCGAGAAACTATATTCCTAGTATTTTCCTCCAGAATTTTCGACCTCGTTTTCTCCGTGTGCGAAAATTCACCTGCACATGGAAAATCTCTGTGATAAGACTTTGAAACATCTTGAAAATTATGAGAGCAGAAGAAGCCTTCATATTTCATTGTTAACTATGATAAAATACGTTATTTTCTGAGAACCTTCAATAACTTCATGCTCGATCGGTTCACAAGAGTCGTTAATGAAACGAATACACTATCCCACCTATTTTGGTGAGAGAGTCGCCCACTCAGTGAGCCAGCTGTGCTAGGAATCCTAGTATATGATTGGCCTATGCAAATAATGGTTTCTCTGCTGTGCATGTATGTATCCGGGAGTAACGTACACCTCTGGGAAAATTTACTGAGAATATGAGACTCCAGGAAATCCTGATTGCAGGCAAGTTATCCCCAGTGTGGGACCGAAATATTCACATACATGCTCACACAGGATAAATGCGCTACGAGATTTTGGGTAGTCGAGCTCTTGTCGGGAACGTCGACCCCCTGAAGAGCGAAACCATCACGCAAATATACCAGAATGTCATGTCAGTCAGGCTTACTCGTTACAAAACTTGCTAAACACGAGAGGGAAAAGGAAGTAGGTAAAATATATTTTCAAACCGTTAATAAACTAGAGAATCCGGAAATTGGCCGGAAGTAATTATCGTAAGGACCGATCGCTTTTTACCCAAAAGCTTAGTCTCTTCATACTAATGAATGTTACAGCAGATGTAGATGTGACCGATAGTATTGCTATCTGAACGATCTGTATGTAAAAAATATTATTCACAACTGTCGTGGCGTACAGCTCCATAGCTGTACGAAGAAGTAGCGAGTAAAAGGTCCCGAGCCGCAGGTTTAACCTGTAATTCCATACGAATTACGCCTTTACAACGATCGAACCTTCCTACGGGTATTTCAGAACGAAAAGTAACTAACAAGTTGTTCATTCGGGTCACCGGGCCAGGGTCACAAGCCGGTGGACCTGTCACTCTATTGAGTGACTGAAAAAATTCGAACGTTACGTGTACAGCCTACGAAAATCCGTCGAATAAATGCGCGTGGATGTTACGCGAGTATATCTGGACTTACGAGCCAATGAATACCGGAAAAGAAGTTGAACGAGATTAACGAGATCTTCTAGTTCGTGTTACCGTTGCTGGGGTGTAACGGCGGGTCATGGATCTCTGTCGGGTCATCGAGAGTCGCGCGCGACCTCTCCATCAAGGGCGATCGTGTGTCCAATGAATATCCGTAAACTCGTTAGCCCCCGTGTATATAAAACTCGTCGTAACTCTCTCATGCGTTTTAAATCGTGTCGAACGAGATTTGAATAAATTGAAAAATACACGAGAATAGAGTGTCATGGATATCGCAAAAAAGAATGGACTCTGAACTTCTTGCTGTTGGCCATCGGTACGCAGTCCGGAAGTTTGACCCCGACTTGCTCGATGACCGGGTGTCACACGTAAACTTGCTTCAATGCTATTGCCGTTAGCACGCGTTTGCTACAGAAGCATGGCATACCTGTCGTAGAAAAATAGACCAGAAACCCATGGACGTACTTACACTCTTGATTTTCTCGTTGTGAATTTATGAGAGGAGATTCCATAACGTTGCTCCTCATGACCTGAACATTTTCCAATCTCCCAGCTATTTATACAATCTTATACACATACTTATGGGAGTCTATAGAGAGTCCGGTCTGAAGCTGCTTTACGAATTTCCGATATATAAAGTTTATACCTCGATGATGAAGACCGTAACAGATTGCGCGTCACGAGGGCCTCTCGAATGGTCAGGGATTGATTCTCGGGTCACGAACACGTCGACCAAGTCATGACTTGCCATGAGTCTTCGCTTCCTTCGCCCTCCTATCAAGCACAAAATTTTCTTCCTCAACTCATTTCATCTAATATTATACAGAACGAAGCGAAAGATGGGAAAAAACTAGTCGTTCATTTGACGTTAGCTTTTGTACTGTGTTGCAAGCTAAGGAGCATCGTCGAGGAGAGCAATCAAAATATGGTGGTAATTCAACTGCAGATAGCCCACGCACTAAATCCACGATTAATGTAAACTCGAATTTAGGGGATTTTGTCAGGTATTCTTGAAAGAAAAATGTAATTACTCGATTCTGTATAATAAAATTGAATGGCATGAAAACTCCGGCTCCAGTTCGCTAGATCCTGATGATAATGAACCTCGGCAATTTGTTACTCCAGGAGTTTATAAGCAGGCACTGCACAAGGATATATACAAGCTATGAAGAGCACCGAGAAACACGCTTTATCCATCAGGGTCGCGTTCACGTTCAGGTTTACCCGCGAAGGTCTTTTTTGATGGCCTCTGCAGCGCCCTCTCGAGCCGGCCAACGAATTGCATCGTATACATGTATATTTTCAGTATAAATCCCTTAGCTCGGTGTCTCCCTGTCTCACTCACTCTACCTCAGCTAGTTACAAGGTTCCGGTCAGACTGCACCGCGCCCTCGGGGTCATCTGGCACAACGACTTGGATTATAAGGTGAAGAGTGCAGCTAATAGCTGCGATGGGTGCACGACGACGATGACGAAAACGCCATGTAATAATAGTTCGGAGGATATCTTGACCCCGATGTCTGACAGACACGAGCGCGTTGTGCTAGCACGAGAGGAGTCTTTATATCTTCATTTTTTCTAACCCACAACCGATCGCTCTTTTTCCACTTGCTATTTTCAAGCAGGTTTGACAAGTTCCGAGCTCCAATGTTCCTGTTGCATTTTATGGTTCTTGCAAAGGCCCAAACAGTGGCTGTTAAAAAGCATATTTATGAGAACAAATATAAAACGCATTAACGGCTCGTTTGAAAAGCTACTGAACTGCTTCAATTCCCAGAGTTAAATTATTGATAGAACTTTCAAAACATTTCTTAATCATTTTTTTTTTTCTTTCAATACGAATTTCTCATGCTCCTTTCTTTACTACCATCCATGAGTACTTATTTAGGTTGGACTACATCGTAACGAGCATTTTCATGAATTTGACGACGTCTGAATCAAAGGAGAAGGGAGATGAAAAACTTATTTTGCCGCTCTTGAATTTTCACTAATTAATCGAAGTCCATAACGTTTCGAGAATTACCCGATGGAAAATACTTTGGAGTCTTTCTTGCTCCAAAGTTTGTATTCACTCTGAAGTTCTTGAAAACGCGACTAATTAATTTTTGCGTTGCCGTACTTCCCGGACTCTTATTCGTTGAATTTTAATATTTTCTCTGCCCTAATTAAATACGATAATTGAATAGGAAAGATGGCCTGATAGGTAAATCATTTCTTGACATTTACAAGTTGCTTAATTAGCATTTTCTTGATCATCTCGACTTTGAGGTACTTTTGGGATGGACTCTTTACTCAATTTCCGAGAAAATAAATAATTTATGAAATGTTTGTGTACTGATCGATCAAAAAGTTCATTGAAATTTAACTTCCCACAACGAACATCAAACAATTTAATCGTCAAAAAGTTTCGACGACTCCCAAACTTCACATACTTCGATGCAATCGTGCTTGCCTTCAGGAACAAACAAGTGACGATTTCGTGGATAAAATCATTGCCTCCATATCTGCTGCACAAGATCGGTGCTCTGTTCAGATTAGACACCTATATCCTCTCCATTGATTTGTACAAAAGGAGACAGGGATGAGTAACGAGAAGGAGGAAGGGAAAAGCAGCTGTGCACAAAGGGGTGGAGCAGTGGCTCGATATTTCTCTTTCTACCTTCGATTTTTTCCGGATGCTTTTCTCTCGCTCCTTCAGCTAACCCCGCCGGTACAAGGATGGGAAACTCAAACGAGCCTTTTGCCAAGAATCATCACTTCGTTACGGATTGCTCGGCGAATACTCCCCAATATTCTCTAGAATTTACTGCGGCTCTTAAATAGTTGAAATCACGATACCAGGCTGCAGAAAAATATTTTCCTTTTCTCGTTTACCATTACAGTTTCTGTTTTATTAAAATAGGTTTAGAAACTTGATTAATTCAACGTGGTAACTGTTCATTCTTAACCGACGTTTTTTTTTCTTTTTTTTCATTTTCATTGTGCTCTGAACAATTTTGGAGGAAATCAATGGTAGGGCTTCATGAGTTTAGTATTTGCAAATGCCTTCAGGTTTTTTTCGATTTGCACTAACGATCTGTAGTCCGGATCGGAACAGGAAATGAAACAATTTGATGAAGTTTTATTCAAAATTTGGGTTCATAAGAAAATCTAATAACTGTGCAGCCTACTGAAATTTATTTTTTTTTTTTCATTTTTGACTGAAAAGTATAGTAATTCGTTTTCACACTTGTTACAACAATGTAGAATCAAAATTTCTATTCTACAGTTTTGAACTAAAGATGAGAAAAAAATGAAAGTGACGTAGGAAACCATTAAATTTTTGTTGAGATTCACATTTTAAGAAAGTCACTTTGTTGACCAGCACTAACAGCTGTCAATCGTGAAAAAATGTCGATTCTTTTTTCGTCATCACATTATTCATACAAAAATTTACAAATTTATTTCCTTTATTTCATCTTTTTTCTTTTCAACGTCGCCTGCTCAATGGAAATTGCAAATTCCACGAGTTCTTCTCGACTGATCTCTCTGCCCCATGACATATAATCGGGGCTCGATGTTACTCTCAAAGCAGCTGTTCCTGTATATGGCTTCTGACCGAGTCGCCCCAAGATTGATTGCAAGATTAGTCTAAGTACCGCAGCACCAGCTCGAGCCCACCGCGAAGGGGGTTTCCCGTGCACTCTCTTGTACACTTTTGGTATTGGATAGCTCTACGGTTGATGCTGCTGCTGAATATGCTCCGATGCACGCTAACCCCATCCAAGAAGAGCTTAACATTTTCATTTATAGATTCAATACGATGCAACTAAGAAGAACGAGCCCCGGGATTTTTCTCTTGTCCCGCGCGTCATTTCATTCAAACTCATCTTTGTTTTGTACACTGTATCTATCTTGCATTAGATTTATGTATTTACAAAACACAATGAACTATTTGGGCTCCCGAATCACGACTTCCTTTATTTCCATTATTTTCTTCGCTCTTTTTACTGCGATCACGTACGGATTTAGGATCGACCTACAACAGAGATGAATTCGAGCTTTGTTGAGCAATAAACGCGATTCGCTATGTAATCAAATTCATTGAATTTTTGTCCAATCCTAATGCCAATGATGTATGTCGGCTCACCGTTGAGAATTGCATATTCTAAAACGGAGGTGTAGCTAAAAATATTTCTGAATAAAAATATTTCCCACAATGTCTGTGATTTTTTTAATTGATTTTTCGACTCGTATCTGGGTGCATTAAAATCATTTACAAATTGTGACAAAACTTGGAACTTGAATTACATCTCGTCTCTGGATTGTTATTGAACAGTAATCGTTTTAAATAACATGTTCAATGAAAGCTCTTTGGAAAATGTGTATTAGAAATAAAAATATGAGACAACAATCAAGAGATTCACGGACTTCATAAACGAATTATGTTGAAAAAAAGATGGTCGGAGCACTCCAAGCAGAGGGACACAAAAACGTCTGAAAGAATACGAAGAAGGAAAGCTTCGCGAGGCTCCATGAAACGTCGAATACCAAGGGATTTTCCGAAGGGATTATGTCAGGGTAGCATGTAGTCCACTAAGAAAATTATCTCCGACGGTTCAAAACTAACCTTATCGACACTGACAGATATAATAATAATGAGTCGAGGTCTTTTCGTGGGACGTACACGACATCGCCTGAAACAACAAATGTCCATCATGCTCTCGTCCAAAATGAATGAAGAATTCTTGTAAAAGCATCAGTATTCGATCTTTTAAGCAAG
The DNA here is from genome assembly GCF_019457755.1 of Venturia canescens. NCBI lineage: Eukaryota > Metazoa > Arthropoda > Insecta > Hymenoptera > Ichneumonidae > Venturia > Venturia canescens. The sequence continues at coordinate 19,309,710 of NC_057421.1, forward strand.
CATAACCAGAGCTCCGCGTGCTGGAAAATGCTAAAATAAATAACGTTCCTCAAACATCACAATCCTTAAAAAATTCAACAAGGCTTTTCAGCATTACTCACACTAACTGATATATTCGAATAAAAAATTTAAACATTGCACTAAATAGTGCACTCGTCCCTGCAGTGCCTTCGAAAAATGTTTCCTCGATCCAACAAGAAAAATAGCATATTCAAATTCGGAAAAAATTCCATCAAATGTACTTTTTGTGCGATTGTTCAATTGCTGGACAAGCTAAAGAAAAAAATGTCTCGAACTTTATTTTTTATCCATGCATTATTTGTTCCTTAGAATCGTATTCGAACGAATTAATCTTTTCGTATGAGGTAGAATGCTGGATATAAAAATGTTTTATTTTTTTTTTTTTTTCCGAGTGATGATTAAGGTTTTAGGTATCGGGCCTTTCTAACGAGAGAATTTTTATCATCTCCTAGTCATAAATATACCTATATACTAATCCATACGCCCCCACACATTTATTCAGTGTTGTAAAAATGCTGGGGTGGTTCTGGCACAAGATATGGCCTCCTGAAACGATACGACCACACAAACGCGAGTGTAAAAGCGATTTTGTCGAGATTCATCCCGTGTGTGGTGTCGGTCTGACAAATGGTCCGAAAACTTTTCTCTCTCGGTCCCGCAGCTTATCCTCCGTCGCCTCGTCTCTCTTTCCTCAAGCTCAAGGGACAAGAAGCGATACGTTTCTTCGAGGATTTTTGCGGCTATTGCTGGCGAGAGATGCGCCAACGGGGGCTTCTCACTCTTTTTCTCGTGATCGCGTGGTGCAGCGAGTAAAGGGCTTTCAAGAGAAATGAACCTGTTGCGGAAGTTTATGAGCGACATTAACATACTTTGTCGGGTTGGTTGAGCTTGCTGTAAAAGATAGAAAGAGAAATAGGCGATGCACCTTCCCTCAAAACGACGTCCAACTTCCCTGAGAAAAGGCGAAAGAAAAACGAACGTCAGACAAAGACGGAGAGCAGGGTTAAATCCTTTTATCTGTGCTCTCTTTTCTTCCTTCTCGTTACCTCGTGCAGGGTCGATAGCTTTCCCAACCTTTCAGTATCGTTAGATACAACGATAAAAAATATATATACACGTACGTACTGCACTTGTTGCGCCTGTTATGTGATACATCAGGATGAACTCAGGAACATGTGTCGTCACGTAATATGCCAGACACGGTACAGACAGACCAACTATATCCAGTTCGATTTAAAGACAATATAATAATGAAGAACTTTCAATCGAAGTGCAGTGAAGATCTTATACAATTTGTAATACACCGCATTCGTATCACAATTTAGCTAGATACAGAAATTTTCATATTTTTTTTTCTGTTTTATTTTGAAAAGTATTAACAAATACTTTTGGACGGATCAGCTTTGAAGAAGTTTTCACAGTTGTTAGAAAAAATCTAATAATCTTTATCTCCGGTACAAGCTGAGTCCGAAATCACTGGTAGCCATCCCCATCCATGCATCCTTTATTTTCGCCTGCATTCTGTTCGAATAAATTTGGAGATATTGACTACGGAGAGAGAAAAATCTCATTTCGAGGGGCATTATTTTCTCTTTTCTTCTTCTGTCACAGATGCGATATCCCGTGGTTACTAAATACGTCATTCTCTGCCATTTTTTTCAAGGTTCTTACGTGAAACCCACAGTCGCGCATCAGTGACAAATATGAAAATTTTTTCTCTCTGGATCGTAGCTCAGTAACAGGTTTTTCGATCTGTGCACAGCTGCGGGGCGGTCGCTTCACAAGTATTCCGATTATTTGCTAGTTCGAGGATGTGCGTATACGTGTGTTTTTATGTTTGAGTATCTTTATGTATGTATATACGTCAGAAGAATAGAACCGAAGGAGCGAGCCAAGCTGTGAAAATAATTACATCTCGAAAGACAGTGCAGAGAGAAGAGAAAAATAGTACACGCGGAGCTCAATGAAAGCATGAGATGATAGAGAGACCAGGATAAAGAGAAAAAGGATGAAAAAACGGTTCCCAGGATTCGAATAGCTTCCTATGTCTCCTATAAAGGGAAGAGATTGTTCTGGCTTGTCGAGGATGAGAGGAGAGAATAGACGCGAGTATGAGACGAGGGGCTCTCTTCTCTTGCCGAACTGAAGACGGCGCTCTTCGCTCTGCTGGAGCCGCACGCTGGATATGATCGCTGGGGCGAGAGCCCGGGGGATCCATCGCGATGCATCTGCCCTTCGCTGTAATGATATCTAGCCCCATGAGCGCGCGCGCGCAAGCAAAAAATTCTATTGAACTCGACACTCGGCCATCAATTTAGCTCGTAAATGACATTTTCGTTCTTGCGGAGAAAAAAATCGCCTCACACTTTTTTCTCTTCTGTTCCTCCCCCTTCTCTCTCTCTCTCTCTCACTTTTCAACGTGATAACTCACACGTGTTGCGAAATACGTGCTCCGGCGGACAGCCGAAAAATAATAATCCAAGAATCAATTTTTCAATCCAAATAACTAACGCATTTGCATTTCACTCTAATTCAGACAAGGAACATTGAAAAATCGAAAAAAATTATTGATTCGTTAAATTCGAAGCTTTTCTCTGACTCACTCTAAAACATCTTTGATTCCTCATTCATTGCAGAATATGAATGCACAGAATAAAAATTTACGATCTCGTAGTACCGAAGAGTGATGAATATACAGTGGAACTTGAACGTGAAGCGCTCGGTGCTTCCCACAATAGTTCCCCGATACCGGCAGGAAAATATGCACCACTGGGCTTGAAATAAACTCAAAGATTGTACAATGGATCAGCTGAGCTGCAGAAAAGAATGAAAAAAACGACCATTGCAATTCTATACCGAGAAAGTGTTCCGGTATTTTTCGTATTTTGTTGAAAGAATGACTGAACACAAAATCTCGTTGGCGGTTCAGTCAATTGATGTTCTTGTAAATTCTTCCCTCGCAATAATTACAGTTCGAATCCACATACTTTGAATTCACATTGAAGTTCTTCCGTACTTTCATGGAGCACAATGGAAGAGCTCGCTTAAAAGCAATGTTATTCCGAAAGCTTTTTCCGTTGTAATTTCATTAGCGTATATTAATTCACATCTTCGAATGTTCAAAGGCCTTCGAAGTCGGCTCGATGGAGCCTCAGTTATTTATACACCACTTTATGACAATGAACACAACAACCTCAAACTATTATGTGTTGACGCAAATTTTTGACAGAAATGATTGAACTCTCGAATTTTTGAATGACAAAAAACAATACAACGATCGATTTGAAAATGACTTCGAAAGTTACTAAATCCGTCTCGGTGTGGCAACGAGACATGAATAATTAACAGTATCGAGAAGAAGGAAAATAATCTTTCCACAATAAAAAACCATAACAAATTTGAATGTTTCGTGTTCACTCCCTGAGTTATAACATTTTTATGTGTAAAACGAGTGTCAAGAGCTATGAGTATCAGTGTGAATGTTAAAGGGAAATTTTTCATGTGCGATAACGACGAAAACTCATAATATCCTCTCCTGCGCTCTGTTCAACCGATTAATCTTCATCCGCAGGCACTTTTTGAAATTTTTTCTTTTACGCCCCCGTGTTCTCGCAGGGATGATTCTTTTCGGTTCTCGTCCGACGTTGACACGATGACGTTTGACGTCAGTTCGATGTGTTCACGGAGAAGCAAGCAAATGGCTCAAAAGAATACTCATTTTCGGAACGTTCGTATGTACACACACAAATGTTGTTCACGGAAAATCGGCATCGCCGGATGGAAAACGAGCGAAACTCGGACTTTTCGGAGCCTTGGTGAAAAGCAAACTGCTCGAGAGGAACGAAGACGTTTCCAGCGGAGGAGAGAGACGAAAGGAAAGCGTGGAGAGGGCGGCAGAGGAATTTCGTGGAAAAAGAATTTTCGGGTTTCGTGGCAAAGCTACGTGAAGGAGAGGAACGGGGACTCTCTAAAGTGGTTCTCATTCCAAGGTATTTTAGTTTACATTTCTGGATTCACTGGGAAATAATGATGAAGATTAAAACGAAGATAAATTGGAGTAAGCAGATATTTGTATAAAAAAATAATAACTTTTGTTGAAGCACTTTCTCGTCGAAGATCAACCAAAACGAGAAACATTACGAAGCGATAACGATTTAACTTTTTACACCCTTCAGTTTCTATCGAATCGTCATTGTTTTATGCGGAAACTGACATTAAATCGTGACGCTACTCGTTTCGTTGGAGTAACAGTTCCCAAGAATGTAAAATTCTCAAATATCCTCGTCACGGAATAAAGAAGCACCTCTGTAGGGGTGGTTATATACCAAAGAGATTCCTCATCGCTTGTGCGTTGTCGCGCGTTCACCCTGCAATTATGCGCGCATTGGATGAACAGAGACGGAGCGTCTAGTATTTAGTTTTTGTTTCTACGCTTTCTTCCCCGTCGGCATCGTTGTCGTTACTTACACACACAGAACGCAGGGACGAAAACATTCTCGTGCATTTTTAAAGCACAACAACATTGGCTCGAGTCCTCTAGATTTATTTTGAAAAGGTACTTGTGGAGGGCTGGCTACGAGGTAGTATCGTAGAATCGAAATGAAATATCGGATGATGGGTGTGCCTTAAGAGATCCTCATCACATTTATCTCTTGGAAAAGAAATCGAGTTTATCCATTTATACAGGATGTTTCAGAAACGATGGTCCAAGTTTCCAAAACTGAGAATCCTTTTTGTCGGGAAAGCGCAAAGCGAGCAAGCAGGTCGAGATGCATTTGGTGGAGGAATTTCATTTCAACCGTGAATATTTGAATCAAGGGACCGATTATTTCTGTCCACAGACAGAATTGTATTAATTCTGTGAAATATTGACGAGTTACATTTTATTCCGATGCTCATTCAAGGATTTGAAAAAATATTATTTAACGATGAAATTCAAATTCAAAATTTGTGACGTGCGCTCTCCTTCGCGTGAGATTGAAACACGCTATACATCGTTTGTACGTGTACGATCGTCTCACGTTTCAAGTGTCTTGAGCAAATTGAGCCTAGAGAAACCTCTGGTACATATCAACTGCGCGCTTCACCGAATCTCTGCGTGCCCAATATATTAACAGACATCTCGCGTGGAAACCGTTCGTCATTTGATATCCACGTGAAACAACGGTAAATGCCCGTGAAAGAGATTTTTCTTGACAAAGACGAAACTCGGGAATAATACCATCGAGCGCGATGTTGAATTAATTCATGCAAAACAATCGGAGTGGAATATTTTTTCCTCCGGACAAGGAGCACACCGAATCAATAGTTACACAATATTAAATCCTCCTTCATCTAGATTTAATAATAATACAAAACATGAGAAAAGGTCCACGCAACGGTGGATGAAACGTAGGCTCGGCGAGTCTCGAGCCGGCAAACGACAGAGAACTGTCAACATGCTTGTCCCGAGAATCTACCGATCTCTCGATGAACATTAAAAAACGGAGCTGCTTAAACCAAGAGAGAGACTGACGAGCCGGTCAAAGTTTGGTGTATTATTTACCACTTTGAGCCGGCCTCGATTTCATTTCGTTTCCTCAATAAAAATAATCCGTCCATAAAAAGAAGTGTCCGATGAGGGTTTCACGAAAAACTCATGAAAAATTAGGAAAAAAAAGTCCATCGGGTTTTTCAATAGCGCCAAACCAAGTGGAGAATAAGAATGGCCCATTGACTCGGAGATCGATCGATTTACCTCAGTGCAAAAAAATCTTCATTCGCACACGCACCGTATTTTTTTTTTCACGAAACGCCCGACCGCGATACTTTCGTGAATAAAAAGAAAAAATCATCGAGGCGAATGGTCATTCCATATGCTTCTCGGAGCTCCTCTACGCGTCTCTTCTCCCTCGTAATATCTTCAGCCATATACGCAGATGAATCGGTGAAGGGGACAAAACTACTATCGGATACCCTGTATTTTTGTCTCATTTTACTAAAAGCCGATCGTATTTCATATTCACCATTCCCATTCGTCGTAACAATGCACACCGTGCGCGCCTTTTTTTGCTAACTTTTTAGACTTGCACATACTGACTATAGTCGGTTCTTATTAATATATATGTGTATATTACTGTATATATTGATATTTAACTATGAGAGAATATTAACGTGCGTACGGGACGATCGTAACCTGACTTCTGATGCGCTCGAATCGACGTTTTTTTTCCACGCTTTTATGGGGATTCAGTTTCGAACGAGGGAATGTTTTTTCTTCTCCTGAATTGCGATAAATTTTTTCTTAGGAAACTTAAGAGCGTAACCAAAGCTATTTAATGTGTAAGGTGAGACGAGATACGCCTTTATTTCTGTCAGCCTTCGCGATGTGTAAATGTAGCGTATGCGCTTTATAAATGTAAATGGTATCGAATGCACACACGCAGAGACGTGATCGCATTTGTCCGCAATTCGACCATAAATGGAGCGAGGAAACGGTACATATCCATTTACTAGGAAAATTTTCTCTCTTCATTTTTTTCATCGCTTCATTCCCTGTCATATTTGCTACTGTCGAGAATTTTTTCTCCATATTTTTGCTCTTTAAAGAACGGCCGAGTATTAAGGTGGTGCGGTGCAAAGAAATATTACGCAGGGATCGTATGGCATGACCCACGACGAGGAGCGTGGAAATTTGGATTTATTTGGAGCATTCGTAACGGAATCGGTGCCGTATGGTGTACATATCAATATACCGATATACGTGCAAGGGCCAAATGGGGGAATATTACGAAATGAGCAAAGTAAAAATAGGGGATAAATCGCTCTGTGTATATCATCGGACGAAAGGTAAACACGAGAGCAATAAGTTCAGATCCCCGCTATTTGTACGGTATTAATGGGAAGAAATTTCTTCCCACCTGCTTTGAATGAAATATTATTTCATTCGTTCGATGAGGTCGATTTTCATGGTACTGTACTTGATATAACATTTTTTTCATATAACTAACGTGCCATAAAGTCGTCGAAGTATGTAAAATATTTTCATTAAAGTAGTTCGGTCGTTCGATAAAGTACGGTGAAGGTCCACTTTTTTGCGGTAAATGACGGTTTAAGGTCGCCTGATAACGTGAAGCACAGTTCCGAGGCCTCTTACGCGACAAAATTTTGAAGTATTTCATTTACAATTTTGAGTTTTTAACACGATACTCTCTATGGAAGAACTCGCAATAATATTAATTGTGAAAAAATTGTACGGTGTTCGAGCTTCGGAAAAGTTAATATCGTGAAGAAAATTTATCACAGATTCCGTTCCTTTAAAAAAAGCATTACCTTACGGAGCTTTTAAGAAAGAAAATATGAAAAAACTTTGGTTTTTGACGCGTTGAAAGCGGATGTCAGTCGTTACGTTGGACTGCTGGTAACAGCTGATTGACTTCGGACAAATTCGGGGATCGAAATTCATCAAATTTATTTTTAAGACTGACTCACTCGCTGCTTTCATTCGTCTAGTAGCTTCGCATTTTTAACGAATCGACCATTCCTTTTCTCGGTGGCATTACACCGATGTAGACTTTCTTTCGTGCAATAAAAATGTTTCCTCGATTATGTGTATTTAAAGTGTCACCGGTACCGACTCAATCATTAACTAGTCGAGTTGAAGTATAAATTTTATCTTTTATGATATTTTTAAAACATTTTATAACATTCTTGTGATAAAAATATTCTCAATGTAAGTGTTTATTAATTTTATCAATAATTTAGATTTGAATTTAATCAACGTAAAGTAGTTGCAAGCTTGACTAGTCGTAGAACAGCCCAACTACTTTAAACACTGTGCAAAACTTTTGTAGCCTCTTCGTATTTTCATTTCTACTTAAAACATCCCTGAAGAGCCTATTTTGAAAAACCGTTTGAGAAGTTTCAACAGAAAGGGTTGAAACAGTCGTTGGAATACTCGAATCTCACAGACACTATGCGAGATCAGCTGTTAGGGAAAAGTTCAATGGTTATATGAGGCATCTACCTGGACTGCTGCCCCATAGAAGACTAGAAATAATCAGGTCAGTGGCATAACGAACTGCAATTCACCGTCGCAATATAGGTAAACGGGAGCCAGATTGTCCAAAGGGATGTGTTAAGTGAACGTCAAAAGCTTACGAGTCCAACGCTGCTAAAATAAAAAATCTTTTACGCACGATAAACGCCGGAGGGCATGCTTTCCTGCCGATGTAGTCGGTCGCATCCCCGCTGTCCACTCGGAAGACATCAGTCGCCTTGGTCGGTCGGCATGCAGGAGGGGGTTAAGGTTCCGCGAATCATCAACGAGGATTCGAGGTATCATGAACGGAGAATATGACCATAAGCCTGCTGGTACATCGTACTCGAACGAGAGAGAGGACAGTGGCCAGGTCTGGAGTACCAACAAAGGATTGACGAACGAATTGCAAAGAGTGCGGCGCGTTACACGCGCTCTGTTACGACGTCTTCACGTAACGGTAACCTCTGAAGTGGAGAACGGAAAAAAAACGCGGCGGAAGAAGGAGAAGAGGTAGAAACGAACGGACGATTGTCCGTTGAAAGATCGAGCGAAAGCTGGCATCCAGGACTGTCCCGGTGAACGGACCATACGTTCCTTTCAAGATGCAGCATATCCACGCTCGCTTCGCGGCTAGCTCGTAGCCCATCACACAAAATGTTGTCTGTACATAGTTTGACTAGGCTGATACGGATTGGAATATTAATTTGGGACGTCCTCGGTAAGAAACCTCGTCCGGATGGTTACTCGTAAACCTCGAAGGGTCACAATGTACCTTTGCAATCCGGACTGACCCCGATCTTACCGTCAACCGTTTTTGTGACACTCAACGGACTTTGGAGACTTTTTCCGTTTTTTTCTTTTTTTTTTTTCTTCAACAAAACTTTATCAATACGACTTTTGAAGTGTTGATAGAAATAAGAAAACGATCGTAATTTCGCTGCGACAATAACTCGAGAAAGTATAAAACAGAAATGCTCGAACCGTCGCTAAATGTCCAACTTATTTATTCCTCTGCGATTGGTGAATCGTGAAACATCGAGATCGATCTTTATTGCCCAACTGCTGATTTCCGAGAAAAAATTCTCTCGCATAAAGTTCGAGGCGAAAGGAACACATTCGTTGGCATACTTTCGTCCTCACCCGCGCAAGCGTATATTCCATGTGACTATCGGCCCGATGCCAATGACGCTACCGTTTTTTCGACCAATTTTTAGATATGCTACATATTCTAATATCCGTGTCCTTGTTCCTCGGATAGCTTTTGGAAGATCGTCGCCGCGGTGAGGCGACAAAGACGGAGCCGACGCGACCGCTGCGGCGGCGCGGCGACGAGAAAGTAATATTCCCGCGATCGGTGGCTGTAGATCGCCGATCATTTTTGCTTAACCGCTGCTCCCCCGATATTCGAACCGTACGCCGCGCGCTCGTTTGTGGATTCAGCAATAATTCAATTAACCCGTAGGATTTAGTGCGTTGGACGTACTATTATTCAAGCGTGATGTATTCGCTCGTTTTTTCCTTTCTCTTCCTCCTACTCTTCGTCTTTATCCCGTTCCCCTTCATCCTCCCAATAAAGACGGAACGATGGAGGGAAGCAAGACGGAATTTTGAATAAATTAAATTCTCTCTCCCTGCTCCTATCCGCCTCTTGCACTTTGGGCACTAATTTTCAGAACAAGCACCGTCTAAACAGTCATTTTGTTAAATACAGTTATGCCTGCAAAAACGTTGTTACTTTATTTCACGCTAGAAATTCAAACAAAATAAATTAATCTTCCGTTTCCTAGTTATTGGAACCGACAAATGCAGGATCTTAGAATGGGTTTTTGTTAGAGAGTTTTCCTTGTTAGAGAGTTTGGTAAAACGAACAGAATTAGTGATACAATTTAGATCATGAACGAATAAATAATCAACATAGGATTGGTTGGATGAGTTTTGACTCATCAACCTCTTCAGCAATTCTTAACAGGCTTTGCGTAAAGCAATATAGATACTATTTGTTAGTATCGCCGTTTTAATACAATTTTCAGGTACTTCAAGTATAGTAGGCTTATAAGTGAAAGAAGTCTCAATGTAGACTTATGAGCGTAACTTAACCAAACTACTTGAGTATTGAAAGAATTAGTCCAGTAACGAGACGACCCCCGCATAGGTTGTGGACGAAAGAGACTCACTCGACTCAGAAAGTGCAGAAATGTATGACGAATTAGATAATTGTCATATTCTTGATTAGATTTTTCTGAGATTGATAGCCTTTGTAATGAATTATAAATCCAAGAAATCAGGAACAAGAATGTCGTTTCATTTCATTTCATCACCTTCAATACAGAAAGCTCTTCTTCCAAGTTTTAACAAAACACACGCAAAATCAACAAGAATAGAAAACTTATACTAAAACAAAACTCATTTCTATTTTCTTTTATTTTTCCCATATTACCAATCTAAAAATTTGGTAACCACGTTCACTTTCTTTATGATGATGGATCAGTCGGTAATCACACCTCGAATTTTTGAAATTGAATCTTTTTGACATCGTTCGTCCGATTAAAATAATAAAAATGTCATCGTACGCAGCACGATCGCAAAAATCCGATGACACTTTTATTTTTTCGATCAGACGAACGATGTGGAAAAATTTCCTTTTCAAAATTTGCAGCTATCTCTCTCGCACTCACGGTCGTGATTACCGACTGATCCATCATCTTAAGGTAAGAGTCGCGCGACTCTATGGTCAAATGACTTTATTAATCGTTGAAATAGAATAGGTTATAAGAAAGGTTTTCTGTATTGAATAAATCTTAGGGCAATTTAAGCTGTATTCGTATAAATTCATACAAGATCATATTTAATAATTTATGATTAGAAATATCTTATGATTGCTTATTTGACTCGGTTTTTCAATATATACATATATATATCGGTTCTTTTCTCACCTGACTGTCGAAAGATATCCTAGCCTCCAAACTTGCCGGCTATCACGAAAAGTATACATGTACATGTATACATTCTTAACGTTGCCAAGTATATCGAGCCACTTCATGACAGTCGATCTCCTGCCATTTTCTGAATTTTCATCGAGATTATTTTAAAAATTCTTTTCAAATGAGTCGATGGCCCTATATGTTTATGGTCACATTGGAATCTTTATAATATAATCTATGAGGAGCAATTTTAACATAAGCTATATCTAATCGATAAGGAAATGAATTCTGCAATCATAGTATTAGTGGGATGGGTTTCTCACAAGATGCCGTGTTATATTTATATTTTTGATCGTAAATTTCTTGATATAATTTTCGGTAACCTATTAAATCCTTTAGCCATATGAAAGTTTATCACGTAAAAATGTTATAATTTAAATATCACGAGTTCGTCTAATATCGATTGTCGCGCGGCTCCTACCTTAAACAGTTTTAAAAAAATGTCAATGTCAAAAATAATGAATCAATCAAAACTTGTACTGAATGGTCAAGATTTACAAAGAGTGTAACCATAGTCGAACAGGAGCGTTGCAATAACGTATAAATCTGATGTATGAAATACGCGATATGACCGCGGTCCGCGATGTCATGCCCTCCCGAACAATTAGAAGGGTGAAGAAAAAAGCGATTTAGAAAGTGGCGTCACAGTCGGACGGAGGTCCCGGAGCGTCCCGTAGGGGTTTCGCGTTTCAATTTACAGAACGAACCGTTATATTGCAATGTCTTGGTGAATTATGGTGGCCTCTCAGACTGTCCTTTCTCAAACGAGAAGCAGCCAAGTGAAAAAATTTGAAAACTATGGGAAAGTCTGCATAGGTATGTGCAAGAAAAATGCTTCGCGGTTGAGAGAGTGAATTATTTATATGAGTGACGGCGAATAGTACATGAAGGATGAACGCATGAAAGCACTTGATGTCAATAAATACGAACAAAATTTTGGCATTCGATCGAGAAATTGATGTGAATTAAATGGGAAATCGACTTTTCGGTGGGCCACTGTAAGGCCACTGCTTGAAAAAAAATGAAACCAAAAAAAAAAAACAGATAAAAATTTGCTGAAAGCCAAACTGTAGAACGAAACAAGTCTATCGTCTCTAATCGTTTACGCGGTCCGATGGATCTCAAAGAAGTTTGTCAGAACACGAGGGGAATTTGTGCGAAGACGATCCGAAGACTGTTTCTGAGGCTTGGTAGAGCGTAGAAGCCCTGCCCGGAGTATCGTGAGGTGGACCGGAAGTGGATACAAGTATACAGTCACACATTGTAGTCGCTGTTTGGGGAAGAAGCCGGAACCGGTGAGGCCCGTGCCCGATGCTCTAAATTCAGTGGTCAGCTATGGTGCCAGAACGAAACTGGTTGGGAAAAAGGATCGTGGCACGGTCATCAAAGGTTATGTACATCGAGCGAGAGACTGCACTGTTGAATGACCCGGTCATCCCAGGGGTCAGTGATGTCCGACCGATGACCTTCGAGAGAGGCCCGCCCCACGAATACAATTATAAATGCATTAAACTTACCCTTGTACAAGATAATATTTAAATCAAGCCGATATTTAAATTGTTCTGGCGAGTGGCCGTACGGGCCTGGAAAAACGGCGCCTGACCACTTTGCCCAAGGAGCGTGAGATGAGCGTAAAGCGAGGCAGAGCAAGAAAGAAGCAACGTGAAAATGACAGGGTGCATTTTTATGATTGTCCCTCGTGCACGGGGATTCGGAAAGGGAGAAATAATTCTTACGTGGGTATGACTCCTTACCTGTGCCCCATATATTACGCATACGCGCGAACTTTATTGCGTGTATTTTCGCTTATAAATTCTCGATGGGACAACCCTTTTGAGCAGCATAAAAAGAATCTTCGTGTGCAAAGGTAATGGCTTTGAAGGTAGAGAAAAACTCGCATGCTCGTGCGTCGGTCACTTCTGCTTGCTACGCGATCATCATTCCCCCCCCCCCCCCCCTCTCTCTCTCTCTTTTCGAAAAGGTCAGAGAAGTAGAGAAATATACGTCCAACACATGGCTAGATGTGTAACATGCTCTCGCGAGGCTAAGAAAAATATATAATGAATGAAGAGGGTCATCATGAGATGGAGGTTACCTATGAAATCGGACAATAAGAAATTAGATACATATACTGCTGAGTGGAAGAACTTTAGTACGTGTAAACCACGATTATGTGCGTGTACACTCATATCTTTTCTCACCGTCACCCTCCCTTCCTCCCTCGTCCAAATCTCCTTCTCTCACTCATTTTCTCAGCTTTTTATCTTTCTCTTTCACGCGTATTCGCTAGCGTTGCAACGACTTTGCGATGTTTCAGGAAGGGAGGACAGTCCAACGGAAAGTTCTCGAATTTAGAGCTCGTAACGTTTTTTTTCATTCAACTCGTACCTTATGTATTGTGTGTACTGGGCAGCTATGCTTCATACCGGACTTGTATAAGATTTCATACAGCTGTGTATAATTCAGGAACAGGAAAAATGTGCACGAAAACATGCCTGAATATAAAAAATAACGTAAAGAGCTTTTTCTTATGAACCAAACGATCCGTTCGGCAGAGGTTGATTATTTAGTCGTAAATGCTCTTTGGAGTGCTGCATTTTTGTGTGGATATTAACATTTTGGTCGAAAAGTCCCGAAAAATTGAAATCCGTGTGCTTCCTTTTTCCATGTCGACGGTTACAATGGAACGGAAGCTTTTCCACCTTCAGGGGGCACAATCGTCGGGTCATTGATCCCGAAATCCCATAAAATCGTACGGTAACATCTTTGTTTTAACGGTAACACCGTGTCAAAAATCAGACGGTCGAGAAGCCAGGGGTGTGTGGAAGGATGAACCGAGAAAACACTCGAACGATCGAAGTCTCGTGATGATGTTGGGTTATAGAGAAAATGGCAGCGGTTCGGCGCCTCATGACAAAGGGTTCGGGGCACCATAAGCAATACGGGGCTACGAACGATCTTCCGTCTCGAAGGGATAACCGGGCGTCCGAACGGACGCGCGCGAGGAGCCTCTCTTCCGGGTTTTGCAAAAAAAAAAACGAACGCGAAAAATAGCTTCGGGATAGCTATAATTCTACGAAGAATTCGCCAACGGTGTCCGCCCCTTTTCAAATTCAAATCGAAAGCCAGTCCGCGAACTCTTCTTCGGCTCTCTCGAACGTTCTCTTGCTCATTCTCTTGGCTGACCAAAGTTTCAGCCAATAGCTATTCCACTCGTTCTCTCACCCTCTCTCGCTCCGACTCTCACTCTATTTCTGCCTAGCGCTCTCCCTTTTCCTATCTCTCAGGACGTCCCATCTCGCTCCTTCCCCCTTTTTCGTTACACGATAATTTAGTTCAGTTGCCCGGAAGGCGCGCTCCAAGGGCTACTACGATTTTTTTATCTTCCTCTCACGCTGCCCAACTATAAATATATCCTTGCTGTATCGCCTCCTCTCTTCTCGTGTTAGCCGGTGTATATATGCTGGCGGAATCGAGTCTCTCTTTCTCGCCGGGCGAACGAGGCATCCGCGTGGACGAGAGAGAATCAAAGCCGGTAAGGACGAGGATGGAGCCTCGGTTGACCGAGTTTGAGAAGGGTCCCGTCCTCTTCCTCTCTTTCTCTCTCGATTCGCGTTACACAAGCAACGGACCGCTTTACTCGCGCGCACAAGAGCACCCGCTCTCTCAGTCCTCAGAGCCGAGCTACTAGAGATACCGAAAGGGCGAACCCTCCGATACACGCAATTAGCTATCAAAATCGTGTACTGGTGCAGCTATACGCTGATTACCGAACTAGCAACCATTTGCGCTATTGAGGTAATTATGGTATCTTCTTTTCCACCTTCCGAACGCGCACCAGGCCTCGATTAAGGCCTTATACAAGTCTCGTGAAATTTTCACTCTCCACATTTCTTTAAATAATTAGGGACATGAAGATTCAACAGTAGTAACGTCCATGAGTATTCTCGTATCAATGTTAATAAAGCAACTCTTAGAAATGATCATCGAAATTTGATCAGTAACAGAATTCAAGCGAAATTCATTATCTATGCTTCGAATATCTCGAGTGTGTGGTCAAAGGAGTTATTGTGCAATGCCAAAAGTAGCAACAGCACATCCTCCAAATCAGTGTACGCTCGTATTCCAAATCATAGCTTTGACGATTATGGGTATTATGAGCAGTAATCGTTTGGAGGGATTATTCGCTAACGCCTTCATATGCTTGATTCAACATTCGACCTAGATCCTTTGTGGGATATATCCTCGTTTGCCAAAGATTTTTTAAACATCTGCAGTCGTATTTACCCTCCCACAATATCCAAACAAAAAATGGCTTGATCCATGTTTTTAGAAACTGCATAAGAACGACATGGGCATGGTTTCCTATATTTTTATATCAAATCTCAAATGATACTTCATTCAGGATTGCCGAATTCATCATTTCTTTTTTTTCAATATCATGTACTTATCCCTTTATAAGGATAACCTAATTCATTACCCTTAGCTCCTGAAATAAAATCATGCCACACAATTCTATCGGTTTTTCCTTTTTATAAACACTTAGCGAGAAAAACAAATTCACAGAGATTATTTCACTAAAGAATTTCACTAAAAAAAGTTACAAAAATTTCACTATAAAAACAATGAATTAAACACTTAAAAACACACACAAGTTGCTGAAAACCAAGGTGGAAATTGCGAGTTTTAGAAAATCGGAGGGTCCCACTAGAAATATTTGCCTCAAGGCCATCTGGTAGTAGCAATTTCAAGTGTTTTATTCGGAAGCAAAAATACATACTTACCTTCAGCTCGTTTTTCTGCACTCTGTCTTACCAAGGGACTGGAGTAACCGTCAGACGATAAATATTCGTGCACAGATTCACTTGGGGCTCGAACTCTGTTTCCGGTTTAAAAATTAGATATCCGGAGCTTACGAGGAATGTTCGAACGTGACACGTGCATTCACGAGCAGTGAATTCAAGATTGCCAATCCTTATCGTAACTCCAACAGGTATCGCACAGTATTAGAGTACGAGCAGACAAAACTGGAAAATTATGTTTTACATGGTAAGATCGACGGGCAGCAGTAGAAGCCGGGCTTTCCTAGGCTGCTCTCCGAAGAACTGTGACATCGAGGATTTTGTTGTCTCTTCCTGCTGTAACTGCTGCCGCAAAATGAGTGAGGAAATGGGAGCACTTGCCACTATCTACGACAAAATGATGATATTTCCGGAAAAGAAGGAATCGTTCGACTCGATTGAAATGAAATGAACAATGCATTTTTTTTCTTTTAACTGAGAACGCGAAAGGATCTCAATTTGATGTTGTTCTTTTTGTCACGCAACATTTTCAAGCGCATTTTTGTATCAGATTATTAGCATGGATTAAGAATAATTGTTCTACGATGCAAGGTGACGATTTTCAGAATCACTTGATTCATCAAATGATCAAGTGCAATAGTGCTCCAATTATTCATAAAATGTCTCGTTTCATCGTCACCTTTTTCAAGTTATTAGTAATACTGTGTCAACACGCTTTTTATTTCAGAAGGTTCCTCTTGCAAATGAGCCAACACAGTCTAAAAAAGATTTTACTTAAAGACACAACCCAAAATCATTGTCAACGAGGTAGAAATATGCAATTATTGTGCAATATTTAAATCGACAAAAGTTATAAAAAGCAGTTTGAAAAATAAATCGTTATTAAAAATTATAATCTTCGGTGACGACATTGAGAATAAATAATATTGGGGCAAACCCATAATTTGTAATTTTTCAACGCTCGATAAGTCATTTCCACAAGAAAATATGTGTAGGAAAAATTATATTTTTTTATGATAATCGATCTCTTTTATCATTAAAAATTTCCCAATAGTTCATTAATGGGAACATTTTTTATTTTCCATCTCTGGTAAAATGAAGATTTCAGGGAAAACATTGAATCGAATATGTCCGTATGTTGTTTCACGTTCACGTTTATTTTAATCACTTACTTTAATTTACAAAAAAACTATTATTCGAGCGTGGTTTGCTGTTGTTTTTTCTTGTTTTTTTTTTTCACATTGAATTGTTTTTTATTCATCGTTTGTTCCGTTCTCTCGAGACACATTTTGACTACGTATTATTTGTTTATAATTACATGAAGGTTTCCTACGGTTATAATAGTACGATACCTTGAAAATTGAACGGAACGAGTGAATACCAAAGCCATTGCCGGCTCACACGTGTATTTTTCCTCGACTCGTTTATAATCATCATTCAATATATACGTGAAGATGGACGCTCAGTGTTTCTGGGGTATTTATTCACTTTTATTATTATTTTTCTTTTCACCATTGAAGAATAACGGAAAACATAGAGAAATACTTGGACAGAAATACTTCGGTATCCTTGACGTAAAATAAATATACCGTCAATAAATTTTCAAATCATTTCACGTAAATATTTATAATAATTTTTCTTCGACATTTCTCGAGTTGAGATATATCCAATGTATCGAAAATGTGTTCTTGGCATATCGAGCATTTACTTTCATCCGACAAGGAACTTTTCTTCACTGATTTTTTTGACTTCGTTTTTTATTCTTAATTTCCATGAATTATTCCCGTCGTTGGCCATTTCCATTCACTGAACGCCAAAGATTTCGGTATCTCGCTATTCCAGCGACAAATTCCTCGCAGCTTCTTAAAACTATATATCTATGTATATATTTATATTGTAATTGAACATCGCTCGCCAGCGAGCATTGTATTTCCCAAATTACTTAATATCAGGTAAAAGTCAATCTTTGTTTTTTCCTCTTTCTTTTATTCTGCTTCATATGTATAATTTAGATTTATTTCTGGTTTTATTTTCCTTCATTTTGCTCATTGTGTTCCCTCGGAAACGAGGCGGTATCACGATAGTTGAATAAATACACACAAATTTTGGGGTCATCTTAAATTATGTACATTCACACAGAATTGTTCTATGGCTAAAAATATGGAAATTTCCACAGTGATATTCGTCTCGGTGACATTTCGCTCTCCCTCTAGCGTCGTCAAAGTCTCCGATGAATTTTGATCGAATGATAAGCATACAATGTCAGTTGCATTAATTTTTCCTAATTGCTCAATTTGCAAAACGAATAAGACTGCGGAGGGTGTGATTGTTGGCCTTATCACGACTAAAACGTAATGCGCGAGTTTGGAAGAGAGGCTAGGGGTTCTACAGAGGAACGGCGAAAAAAGTTCAATATTATATTATACAGCAAGAATCCATTGACGTTATTTGCGTTTTACTTTTCATCTTCACACTTAATCCTATCCTTGATTTTTTTTGTCTACCCAGAAATTACATTTATTTTCTTCGTAGGTTCTCAGTATTGTTCAATCATACAATAATCACGAAGTCTTCCAAGTACTTCACGAATTATATTTAGTAAAGCAGTTGTCTCGTTAATTGACCATTGTGGAACAATAATATTACTGATCGAACGATTCAAATGAGAATTGACGTTTATAGTAACGGCTTGGGATTGGAGAAGGTCGTTAAATTTCTTCGTCATTGATCATGCGGCTCTGAGACCGATTAGGCCATTTTATTGCTGTTAAACATTTTGCCAAAACTCAACGATACTTTGAATATCTTGATAATATTGTTTCTCAGCCAAATTTTCTTCAAGATTGTGTCGTAGGAATATCGGAATATTGTCAAATTGAAGACGCAGATGACACTGGGGTTGTTGCAACAGTATTTTTTCTACTCACCAATTTTCATTCGATTATTTCATGAAAAGGAAGCAATGATTCGAAGAGAAGTTCGAATGATTTAGTTCTGAGCACGGAACCATCAATTATTATATTTCGTAGGAAATGAACGTTTTTACAATAATAGTCCCGTGACGTATCGAATCACACGCATACGCTCACACACGCACATCGTACCAAGGAGAATCCAACGATAAACCGATCGAGATCGAGTGCGATTCCAAATACGCTTTTCCAATATTATTTCTAGCCTGACGAATATTTACATAAATGATATTCGAAAGAAAAAATTCATAGCCAAGTTTCACAAGAAGAAACAAAATACAGCAATTTGCTCTCGCTGAATTAGTTTTTCATTATACTTCTAACCAATGAGACCTAACACCCGAAATAATCAAGATGTAACCACAAGCTGAACACAAATAATCTATTGAATTTCAAACTACCGAATATTCAGTGTTGCAATCTCCCTTAAAGTTTCTACGAGGCAAATGACTTGTCCAAATTTCCAATTTTCTCTTTAAATTCAATGATATCATTTTGTTTTCATTGTGAAAAAGAAGAAAAATAAAAAATCGATTTAATACACGGGATAGACGAAATAAATAATGACGAAGATATCAGGCACAGGTAGTGTTTAATAATTGTAGAGATCTCGGTAAATGGTTTATTCGAGAGAACGACACGTGGAATTTTATTCGTCAGCATGTACGTATGTGCAAATATGTACGTATATGTATTATGAAAATCCATATAGGCGTATCAAATGCACGTACATAAATCGCAAATAATCGATTTTGGTATGATACGTAGGTAGTAAAGTGTGTATATTGTTGTGTTTTTTTTTTCTTTCTTTTTTTCGTATATTTTTCATTCGTCGACAGTTTATGTACGTTTTAAAATTATTTATACACTTCGAAGACATGCGCTAATTGGTCACGAGATTGAAAATAATCTCTAACGAAGAAATATAATACATGTATCACGCGGAAGTATTAGAGTCCAATAGAAAAGGGGGCAACTGTGCTTTGTGATGTCGGATTATCGATTGAAAAAAATTGAATTTTGTGTGCTTTTTAATATCGTGTAAAAACGTTCGAGGAGAATGATCGAGAAGAGAAAATCTCATTGAACATAAATGATCGACGATAAATAACGAATCGAGACTATCCATTGAAAAGGAAATAAGAAATAAATGAAAATGCCCAATACGCATTGGGATAAAAGTAAATAACGTAAGACTAGAGTTCAACAATACATGCGGTTTTTCATCGCCGTATATAGAGACACACTGATGAAGTATAAAAATATAAACATCTAAAAATCCAAAGCGTGATATCGTAGGTGAACTAATCGTGAGAGTCGTTTTATTTATTTTCGATTATTCAATGTATCACTGATATCAATTATTGAACAAGTAGGCTACGATTCGCGTATATTCATATATAAATACTCACAAAAGTGTGAGTCGTATACCGACGGGGGGGGGGGGGGGGGGGGGGGGGCATGATGTCGCGAGAACGAGCGTATTATCGATTTGTTCAGTACAACGAGATACGTCTCTTCCGAATTAAGATGAATTCATTTATATTTTTAAATCGTGAAAAACATTCACGCGAGTTTCGAACAACCGTACAATTGCAGATGGAAAGATAAAAATTTTTGGCAAGTGCGACAATACACACTGAAAAGATCGTCCACAGTCTTAGGATATTCAAATAAAACGGTATCCGAAGCACCCCAATATGTACGAATCTACATAAATATACGCAAATAACCAGTTGATTTTTTTTATGATTACAGCTCTCTTTTATCGATAGCCAGATAAGACGTCATAATGTGTATCGCATTATTCATATATTCTAGCAATTGTTTCCCTTTTAGCAACATTCCAACAATTATTCTTTGTTTCATTTGATTTTGTTGTTTTTTTTTCCTTCTTTTTTCGAATTCATCATATGGCCGATATGTTATATATAATACATATACACAGATGTATATATGTTCGTACATATATATACATGCACACTTATACGGATGTGTACTTATCTATTAAATTGTCTGCAGTTTCCTAACATCTATATTTACCGATGAAGACAGACATTTAGTTCTTATATCTTTTTTTTATATTTTTTTATTTTTCTTTTTGCCTTACTAGTTTTATACCCCAAATGTTAACATACGTTGGTGGCGATTTGAATTTCCATTTCGATACTTTTCGTATGTATATACACGTATAATTATATAAATATATTCATACATACGCTATCATTGTCGTATGTATATACACATTTTTTCATATACGCGTATAACGAACAACATTGATGAATTAGTCACTATGACTACTCGTTAATAGGACAATAAATAAAATAATTCTACGTAGCTAAACACTTACGGACTGTCGTTCGGACAGAGTCACCTGAATTCATTGAAACTAAATGTATCATCTCCGATTAAATTTCTACATGATCGATGATTTTTTTTATACTTTTTCCTCCAGTTTAAGACATACTCCTCTACCGCTATGCATCGTCGCAAGACAATCCTGAGGAGAAAGTCAGGAAAAAAACGAGAACACTCGACAATGATTTTTTATGCGCAAACAATCGCATAATTAACGATTTTCTTAATCATTCGACAACACACTGTGGTCTCCGATAGACCTTGCACGAAGAAAGATGAGAGGAGAGAGAATAAAGTTCTGTATTATCGTTATAACGAACGATATTTCACATCAAATCTAGTCGCACAATTCTTCACGATCCTCTTGTTCTTGCAATCGACTGACCGGGACCATCTTATTTTCTTCATCGTTCAAAAGAATTGGAACGTAATGAAACAAATATAAAAGCAGATAAAATCACTTATTCTTTGGAAATGAGCGCCGTTAAAAAATATTTCTACCTTGTTGACGATTTACAGGCGAATAATTCGAAGTTTTTTGGTTTTCTAAATGTCAGTATCAATCATTCGAGAACAGATATTCGTGTTCCGAATTGCGTAATTTTTTCACACATTTTCAAAGTCAAGGTTCGATGGATTTTCAAATCAAATGAAATTTTCATACTTCACGAACTACTCGGAAAAGGACATGTTTTGACTGTGACTTTTTTGCTGTCAAGTATATAATTATCGATGAAAAGTAAACAAACAATATTTTATTGTTAGTTTTCACGTGGTAATATTAATTATGAAAATTGTCATAACGAACAAATTTCTGTTGTTATAAAATGAATTATATCTCGAACGACCATTTCAAACGCCAACAAAATAGAAAGTTTGTGTCTGTGTGTTTTAAGGTTCCTTTGTGAGGCCAGCGCAGCAAGAGGATCTTTGGGCCCACCAGTTGCTGAGATCGGCGAATCTACCGGATTTTGTCTTAACGGAGACCACAACGTATCACTTAATTTCCTCGTGACCGGGAGATTGAAGACCATGAGGTAGAGCACTTTGCAAGTCACTGGACTGTCGTTTAGGACGAAAACTGGCTGCCAAGGAAGATATCCAGCCAGTTTGTTGTTGCGAAGTCTGATCATTGAGTGAACTGCTGTTGCTAGCGCTCTTTGTGCCGTCGATACTCATGCCGGATTTGAAGCGTGAAAAAATGCCCGGTGACGATTTTTTCGCACTGTAGGGAGAAGACAATCCGGCAAATGATTTTTTCACGTTTTTGGAGGTATCTTTGTATAACATGGAGTCGAGACTACCCGTGTGTTGTTGATGTTCGTCGCCTTTTTTCTCTTCGAGGCCACAGCCCACAATAATATTTTCATTTTGCTTAGTAATTTTAGATATGTCTTCCATGCTGGCGGAACTTCGTCTGATCTCAATTTTTCCGATATCATCGTCATCGCTGTTAGCATCAACGACGTTCGAACTGCCTGGATTAACAATTATCTCGGGTTTTTCCGTGCTCGTTTTTCTCACGTCGATCTCTTTGAATTCATTTATATTAACCGACTTTTCATTTTTTCTCGTATGTTTGAGACTTTGAGTTTTGTTAACGACGATTTTACCTTCGGGATTAGAGAGATTGCGCTTGTGTTTGGTACCGCTTGTATCAATGTCATCCCCAACAGCCGGCAATGTTTCCAGAGATATCGAAGGCCTTTTTTCTTTGACGAATACAATACGCCAGCTCTTGTTCTTACTGTCCTGGGATTTTTTCACTTTCGGTAGAGTCGTAGCGCGCTTCTCCATGCCATCGATCTCGACCACCGTTGTAGTAGTCGTCGTAGTCGTCCTTGTTGTTCTCGTCGTTACCGACGTATCCTTGATCTCGTTCTTACTCATCTTGGCAAGATGACAACGTTTACAAAGTAAGAGAGAATTGTTTTGCCGCGATGGTTTTATCGCCGATGTGCCACTGGTGTTGCTACTACCCGTTACCGATTCGCTCTTCGTCAAGGTTCTCGAACTTGTATGAAGCTTCGATGATTTTGTACATGGCACAGTGTCCCGGGAGTCAAAACTGATGCTCAAACGATCCGTGAAATTTCGCAATCTCGACAACAGCGATTTGTGGTTGTTCGACGTTGCGGTCTTGTCTTCGCAGCAACAGTGCAGAATCATCGACTCCTTGCGCACAGCGGAACTTTTCCGTCCTGTACGAAAATCATCATTTTTCTCCTCTCTGTCGTTATTTCCGTCCTCCTTCTCGTTATCATCTTTACCGATTAACGACTTGACCGACACAACTAATTTCCCATTACCTTCCGGTCTTTCATCCCTTGTCCTCGTTTTCACGCTGCTCATCTCATCCCTCTCCAATTCTTCAATTATTCTACCGTCATCGATGGATCTAGCGCTCACCGGTGAGCTCATATCACTATTAAAATTTTCACCCCTACTGCGTCGTCTCTCACGATCGTGATCTCTAATTGCTTTCGCTAGATCGGGATTGTGATAATCCAACGATGATTTTTCTCTGCTTCCCTTACGGCTTCCTGGATAACTTTTTCTCCCAGCGCAGCTTCCCGTCGTACCCGTACCTTCCGTCGATATCTTGAACTTTAATGTTTTCTCACTTATCTCAACCTCCGTCGCGGTTTCCGGATCCGAGCTCTCCGGATTTTCCACTTCCGCGATCGTCGGATTTTCCGGATCCTCGTCTGTCGAACGTGAACGTGAACGTATCGTGCCTGCCGAACGCTTCGATCTCATACTGTGCGAAGACGTTGATTTCGTTACTGACGCCGCTGTACCGGTTGATATCGACGAAGCTGACTCACCGAGATCAACGACACTCTTCCGATGATGTCGCTCGTCCTTGGCCGCCTCGTTCAATCGCCTGTAGTATTCGAGAGCGAAACGCACTGGCTCAACTATGAAATCCTAAAATCAAATCGTTTTCATCTTATTACTTTTGCCACGTGGAACATCATTGGAGAAAAATGTTAAAATGCACTTTTTTCGGGAATAGAAACCCCACACCGGGTCTGGGAAGAAGCGTACAATTTTTTTCTAGTTTTACATTGCTTTTTCTGTTCCCATCTTATAAACCACCGAAAATTATAACCTGAAATAAAATTTCCAAACAGGCAAATTTTTACTCCGAGCAAAAGAGAGTAGGTGAAAAGGACAAATCGAGATTCGATCAAATTGGCTATTGATGTATTATGATCTTCGATAAGGCATAATCAGTCTTTCTCTTTGAGCGTTGGCGAAGACGTAACGAACCTGCAGTTCCGGCAAAAGTTCCCCCAAAGACTCGAAAAGAGGCAATAAGACGAGACCAATAAAGCTGCATTGAGAAGACGGCTTAGTGACTTTGTCACGATCCATGAATGGGGTTACCGGAAGACCTTCGAGCTTTTCCGCATCACTCTGCTTGAAGAATTCCTGAAGGAGGCTGTCCAACCACGGTTCCGCAACGTCCATGGGTCTCGCTTCGTTACTTATATCAGCTACTTTTATTAGGACCATTGAGAGCTGTAACATAAGCAATTATGTCCATTTTCAATCCATTATTTTTATCCCGAATTCCGATGAAATCATTTTTTTTCCATTTCCTCTCGCTTGCATTCGTAACTCACCAAATTGATGTGACTTTTATTTTGATAATCAAAGTCCGGAACTGTGTCAGTGAACTGGCTGAGAATCTCGTTGTGCCTTGCCATGTCGGTGGCGAGTATGCATCGGATTATCCCTTCCCGGACGGTTCTGAAGGTCGCAGCATCTAGAGATGCAAGAATATTGCACTCGGGGGCTTCCAGAACTCGAAATGCAATCGAACAGTGATGATTTTCCAAAGGTGATATGTCGTTGTAACGTAAAGCTAACTCCGTCCGCGCATTTATCTGATATATGTTGTTGTAACCAGGATGGTCGAGATCGTGACAAATGCAAGAGACTATCAGTACGAGCACTTCGAGATGTCCAATTTTCGAGGGTAGATCCACTGCCCAGGCTATCGCGTACATCTTCAAAGAAAATTCAACAATTAAGTAGAATCATTTCAATTAGATACCAACCAAACATTTTTTCCATTAGACAAATTTTCAATAAAAATTTCACCATGAACATAATCCACTCGCGAACATTAATTTTTCTTTTATTTCAATAGTTCTCTATTTATTATTCAAATGATTAGGAGAGTTTTACGATTGAATGATGTTTGAATATTCCAAGTAGGAATTCGGCTGACTGACAACAGAATTTCAGTTGATAGCGAGTCAGAATTTTTAGGTCAAGTATTGAGCGGTTTTACGGCACTTTAAAAACCGAAATGGTCCATTCGCATTTGGAGTTTTAACTAAAACAGTCTTTCTCAACGAGATGAGAGCATGAAACGCGGACGTATTATACAATTTTAGAATTTGAGAGCCGGAAGTGAGACGAGCACGATAGAGGGATATTCGTAAGTATTGCATAAGCTTACCATTTGAGCGACGCAGAAGCAGTGCCTGAAGTTGTGAAATGGTACCTCGTTGTAATTGTTATAAACTTCATAAAGGAAATGCCTGAGCGTGGTTAATGGTATGTCGAATTTTTGTAACAATTCAAGCTCAATGAACATGGTTTGAAGCATCAGGAGAAGTTCCTCGTCTTCCCATTGTCGAGCATCGAACGCTGGCGATCGCAGCCATTCTCGTACACACGACGATACGGCTACGTCACTGGAAAACGTAAAACGTAAAATTCAGTGCATATGTCGTTAATACCTTTGGACAGTTGCCCTAAAAAACTTTATTCGCAAACTTTAGTAGAAGAACATCAGTTGATAACGCGTAATTTTGTCTCATTACTTTTACCGTATTAAAGACTTTTGCCATGAGAATCAATATGGGAAATGAATCTTTAACAAACGTACGCATTAAACGTTCCGCCGTTGAATGCAGAAATTATAAACAAAGGGAGGAATATTAACGACCGTGCTGAGTCCAACCAGTTGCAAATTAATACGCTGCTATTAATACACCGAAAATTCTCTGTGAACCAGCACCCACGATGTATTTTAAGCAGAGCTGCAATCACGCAAAATCTGACACTGACAGATATACATTCGATAATGAAATTTTCACTGGGCACGCTCTAATTGAAAGCATCGAAACCATTCACCCATTGTTATGTCCTAATATAGTCGTTGATATTCTATTGTCTGTCTGACAAGCATAATGATGAGTTGCAATGAATTTTCAACGTTTTCCATCATTATTCTTCAATGTGCTCTGCCAAAGAGCATTCTTATTATTTCATTCTTGAAAATGTATTCCTACATTAACCTCAATAATTGATTCTTTCTCGATTCTCATAAATTCTTAGCGGTCGATAGTACAAAAATCAATTCATTTATTTTTTCCAATGAATCGTACCGGCCCTGCTATTTTCGTTCGACACACCATCAACTGTCCTAGTACCATTTCAATGAAATCCTGCAATTTTGAAGTAAATTTCGAACGTTCACTTGCCGAAACAGTGAATTCTCGTCGTTTTTTACAATTGGTAAACAACTGATAAAACGTTTTTGTGCAGATTCGAACTAAAAATGTTCGTTCTTGCGAAAAGACGAAAATCTCGTCTTTATTATCAACAATTTGTTATTAATGTCGTTCCCAGATACTTGAATCTTGCTCCATTTCAATGAGAACATTTCGTTAAATGATCAATAGAACGATAAAGCGGTACAAGAAGAATGGGAATGATGGACATGAATACGGTTTATCGTCTCGGATAAGCGAAGTTTAATGATCCGCTATAAACGAGAATCAAAGCTCGTGACATATAATTGATTGAATGAATCGGACACCCCTGAAAACACATATGAAGCGTTCTCTGTTGGTCAAAGGCTGCGCGGACTTGGGCTGCGGTAACGCCCAGGGAAATTCAATCCGCGACTATGCGCGTTTGATGCTAAAGTTCGAAATTTATTTCAGAAATTCGGTTATTACGTCGATGCACTGAAAACCCCGGTGATATACGCGACAACTGCAAACAGCAGAGCAAACGATGCGAGATCACCGATGTCCATTATGAAACGAAGTTAAACAAGATTGACTTGCCGAAATAAATGACAAGCTCGAACGAAGTTCAAATGCTAACGAGCCAACCACGACTGTCTTTTCCTTGCATTTATTTTAGAACACGAATTACAATATTATCGAACATGCTTCGTTACCGTATTACAGAAACATTCCTGAAGCGAATAACCAATGGAAAGGAGGCCGTTTTTCTGCTCAACTTTGTAATCATCCTAGAAAACTTCTGGGTTCGATCGATTTGGATAAAGATCGTTGAAGTACCTCAAAGACACCAACGAGTCCGAAAAAAACGTTTTCAGAGTTTTTGATCTATCAAAGTTAACGTGGCGAGTTGTTTATTGATTAACGAACCAACGCACTCGAATGCTAATGGCTTATTGACTTAGGGGTACACGTAAGGGACTTAATGGCATCTTGCTGTATCCCACCTCTGTCTCCTTCACGAACCCGGAAGACCATACATAGGTATATAGCCTTGACAAGCATGCTCCTAAGCTTTGGAGTGTTCGCCTCTATGGAGACCGAAGAGAAATAATGCTGTTGGCGAAGCTAACCTTCAATCTACGCTCAGTAAAATCTATATGTACACGTATGTGCGTAATACCTTTAGACGTACACGTCTAAACAGTGCACATATATAGATTCGTAATCAAAGAACGGCTCACTACGTCATGCATTGAACCCTAGCTTGTTTCAGTCTTCAATGGCATTAAATCAATAAACCATGAGGTTAGGGATAGGGATGATGAGTCCTTAATTGAATAAGTTGAAGTTACGTAAGTCGCGGAAATATTGTTTCCGAAGAAAGCATCAAAGAGTGAAGCTTGTGAAACGAGCCCTTGAGCGGTCACGCTATCAACGCTTTTCTCACTCCTTTATTGAAACGATGATAACTCTGGGGGTTCTAATGGCGTTTGATTTTTTTCTCTTTCCACCACTGTCAATGGTTAAATCGTCTTTGAATGTGCATTAATTTAAAAACAGCAATAAATCCTGAGCATTGAACGCATTTATCCATGATTGTAGAGAATATCTAGACCGAATGAACTGATTGAAGGAGTTTGGATTGTGATGAAAAAACGAGAACAGAGCAGTCAGAAAGAGCTCGAAGTGTTCGTCGAAAAGATTTTTTTCATCGTTTGTACGGAACGGAACGACTGAAAATCTGTACAATCTGCCATCAATCGATGCACTTGAATACAAATTAATGGAAAACGGTCACGCAACTCGTTGGATCCTCGTGCCAAACATCATCGAATCATTTGTTACCAGATGAGATTAAACTCAAATAAATGTCACCGATTTCAAGCAACTTTCCACCCACGTCATCGTTGCGCGGACCATCGAAAGCCGGGGCAGTGCTTTGTTCCAGTGAATTATGGGCAAGCCGTATTTGCCAAATGCCTCGCATCAGATAGAGTACTCACGAAAACACGTAATGGATGGAGAAATACGTCGAAATATTGAACATGCGGCTGGAGATGTGTTCAACCGTTCAACCATTACTAAACATGTTTCCACCGCGGATTATCGCACACGCATAAACCATGCACAAGAGGAATACGAAGAGACGTTGGCCCTTAAAAATTCTGCTCTTGTCTTCCGTCTCCTCTCAGACTACTAATCTCATCTTTCCAGAAAACTTGGAGGTGCAGTTGATAAGCTTTTTGCAACGTAATATACGAGCCTTGGTAGAAAACAGCGTTCTTCCAATTAGCCAGGAATGATAATGGAGTTTTGAGGTTGAATAATGACATTAGCATGAGCAGAATAAAAGTATCAACTCCACTGGGAACCCAAAGATGGCAGGACAGTCTAAATCGCTCGCCTTCCTCTATGTCTGGAGGCCTCGTCTAATCTGATTCCACGAGAAGATATAAAAATTCAAAATATAACACTTCAGTAAGACCGGAGCTCAGACGAAAGTCGAGTTCTGAGGTGTACACAAGAAAAACTTGAATATACGCTCGTGATAACGTATACACATCCGGATGATAAGAATGTACACGCGCTTGAAACAAATTCATATCAGTTTGTCGAAAGTTTCCGATAGTTGAGTGATACGCTGATGATTACTGCGATAGCGAGGGTAAACACGATGTTGTGTTTTCGATACGGGAGTCGTGATTGCAAGTTGCGGCTGTGAATGTTATGACAATTAGGACGTAATGAATAAAACAAAGTAACATTCACGAAGGTGCTTCCATTCATTCACTAATAATGTGTTTTGCTTCACTTCACAAGTTTTTACTATTTCGGAATACGAATTCAGTTTCCCAGTCGTAATACTCTCGGTGCTCCAATTGTTGTTATATTCGTTCCCCTTTCCCGAGGCGCGAAGCAGTTCACGAGAAACTCAGAGCGCGATTAAAATTCGCAGCGAAGATGAAATTCTGTGAGAATTGTGGAAAGCCCGGAGTGAAGTTCTCTAATAATTTGCCATAATTCCCCAAGTTTTATGCGTGTCACGATTTCCTACGTAGAAACGTCATAATTGCCCACAAATGATCATGCAGAACCAACTCAACTTACTGGTATTGCCGGAGCTGCTGCACTTATTCGTCGCACAAACGTCATTAACGCATAGAAAACATGCAAATCGAAATAGATTGGAGGAAAGCACGTTTTCGAAACATGCGCCAAAATCGCTGTGCGATTCGTCCTCACGAGAAACGAACAAACGAGTAAAAGATATGTGAATATGTCACCATAAAAAACATTCTTCGAAGCCAAGTAGAGTCATGTCCCTTTCGGGAAATTTCCTCCACTGAGGATTTTCGGTGTTGGCATTCTTCGACAAAGTTTCTTAACCGATTACAAAAAAGACACAAAAAGCCTCGCAAAAAGCTGCGATGATCTCAGAATATTCTGCGAATGAGTGATAACAATTATATGAAACAGAACCGAAACATTTATCCAGAAGGTTCGATACGACGCAAGTAGCCGTAACGCCAGAAACAATGAAAATAAAAAAAAGCGATGTTTTCAAAGATCACGTTACTGCATCGGAAATTACAAGTGTTGCCGAGATGATCGACAGTTTTCGAATCATATAAAAATGCCTATTTCGTTATAAAAATGTTGATTGTAAATTGGTTACTCGAAGATTGTCGATCTGCGACGTCGCTCTCCGATAACGAATGCTTACATCGGAACTGTAAAGCGGGAAATATCACACCTCGAGGGAGAATTGAGAGAGGATGGATTCTCGGAAACAGGAGGAGATGCGACGATATTTATTCTATTTTAAGATTCTCAGGGGTCCATCTGCACTTCGTCCGAGAAGTTTGTACAAACACTTACCGACGTACTTGCGTACAAAGAGAGAAAAAAGAGACAGGAAGGGAGATGGTAAGCAGCATGATTTACAACGAGCACAATGCAGGAGGAGAGTGCGGCGAATATTCCAAAGCACCGGAAGCCGCTTGCATAACCTCGCATCGTGCTGGATTTCTTGACCCAGCTTTGAGAATCATAGTGTGCAAATTTTCGCATTTCGAATTCCACAATTCGTTAGGTACGATCGGATTTGGGTACTGCGAAGTCGTACAGCCTGATTTCGAAAGAGAAGAGAGCCCACATTATGATTGCACCAGAGTCTTATGTAAATGCACCCCATCAGGTCAAGTCCAAATACACAGCAGATGTTTATTCAAATCAATCGTGCTGTTATATCGAGCGTGTATGTGTATTAGAAATGAATTTTCGAAAGGCACTCTGCGAGCGAAACTTCACCTCGGAGGCTCGCTCACAGAGTTAACTAAATCCAAGGCAACCAGGAGTTTTGAGGAGCATTTCGATCAACGGAATCAATGGAGTTTATCCATTTTCGAGGGTGCTTTTCGAGGGTGTAAATGCAAGTCGAAATACAACGCGACCAACAATAATGTGATAACGAAGAAAAAGTATCAGAAGGAGGAGGATAATTCAATGTGAGGAGATGACCATAAAAAATGATGCTGAAGTTTCCAACGTTGGAGTCCAACGAAATGATCGCGAAAAAAACTCTCCAATAATTCCAGTAATTCTCCTATTTTGTTCCCTGCCAAATTTGCGATTCGTTGTTTTTCAAGCTGCACCAACGATTCGTGAAATAAAAAATCGGTGAATTTCAAACGTTTTTTTCGTTCATTTCGTTGGACTCCAACGTTGGAAACTTCAGCGTCGTCATAAAAATGACTAAAACAGCAAATACTGGAATTTGCAAAAGACAAAACTTCGAGAAGAAAAAATAAGGATTTTGATTAAGTTCGCGGGGATAAAACAATCACGGTATTTACAAGAGGAAATGGGATTTTTACGGACTCCGCATCTTTCGAACAGAATGAGAAGTGAAGCCCTACGGTCAAGGGATCGTAGCCCGGAGGCATCGGAATGGTATTTGCCGCATGCTCCTGCGGCCCTTCGAAAAGTTATCATCCTAAAGCTAAAGTAAACTCCAGGAATATTACGTGACGGTCTTAAGCCCCGGATTATTATATCACACATATCCAGAAATGAAGCGCGTGACTCAGGCCGCGTACACGAATTGAATAATTCATATTCAGTGCTTCGTTTCGGAGAGGGATTTTTCGAAAGAGCTTCCGTTAGAACTTGAATATTGACAGTCTATAACGCTACTTCGTCGTTCCGTTGGTTCATAAGCTTTAATCTTGTCCGAAACTTTGTTCAAGTTGAGACGGGGGAAATGAATTAGCAGAGAAAAAGTAGTAAAAGTTACGCCGAAAAGGCGTAACTGTAGAGCCGGACGAAAAATGGCGAAACAAAATTCGTTTCCTGTATCTTGTTTTCATAGCACAGATGTTCAGATGTTGGTATTTTCCAAGATTTTTGTCGGTAGGCTTTCATGCATTCTTCAATCGACCCAAAGTCACCTACCCGAGTCCCGGGTCCCGGGAGACTTTTCACCCGGTGCTCTTCGTGGAACGTGAATGTACGAGGTGAGTTGAAAAAGAACAAGGCCTTCATCCTAAACGCTCCGAGCTCCGATTTGCGCAGAAAGGAGTGCAATAAAATATGACTTTACCGGGCGGAATGAGAAGTGAGAATATATTATGAGAAAATGAAGTTACGCAGTGCAAAAGCTCTTTGTGTTCAGCTTTCGAACGAAAACGTTACGTTTGTCGATTGAAACATGGGGCGGAGGACTCAGGTGGGACGACAAAGTGACGCAGAAAATTAAATAACTTTGTTTACGATCCCGACAACACACGTGTTTTTGAGCGAATTTTCATTTTCAAAAACAGTTGGAAATGGGGTTCTACAAGCGAGAGAGTCTGAAGCGAAGTCTCTTTTGAAAAGTACTTTTCTCGAGTTGCTGTAATTCATAAAAATAATGTTTACTCAATTCGCAAAGATCGAAAAGTAAGCACAAATGTACTGAGTGAAGAAAGAATTATTTATCGACCTAAAACCATTTTCATGGACGAGAATTCGGTAGATCCAGAAATATTATCGTCGGACGGCTCAAATTTTATCATATCATGAACCCAACCAAATCATTCAAGCCGTTCGACTGTAAACTGCTAGGGGAAATTGGAGTAATTCCGACCGCCTAAGGGAAATTGATTAATAACGAATCACATGATGAAATTACAAAATAAATTTTCCATGTATTTTACTCCTTGATATCTTGTTTACGATTTCCAATGTAAATTTAAACTGAAAGATAAAAAAAATTGCTAGATATTTAGCAAAAAAACAACACTCCGTAAAACTCGGATTTACCCCAAACCTCCGGGCTAATTACGGACGGCCCTTGGGTTAGATCTAGATTGCATTAGAAATAGTTACACGTGTCGCAAACAAATTCTCGACTCGTACTTTCGCTTGTGCAACTTTGAGAGCCCACAATTCACACTCGATTCACATAATTCAGTCTTCGGTTGGTGGATCTACATATTTTTCAAAACAAAAATAACTCTTTTGTTTTCACATCATCCACTGCTTTATTTGTGCACTCAATATCACAAGTTGGTGTTTTCTTTCATATGTATTTACGAGGTATCTGAAATTTGGAAAAAATCAATTGATATGGGGTAGGAGCAGAACGTCCGGAATTCTTCGAAAAAGCCTTTCGGAGTTACCCAAACTGAGAAATCTCACGAGTTAATTAGTAGTTAAAAAACGATGAGAAAAACCAAAATTTGAACTGCGTTTATGATACTCATAAAGAGCAAGGATATTAAATTTATTTTCTCAATAACATTGAAACCGTTTATCCTGTAGTTTCTTCAATTCATTTTATAGGCAAAAATGACATCGAAATGTACGAAATATTACAATCGGTCCTACCTCGACAAAAATATATCAATTAACGCCTCGTACAATATGAGTTTATTAAACATCGATAGAACTATCGCACGAGTTCAAGTGCATGAACGTGGGGGTTTCGGAATATAAAGATATCGCAGTGTCCATGTTTACCCCGCATCCGGAATTACCCCACTCTCCCCGTCTACTCAATTGTCTACGCATACTTTTTAGTTGAATTAATAAATATTCGTTCGAATCTAAATCATCAAGCTGACCGAGTACAACGCACATTTGGATGGATGTATGAACGAGTTTATTTATATAATAGATTGTTGCACACTAAACAACGAAATTTGTTGAATCAACAAATCCCATTAGCGAAACTGAATAGGTTATCAAACGAACTAACGAGTGGCTTCGCGTTCCTGCCACCGCGTGGCGCAGAGCGCCAGAATCCTTCTCACATGCACGATAAGCTCTAGAGACATCGATTATCGAAGTCAAATAACCTACAATCGATTATAGAGCAAAATAAGTCAGCTAAAATGTTCGGCCCCTTCGGGTAACATTCGTTAAAAAAACTGATCGGAGTCAATGTGTAAGTGAAAGGTTTTCATTGCAGCCATACATCTTGCCCAAAATTATTTCATGGACCCTGTTAATCAACAATGACGTTGATATTGGCTCTGCTCTTGATTTTATTAGCGTCTTTATCAGCAATTGGGAGGATCGCGGGTGAATCGATTAAGGATCCGGGTTATATCGTCCTGCATAGAAACACCAAAGTGCGCTCGTCGTCGATCGAAGAGTATAATCACGGAAGCAACGCTACCTCTCCGCCTATAAAATGAAGAAACCGAACGTGTGGGACGCGCGGAATCTGTACACCGACAGACGAAAGCTTCGCCGTGTATTTTGACTGACCAGTAACTGAATAAGTACGACAACAAACGAAAATACGATCGATGGGAAATAATGGAGCAATATAAAAGCCCTAAAACTCACTTTTCGCAAGCTCTCGAATGACTTGCAACGAGAAAGGACGCTCAGAATTCAGACTTTCTCAAGGACACGAAAACAGCAGGTTTGTTCTATTTCACGATGTCCATCGTTGGGCGTCGATTTAAGCAAAGGTGTTGGAGCAGCCATTCATTATTTTTTCGTGTCAATTTAACAACGGGGCTAATCTGTAACTGAATTGACACTCCGAGTTGAGTATTAATGATAAATTGGATGAAAATGAAGTGGTAATAACGATGATAAACGAGGAGCACGAGTAAACGGATCAAAAGCACCTTAATAACAAGATTTAAAGTGCCTGACCGTCTCAGGTGAAATTTCGTTATAACATAAATATTGAATATCGCTTAACCGCGAGGCAAATCCAAGAGGAAGTTGATTCCAAGGACGAAGCTACAGAGACACAGAGCCACTAGCTCCAGCGCTTGCATCAAGGTATAATGGTCCTGAAAATAACCTTGATGGGAAGTAGTCCCAGTAGAGCTTCACAGTCGAAGTCCCCCTTCCATCGTTAGAACCAAACGAGCCATCGACGATCCACTCAAATGTTATAGTGGTTATAATGGTATATCGTGACCGCACAGAGCGGTTGTGCTGTCGGATGGTATCGACCGAAGCTACTACCGGGCAACCCGAGCCTTTTACCGGGCACACTATTCCGCCTCTACGCCTGGTCCTCTCCACGGTGCTTACTGGTTAAACGCTCGCGAAACGAAACGATAAATTTACGAAAAACGGAACTCTCCTCTGGCCAACGGATCTCCTGGGTACGGCTAAAGCTTATGTCGTGTGCCCGGTTGTTTGTGACCCACTATAGATTCCAATATTCCATTCACGTTAAGATACTTGAAAACGAACAATGCTCCAACCCCGAACAGGGGAATGGGAGACATGAAGAAAACCGAGATGAAGAAGTTTTGAATTATTCTTTTTTATGATGGAACATTACGAGATAACGAGGGAAAAATTGATCGCATACGCACCAAATGTTGAGGAACTTTTCACGTACTCGACGCTTCACACTGTCGCTCTTCCGTCTGTACTGCAATCTTCGACAAGCCTCCGAGGACACGGGTTCCGGCAGCTGTTTGTAAAAGCCTGAAAAACCAAGTCACAACTCGTTATTATATTTTCAAAATACATTTCTTTGTCCCCGACTTTGAGATTCACTGATTGAAAAATCGTGTTACCGACAGAAATCAATGTGAAATTAAATCAATTCAACGGTGGGGCACATGCTCTTGTTTGGTGAGATGCTCCGTTTCGTGAGCGAGTTTCAAACACTGTCACGAACCCATTTCCAGCACAGTTTCTATAGTATTTTCAAGCAGAACTCTCCCAAGACTATTCGGTTAAACTTGGTTGGAATAATCCTGAAGTCTTATGGTGACCAAATAAACGAGTCCACAGGCTCATAGACGTGATATAAAAGCACTTTGTGAAAGCTCGAAAGTGAGTAATTTACTGTGCCCAAGAGCAACCATGCACCGTAATTACTGAAACCATTTTCCGGTTGAGCTTGCCCTTGCGAACATTAGTTTTTCATTAAGCGAGACGTGACGAAAAAAAGTTGTCGCTTTTTCCGATATCTAAGAAAAGAAGAAAGTTCGGGCAACCATTCAACGAACCTACCGGTAACTAAATTCAAGGTTTTTCTCAGTTCGTTTTGTCGACGAACGTTGGTGAAGCAGGATATGAATAGCACGACGAGGGTAAGCTCGGGAGAGCAATAGCAAATATTTGTTCGAGACAGACGCAAATTCTGGCAGCGAGGCTATTTATCCGCTCATATATCTGTCATTCGGTTCGAATGTGCACCGCTCATTTACGGATGATTGAAAAGAAAAAAAAGACTTCGGTAGTTTACGGAAAATGCCAGGATCGACTAGACGTGTTTTTCTCTGTTGTGAATGATTTTCGGAAATCTCGAACCGGGTGGATGAAAATTTGAAGAGCCAATGTGCTTACTCACCTAACCAACTGAGATGCTCGGTCGTTTCGAGCTTGTTCTTGAACTCGCCCATTTGTTGTTTAAGATCGCGTAATACCAAGGAAGATTCTGAGGTCGCGGCTTCCTGATGTTCGCGCAATTCACATTCCAAGGCGGCAACGCGCCTTTCCAGAGCACGTAGAAGGTCCGCCTCGATCATCCCCAAAGAGGTCGGGTGTGCTCCCACAACCTACGACATACAACAAACGTATCTTGAGCCACGTCTCTCATCAGGCACATCAGCAACATGTGTACATTGATCCATTCGAACATCGTTCGTTTACGGGCTCGCAGGTATCAGCCTTCGACGTTTCTTAACTCGAAAGATTTCCCTCCGTAAAGAAACGGAATCCCACTAATTTCTTATGCGAGTAACCTCTTGAAAATGTTATTCAATATCATGCTAGTGGTTATTAGATGAATCGAACTTACCTGGAGCGTGTAGGGTGTATCCGGCGTATTTGGAGGAAGTTGCGGTGAAATGTTGAGAAGTTTATCACCCTTGCGAAGTTTCACGATGTCAAGAGGTCCAGCCTCTGCTGCGCTTCTGAACAATTCTGAAACAGTATCAAATACAATCTTGTGAAACCCAGTAACAAGTAAGAATGGGAAACTGTGTAGGGCTTTTTAGCAACAACAATTTTTTCAGCGGATCTTTTGCCTGTGGAAATAACATTTTTCGTTCATCAGATCTTGAACGAAACGTGTGAATCCAGAAAAAAATTATTTCATGGTATTTACAGATGCGGTAAGGAGTACTTTGATTTTATTTTTATTTGCTGGAGTCCTATTGGAAAGTTCGATCTACAGTGATTAGTTCCCCTAGTTGCTGAGCCTTTAGATATGTTTTTCCTGAAGGTTGAACAACTGTTCCATCGCGCAAATTCAATTAACTTGAGCGCAAACACGACGAAAGATGATTTGTCTGAGAAAAGTTATCAGATACTGTAATTTATTTATTTAGGTGCACGAATATAAAGTGGACACGTTTCCTTTAAGGTAAATGGTTGCTCGAAGGTTACCGTCAGCTTCCCTTCCTCTGTTTCTCGCTTGCTCCAAGTCCAACATTTAAACGCTCCAAATGAGTTTGACTTTTGGGATAAAAGCGGAGGAAAAAAGTGAAAAAGAAGAGGAATAAGGAGAGAAAAGCTTTGTAGAGAAAATTCTTCCTGCAAGTGTTGAGCACTCGTCGTTCGTAGAAAATCCAGTCGCGTAAATCCTCGGGGAAAGAATCTTCTGCGTCAGTTATCCTAACGCCGGTTGCCTTCAGCTAGAAAAACTTGTAATGGAAAAAGAGGAGAGCAGAAAAGCTTTGGTGGCAGGGAGAAAGGAGGTGGGGAAACAGCAGGTAAAGACGATACAGCGAGCAGACCTCTAGGAGGAAAGTAGCGAGCGAGTGAAGAGCGGAAGGATTCTACGAGGAGCTTTTGCCCTGAGAACGCATCAGCTGCATACTTTTGTTGCTCATTGTGTTGGTGGTACCGAATGCTGTGCTTTTCTTGTGCAGCCGATGGAAAATGTTACCTCACGTTTTCGATCATCCGGTGTGAAATGAGAATGAACGAGAATGGAAATACGAATGAAAACGGCCAGCATCCACGAAAGATACAAATGCACTCTTCGACGTGGCTGTTTCATTCCAATTCATTCAATCGCTTTATCTGTATGTACGCGATAATTAAAATGAATGTAAAAGATGCAATGAGGAAAATACAATTGACAGGTATCCACAGCCTTTTTTTTCTCTCAGAGCTTTCGAACTAAATTTACGATTACCATGAGCGTGAATTTGAATTTTCGTTAATGATAATGTCACCGCTCGATAAAGAGCAACATAACACTTGTACTACAACCACCTCGAGGGAGATTCTCTTCAAGTTGAATTGTACGAATAAGTTTGTTTGATTATGATGAGAAATGCCTCGTGCTAACTTTCGAAACCGCCTCAGGGACTTCTTTCCAATTTTATAGCCGAGGGAACTCACTTCTCGCCTTCGTCGTTTGATGTCACCAAGGTGATTTGTCGCAAAACTCCGAACAGATTCGCTACCCCAGAGGGCAACCGAGTTCTATGATCAAACGAGAAATATTATACGGGAAAACCGTTTTCGGCTTCCGCGTTGAATAATATAAGAAACCAAAACTCATTTGTGGAATTTGCTCCTACGGCGAACGGTACTGGCACGTACAGTCATTGAACTTGCATCACTTTTTCACAACATCGCCCATGTTATTAAACTTTATTCGTCATAACTAATTTAACGGTTAAGTAGGCTGTAGATATCGCTATATCTGAAGCTCCTATCAAAATACGAGAGCACCGTAGTCCCTCTGACGTATATAAGCGTTCGTGATGCAATACTGTGCTTATACAAATCCAATTGACTGATAGCCAACAATTTAATTCGAAATTCAAACATCCTCCGTTATTTAACGACGTCTATAATAAACCAATTATGCAAATGCTCTCTTTAATAATAACGAAGTTAATGATGGTTAGAGGTATTATTGGTTGCGATAGAATTACGGCGAATCATATTTATCCATTAGCATTTAATAAACGATCGGCACAATGTACTTCAAGAGTAGAGGATGCAACGATAGATGCAAATGTCAACAAATAATAATCGTAAAATGCAAATTCATAAATATCTTTTCGCTGTGACGACGTAGTTTCTTTTTCATTGTTTATTTTTTTTTAATTTATTTATTATATTTATTTATAATACATAATTTTATTAAAAGTAATAAAAATTTTATAATATTAATTTATAATTTATTTGTCAAGTGCAATTCAATCGAGTATTATTGGGTGCTGATAATGGTTGGAAAACTTGCACAACAAATATCAAGAACAAAGTCCTTCGAGCTTTCAATTCCGTAAAATTAGTCAGTCCAAGCACGAAATCCACTCTGTTGGTGTAAAAAAAAACCGAACGTGAGTTCGAGAAAGTTAACGAAATGATAGTGGCAAAAAAAAGGGAAATGAAAATCTCAACAGGATGAAAATGAGAATAAACACTGGGCGAATGGCGTTGCGAGCTTTTATATTCGAAGCTACAAATAACGTTGGTGTTTTACGGAAGTTAGAACGCTTCTTTACAACCACGTACACTCGTTGAAGTTACGACCCTTCGCTCGAGTATAATGCTACCTGACAACCCCCGGGTTACCCGTGGAAACGCTCAGCTCGGAAGCAGAGCGAGCTTAGAAGAGAAAAAAGGATGAGAGATCCGATTTGGTGAAGGAAGAAACATCAGAAACGAAGAAGAAAAATATGCAAAAGGGAAGAAAGAAAAATTACTCATTCACACAAATGCTGAGACGGGTGACGCTATATTCGCACGAAAAAGAAGCCGAAATGCGCATCAACAAATTGAACGACGATGAGGACGAGCAGATTTTTCAAACCATCATAATGGCTCGTCTGCAGATGTAAAAAGTGCTGAAGCTCATTTATAATTCAACGATTTTAACATAAAAACAATGTTAAATGATAATTTTGTGACATTTTGCCAAAACGCAAATTATTTATAAAATGATTTTCTAATGATTCCACCAAAGTTTATGCCATAGAGATACACCTGGAAAAGAAAAAGTTGATGAACTTGCGAATGAAAAAATCTGGCAGCAGATTTGGGTTAAAAATTCCCAGAATTTAGTGACAGGCTGCCGAAGATGTTGATATTCACAGCGTTCACCAGCTGACGACTCAGAAACGATCAATCTTGCTCGAGGGAAAGTACCAGAAGCTGAGATAAAGTTTGAGCACTGATAGACGGAGCTTTTCACGAAAATTTCCGCTCGCAAGAATCAATTTCATTCGCTCGCCTTCTCTACCACATTGCCAAACCCAACCGCGTCCATGAGAACGTATCTTGAATACTTATATACCATAATTGCGCATCTTAGATTCCATGAATATCATTATTGAGATTAGAACAGAAAAGCGAATACGAAAATTCGAAGAATAACGACAATTCAAATTCTATTCTTACTGCCATCATGACGAATGCCAATCGCCAATCATCACAAGAAATAGTTTTCTTCCTCAAGCGTTCGAAACAAATCCAAACCTGGATGCAAGCCACCGACGTAAATCCTTTGAAACCTGGCACATCGGTTTGTAAACCAGAGAATTCCAATATGTCTAACGAAAACTTGATCAGATGGCACGTGCTTATGGACTCCTTTGCAAATAGTATTCACTCAATTCGCCCCGATGTACTCCGGCTCGTCGAGTGCGCAGCTGGAAAACCATTCGATTGTACGACATCAAAGAAGTTTAGGATTGAATTTTGGAGTCTGAATTGAAGCGGGGTAAATTTTGTCCGTAGACAGAGAAATTTGGCCGTGGGTACATCAGAAGAGAGGAAAGGTCGCGCATCAACGCGTGTTTACAAACTACGCAGATGATAGAAAAGTACGCGTGTACGTTGACGAAGAAATTAGGTAGAGAAGCCAGAGGTTCGAAAGTAGATTTGCCAGCGAGCTGGCAAAAGCAGAAACGTTGAATTCCGCGAAGGCCGAGACGACCCGAGAATATCTCACGTCGAGCGCGGAGCTCCGAGCGCATTCGGCATGCTGCTGCTATGCAATTCCAGATGCAGAAGCATGCGCTCAGTAGTACTTTTCGACGATCGCGTACGCGTGCGTTTGCCGAGGGCTCATATATATATTGGCAGAGCAGGGCACATACACGATGTCGTTGCGAGCTCGTATGGGCTCTTTAAACGGCAATTTATATGCGAGTTAATTCAACGAGTATAGATATAGGAGAGGACAGAGCAGTTGGGCCAGGGCGCGACTCTCGTCGTTCCGGGAGTCTTCAATTATTTAGGCCGGAAAGTAAAGTACAAACGTACCGTCGCTCCTGTGCGAATAACACAAAATAATGTTGTGACACTTAACCACTGTTTTCCTCTGGGCCTTCCTGCGATTTTGACCAAACACGCGACGCGTCACCGGTCAAAAGAATACGCGCAGTTACGAGCCGCTTGCCATGTGGCGAAAAATAAAACGTAGCGAGGTTGAAATGTGCATCGATGGGAAGTGATCCGTGCGCGGTGTATACCGGATGCCATGCATTGACGGGCACACATCGTGCTTTCGTTACGAACGCTCACCACTGGCCGGCTCGAAAACGGCGTCTCTAATTAACCGGTCACATGACTTCAAGGCAGCGACGGTATAGAAATCGAGGAGCGGCTGACCATTGGTAGCTCAAATGTAAAGAGAAAAAGAGAGAGAAAAAGGAGGGAAAAGATGATGGTGGCAGAAGAAATGAGGAGCTTGGAGGCAAGCACACCCGCAGAATACACCGTGAGCCCGGGAAGAACCGACGATATTTACGAGGTCCTTATATAAGCCCGAAGCCCGGATCATACGACTCGATCGAGCCAACGATATCGAGTGGAATTGCTGCAATTAAGCGTAAGTAAGAGCGCACCGTGACGTCGCGAATATACGTGGTACGTCGATGTGACTACTGTGAGATGGGCGTTTGAGAATATGTACCCACTATTAGTAACAATAGAGATGGAGAACGCCGCTGCTTCCTTTTGTGCATTATCCCGTCGCGACGTTTGATCGCTTCTTCGCAAACTTGATAGCATACGCGCCGCAGTATAGCCGTAGCACGAGACGTGTAAAGACACTTGCGTGGCTATAGCATCCTCTTACTTTCCGCACTTTAGCTTCGTGATACGAGCGACGATGACTACTGTCGTGCACGCCTTGTCTCTGCTTTACACGCGAGATTATCGTTCCCGTTTCCGTCCGCAGGAGGCTCCACGCAGAGGGGGAGAGGGCAGCAAAGAAATAACCAACAAGGGAGGGCCGCACAGTGAAAGATAGAGACACAACTCCCACTGATAGAACAGAGAAAGATTATGCCCGGTCTGCTGGGACTACGCGACCGGGAAAAAGTACCAGGGCCGTGTCACTTTGAGGGACTCCCAACTATCCAAGAGGGGACACACCACCAAGCCCGATTACTACATGTCTTCTATCCCATTCATTGACTCTAATAGGATAATGAAACGTGAATCATGGATGTACGATGGACGATTATATTTTTATTGTGGCCCGCTCAATTTATCCATTATTTTGTTGAGGCCAATATCATTGGCAACCCTCCCAGAGGTGTAAGCAAATTCAGACGTACGAGCTGCCTCGAAGATACGCTTCGTGCACGAGTTTTTCGATGCTCACTTCCACATTGAACGACGAAGAAAAAGGAGTGGAAAAAATTGAAATTTCGAATGTATTGGACTCTCATTTTTCTGTCAGATCGAATTTCCCTGGTACTATGAAGAAAAATCCTTTGAAATGATTCGAAACTAACTAGAGCCGTTCGAAACTTTGAACACTGGCAATTTAAGGCTAATTTACTACTGAATAATAACTTGGCTATATTTAACAAGAACTTATAACTTTACACGATTAATTGAGGCATCGCCCAGCATCCATGAAATATTATGTGGTTACGCTAGGATATTACATTCTTGCGGTTTGGCTACCGACCACCGACCACGATGTCGCTAAACTTATAGGTCCCCTTCGTTCTTTGTTTTCTTAAGTTTTTATTTAAATATCTGATTTAATAGTTTGCTCTAGCGCCGCCCAACGGTCCCTCGGACCTGCTCCCTCCTTCAGAAATTCCAATGCAATATTCGCTACTTCTGATTCTCGATCGTTGTTTTCATTGTTTTCACGATTCAATTTCGTAGCAGCGCATCCCCGGAGACAAATACGAAAAACTATACAACAGTTATTCAAATGTGATTTACAGAGTAACTTTGATTTCGAACTCGTACATGAAGTAAGCAAATCATTTGAAATTCACTCGTCCAAGTTTTGCTATAGCCAGATACAAATTAAGGTAACAATGTAGTCTAAGCAGGTATGAATATTTATGGGAAATGGTAACTATACAAATGTAGGGACGAAATCAGCAAACACGGACACGAGGCTTATCAGAGCTCTCGGTTTCGTAATTTCCGCAAA
Source organism: Venturia canescens (assembly GCF_019457755.1). Lineage (NCBI taxonomy): Eukaryota > Metazoa > Arthropoda > Insecta > Hymenoptera > Ichneumonidae > Venturia > Venturia canescens. Next base: position 19,353,214 of record NC_057421.1, read on the forward strand.
ATGGTCCTGCTCCACACATACGTACACGCGTTATTCGACGTTATACAATAGTTTGTACTAAACCATTATAGGATCGATCGGATTTTCGAACAGAACGTGGTTGCCGTGAAACGAACGCGCAACAGGGAAGTGCATTAATAGATGTCTGTGAGGATAGAATCGATTCTTTGGTTTCCTCCTCCCTTTCAAACTTCTCCCGTTAAAGCTCTCGTGCTTAATATAGTAATCCATTGGCTTGAGTATACATGTATCGAATAACATGTGAATATATGTATAAACAAACATACGTACGAAGCTTCAAAGGCGTTTCGCTCACCAGCGGTCGCGATCATTTTCAATTTCCCTGAGATTTTATCATGAAATAGTATCCTAAGAAGGTAATATCCTAATGAATTTTTTCGATTGTTATTTAACGTTTTTTAAAAGTTATGATTTATTAATAAATCCAGATTTTGCGAGTTTCGAAAACGTTCCGAGGTCTGGAGCTGTAGAAAGAATCGGGATATCGAAACATTTTTCATTTTCGTTCATACTATCAGGAGAAAAAGGAGAAACATAATAAATCAGCGTTAGAAACGTTTGGTTTCGGTGTGAAAAAAAAAATTGTTTTTTTTTTTCAAAAATGATTATCATTTTTTTTGCAGATAATTCTATGAAGATAATTCTTATGACGCTGTTTCCATGACTCTTCGGCTTTGATTTTGAAGCTTTTATTTCCCAGGAAAATGAAAAAGGATTGGGATCAGGGCTGCGAGCAAAATGGTGTAAAAGCCCTCGGATACATGTGCCCACGAATTAGGGATGAAGAATACGCGATTATAATTTCCCAACCACTGTGGCTTCACTCCGGGGGTGCAGAGCTCGAGTTCGAACTCGTATTTATCCTCGTTGAATAATTCAGTTCTCTTCTCACCAGCGTCATGTATTGAAATAGTACGACGTGAGTGGAATCGATCGTGAAGCAGGATATTATCTTAGCGACAGGACTTTTGTCCTGCTCCAACAATGCTTATAGACATTCATATATGCCCACAGCTAATCCGCAATATTGCGGCTGATACACTCCCGGAAAACGTGGGTTTGAAAAATTGAGTCTTCCCCGTCCATCTCTCTACCTTTTAGTTGATTTTCTTATGAATTATCATAGGAGAATAAACCGCGGATGTAATAATTACTAATTCAATTTGTAGAATAAAGTTTTTTATTCGATTTGAACTAATCCATCGATGTATAACGTAAATAACGTAAATAAACTTAAATTCGAGTGCGTAAATGGTAACAAACTTTTTAACCAAGAGTTTGTCCATCCTCGATCAGAATGAACGAAAAAAATTGAATAATTCATGTAAAATACTGTCCAATAAGACTCACGAAGGAAAATTATGGAAAATATACGAAAAGCTCACCTTTGAGTTCGTTATTGGTGACGTGATCGGAGCGAAAGGTGGCGGTTTCCATCCGATCACCGACGTAAAAGTAGATATTCGTGTAATCGTTGTCGGGGTCGCCAGTTCCGTTCCTCGTCTCGTCGAGGTCCATGGCCCGTTGATTGTTCGATGTTCGATGCAGCTGCTGTCGTTGGTTGGAGGTCGTTTCAACCAAGGAACATCGGCAACGATCGTGGAGACAGGAATCGACGATCTCGTGCCCAACAACACGCTTGTACTGAGTCCGGAATGGGAGTAATATACGAACTCTTTGGTTCGGGGGTGTCGGGTGACGCGCCGCTGCTCCTGGACTCTCGCCGGACTCATCGTCGCATCGCCACCCTGGCACCCCCAAATAAGGCTGCCGGTCTCGACAATGATCCTCGTAACCCTCCTGACTCTGCGATCACGAAGTTACATGCGACGACCTCCTTAATGACGTAATATGACGCTGGAGAGTTTGTTACCGAGGCTCTTCTAATCTCGTCTATCCCGAAATCACCAAATCTCATAACATCTTCCATCCTGCAATACACAACAGGATCGTCTCATTAAGTTGTCTTTATCGCTGGTTCATATTGCAATCGTTGATTAAACAAAATGTACTTTATGGTTTGCCCATATTGTGGAGTTTTTTTTTATCGTTTGTTGCTTTTCTTGTTGAATACCGTGTGCGTTACAATTTAGTGAAAATTGATTCAAAGAAATCCCTATTTTTTCGATAATTCTTTTATTGTGAATCAGAAAGTTCATTATAATCGACGCTGCTCGGCCCGTCATACACTGAGAAAAGAAATTTGGTTGAAACACTTGAAAAATGTTCAATTCAACTAAAATATTTAGATAATTATTCAAATAGATAGCGATTTGGATTAACGAAATTGAGGGTTATGTGACGATATTTGGGTTACTCAAACATCATATTTTGTGGCCAAGAAAATAATTGTATATTGAATCTCCGTAGATTGTGATGTGGTAAGAAAATCTTGAAGCTGAGTTTGCAAAATGATATAATAAAATATACTGAACTTTTCTTTCGAGGTAGACATTTGTATAGACAATTAATTTGGTTCGTCATCGATAAAATTTAGTTAAGCTACACGAAGAAAAAATCCGACTATCAAAATTATTTGTTATTTTCCACAAATCGTATTGGCTAATACATTTCAACAAATTTTGGACTATATTAATCTGACCGATTCGATTTAAAAAATATTTATCATTCTCAACAAAACCGTTTACTTACTTCAGTACTTGATATTCATATAAATATATCATAAAGGTGCATGTGAATTAAGTAAAAATAAACAAGTTTCGAGTTCTTTGAACAAAAGATTTGGTTTCACTCGTTTAGTTAATGCACACAAACAAAAATTTAGTGATTCTGATAAATGAACTATTCCTAAAAATATCAACTGAAGATTGCTACAACGATTTTTTTTTTTTTTTACAATGTCTCCCTCTGACTCGTCAAATTACCTATTCGCTTCGCTTGTCCCAAAGAATCACACCAATTTTCCACAAAATAAAATAAATGCATGTCCGATACAAGCGTTAAAAATATAGTTATGTTTAATTCTCGTGGAGTTATATGAAATTTAGTTGCTTCTCTTATGTGGCTATCGTGTCATGGAACGTTGGTAATAGTAGTGAGTTATTAGTAATTATATACCGAGAAGATGGTACGCCCTATGCAGCGTGAATAATATACATTCGGTATGAAATGTTGGAGATTCATATTGGTTGGATTACAGGATTTCCCACGATCCAGTCGAAAAAATAACTCAAATACGTCAAACCCTTTGAAAGTTTTTGAATGTCTTATGGACCTGAAAAAATTAAAAATTCGCGATAGTTCAAAATGGTCGACATGCCTCTACCACCCCAGAACCAGCATAGAGGTGCGCCTCCAATTTTAAATATATTCTTCTCGTTCTCTTTACCCGAAGATTCTGTGCAAGAACAGCCCGCCGCGCTTGATCCGCTTAGCATTGGATTCCAGAAAAAATGATATGATCGGACGCGCCAATATCCACTTCTAAAACTTCAATGATTCGTAGAATATTGGTCGGATCATCACTAAAATTGCACAAGCTAACGTCAGTCACTATATTGTCTCACTTCTGAACATGTGAGGAAATCGCCTCACTTCCGTACATGTGCTAATGTTACATAAACGCAATTGTTGTTTGGATGTGTTTCTAACAAAACATACAAAATTTTTATCAACTTTACTGCATGAAGGAAGCTAGAAATGAAAATGCGAGACTTAGGCTGAGCAGGGAGTTACTGAATGCAGCAGCCAATCGTCTCGGGAGACCGACGCGCTTAGGGACTAGGAATTTCAATATAAAAAATTCTTCCAGCTAACGAACTTTTTTCTTCATAATGTAAAAGTTTCGAAGTTTCACCGTTTTCGTTAACTTGTCCCCGCAGTCAAACACATTCGGTAAATTTTACAGTGAATTTCACGCTAAATATTACCGTTTAATTCTCTCCGTGAAGACAATTGTGCTGGTACTTAATTTGAAAATACAGTCAAATCTCGATGGTATTAATAATGGAATAAATGAGAATAGGAAAAAATACGAGTGACTACGTCATTTAGAGATTTTCATTGATTGACATCTATCATTGTCTCCTCTGTTAGCAACGATTCATTCAATGTGGTAACAAGCGGTCGGAGCCGTGCGCACGGACACAAGTCGATGGTGAAGAGAAAAAGGATGAGGCCATCCCCTGTGAGACCATTAATCTGATTCAACGGTTCTAGCTTTTGCTTGATACCTGAACAAGACGAGAGATGCGGTCGGGATAATTGAATGAGAGAATGCTCGGTGGTGGACGGATCGAAAGACAGGTGGTGATGTATTGACGTATACTACACGTTTTTACATCCAAGTGTAGGTGAAAATGTACGTATATGTTGTTCTATATACACATATAGATGACAGCACGATCGTTGCTCTTCGAGAAAGTGCGGGGCACGGTGAAACCAATCAGTTTATCGCAATATAGCAGAGATCGTCAGGCGAAGCCAATCAGGCCGGAGTTACCCCCCGTCCCGAAAGACTCTACTTGACAGAGGAAACGAAATTGCTGAAGTTTTAATGTATTGAAGGAGAGAGAAATAAAGAGAAAAAAAACCGAACTCCGTAGATCGGAAATAGAGCACATAGTGAACCATCTATCAAAGCCAGATCCTTCGCGGACGTTAAGAATTTAATTACACGAAACATGGTAACTTGGAAGACTGACAAGTTTGGCAAAAAAGAAAATAAAAAGTCCGCGGCGAATAGCCCGCAATTCGTTTTTTTTTTTTTTTTCTTACACAACGAAAAAGTTGTCAGCCATAAAGCTTCTTCGAATTTCATTATCTCAACTCGGCCAAGATTTATATTACAAAGCTCCGTAATTTTGAGATTTACAAATGAATTTTTTGCTAATTAACGTGTCGACAGAACCCATTCGCTGCCTTGGGCATTTCGGCCCCATTGCCCGCAGGTTTCCTCTATTTTATTGCGCTTCGCGTGGCACTACATTTTATAATTTCATTGACCTACTATACCGCGACGCACAGCGGAGCGCAGGAAACCGCGGGGATTCGTTGCGTTTTCGTGCGGTATAAATTCATTATGAACCTCGAGTAAACCTGCGAGACTGCGTATCAACATATATTGATACTTTATCGTACACACTTATTTACTTTTGGGCACGAGCGTATATTTTCGCTTGTCAATATAGCGTACATAGAATTGAGGCGATAAACAATTATTATGGGATGCCGCTATGAAGTAAACTGTGGGGGGAGTGAAAAACGACAAAATTCAAACTCCGACAAGAAAACAAAAGCTCGATCTGGGCCATTAAGGTGTATTTTTTTCCTTACTTTATTCCCAGTCCATTTTTTCTTGAACAACAAAATCTACTTTGGCAACGTCATCGACGGTTATCACGGAATTTAGTACCAAAGAGTAATGTACTGTCCCGTGTATTTTATGTTTTGAATATGGATCAGTGCAGTCATTGCGAGTGTCCGTTTTTTATTCGTACTAACCATCATGTTTTATCGTCGAACGTACGAATTTATGGATTGATATTTTCTTACGATAACCAGCATAACCTCTTCGCACGGTTTTCGTACTTCATGGATTTCCGTTCACCATACTTGGCTCCGACGATTCAAAAAAGTTACTTCGTATCGTAGACAGATTTCGCATCATAAAAGTGGAAAAAGCTTGGAAGCTTACTAAACGAAATGTCCAAAACGAAATTGAACAGCAAGAAAAAAGCTGCGGTTCGACTGCTTTCCAGTGAAAAAAAATGTAGCGAGACTGCAGCAACTAAACGGCAAGAATTGAAAGCAAAAACTGGCACGAGCTCTGCTGCAGCCTCATACGAAGGTTTTAAATTATGATATGAAAAGGGATGGTGAATGCTGGAATGAAAAAGAAAATGATAGCTTTGACACTAATTTTAGTGCCGGCAGATATCGATTTTTCCCGTCTGTCATCGGGAAGCGCTGACCCATGGTATTGGCATCCCGATCCATCTCGGCTTCGCAATCAAATGCATATCGGTAGAAAAAAGGAGATAAAAAAAAAATAGAGAAAAAGAAAGTACGATGGGGTTTCGGTCGTCACACGCGCGTTTATGAAGTTCCTTTTTTCTTCGTTCCTCCCGTCCTCAATGGATGGCTCGTCAGGCTTTCCAGGCGAGCGACCAGTTCCGATAAAAGTCGCAAGATTAAATGGTTCGATCGTAAGCGTGAAACGATTCGATCTTCCTGTTAACACTCGTGGAAAACACCAACTCCCTCACAATCAGACACAAAGAGCATCGTAATAGCGGGCACATACACCCAGCAAAAATACTGTTCCATTAGCACTAGAGGAAATAGCGCCATTGATTTTCTATCACGAACCTTTATCGCGATCAACAATAAAAAAGGCATGAGCCGTTCTACACCGCTTGACGAGACATTGTTTCTTTCGTTCATGCGACCCCGACGCGATCTGACCCAAGTCCAAATGTCCATTGCACTTGCTACCCTTACACCTTCGATTACACGTCCTGACACTAGTAAACTGATGCAAAGACAGAAATGGAGATTTTCATTTAGTAGATACCAAAAGAAAAAATGATCTGAACCATCAACCCAGACAACGATCGAGGGGAGCCCATTAAAAAAACCAATCAACATCCCATGAATATATTCGAACATTTGTTCCCATAACGCACAGTGAGATGTGTCAATTCGAAACTGCCACTTACGAGAAACTGATAGAAGCTTGTTATGCTCCAGAGCAAAGCTTTGCCAAGACAATTTCTTTTGATCCGAGGTCAATTGGTGGAGGAAATTCACAAAAAATCGCATCACCCCAATAATGTTCACTCAACAGGATCGACTAAATGAATTTTTCTCGTTTCTTTGATAATTTCTTATTAACTGTGACTCCTTAGCATTCTCTCATCAGCCCTGTAACTTCCGTCTATTTATTATGACCACTTAGAGAAAAGGTACATAAAATAAGCATCTCCATATCCACACATATTTATGTTCTATTCCTCTTAGGCTGATGTTGGCGTGTTTTATCGCCTCGGTACGAGTATCAAGATGATTGGAGGGCTTTTTCTCGCATCGTCTTTGCCTGTCGGTGGGTCTCTGAAGCGCTCGTGGACACCGTGTGTATCCGTTCGTCCGTTCTTCTGCTCGTTCTATCGGAATGAGTCAGGGAAAAAGGAAACGTGCTAACGAGGCCCGGTCAGCATTAATTGTAACATCCTCCGCATGATGCTGCTTACCGCCGGTGGCGTACGCACACACGTAGCATAGGACTTCCGTCGAAAGAGAATCGCCTCGGGTCTCAAAACCCCACAAAGGAAGCTGCCAAGACGACCTCAACGCCCACGCTCACTGGCGAAAGGGCTTGGACGACTTGTCAGACTAAATACATATACGCTCATATGAGCACGCTTCTTGTCTTTGAATTAAAACGAAAGCAAGAGAGTGACTTACGTGCAACGACGAAGAACGGAAGAGTCAACATGTGACGAACATTAAACATGCTTACACGGTAGCCTACATTAATTCAAGTTTGTAGCACTCGGGGAACAGATTGAAAGTATTTTTTCATAAGGAATTTGACAGCTGCTGTCATTTAACTGCACTGGATGATGTATGTCATCGTGTAATTTTCATAATGGAATGTTATTATTGATCAAGCACTGGCGGAACGGCAGGCCAAAAGAAAAAAAAAAAAAAATTGACACATTTTTGGCATTGATAAACGTGCCCGGATGCAGCTGATGATTTGCTATTGGGCCTCTATCATTTATTCTCTTGACAAGTGCCCCAGCCTTAGAGAGTTACAGGAAATATCGAGCTGAATGGACACGATTTTCTTTGTACAAGAAAAAAGTACTCGCGTCCTGTGAACGTATCCGCATGAAGTGTTCATCAAGTATCAAGTTTTCTGCGAGTTCCACTCGTCTGTAAATTTCGCAGTGCGATATCTTGGAGAAATAGATCGGTTAGACTGGTTCGCGGCGCGACACTATCTCGAGACTCATTTTTTCTCAAGACGGCGTTTGACGTCACATCGTTCACCACCACCCGCAATTCAAATATTTGCCTACTCCACACCTCAGCCATGCTAGCACGTGCCCAGCTTGAACGGGACCAGCGAGAACGAAGAGCCAGGTAAAACGGATATTCTATATCGATCAGACAATTAAAGACACAACTGAACGATTCGAAACGTACGTCCATGGGGTATTCACATGCGACTTAACTCGCCGTATACCAAAGACGATGAAGAGAAGAGTATTTTTATAATTTTGTAGGAAAAATAAAACGAGCGTCAATGAACTGTTTTCTGATTATCTCCATCGATGATTACTTCAAAATGTTCAACTAACGAAAGAGTCGTATTCATATAGAATCTTCAGTCACAAATTTGAGGCTCCGCGTCCAAGAAATCTTCCAACATTATACACAGCCAAAGAATTAGCTTCAAGTCATTTGATTGCCTAGTCACGCATTCCATCGTCGGTAGCAATCGAAAATTATTCAAACGATGATAACAGTCCCAAAGTCAAATTCAAGGCGCGTCGACCCGCGTTGTACTTTGTAGTTTAGCATCGCATGCGGGTATAGAAACCCAATATAAAACTCTTCTATAGATGTAGTACAAGGAGAGTATAATCATTAGCATATGCGCCATAAAAAAGAATTTACCATGCGCATGAAAATGAATCAAGCAGAATATGAATATTCAAAAGTAATGCGTTGAATATTGAGCCCAACAATAATGGAGGAAACGCCATTTTTCAGTTAAAAATGCCTGTCGATACAGCCTCTCTCGTGTCATCAGTGTGATGCACCTCGAATTTCAGAACGGGCTTAATTAAAACAGCTTTACCAAACCTTTGTGATCCCGTGCATGGATTATTTTCTTCGACAGAACTAATATCACGACTAGGGATTACAGTTTAGATGATATCCTCACAAAGACGGACGAGGTTTGGTGAAATAGAAGGCATTTTCGATATCAAAGGGTAGTCGTTGCTGTTGCCATCGGCAGATGAACGATACTTGGTTTCGTAACAGAGCCAATAAGCATCCAATGTCTAAATGGAATGTAGGGAATGGAAAATATAACTCGAACTCTACGAAAAACAATGTGAAACGAGTTAATTTACATTCTGAAAATAGGAACCTCCAATTAAAAAATCATTCAATTCATTCAAAGTACAGTTGTTTCAGATGAAAAGTATGAGGATAAAAATGAAGTAAGGAAAAAATTCTGATATGAAGAAAACAATCGAATCGAAAAAAAAAATCAGCCAAAGTACTCCATGAGTTTTCTAGGTTCATTCACTCTACGCATTCGTGCCACGAAATAAAACGTGACAAGTTGCCACGGCCTCATAGCTTCAGATAATAAAAAACGCAGAATCGTGACACAAAAATTTGGCAACGTTAAATGTAAAATCAAACAAATATTTGCTGCCCCGTTGAAAATCGTTGATGCTAAAAATCGAATAATTTTCAGCATTTGCCAAGCGCTTATGCAAATGATTGAACCCATTCATTTTCCTTTACAACGCGAATGAAAATGCAAGCAATACCAAGATGCGTTTTTTCCTCCATCTGGAAAAATGCTCCTCGATATATAACAGCCATCACGTTTTAACATAGCTTCATCCATCTAATCAATATGCAGAGGAAGCTTCGTCGATTCTCCGGATCGACCCTAGAGAGGCTTTTCGCGTATACAGAGCCGTCTCACTTACCTCGTGAGAGTATGTATTGGAAAAGTGGAGCACAGACTCTCACGGATTGGATAGGGTGAACCAGTCTCGTGGTTTCCTGAGCGCGTTGCTGCAAAATCTCAACCCGATCATTTCGTCGTATCGTATCACTTGGGGATCAACTTATAACACATTGTTGTACTTGGCTGCATGGATACACACTGTCTTCGTCAGCTTATTTGCTTAAAATGGCTTGCTAAGGTTCTCCGCATACGTACGACCCCAAAAGGGTGCAAACAAAATTTACGTACCACCATTTCCACGCCATTTTTCCGCACGTAACACTCTTGGAGTATGCAAAATTCTTTTTTCTTAATACTTGTAAAGTCAGCTGCACTAGTTCTGTTTCTTATGGTTAATACGAAACGAGGTTTAGTAACTGAGCTATGAATAAGTTGCAAAGTAAATTTGCACCCATGACCACCGCGAAAAAAACGTCGATACAACCTCATGTGTACGAAAGGTCTGACTAAACTTCTGTGACGTTGAACCTTGATGCAAATCAATCGAGAATGAACCGAAGTGACGCCATGCTAGGGTCCTTCATGAAGACTCGGCAAAGACCTTTGCAGTTATATTTTCTACACTCGTATACGATAAAAAAAGGAACGAACACTTGGAGCCCTTGAAAAATCTCATTTACAAGCTTCATTTGAAATTCTTGTAGTTGAAAGTACCAGTACAGCACCCGAACATCTGGAAAAATCCTCCCATAACTGTGAAAAGTGAAGATGAGATTTCATAAAGATGAACTGGCAGGTAAGGTCTGATAGAAAATGGAGTTCGCGTCTTGCGAGAATCTTCAACGGTGAAAGAAGGATTTCTCTGAGATAGCATTCAAGAGAGAAGAAGACTCGGTAAGAGAGGCTACACCACCTTTCGAGGATAAATGAAACTCTTGCTTTACGAGCAGACGTGGCCTTCGATATATTTTCACATCGCTACGAGCCCCAAGAGCGTCACTTACTGTGGTAAATAGCGTTCGAAGCATCGTCTTCGCTTCTTGCGTCTGATACTATGACGAAGACGATGAGCTGTGAACTATTTTAATGGCTTGCCATAAACGCGGTGTATAAAAGGGTCGAGATATCGATCTATGGGCCTGACCTGGTGGGCAACACGGGCGACTATGTACAGGGAATTCTAGACCACATTAGCGATTATTTATAGGTGAAAAAATGACCCCTTTATTATTTAAGCTACATCAAGTTGAAAAGACGAAAAAAAAGTATCGAAAATTAGTTGAAGGGATAAGTCTCGCGAAGACTTTGAAATTTTTCTAACACCTTCCGAAACGTATTCCGGGCGACCTGAAAAAATTTCAACAAGATTGACTACTTACTCATTCAGAAAAAAAAATTGTGAAATTATCTTCAAATAGACACAATAAACTTATGAAAATTCGTTGAATTTTTTGGGATGGGACCGCACAAGCCTTTGATGTGGCAATTTTAACGAAGTAAAGAGACAGACAGATGGAACGGAAAAAAGTGAGAAACTCGGAAGATAGAAGAATCAGATTAGAAGCATCGCGGCTAGTTTGTGCATAAGTTAGAGACCCCACGCGTCCCTCGAAGTAGAAGCAGAACTTTCATAATCAAATATTATCTTCTGTTCGCAAGTACACAGCTGAGAAAAGGATCTTCCAAAATTTGAAAAAGTTGCCTCAAAGCTGCCACCGTTCTGAGACGTGCCTCCAGCTTAGGCTGCCGAGAGATTAACGGGCCATGACCACGTTTAGGCTCGACAGGGAAATTGGAACGTGGTTAATAACGCAGAGCTAAAAATCTTATAACATCGACGAAAAAATATTATTTTTTCTTCGCATAGTAACTTTTCTTTTCTTCAGTCACAGCGACGTCACGTTCAGATTCTGTATCATCGGAAAACTATGCCCTCATCCATATAAACAAGTTTTTTGGATTTTTATGCGCTCCCTCCCTCGATGAAATGAAGAAAAAAATGATCTTTGGCACTTATTGATTACTCCTGGTTCTCACTGAAGGTAATAACTGTCTAGGAAGGCATATCAAATATATACAGAACATTTCTGCGGTAACGTGACGATCGAATGACTGCTTTGAAGAACTGATTTTCCTGCAGTACACGAGAAACATGGATTGCAATCAATATGGTGTCCGGCGCAAGCGATATCTTCTTTACACCTCTTACAACTAGTTCCAGCCAGTAAATCAACAAGCAAGCGATGTCAGTGTATTAATACAAACGGCTGATTCGGTTGTTCGTCAATTTTCTCAAACAGACACATTGACTCTGGTATCAAATGCGAAACGAGTGTTGGCCATCCGAGCAAATGCTTTCAATTATACGTAGTTGATGTATCCACGTGGAGCCGTAACCGGGTGTTTGGCCGATAGTGTACACGTCTCACCATCGTGATCGTGTTAAAGCAATTTGCGTTATGACAGAAGCTGAGCGTGTTATACATACCTACATTGAATCCAGCCATCAGAGTGTTCATGAAACCGACGAAACTTATACACGTCGAACGTCTGTGTAGCTAAAGGGAAGAGCAATGAGAGTAGCGCTCACGTGCTACTTACGTGCACCTGTTCAATGCGATTGAAAAATTCGTAGTGATCATTGAGCGCAGTAAATCGAATTGGATAGCATTTTGAAATGATGTAACGTGCATAACCCTGTAACACCGGAAGCTCTGCCAAGTATAACAATTGATAATATCATTTGAACGATTTCACAGTGAGGAAAGATTGATGCCGAATGTCGATCAGTTTGTGGGAATCGACTCGTTGTGAAAGCGCGTCTTGGAGTAAAATTTCACGAGATCAACGTCGATCCTGCGTGTCTGAATTTCAGCGTGAGAACATTATTTCCCTATTTTCTACCGCACTCTTTCCATATTCTCTGCTTCATTTATTTCCGTTCACACTTCGTAGCAGACTTTTTCGGGGATTATCAGCATGAAAAAGTAATTGAACGGTCAACAGCTTGGCCCCTGACTCGCTGGCGAACTTGGCGACGAAAAAGAGCAACGCTACAACGAGAAGCAAGAAAGTATCGTATCGATCTCGCAATCGAACAAGCACAAGGTCCTGACAACCTTTTTTAATCAACTTGAAGCTCGGTGCTGCGAAATGGCGCTTAAACTTTGACCCGACTCCGAGACCTCAAACTCTCATCTGTCAAACGCTCAACATGCGCGTCTCGGCCACACGAATCATCTTTCGACTCCGTTCTTTTGTGTTTAATGATACACGGCGAGCATATTTTTCCAATAGCGTTTTCGAGCTCAATGTGCTAGGAAATTTGTAGCAGAACATTGATTGCTCGAGCCAGTAATTTTCAATGAGCACAGCTGATGGTAATTCGCTCCAATAATCCGCCGCCATATCGGTTTGCTGTGTTACCAAATCCACGCGTTCCGGTACATTCAACGCGAGCAGCCGGTAGTTCTCAAATAAGACAATGGAACCGATCGTGGTTTGTTAGAGTGTAATGGTGTTACAAGGCTGTTGCACCCGTATAGATGGCGTGTCGGAATAGTAACCTCCCTTAAGCACACGTCACTTTGGAATTTGCGGCAATATATTGGAGAACGGGGGGCTAGCCTCACACGGATACACGGGCATCCGGACAAGCATTATAGTGGTGCAATGTAGTGCTCCTTGATGGGAATCCCACTGTCCGCAACGATTCGAGGCATGCGTCAAAGGTGTCAGAATCGTCAACGATGCGTTGATTAAACGTCGTAGCGATGCGACGTGTTTTAATAGTCTGAGGGTTCGATGCTCTGCAACTACGTAAAAACGTCGATATAAACAGTCCGTATTAGCGATTGTGATTTTGTGACAAACTCGGTCAAACTAACCGATAAACTGCCACGAAGCACGTTGTTCATTATCTGTTTTTTTTTTCTGAGTTATTCACAGTGTTTGAACAAATGATTCGTGGAGTCACAGACCCTTTGGAACGCGACCTCAACCCAGATGCATTATTGTTACTGCAAAAACAAGCGTGTGATCAACAGCAACGAGAATTTTCGAAACAATTGGGTCAAATTACCTGCTGCTCGGTTGGTAGGACAGTTGCCATTTATAGTTCGAAGCCACAAATTTCACGTTACTGCGTAGAAGAGATTATAATGAAGATTGTCGTTTCACAAATTACGAATATTTGTTTTACACGATTTCACAAGTAGCTCGCTCTGTAATCATCGTACGCGTTGGCACTTATCTGACGAACACCACGATCGATGGATAACGATAATCCATGGATGGTAATTAGTTATTACAGCAGGTCAGTTTCATTAAGGCGTTATAATTGTGTTGTCGAAGCCTGATTCATGGACGGCAAGCTGGAGAACGAAAGCAGGCTGTTGGTCCCGTTAATGGATGCTGATACATCTCGTGGGTTTAGAACGATAGTGGTATTTTGGTTAAATTCATCTGTCCACTCGCTTCCCCCTCCGTTCTCCATTCTCTTTCCACATTTCTGCCTCGTACGAGTAACGCTCTGTATGCTAAATAGCACTGTGTATACGGCATCACTGTAGCTAAATATTAGCCCGTAAATATTATGCGGATAATTAAATTGGACATAATTTAAAACATGACAAGCGCATAGATAATGCACCCCACTCGAGTATCCGTAATCCTGATTTATGGGACGAGGTGCACGCATGTACTTTTTCCTCCCGCGCTTATGCGAATATATAGTTGGGAGTCTCAACCAGAATTTTACGTAATGGCTTCACCTCATGAGCTGGTATTGTGAAGCTAACGAAACGAACGCAGCCACTGCCTCCAACATCGACATTTCTGCCATATCTTTTATTAGCGTGTACTGTGTATCGTTTATCTCGTGTAATAACGTTCCCTCGTAGTCCGCAATAATTTAATGAAGCCGATCAGAGTTTTTCCCTGCATTTGCATTAAAACACGCGGCGGATGTTCAGAGCAGTAGAATCCACTTTTGTTTCATATCAAACCCAATTTTTCCAACATTTCATAGATCTAGAAAAAAGTGTCCAAGATCCAAAAAATATCCAAACAGAAAAGTTGATAGTTCCTTAAGAATGACAAAAAATAATTCAAAGGTATATCGCTTTTGAAACTCGTGACCTTGGTTCACTGTTCACAATCTCAGCCCCAAATATTATTGAAGATCGTAAAATATATGCTCAATTCTGTTGTAAAATTGAGTGAATCGTTTCACACGATGAGACAATAAATATACGAAAATCCGATGAATCAACACTGTAAATCAATATTCGATCTGATAATACTTTGATTCAATGAAATATGAAACATTTCAAACTGGCGCCAGAATCTACGTTAGCTAATTTTAGAGCGTGGTGGAAAGATACTGGCTTAGCTTTTCGAAATGCTACTTTGAAGATCGAACTCGTTCACTCGACTCGGAAACGCGCACACACGAATGTATAATTGCTCGGATCTGTGATTCGTATAAAGAGGGTCGGCGGATTTCGAGGTCGTTCAGGGCCAAGATTGGAAATCTACGTAGGAATATTTCCGCGAGATCAAAGAAGCCTGTGGCCGCGTGGGCACCTCGTGCTCTGTATCACATATATGTCAAGATGATACATATTTCGCGCTTTCCCTGAGCTGCGTGCTGTGTGCTGTGAGGCAAAGCGAATATGTATTCGCTCATGCTACTGCTGCTGATGCTATACGATGCTGTACGTTCGACGGAAGAAAACAAACACTCGTTAACGAGTCGCATCAGAGCAGATTGGAGAGATTTCCTGCCGCGCCGGGCGCGCGCGGCGCTCTTATTTGACTCTGTATTGGGCCCCAGTGTATGCCACTAGGCTGATGTGCCCTCCATAGACCTCGGCCCTCGACCGGCCAGGGCGGAGGTTAATTTATCGAATTAAGCCTGCGTACAATTGTGTTATGAGTTCGAGTCACGAAGACTTTTATTACTGGTACAAGTACAGATATACGGGAATACACGCTTGAGTCCGTTTGACCGTAGCGAATAACACAAGATTTTCGCTCCATCTCGCCGTTGTTTATTGTTAAGTTTCTTCAAAAGCAGCATACGTTATAATCGTGTTAATAAACAGGTTCAATATTTTGAAAGATCGTGAATTTTTGGCCAGCAGAGTGTTCCATGATTATTTCTGGTTAAAGCAAACTGATACTAGTCTCGATGCCTTGGATATTTAATTACAAATTATTATCCGATTAACCCGTGTCACTCGGGGTCCACTGGACCCCGGGCCAACTTCATGGCCATTTTAAGCTAGGACAGACTTTTCCGAATCAAACTTTTCGCGCCATCTGTTCTCGTTTGAACCCAATACATTAAATTTGAACACTTTTCAAAGGGCTGCATACCGTCAGTTGACCAAGAGACCTCGCTCAGTGCCCGCATGTTTTCTTGTGGGGCCCAATAAACCCTGTGTGACCGTACAGTGGCAAAGAATCGGGTCTCAAATTCGTTTTTTTTGTGCCAAAGTGCATTCAGGAACGTAAGAATTGATGCAAGAACTAAATTATTTCTTTGGCCGTAAATAATATTCATAATCTTCAAGTAGATGCTTCGTGTGACGAGTATCGCATATATTTGTGCGTCAATTGCGGAGGCCGTAAGTAAAATAAAATTTTTTGTTCATATTTTCATCATTTTCTATCGAAAATATACGATTTGTGCTACACTTTTTACCATTATTGGTCCATTTAAACGTTCATTTAAAATAGAATTTAAAATTCTATTTTTTTCTTGAAAATATAATATCCAAAGAGTAAAGCAGCGTTTGATTTTTTACCATACGTCAAAAATTCAATTCTTAGCGAATTTTTTTTGTCAAAAAAAAGTCAGATTTCGTGAATTTTATTTTCACGCCGTGTTTTGACGACTTTGAAATCCTAAATAAAAGACAATAACGATTAGATTATTTATAAAACATGTTAACTCGAAGTTCGACAGTCGATTTAACCCGATAGCAAAAAAAGAACGCAGACGAGAGCAGTTTTTGTGAGTGGGGTTCGCTGGAGGACCCCGCGTGACCGATAAGTTATTATTTGGAGGTGTGACCATCGCCGATTAAAAAAAAATCGTAAATGCTCCTTCAAAACCAATTTCTAACAACATTTTGAGAACACGTACAAGACAAATTTGTATGGAAAATTTCCTAGTCACACTGCTTTCGATGAACCTTCGGACAAAAGGACGATCGATAAAGACTGAAACCGTCACTTACTTTTTTTTGTTCCGAGCTAAGATCGTGCCAGTGCGGCATTACGAATCGATACACCATCAACGGAGGAGTCTAATTGAATTAGCGATCACCATTACGGATAACCGCACAGCAGTACTAATTCCTCCCCATAGTATCGTGTCGTGAGGCTCAGTAATACGAAAGATTCTAAAAGGTTTGAACGATTCCCTACTGGTTTATATTCTTGTATACTCCTTTCTAGAAAATTGATTATTTCGAGGGCCTTATTAATGTACATGTGTATTTATGTCCGAGAGCAAATACTCCTAAAACTATGAATAGGTATATCCACGAGGTGGCTCTTGTGAGTGAGCACTTGTGCACGACCATTTCTCCCATGTAAGCTTCAAAAGCTCGAGTGTTCTGCAAATACAGTTACCGCCGGGTCCCGTACCTGTGGCGAATGAACGGTTCGCTTGTCTTTTATCTTGCGGAGCTGCTGTCCTACCAGAGTTTTCAGTAGTCCTTCACTTCGTACAATTTGTTGATCCAACTGAAGAGCTGCTCATCGCTTCAATATAACGATTAATATGGCTCACGTGGATTCATCTATTTAATTTACTATTATATTTGAAAAAATGTCATTAAAATTCCCAAATTACTGAATCGCTCATACTGAAACGTTCATAAGCAGACATACACTTGGGATTTAGTTGGCGATTGGATTCATTTGAAATCATCGTAGAAATGTTTTTTATGCACACATCCCGACGGTAGGACAGTAAAAAATTCTTTTGTTGGGAGGATCAATTGCAGATAACATATTATTCATGTTACCTGCGGCGTGGCCTACTCTGTTACCAGAAAATCACGTAAAACAACTGCCGGACACTGCTGATCGGCATATCAAACAAACTTTATTATTAAATGTTGTATATGCGTTACCTACACTTTATTCCCTATTATTTTGCTGCTGGTGCTGCTCGTATACTGCGGTTTTAATAAGCACGTGCGTCTTCATCATGCTAGTGTTTAAATAGGGAATTGAGCTAGAGGGATATGAAGAGGGTAGAAGCAGTTAAAGTTGATATTTGAAGTAGTTCGACCGTTCTATGACTAGTCAAGTTTACAACTATTTTATGTGTCGATTAAATTCAAATCTAAATTATTAATAAAATTAATAAACCCATTGAGAATATTTTTATCATAAGAATGTAATAAAATCCTTTAAAAATATCGTGAAAGATAATATTTATGCTTCAACTTGGCTAGTTAATGATTGAGTCGGTACCGGTGACACTTTAAATATACATAACCTAGGGAACATTTATATTGTACGAAAGAAAGTTTATAACGGTGTAATGGCGGTGTAAAAAAGCAAAGCTACTAGACGAATGAAAGCACGTGAGCCAGTCTCAAAAATAAATTTGATGAAATTCCCACGAGATTCGAATTTACCCGAAGTTCAATCAGCAGTCAAACGTAACGACTGACATCCGCTTTCGAAGCGGCGTCAAAAAAAGCTCTGTAAAATAATGTTATTTTTTTAAAGGAACGGAATCTGTGATAAATTTTCTTCACGATGTAAACTTTTCCGAAGCTCGAACACAGTGCAATATTTTTCCAATTAATATTATTGTGAGTTCCCCCAAAAGGTACCGTGTCAAAAATTCAAAATTGTAAATGAAATAATTCAACATTTTGCCCCGTAAGAGGCCCCGGAACTGTGCTTATCGTTATCAGGGGACCTTAAACTATCATTTACCGCAAAAAAAGTGTGTCTTCGCCGTACTTTATCGAACGACCGAACTACTTTAATACACACGTGCGCGTTTGATCCAGAACTCACTATCACCTGCTCTCACGAGTTAAAAATCAAATTTACACTTCTATTCTTATAAGACTTTTATCGCAGCTTCCATCTATCCCAAGCTGCATTCAAAACAACCGATCATCAAAGGTAGAATTTCAATTATCATGGCAATTCGCTATGCATTGGATAAAATGTAAGCCTTGACACAAAAGTGTTTGATACTCGATGTCCTTTCTCATTCATCGATGGCTAATTTGAAAACGATCACAGTAATAAGGATTGAGTTGGCTGAATTTTTCCTGAGAGATTCTTATCCAATCAACAAGAGACAGTTTCAATAAAAAATCAATTTCACAAATAACGAAACGAGACCAAGTGAATTTATGAAAGCTTTCACTGTATCAAAACAGTCGTGTTCTCTGGAAGAGTACGAAGAGTAAATAGAGGGCAGACAACGACGTGTTGGCCAGAGTTTCAACTGTTGGTCTGGTCGACGATCGTTAAATCACCAGCACGGAGAGCCTCATCTAGCTAGACAATTTGTTACTTCCTTATCACTCGACTCTCTCGCTACTATTCGCCTCTCTGCCTTCTCTCACTCTCGTACTCTACATTTATCCTTCCCTCGCATTGTCTCCATCTTCCTCCAACCTGTGTACAACCAAAAATACACACTTTTGCCACACACGCGAGATTAAGCGTTATACGGTAGGGATTCCCAAAAGAATTTCAAAATTTACCTTCTACTTCGTACATTCGTCAGCTAAACAAATAAAACTACCACAACGTCTAATTTTCGCAAAAAAAACTTTCAACTGGCGATTATAAAAGTCGTATATCACGTTCCAAATGAGCTGCCATCGCAAAAAGTTTGCAAAGTAATCGCGTTATTATGTGCTCTTCGAAAATCACTTTACGGTTCATAGATTCCAAGTAATTATGCGCAATCATCGAGTCGTAAAACCCATTTTTTTTTTTAACTTGTTCATTCGCGAGCTGTTCATTCGTGTCGAAGTTATTACCGACTACATTATTTCCATCATTATACGTATTACAAATACACCATAAGATAATATACGCGTTCTAACAGCAGTGTTCGCGTACCCACTCAACAGGCGAATGCATCGACAGTATGCTTGATAAGTAAAGTTCAAGTAGGGAAGAGGTTTCTTAAGTAGCATACACACAAACAACGCACGCTAGTTTCACAATGTGTACTCATGAATGGATATTCATGAACGGATCGTACACTAGTAGCAAAATCTTAAGTGCTTCGTAAGCCGGTATCAAAAGAACTACCGAAGGTTGTCAGCAAGAGTAAAGAACAAGTTACTATAGACCTCTCCTTTTTCTCCCCCCCCCCCTCCCCCCTCTCCGCCTCACCTGTCGCTGCTGATTGCAGTTATAACGTAATTAATGAACAAAGAGTCACAATATGAGGCTTTTCTACGCTGTCGATCAATTTCTCATTTTCCCTCTGCCAACGTCCACATATCCACGCAGCATTTTCGTTGTATAAAATGCATCGAGGCACTCTACGACGCGATTTATAAAATACGATGACGATATAGGGTCAGCGATGGAAACAAATTGATTGCTAGATGCAATTATATTCCTATTTTATCGAAAGATATTTATTGCTACAATAATTGTCTTATTTGTAATCGGAGTTTCCCAACTGTTTCAAGCTCGTCGTCACAAGCCTTGAATTTCAATGGAATAACGCGAAGGAACTGAGGCGAGAACATTTTTTTTCTGTTTTTCCGGTTCTTCTTACTAAAATAAAACTAAAATGAGCACGAATTTTGGTGCTGACGTATTGAAAAATTGAGAAGACAATAAAAATTTAATTGCACTCTTCACGATTTTTGTGTTCTCGTGTATGCCCTAAAGAATGATTGAAATCTAGTTGAAATTATTTATAGTAAGGAAATGAATTTCTGAAAATTCGTGACTGACACATTGGAATGCTGCAATAATAGAATAAAGTATAAACGCTATGGGATTGTAATGAAGATAGAAGAGAACCAGGTTTTATATCGAGGATGAGTGATGATTATTTATCGGTAGACTAATCTCGCGAAACGTTGGGAACATTTGCGTATACTACATTTAAATACATCATTATAACGTCCAGCATAAACATAATCATATTTATACATGCATTCACGCGTACATATGCGTACGAAAGAATGCAATGCGCTGCATTTTGCACATGCCATGTAATTTTCTGCGGGACGAACAAACTGCGGCATCTCCAATCGAGAGACAGAGCAAAGTTTAGATTAAATTTCATCTGGTCTTTACGGATATAAACTCGATTATAATATCATATTCTGCGAAGAAAGGAAAAGGCGAATGATTTTTTTCACTCCAATGGCTTCCGAGCATGAGTCTGCGCATAAAACTTTTAAAAATTGGCGATTTTATCGTTTTTTAATACAATTTTTCAATCAACATTTCAAATATTCGACACTTTGAGTTCCAGATTCCATGACATCAACGGGCTTATAAGCCACGAGTTGTAAAAACCCATCACTTTTAGAGAAACGAATTGGAAGACATGAAAACAATATTTAGTGTCTCAACAAGTACTCCGTATAATAAATATGGAAATTTAGATTTCTGTAGCAGTCAAGACGAGGTAATGCTCCAGTGTTTGATATAAGAAAGAGACGAGCGCACACTTTTCTCGAATGATATTAAAGAATATTCAAGCTCGTAGATTGACGGGGAAGATGTGCATAGTTTTCGATTACTTAAGATGATGGATCAGTCGGTAATCACAACCGTGAGTGCGAGAGAGATAGCTGCAAATTTTGAAAAGGACGTTTTTCCACATCGTTCGTCTGATCGAAAAAATAAAAATGTCATCGGATTTTTATTGTCATCGAACGATGTCAAAGAGTTTCAATTTCAAAAATTCGAGGTGTGATTACCGACTGATCCATCATCTTAAGGCCTTATATACACTTGCGGCAGGCCTAAAAACGTGATTTCCTTGATTTTTTTTTCGACAAGAAAATAAATGTTTATTGTAAAACTGTGTGCGACATTCAGTAGTACCTGTACAACTTTTTACGTAAAAAAATTTCTTAAAATGGCGCAACTCCAGCTGTATTCCAGTAGCACCTTTTTTTAAGCATCAGTTGCGGTGGAACTCTAAAAAACTATTAATCCGATCCATACTAAATTTATACCACTTATTTATAATAATAATAGTTCAGGCCTGGACGACGGATTTGTAAAAATATTGATTTCCAAATAAATGCCGACAGTTTTAACAAAAGATTCATCTTTTGAGCTGCTAAATTTTCGGCTCTTTTGTTATAATTTTTTTTCCAACAAAATACGAAATCCTTCGTCCAGGCCCTAGCTATTATTATAATAAATGAGTGTGGATTGGATTAATAGTTTTTTAGTAATCGTGTCCACCGCAAAGGTATTTTTCGAAAAAGACGATTCTGAGATAATCCCGTTCGGTTGAAGTACCCATAGCTACGAATCTGATGCCCCGATCTTTATGAAATTTCGTGAAAATATTCTTCAGACATTGTACTTGAAGAATATCTAATAAAAAATGAATTAAATTAATTGCAAAAAGTTGTGAACGATCGATAAACGAGTATCGGTGCAATCACGAGTCTATATATCAAACTTTTGTAAACATGTATATACGCATGTCGGGATCTCTCGGAATTCACTACAAATATATTTGTATATTGTATATGAGAGGTAGGATGCCTGGCTTTAGAATAGACTCCTCGTGTGTGTAGGTGTATAAACCACAACCGCTAGGGGTTGCATAATGACAAGCAGTTTAACTGCACGTGAGAGCATTATACCCGAGCCTCCTGTTCGTTCATGCATTCCCCAAAGCTGGGGGTGGCGCATATATGAGAAAGCCTTGCAGCAAAGTTTGAGCGTGTACACAGACACGTGCACATGAGACGCCAGGTACATCGACGCGAGGATCGTGTGTGCTATTGCACGATGTCATAGACTTGAAAACGCGAAAGCGCTTCCAGATATATTTATATAACTATGTGAGGTACGTGTGTGTGTGTGTGTGTGTGTGCGTGTGCGCGCGCGTGTGTGGATATATTGACAAAGATTTCCGGAGCACGGAGCTTAAGGGCATAAAATGTGCCTTCAATACCTATATTTCTTGCTCTCTTCCACTCGGCCTCTGTCTTTCTTGAAAAGGTTTCACCTCTAACTCTCGTCGTTATGCTCCTGCAATACTGTTTATGGTACTAAAATAGATTAGTTTCCATCGAATCAATGTCATTAAGAAGATTGAAACAACGGTGTGGTTGCACGCTTTGCACGTGAGCTATATCGCTAAGATAATAATTGCAGTGACATCGTTATGATGTTGTAGGACAAGACTGAAATTGTGCTCTTATGAGTATTGAAGTTTAAGAGGAAGTGCAGTTTCCGACATCAAAATTGACTCGAATTGTTTCATAGTTTCAAGTAGAGTTGAATTACGTAGACAAATGACACTCGCATTCGGGGATAAAGAATTGTAAGATTTTCCAGTTGCTGAACAGGCGGTAATTCATAGAAGCTGTTGACAACCGATTTTCCTCGCCCTTGAGAATGTGCAATTGTTTTTTACAAATTTAAATATCAATATTTTCTCGTTCGATAGAGCGTTTCTGGTCGGCACAAGTCTCGCGGATCACCAGCACTAGTAATCTGCGAAACTGAAACTCCGGTCGAATGTGAATTCATTTGGATCAATAAAACCAAAAATGTAATTGTCTTTATCGAACAAATTACGCGATTTACGATGGTTGAATTATTCTCGTAAATGGACAGCGAACTACCTTGATATTTAAATCGTATACTCCAATGCTCCAAAATGTTAAAAATCATCATTGAACAGAAAAAAAGGAGGATGAACGAAGCGAATGAGAGAGGGAACGAAAGAGAGAGAAAGATAAAGACGAATTAAACTTCCATTAACGAGATCAAACTCGATTACGGTAGTTCTCCTCTCATGCCCTTATCTTATCCGAACGCCAACTCGAGAGAGCATTCGAAAGAGTGGGAAACGATGGGCGAACCGGAGAAAGAGAGAGAGGGAAGAAGGGAGGGTGAGCGAGCGACGAAGCTCATGCCATCGAGCGCTGGAATAACTACTTCGTGAAAATTTTCTCCCTGAGCCAAATAACATACATTCACACTTCGCAAGTCGAAGATCTTAATTGATAAACTCGCGAAAAGATTCGGACGATAAGTTTTATAACGAAAATACCATCGAGAAAAGGGGAGACAAGGCACGCCGGGGACAGTTTTCCCCAGGGAAGGAAAACACTCGGGGGTCGTGCAGAAACAATAAAAAAAATGTTTAATTTATAAGAAAGCATACAAAAATGGAATCAAGCATCTTTGCCAATTTGTATGTAGTTTCTTCACCTATCAAAACTTCACACTTTTTACATTTTTTTATTGAAATATCCACACATCGGTGTCTAACGTAAAGTCATAGCCGCACGTGACTCGTGTCTTATTCAGATTTGAAAATTCCAATGTGCTAACGAATAATGAGCTGCAAGTCAAAACTTTCCACCCCGATTGATTTCGGTACGATAAAAAGGACGTAAAAATGTTCGTTCATTGAAAGTTAAGTTTCAAAACAAGCTTCCAACAAAGTTGCATATTCGAATTTTCCGAAGTTATCATTGCCTTGAGAAGAGCTTGGGTGCAGAAGATGAAGGAAAATGTTTGAAATCTTAGAAACTTCGGTAATGAACGATTATGTATAAGCTGGTGAAACGAATGATACATTCCCGCGTCATCATGTACGCGCTCACTAATTCTCATTAATCGTTCTGAAGTTAATTGGCAATCCGATTGGCGCATATATGTGAACTTATGCACTTGAGAATGGAAGGAAAAACAAGTCGCACTTGCTCGAGGCATGCGTCACAAAATCTCTTCGTCGGTCTCTCTCTCTCTCTCTCTCTCTCTCTCTCTCTCTCTCTCTCTCTCTCTCTCTCTCTCTCTCTCTCTCTTCTTTCTACGATTGTACCAACAATCTCGATGTTACTCTCGCGGATCTTGTCAGATAATGCTGATGGAACTCTCGCTAGTTTCAACCGTACAAAATCGCACGCGCGCACTCTAATTAGCGACGTCTATACACGTCACTCTACAAGCTTTGTCACACTCTCACTCTCGCCCTCTCTCACTGCATTTTTCCTACAACAACTCTTCAGATAGTCAGCCGAGCATCCCACGCGTTACTCGTGAGGAAGTACAGCGCCAACACACGCCCCAACTAATGCTCGAGAATCTCCCACAAAATCATCCCAAGTGTGTGAGTGCTTCCGACAAATCCGAACATTCGTTAACGCCTCTCACATCCGGATTGCCCACTTTTACATTATTGGTCGGACGTAAAAAATGTAACGAAAACTACTCTCTATGTTGAATCCCTGAAAAAATAGACTTTGAGAAAAGATTTGGAGCAAATCGTAAAGGAAATTGCGCTTTTTAAGGGAGCAATCGATGCGGACAAATGATCTCTGTTAGAAAAAAGGCATTGCTCTGACACGAGCACGCTACTATAGGTCCGTTAAACTTTCCAGTGGTTAAGTTGATTGCGGATGCTCGCCAAAAATCTCGCGAGGGAGTGATATTTCGTTGAAAAATAATGAGCAATCTGTTGCTCACCGAGGACAGCTGTACTAACTTTTCTTATTACAGTTTCACGGTGTATGGAAACTTGGCAAGGTATCAAAAAATGTGTGGCTGCTCGGTTTTCCCGTGCATTACCGGCGAAGCGAAATAACGTTCACGCGGTTGTAGGAGTGCGAGTAACTTCTGCGAACCTGTTAATATCAGTTTTTTATGATCATTGGTCAGCCATCGTTTATAGCCAACGCCGCGGACTCCGAGATTGCTCCGTTCTCGAAAAGTTATCAAATAATTTATGAGAATGAAATAAATGGAAAATTATTCGCTTCGTTAATAATTCAAGCGAGTCTTTCATAATTCGATGAAACGACGTGGCGACCGAATGGCCTGCAGCGCTGCTATTGAGCATCTCGAATTGTACGAAGACCTGTAGAATGACATTGAAAATAATTGAGAATATTCAACTGCAGGTTTGCCTGCGCAAGGCAGCGCCATCGATGAATTCATCTTGCCGTCAACAACCCACTTGACGCGACCATACGAATGATCTAAACCGCGCGTATTGCATCGAAGCAGTTTCCCATTACGTGAATTCCCAACAGAAAACACAATATGACAATTACCTTCACATACTCGCAGTAATGACCCGTGTATAGGTAATTTGCAGTGTCGACTTGGGTGGCAAATTTGACTCTGCGATATCAGAGAAGGTATAAGCATCGCATTAGCGCTGCGATATGATCAAGCACGGAGGTCTCGATGTGTGTCACGATCGCTAGACTTCTAAAGTGTATACAATTTGCATCGCAAATCAATGCTGGATCGTCGCAGTGCGAGCATCTCTGCGGCGGCGTTCGTATTATGCCGAATGCGAAGAATCCATTCTTCGAATTAACGGTAATCAAAATATCGTGCAGTCATTTTATTTAGCGCTCGAATATTTCGTGTGTATGAGCAGAAGGTTTGGGCGACTCTTTGATCGTCGTTGCAGGTGGTCTCCGTCACCGGGAGCGACTAATGGCGGGTCTCGTATTCTCGCGACCGCTTTTGTGTTACCAAAACGAAGTAGAAGTGCCGCAAACATCCACTGAGCAGAGGAAGGCGTTCGACGAAAAAGGTGATTGATTGTATCGCTGAAGAACGAAAATAATGGTTGAATAAACAGTTTAATGATAAGAAGCCTCGATTACTACTGCAACAGTGATTGACGAATGTTAAACAAAGAGGAAACATGAAGCCATTGATGCCTCAATCGTGACATTTGCTCGCGAGAACCTTGATCAAAATGATTGTCAATAGGTTGAGAATACAAGTGCACCTTGATTTATTCATGCGTGTGATCGACCACAAGGAGAAAGACGTGTTATGATGAAGTGGCGTTCATTGGAATCGGAGATGTAGACTTCAGAACGTGCACGAAGAAACTAACTACGAGTGTGTGCTAATGTGTGTGTAACACAAAGTCTGCGTTATGGCTTATGCACGTCGAATGGTTAGGACAGTTATAAAGTCAGAATGCACGACAAAACAATACCGAAGAGGCATTTAATATTCCAAACGGTCAGCGCACTTGACCATACGTTTCTTGCGTTCGAGTACAAATCACGTCGCGAATGTACATGCGTATGCACACAATGGTGAAAGATTATTGCGCCACGGATATCTCATTGTTTTGGTGCTCTCGGTGAAACCTTTTGTAATTATTGAATTATCGTTGCAAGAACGGTTCTGCTGCTGTCAATTTTCAAGGATTACATCACCAAAGACACTTGAATGAGATTGTGTTTTGAAGTGGTTCGGTTGTTCCATAAAATGCTGTGAAGGTCCACCTTTTGCGGTAAATTATATAGTTTAAGATCCCCTGATAACGATAAGCACAGTTCCGGGGCCTCTTACGGGGCAAAATTTGGAATTATTTCATTTACTATTTTGAGTTTTCAACGCGGTACCTTATGGAAGAACTCACAATAGTATTAATTGTAAAAAAATTGTACGGTGTTCTAGCTGCGGAAAAGTTTATATCGTTAAGACAATTTATCACAGATTCCGTTTTTTTTTAAACATTACCTTACAGGGCTTTTAAGAAAGAAAACATGAAAAAACTTTGGTTTTTGACGCTTCGGAAGCGGATATCAGTCGTTACGTTGAACTGGTAACAGCTGATTGAACTTTGGGTAAATTCGGGTCTCGTGGGAATTTCATCAAATTTATTTTCGAGACTGACTCACGTGTTTTCATTCGTCTAGTAGCTTCACTTTTTTAAAATGAATTGACCATTCCTTTTTCTCGGTGCGGTTACACCGATAAAAACTTTTTTTTGCACAATAAAAATGTTCCCTTGATCATGTGTATTTGAAGTGTCACCGGTACCAACTCAATCATTAACGAGTCAAGTTGAAGCATAAATACTATCTTTTACGATATTTTTAAAGCATTTTATCACATTCTTATGATAAAAATATTCTCAATGTGTTTATTAATTTTATTAATAATTTAGATTTGAATTTAATCGACATAAAATAATTGTGAACTTGAGTAGTATTTTCTTTCGCGGTGTGCGAATAAATCTGGTTGTTGCTGCTTTAAGGAAGTTGAAGCGATATATATAGGACATGATACGAAAAATACATTAGATTTTATTATTCCAAATTAATGAATTGAAAATTCACGTGAATCTTCTTGAACAGCGCTTAATTATGTGTGAAAAAATTGGAGAGGTTTCACCGCCTGGTAATCGAGATATTCGTTGTTGAAAATGACAAGGTTAAACATGGGCTCTTATGGAAGCTTTCAAAAAATTGCTAACTTCAACAATAAACATCTCAATTTCACGACGGTGAATCATCGGCATATCCCGCCAGAAGTTTAATACTGCCTTAAGCTTTCTGTTTAAAAAATTTTAATGTGCAAAGTTGGAAAATAGTTTTAACATAAGATACGCTTCAACCTCCTTAAAATTCCCGTTCTTACATTTCAAATAAATGACAATTCATCTTTTAGTGATTAATGTGGCTCCCCCGATATGTGCAGAGCTAAGTGTTGATTAAATGCGTTTTTTTTTTCACTAATAGTTTTCCAGAAGAAAATATCAGAGTTGAGCCGTTTTTTTTTCAGAGCGTCGAGTGGACGTAGCGATTCGATCCCCTTCCGTTTCAATAACTAAATGAAGAGTCAGCGAATTAGAAAGACAGTTGGAGAAGGAAAAAAGCATAACAAGTTCGAAGGTGCTATTCGGTGTGCTTGGATAAGGCTCGTGAAGAGCAACGACTCGGAAAAATAAAATTGGAAGATGAGAATGAAGAGATAAATTAAGCTCGCGATACTTCATCCTCGTCCATTGTCGGAGAGGAAACGAGCACTCACGTTGCTCTTCCCTTTTGGGAGCGTCTGAGACGTACACGTCACTTCCGCCGAGGATAGTTCCCTCGTCCAAACTCTGTCTCGTCCAGCTATCGCTGTGACAGGATTCCGCCCCCGGGTCTGATGAGCCGGTAGAAATGATTGATATTACCGCGCCTCTTGGCGAAAAGTGTGCCCTTAACAGCCCATTAACATTGCTGGTGTTTTCTCTCTCTCTCTCTCTCTCTCGAAAAAAAAAAAACGAAAATATGAAAGTGAGAAAGAAAATGCCTAGCGGATTAGCTGGCTTCGAAATACCAAAAAATTTGTGTCTAAATTTGTGTGTAAATGCCTGACGCAGTTTTATTGATCGATCGAATTGAAAATAGCCAAGAAATTTGAGAAACCCTTGCCATCAGCCATCAGTAAGCATCGAAAACACGCCTTTGGCTATCCACCCGAATATGAAGCAGCGTCGCTCGCACACATTACACGAACGATCACAAAAGGAATTTACGTGTTTAAACGCCAGGGTATCATCGATATGTGAAATATGCACTGGCCCGGTGAGTTTGCGTTGATGATATTCACAGCAAAGCTACACTCACGTGTCATATATAAAGCGGCCAGTGCAGAGGGATCCTAACGCGTGACATAACCGTTGACGCTACCGGCGTATGTAAACTCAGCCGAACATTACTCATGGTCCAGCAACGTACACGGCGTTTATCGTTGTTTGCTTGTAGGAGGTATACGCTGTAAAGCGTATCATAGGTAGCCTCAGTAGTCAGTATCATTAACAAGGTGTATCAGTCAATGACTCTATCCACGTTCGTCAAATGAGAAATAATCGTTGTATAATAGGCACACAAAACTAATGGAACTCGAGGCTCATTCGTACACGGAGAGACTTTTATAGCAAAAATTACTATGTTTTTATAGTAACGTCGGACCACATCGATATTATAATAATAATCGCTACGGAGTGTGTCAAATAATGCAAAAGTTTGGGGAACCATTACCACAGTTCATAATAAATAACGCGCTGTTCTATATCAAAAATGAACACCGAGCGAATTTTTATCAAAAACATATAGTAAATAATGAAGTGATTTGATGAAAATTTAGAAGATATCATAGCATTAGTTTCTCTGTGTCATACGAAAAATTTCATACTTTCGTATTTTTCCTTTTACCACACTGAATTTTGCTCAATAACATAGCAAAATTCATGCGCCCACCAATTATACGAGGCGTTGCGAGTATAAACATGAAAATTTAGCAGTGGCACATAGTAAAATTTCAAGCAATTCGTCCAGTCTAATTCACCAATTTTTAACATTTCGCCAAAGACAACAGGGTGACGTTCGGGTATCGATGCATCATTCGATGTAAGAATGTCGCAGACCTAAATTTTGCCTATCGTACATAGTAAAATTTAAGAGAACTGATCCGGCATCAAAACTACTATACACTTTGGTGAAATGTAATAGAATGGCGATATAGAACAGCGCTGCTACAAAACATGCAAATTTTTCTAGCAAATTCATCGGAAATATTCGTATAAAAGTCTCTCCGTGTGCAGTCCGGCGTCGAGGTCATAGCACAGAGTATCTTCAATAAATAGTGCATTTTGTTTGATAGTCAAGCCAGCGAGCGGGTAGCGGAAAATGGTTCGTCATGGGGCCGCATCCCTGAGCTGGTTGGTCGATCCAGGCGAGCGAGTAACGCGGAGAACGTGGAAATACATGGATGCGTGTGTATAGCAGACATTGCATAGACGCGATGCATAACGATTGGTTAATTATCGAGACCACCGGTGCACGTAACTCACACAAGGATGTTGGCCAGTATCTCCAGGTCGAGGAAGTAGTAACTAGTGTGGGTGTGTTGCACACACGCTGTTACAGAGTTTGAAAGCATAAAGATTCGTGTGTAGGCTACACTTGCCACGGAAAGGTGCCTTTCCAATGTCGAGACTGTCGACATATTTGCTCGATATTGTTGGGAAGGCAAAGTAAAATCGAAGTGTCAAAAGCAGGCAGAGGTCGTTATTGTATTCTCACAATCCTGGCGTGTGCATGGTTTAGCGCACGACTCACAGGTTGCATTTGCCATTTGATTTTCTTATCGAGAGACAGCTTGTAAGCTTTGGTGATTGGATTGTTCGTGTACGTGAGTGTGTTATGCGGCGGAGCGTTTGTGTTGGTGTGGCGCCAACGGAGCGCTGTAACGAGGCGGCCGAACGGTAATAAATCGACTTAAGTGAACGATAATAATCGATACCACGGGCAGCCGGGGCCACGTAATGAATCGATTTATATACGAGTATGTATCGCGCGGGCGAAGCGCCAATCCACAAGAGAGGAACCGAGAGAGAGTGGCCGAGAAAGAGAGAGGAAAAAAGAGTAGGATTGCTATCATATGAGTCTGCGTGGAAGGTTTATATGCACCGAGTGCGCGTACCCTGAGCTCTGGAAACGTGTGTCGAGAGTATATAATCGCCTGCGGCCCAGAATCACCCTCTGTCGAGAATGAGAACTGTACGGATTGCTCGTATATACTAGCGCCAGGAATACAAGTACGAGCACAGCTCATGAACATGCTTCCCTCTCATCGGTTATCTTAATTGCTTACTTATGTACTCGTGTGTACATAATACAGCTCGCTGCTCTTGGCAAACCGCGTGCGCGACATTGCGTGCGTCTCGTCTCGCGCGCGCGTTAGATCACTCGATATAAAAGCAGAGATCCGAACCCTGAGGGGGCTGGCATTCGTTGATGCCGGTAATTTCACGAGCGCTCTATCGATTTTCTTTCCTCCTGCGGATTCAAATTATTTTCTTCCGATACATACGTTGCAAAACACAAAAAATAATAGACATCCGTCTATTATCGATGATCGTGAATGAATCGAGCTTTTCTGCAACGACGCTTCTTCTGCTGGATGTGCGCAGTTTAGTTTGAGCGTGGAAATATTTGCTGGTATATTTTCATCAGGCAATTTTCAATTTAACAACTCGACGCTCGCGACGCCGATCGAACGCGTTGTACGAGCTGTCAGCGTATGACACTGAAGTTTGCAACGTCGGAGTCCAACGAAATTATGGAAAAAAGCCTCCAATAATTCCAGTAATTTTCCAATTTCGTTCCGTGTCGAATTTGCAATTCATAGCTTCTTCAACCTGCACCGATAATTCGTGAAATAAAAAATTGGTCAATTATAAATGAGTTTTTTTGTTAATTTCGTTAGACTCCAACGTGTACCGTATCGCAATAGCGAGAAAATTACAAATGTCGGATACTTGTCAACGAAAATAATAATTATTTAACGGACGTTATGACACGATTTTCGCGATAGTGCTGCATTTAACGTGAAATTGAAATTTTGTGGCGACGAGACTCCATATTGGTTCGAAGACACACACGACCCATGGATTTGAAAATGAATTTTAATTGAGCGAATGTGGAATAAAGTTCGATATTCTTTTAACTAAAGTAAAATTGTCTAAAGCGTGATAAAAGGAAGGAAATCATCCCTTAATATTTCGTCTGGAAGTGGATTCTCTACGACTTCTTTGATGGATGCCAACACGGTAGAATTTCATTCCCACAATTGGGAAGCATCAGCACGATTTTAAACGTACTTGTTAAATGTAAAATGATTCAAATGGAAAGCAAAAAGACTGAATGCGAGGAGCATAACGACTTTTCTTAATGAACTCGCGATCGCGTTCGAGGCAAGAAAATTTTCAATCTTACGAACCTGTGAGAAGATACATCGCTGGGGAAGATTCTGATATGAAATCTGAGTGATCGCTCCAGTTATGCAATGATTGTAGCGAGTAATTCGGTAAGTCAATGTAAGGAAGTGTGGAAACGTGATCATACAGAGGAAACAGAGGAGGAAAGAAGCACGAATTCAGAAGAAAAATTGTTGTTCTTTATCCAGGCGATATAAGAGAGGGAAAAAGATGGAGAACGAAATCGTTGGACTCATACAATTGAGACTCGAAAGGGCCGACTAAAATAGAGGTTTGAGAGGGGAAAAAATGAGAGGCGGAGCGCAAAAAGAGACTGGAGGTGGAGATAACAACGGGAGAAAGTATGTCGCTCCCGCAGAGCGTCCATTCAGAGCAAATAGACGCGGTGCCAGCTCGGAAAGGTTTTTAGGCCACAGGTTCATTTTTGCAAAGCACTCTGCAACTGGAAACGATGATGAAGCCCTCCAAGTTCCAATTACTTTTGTATTATGTCACGTAAATGCTGGCATCCCGATACGTACCTTTCCAGATGAGATTCTTTCTTTTATTTTGACGACAATGAAAAGGGGCTTAATAAAAATTATAGGAAATTGTAATCGACTGAAACGAGTGCTACAACGAATTATTGGAAATGAAACTTTTCAATTTCAATGAACATCATTCATATCAAAATAATTGTTCAGCATAATTACTGTTCTCGACATTTTTTCAATCTCCATATTAATTCAACCTTAATGCTCCAAACGTTTCAGAACAAATGTCCTATTCGTATCAATTTATCTTCATGACTGCATCAATTTTCCAGTTTAATATTTACAGCATTTCAAACATTCTTATACGATGAAAACTAAAAGCAAACATTGAAATATAACAAAACATTTTCTCTGAACCGTTATCCATTTTGGTCACTCAATTATGTCAGAACTGATTGCAAGCTAAAAGGAAATGTGACGTTCCTGCGAGGACGTTTATTTTTTATTTTTCGTCGCGATGTCAAAGTACACCGGAGAGTACCACGAAACGAAGGAAACCTTTGCGAGTTTCTGCTTTTCTCAACCTTTTCCTGATGAGCGTTAATGAGGGTGGTAGTCATTGATACCTGGCTCCTAATTATAAATTACGAACAGTACGTCATTGACAGGACGTTAATTCGTTCCATCTTCGTTCTTTGAAAGCTCTCAGTGCCCTTTTTGCATTCGGTAAAAAAATCGGAAAAATAGGGGAAGAAATATCCGTTGTAATTGATTTATCGTCTACCAAAAAAAAAAAAAAAAAAAAAAAAAAAAAACAGTGAAATTAAGCAATGTTTGTTCAAACCCTACTTTCCTGGAAACTATAAATTTGAAAATGACAAAATTCCATCGAGTCTCATTGATAAACGGTTGAGAATAAATTGAACAGAAAAATCGAGTCAGCATCCGCAGTGAATACTTCTTTGAACGGATTGATCGATTTGCCTTGGGCAATAAAAAAAATGATCGTTATCGTTATAAAGATTGTTTTAATAATCTCGATACGTGTTTCATATGAAAAGTGTGACGTAAACATATTCGACGACACAAAGATATAATAATCTCGAGTACCCGAAGCAAAGTTATCTAAAACATTTTCGAGAGTCGGTATGTATATGTTGGCTATAGAAGAGGCAGAGGAAAACGTGTTTCCAGCAGCGAGTGAAGGAGTACGGAAGAGTATAAGAGAGACACCGGAATCAACGGCGTCTCCCTTGACTGGTGGAAAAGTAGAGTACATCCGCGTCTAGTCAGGCAGCGTCGAGCGAGCAGGTTCCAAGTTTTGACGAACTCGCTTTCGCTCTTCTCGCTTCTCAAACTCGAGCAGTACAATTTCTATACACGTGCGCACACGTATACGTATATATAAAGACATATAAGTTGAGTGGCTTGGGAAAACTCGAAAATTAGTTGGAAAGGGTGGTACCTGCGAACGTTGCGAAGAGTCTAAAGACGTGGTCGCGCCGCCCACTTGACGGGAAACGCTTCTGGCGAAGTAAATAGGAAAGAAAAATTTTTTCCGAAGAAACGAAGCAGCCACGATTCTCGTATCTATTTTCCTTCGTCTCTCATTCTGACTCGCATAAAAACTTTCAGACGTTCTATTGCTCTCGCTGAAAACATTTTATTCTCCCAACTTTACTAATGACTTGTAAGAACAAAAGCGAAAAATCCAGCCAAGAATAATTGGAAAAGTCCGTTTAATTACCAGCACCGTTTCATTGCAGCCTCTTCTATCTGTGGATACTACCGACATGTATCTCTCAAACGTATATCAATATGGGCGAGCTTAAACCGAAGAGGATACCAAAACCTGCAGATAGATTTATATCGCACCGTTTAGGGCTACGAAACAACAAAGTTTTACGTACCGACCGAAAGAAATTTATGGTTTCACGAAAAAGATGTGTTGGATGTTGAACGTGGATGAAAAAAAACGTACGAAAAGTAGTGATGGATGCGCGAGCACGCCGAAATAGTTTTTGTAAAGTAAGACGCATAGTACAATACGAGAAGATGAATCGAAGCAATAGTTGTCAGGAGTAGAAACGTGAGGGTCAATCTAAGCTACTTTTGTGTAGCCTTCTCTTCTCCCCCATTTCGTGGTCGATTTTCTTGTTTGTACTCACGAGCCTGATTCCCGAACTCTGGGGCCAATGAACCAAAGGTTTAGTCATGTTCTGCTGGGGCAGAAGTTCGTTGCCCTTCATAAGCAACAGTCTGTGAACACCCTGCAGTGACCTCGAGCCCTCGTTGCTTCTGTATACTTTGGAATGGGGCTTGGGGAATAGTTTTTCGATCTTATCTTTTAACTTAATTTTGTTTTTATTGGAAAAGTTTGATGGCCAGTAATCAATCGTGTCTGTCGACTGATTTTTACGTGTTGTTCATTGATTCGGTTTTATGAATAACTAAAACTTATTTTCATTGGAATTGAATGAATGAACGATGAAGAATGTGAATGGAGATTTTCAACGGAAGCGATTCGTGTATACGATAATCGCACCGATTGTATTTCAATTTATTCATAGAATTGAAATAAAAAATTGAGCGAAATCGGTGTTTGAATTATTCTTTGTACTCACTTTCTCACACAAGCTGCAAGCAAGGTTTTCATAAAAGAACTGTGCACAGGAGTATCGGTAGAAAAAAAAATTATGTAAATTTCGAAAGTCTTTTAACGAGATTCCATTCCTTGAACCAATTTCGATCGAACCCAAACGCACGTATACGTAGCAATGCAATTTTCGATCCACTTTATGAATTCTAGTTTTTCAATAAGAATTTCTGCGATTCGAAATCGATTCTATTGTCATAAGGAATGAAGTTACGCGAATAGCTTCTCGAGCATCGCTCGCTCATCAATTTCGCTTTTAATAATGGAATCAGGTCGTCGCGTCGCTTGCGACGACAACATAAAAGAAAACAGAGAGAGAACGAAAAAAATGACAAAACAATCGGTCGTTCTGGAAGGTACGACCGAACGTCCTCGTATAACGACGCACCACTACTGCACAGCGAAAGAGCGAAAGAGAGGAGCACATCCAGACGTTACGAGGTACTGAATATTTCAGTTGTTATTACTTACAAGTGAATAGACACAGCGAAAAACGAGAAAAGGATAAAAAGACGAAGCGAGGTGTGGCGCACAGGATTATGATAGGACGTAGGATTATTGACAAAGAAAAAAAAGTTGCGAGAGCAAAGTGAACGAAAGGTAAAGATTAAAATCCAAAGAGTTAGAAAATTTCCAATAATCCTCCCTTCGAATCACGAGTCAGAGAGGAATTTCATTCGAAAATATTCTCAGAGTCAGAGGAATCAGATCAGAGGAAAACAAAGTTTCTCGTTTTCATAAATTTGCTTTTCTACAACCAGAAGATCCAATGACCATACGAATCTTGAGTATCATCACTATCGGAATATACTATTGCGATCAACCATCCCAGTACCCTTGTATATGAACAGGAACATTGAGAAAACAATGTAGAAATTGTGAAGTGAATTTTCATTGTGTATAATAAAGATCACGAATGTTCAAGAACGTTAGCAATGATATCTCTGAAATATGATGAAAGATAATATCAACGGAGAGTATAAATTATTAAGCACCCCCCTCCCCTCTCGATTTTTATGTACTCGCGCGATCAACGAGAAAAGAGCTCATCGATAGTCAAAGCTATTATGTTTATACGTATAAATAAGTGTGTAGACAGTAGACAAACGTGTAGTGTTCGAGAGCCGTGACACGAGCGCGGTTAGAGTATCGTATGATCGCTCAATAAACCGCGGACTGACTGGCGTCGGTAAAGCCACGAGAATTTCCAACCGAGAACAACCGGCGGAGCCAGCCCGAAGTGTTTGAAAAAATAATGATAAATTTTGCATCAACACGAGAGCTATGCGAGATTAAAATTATCTTCCACTACGTCTTCGAGGACAATTTACTCGTTCTAGAATTTTCCTTGTCCTCTTATTTTTCCAATTTTTTTCCTAACCACCAATCAATGTATATTTTGATATTATTCATTCTCGTGGTGAATTTATCGTCTAGGAATGACGAGGAGAATATTTTTAATGGACTATTTTTCCGAGGGCTTTTTGAAATTACTAAAAATCAGACCCTCCAGCATGTGCCCATCCATTTTATATTTCGTCTATTATCATCCCCTAAGTACATTAACCCAACCGTGTATGTTCATTACAAATTCAACGTTTTATTAATTTACAAATTTTAAATGTGAAAAATTACATTAAAAAATTCATGAAACGTACTCGCAGGCTCTCCCGGGCTGCCATTGCGTTGTTGAAACTTTATAGTGCGTTTAATGTTTGGAACGTAACGTACCGCAGAGCTAAACCTAGAATTCACAGTGTTCATACACTCAAATATCGTGTCGCAATATTGCGAAAATCGAAGAATGTGAAAAAACGTATTTTCGTTAGTGTAAAATCACAAAAAGGTTTTTACTCCCAGGCAGTAACTATTCAGTTGAATCGAACGATTGATAAGAGCAATTAAAGGTATTTTTCAGCGTTATGAACATTGCACCCACCGTATTCTCAGCCCACAACTAGCTTCGCATTAATTTAATTTGTGAACGAGAGGATCGAGCCTCTCGAGAAAGTGGGACAAGCTGCGGCTGCCGACTATTTCGTGTGAAACAATGCGGCAGCTCCCATTCTCGTTTTGCGATGCAGCCCGCGAGTCGAGGGAGACTGAAAAACGAGTGGAAGACGAAAAGAAAGAAAGTAAAAAAGGGGGATGAGCTTGTGAAAAAATATGAAGACACACAACGTCGTGTGACTGATGAAGACCTAAGCAGGTGGGATAAAGGCCTATATACGAGATGAAGCTGGAGAAGCTCCGGAAGTTAGGGAAGAGTCTGAAGCAGAGAGTAGTGTCAAGTGTGCCTACTCGAATAAGAAAGAGGGTTGGTTCGTACGCCTCTCTACGGACGATAGAACTGGCACGGATTCACATCCCAGCATACGTATTTGCATCCACGGTCATTCTCGAGAGTCCGTACTGCCAGCGCACTTACTCCATTTCTTTCATTTTCTTACTTTTCTCTCGGATTTTTATTTTCTTTTATTTTTTATTTTTTTTACTTTTTTTCATACTTTTATAACCATAATTCCGTGGTTTTACGGAATCACTTTTCTCGCGTTTTCCGTATAAAACTGGAGCTTTGTTCGTACGTTTAAAGAGCTCAGAAACGTACCTTTCTATTTATTTTTTGCGTACTAGTTTGATGCCTTTTCATGTTAATAACTCGAGTCGATATTTCAGGACTCTTTATTGGGGAGTCATTCGTCCGGCACGAGCGATGTTTACGCCGAAAACGGTAAATATATTTGGGCAAGTGATATTTGACATTAATTGGTATAATTGATCATTTAATATGAAATCACGATGAATGAACTGCGTCGGAATAAATTCACTGACCCAATTCACACATTTTTCGTATAAACGATATTGAAATCCGGATCCGGATAATGAAATTTTAAGCCCAGAACTGACTTCGAATGATACCGGAACGAAGTTCGTATCAGTCGGAAAAATACTGCTCTGAAGTCCAGCTAAATTTATATTCATTTGGGAGTTTGATAACGTCCAAAAGACAACAACCACAAATTTCTGTGCGCCGAGAATGAACGGAAAAATCGAAAATGATAAAATAATTCCAATCATGGCTCATTGTCTCAATCATTTTTCTACCGTCTTCGAGCTTTCATTGGATTATGAAAACATGCTTCGAAATAAATGGCACAAAGTTTAAACAAAGCAATATTTTATTTAATGAGCTTTACTCTAAGAGATCTATTGAATAAGTGAGCGTTGCAGCGATCGAAAAAGTGACTCCGACTCTAACGACAAAGGACCTCGTGTGTTGACCTCTTTCTTGATCTATATTCGTTTTATAAACAAACTTATAGGACTGCAAGCACGCTCTTATGTGTAGTGTTTAATATCAAGTTTTATAACTATGCTGATGAATTATTTTTGCTCATATTCCAATAGCTTCAATCGACCAAATCAATAAATCAATTCTTTCGTATTTTTATTTCGTTTTTGCCTGACTACAAAAGAGCAGAGAAAATTGTGTTTGTCGCCCTGATTTTTGATCACACGAATAATGCTGAAGGTCTGAAAAGCTTTTTCTTTCAAATGATTTTTTGAAAAATGTTAACTGCAGTTTGAAAAGCTTGGAAAATTAAAATTCCGAGTTTGAGTGAAAGCGTTCGATCAAAAATCATTACAAAAAATTTGAAATTGCTCGAAAAAAAAAAGATTTTCACTCGAACGATCTACACTCAACTGAAAATATTCCTCCTCCCAGCGATTTGAGTCAAACAATTTGTTCAAATTTTATAATTCGCCAATATAACTTGGCATCAAAGTGCTGTCACATTTCTAGAATTGTTAAACATATCTTTAATGAAAAAAAAAAATAGCTGCAGAAGATTAAAGCACATAAAAAGTCCGAATACTGTTTTGAGCTTGAACTTACCTCGAATTAGAGCATCAGTTGACGAGCGTACACCAGAAAGATTGTTTCTTCCAGTAAATGTGCATATAAACTCTCGGCTCGCCCGTTTCGCTCGGTCTCACGATGTATTTTATTTGGTCTAGTATCCTCTCAAGTATGTAGATCTCACGAAATTGTCACTGATACGACAGTTTTATAGTGTTCTCTGTTTCCACCGTCATGTAAAACTGCACTCTGGAGAATCCGAGAAAACGAGAAAAACGTCAACAGCGTCCACGAGCGAAACACATTTTTTCACGTATGTCGAGACGGAATAGCATACCTATAATAAATATTATGCTCTGTTCTCTCCGGAGATACGAAATGGGACACTTTTTTAACGCGAAATCGATCCGATGCTTTTACTACAATTTTTCCGAGATCATGTTCTACCAGCTGTAAAGGTTGCAGCACTCGATCGTCCGTACTGAAAACAAAAAAAAAAGAAGAAAATTGAAATTTTAGAGCTTCGTATCGAATGGTTCAATTGATGGGAAAAATAAACATTTTGCATCGATATCTGCTTCGCAGCTCTCATTAAATTTAATGAGAATAAACATACTTAGGTATTTCATTCAGTGAGGTCAGTAAGTTTAAAGTTACTAATGATAGAATTCAACGTTTCACTGGAATGGAAATAAAAACCATGGGGGTGGGGATGAAATGTTAAAATTACCAAAATTTCTTTAAA
Organism: Venturia canescens; assembly: GCF_019457755.1. Classification (NCBI taxonomy): domain Eukaryota; kingdom Metazoa; phylum Arthropoda; class Insecta; order Hymenoptera; family Ichneumonidae; genus Venturia; species Venturia canescens. Next base: position 19,393,427 of record NC_057421.1, read on the forward strand.
CTTCGAATAACAATATGGAGACAGATAAATTCGACTAGAGCTTTGAATGTCGAAAATAAATAAGGTAGAAACTTCAAGGTTCTAAGCACGTTTACATCGAAAAATAGAATGTAACAAAAATCCATCGAACGACGACTGAAATATCAATTTTCCGAAAATTCGACTATCACTTTTTCGATTTATGAATTACTACAATCAGCAATACTGCGAATATTCATAATTTCGAAAATATAATAATGAAAGAATAAATATTATTGAGGTTGAAATACTGAAACACCAAAAACGACCGATCAAAATAAAGAAATGCAACAGAGCTCAATATACACGCGTCTCACTCACTCACTTACTCAGACCGGTGATATCTTCAATTTCAAACTCGCCATTTTGACTTTCGCCTTTTCGAGCCATCGCTATCCTGCATATCGAAGTTTTGTAGGCTCCAAAAATTCACCTTCGATTTTCTGCCACTCTATATTCTGGTCTGTCTATAAAACTCTTCATTTTGAATTCGAAAATATGAACTTTTGACATTTGTATGGTCCGTTAAAATTGCATTCGAAATGAAAACTATCGAAATATATATTTTCGAGTAAATACGAATTAAAAGAAGGAATAGTCGGTTAAGCAGATAATCTGCTAAATAGTCGATAGGAAATAAGAATTTCGAATTACTTATTTTTCTCTAATCTGACATTACAATTTTTTTAATTTCGAAATATCGACCGTTCTACAATTTGGTTATTTGACATATTAAACCCAATCCCATTTTATTTCTTCAGAAAAGCCTTCCTATGAATCAAAAACTTTTTTTACGCTTCTAGAACCTAATTTAGCGAGAGACTTGATCGAATTCAAAGTTTTCTTAAGATGCTGTGTCGAAATATTACTTTTCGTTGTGTTCTGATCGCGCTAGCTTGGATACAATCACAAGTTAAATACAAGAGTTTCAGTTGAGAATCTGGTACATCAAAAAAAAAAAATGCGCATCAGATATGCCCTGATATTCGCGATTATCTTTTGTTTCGTTTTTAAAAAAAAGTATACGATGAGCGAACTATCGAGTAATAACACAGCTTAAAATATAATTTTTTATCCGTCAGCCTTGTAAAATAATTTCAAATACGAAATTATTCGAACACTCATAATTTCTTTAACAATTTCGTTCTTGAACCGTACGAGTCAGATATTTTTACAAGCGAATTTGCTTCGGAGGATGAAAATCCAGGAAAATTTCAAAACGAAGAAGGATGCAAGCACCTTCTACGAGGAAAAATAGCCAGCGAATTTTAATCAAATTGTACTGAAACATGTATGCGCTCATATAATAAGCTCGCGAAGATAAAATAGACAAGAGAAAAAGCAGATTTACTGGGAGGAAAATTACTCATGTATATACTTACATCGACGAAAGATCTCGTCGACGCTATTCTGGCCCTGTCTACACTGGGCGTGCAGATTATTTCACCTCGCCTTTCTTCATTGGGAAATATTTAATACTCTCTATACTTCCTTCCTCGCTTTTTCGTTTATAAACAAAAACCTTGCAATTCCGAGTCTGAAATATTTTCAAACAAACCCAAACGGTAAATAACCGTGCGCACGATGAGCCAGCATGGGGCAATTTTTTCGAGCTGTGCGAAATCAATGACTTTTCAAAATGACTTGCAGTCAAAACTCGATGAATGATTAAGAAAATAATTTTCGTAATTACGAGTCTGGATGAAACGCTAAACTGTCACGTTTGGGGTACCGAGCGAGTGATTTAAATTAACGTCGAAGAGAAAAAAAAAATTAAATCTGCGCAACAATAAACGAGGAAAAAGTGAATGAAAAAGGCAGCGATAGAGAACAAGGAAGGATTTTTCAAATCGTCTATTTTAGTAATACGAAGGTAAAAAAGTCGACTAATTGGATAGAAGTCTTGGCAACTGGCGTGTTCCAAGGGGAGGAATTGGAGGAAAAGGACAATAAAAGCCAAAGGAAAAATTGCTGACTCTCGACCATTTCATCGAACAAATTGCCTTGTCGCTCTCTCCTAGTTCCTTTGAGCGCGCGCAAGGTACTAAGGTAATTTTACAAGAGGTGTTTGCTTACACTCAGGTTGTCCGTGTGGTATACGAGTAGGCGCTTATATTTAGGTGCGTACGTATACGTGTTTGAGTGTAGCGTAGCGTGTTGTACGTTAACAACCGATTCTTTGAAACGGAGCGGAAGAAGCAGCCCACTATACGCGCTGAGGATGTAGCGGATTGAGAAGAAAATTGCAATTGCACGTGGAAACGAGAGTAGAAAAGACGGAAGGCGTTGATAGTCCTCCGAGGCATCTGTGTACCAAATATATTTCATCAAGTTCGTGTCTCGTGTCTCTGATACAATTGACATGCCCTGATGAGAGGAGTTCAATTTTTCCTGTCGATTTTCGCAGTGTGTTAAATCACTACACTCTCGTAAGCCCAATAAAAGAATTTATTTTCTAAATTACTCAAAAGTCATATCGATTATTTTATTTTCGAATATTTTATGTGAGTTGCGAAGAGATTTCACTCGAAGCATCCCAAGAAAACAATTTTGGTGCCTGTTGATGATCCTTCATTTATAGAAACTTCACCAGTTTCGTTTCAACTTCAAACTCGTATACGCACAAAACCGATGGAGTTGTTAGCACCGAACGTTTGGTAAAGAAGAAAATCGAATGAAAATGTTTTAGCTATTGACTAGGCACTGTTTCGAGCACGGTAATCCAATAACGTTTTGGTACTTTCGTCGAATTCTCGGAATTGTTTTGTATCGAAGTTCAAAGCATATGGCTGAAGGATCCACCGGATAGTTTGACTGAAAAAACAAAAAGTCAATCCATTTTTTCTCCGTTGGATGGGCGGAGTACTCTGCGAATAACAATGAAACAGACAATGCGAGAGTTATAAAAAGAGAAGGAGAAAGAAATAAAGGAACGAGAGAATATCCCGAAAATAGTATACAAGTTATACCGTTTCGATATAGATTGCCGATACCGAACTCGATTCATTATACTCCTCGATGCAGTTTCAATCAACTTTAATCCGATGATACATCCTTAATTGGACGCTTTCAACTCATCCCTCTTTTCCTCTCTTGCTCCCTCCCGCCCTTCCTCTTTACATGTACGCTCGATCCAGCCCACACGGGTTACGATGGCCTTCACTTCTGTATTGTTGTATAGAAACGTAAAAACTCGAAAATACATATGCATCGGCACATAAACCGTAAAATTGCACGCTCAGTGAAATTTTATTCAAAGACAATTGGCGAAGTGTGCAGGCTCTCGTTGGAATATGTGATAATCGGAAAATCAGTCAACGTCGCCTCTGCCTATCATCTGGAAAATCTCTGGCCAAACATTCGTCATATTAATCTTCAATATTCGTCGCTCATGATACGATTATCTCACGAAAAAAAAAAAAAAAACAAATGACAGGGTCAAAAATCGAATTTGCACTCGTATATGGTCCAGAATAATGATTCGATCCATCACGATAAACATATTCAGGAATACAAATGGTTTAAAGTTGAAAAAAGTTGTTATATAGAATCTAAAAGATCCAAAGACGTTGAAGTCCAACGAAATGAAGGAAAAAACATTTGTAATTGAGCAATTTTTTATTTCACGAAGTATCGGTGCAAGTTGAAAAACTACGAATTGCTAATTCGGCAGGGAACGAAATTGAAGAATATTACTGGAATTATTGGAGGCTTTTTTAGATCATTTGGTTGGACTCCAACGTTGTAAACTTCGGTGTCATGAAATCTCATCCGATTTTTCATTCTTCTTTCAAGGACCAATTTAATGAACACTTTACATGACATTCATGAATACTTTACCTGCTGGCAATTGAGAAAGGAAAAACAATTCTTCGATACGCAAAGCAATGAGACTCAAAGTGTAGGAGAAACTCAGCATCAGATAATTCTTTTATTGAGTAGGTGGGAAAGAAAAAGTAGTACATAACCTCGACGGAAATGCCATGGTCCCATATATCTTGACACATAAAATAGAGCCAAGTAAATTCAAGTTGCCAGACACGCTCATTTCTAGAGTTGACAGTTTTGTGAATATAACGTCGAGCACGGACTCACTGTAGCCAGAAGTCACGTACGTCGAATTTGGCAACATGTCAAAGGACCCGAACGTTACGGTGGACGTAGAAAAAGCTATGCAGGCGAAGTAAAGGGGTGTAATAGTTGGGACGCACATCTGGTTTGTATTATACATATAGATAGAGAAGTGGAACTGCATTTCTTCCAGGAAGAGTGAATAAGGAGAGAAACAAAAGGAGCGAAACAAAGGGAGAATTCAGTGCAACGAGAAATTGTCGGATAAAAACGAAAATTGCCACTCGCACAAATTGACATGACCCTTATTTTGTTTCTCGTAGTTTCTTTTTCACTATAGCTCTCCGCTGCGCTGCCAAGAAGTATTTTCTTTATGGTATAGTTTGTCGATGAGAAGAAAATTTACGAGTTCAAATTTTACGAAGCACATCAGAGAGGTTCAACCTTTAAGGAGTTTCCAATGCAATTTTACAACATGAGAATTCGACTCGAACGATATATTGTAACACTGCAACGTTGATGGTTGCTAGATTCTTATTTTCCAATATAATCCAAGAGAAAAGGAGATGACAGTCATCGAAACGACACATTTCAAGTATAAATTTACGAGCAGTTGGAAATTTGAGGCTGCATTTTTCGCACCATTCAAGCTTATCCGTGCGCCAATGTTTTTTGAAATTTGGGGGAATTTGGACTACCCACGACGTTGAATTTTGCAATGCTGGAGTCCAACGAAATGAAGGAAAAAAACACTTATAATTCACCAATTTTTTATTTCACGGAGTATCGGTGCAGGTTGAAAAACTAAGAATTGCAAATTCGACAGGGAACGAAATTGGAAAATAACTGAAATTATGATTAATATGAATTAGCTTTTTTCGATCATTTTGTTCGACTCCAACGTTGCAAACATCAGCGTCATGAACTACCCGCGCGCGCTCTCATGATTCTGTGATGCGATAAATTTGGTAAATTTTCTAACGTAAATTCGCGTAAAAGTGACATTTAAACAGTTGAAAAGGAGTTGCGATAAGTCATGTCCCCGGAGGTCCAGAAGTTTTTTACAACTTCGTCGAGTTTTCATCCAATTCGATTGGTTCAACTCGATGCACTTTATATGGTTATTGAAAATAGAGACTGAACGTGATAGTTGAACCGTTCAAATCCACCGGCAGTCGAAATATCAAGTAAAACGTATCCATGCATCTCAGTTTCAATCGACTGACTAAGGTTTCGTCGTGAGCTCAATTAGTCCAGTTATCCTAAAATTTGTACTCGCTCGTTCGAATTAGTTCAGCTGTTCCAACATTTCTATTCGGTTATTCTAATTTCCGGACATGTCGCAAGTAACTGAGATACAATGCGGGGGAACTCGATAACGTTGAAAATTAGTGAGGGAAGAAGCTGCACGTTGAAACTGCATATAAATGACTTCCTGGATCCTTTGCCCGATCTTAAAGGGCTCCTCGTGGAATAAATCATCACAGAGGAAGCAAGCTGCACGGCCCCAGTTGATCGAGCGATTCGCCTTATCTCTAAATCACTCGTACAATCATGAGAATCTCATGACCATTTTTTTTATCAATTGCCATTCAGAAGCGATAACATTAAGGAATTTTTTTTTCATTTCTTCAATATTTAGGATTTCTGATTATTGATTATCTTGTTTTTACATTAGAATTGTTTCCTTTCGTGTATTTTGACTTTAAGATAGTTCATGGACAAAACAATTTTCTCAATAAAGTCTTGAAATTTACAGAGTTTCAATGGGTACTCGACTGACACGATTATCAAATTCTCGAGCAAATTTTAAAGGGTTCGTCTTATTGGTTATTTAGATAAACGTATTTAAATATGAAGAAAAATACACAGGGGACTATGCGTAAAAAATCGTTTACCTTTCCATATAACGAATGAACGCTTTTCGCGAAGTTTATGAAAAAGTACACAATAACAATGAAATATCTAACGGAGGTCTGGAAAAAAATTCGAGACGATTGTCTTACTAGTAATAAAGATATATTACGTTAAAGATTGAACGAAATTGGTACTGAGCACTCGTATAACCTCACATTTGCATATTTCGGCGATTTGTTTTTTCTTGGCTTGGGCCATTCCTGTCATAGCCTTCTGTATTTTTATTCATACGTTTTTCTTGATGCATTTCCCGTTGTGTTTTCCGTTTGCGCTCTCTAAAGCGATTTTTGACATAAAAAAACAACACTATTTTAGCCAGGGACGAATGAAATTTCGGGTTCAGTCCCCGTTTATCCCCGTTTAATTAATGGCTTGTAATTTCATTCGCCAAAAAATAAGTTGGAAAAATTTATTTAAAATTTTGTATCAATAACTCTGACAATAATTTAAAGTGATAATATCTTCCTTAATATCTACCTTAAAATTTTGATTGAAATGGAAATATCTTCGAATGTTATTCGATACCAGCGATGAATGTACATTTAGGAACCCTTTAGAAGGAAGAAATTCCACGAAGCAAAACGGTGGTCCACATTCGCACCAACGGTGCACATAGAGTTTATATATATCGGTAAGATTTGCGTGCGACAGACTGAAGGGGTCTTGGCGGCGAAAGAAATAAATATTCATATTGGCTCGTCGTGAAATCTCTCACGCGACGTACTTATAATATTATGAATATACATATATATTGATATAGTATAGAGAATGACAACGAGAGAAAAAAAGAGAGAGAGCGAGGGAGAGAAGGAGGAGGGGGGAATGAATGACGCGGAGCAGACTCGTTAATACGCCTGCGAGTAAAAACGTTGACCCGATTCTCAACCGCAAGTTATGTAATGACTAAATGCAGCGTGAACCTCGAGCTCGCATGAATTAGAGAGAAAGTCAAAAGCTCTTGTGATGCTCGATTGATAAAAGCATTGTGGAAAAGGCATTTCTCTTTTGCGACGAAATAGATTGTTGACCTTTCAACACTTATTGTGAAATCCCAGATGTCAATACTGTAGCGAATTTTATGATGTTGAAGTTTATATCGCTGGACGAATGGAGAAAAGCTTCTTTCGTTCGTTTCTTTCCCCCGATTTTTCAATCTCGTCCGAATTTCTGTCAGCCATTCGTCTATTAACGATGCCTGGTGGAGATGTTAGAAAAAGCAGTTATCTTTGGTAAAAACAAAATTCTTAAGTTTCCTAGCACATTTCGTGCCCATGAGGCGTTGTTTTATGACGTTTCCCTCAACGAAATGTTGAATAAGCAAAATGCTTACGTGAAAAAAGTGATGGACGTAAATATGAGAGAAGTTTCCGTTTGGAATCATCGTCCTTCGACTTTGACGAAAGATCGATGTATTGGATTGCGCACATTTTTATCCTTTTCTCATGTTCTTTCTAATTTCTATGTGAAGAAACCAGCTGAACTTCTAATCCCTCGGGGTAACACGATAACCTCGCGGGACTTTTTTCCACCAGTGATTTTGCTAAGCACACATTTTGAGCCATTTTATCGAATATCTGCGGGAGCCCCAGAACCGGAGAAAATCCAATCCGTCCGATCAAAAAATAGGCTGAGAAAAAAAATTTGTCTGCGAATGTCGAGAACAGCGCCACGCTCGCATTTCTTACCCTATTTCAAAAGAAGATTGAAGCAAGGAAAATGATTCCGGAAAGGATTTTCACGCAGTTACTTCCTCACCTCGGATCCGACCGACCATATCTGTACACGTGGGGTATTCTTTTAAGGGTGTTCGTGAAAAGCTAGAAACGCGATTGCGCCCATGAAATCCATTCGGAGAACGGTGAATGGTGGATTTTTCTTCCAACCTTTCATTCAATCTTCTTTTCACGTCGTACAATGTTTAAAAAATACATGCGTTACTCCTCCACTAGGAGCGAAGTTACCGAGGACATTCTCGTTTGATTCACCATTTTCACTACAAAGCAATATTGCTTGTTAAAATTTAATCAAAATTCGCAAAATCATCTCCATCAACGCTCCCATTTTATTCTTCATATACCATATTTATGAAAACAGTTTGAGTGCGTGCAGTACTCGACAACCGCTTCACCACAGTAACTTCCCATATGATTTACTCCCCATGTAATATTCCAGACTAGTAACTGTTCAATCGAACCTAAAATTCGCCTTTTGCGAGAATCCCTACGTACCGCAAAAACGTGGAATATTACGATCCCTATTCCGAGTTTATGGGGTCGTCATGCCCAAGTAACACGAGATTTACCTTGAACAAAGTCCTGGATACATTTCGTTACACCGACGTATATGTGGGTTATAAAAGAGAACATGTACGCGATCAGGTAATAGCAGAAGCTACTGGAGGCCACGAGGGGAAAACCGATGGGGTGATCGAGGGTAGCGAAAATGGACATCCGACGTAGAAGCATAGCAATACACAACATTTGCACGTTTCACACTGGCGAGTGTGTCAATGCAAGTTTCCTTTTTTATTTTTTCTAGTGGACAGGCACGACACAAAGTACCGAGCAATAAAGTGCAATTTCACCAATGATGCACTTTCTTGCTCCGAGCCCTCGATAACTGAACAAGTGCACTCGTTTTACATCCTTTGTATCACATGAGACCTGGTTGTTCAGCATTTTCGATTTTCTTCTGTGCTTTTTTGTTCGATATTGAATTTGCGCAGAGGTCCAAACGAGCTGATAGGAGACGACGTAGAAACCTTATGGATGAGATAAACTGCAGCATTTATCGCTCTGAAACACTCCTTTCGAGATTCATCTTACAAATGACGATTGCTGGAACGAATGTCCAGTGAATTAATGATAGACGATAAATGCACACGATTCCAGAATTCTAACTCAACACCATAATTGTCAACTTTCGTGGCGGACTAAGATTCGCTGCGATTCGAAAAATTTTCGAAATTTTCTCAAAACTCGAAACAAATTTTCACAAAGATCATTAAAAATCACGACGTTGAGGCTTGCAACGTCGGAGTTTAACGAAATGGAGGAAAAAAACATTTGTAATTGGCCAATTTTTTGTTTCACGAAGTATCAGTGCAGGTTGAAAAACTACGAATTGGAAATTCGGCAGAGAACGAATTTGGAGAACTACTGGAATTATTGGAGGCCTTTTTTCATCATTTCGTTGGACTCCAGCGTTGCCAACTTCAGCGTCATTTCAAAATCTCTTTCCAGTCAGAATCTTCATTCAAAATTTCCAAGAATTTTTGTAAAGATACGAAAACCAGTGGGCAAAATTAGTATCGTTTATTACAATATTTCGAGCGCTCATAAAACGTAATAAACGTGTCTCGCTACTAGGGCACTACAATAATTTCGTTTAGCTGTATACACAGGTGCATGAAAGCATCCTCGTGTATAAATGAGTATCGATCCCTGTAATAAAGAAGTTAGTGCAAGTGAAGCAAATATTTAACTTGACCAGAAGGGAGAAGCTACGATCGTGACTATTAAACGAAAATCGTTAAATACACTATTTTAGTTGGAGAGGCTGGCGATACAGAGAGATACGACGAAGGTAAATGGGTGTATTGCACTACGTGTGCATTAAATTACCGACACGAGGGCTTTCAATTTGTTTACATACTTGCACCAAACCCTGGAGCACATATAACGCTGAAAATATTGTATATATTTTAGTATTCCTGCCTACTACAACGTATATAATATTCGTTTTATGTCGTGAAAAGAATCCATTTATTTGCCCTGTGTTACATGTTATCCCGGCGATCCTAACGCTCTCAAATTCCCCCAACATTTTTATTCTCTTTGCATTTAAATAGAAAATCTTCACATTGCAACCTGCTAATATTCTTCGATGCGATAATCCACGTCGTTATAAACCTATATAATAGTTTCGATAACAGCATCCCAGTGTACAGATTCACGTACTCCTTTTAGCACTATAGAGCAGTCGTTTTTACAATCTTCTTTGCATCGAGCTCACTTATTTACAGCATCAACTGTTCCATTTCGTAAGCCTCGAAATGTCATTACTCGTGGCGATAAAGAAGATTCATGAACACGTCGATTCACCATTTGCATAAATCGACCAGAACGAAGAGTAACGTTGAAAAGTACTGCGAATTCAAGAAAATCAATAAAAAGCTGATTCTCACTGGTGATATCGATTGATCGGTCGACTGAAATTCTATTATATTTTTATCAGTACGTTTCATTAAAAATGCCGGCCTCTAATTTTCGGGCTGCAAAGTGATAAACGAGTTCGGAAACAAAATCAGCAGTCTCGAGAATTGTCATAAAAAATTTTGTAACGGTTTAGTTTGTCTTTAAATTTTTTCCTGCGCAGCTCGATCCAGTTCTGAAGAAAAAAGTTTTTTTAATGCAAGCTCGAGGCACATCGGCATGTGCTGATAATTTACGAGAACATTAATCAAGCCAACGTATTGTTCTCCCTCTCGCAGTGCCAAACGTTTATTGTAGAAAAGAAAATATATCATTCGAATTTACGCTCCCCTTAAATCACCAAGACATCGAATAATCCGTGTATATATATTTATGATTATGAATGATGAAGACGCCGCAGATAGCGATATTGTTCTCTGTCTAGTCGTCATAATGGCGGAAACCCTCCCGGCTACAGAGGTCGTTCCCGTGATGAAACGTTCAAGACTGTCGAAGCAAAAAAAACAAGCGTATAGGGTCGGCTCTGACCCGGATAACGAGACCACTGATGATGATGATAAAAGCTCTCTCAGGCAGCCACGATTACGACCCACGATAAAGGCGGTAGCGTAAAAACAAAACACACGGTGGAAGATCTGATAACGGAAGTAACAATTATGTCTGTACAGTTATAAAGATGCGACGTTAATCCCAAAACACGTATTACAAGTTCTTCTACCTTTTTAACCACGAAATGTTTATAAAGTGTCAACCGCACACGAGTGTGACCTCAGTGACGGTTTTGAAAAATTCAGATCCAACAGCTTTGAGCTCGATTTTTATTCGGGAGATAATCAAAGTTTCATTGGAAAATGATCACTGAGCTTGGTTCATTCATCTCGAATCGATCTCAATTTCGGAGTGATGAATCTTTGAAGTGGAATGACGCCGCTGAAGTTTGCAGGGTTGGAGTCCAACGAAATGAGGAAAAAAAACATTTGTAATTGAGCAATTTTTTATTTCACGAAGCATCGCGGTGCGGGTTGAAAAACTACGAATTAGAAATTTGGCAAGAAACGAAATTGCAGAGTTACTGAAATTATTGGAGGGTTTTTCTACATCATAATTTCGTTGGGCTCCGACGCTGCAAACTTCAGCGTCATTGAAGTGGAAAAAAAATACTTTGAAATGAAAATTGCAAACAACAGTAAGTTCATACAAACATATCAACTGGAATCGACTGTTGGCTTCTCGGTGTTTTTCTCCCACGACGTCAAATTATATCTTCAACGTTACGAAGCGATAACGAAAAACAGATATTTGACTTGCGATAATTTTCTCGAATGCGACCGTTCGCTTACGAAAACTGTTGTGGAGAAAGAAACTATAAAGCGAAGATAATTTCATATCGTGTCTAATTTCCCAGCCGTTTTAACGACGTTGAGAACATTTTCATTGCATTTCACCCGTCGAACGCTCCCTTATAACGGAATCGAAAAATTACTTCGTTAATCAAAGTGGCTGCACCAGGAATGTCTGCTTACTGGCGTGTTTCCCATCAATGGGGTTCGTTCGATTCAGACACACCGGGTTTTCAATGATCCTCTCAAGGAAACGCGCGGGGTCTCGACCTTCGTGCGGTGTACGACCTCCCACGCCTGCATGCATATATCGGATATACAAGTCAGCTCCATCATCATTCGCAAAGTAGGAAAAGAGAAAAAGAAAGATGTGCGGTAACGAGACAATTACGCCCAGGAAGTCGTACGATCCGACCGCACAATATTTAATTAGCATCGCACTGCGAGATCCGGTCCATTCTCGAGGGCTCGTATCGCCGAAGAACGGAAGAAACACAAACGCGCGTTGTACAGTATTTTACGAGCGCTGTGAAATGCCAATTTCGAGATGTTCTCTGATTAAATATTCGATTCGTTTTGAGCTGGTCGAAAGGTGGAATTTGTATAACGTGAAAAAAAAAATGAAAATCTGATGATCAAAACGACGATTGCAGACAAGATGAAAGAGCCTACGATATAATAATGGTCGCTGGCATGCGAACTCTGATGCAGCAGATACATCTATGCGTATCTCTGACTCGACGTAATATTCCGAAGACTTGATAAATTTTAAGCCCTCTGCCATAACGATGTGGAATAATTGGAAAGAATTTTGTTTCTCCACCGGCGAAAAAGTTGGACGGAAAGTAAAATTTCGTCAGACGAATATGAAGGAAAAAAAGAGCGCATATAAACGATAAAACAAAAGCATAGAAAAAGTGTCGGAGGTAAAAAAGTTTCATTAGTAACGTTAAGAAAAGCGTAAAACTTTTCTGAGGATAAAGAAAACTGTCGAGCCTCTAAAAAGTAGTGTGAAAACTTTCATTCGTATATTCTCCAAGCTGAAATAGCAGTCCGTCGTCCCACTTATCGTAAGTATTTTCTTTGGCCCTGCTGACAACGTTCGGACTCGGTGTATAAACGTTGCTCTTGCAGCGACCACGGTATATTTTTCGTATTACGTCCGTCTCATGAATCATGAGGATTTCCTTAAGACATTTACTAGCGACGTCAGGATTAACAATTTCATATGGTGATATATGTACAGCGAATATGTAGAAGGAGATCTCCATTTTATTACACCGGAAACGCATAAAAGTAAGTGATATTTTGCTCGCACAAAAAGATAGCACGAACGCAGGCTACGCATATTAACGGGTCTCTTCGTACTATCCTGCGCGCGCGCGCGCCATGGAACCATAGTGATTTAGGATAATAAAGAGGAAAATGTGATATTCAACGAAACATATGCCGAGGAAATTTCAGCAGCGTTGAAAATCATGCTGCGAAACGTTTAACAACAATCCTCGCCGTCGATACAGTTACGTTGTTACGTCGACGCGTATCGCTCTCACCGCAAAGATAAGATTCGTCGTCGAGAAAGAAAGAGAAGTAAATAACAATGAAATCGACAGTTGTTTGAGTCGAAGGAATTAACATTCTCGGATGCAGCAGAGATAAGGCAAATCGATCTTATCGAAAAGTGTCTCGTTCTATCTTGTCGCTCCTCGCGTCGCCGTCGCCGCGCCGTCGCCGCTTCTCTCTCCTGCCATTGTCTACTTCAATGTGTGCTATCTCGAAATGCATTGCGTCACGACGCTTCTCAGCGCGATAATAGAGCTCTATTATTCTGTATATATGACATATATCAATATATACGTATATATGTGAGATCGTGGCAGTTTCCGCTTACCGCCCTCTTACTTACACACGTCTCAAGTTATGTGAAGAAACGAACGAGAGTATGTTACATGTAAGGCTGAATAAAACACTGACTTTTTCCTTCTGGCGTGCGGAATTCGATCTCGAGGCGTAAATGTTATTCAAAATTTCTTGGAGGCACGATTCTAAATTGGCTGTTCAACGATCATGGTCGAGTTATGAAAAATTTTTCGAATTCAGTCATTTTTCAAACGACGCTGAAGTTTGCAAGGTTAGACTCCGACGAAATGGGGGAGGAAAATTGGCCATTTGCAATATAGGCCAATTTTTTATTTCACGAAGTATCGGTGCAGGTTGAAATACTACGAATTGTAAATTCGACAGGGAAGGAAATGGGAAAATAACTGGAATTATTGGAGGCTTTTTTTCGATCATTTCGTTGAACTCCAACTTTGCAAACTTCAGCGTCACTTGAATTTCTGTTTCTCACACGTTCGTGTAATTGGTTGATTAATTACAGTTGAAAAATGCTGTTCATTGGATGAAACTAAATAATCGAAAAGCGGAAGGGAAGAGAAAAAGTTTGATGTACTTTGCGTGATGAGAGCGCGGGGAAGAGGATGAGTGTGACGGGGGGGGACAGAAAGCGATGAATGAGTTTGTAAGCCCGAGGCAAAATCATGGCTTTCAGATCGAATCTTTTCCGGGTCATCGTTTTGCACTATGGACGCGTATAAACGGCTATTGAAATGTATTCGAACGCGGAGAAGCCATTGTCAAGGCAAGAGGATTCGTTGCGAGAGAGCTGTTACTACGTATTTCGATATGTAAGTGTGAGAATCCCATTGGTATTCGCACTCCAATGCGATTCTCGTTAGCATCCGCGTACAATAACAACAGCGTCTCATCGATAGCGCCTTCCGGTGTCAACGCAGTCACTCCTGGTAAATCCCATCGGGGAAAAAGTGAGTGGGCGAATTCACAAAGTCAAAGTAAGAGAAAGAGAGAGTGCTCGCATTAGGAAAATGTCCTCGATACTTGTCAGATCTTGTGACGCTGAAGTTTGCAACGTTGGCCAACGAAACGATGTAAAAAAGCCTCCAACAATTCCACTAATTCTGCAATTTCGTTTCCTGCCGAATATTCAATTCGTAGTTTTTCAGGCTGCACCGATACTTCCTGAAATAAATAATTGGCGAATTACGAATGTTTTTTTCCTCCGTTTCGTCGGACTCGAACGTAGCAAACTTCAGCGTCGTTCAGATCTTCCGATCTGAGAGCAGTGTGATGAAAAGACAAATGAAACTCACATTTATCCTCGTCAATTCGAACATTGGCTGAGAACAGGTTCGTACTATTCATTAAAACACGAAGAAATACAAATAGAATAATCTATTTGTTCTATGGACATGAAATGAAATAAATTCACGAAAAATGCTGAGACTGCACAATCGTGAGAAACCGTTGCTCGCGATATTTCCCTCAATTTCGAGGATTATGGTCGATTGTCAGTCACTGCGGAGAGTCGGTGAACAATAACGTTCAAGTTTGGAAGAAAAAAGCTTTGAAATCGCTGTAAGACCTGACGAAGAAAGCGAGATTAGAACAGGAGTGGGAATCGTATTTGAATAAATTTCATTTTTTTCTTTTATTTGTCCCTCTCAAACATTCTCAAGGTTTATGAGCAATGAAGAATCGCATATTGTACAACCAATAGAATGCTTCGATATTAATATTCAGATGGTATTTATTTGACAAAGGGAAATAGCAATTTACGAACCGCGTTATTCCAGAACGTTCGAAGTTACATTAACGTAATTATACGAGGCCACCATAAATGGGCGCGGAGCAGACGGTGAAGCAAACGGACAATTATTCTTGTGACCTTTGCTGCGAATAAAATGAAACAGAAATTCGGTACAGAGAGCATGAAAATATTCGTTATTTTAATATTATTCGAAATTCTTTGCATACACATGAAAAACAAGATTTTTCTACCACCCAATACCAAGCACAGGAAATTTCTTTCTCGCTCAATCGGAGCCTGGAAACCCTGCAGGATTTTCACATCCGAAATTTATCCATCTACGCCCATTTTCAATCGTTCGTTCATTCATTCATTCATTCAGTATCGGTGTCAACCCCTACACTTTCTTAATCCATTAAATAAAAAGAAAAATCGATTTAATATTCAATCAAGATCTATGCGTCAACCGCACGAAAATACAAAATACATGAGGAAGCAGAAATCAGCGACGACGCTGAAGTTTCCAACGTTGGACTCCAACGAAATGAACGAAAAAAACGTTTTTAATTCACCAATTTTTTATTTCACGAATCGTTGGTGCAACTTGAAAAACTACGAATCGCAAATTTGGCAGGGAACAAAATAGGAGAATTACTGGAATTATTGGAGAGTTTTTTTCGATTATTTCGTTGGACTCCAACGTTGGAAACTTCAGCGTCATAAATCAGCGCAGCCTCTTGAATCAATACCCGTGCATGGAGAAATATATAATCCGACGAATCGTGATCCTCCGCCGTGTTTGAGGTACGCAGCTTCATTCTTCCTTTAAGAGGGGGCAAAAACCATTTTTTAATTACGATTCTTTAATTAACGGTTTGTTGGTACATCGATGGGTAGAGAAAAACTATATTGCGAGCTCGATATTGCGTTTTTTGTTCTCCCGAGAGTCTCGTTTATTGGCGAAACGGAAGTCACCAGAAGCGTGTACACACACACACACACACACACACACACACACACACACACACACACACACACACACACACACACACACACACAGCCACGCGCATATATTTGTATCAGTCCAAATACATACTCGAAGATGCAGAGAAAAATGATGCAATTGAGAACAATGGGGAACAGGTGAGGGGAAAATCGCGCAAGTCCGGAAAATCACATCCTATGGACGCGGTTGTGTCGAACTTAATGGAACGGAAAGCCCACGAATATAAAAGGAACATCGGTCAAGGTCACTAATCAATGAACAGTTCAACACAAAAACTTTTATTTGCCCGTTTGCTTTCAACATAAAAAAACCAATAACGGAGGATTCTCCACGAGGCAATCCCTCCTCATTCGTGAAATGATAAAAACTCGTTATTAAATATGCGAGGAACAGAAAATCCATGCTTTTCGTTAACAAAAGAAACGCATGCGAGAGGAAAAACACTCGTAGAGTAGAAACAAAACCTCGACTTCATTTTCCAGAGTTTTACAGCATTCGGTATTCGAACGTTTTCCATTTTGTAGTATTTCAAAAAGTGTTCATAACGGAAAACAAAGGCTGCGCTTGCACGTTGAAACAAGCCCCTTTAGCCAAAAATTTCTTATAGAACTAGCGCATATCGGAAAATAGACGTGGCTAGTTGAAAGTAGTAAAGAAAGTAAAAAAGGTTTGGAGGAGAGACGGGAGAGTAAAAAGCACAGAAAACTCAAGAGGAATGTGGATACGCACGTCTATATACATAAAATGGATCGATGCGCATTGAGAATGAGGGAAAGGAGAAAAAGAGTGAGCTCGACAGCGTCGAGAGACAAATCGAAAAATAGGCGGAAAAAAAAAAGAAATGACGCGTCGTTGGGTCGTCGAGCTGGAACCGGAATCGAAGTGCCACGCTCTGACGTTGGAAAAAGTGAGTAAAGAAGAGGTCGATGGGGATTATGCGTCTACAACGGCGTCGGGATAAAACGAGCGCCGAGATGACGCCGCTGCAGGATTGTAAGTACTAATGGACATCAATTCACGAGAGAAAAGTTGTTTTGTTATGCGGTGATGTATAGACAACCATAAATATATAACCATAGATATATATTTATTAGACATCACGAAATCTCTAGAGTTGAAGCATCGACATATGCTTAGACAGAAAGCTGCATCTATTCAAAATTTAATCTGCAGCTAAGTGGTCAGCTATCCACGATTTCCGATGGGGATAAAATGTTATAATAGAATGTAACAAGCCGCCATAGAAAGACGACGACGTCGACGACTGAAATATTGATTTTGCGAAAATTCCTTTCGATTAGTAAATTACTACAATCAGCAATACCGCGAATATTCATAATTTTGAAACTATAATAACGAAAAATAACCTCAAAAATATTATTGAGGTTGAAATACTGAAACGCCAAAAACTCGATGGGTCCAAATAGGAAAATGCTAGAAAGTCGACTGATCGAAATAAAGAAACGCAGCGGAGCTCAAAATACAGGCGTCTCACTCACTTACTCATTGTCAGACTGGTGATTTCCTATTTCAAACATCGCCATTTTGACTTGCCTTTTCGAGCCATCGCTATTCTGCATATCGAAGTTTTGTAGGCTTCAAAAATTCACCTTCGATTTTTTTCTGCAACTCTGTATTCTGGTTTGTCTATGAAACAACTACTCTCCATTTTGAATTTGAAAATATGAACTTTTGACATTCGTATGGTCAGTTAAAATTGCAGCCGAAATGAAAACTATAGAAATATATATGTTTTCGAGTAAATACGAATTCAAAGAAGGAACATATTCCATTAAACACGCAATCTGCTAAATATATAGTTGATTGAAAATAAGAATTTCAAATTACTTATTTTTCTCCAATCTGATATTTCAACTTAAAGAATTTCGAAATATCGACTGTCCTACAATTTGGTTATTTGACAAATTTACTTAAATTATTTGACAAATGAACCCTACCCACGATTTCGAACCATCTGAATACTTGAGCTGTGCGTTCTATTTAGTTTTCTAGTTTCACCCTAACGAGTCCAACGAAAGTTGTTTTATGGAAAATCTAATACCGATTGGTTCTCTAAAAACAGTCATCTGAGTTATTTCATTAATTCAAGGGCAAATTCATCATTCAAGCAGTTTACGAAAACGTCTTTAAAGGCTGTACCATTGGTGAATGAATCGCTCAACAACGGGCGAATATGGTCGAGATCGATAGTTTCACGATTCCCACAAAAAAAAACATACGGGGAGGTCAAAGGGGAACCCAGGAAAAAACAGACCGAGTCACAAATACCGATATTAAGCAACCGAAACCAAACTGAAAAAATAGGTGAGCGATAATCAAGGTGACAAAGTAAAGAACAATGTCTGGTGATTCGATTTTCACTCTGCGAAATAAAAATTCACAACTGTCACTGTGAACCATTAGAAAACAAAAATTCCAAGCCGAGACCGTTGAATATTGGATTTTTCATGTTTTCGTGCGAGGACAATTCCCATCGGAAGACACTAAGCGAACATGGTCCAGGAACATGAAACTCCGTTGTATCGGTATCCCCAGAAATTTCCCTGAGAAGATTTTTCTCAGAAGTTTTGAGCAAAAATATTATTCCCGACAAACCTGCTCGCTCTGGACGGACCTTCGGTCAGTTGCTGCAACATTCGATACCAAGCCCGTTCCTTGTTTCAGGCACTCTAGGGTTTCAACAGTGATGTGATAATCTCCATAAATATTATGGTTACAAATTGAACAACTTCGATACCACAACATTGATATTTTGACGCTTTTACTGTTCGTAGTGTGAATCTTGTGAGGAAAATATAACTACAATAGCGAATATTGTTGAGAAAAGATATTCCGAAGGTACAATGATGGTTACAGGAATGTTTGAGACTTTCAATGGGTTCATTACTCTACGACACGCCGCATGATGGGTTCGAAAAAGCCATGAAGATTCAACAGTTCCTCCAAAATGTACGAATCATTTCGACCTTGCATGAGGTTCGACCCACATTTTGGACCGGTCCATACATTTTTCGACGTAATTTCATTGAATTTCGTAAGCATACAACATGCAAAAATGAAATAAAATCAGTACTCGGAGCCAAGAGCGAGTTTATGAAAATCTTTAAACATTGGAGAAGCTATAGCTCGAAAAAAATTTCCCCTTCGAGCTATCACTGTCGAAGATCACTTAGAAGCTCGAATTTATTTGCAACAGTGAAAGACGATCGTCAAGACAATGTTGATAAAACTGTAGTCCGTTAGCACACGAACCACGATTTCCATGAGTACATCGATGACGAAAGAGCCCTCTGACGTACGTACGTTAACTCACGTTCGCGAGTTATGGTTGTGAGTCAATCAAAATATATAGAAGTTGTGTTAAATCGGCCTGAAATGTGCCGCATGCAATCCATGTACAAACTCCTCGTATAGTCAAAAAGTGTTAGCCAGCAAACATTGGGAATACCGAGGTACACATAAGAGAATGTGAAGCAAATACGAGGCGAGAGAAAAGAACTTTGGACCTAGGGGACACATTTTCAACTAGTTCAGCTATCATGAGCGGTGTTGCAATGAGTAAGAGAGCGTGCAAAAGAGCTGGAGAGTGGCAAAGAGCGAGAGGAATATAGCGATACAAATGTACAGAAAAAAATGGTACTGTAACTACGAGGATCATAAAAAAAATTCTTTTACGCGCAGCGTATGAAGATGGTTTGTTTTTAGTAAAATTACTGCAGAGTCTGTAATGTATGCAAGCTAAAATAAATTTGATGTAACGTGATAACGGAAACGTGATAATTGAAGGAAATTCGAGTGAAGGTCTGAAGTACAGAGCAATATAATTCGGACGCTTTCACTGTCATTTATCATTACAAAAGCTCAAGACTTCTGAATGCATGCACTGTAGTGTACAATACGTTGAAACATCCACCCAGAAACTTCTTCAGCGATCTCCCAGTTTAGGCAGCCCCAAACGAAGCCACCACTCAGAGGGGTGACTGCTTGGCCATGTACCAGTGATCTTATTCATGAGCAAGCAGTAGGCAGTTTTTCTGAATTTCTGATGACCCCAACTAATAACTGGAACCTAAGAAAAAATTCTAAAATTTCTAATTTATTTTTTTTTTTTTTAATTTCTAAAAACAGTGGAATAACCACGTCCCAGGAAACGCTCTAGAGCACGAATGAAATAATTTCAGAAGCATGAGTAACCCCAGAAGGCCAAAAGATCTGTAAGCAGCCATGTAACGATATTTATTTATATCAAGTACGAAAATGTTTTACGTCATGACGTACACTCACGGGACCATGAATGGTCAAAGTATGAGGAGTACAAAACGTAATTAGCAAGACGCTAATGATCAAGCTGATTCGTCTCGAGCTACTTACAACTCCAAACGGGGCTTTATGTATAAATATATATATATATATTTATTCATATATACATATAAGTCGAGCTGAATGGCAGAAATCCCCTGACTTTACGGCTTAGGGATTCGACGAACGAACCAGAATCATCCGTTTAATCAGAGGCCTCCTTGATCTTTCCATTGTACGTTAGTTTATGAGCAAGGTCTTTACGGATTTTCTGCGTTAGGTATTCCTTTTCAAATTTAAGACCTGAATAACAAACAAATATTTCCAATTCTGGTGTTTAGCCACAAGAAATTAACTAATCATGAAATTCTGAACGATATAAATTGCATTAGATTCAGCTAACAAATTCTTTTGTCAATTGTAATACGTGTGTCACTAATTTCGACACACAAATAAAAGCCCATAAAACACGCAGACCTCAAACGCGGTGACGAGGCCACGAAAAATTCGGAGCTAATTCAGCTCGTTATACGGCACAATATTACAAAGAATATACAAAGCAAAATGTATAAAATAAGAACGCAATTTCCACGTTTTAAATCGCACTCGCGCGGACCAGCAAGCTGCAAAAAGAGTAAAAAGTTACAGAAGCTCCGCTCACGTAGCTTTCCCAAATACAGGGGGGTTTGAGACACCCGGAAGCAAGCCCGTAAAATCTCTTCAAAGCGAAAACGTTTGAGCTGAAATCGTCAGAGAAAGGGGCATCTGCCTCTTTCAGCGAACTCGTTTCCCGTGCAGAACATCATTTTATATGAAAATGCTTTCTCCCATTCCTCATTCATCTCTTCGGTAGAGTCAGCAGCTCTTCTCTCCTCGCTGCTTGTTTGTTTCTCAACACATAAATAAATAAATATAAATATGTATGTGATATACGGTGCAGCAACAATCGATTGATAGTTAGGCAGTCGAGTTTAAATCCTCTGCAGGGAGAAACACAGATGATTTATGTGCAATATATATTAGTCTCGAAGGGAAGAGGAAGAGAGAGAAAGCCATATTGTGTGTGTAGCAGAGTTTGAAAGCTCAATAACATCGACACAGCGAGAGTAAAGCTGCCATGGCGAATGCGTACGTGGTGCATACGTGTGTACAGATTTCTATGGGGCTCTACTTTCTTTAGGATTGGATTTATCTGAAAACTCAATCTAATGGATTTCTTATGGAATAATATTTCGTATGACGCTGAAGTTTGCAACGTTTGTTCAACGAAAAGATCGAAAAAAGCTCTCCAATAATTCCAGCAACTCTCCAATTCTGCTATCTGCTTAATTTGCAGTAGTTTTCACTCTACACTAATGATTCGTGAAATAAAAATAATGGGTGAGTTGTAAACGTTATTTTCGTTAATTTCGTTGCGAACTTGAGCGTCGTACGTTTCGTTTCGATTTTAATGAAGTATTCGAATGCGTTTATGCAATCGGTAGACCCATCAATGTAAACTGTAGCCGCGCGCATTAAAGGAATATGAAAAGTTCAAATTCGCTTGAAGCCTCATATTAATTCTCGACTCTGATACAAGCAGTACGGGAAAAAAATGTTAAACAATACCTGCGAGCCTGAAGCTCATTGAATCGTATATTACGAATCTTATATGCGAAGACTCCTCGATTCCCAAGCCTCCTAAATCCATTAGACTCGATGGCGTGGGAATAAGTGTGTGTAAGCTCTTACGCCAGAGAGATTATTTCAACGATTTCATTTCAACGGTTCACCCAAAGACAGGATTGACCTTTCGATTACTAACGACATGACTTCTGGCTGAAACATGTACGCGGGGTTGAGTGTTGACTTGGAAAAAAGAGCGTGAGGGGAGAGAAATATGAAAAATCGAGGAACGGAGAGGAGTGCGAATGCCTGACCCCTCGACACATAAGTTAAGTGGTTTCTGAGTTTCAAGCACGCTCGCGGCTTCGTAAAATCGACTGCGGAGAAAAAAAATGCGAAAATATTATGACACACAGGGCAGGCAGCCCGGTACGCTATGAACTTCCAACCGCCAGGTTATCTGACGCGAAGATGATTGTACGAGGTAAATGTATATGGATATACATGGTTGATGGTGCGACCTCCGACCACCCTCACGCTCCGGTGCGTCGGTACGTATATACTTGTGCTACTGGCGTGCTACCTGCCGACGCTCCGGATGATCAATAACTCGAACAGTACGTTCTAGCCCTGCCTGCTTGCCTGCCTGCTTGCCTGCCTGCCTGCCTCTCTCTCTCCCTTTTACCGTTGCGATCGGTCCTGGGCTTCACTCAACATGCTGATTTCCTCTTCTCTTCCTCACTGGCCCCGCACTCGGTGTCTCGTGCTCCTGTGCTGTCTAGCGCCTCACGTGCCAGCTCATTTAGTTGTAGCGGTTTTCTCCGCGTCTGTCCCATCTACGAAAAGCCTTAGCCAGTTTCTGGCAGTGTTTATAAAGATACGAAAAACGAAAGGGAGTCTAAAAGCGTGTCTAGTCGTTCGATCGGGCACGAGACGCCTGTTTCCCTGAGAGTTTTATATATATAGAAGGGGGGCTTTCGAGACGCTTTGCTGTCTACTTTATTCCATGAGAGGCATGCGAAGAAACGAACTAGACAGGCCAACGGGGGAAGGGCCTTGCGAAAAACTCCGAGTTCATGCACCTTTTCTCCTCCGCATTTGTCTGTCCGTGTGCGTGTGCTTCTCGTGTCTGAGTATTCGGATGCTCGAATGTGTTCAGTCTCGTAGAGAGTCTGTGACTCGCTTCTTCTGCCTCGCACTTCGTGTACACTCGTGATAGGATCATTCCGACAGGACTTTTGAAAGCCGTAGTGCCAGCAGGAAACACGGGTGTTCAGTGTGCCTCAACGAGAAGCGAAAGAAAATCGTGCAGAGTCTTTCCTAGATTGAAAACACGTTTCAAAAGGCAACTCAAACGAAGCATACAAGCTACTTTAAAAGAATGGGAGGAATGTGCGAGAAAGGTTTTTACTCCTTTTTATATTAGATTCGCTTTTCGATTCGATCCCTGTATCCTTTGACATACTCCCTTTATATGTGCCCTGGGACCTCAGAACTCTGTGGCGTAAAGAAACTCTACCGTTTTTATATCGGAGCAATGAAATATTCTCATGCTCTGGTCCTTGTCAAGCAGCTTTCAATAAAAACCAGCAAAACCTTGACAACTCTCAGTTGCGATTGAAGAATTTTGTGACTTTTTTCGATCAACGATCTAACGCATACCGTGGAATTTATTTTCATCAATATTTCTGCCTCCACAAACTGCTGCTGCTGCTGCTGTTGTTGCCAATACCGAAAATTCTTCCACACGATACTTTTCTCAAAGGATTTTATTCAATTATTCGAGTGATACCACCTGACTTTTTAAAATTCTCTTGCGTCGGAAATGTGCCGTGCACAGACAAATGTCCTATCGTTTCCGACAGGCTTCAAAGAAAAAAGGCTTTCTAGGCTATCAGGAGATTCCCCCCTCTTCCCCGTGTCCACGTCGCGCCAAGGAACGATAAGCTAATTCAGCCGGCCTCGTTTCGACCGGCATATGATTTGGAAAAAACGTTTCAAGAATGCCAACACTTCGCGCAATCATATTTTCGGCGCGAGCTACTTTTTTAACACTTTGATTGTTGCTTTATCTTCGACGAGGCAAAGTCATGAGGGCGTGCCTGATTTTACCTGGCTAAGCAAAAAACGGCACTGGAGAGTCTTTGGAAAAACGACGCTGAAGCTTGCATCGTTGGAGTCCAGCGAAATTAACGTAAATAACATTTGTAATTCACCAATTTTTTATTTCACGAATCGTTATAGTGTAGAATGAAAAACCACGAATTGGAGAATTACTGGAATCGTTGGAGAGTTTTTTCAGATCATTTCGTTGGACTCCAACGTTGCAAACTTCAGTGTCATTTGGGAAAGTCTGCCACAAGACGACGTGCAGAGAAACTTGGGGTGAGGATCAAATGTTGGAATGACTAAAATTTCGAACAGCTAAAATTTCGAGTTTATAAACTATTGGAATGATAATATGGAGACAGATAGATTCGACTAGAGCTTTGAATGCCGAAAATAAATAAAGCAAAAAATTACTACAGTCAGCGATACTGTGAAAATTCACAATTTTGAAAATATAATAACGAAAAACCAAATATTACTGAGGTTGAAATATTGAAACACCAAAAAGTCGAACAGTCAAAATAGCCAAACGTTAAAAAGTCGATCGATCAAAATAAAGAAATGCAGTGGATCTCCAAATACACGCGTCTCACTCACTCACTTACTCAGACCGGTGATCTCTAATTTTAAACATTGCCATTTTGACTTTCGCCTTTTCGAACTATCGCTATTCTGTATATCTAAGTTTTATAGGCTCAAAAAATTCACTTTCGATTTTTTGCTACTCTGTATTCTGGTCTGTCTGTAAAACAATTACTCTCCATTTTGAATTCGAAAATATGAACTTATGACATTCGGATGGTCTGTACGAATTCAAAGAAGGACTTTTTGATTAAACACGCAATCCGCTGAATGGTCGATCGGGAATAAGAATTTCGAATTACTTATTTTTCTCCAAACTGATATGACAACTTTTAAAATTTCGAAATATCGACCGTTCAACAATTCAGTTATTCGACATATTGAACTCCACCCGAAACTTGTTCGCAAGGCATAGTCATGACAGCGATAGCTTCGGAGATACTGTTTCCGAGATTTTTCGTTAATTTTTACGCTAGTCTGGCAGAGACTGCTTCTTTTCCTCTCTTCGTCTTCGTGTCGATGCTCTTACAAACGCACTTTTTCTATCTCTCTCGCAATCTCTTCCTTCCTTGCTTACGTGCTCTTCATTCTATTATTTTCGTTCTTGTTTCTCTCTCTCTCTCTCTCTCGTTTAGTTTGCATGGCGAGTGGAATTTTCAAGGAAAATTGCTAAGCACAAAGCGGAACTTACGTTTTACGAAGTCTTTTTTGGCTTTTCCTTCGATTCTTCCAGCTGTTAGCTAGCTTTGGAAACGAGGGAAAAAAATGTCGGAAGAAACTAGCCTCATGACGTGCGGTAAGCGTCGGAAAGAGTCTCCGCGAACAAAGACTTGAAAAGTCTGCCTCGCGGTCCTACGAGAGGACTCTGCTCCGAAAGATTCTATCGTGGACTGCATATGTGTTTTCTTGCGCAGGTGACTAGAAATTGTTACGTACGTTATTAGTATAATTTGTTGTCTGAGGGGAAGAAGAGAAGCGCTCCCCGCTAAAACGAAGCTTCACAAAGAGTTGAGCGGGGGAAGAGACGGGCGCTCGTAAATTTTCAGCTTCCAACCGCGATCAGGAAAAGCACAGTAGTTTTTACGAGGATTTGAGCGATACCAAAACATTAATATTATAATAATATATTATAATTATACGATTGGGAGAGACGATATCCAGAAAGAGGGTGTGCATTTGCCTATTCGCTTGAGTGCGCGTAGAAAAAATAGGAGCAAAAGTGCCAAAAATAATAAATCAAAGTTGAGAAGCTCGAGACGCAGAAAATTGAAGAGAGAATCGTTCGATCGGATTTGCTGGGGCGAAAATTCTGAGCCCGAATCTCGCAGAATACATTTTTTCAAAGGCATTATTTCTTGTGCGTATCGACACCTCTGCCGCTCAAAACGAAATGTATGCGTTAAGAGCGAAAATATGGGGATTCGATTTCTCATCCTTAAGATAACAGGAAGTGTTCTTCTCTCCGTCAATGGCTCAGGCTCAGCAGAAGACAGTTTTCTCCGGATTTTTCATGTTTTCCTTGCAATCACTTCACAATATAAATATACGAAGATAGTACACAAGTGTGAACATGCATATAAATATTGACATTGTTAGTGAGATGCAACGTTTAGAGAGCAGTGGCAAAAGCGATACGTTTCTTATCATGTGAAACCGAGAGATGTTTCTTATCAGCGAGACGATGTATTCACCAACGACAGGCGAGATATCTGAGTATATTTTTTTCCGTGCAACCATCCCACAATCATCCCACATCCAGGCCTTCTGCTGTGAAGAGGGTGTCAAGAGAAGGGGAGAAAAAAAATGAGAGTTTCATCGTTCTCTTTCTCTGGAGCACTCGATATCCCTGGCCCCTCCTCTTTCACGCGGTCTCTCCTTCAACATTTTCCTCGTGTGATTATCGAAGCCATTTCTCTGTGTGGGAGCATAAACCTTGTGGCTAGAAAATCTTGTCTTGCAATTCAACGAGTGGGAAAGTGACACACGGAAAAAACAAATGACTCAATATGATCCGGAGCAGTTAATATTTTGGTGGTAAAGCTTTGAAAACTCGCGTCCGCAGCGGAGAGGAACGCGAGCCCGCACAAGGACCGCATTAATATTAATACGCGCATGTACACTTATTACGTTCGTACGCATCAAGTTCAATTGCGGTTTTACCGTGTCGTTAAATCTCGTGTGCGGATTTCGTTGTACGATGAAATTTATGCCATTCCGCGCAAAACCAGAGAGCAGAAAAGTGAGAGAGAGAGAGAGAACCGCTAACGATGAGACCGTGTTTCGAATATTCCATCGAAACGTGACGCTGCAGGAGATACGCAGGCTCCCCGTGCCCATAATTCTATATATATATATATATATGTTTCATTCAGCGTGTGCTATCGATCGCCCGCCGACTCCGGAGTGTAATTTCACCCTGAATTCAGGAAGCTTCAGGTTTCCATCCTTTTCTCCCCCCCCCCCGCCCCCCCCGCCCCCCCTCGTTCTCACTTTTCTCCCTATCTTATCATCTCTCCATAATTCCCACACAAATTCGTGTATCTCTCTTCTACAGTGCTCCGTAGTGATCAAGAACGAGAGGATTGGGGAAAGAATAAATTTAAAAAAAAAAAAACACAAAGAAAAACCGAGTATTCGCGTTTGTTTAAACCGAGAACCGAAACGTGACATATTATTCCGAGAAAGTGATGTGTGCTCGCTGGCTCGTTGAGAGCGAATTTCACAACATTTTTAGCCCCAGCGTGAATTTTATTTTTTACGGCCCTGGAAAAGGCGTCTCGCAGCAAAGGAAATGATTCATTTCGCTGGGATATGAATTAGATGAATATGAAAAAATGGATAAGTTTTCGGACGAAAACGAGCAGCGCTATATTGGTTTTGAAAATCTGTATTCGATCGAATTGTCCGCCATTGGAAACGCATCATTTCTAGTGAACCACTCGCGAATTTGTTCCTCAGCAAATATTCTATTTACTCTGATAGTCGAACGCTCGCTTATTCCTCGTTCACTCTTCAAAGGCCAGATGTTCAACGAAGTTTGAAAATAAATATTATACGAGCAGGTTTTCAATGTTTGAGCAAGCCACGAGTTTGATCATAGAATATTTTCAAAGGCTTTCAATTCGCCGAAAAGTTGCAGTCGTAAATAAATAATAGCCGAGGAGCAAAAATTTCAGCTTGAGTTGAAGAAAAATCTATTATTTTTCGAGCATCGCCGTAAGAGAGTCTCGCGTGAACGTTTTGCGCCGCGAAACCATCAATAACGTGGATAGGATGGCTTTGTTCGAAACTCTTTACCCGACTTTGACTGACTGAACTTCGAATTCGTTGAATTTACTGAAAACGGGAGATTCGTGAGCTTTTGACAGTAGAAAAAGGCGAAAACAGCAGCGTACGTAGCTTCGGTAACAGTGCATTTATTTGTACACTGGAGACTTTGGGGAGATGAAAAGCCAACAGGAGTCTCCTGAATCTGCTGCGTTGATCCTCTTTCCCCCGTAAGAGACGAAAACGTATAGAAGCGAGTCGGTAAAACGAGCTACTCCCATCATATATCATCGTCTTCTTTTCCCACATAAATTTATATATGAACGAGGTTGAAAGCCGACCCTGGAGTTCGAGGAAACACGTTTTTGTGGTCGGCAACGACTTTTCAGGGGATTTAGCTGCGTCTTCGCAGCAGCACCGTTTTCAAACTGGGGAAAAGTTTTCCACGAGCTCGTGCTGGGAGCTCTAATCGTTGACCAACAATCCAGAAAATCCTGCGGCCTCAGACGTATTCGCCGACGAAATATAGTTCACCAAATGTTTCATCGTTTTTCCTCCATTTGTCAAAGCCTTGGGGGGTGAGGGTGAAACCGACTTTTATCATTCGTTTCGTCACGATAACTAAAAATTCTCGCCGCTCATCGTAATAAGCTATCGATTTACTGGGTAATATGAAAGATTCAAATGAACAGGAAGGAAGTGATGGATGCTCGAAAATTCGTGTGGAATGTTGAGCGAATCCTCGAGCTGGACTTTGGTGCGGATTTACACCCTCAGAGTGATGCCGTTTTCATGAGCAAATTCAAAGCAAGATTTTCAGAGCGCTTACGATCAGTTGAACGCGAGTTCGAAGCCCTAAAGAACGGCGGTGTTCAATTCGCCATGAAATGCCGTCACACTACGCGACACCACTGCTCGTCGAACTCAATCCTGCAGTCCAACAATACCAAATTTTCCGGAGGAATTCTAAGAGTTGAATCAAAAGCGATGTTTCGAGGAACAACCGTAAATGCAGCCCGGAACAAAGGGAGGGAAATATAAAAGGAATTCCTTGCAATCAGGGTCCCCGATACTTCAAACTTTCCCCATAATACTTGGTTCCGTCAAAATTCTTCGTAAAATAACAACGATCGTAGAAACTTTAGCATCAAATATACAACGCGACAAAGCATCAAAATATCACGAAAACCAATTTCGTCTCTTAAACGGAAGTAACGAAAAATAAACGAAGTATATGCCGACTCGAGAGTTGTTTTCCTCATGAAAAATATCAATAAAAACTAGCTGATTTAACAATAGCTCAAAACATCTTATATAATTCCATCTCAAACTGATTTTCCACGCAATTTTTTCAATCAATTTTCTATACAATGTCACCCGCGAAGCTTCGAAAATGAAAAGAAGAAAAAATCGAGTCTGAACGACGCTGAAGTTTCCAACGTTGGACTCCAACGAAATGAACGAAAAAAACGTTTTTAATTCACCAATTTTTTATTTCACGAATCGTTGGTGCAGCTTGAAAAACTACGAATCGCAAATTTGCCAGGGAACAAAATAGGAGAATTACTGGAATTATTGGAGAGTTTTTTTCGATTATTTCGTTGGACTCCAACGTTGGAAACTTCAGCGTCATGAGTCTGAAGTAATTCCCTGGCGCCGCGACGTCCTCGATAAAAAAAATATAAGCGACAGGAATGCAGCGCCAACAGAATGTTCACGAAAGTATCAATACATAACGAGAAAGGACGACTGGCAAATTGGGCAATTGATAATAATCGTAAAGATATATGGATATATCGGTATCCCAGCGCTAGTGTTTGAGGTGTTCCTACGGAGTATTTCGAATGCGAGAGTCGTGATTTGCGAGTGAATATGAGTAACGGAATTCGCAGCCTCTGACCATTTAAATCGAGAAACATCGCGATCGGTGCATTCCTGATATCGGTACGTAAGCAAACGCTGCGAAGCGTGCACGAGAGAAAGAAAGCAAAAGACGAACAACGTGCAGGCACGTGTACGGGCGTACGTACAGTCAAATATACACACAGAGAGAAGCGTGGAATGACGAAAAGTGATTCGAGAAAGGGCGCGATCCCGGAGATTCCGCGTTGCGAATGGCCCGAGATTCGCCATTATCTGAGCCGCTCATCGTTACGAGTTTGTATCGAAGAAAAGTGCAGCGTATCGGGGGGAACGGACAAAATCACGAGCGAATAACGAAGGGCAAATCCTCGGGTACGTGCACGAGCGAACGGGAGTGGTGAATCTGGCGGATCTCGCCTCTCTTTGGCAGTAATAGGTTAGACATACAGTCGAGAGTCTCGATCAGTCGGACGAGCACGCGGATCGCGTATATGCCATTTTTGGTCATAAACGAAGAGCGTCGCGACAACACTGACGCACACGCTGCACGAAGAGATGCGAGAAAAATTCTTTCAGCGAGATCTTTAAAGCGAAGGACTGAGATCGAGGGATCTGTTTAACGTCGCTGCTCATAATCCTGAGGCTTTTTGTATAGACTTTATGAAATGCGGAATATTTTTGACCTGAATACCACTCACAGGAGGACAAAGAAAACCGTTTCTCGTTTCTCGTCGCGTTTATCAAGAAACCAAATTCATGAAAATCGTTTCGAAATTATTGTCGAACATTGAACTGTAGTCCTCGTGCAACAACTTCAACCGCCACACGATTATTGTCATGAAATATGAAAACTTCAGGCATAATATATTGTTTGCTGCACTCCGAGCGAGTCAACCTTTCGAACCCATGAAGTAGCTCTACGTTGAAGAATCCACGTTACAAACTGATAACTATCTTTGGGTTGGACGTCCAGGAAGATTATGGCGAATTGTACAAATTTCAGCATTTCCTGATCCAGTATCTTCTCTTCTCTATGTACTTCCATCCGTTCGCTAAAATGCTTGGGCACGTTTGGGTCGGAAACTGCTGAGCAGATTACGGCGCATCTCTGACGAGATCAGAGATTACGATTCAAAGCATTTTTGGAGTTTAAGAAATATCTGATATTTTGTTTTTTGTAGAAATGTAAAAAAAAATGTTTGAAGATTCGTTCGGATATGAAAGTTCATGATTCACCAGAATTTGAGAAACATTTATAGACGTGGAGAGCGAACGATGGGTTTAAAAGTTATTGGAAAAGGGAAAAAGCGATCTGTGGCGCTGTGAGAGTCTGTGTTACGGGCAAAAATTCGATAAATTTTAATCGAATGATCAAAAATTTCTTAATTGAGTATTGTCGATATTTTTTTAAAAGAAAAAGCCGATAATTATGTTTGACATTGAAAAATGGGTGTGCGCAGCGGGCGAACAAGCCCGTAGGCAGGGTTATAAGTTTAATCAGGAAACGATCAACGTGCGGAAATGTAATTTTTTATTTGAAGAGCTGGTGGGTAGAAATAACGGCGACGCAAATGCGCTGACTAAATAAAAACGACGCTGAAGTTTCCAACGTTGGAGTCCAACGAAATGAACGAAAAAAACGTTTGTAATTCACCAATTTTTTATTTCACGAATCGTTGGTGCAGCTTGAAAAACTACGAATCGCAAATTTGGCAGGGAACAAAATAGGGGAATTACTGGAATTATTGGAGAGTTTTTTTCGCTATCATTTCGTTGGACTCCAACGTTGGAAACTTCAGCGTCATAAATAAAATCGATCGTTCGAACGAATTGTATATATAAAACTGATTCGAAAAATGTTGAATTGCTTAAGATAGGAAGAATCACAAAAAGATACAATGCTATTATGTACCCCAGTCACATTTGTACTCCGACACACTTGGTCGAGTTTCCCCTCGTCTTATTTCAAAAGAAAAGTCACAAATAGTTGACACAAATTCTTCCCCTGCACGGGAGAGAAGAAAAAATTGGGTTCCGCAGCCCATAGGACCCGAGAGGAGTGAGCCTATGAGATAAAAATTGAAATGAAAAAAAATGGAGGGGCTGTGGGCAGCGGAAGACATGACGAACAGAAGTATAATTCCACTGCGAAGAGGAAAGAAGAAACTTAAAATGTCCAATCTAAATTCCCACGTTGTTGCCATTCCACTAATGCGATACGCCAAAAACTTTTCCCCAAGATTTATCGTCTTTTTCGACATTTTATTTGCAAAGTTCTTATTCGTTGGCAAGAATACGTATAAAGATTCGATTCGACGCATCAAAAACCGTGACAGGTGTGCGAGCAGCAATATTCCTCGCATCGTGTGTGCGAGTATCTTGTGCGAAGCTCTCCTGCCTTTTTTTCGTTTAACGTTACTTGCATAACTTCGTCAATGTGTATGTGCGAGCGAGGAGTGCTCGTGCGGTGTGGATCACTCATGTGTCAAACAACGCACGTGGGATTAGTTCCGCATAGTACGGAAACTGCTCCTTAAGCTCGTAAATTTTCTACAGCCTATCACAGGACGCCCTTCTCCAACAGCAACAACAACAGCCCCCCCCAGGTCTCGGCCCTTTCTCGGCATGACACTCAGATACAGCTTGTTCAAGCAAAAGCAATTAAGGTAGTCGATCGCACGAACGAGACGAGAAGCAGTGTTTGAAATAGAAGGAGAAACAGTGAGTGAGAAATAGTGCTCTCGAAGTGCTCCAACGTCGATATCTAGCACTGTCCCGGGTCTTCGAGAAAAGAAAAACCGAAGGGGCGGAGAGGGTTAGAAAAGAGAACTGCGAACACGAGAGAGCCGCTGTCTATATTGAAGCTCGTCGTGCTGGTATTGAGAAAAGAAATATAAGACGTGGATATATAAGAGAAAAAGAAAATCCAAAGGGAGATACGAAATGAATGGAAGAAAGTTGAGGGATAGAGTGAATCTATCTTGGGTGGATGAAAACGCTGTTTATTTCGCAGTAACGAAAAATTATTCTTCGTAGTAATATTCTTCGTAGCACGTGAGCTTATTCGTGAAGGATTCAATGAATATACCGATTGAGTATTAGGACAAGGGCCATTAATTCGTGAGGTATTTTCAAATCAATAAAATCTGCACGAAATTGTTACATTTTTGGACCATTAGATTAAACGAAGCGACAAGGAAAAAGACGCGGAATAAAAAACCAATGAAATTGGAAGACACGAAGAACTACGAAATCAAGAAAATGATGAGTTCGAGCCCTACAGTGCTTCATTCCTACGTAATAATTCGAGTTGAACGAACCCCTTCGAAAAATTTACCATAAATTTATGCAGATTTCTCAGCGGATCTCCAACTTGGGACATGCAACGATAAAACGAAGAAAGAAAGAAAGCATTAAAGAAACGATGGAGAAATGAAAGACGTGTAGAAACGAAAGCAGCCGAGTCCCTGACGAGCAATGCAGCGTGTGACGCTCTCTGTGAAGGACACGCTCTCTTCACGTCTTGTCCTTTCGAACGATATGCTCAGAATGTATCCGGCACACCTGCCCCAAGGCGTCATTTCGAGAAGAAGATTCGCCGGTGTCTTAGTCAACAAAAAATGCAATTCTACGTGTGCGCACGTAAACCAAAACGAATTTCCAGTCGGATATATCAGACGAAAATTTTCGACAAATGGCTCTCCGTCAGAGAAAAATGTCTGTACAGAGAAAATTCGATACTTCAGTGATTAATTTTCAAGTTTAAATATTCAGAAAGCCATTTACCGGACGTGGTTGAAAAATCGTCGATAAACATTGATATGAGACGCGAAACAATCTGAAATTGCGCAACATGGGCGCATATCTCGATACTTATTCTCATGCTCTAAATGAGAAAATAAAACTCGAGTAGAGCTTACTACACGATGAAAAAGATATGAGAAAATCGCAGAGACGATTCAGCTCTCTTGTTTACCGTGCCGATGAATGTGACGATTTTTTTTTTCATGAGTATGCAGTGAGAATATCGAGAAAAAACATCGTTATTCCTGTGAAATAAAATACGTACAGATAGTGAAAGAATATCAGAATAAAAACAATGGAGGGAAAAAAAAAAAGAAAAAAAAACGCAACATGCGTCGATACGACAAGTATCACAAAAACATGCAAATATCCGCCCAAAGCGGAAGGAAGCTTTGCAGATAGATTTTTCCTAGAACCTGGTAAGTTCGAATGCTCGTAATTTTTAGTACGATTTTATAACTCTTAATACCCATTAATTGAACAGTTACAGACGAAAAAAAGTACGAAGGCAGAAAATATAAAAAACTTGCATCGAATTCGATTGATAAAAATTTTTTGTGGACCTTTTCTGTTTCGATGGATGCATCAATCTAAACTGCATCAAAATCTAGTTTTGAGGCTTTTTGTCTTCTCTTTCATTTTTTGTTTTTTGTTTTTCGTTTTTCATTTTCGTCTCCTTTTGCCTAGTTAATAATTATCAAAATTCTCCATCGTGTTATCATATGAGGGAAAAAAACGATTCTCTCCATACTTAAGTTTTCACCGTATTTTTGTCACAAGTCTCGAAAGATAATTGAACTAGACAAAAGAATTAGACAGCTCAGGAGGTTTTATTGACCGAATGAAACGTGCGATCGCCGGAATATGATAAACGATCGATTGACAACGACGATTAAATTGATTTTGTATCACAGAACGTCCGAAAAGCGATAATGTGCGATTGCGCCACTATCTCGCATCAGAGGCCCGCTTGATTTCTTCAACTTTACGTAATTTGTGGTTTCACGATGACGAATCATCGGTTTAATCCGCGACGAATTGGTTAATTAAATAGTTTATGACTGTTTGCATCGTTCGAATGACAGCAGAAACACACATTCTGAACAAAATAAATGAGAAATTTTTGAATTCAACGTCCAAAGGGAGAATATCACAGTGGTAAATCGACTCGCACAAAAAGCTAAAGAATTATGAGTTTGAATTCACTCGAATTGGAGTATAAAGACAGGTCTTCTAAATCATTGGCACACGCACACCTCGTACGATGGACAGAGCCGATGAAAAATCTCAACGGATATGTAACAATTCACATTCTCATAAAAAAAAGTCATAAACGAACGAAGCTCACGGTTAATAGAGTAAAAACGGCGAATATGCAACGTAATTAATAACCGCACTGAACGTGAAAACACGAAAGGTCCCAACGCAGAGTTGAAAATTATTGAAAGTCTTGATAACATTGTGTGCAGCGGGGAATCACGAGTTTCTAGATGGTCAATTAAACGCATCGACGAGTATTCTATGCCGGCACTTAATACCGCGTCGCATAGTGTGGCGCATAAGTATGCGGGGGCCGTTTCGCACGCGCTAATCGACACAACCGTTATGATATGTATATACAAACGACACGGTAGGTAGACAGGCGGCATAGCTACACGAGTGCATCTCTCTCGATCTTTGACTTTCCCGCTCCCTACCTTTCTCTCTTTCTCTCTCTCTCGCTCTCTCTTGAAGGAAGATCAGCAGCAGCAGCAGCAGCAGCAGCAGCAGCAGAGTTCTGGCCGGATTCCAGAAGCTCGTTCCCGTGTAGGTCGGGCGCCGCCGGTTTTATTGTCCATGGCCAATGCAACTGGGAGCTCTTCTCTCTTTCTTTTTATCCTGCGAGCAGAGACTCGGACAAGCAATGCACATCGCGGCGCGTTGCGGCGAACACAAACTCGCGCGCACACCCGTTTCCCGACTACGACGATCTGCCAACTGTAATATATACGAACGCGCCAACAGTTTCTCTGCACTCACAACCACTTTTATTTAGCTCTTTAAACTTCTAAACACTCGTCTCCGGCCCTCGGATTTTCGCGACCTCGCGATCAGCCTGACATTTCCAACTGTTCATTATTCCTTATTAGATGACCAATAAATATCACGTGGAACTATCAACGCCCTTGGGCCGGCTGAACAAATGAACGATCTCTGGTGACACGCCTGCCAAATAATCACGATTCGCATTTTCGGAGGCTCGTATACCCAACAACAAACGGACTCAATGAATCAGTGCGCAACGCAATTCTCGTTGGTAACTTCCCGTTTTTTTCGAGGTACGAGGCAACTTATTATATAAACCGAGGCACGTTAGATTTCGGAACACGTTAAAAGCCGTCAAAGGAAACGTGAATTTGAACTTGTCCGAAGGCGAGTTCAGCGGCACAGTTGAACTAAATACAGGATTGAGCTAAGAGCACGGGGAAGCGCGCACGCAGGTTAATTAGTTCGAACTCATTGCTCCAAGGACTTTCCATCGCCCGAAATTCCGGTAAATTATATTGCCCACAGCGAATGAGTAAGCGGCCAGAAATGTAACCATTAGGAAATGCTTACTGCACGCCCGGTTCAATGTTTTTTCTTCGATCCCATTCAAAATGTTGATTGCTGATGTAGGTCAGATAAGATCGCGAGTGCGGCTAGATTCATTTCAGATAAAATGAACAAAACACACGATTTATCAAAGTCTAGGAATGAGTGTGTTTCGACAGAATTCAAAGGAACAATATTGATTTTACCATCGTTCAAACCCAATAGAATCAAATATTTTTGTTTTTCTCCACATACGCAGTGTCTCCCTAAAATAATTGTATTTTTTTCTTTTTGCTACATGGGAAGTAAACTTTCGAGCAAAAACAAATCGATTTCCGAAACGAATATGAATTAAAAAATTATTTCTTATTGCTGTCCAACGGTGAAAACTTTCGAAGAATTTATAAAAGTATAATGTAAACGGTCAAACATTATGAACATAGAGTCTGACGATAGGCGTAACAAAAAAGTTCGAACGAACTTTATTTCTATGACAGAGTGTCGACAAACATCTGAGATAAAATTTGTAGAGTAACTTTTATCTTTCCCAACGAGCCAACAACATAATTTACTTTGACATTTCTCTCTGATTTCAGAAATGAAGCACGAAGAGAAAGAAACAACTAAACGAAAAACGATAAAACGAGATGGAAAAATGTGCGTACGCAACGTGTCAGTGTGCGTGTGTACGTGTCTAAGTTGGAGAGTGAGAGAGAGTAGGATTCGAGCAATCTCTTTCGGGAGACTGAAGTGAGGGACACTAAAATGAAAAGAGCATGGAACGAAACGAAACAAGATTGTTTCTTAGATATGAACGAGGACGCAAGATAAATTGAGATTATAATAGAAAAACATTATGATGCTGGTAGGAAGAGCCACTTTTTTTTATAACGTCATCAGTCTCAACGAAACGGTTATTTCCAAAGTATTTCTCGCTATTGCCAACGCCTTTTTTTCTCAGTCTGTCTGCAACGAAGTGTAGATTATCCTTAAATATATGTTCTACGTTTAAGTGTGTTACGAATTCTTCCACTTCTTACGCCTTCAAGCAAAAGATAATTGCGAGTGTTCCACACTGTGAAATAAGTTGGCCTCGAGGCGCTTCGTCTTCCATCCTACTGGTCTAATGCCTCTTTTCTCGTCTCGTCCTGCAGGAACGAGACGAAAAATGAACATTTTCACTCCTTTCTTAAACATTTTTCTGTCTCTCTCTTTCTCTCTGTTGTCTTTGTTCCTTTTGCTTCTTCCTACGTTCTTGTATTCTATTCAGTTTCAAAAACA
Source organism: Venturia canescens (assembly GCF_019457755.1). Lineage (NCBI taxonomy): Eukaryota > Metazoa > Arthropoda > Insecta > Hymenoptera > Ichneumonidae > Venturia > Venturia canescens. Next base: position 19,431,005 of record NC_057421.1, read on the forward strand.
AGGAGAAAAATCAACGCAGCATCCAGACTGCAATCCCAAACTAACGTTCTGGAAATAAAAAACGAAATAATGGGAATTTTGTACTGCTGAGGCTTTTATAGATGAGATTGAATCTCTCGTTTCAACTCTCAGTATTGAACCTTTCTCATACGAATCTGCTGCGAAGAGTTTGGATCTTTCACAATGAAAACTATTGATCCAATTTCTACGAATCGTTCACAACAGACAAAGATCACAGATTTTCATTCAAACTCTGGAGTCGATTATACGAAACTCCGATATTTTTTTTTTTCTACACAAATGTCAAAAAACCATTTCGGATCGACCTCAAGCGATTTTCGAACCGTTGCACCTCAGTAAATATGCTTTTTTCGTTTTTTTTTTCTAGAGACTTATTCTGCAGTAGATTATCCATATTTTATGGTCCAAAACTTATAAAATGCCAAAAAATTCGCCCAAAGGGGGGAATATGTTGAAAAATGCATGTTTGGACGAAAAAAAATCGTATTTTTTTCTCTCTTAAATAAAAAAAAACCCCCCGAATCGTCATCCTCGTCCGATTCCTGAGGCCAAAAACGCTCTGCGTTACATTTTTGTTGCTCATTCGACACCCGAAATTCATAATTTATTATAATAAAACAAAATAAATTACATCTATTAGCTTTTACTATCGTAACACACTTACTTTTAAAGATTCCACACAAAACTTCACAAAAAATTGGATTTATAAGGCACTACTGCACAGACGGGGTCAAAACGACCCAACGTCGTTTTCGGCTGTTGTCGCAGGTATACCGGAAGACTCTGGGGAAGGGCCACGGCGTCTACCCATCGAGTAAGGAGTGAGAGAAAAATGCGGCGTCGAGATTTGGGTGAATAGATCCCCTCCCTTTGCGATAGAATCGACGAAAGAAAACTTCCTGGCTCATAATGACCCCAAATGCAGTCAAAGGGTTAATATCACCACGTTTAAGCATCGAATTTGAAAATGAATCAGTAATTTAAGAAATCCTGATAAACAGGAAACTAATTGCCAATTTAAAGAAATTGTACCAAATCGATAAATAAGCATATGTTTAATAATGATGAAGAATCTCTCGGAAACATTCGAGAGCCCACTTATAATTTCCAAATCATTTGTGCGAACATGAACAAGTTTTCCAAAAACTCGTGCATTCTATACACACTCAGTATTAAAATTCAATTTTTTCATAACTCGTGCAGCAACGTGACAAAAGTGAGTACAAACAATGGAAGCTCACAACATTGAAGAGGCGTACGAACCGGGACAGAGTGCGAGCTAATTAAAAAAGTAATGAAATTCCCGAAGGGAAAGTACGCCCGAGAAATACGCTTGTATCGAGAGCAGGAAACAATCAAATTTAAGGGGTGAATTTCATACTCGGAGATTATTAAAAACGAAAGAAGAAAGCACTTTGACGAATAATCATAAAGATAATTTTTATTGCTAATGCGAACGGATGAGAAAATCGATGAAATTAACAAACTCATGACGCTGAAGTTTCCAACGCGTTGGAGTCCAACGAAATGATCGAAAAAAACTTTCCAATAATTCCAGTATTTCTCCTATTTTGTTCCCTGCCAAATTTGCGATTCGTAGTTTTTCAAGTTGCACCAACGATTCGTGAAATAAATAATTGGTGAATTAAAAACGTTTTTTTCGTTCATTTCGTTGGACTCCAACGTTGGAAACTTCAGCGTCGTACAAACTCGGAAGGAAGCCCACCCACACAGAGACGAATAAGTAGACTTTGCCAAGGGTGCGAGGCTCATATTAAGCAAAGCATAAGCGAAACAATGCACTCGGAAATTGCAAATTCTCCATACTCGTTCGCGACTTATACGTGGATGCTACGAAGAGGTAGATACCGAGAGCTTAATACAGACGTTAAAATTCAACCGGCGTTCGCCTCGACAAGATTCTTTTATCAAGGAATTAACGATACGAAGCACACCAACATTGTGACGTTATTATCGTAACGTAATGTAAGTTATGAGCGATGAAGAACCTCTCGCGCGAGAATCGATAATAAATGAAACCCTCCTCAAGTTTATATGCAATTGAAGAAGCATCTGCACCGCTCTTTCGCTTCCAGCGAAGACGAGTCGAAATGAAAAATCGATAAAAACCTATTGGGTGAATGTATTTTGAAATAGTGCTTAGCTTCTTATTGCTATTTTTTTTTGTTTCTTTTCTCGTTCACTTTGCATTACACGTTGATCGTATATTATTGCGGGGTTGAAGAGATTAGCACGGTTAATTCTATAAGCCGAGTAATTGAATGCTCGTGGTGAAGCGGATGTGTAATTATGTGGTTGTTGACCATATATACACATCTCATCGTTGTGTACCCTCTCTTATATGTATACACATTGTGGCACAAGAGATGCGAGCACCTCGAGAGTCTCCGGCTGGCCAAGAGGCCTTCACTTCACTGAATACACACGTATATATCCACACACGAATGCACGAATGACCTCAAAGTCAAAAGGGCATATGAAGCCTGGCCGCGTAAATGAATTTCAAGCCATTCCGGCATCGAGCTATCCGGGTGTAAGCGAGTTCTCCTCTCATTGTCGACGACAAATGTGTCATCCCAGGTCAAATGAATAAGGTCATGACTTTCCCAATTTCATTCCTCAAATTCACTTCTATTACGTACCAACAACGTTGAATCAACATTTTTTATGGACAAACATTATCGACGAGTTTTCAAAGGAGCATCAGCTAAATACTTTCATTTTTAAACGTATGCAGCGACTATAAAACCGTTCCGGAAGAACTTGAAATACGTTGAGACTTTTTGGGTCGGCTCAGACACTGGAAAATAGAAAATTATCGATATTTTTATTACGACGCTGAAGTTTCCAACGTTGGAGTCCAACGAAATGAATGAAAAAAACGTTTGAAATTCACCAATTTTTTATTTCACGAATCGTTGGTGCAGCTTGAAAAACAACGAATCGCAAATTTGGCAGGGAACAAAACAGGAGAATTACTGGAATTATTGGAGAGTTTTTTTCGATCATTTCGTTGGACTCCAACGCGTTGGAAACTTCAGCATCATTTTTTATTTTATCTAATAGCACAAGCCGATAGAGACACGACGACTCGAGTTAACGGAACATTGGAGAACGTCGAAAATCAGTGAAGTCGTTCGTCTGAGAAGGATCGAAAGTTGAACATGAAAAAGTAATATTTTTTTGGGAAAAAGCCCCGTTGAACGGATGAAACGCAAAAGTGATTCAATTTTCTTACTTTTCGTTAATAATTGAATGGGATTCCTATACTGTGGAATATTCCAGAGAAAAAATAATTGAATGTACATTTTGTAGTCCCACATCGTAAAAAAGCCCACTTTTGACCCAAATTTAATTTAATGGTTGGCCTAAAAGGAAGATGTCATGTAGGCTAAAAGAGGGTGTAGTGAAGATTGATGATATTGGAGTTGATAGGAGGGAAGAATTCAGGTTAGGAAGGATGTGTAAATTGATGCAGGCATCTCTTATCCATCTATGAACATAATAGAACGAAAACAAAAAAAATCTTCGAAATAATAATACCAAAATGTAACATCGATATGAACTTGAGACAATAAACTATGTTCTTTCTCACAGATAATTTATGAGTTCCCACCTACACTTTGGCAGGAATACATGAAAGTTTTTTCAAGCGGAAGGGTGGAAGAAAAGAGGGGAGAAGAACTGTAATTAAAAATCCACAATGTCGACGTCAACCTGTCAATCGAATGGGAAATCAGCCAAGAATTGATGGTCAGTTCCGGTTGTCCGAATTGCGAACTTTCCCATTCCTTCATTCGCCCTCTTTTCCGCTCTCATTTTCTGTATGCTCCATTTTCATGTAATCGTTACGTCAAAGAGTTTATAGGAAAAAGTGGTGAATGGAAGACCGAAGTTTCTTTACCGTAAGGTTAAAAAATCCACGTTTGTCAAAGCTGCTTTTGCCTTTTTCTTTCTCTCGTCACAAAAGCACGAAAATTCCTAAACCGTTGTTCTTTATTCTAGTTTATTTAATCTCATTGCGTACGAAATCATTTAATAAAAATGATAAACGAAAAGTCGACAGTAGACGCGGAGCAAGAATCAAGCGAACGAATCAAAGAACCAGGGTCGATGAGCATATGGTGAAACGGCCCCTCCGGCACTCTTGTCCAATTTTTAGTTTGTTGTTGCACAAATCTCAACTGTAACAACGTGGAAGCGAAAATATTTTAAAAAACCACTGAATAAATTGTACTCGTGGATTTTTAATATTGCTGGGAATGAAGAAAATTTCCGAAAATCGGCAACGTACGTGAGAAGAAAAAAAAATTTGACAACTTGCGCTTTATGAAAAACCGAAAATGACGCTGAAGTTTCCAACGTTGTAGTCCAACGAAATGATCTAAAAAAACTCTCAAATAATTCCAGTAAATCTCCAATTTTGTTCCCTGCCGAATTTCCAATTCATCATTTTTCAAGCCACATCAATAATTCGTGAAATAAAAAAATAATGAATTATAAATCTTTTTTTCCTTCATATCGTTGAACTCCAACGTTGCAAACTTCAGCGTCGTTGGTGTGAATATCGTTGAAAGAATAGCGAAAATGAAAAAAAAGTTACACCTCAGCGTAAAGTGGCTACGTATCGTGAGCAACGGAAATTTTTGTCTTCGTATACTTTCCATTCGCCATTGACAGAAGTACTTATTGAACCGTCGAACATTTTTCAGCGTTTCAAGCTCGAAAATATGCTGAAGGATTTGAATTGGGAGAAGCTGGAAGCCTTAAGGAGCTCAGGGACAACGCTACTGTGACATTCTCGCTTCATCTCGACATCGCTTTGCACATACAAGAAGCTTGCACGAACACAAAGTACACAATACATGGGTTCCGAGAGGCTTTCCTCGTACGATCAATATCACAATTCGATCGTGAAATATGCGCGTGCGTGTGTGCGTGCGAGTATTATTCCGTGTATAGCAAATATTTTGCTGCATTATTCATATTGTAAATAAAAATACCACAAACAAGCACTTACGTACGTGTTCTCGAAATTTCTAAGTTTCGTCTTTCATGAGGCGCATAAAAATGAAATTTTTTATTTCACAGAAATTTTACGAACCTTTTCGAAAGGAGAGATTGTACTCACTATTAACTTCCTTAGAACACTTTTTTTTTGTTTTAGCATACGCAATCAAATGGTAATCATTATTTTGAATGAATTTTGTCAGTTTATGTTTATTGAAGTGTCATTTTTAGTTGAATTCATCACGAAACTTTCCATAGTTATAAGAGTTTAGTTTTATTCGTTATAAGAGTCCTGGATAGAGAAAAATTGTTGAAAGATACGTTGAAGGTCTTTGAATCGAGAAATAATAATTATATTAAGATCTCAAGTCGTCGCTCCTTCGAGTGCCTTTATTTTCCTTCTTCAAGCGAACTAGCAGTGACGTGCAGGAATTTCTTCGTTATTATTCATAGATTTTAGCGCTATTTATACCTCGAATGTCGAATACGTGTTTAGCAGTGAATTAGGGGAAGAATGTCTGATGGGGTGAGAGCAACGAGTGAATTATTGGGATTATATGGACACACGTCACCCCCTTAACCCAACGACATACATCGTGTCTCCGCAATCTCGTATAACACTATTATATTCATGGATCAATTGACATGAGTCACGTTTGAAAAATGGCTGTTCCGGGTCGAGTATTGGGGTGACAAAATATCGCGTGCCATTCAGTTCAATGGATTCTCGTTCAGTAAAATACAAGAATGTGAAAATTAATTCATTCTGTTTTCATTTCGAGTGTGAATTGTGTGCACTTTTTTTTCCAACTTATTATTGGACTCGAGGACGAATCACTTGAATGATCCAAACAACTTTTTTTTCATCCCAATAAATTCGAGCCGTTTATCTGCAAAAAGAACGACGCTGAAGTTTACAGCGTTGAAGTCCAACGAAATGATCTAAAAAAGCTCTCGAATAATTCGAGTAAATCTCCAATTTTGTTTCCTGCCGAATTTGCAATTCGTCATTTTTCAACCGACATCAGTGGTTGGTGAAATAAAAAAATGATAAATTACAAATCTTTTTTCCGTTCATTTCGTTGGACTCCAACGTTGCGAACTTCGGCATCGTCAAAAAGACTCTTTTCGTCGTGGAATATTTCAGAGCGAATAAAACTCGATGTGAGAAAAAATTCAGTACTTTTGTCCAATGGAATTAAAAGTATGCGCACGCGTCATTATTTCTAATCGATCAAACGACCAAAATGTCAAAAAATCGTGGGAAAACCCAAGTGTTTTATCTTTATTGAAAGTTATCTGACGCAAATTCATTTTGCGCCTTAATAGGCGTCATTAGCGTACGTTTTTTCGTGTAATCGATTTAGGTAATCGCCCTTCTAGTCCGCTCAGTTATTATTCTCCGAAACATGCGAATTCAAAGTTTTGAGAAACTCGACTGTTTGCCCAGTCGATAAAGTGTACGTCGTGAGTCGTCCCTATTAGGTTGTCAGGGTTCGACCTTAATAATTCATCAGCGTCCGGTCATCTCAAATGCCTGAATAGAGAGTTTACGAAGCTTCAGGGCATATTTGTCGACTGAATAAACTAATAACTGGAATTCGGTACGATACGTTCGGCGATCGATTTTCTAGGGACCTGCTAAGTACGTCGACGATCATTGACATTAATTCTTGCGACTGGAGACCTGAAAAAGCCGCACGCACTTAAAAAAAGTTCTCCCCCCAACCTACTAGGACCATTTATTCGGCTTTTTTTTACCTCAATCAACAGAATTGCTGTCAACGTCATCTGAAATGCTGTATTTGGATCAAACGAATGATGCTCTGAGTGCATTTATTAGGGTGCTCACGGAAGCCCATCGCTCGGCCGCTCCATGTCGTAGAGCATCGAGACTTTCCCTACAGGTAGAAAAAAAGCTGTAAAAAAGTTGAAACGATTACATTTGATCCCCCCCGCAGACTGAGTGATTATAAATTCATTTGAAATTTCACAAAAAGGGAATGAATAAATCTTTCGAAAGTATTTACAGTTAAATACTATTATTGAAAAATCTCTTGCAATCCCTTCTCAGTACCAACAGCACAGTTCAACAGCACCAAATTCCACTTCAATTTTTCAGCTATTCACCCCCTGCCCGCTGTTTTAAATCCACAATCGTTAAAAATAGATGTTGATCCCATCCGAGCACATCCAAAAGTCATGAACGAAAAATCGTCGTGGGTTCCGTCAGCCTCACGTTCGAGACGACGCTGAAGTTTGCAGCGTTGGAGCCCAACGAAATGAACGAAAAAAAAATTTGCCATTCACCAATTTTTTATTTCACGAAGTATTGGTGCTGGCTGAAAAACGATGAATTGCAAATTCGACAGCGAACGAAATTGGAGAATTACTGAAATTATTGGAGAGTTTTTTTAGTTCATTTCGTTGGACTCTAACGTTGCAAACTTCAGCGTCATACGTTCGAGTCGCTACACCGATTTTCTACATATACGAATTGCGCACTGGATGTGCATAAGTTGCGGAAACCCTGGTGGATTGTTATCCTTGCTGAAATCGGATCGTGTCTAAGAACAAACAGACCGTCGTGAATCATCATGCCCACCGATGGTTGCAGACGCATGGAAACATTGTCAAATGAGAATGACACTAAATACGATATAAATAAATACGAAATATTTAGATGAGAGAAAATCATTTGTTCGAGTTGAAGAGACGAGGAAAAAATGAATTTCGAGTAGGTCCAAGTTTAATTGGATCTGGACTGGATGTTTTTTTGGACAGAATTTGTGACTGCAATGTTAAAAAAATTTTAGCAGAAGCGACAGGAACGTCAAGGCACAAAAATGAATGGATTCATTCCAAAGCTAACTTTACCACGACACAAATACACTTTTTTTCGGTTCCGATGCTCCAAAAAACGAGTAAAATCCAAGAGTTTAAATAACTATCGTTATACAGTTGCTTTCCATGCACACGTTCGTTCAGCATCCCCCAACTCACGTGCGACGTAGCGTTCAACATCGCCCGGTAGTATTTGGTTTTCGGTACCGAATATTATCGATAACGCACCTATGAAAAATGATTGACGTTTGGAAAAAAAATACCAATTTTTTCGAGAGTTCCGCGAGCAATTCTGAGAATTTTTATTCAAACTTCCAACGAGTCGATCCATTTTTATTAAAAAACGAAAGAGCATGGAAACGAGAGGAATTATTAAACAATCACAAAATCTTAGAAACTGGAGTGCCTGTCTCTCGGTTTCGTCAAAACGAAATTCTATTCTCTCGATGAGCCAGCAGTCAACGAAACGAAAAGCTTTTCACCACGTATCGACGTAATGGATAATTCAAGAGTTAGTGTGCCAATAGTCTTTCAATAAATCTTTTTGATCACCGTTAGAAGTGTACCCAGCGGTGGCTTGCGTACAAATCTCCAGGGGTCTAATGAACTTTTGAAAATTCTCTTCCACATCGTCCTCGTCGCAGTCGTCGTTTTCCTCGTGGCAACGTCCGCGTTCTTCGCTTCACCTCGATTATTTGGATTTGTCAAGATTCTTTTTACAAAATGCAGAAACTAATGCACCCTGAATCGTTTATACGATAACACCGTAATAACGACGCTGAAGTTTGCAACGTTGGAGTCCAACGAAATGAACGAAAAAAATATTTGCGATTCACCAATTTTTTTATATTTCACGACGTATTGGTGCAGGCTGAAAAACTATAAATTGCCAATTCGATAGAGAACGAAATTGGAGAATTACTGAAATTATTGGAGAGTTTTTTGAGATCACTTCGTTGGACTCCAACGTTGCAAACTTCAGTGTCATCCGGAATAGTAACCGCAACGACGATAAGAATAATAATAATGACGATAAAATAGTACAAACAACAGAACTTGAAGCACTTAAAAAAAAAGCGAGAACTCAATTATTCAATGCACCAGAGATAAAAAAAATAATTTGTATTGTTTATATTATTGGCACTTTCTTTAATACGATTCTATCATAATAATAATGATGATGATTATAATAATAATTGAATTCAGCAACATTCGCGATAATTATTGCCAGACGCAAACGTCTAATAACGCGACTGCCTTTCTTTTCATTCTCTTTCGAGGTACACACAACGATCAGGCTGGGTCAAAACAGAGTCTCGCTCGAATCCGTTGATAACGACCTCTTATCACGAACCACTCACGCCCAAAACGTCGAGGACCATGCCCCCGTAACGATTTCGCATGAATTTTTTATTTCGTACATTGCCGCAGTGTCTTCCAACATTCTGACTGAAGAAGGTCAGGGCAGAGGCGAGTTATCCAAGAAAATATAGAACTTTGGATCACTCCGCCTTCATTTTAATGAATGTTATTTATCGAATTTCCTGTTTGAAACAACTACTACGATTATGGCTCAATGAATACCCCCTTAATCCCTGCTCTGTTGAGTACAAATGCCTTTAGAGGAGGATCCAACACAAAAAATTCTGTTGGACCGAGCGCGAGGAACGAAATTAAATTTCGCGATATGAGAAAACTTTGGAGGGTTCAACGAGGTTTTTTTTTTCGTAATTGGAAACCTTTATTCGATTGAGCAAATCGAGTGTTGGGGTCAACTTAATTTTGGGTCACCGACGAACTTTGTTTCCTTCACCACGATTCGTTGGTCCAACATGAATTTGGTGAATGCACGCTTCTCCGTGACTTTTAATTAATGAGCCTTCGTTGGATCATGGGAACGAGTGAAATTCCACTTCCTGCATCCTGAGCCACGGGAAGCGAATTCATGGCGGATTCGAATATGTGGAGAATGTTCTGCAAAAAATGTACAACGATGACCATTTCTACATTTGTTCTACATTTTCGCAGGTCCTGGAAAACGCACTGTTGCAATTTCCTGCAGAAAAAATTGTCACATTCGCAAACAGAGTCGCGACCTCAAGCCAAGTCTGTTCCGAGGCTCGTGCTCGATATCTGCAAATTGATAAGATCTCTAATGACATAAACACTTCACCGTCATCGGTGATATGCGCTGAAACGATGATTTGCAGCAATTCTAATTCCAAAAGAATTGAGACGTTGCTTCGCGGTTGAATGCGGCTTTGAGCGCGAACCGTAGACCAGAATGAACAGCGCATGCGTACAATATTATATACAAATGAGGAATGTCGATTGAAAGAAATGTAGTGGGATCCGAAAAAAAATGAGAAATTCACGACGTCGGAGGAAGACGCTCAGCAAAGCCGGTGCGCGCAAATTCCTCATGACTCAAGCCCACTTACCCAGAAGTGAACATTTCAAAGATAATTAAAACTGCGAGCCCGTGAAAAATGAAGATGTCATTTGTATCTGAATTAATACGAAGATCGAGCGTCAGAATTCGGAGGCAACAGTTTCCGCACACATTCGTACGGAAACTATTGTTTTTTCGAGTTAAAGTGTAAGGTGATGCATTGGACGCGTGATCGAATTTGAGATACTACACGTAAGTGAACGGGTCGGCGTCCTTGCTATATTTTACGAGCTGCGCGTCTCGCGGCAATAACCGCGGAAAGTCACGCGTCCGTGGCGCCCACTGTCGGTACTTGAGAAGAGGGGAAAAAAGATAAATCGAGACAGACAGAGCGAAAGAAAGGGAGTGAGGGAGAGAGGGGGGGGGAACCCAAACAAACATGCGGAAAGATAGAGATAGTGAGAAAAAAATAAAGAGAGAGAGAGAGAGAGAGAGAGCATGAGAAGTGAAAAAGCTTTTCCGCAGGCCGTAAAGAACGTGGGCAGCTAATAACTTTTCGTACCTCGACTCGTTGGGCTCTTCTATGCGACTATAATGATCGCGTGTAGTCGCGCCTCTTTCGTACAACACCCGCTCGATTCGGCCAGCTTCCGCGGGCGAAAAAAAGCGTAAAAAAAGACAGCGAGCGGAACGAAGAAAGGAATCATCTTCGAGGAAAATTTTAAAAAATAAAATAACAATAAATTTACAAACGATGCAAAACAAAAATGGGCGGAATGATGACACGAAAAACGGAACATGCTGATAACGCTAATTGACATACCCTGCAGCGCACAGTAACGTCAATTAATTTGATATGCGATCGAGAATAAACCTCGCGCGATAATTGGAAATCATTATCCGAGGCGAAAATTCACGCTAATTGCACAGAATTGTTCGATGTACCTTTGCATATAAAACTCGATAAATTTGTCTTTATTCGCGAGACGCGTTTGTCACAATATAGATGAAAACATAGCGAAAATGGACCAAGTTTTATCGGTGATTGGTGATCAAAGAAAAATGTATTCGTCGAGAGTGTTTAGGCCCTGAAATGCGACGAAACATACTCGAACCTTTTTTCGTGATGATCAAACAATTATATACGCATCAAGTTTTGTCGGGCGTTTTTTCATCGAGATTCGTTTGTCCAATCGATGATATAAACTCTTGAAAAATCGTTGTGATTATATTTCACGAGGATGCTCGGTGGCACGAATCTGCATTTGAACAGATTAACCCCACAGGATTAGGCTTTAACCTTCGGTCGCAATAATAAATGGGAATAGAAAAAAACGGTGGAAAAAAGAATAACGAAAAGCTCGCACCGGCGAGCCCATGTTTTTGCGCATATTCAAACGAAACGTTTTTTTTCAGCAACGGCTGTCGCGATATCGACCCTTTATTTAATGTGCCCGGAGCGAACTTGATAGCCGTCCGCTTTTGAGACACTTGTGACGACGAGGTAAAATATATTTGCCCCAATATTTACACAGCGTAGTGGCTTCGGAGGGCGAATTCATAACAAAAATAAATGAAAAGAATTACGCGCGCGAGCGAAAGCGTGGGACTCGAATTTTGTGGGCGTCGATTTTGTGCCAAATCTCAAGTCTATGGAATTGGATTGCGTTGTCCCTAAAATCGGGTCAAACCCGTTGATTGGGGACCATAATAAATTTAGCAGTTCAGAGTAACCTTGGGATAGACCGAACTTTATGAATTAGCTGGATTAGTATTTTTTTATTCATTTACTTTTATACTCGGATACCATTCAATATTTTCCCTTACAGTTTTTATAAGACGAAAAAAAAACACGACTGAGATGATTATTTGTTTTGGTTCATCTGCTCTCAGTTTCATCGTCGATGAGAATTTATTCTCACCGTTATTTCGTATTTTTATTATGAAAAAAAAAAAAAAAAAAAAAAAAAAAAAAAAAAAAAAAAAAAAAACAACAACGTACGACACAGTCGATTCATATTTGAACATGTAAGATCAAAGTTCGAAAGTAAAATATATGAAAAAAGTCAATTAATCACCTTCGTCTTATCTTGATTTTCCAGCGACGTAGGCAAATTCTTTGCATCTTCGTGCATATATGGTATTATCGTACTACATTAGAACGATAAAAAGCTTTCTCCGAATAACGTCTCGGTATCAACGTGATTACGCGAGAAAGTCATAACAAGGCGAAGAAAAAAAATCACAGGTCTCTCCTAAAGCGAACGACCAACGCGGTTTCGAAAAAAACGTATTTTACTTTTTTTTCGCATTTATTCGATGTTCGAATCGCGAGAGGTTTCATATTTCGGAGATCCGAAATAGAAAAAACGATCTCGCGTTTTTCTCATCACAAATTTTATACACGGAAAAATTTTTTTTTTTTTCATTTTTTTCACTTTCGTTTGCCAACAACGTCGAATGATATTTTTCTCATTGCAGAATAATAATTCGTTTATAACCGCCGTCAGTGCGAGTTGCAGAGTCAAGAGAAATTTGGAAATCGACATTGAAATTCGAAGCCAAACACGGAATCCGAATTTTGGACTGTGATGAAAAAAAAAATGTTGAATCCGTTGCATTCCCAGGATGCAACCTCCAACGCTAGAGCACGACAGCAATTTCAGCTCGTTGCAAGAGGCCTGTTCTGCTGCATGCATTTAATACAATGAAAAATGAAAAATTGAGAGAGAGAGAAACAGAAAAATTGAGAGAAAATTGTAATTCTCGGTACGGGCCCGTGGTTTTTGAATCAAGTCAATAAAACGAGTCAGTCAAAAAGCCCAGAGGCTTGGGAGAAACTCAGTCAATCGTGTTTTCACCGTACATGCGTTCAAATTTCAATATAATGCATGAAAAAAGGTCAAGTCTCAAACGAGCAGGGAAAATGTAACCCCAAAAACAACATGTTAAAAATTAGGATTCGCGAGATTCACCTCGACGAACGAACAGCGTAATAAAGGAATAAAAAAAAAAAAAAAAGTTCAACTCCCGATGCATAGGCGCATTTTGTGTATGCAGTGAAATCGAAAAAGGTATAGAAGCTTAACCGTAAAACGTTTACACACGCGAGATATATAGATCGAAATGGTTCCATGAGCCACGTATGGATACACGGGCGAAATGTACGTTTGCTCGCTTTAACGGAAACTGAATCTCGTTCCGCGTAACTCTCTTGCCTCGAGAGGAAATTAAGCACCATGAATACAAATTGTTTCGATAAAAAAAGGGAAGCCTTCATTTCGCAAGACGTATCGAAAAAACGTTGGCTGTGGATGAACTCGATAATTCACTTCCGAAGCTCTCGATTTAACCTTGTAATTTTATTCATGTTGCCTGAAGAAAAATCGTTAAATAAGATTAGTAGAAAAAATGATCGCGTATTCCAGCAGCATGCCAAACCTCAAAAGAAGGCAGTTGTGACGGAAAAAATAGCTTGGAAAATTTGAAAAAAAAATGAGAGATTTTCTGACTAATTGCAAGGTGGAAAACGATGCGTAATTTTCTGAAACGACGCAGTCAAAATAGGCATTGAAATTTAGTACGAAAATGAGTCAATGGCGTTTCCATTTGTCGAAAGTGCCGGACTTAGTTGGCACAAATTGAAACACGAATATGTCAAAAAAAGACAAATTCCTTGACAGATTTCATAAGAGCTTTATTTTTATCTTGACATTGTTTTAAAATTCATGAAAATTTCAGTAAAGACTGATGCACGGAAAATAAAAGAATAAAATCAGACTTTGTAAGTCATGTGACGTTTATCATCTGTCCAGTTGATGGCAAAGCGACAAACTAAAGAAACAACTAGAAATATTGTGATTTTCGTTGGAAAGAAGAGTGAAAAAAAGAAACGAGGAAAAGTGCAGTGCACAAATAAAACTTTGGTCTTACCTTGGCTATGGCGAGCACGATTTTCCCCTCGTGAAGTCCATTCACTGTCGCGAAATGTCAGAAAAATCCTTTTTCCCTTCCGCTTGCTTCTTTTAACGTGCAACCGCTGATCCGAGCAATCGTATAATTCCTCTAGTTCTTCGTTTTTTCATTTATTTTATCGCACTTTTTCACCATTTCCGGTAACACGTTCCAGCAGTAATTGACCGCGAAATATTGTTCCGAAGCCAACAAAATAGTAACACAACTTTTTTTAAGGTTCAGTTCTCGTTTTTCAATTATTTCCGAATTCTCGACGAAGCACTTCGAGTTACATGTTTTTCGTAAATCTAGAAATGCCGGTTTTCTTGATTTCTCACTCGAAGATTAACTTTTAGCTGATCCGATTGACCGACGATTGACTATGTAAATGCAAAACAAAGCAAAAGTGTGAAGACGTAATGCAAAAAATTTGTACATTTTCATACACACACGGATTCTATATTATTTATGTACTTTTTGTTTTTGTAGAAGGCAGTCGAAATAATTTTTCTGATTAGAACGAGAAAAACAGATAATAAAGTACTTCAAAGAGGTGACGAAGCTCCCATTAGATCGAGCAAATGACTCCGGGATATCAAGATAACCTCAAAACATCTCGTGACCTGTCATTCACTTTACAAATTAACTCTCAAGAGATTTTCTCGATAGCCTGATCGATGGACCATTGATTAAATTTATTGAATTTACGTAAGAAGAATCGATCGACGTATTGATGGGGAAAAAAAAACGAAATTGATCATCGAAACATTTGACCCGTAGACTCAACGGATAAAGACGTGAAAGCGATGTTTGAAAACTGAGCGGAGCTCTGATTTGATCGTGTGCCTTCGAGTGCAAATATTTTGACACGACGCGAAATAACAGAGAAGACAGAGAGCGAAGCGCAAAAATTCAACAAATGCACGATAATTCGACCGATATGTACAAGCTCGAGAAAGAGAAAAAAATAAATCTGCATTTCGTTATTTCTTTCAACGCCGCAGCAAATGAAGAGGAAAAAAAATCGATCTAACGATTGCGAACGAATATGTATCGCCACTTTTAACCCTACACCCGTGCTCGCGGATTGACAAAAAAAACGTACACCTCTCCGACACTGACGATTTTTTTTTGTATGTACTCCGCGCGGGAAATTCGACACAAATATTTGTTCACTTGTCAGAGCACGATACAGCAATCAAACGTAATAATGCAATCCCGGCGTCGCAGCGAACCGAGCAACATCGTTCGTGAACCCACTATCCGTCGTTTGTTATTTCCATTGAAATATTATTCATGTATATGAAATATCGCGTCGTAAACACACTGACAGATCGACGAATTAATATTTTCCGCGCTATATAATCGCTAGCGATAGTAAAACAGTAATTATTTAAAAGAAAAAGAAAAACAAAAAACAAATGACATCGGCGCAAAACAAAAGAATAAAACTTCAAAATGGCGGGATGAAGGAAGGAAGTTGATGTTTAGCTTTAACGCGCACGCGCGCAATAAACAAAACACACGCGTAAATAAAAAAAATGTATCGATAAACGTACGGATTAACACAAATATTCAAATATATTTTATGCGCATACTGATACACACATACGTACAAATATATGTGTATACGCATATAAATATATATAAATATGTATCTCGGGATCGACGATGCCGAGAAATCCCGATCCTCCGGGGTTTCCTGCTCAAGATCCGAGCAGGCACTGACCCCACTGCGAGACGAGAGACGAGAGAATCCCCGCGCTCGCAGAGCCCAGAGGAGTGGTGCGGACGACGAAATAAACCTCGACGACGAGCGCGAGCGACACGAGAACGAAGCCGCGCGCGAGGGAGACGGAGCGAGAGCGAGAGAGAGATAGAAAGAGATAAAATAAGAGGAAAGGAAAAAGATATAGAACGAAAGTGAGAGCGAGGGAGACAAAAGATGACAGCGATGAACCGCAGAGACAGAGAAGTGTAGAGTAGCCGTTCAAAGTCGATGGTAAGTGGCTTCGGAGGCGATAGAAAGGAGGGGTACGAGAAAGAGCTGGAAAATACGACGATGCCGTGCGAGCGAGTTAATGCGAAAGAATGGGATAGAGAAAGAAGGAAAGAGAGAAAAGAGGCGAACGCGCAGTGGCGCTGCGAGAGGCCGCGACAGTCAGACTGACGTTTCTTCCCTCGTTTCTTTTCATTCATATATATGTATATAGAATAAATGTATGTACATATTTATACACATATGTGCGCGACGTATGCGTGCGCGCCTGTGTGTATGCATACATATATTCCCACAAAAATATATAGAAATATTAAAATGTACACACGTAGAGTGAGTAGCCAAATGGTTGCTGATAGTGTGTATTATTATTTTTATGACTATTATTATTGTTAACTACTGATACAGGTAGACGTGGATAATATATATGAATATTAATCGCGAGTTAGCTCGGTCGTGCTAGCACGAGACACCGCGCGCCGACTTGTGGCCCGCGCCCGCTAGCGAATGCGAAATGCGAAACAAACGTCTCGCTCGCATAGCCGTGAGCCGCGAGCGCCGCACGCAGAGGAAGGGTGGGGGAGGGGGGGGGGCAAGGGACCCGCCACTAGAGAGAGAACGAGCTAGCTTCCTTCCCCCTTTGACTGCTCTTACCCCTTCCGCCGCTCTTTTCGAGCGTTCCATACCACCTCGCCGTGATTCTCTCGGTAAACCCGCATGATAACAAAAAGCACGTAGGAATTTTACTCGCGCGAGGCGTTCATCATCATATACATATATACGTCAAAACACGATGCCATCAATTGTTTCGAATTATGTATTATAAAATAGTTTTATTTCTTTCTTCATTCCTCCTCTCCATTGGCCCAACTCTCCGACAACGCGGACTCGTGACGTCGATTGCGAAAATAATGGAATTAGGCCGCCAAATGACCCAAACGACAATCCTCTATCGGCACCGAACTAAATACTACACAGTCTACCATCGCACAAACTCGTACCACTGCGCCTCACATCGACTCTGAATCGACCTACTCCTGCTGCTGCTAGAGCTCTATACAGCTGATAAAATAGGTATAAACGTCATGCGAATTGTAACATTTCCCCATTATTTTATCGACACATTTATTCTTCGTTCACCAGACACTGAACTCTCTTGCTGATACGACACTCGCTGAGAAAAGCAAGTAATCGATACATCCAATCCTTTAGCTGCTTATGAAAATACACCAGCGACGTCTTCCCCGTGAAATCAACGAGGAAAAGTTATCGATTTTTTTTTTTAATTTTCATCGTTTTTTTTTCGTTCTCGAAATTCCAGAAAAAATCGACCGTTAAAAACAATACTCGCGTAACGGAGCGAGGAATGTTCGCGCCTCCGTCACGTTATCGTTCACGTCATCCCTTAGTCTTCGAAATGTCATAGAAAAAAAGTAAGTGATAAATAAATTTTCGATTCTCTTGTGAATCCGATCTCAAGGACGTGTCGAATGTTTCGTTGCGCGCTTTTTTTTTCATAACCTAACGAACCCTGCCGCATGATTTTGAAAACCCGTTGGTTAAAATATGATGAAAATAATTCAAAGTTTCAAGTCCCACACGTTGAAACTCTTCTTCGATCCTTCTCGGCATCGATTGCTCACCACCTCAGTTTACCCTGCTTTTCTATTAGCGATGCACATCTTCCTTACGCAGTTGTTTTTCCGTTCTAACCTTACTTAGGATTCATATTATATTATGTACTGTATTCGTTTATACAATCACACATACACGTTAACTTATATATTTATTTCGTTCGTGCAGAGCCCCACGCATTCTTAAATATTTATACATACGGGAATCATGGTGCATATGTGTACTCTGAGATTCTCGTGTTGGCCGCCGCTCAGTCGCGGCTGCTGTCACTATCGTCACGCACGTGCCACTCGCGCGTCTGATCTTCTAACCGAGCATACTCTTATTTCACAGTATAACACGAGATATGTGTATAGAATTTAGTTGACGTGTATCAAAGAATATTATACATAAGTATATGGTTATACGTCAACTTGTGTTGAGTTTATTTCGTACAGATAGACGGGAGTGAGATTTTTAACTTCGGCGTACCTCGAAAGAGCATCAACGACTCGATTTACATGAACCAAGGTCGTCTTCCTACGTCGAACGACGAACGTACGACTGAGCGATAAGACATTTTTGTATTTCGATATTGTTTCAGTGAATACGAATTTCTCATTTCAACTGAAGAATTACCTTCACTTTTTACACATTCGTTTGCGTTGGTTATGTTTGTGAATTCTAGTTTATTTTCGAGATTTGTTAACTTCTCGCTCAAAACGCGTGAGAACATTTATTTGTGCATTTCCGTGAAATTAAATGAAGTTTCACGTTTTTATTGGCAATAGAGGAGAAAAATATTCGTATTTTTCAACGAGAGTAGATTGAATGATGTACAGAAATGGAAAATTCGATAGACGAGACATTTCCATTCAATTTCACCACGACGAACGGACCTGGCGCGTCATCTCATTTGACCGAGGATATTCCTAACCTAACTTTTCTGCTTTATGTCATATAGTATTTCCAAGCTAGAAACGTATTCATTTTTTTATTTACGATCATAAATGTTGAGAGGCATCTTTTGTCGACATTTTTATATGTTTGAAGAACATTCGATGCTTTTTCGACGAATCAAAAAATTTCTGCAGTTATATGATTATTATTCAGCCCCGTTGGCTTTTTTTTTTTTTTGAAGATTCTCGAGAATAAAAATCGAAAAATTCGCTAGCTTCAGCAATTGAGATTCACGGATAGAAGCCCATTTGGGCGTGCACGATCATTCGAGGTATTGAATTTCCCATTAAATTCCCACAATAGTGTACGTGCGCTTCAGTCTGACAGTAGAATTTTACCTGGACGCATTTTTTTGTAACCCACAAATACCAGAATATGAAATATGTCAAATTTTTATAGGAAAAATCTTTCGATGGGTCGTTTGCACAATAATGGAAAAAATGTTTGTTCAGAGGTAAAAAAAAAAATGATTTGTCAGACGAGCAGTGTTTATATGCGTCCAGATAGATAAAATCTTACTTTCGAGCTACGAAAAATGGTGAAAAATGAGT
Organism: Venturia canescens; assembly: GCF_019457755.1. Lineage (NCBI taxonomy): Eukaryota > Metazoa > Arthropoda > Insecta > Hymenoptera > Ichneumonidae > Venturia > Venturia canescens. The sequence continues at coordinate 19,450,371 of NC_057421.1, forward strand.
GCGGAAAGTGTTTCCAAGAGCTGGAATCGATTACCCTTCGATAAGAGTTAATGGTTTCGAGGTTTATCGTCATTAATCTTAATGGAAATAATTTTCCAGAACTTGAAATTCCAATGATTGTATCGTACGTTGACTTTTACAAAATTGACTTTTTTGCGATTTTTTTACAGCGTTAATTAACTCTTGGAATTACGATATAAGGAAATTTAATGCTCTTTTGCTGCATGAAACAACTATTCTTTCCTACCACGTAAGGAAAACTACCATATTTTCTCCAAATACTCGTTCTTCCAAAAATCAGGATCTAATTAGTCGAATAACCGTCCTTCGAAAATGACTTTTTTGTCGGTTTTTTCCGTTGACGAGAATTTTTTTGAAAGATTTTCCCCCAATGGTTCATAAACTGACTGATAGACGGCTCTGCCATCGCCCGTGATTGCAACGCCTCTAACGGAACAGCTCGAAATGCGAATCCGTACGTCTTCGCTTCAGTTTTTTGCACACCCATACATGCGAATGTATGCCTTCTACACATGAATGTCGGTACTCGAATAAAAACAGTAGCAAACGTGTAAATATGAAACGAAACCGCGAGGCAACGTATATGCTGTGTACGTGAACATTATGCAAAACGATTCCTATATCGATTCGCCGGCTAAACCCGAGTAAGACTTGTTGCACGTTTATAGCGCCTTTAGCTATGCCCAAGGAACTGGCGCATCGCGCACACATACGCACACTTAACCAACGCATGCTCGCAGCATTCGCGAGGTTATTTTCCTCCAACTTTTTTATGGATGCATCATGAAGATTCTCCGTGACGGCTATGGCATAAACTGAACGAGAAGTCTAGCGAAAAATTCAAAGTTGATATCCATTCTATGCAGCTTACGAGAGTGATCCGTATTTGAACTGAGCAGAGAAAAAAACAAAAACACTCTCGATCACGAAATAACGCTTCGCTCGTCAAAAATACAACTTTGTGCAGACAGCTTTGAAAAACCAACACAAATGGGGCAGCACTCTACGCCTGTCTGCATCCGAATTGAATAACGAAATACCGAATTAAAAAAAAAAAAAAAAAAAAAAAAAAAACACTTCACGCTGAATACAAGTTTGAAAATGTGGAAACTGCGCGTACGTTTCCAGATAGCAAGGCGATAAAGCTATGGTGAAAATCTTGAATAAATCGATAAATGTCAGTTGGAAGTGATTTCTTTTTCATATTGAAAAATGCGCAGTTTCAAAAAACGCCCTCCAACGATTTCCTGCCTCGAAGTCAACCTTAAAAGTTTAGCATTATTAAGTTTCACAAATTCCATTTCGTATTGAGACTCCTTAATATTGGAGAATGACCGGAGGCTGCTAAATTGAGAGTTAAAAAGCTAAAAAAAAAATACATGTACATACTATGGAAATATTCATAGGTAGAACTGATTTGAACCAAAAAATCAAATACCAAAGTTGTTGCACTGCTATATACATGAATAAGAATAAAAAACGTTTCCATAAAACTGTAATCATGAATATTTTATGATGGAAAAACCGATACGCCCGCAGTTTTTTTCGTACGTACATGAATTCTCAATTCCTGAAACGTGTATTCTACGTTCGTACATTTTTTTTTATCGTCATCCATAAAATAAAAAGTTTTTTTTGTATTATTTTTTTTTCCTCGTCAAACGTGGGAACCATGTGTGCAGTAACTTCGCGAAAATTTGATTGTGAATAGATAAATGTATGATGCAATATATAAATTTGAGTTTTCGTGTTGACGAGATCGCGAATAAAAAACAATAGATTAATCGATTGCATGATAAAGACACGGTTTTTAATTCCAACAACTGTAAGCTTCAAGTCAAATAACGATTGACCCCATTCTGCTAATGTTTAATCCAAACTTTCATGCTCCACGAAGAATGAACGAATCTTCCACCGTTTCTGAATCAATATTTTCAACAAAATATTCAAGCGCCTACAGATGGTGTGACCTTATCACAGATTCTGGGTATATTCTCGTCGATATTATAGTTTTCGGCGTGTGTTTCGAAGCCATGTATTTCCTGCCGCAGGTATGTTCTAAGTTTGCCTATTCAATAAAACTCGTCAACATAAAAGATCAAGTCGCTGATCAATAAAGAAATAAAACTCAAATAACATTTGTCATTTACTGCGATCTGGTGACGGAACCTTGGAACCTGTTTCGAATTTTCAAACTTCTCTGTCGGTAATGTTCACTCACCTTTTGAAAAAACAATAATGTGCTATCCGGCGAACATCATGACAAAAGCGATCCATAATAAATACGATTATACTGTCTGTCAAATTAATTAACAAAATTTCTATTCCGTTAAGAACCACAAAAAAGGGAACAAAAAAAGCAGGAAACGACAGTCAAGAAAAATGATTTATCGTGCGTGGTCAACAAATACAAACTTATCTTTGAAAAATTCGTCCAAATCTTCACCACGCATAACGAATTTTGTAAAATTCAACTATTTGCTATAGATTATGCTGAATGTGTGAATAGCTTTAATCCAGAACTATCATTTCATTGATTCGACACATCTAAAAATCGATTACGACAAAAATAGTAATATTGGAGGTTATACGTACGTAAAATATTCTGTGCAGGCATTGTTTACAAATAACTGAGAAAATTAGTACTGTCAAATATCCTTCGTTTCGAAACTCCAAAAAATCTCCATTTATTGAATGTTACCACAAAGCAAACAACGTTCCACAACATCCAGCTTGGAATTGGAAATAAAAAATGCTTCAGAGCATGCCACGCAGTTATTTTCTTGGTATTTCTAATGAGAATTACGAAATGAAAAATTGAATTCCTTCATAAGTGAATAACATTGAATGAAGTCAAATCCTGGTTTGACAAAGGGTGCGTGGAATCAACTGTTTGTAAGTAACTAATAGTCTGCTTACTGCAACAACTGATTTTTTCATGAGCAAAAAAGATCAACTGTTTTTATTTGCATTTGATGCAACACATAAAAGTTTATATATTATTATGATGTGATAAGTCATAAAAAATGAATTACAGGAGTTTTTGGCTTTGAAAAAGTTTACGAGGATTCCGATCCTCCATAGTACCGGCTGAGAAAAACGTTTGAAAATTAATTGAGAAGAAATTTGTAATTCTATTATTGTTCGTATATCTCAAAAAAAATGTGTGCCAAAGAAATATATGACAATTTCCTGGAAGAATACAGAACAGTGGTAGGCAAGAAGTGCAAGGAGGGAAAAAATGGGCAAACAGTACTCTGTGATCCGATCTATTTCCACTAACAGGAAAGTACCGATCATGGGTGTAATGAAAATAAACATTGTTTCCTGCTGGACGAGGCGACGTGATTCAGCGTATAGACGGGAAGTTTGCGAATCACGCGAAAGAAAAACGAGAAAATCGGGAAGGTTTCATCATGCAGAAGTCAAAATGGCCTGGAGCAATGACTGAATGGGAATGAAAATGAAGATAAAAGCGATTGAAAAACGTGTATATTTTATGAGAAATCGGCAAGGGTCGCGAAGAGGCGTAAGGTGCTCATTAGAACGAGTCGTAAACCACGTGGACACGTGATTAGATCGTTATCAAGCAAAACTTTTTGTCAATAACAAAAGTTTCGAATTAATATAAGCTTAAGGGATGTCGAGGTGAAGAATTCCGTGCATAATCACGTCGGTGTATAAAAAAAGGAAAAAATTGAAAAAAAAAAAATCAAATAAAATAAAAATAAAATGAAGAAGCGTGTAAGAAAAGAAAGGGAGGAGAGAACGAGAGGGGGAAGAGAAAAGTTTCCCGGCGAACCGGTGGGCCGATAATGACGGGGATCCGCGTACAGTTCCCTCGCCTCCTTGCGTGCAAAGTCAACCATATACGCAATTATCCTTTGCCGTAATATGCGGTTGTCGTAGCCACGCGATTAGCTGTCTTCGTTCGGACGATTCTGCTTGTCACAAATTGCTTTCGACCACCTTTTTCCCCCCTTTAATCCTCCTTCCTTGCGTTCTATAACTGGATTCAAGTTCTTCAATTTACAGAGAACTATCATTCTTCAGCTCTTTCACACCCTTCCGCCTGTCGATTTACGTATACTTCGATACGTTTTCTTACATCCGGTTAAACGAATGTAGCCAACTAAAGAACGATTGTTGCACGCATCGACCGTTCCAAGTTTTTGAATACGAGCCTCTTCTACAAAACAACGCAAATTAATTGATTAAAAATATTATAGTCAATACAAATCGATGTCAAAAATGAATACGTTTTATGAATTCTCATTTATCAGTGTTCGATGTAACTACATTCTGAGGCTTGTCAACATTTATTTTGCTTCGGTGCAAACTTAGTCGATTAGACATTGCCTTACGTAGAAACACGCTGTCGTTGGCGAAATATTGGAATACTTTGGTGATTAACACCAAAGACAATTTGGTAACAAATACAAAACGCCAAATTTTTTCATGGTGAGCTTTTCGTCATCTTTTGATATCTTTTTTAGTAACATGCTGCGGAAAACGTGTCAAAATATCTGACGATTTTTTCAGTAAATAATTTCCATTTACCAAATCAAACATTATTGTGGAAATGATCATCGTGGAGAGAGACTAGTAGTAGTAGTTTCGAAAGGAAATGAATAATCCACGTTCTATAGCTTATCATAGAAACTTTCTTTCGAATCATGAAAGTTAAGCAGAGAGTCGGACGAAATGTGATTGAAAACTGTTCGACAATTCGGAGGAAAAATCAAAAAGTTTGACATTTTTAACTGTTGGAAAGTCCTGATCCACTTTCTCAGATAGACTTTATAGATTTTCCTCAAGTTTATCTATATATGGTAATGCAATGATACAATCGAAATTACGATCTTAACAAAACATACGACGAGGAGTTAAACTTATTTGCAGTTGCTTTGATCCTCCTTGACATTCTATTCGTGAGGACAAACGTTTAGGGAAAAACTCTGAGGCGACAACAATTTCTTTGTTGCGCAGTGATGAAGATTATTCAATCAGTCAAATGTATTTCATTTCACTCCAAAACCGTTGAAGAACGAACAATGTTTTTAAGGAAATCTTATTTAGAATTTAACGAACAATAAGCATTAGTCGATGTTTTCAATGAGTGTCATTCGAATGATCCACGAAAGAAATTGGAATGATAAATGTAAATGAAATAAAGTTATTTGGAGCTTCGAATGAAATATTTCATCACATGTATGAAAAAATTTGAAAAAAAATGTAATTCTTACGATGTAAGTGAAGAGCGATTGTTCAATGGTAGAAACGATACTCCGTTAATGATATCATCAGTATAATTAATATTGAAGCGATCTTTTAGTCTGTATATCGTCTAATATAGTTCTGAGCTCTTCATCTTCGAGTCGACCTTCCAAACTGGGGATCAATGCCTTAGCCTCTTCAGGAGTTTCCGGGCACAAGTTGGCCAACGACGCCAGTTCGAATTTATGTAATTTTTTGTACGTTAGCAGGCTGTAAATATAATCATAATTAACCCAAAAATATAAAAAATAATATCAAAATTGTAAAAAGTTCAATGTAATTGAATTTAAGTTTATGAGTACAACGAGTAATTTTGTTTCAACGTACTTTCTTACAGCTGCGATGATTTCTTTGTTCTTGAATTTACGAAATCGATCCGTGTAATTCAGACTCTTTAAGAAAACCTCAGAAAATTCCTGCTCCTCCTCGGCTGACTCATTCTGTGCTTTCCTGTGTTCCAATAACATGTGAACTTCGGAGATGAGCAGGGTCTCAGCATTTTCGAATTCTGGTAGAACGAAAGTATCAATAACAAAGAAAACAAAAATTATACAATAAGATTATTAGAGTTTGATAAATCAATAAAGATTATTGTCGATCTTTATCCTCCGAAATTCCATGGCTTTCGAGTATATGCTTACAAGAAAAGTTCGCACTTTCTGTGCAATATAATTTTGAAAATGTATTTTTTGTTGTTTTCTTATTTTTATAGCATGTACAAAACTAATAATTGGGTTTTTTTCAAAGTAAATTTTACACTAAACGGATCACTTAATCTATCGATAATGGTCGCTCCTTCCGGAAAGTACAATATTTTGAATATGAAGAATTTGTTCGTAAACATGGTAACAATGATAAAAACAAGTCAACCGCAGATGTTGGGTAGTAAAAAATGTTGTATTTCACATAATCGTAACTGTAACTCACATGTGTGTAAAAACAGGAGTTTTTGTATCGAGAATTATCACTAATATCACAATGTTAAAACGACCTTATGACTAATTACGAAAAATCATTACAAATATATTAAACAAGTTAATTGAACGTCACGAAAACTTTCATCACGTTTGCAATTAATACTATAAGGGGGGTTTATTAATGTATCCTTCTTCGACCAAAAAGTCGTAAAGTTTGCGCGTTTTGTTGACATCAATTTTCAGCAAAACTCTCGCTTGTGCTAACCTCAAAGAACCAATTTTTTTATTTTCGTTTATCAATATGCGCTTGTAATCGAAATAGTTGGCTGGTACAATACGAGCATTCGAGCATAGTTCTCTTTCGTTTGGTGTAAGTTTGTCACTTCCGGGTAATCCACGTATTTCTAGAGGCGGTGGAACTTTGCGTTGGTTCGTTGGAGCAGTGACTTGTATGGATGGAGTTAGGACTGAGAGTGGTAAAACGCTTTTCCAACTGTACTCCGGATTGTTCATGTATTGTTTTCTATCTTTATCATGTTCCCTCCGCAATTTTGACAACTTTTTAAACATAGGAATACTGCGGAAAGTTTTGAGTCCATTCGCTCGGTAATCCATGAGTTTGCTGATATAATTTTTTATCTCTCCAAAGTGATGCAGTCCTTCAAGAATATAATCAAATTCGATACCACTTGTGAGTTGCATAAATATCAAAAGTCTGTCAGCAATTGGCCTTGTTATTGTTGTCTCGTATCTTTGTAGCCATGAAATCGTTCGTCTGAATGCAATTAAGCCATGATTTCGAAGGATTCTGTATCTTCGAGCTCGTTCCATCAATCTATTGTTGTAAGCCTGGACAATGGCGATTTGGAGACTGGTACCCAAACGGTAGTTATCATCCTGTGGTTCAAACTCTCGGAAGTTCAATTCTGACACAAGGGACTCCGCATGATTGTCAAAATTCACGTCAAAATCGGATCTGGCAGCATTGTATCCAGCTAATAAACGACCATTCATACTGTTGGGAATAAATCTTGGGGGTTCGTCAAGGTCTTGAAGCTTAAAGAGATATGGAATTGGTTCGCCACCGAAAAGACTCGTTCTTGTTTCCCTAATTCTTGGCAGATCTGGTAAACTCTGATGTTCTATGTAATGTTTCAAGTAATGGATCTTGCATTCTTCTGCACTTTTTCCCTGGATTCTCTTTGCTATGTCTATCCAATTGCCAAATCCACACTCCTGGATCACATCCAGTAATCGGGACTCTTGCTTAGCTGACCATGTGGATTCCTCTATAAGAGGAAATTCGTTCTTCACCACCACATAATTGTGATCGTTCTGATGCTGGTTCATTTCTCTACCGTTGGAGAAACACAACAGACACAAACGTGTATTTACACATTCTGCACATCTGATATATGGCTCTGATAAAGTTGTTTTACAAGCACAACATGGCGGATCTGGTACAAATGTGTCCTCTGTTGTGAGAGAAATTTCTAGCTCGAGATTCGAGTCTTTGTCATTCATATCATCGTCATTATCATTATAATCATCTTCATCATCATCATTATCATCACCATCATCATAACTATCAATATCATCATCACCATTACCACTCTTTACTCTTACGTGAGACACGTTTTCTGAAAGCAAGCAAAACCACGATTTAAGAAGCGTCGCTTAAGGCTTAAAAAGTTCTGCATTAACTTAAATTTTATCGAATGAAACTATTGAGTTATAAAGTATTCGGATGAACATATTTTTACAGGGGCAACTTCAAAATCCAACGCCCATACGAATTCAACCTAAAAAATCTCAAGATTCCTTAAAAAATAATACACAAATATAATACTGTACGGTACTATAGTTTTCTTTCCTAATAAAACCCTGCCTTACTAACACGGTCTATGTAGCGTAAATATTAAATGATTTGAAGTTCAGAGGGATTGAAAAATCGATTGTTGAACTTGTGTGAGCATGGAATCCCGGAGGTTAGAATAACTTTTTGTTTAAATATACCTTATACTTTACCTTTTGGAAACTGTAAGTCAGCTGCATCTTCCTCCGTCATATCAGCCAAATTTGGATTTGCCATATTGTATATTAACTGATTACTCAGAGAAAATCACGTTGCGTAGAAAAACGTAGACTATGGGTACATTCTACTTGGACGCTGACAGCCGACTTGGAGTTGTAAACGCTACAAGCGTTTATATGGGTGCGTTTAGAATTGTGTTCTCAACGCTCCCGACGTTCAAGTGGTTGAACGCATCCACAGAGAGAATCGTCTGTTATCTCTGTATCGTACTACTGCTTGTTTCGCTGTCTTCACTTATATATAATTCCAGTGTTATTTCTGTTATTTCGTCGAGTAATTGAAAAAGAACAAGATCACTTCTTGGTTCCGCCATTTTGTAACCAAGTCGAACATGACGTGAACGCAACCAGCGTCACCGCGTTCACTTCAAATCGAACACGTTTCAGCGTTATTAGCGTTATTAACGCTATTAACGCTGTCAGCGTCCAAGTAGAATGTACCCAAAAATTTAACCTAACATCCGAGTCTAGTTCCAAATATGTTAACACAAATGTGGCTACGGTCATTTTCTTCGATAAAGAAAAAAAATACGATGACAGAGATTCTCAACTTTGTTGACAGTCGAGTAAAGACACATTTACATTACCAGAAACATTTCAACCGAAATTTGATTGCACAACTACCACATATCAACTCTGCAGAACATTCTATTCGTAAATCTATAAATCGCAACGACTGTATCATGAAAAAAAATAATATGAAAATATTATATCTAACGGCTCATTATTAGAAAAAAAAATACTCCAATGAAATATCCAAACGTCATCCTGACGTTCACGTGTTTTGATCATTCAATCGGCAGAATGGTCTACATTTGTAACATTAAAATCATTTTTCATATTTCGCGCACTCATATTTGAAAAAAAATCGTAGATGTAGTTACTCACGGTTACAGGAACGAGCCTCGATCTTCTTCCTACCTTTTTTCCCGCGATCCTTGCAATCTCCGTTTTCCTCGACGATCCTCTCCCTCTCCGTCTTCCTCCACGATCCTTTCGCTCTGCCTCTACGATTCTCTTATCCTGCTGCTCCATGGTTCTGATCATAAAGAACTTTCCACATATTTTCAACACACTTTTCTTCCAATGTTTTTTCGTCCTCCCATGTTTGGAATTTATCATTTCACCTTTAACTTTTATTATCACTTCACCGTATCGCAGAAAATCGTAATCGCGATTCATTATCACAAAGTTATATTTCCGCTGGTCTTTTTTTCGAGAACGAATTTGGGTTTTTATTCACCAAAAATTTAACTTTATACCGACGCGAGATAAAAAATTCGTTATTTAATTGTACGACCGATTGAATACGAAAATTAACATAAACGATAAAAAATATCCCCATTTTCAGGGAGGGCTCTTCTTTGCCTACTCTTCCCTAGGTTTTTTTCCCCAGAAAACCGTTTTTGCGCAAATAGATAAGCCAATATGTTGAGTAACAGAAACAATTGTAGTGACAAAACCTGTACCACCGTTTCATAGAGAATCAAGTGTGCCCGCGTGCGTGCACGCGTGACCGGTTGCTCGCGTCCTATTGTTAGCATTTGACTAGTAAAAACTATTCGTAATGCTGTACATAGCTGCGGTTATAGGCGTTGCGTGCATTGCTTAGCGTGCAGCGTTTGCAACTCCGACTTATCTGCATGGAATCTTGCCTGCGCGACTTCAAAGTGATACAGAAACTGTATCGGCCTCGGAACTGTGTCAAACTATCCGCTATGGAGTAGATTTACTGACTGTCCGTCTTCGCTTGCCGACAACCCCATGGCTTTAGGACCGTGCGTTAGGTGCTTTGCTTTGCGTTGCGTTGCTCGGGGTATGCTTGCATCTTAGCTCGCTTGCGGACACGCGCGCGTGCGAGCATACACAAGACTCTCGAAGGCTATGTTACAGGCGTTACTAAACTCTTTCTGTTACTGGCCCTTGCCTCGATACTATTTTTCACGAATTACCGAAATTTTATAAATACTCATTCATGTGCAAATTTTGTAATAATAATAATATCGAGTGCGAGGACTTCCCTATCGGCTTATCTATATATAGTTGCGTCAAAAAAAGGAATCTCAATTATGAAAGAAAAAAAGTGTATATTGACAAGGAGCGAATCATTATTTTTTATTAAATTTCAACTTTAATATTCGTTACGTTGTGTTTTCGTGTCTTTTATCGATTCGCACGATCTTAAGTTCTTTTATTTTGTAATTTAGATGACCGATCAGTTGCTTCAGCGAGATTGAATTTACTGTTAAAATTATGAAATAACTGTTGAAGTTACAATAATTGATAAAATTATGACCGCTACTAATTTTTATTGATTTCTATTTTATTTGTTTATCGATTGATTGAAAAAAATTAAATCGTAAAAAAAGATTATTTTCGTTATTCAGGATAAAGTAGAATTCCACGTGTCGTATTTCGTGTCCCGTTTTCTCAATGCACTGGAATGTACAATGCGTAGCGATAACAGCACGCTCACGTTCCACGCCATTCCTCACCCTACGCCCGCCGGGCGGTGAGTGACGAGTGAAGCGAAAAGCAAAACGTTGTGCCTCTCTCCTGTCTCCTGTCCAGCCCTCCCCTCGGGCCGGAGCTCCCCCTCCCTGTGCGCGCCGAGCGGCGTGAGTGAAGCGAATCGTGTTGCGCCCGCGCCTCTCCCCTGTCTCGAGCTCCGCCCGGTGTCCGCCCGTCTCCCCTCTCTCCCACGGCTGAGCGAACGCCTCTATCCCCACTCCACTCTGCTACTACGCTATAGCGAATAGTCCAAACACGACCAAGCGTAAACGCGTGAAACGTAAACACGTGAAGAACGAAAACAAACCGAACGAACTATCCAAAATCCATTCGTAAATATTCACCAATTAATTGCCATAATTATCAATACACAAAATTGTATGTACCGAACCGTTGATTAAATTATGATTATCCATTAAAATTATACATTATTTGTGGCACTCTAATATTTATATATTAAGGTATTTTTATCAAATTTTAATTAATATTTTTTTATTTTTAACCTGGAAAACTACTTCACCAAAAAAGTGAGGTAGTGACGTAATATGATAGAACATTTTTGAAGTAGAAATATTTTCTGGTGGACATTTTTTAAATTATTTATTTTCATGGTACAGTCGTTACATTTTATACATTTACGAATAGAAATGTTCTCGTGGAGTTGATATGTGGTAGCTGTGCAATCAAAATTAAATTCATGGTGCAGTTGTTAAGGGGTAGTATTTGGTCATGGTAGAATATGAAACTTGATTTGTTGGGTGTAGATGAATTTTGGTATAGATGTTTCTGGTAGAATTAAATTTTGGTAGAAATGTTTCTGGTCGAACTGTAATGTGTGTGTCGTTTAACACGAAACCAACTCTTGAATTCAATTACCAACAAAATCGAGAGAATCTCTGTCGTCGAATCTTTCGAAATGCTACAAGCGTTTAGATGGGTGCGTTTAGAATTGTGTTCTCAACTCTCCCGACTGCTCCCGACGTTCAAGCGGTTGAACGCATCCACAGAGAGAATCGTCTGTTATCTCTGCTATTGTGTACTACTGCTTGTTTCGCTGTCTTCACTTTTCGATGAATCCAGTGTTATTTCGTCGAGTAATTGAAAAAGAATCCCGCAAAAAACTTGTTACTACGGAATTATAGTGAAACGGGGTCTTCGACAATCTGGCTGACTAGTTTTTTATTTTTAATTATTTGTCGGTTGAGTTCTTTGTCGGTGATTGGTGGATGAAAGTTGACGCTTGTCGGAAATAAATTGAATAGAAAAAATCAAAAACAAATTCCTCGTGAAGATTTTGGAACCATTGAAAAAAGTGAATAACACGTAGAATATCGCATTAAATTAAGTAAAACCATAAACTTAATTTGTTACCTATATATTTATAAATGTCAGAAATCCGAAATTAATCGGCCAAGTTCACGAAGGTCAAAATGAAGAACCTGTTCATTTCCCCCTCTGTTGTTACGTATGGCTATATTAGCGCTTACTTCACATCACTGCTCCCTCGAGGAGGTGGAGTACGGATACCTACTAAACGACCATTCTTTCAATGTAACCTGAAAAAATACTTTTATTTTCGAAAAAAATGAGTGCGGACAGCATTGAAGTCAGTAAGACACGTAATGACGATAATAATGATAAGGTGCAACCGCAAAAAGAAGTGGAAGCGAAAGAAATTTTGCCAGGCTACGCAACTTTTGACGATTACGTCAAGGTAATCGAGTTGTTTTGATGATCACACGTGGTGAACCACAAATTTCATTTACCTCACCGTTTCCCATGGCAGTTCAAAATTTTTAAACTTTACCACAGTAATTTGCCCTAAATATTGAACAATATCAACTTAATTATAATGGCATGAAAATATATGTCAATTAACCCTATGAGATCTTTCTACGTTATTATTGATATTGACCAATTCATTATCATGATTCTTGCATTTATGCTTCACTCAAACGACTACCGCATTCACTATGTAACCAGAAACCTAATTAATCTTTGAACTTCAGGATATAAGCTGTTAGGGTACATGACACTGAAAATTCCTATTTTCTCTCATCAACGGTGCCCCACGTTTTGTGTTGCATATTTTTAGGGAATTTTTCCAAGATGTTTAGTTAGAATAGGCAAAAGAATGGGTGTTTTTCAATCTTTTTTTTATATTCACTGAGTTATATATCAATGAGTTCTGCTGGCAAATATAATTTTTCTTGATTTCTTTCATTCATGGTAACTGAAGAATCTGTACATAAACCAAAATTCTTTATTGCAGAATGCGTTCAGTGCCATGAAAGATGGCATCAAAGCAGCTAACAGCTTACCAGCTGGAGAGAACTTCAATTATTACATGTGCTTCCCAAAATTCAACGAAGTAAGGAACAAAGAATTGAAAAAGATTCTTAATGTTATGCAAGGCATTGCACAATTGTCAGGAGTGGCTGGCAATATGAGACAGAGAGATGTTGAAGAGAAATTTGATCTTCTTGTTGAAGCTAACGACATATTTCTCGATCGAGCGGTAAGTTTACCCTTCTTAATTGAATTGGCTACTCTGAAAAGTAATTTGAGAACGATAAGGATTACTTTATTTGAAAAACTGACTTTTTCCATTGCAAAAGTATCCATAGCTATTGCATAATTCTGGAAATATAGTCCATCTAAAATCGAGTTGAAAATCTTTCACAATAATTATTCGTAAGACATATGAATCTGTGCTGGTGACATGATATTTTTGAAGTTTTCAAATATTAAGAATATTGAAATCATGAAATGGTTTGTTTGTGAGAGCCGTTTGAAAATTCTGTGACGTCATAAAACCGGCATATTCGCTTATATAAGAGTAGTGGCAGGGCTCGCGCTGGCTTTTCTTTTGCGCTGGAGTATTTCCTTTTAATACTTGGCGTCGAGCCGCTACCTCGTCTCTTGATGAATCATACTTCATCGTTGGTAAATTTTGACAGGGTGTGTGTATGGACGAGGAAGAGGGCATACCAAAAAAGCCAGGAGTATCGCTGATAGTATCGCAAACGAATAAAAAAAATGTGTATGGTTCCTGGAATGCAACAGTAACGAATCATGGACCAACCGAGAGTACAAACCCGACCGGTGCATCGGCGATTCGTTTATTGGCAGCTCGTAACGTGCAGAGGCCTCAATTAACGTTCAAAGACAAAATTGACAACAGTTCCAAGCCATGGCAACCAAGAATTAAGGATAAGCCAAATTCTCTCAAGCCTCTCGCGCTTTATCTTGAGGAAGGTGAGAACGGTGAAGTATTTAATCATCCGTACGAGTGTGAACTAGAGAAGTTCGAACCTCCGGAGAATCAGCTGGAAAAACGGGATCCTATACCGTACAAGAGCCTCGATGAAACGCTTCTCATCGTTATAGAAAAACCTCAAGACATAAAAATCTTACTCGACGATTTGAAACAATACAACGAAATTGCAATCGATCTTGAGCATCACTCTTACCGTACGTTTCAAGGTATAACATGTCTCATGCAAATATCAACGAGAGACACCGATTATATTATAGACACGTTAACACTGAGATCGGAGTTACACGTACTGAACGAGATATTTACAAAACCGAGTATTTTGAAAGTATTCCACGGTGCTAACTCGGATATACATTGGTTGCAACGTGATTTATCGCTGTACGTTGTTAACATGTTTGACACGTACCAAGCAGCGAAACAGCTTAATCTGCCGTATCTAAGTTTGGCTTATCTTATGAAACGATATTGCAACGTTGATCCTAACAAACATTTTCAACTTGCTGATTGGCGCATAAGACCACTGCCCGAAGAATTGATGAAATACGCCCGTGAGGATACCCATTATCTGTTGTACATCATGGACATTCTACGCAACGATCTCATTGATTCTGCCAATGGACAGAGCAACATTCTTCGAGCGGTTTATGACCGAAGCACCGAAGTTTGCAAACAAGTCTACACAAAACCCGTGTGGAACGAAGAGAGTTACATGAACATGTATCGCAAGAGCCAAAAAATGTTCAACAATCGGCAATTGTACGCTCTGAGGGAATTGCACCAGTGGCGAGATGTGACAGCGAGACAGGAAGACGATAGCACCGGTTACGTTTTGCCGAATCACATGTTACTAAACATCGCGGAAACACTGCCACGCGAGATGCAAGGAATTCTCGCCTGTTGCAATCCAATTCCTCCCTTGGTCCGACAAAATCTTTTGACGCTCCATAAATTCATTTTGAAAGCTCGCGAACAGCCCCTTATCAAACCGGTATTAGAGCAGGATATAAGACAACGATTGACACAGAGAAATCAAGCTGCTAATTCGGACGTTTGGATTTATACGCCACACGATGTACCGAGTAACACAGAAGTACGAGCAGATTTGCCCTGCCTACTTAACTCTGAAGACGCGAATGATGCGGTTGAGAAAGATTCTACGACCGATCATATTGTCACTGTTTTTGATAGTCCTACGGGATCTGATGTGAGTGATACTATTTTGATTCCTCTTAACTTGTTACACCACGAATCATGAAAGACAAAGAGAACAAACTATGCCGTTAAAAGAAAAAGAAAAGCCTTATTCGATGGTTCCTCAATATAATAGCGAATTAAGTTTTTTTTCTTTTCATTCATCTCCATTCCACAGTAATATGAATCATATTTATATACTTTCAAGGATTTCAAACTCATACTAATATTCAACATAGTATTATGGAAAACTAAAATTATAGTGTACTCATCGTTGGGTGCCATGAAACTGTAAATACAGAGTCACATCTACTTGACATTTAATGTGTTGATGTAAAAAAAAAGAATATTTTAATCGATTTTATTCGTCAAATACTATCATCGGATAGAGAAAAAAAGTGGTAATTCGGGCAACCAAATGCGGTCCCGTAGACAGTAAAGCGTTAACAGTACAGATATTTTTGTGTGATTAAAACAATTTTAATATCAATTGAGTGTGTGGCATGGCTCGATAGAAATTATTTTTTTTTTCTTGAAATGTGTATCATAATTAAAAGAAATATGGAACAATTTGAGGTTCAATACGACGCTACACATGTATTAGATTATATTTGTGGAATTTATTATTAAAAAATGTTGAAAATTAACAAAGTTATAACAGATAGAGTGACCAACCCTCGGGAAAAAATGTGCGATAACGAAAATTGACTGAAAATCAAATTTTTCAATTTTTTTCTTTACATATTCGTCCAGGTCAACGAATCTGCTTATGGTGATAAAATATCATTGAAAATTGTATAAAATATTATGAGAAAATAACTGTGACTGAAAAAGACGAGTTGCTTTAAAATTTTTCATTATTCGTGAAGGTTTCCTGCTATTTCATCAGGAAAACATGATCCACTAGTGGAAGTTGACTCATCTTTGTATAGTAAAAGGTTGAAATTAATTTACTATAAATTTCATATTTATAGCACGACGAATGGATAGAACGACGAAGAATATTAAGGGAAAAGAAAACGAAGTTCGTGAGCCCGTTCGAGAGATACAAGAGAGTGATGCCCATGGTCGCAGCGCAAGAAGAACAGCAGCGAAAAATGCAGGAGAAAGAAGAAGCAGAGCGGCATCGTAACGCGCTTGATGAGGCGGAAGAAACGGCGATGAGCATCCAGAGAGTACACGAACATTTCAAAAATGTTGCGCAGAATTCGAACGTCCCGGAAAATTCGAGGGAATCCCGAAAGGATAAAATTCAAGTTCCACTCAGTCAGATGCATGGTAGAAAACGAAAACGACAATCCGACTTGGTGGATTCTTCCGATCATCAAGAAGATTCAAAGTACGATGTTTCGACACCAAAACCTTCGATTGAACTGACCATTGCTCAGAGCTACGCTAGAAAGAGAAAACATGAAATGACGGATTATCCAGGAGCCCGTAAAGAGATGAAACGCGAACCGATTGTGAAAAATAAAAGTCCACAGAAGGGCAGGAAAATTCAAGTTTTTCCTAAAAACGAAACGTCGACGGGCCCCCAAGAAACTGACAAGAGATTGAATTCTGTCGGCAGATTGAAGTAAGTTTTTTTCCTTTCTTTCGTTCATTAACAAGTGATCGGGTTCGATCGATACTTTTCTCACGTCAAAATTCACTCAATTTCTTTAATTCATTCATAATTTTTTTAATTTTAATCAGTAACGTCGTAATTTAAATTATTTTAACTTCCCATTAATTCTATAACATGAAACTATTTCATTGATATTCAATTTTCAGTCTGAGATCAAAGGAGCAAAAACGCGCAAACCGAACTGAACTGGAAAAGAAGGGAATGCTGCCACAAAAAAATTTCGATTACAAATCTGTAGATTTCAGCAGTTTCCAAGGTGGAAGTTCAAAGGGTGATGAATCCACGCAGTTTCACCAGCAGAAGGTATTTTTTATGCATTATATAGCATTTCACGTAAAAAAAAATTTTTAACTTTATTCCAATTCATTTTCATTTTAATTTCTCAGCAAAAAGATAAAACCAAGAAAGGTAAGAAACGGAAGAAGCAGAAGATCGGCAAGATATGAAGAAACCAATCGACCTCTTTGTACAGTAACGCGTACGTTTAAAACTTTCATTTTCATATTTCATTTTTCTAGCCTCTTTTTACAAATGTATTATACTCAAAGAAAAATCTTTTGAATATCGTTTCGTTAGTTTTATGCTAAACTAAACTATTGTAAGTCACTGAGTTGTCGAAATTACGATGATTCAAAACAGACGAAATTAATTTATAACACGCTTGCGAAAGTTATTCATTGTGTTATAAAAAATAAAGAAAAAACATTTCTCAACAGGATTAGTACAAAATGTTTCAAATCCATCTTCCCAAATGTCAGGATTCCCAATCTGATTTTGTTTAAAACGTTTTCTGTTGGATAAAAACCAAACTTTGGAGCTCTCAAACGCAGAAAATATCGAAATGAACTCAATTTTGGGCTCTGTCTTCCGCGCTAAGTTTTTCAAAATTCTCACGATATTGAGGACATGCTTGTGAGACAGCTTCTATACACATTTTTTTCTGCCAAATTCTCAATTGCAGGTGGAAGTATAACGAAATTTAGAAAGAACACATTTTCATTTTGACGTTTCGTTCAGAAAACTTTTCTGATGTTCTCACTTTTCTGAGCCTATTTTTTCACCCTTCGGTCAATTTTTATCGAAGGTTAAAGATCTGAATGTCAACGGTTTGAAGGGTCTCGTAAAATGTATCTGGATATAAAAATACTAAAACGGCGATCGTATGTGAAGCAATTTTTCCTCTAGAAGTTGTGAAGATTTTTATAGATCAACGACAGGAAGAACTTTATTCATGACTGGAGCGAGACGAGGACTTTAAACGCCTCTCTTAAGTGGAACCGGTACTTTGCTCTGATGTCAATATCACTGAACTGATTCACATCCTAATCGATTAATAAGCGAATGTAAAACGGAAGTTATTTTCCTTATTCTCCGCACTAAATGGCGCAAGATCGTGCGTCGTTGTCTTATCGTGGTCAGCGGATTTGTTTTTTTCTTGTTTGAAGCTGACGAGAGAATCCATTAATATCATTTTTGAACTAGTTCTTCTCTCGAACAGTCGTGAAAATTTCTATGAAAATGAAATTCGTTAAGCATTTTGTGTTTTTAATGAATATTTTTGTAATCGTTAAAGGTGAAAATCATGTGAACGAAAGTTTGTCGGAATTCGTCCCGAGCAACAGCAGTGATTACGCAATAGCTTGGGCGAACGGTTCGGTCATAAGATTGAACTCGAGTTTGCTTGATCATCGAGTCGGATTTACTCCAATCGATTGTTTTGGACTCGGATCAACGGTCGCTGAAACATTGCAATGGTTGTTCGCCGTCCAAGGAGATCCCGCAAAGGCGAACGACGTCCGGTTCTATTATTCATCGAGAAAACAGCGGCAACGAGTGCGTTTGATTACGGGTGAACAATTCGGTCTCGAATGGACGGACTTCAACGTTGAACGAAGAACCGTGTTTATAGTTCACGGCTTCTTATCGAGCGCGAGTCAGGCTTGGGTCAAGCGCATGGAGGAGGCGTTTCTTCTGTGGGCAAGTATTTTGTGTTTTATACAGGGAGCTCCAGATTTTATGGCCTTTGACTACAAACCGAAAATTAATGAAAAAACTTCTCTGGCGATTCTCAAAAATGTTTCTTTCGAGATTGAGACTCGAGCAAAGCGAATAATAGAACTTTATTGGCATCGAGAGGGTCGAGTAGGTGAGAATTTTTTGCATTGGCGAAAACGAATGAAAGTTTCCCGTGCTTCAGAACATACTTTCGAAGAATTTCATACTTTTTTTAACATCACTGAGGCCCAGTTTTATAAAGACACCGCTTTGGACCTTGGATGAGTGTCAAAAAAGAAGTTTTGAATTTGACTTTGTGTACAACAGGCCGAATATTGATGAATTTCGATAACCAGTTATCAAAAGGCAGTGTGAACGTGGTCGAAAGACTGCGGTGGAGTCTTCGATTCGCAGTTTTAACTGCACCGACGTCGAGCTCATTTCAAACCTGGATCGCCCTGTAGAACAATTTTATTTCAATATCAGCGTGGAATAAACTTCTACGTGCTCCATCTAATGTCTCAAAAATCTTTGTCTCGTGTTAGGACGATGTTAATGTAGTAGCGGTCGATTGGTCTGCGAGAGGAAATAGCTACAATTATGTCAAAGCAGTCGTCAACACACGTACGGTCGGCAACGAGATCGCGAGGTTCGTACGTAAACGTTAATTTCACATCAAGGCTTGTCGTTCCTGATCAGTGAGCATTCAGGTGAAACTCTTTGAATCTTATTCGAATGACTATTTTATAACTTTGATCAATGAAGTATTTCTCGATCAATTAAAATATTTTCGAAATGATTTTCAAAGAAGTTGGCTTTTAGTTTCGAAAAGATAGTGAGAGAGAAAAGAAAAGTGAGATTTAGACATTTCGAAGAACGTTGTTAAAGTTCTTGTAGAAATTTCGAATTGGTTAACATTTTTCATTACTTTTCGAAACTCCATAAGTCTTTTTATACTTCCACAAATCCATGAAACATTCCGCACTTGAATTCAACGAAATAAACAGTCGATTTTTGTTTTTCCATTGTCAAGATTACTCCACCAGATCGTCAATACGACGATAGCTGCGACTGGGCCGTCCGCTCGGAAATTGGGTCCGCTCCATATGGTTGGGCACAGTTTAGGGGCCCATATTTGTGGTTTTGCAGCTAACGCCTTTCAGAGAAGACAAAGTGTGTGGAAAGTCAGCAGAATTACGGGACTGGATCCAGCGAATCGATGCTTCAGTAACGTCAGAGCGTCGTTGCGACTGAATACGGAGGATGCTGCATTCGTTGATATTATTCATACGAATGGCCGGTCGGACGAATTATTTTCTTTTGGATCCCCTCAATCCATAGGTTACATACAACAATCGATGATTTCATAAGCAAATCAGTAGAAAATCTAAGAGTAGCAATTATTTCGCCGAAAATCAGTGCTTAAATCAAATTAATGCTTTTTTTCTCATCAAAGAAATGATCAGTCTGTTGACTCATTATAAATTTCACCTTTTCAACCATCAGGCCACGTGGATTTTTATCCAAACGGTGGAAAAAGACAACCTGGTTGCTCGTTACACAAAGGCCTATTGCCCGAAATTGTAACGGCTCCGCAGACAGGTCAGTTCGATCATTGATCGATTGTTTTATTATCTGTTAATGGAAAAAAGGATTTTATTCTATAAGCAATTACTGAGTGAGATTACTGAGTGAAATCCAGTAAAAAGGGTTGATTTGAAATTTATTCGTACGCATTTACCACTGAAACAAGGCATATGCAGCCACGGATATTCCTACGCCTATTTCACGGATTCATTGATCTCTGCGAGCTCGAAAAACTGCACATTTTGGGCCCATCGGTGGGACCGATCCTATCGACGTGCGTTGCAGCTAATATCAGAAGTTTGTAACCCGAATAACTGCACAGAAATGGGCATAAATGCTGAAAAGTATTCTCAGCGTGGTACTTTTTTCGTTGCGACGTCACGAGCCCCACCGTTCTGTGGTGAGAAACCTAAGAAATCCTAAAATTTTTACCGTCTCCTTAACCGCAACTTCATATACGCAATTTTACCTTTTCTATCACTTTTTTTGCAGTCACTGACGCCGAAAGCAGAGAAGAAGTACGACAGCAATTGCAGATTGATTATGCCAGTGAAATACTCGATTGAACGCTAGAGATCATCGCGAATCCGAGTAAGAATCTACTTCGTTCTACTGAGATCAAATACTCGAACCACTTGATTTACGATCGAACCTGTCGACGATGAGCACCGTAACCAACGCCATTCTATTTTTCACCGATAGAAAATCCGACATTCCTCACCTCTTCTCTTCTTCATATATCTAGAGACGTGACAGCGTCTTGACGGCTAGTAAAGTATTTTAAAAAATCGTTCGACCGAATGCGGAAAGACGTGCAGCGTATCTTTGCCGAGGATTGATCGTTAAATATTAAAATATGCAAATCCGTTTACTAAGAAAAGTTGGCTGCTTTGATGTCGATAATCGATAATAACCGACAAAACGGACGGTGTCGGAGCTCATAATTCCACAAAAATTATAGTAGAGTACTAAAAAGTTCAGGAAAATCAAAATCTCTAAACAACAGAAGTTCAAATCGAACCGCGATCGATTTCATATCTTGATATCCAAACTTGTTTATCTAGACAAATACCGAGACAAATACATTTATATAACGAGTCGCCGCCAGAGAATCTGCACCAGAGCAGTAATGTTTCCAATTGTTTTCGAAAATTTTCAACATTTGTTTATTTAATAATTAATTAATTAAATAATAGTTCAGAGAATACTGTAAGTTGACGTATTTTTTATTCTTTATTTATTTCGATTTTTGACGAAACGAGGCATGTCTCGAAACGATCAATGCTTTGAATTTTGCGAGATGCTCGTCCTTCGCACCGAGAGACTCTTGCGTAACTCACGGAACGCGATATATTACTATGCAAATTACAGAAGACAAAAGATGTTTTTACAAATCGCGATGTCGTTCCCATAACTGCAGCATCCTTGTCGCTTATGAATAAATAACTGTCAATAATATGTAACGAAGAATGAAAATACACGTGTATGCAAATGCAAGTGATTATGTCGATCAATGGAGATTTTAAGATTCACACAAAAACTTGACAAAAATAACTTTCCATTAAAAGGCAATGTGCACTCGCGGATTCACGGGTGAACAGTCACCACTTGTTCAATCAAACGCGAGACAATTCGCGAGTGTCGCGAATGGATGACGTTTGTTTTTCGGTGCATTTAAGGTAATCAGGCAGGGAGATTTTTCTACATTTCCGTGTGTATATAAGATTAATCGCGACTGCTCACCAGCATCAGAAGCCTTCAGTTCCGTCCTTCCGTCAAGTTCTTTTTAGTTCGCCCCTCGAAACAACAAATTTCACGAAAATGTACGTGTTTCGCATAGGATTTTTCGTTTTTCTCCAATTACTCGCTTTTTCCGAGTGTAACGATCATGTCGAGGTGTACAAGGCGGTTCTTGGCGAAGATTTCGAGGCGGATACTCTCGACGGGTCAGACGTCCCTTGGTCGGACGAAGTTTTCGAATTGTTCAGCGACACCGGTAACGCTTCTTTCCCGGCCGAGTCCACCAATTGCTCTGACATGAATTCGGTAATATCACGTGGCTTGAAATGGATGTTCGCGAATAAAGTAGATTTGAAAAAAGCTGTCAAGCTTCGCGTCTATTTGTCGACGAGGAAACAAACCAATCGCTTCGAAGCATTCGCAAACGATAAGTTTAATCTCGAGAAGAGCGATTTCAACATCGAACGAAGGACCGTCGTCATCGTCCATGGTTTCTTGAACAGCGCATCCGAGTCGTGGATCAAGAAATTGGAAGAGGCCTTTTTACTTTGGGTAAGTTTCGCATCATTTTTATCCCACTTTTTCGACGAAAAAACATTCGACTTGCATCGTCAAGGTTTTTTTCGGTTCAGGGCGATGTCAACGTTCTCGTGGTCGACTGGTCGGCGGTAGGAAAAACCATCAACTACTACAAAGCAGCAATCATGACGAGAGTCGTCGGCTTCGAAATCGCGAGGTACAAACATTCATACTTTTTGTTAACCAACGCAATTCGCTTGAATTTTCACTTCCAATAACTTCTCGCATTCACATTTTTTTTCAATTCCATCCACACATGGATTTTCCCAATCTGAACCATGAATGGAAACCCATCGCGTGGCCTCGTGACTAATTTCGATGAACTTTAAAGATTCCTCCATCGAGTGGTCAATGTGACCGTCGAATCGAACCCGCAACCGAAATGGGGAAAGCTTCATCTAGTCGGGCACAGTCTTGGATCCCACATCAGTGGTGTCGCAGCTTACGACTTCAAAAAAATGCAGAGCTTATGGCAAGTGTGGAGAATTACTGGTTTGGACCCAGCTCTGCCGTGTTTCGAACAGGTCACCGATGTCTACCGTCTCGATCCGACTGATGCAAAGTTGGTTGATGTTCTCCACACTAGCGCGACTGAAAAGTGGACTGTGGGATTCGGAAACGTTGAACCTTTAGGTATCGCCGATGAATCTTGCTTGGACAATGCTTCGGAGGAAAAGGAATGTTATTTTGACATTAATGTTTGATCAAATCTTCTCAAGGTCACGTTGATTTCTATCCAAACGGTGGAAAAAGACAACCAGGCTGCCACCGAGTGCAGGGTTCCATTTTCGACTTCGTATATGTGCCAGTTGGACGTGAGTTAAAATTCGTTCGACACACGAGTGTTTAATTGATTTCTAATAATTGTATGCTTGAAAATTCAGCTATAAAGCGAGGCACGTGCAGTCATTCTCGTGCCCAAGAATACTTCACCGAGTCATTGGTCAACGCGGCCAAAGGTGGTTGCACTTTCTGGGCGAAAAAATGGGACCGCACTTACAACGGAGCTATGAACGTCATAACGCAATCCTGTGATAAGTCCAATTGCATAGAAATGGGTATCCAAACTGAAAATTATTCTTCCGCTTCGGGCACATATTTCGTCACTACTGCCAAGAGATCACCGTACTGTGGTGAGTATTTAAATGACGAGAGTGATCAAAATCGATTTGACCGATGGCTCATTTTTTTAAAATTACTATTCTCTTTCGCAGTTACGAACAAGCAAAGTATCGAAGAAAACAAATACCAGTTGGAGCTCGACTTCCTGAACGATGGCCAGCAGCAGTAATGATTGTAAAGAACTTGTCAAATTTTCCAAAGATTTTTCGTAATAAATACTCGTTTTTTAAAATAAATTTTCCTTTCAATGTTTGTTTCTTCAAAGTCGGCCGTTCGATAAAATACGGCGAAGGTCCACTTTTTAAGGTTCCGGAGCCTCTTACGCTTCGGAAAAGTTTACATCGTGAAGAAAATTTATCACAAATTCCGTTCCTTTACAAAAAACATTACCTTACGGAGCTTTTAAGAAAGAAAACATGAAAAAACTGTAGTTTTTGACGTATCGAAAGCGGATGTCAGTCATTACGTTGGCCTGCTGGTAACAGCTGATTGAACTTCGGGCAAATTCGGGAATCGCGGGAATTTCATCTAATTTATTTTTGAGACTGACTCACGTGCTTTCATTCGTCTAGTAGCTTTGCTTTTTGTTTAATGAATTGACCACTCCTTTTTCTCGGTGCTGTTACACCGATATAAACTTTCTTTCGCACAATAAAAATGTTCCCTAGCTTATGTGTATTTCAAGTGTCACCGCGGTACCGACTCAATCATTAACTAGTCAAGTCGAAGTATAAATTTTGTCTTTTATAATATTTTTAAAGCATTTTATTACATTCTTATGATGAAAATATTCTCAATGTAAGTGTTTATTAATTTTATTAATAATTTAGACTTAAAATAAATCAACATAAAGTAGTTGCACACTTGATTAGTGATTCCGACTTTAATTTTGAATTATTCCAACACGACGATCACGAATCATCCGTCGGACGGGGCAAGAAAAAACGATCGATCGAAACAACTGCTGAGCGTTTACGTGCCAAAACAAAGTTTCGAAGAAGCGATGACGAATTCGCTTGAAAAAATGTCATTGACCGTTTTCTTCACGTTCGAACTCGAGCCCGATACGAGATACGTTTTAAGCAGCTTTCACAAGGTTGTCTCCATTTCAGTGGATATTTTCCGACACGAATGGGAGTGTTTCAATGCCCACCACATATCTTCGTTATTGCCGGGAAGATAAACGTGCGAGACGTTTGTTCAGACACTCGCATGTGTCGCGGATCGTGGAGGTTGAGATACTGCAAGAAATGTGACAGCGCACGTTTAACGAGGCTTATAAAATTCATTTTCACAATAATTTTCAAGCGAAAGAGAAAGAAACGAGAATTTTTTGAACGCCTCGTTGCGCGCCCCCGTTACGTGTGACATCAGGCGCAAAAGCCCGAGACGATGCACCTTATCTGACGTTTTCGCATTCAGCGAATCGTCTGATATTCACGGACACTCGTATCTCCCTGATATTACTGTGACAAACTCGGATCTAAACGCCTCCGTGATAAAGCACCGCAGTCGTGTATATCAGGGCACGCAGAGGAAAGCAAAAGCACGTAATGCTTGGCGGACTCGCGCAGCCAGCCTCGGAGTGGGGAATCGGTTATATCGAACTAAGAACGGCGAGACGTTTATTCTGTGACGGGAGGAATTCCTCCTTCCCTCAATCTCGTTTATCTCGTTTTCAAGGTATTGTAGTCGGACAGTTTACGAGTGCGCTCCACGCTCACCAGTGAACTATAAACACCATCGACATATATTCTGTATTCGAGCGTTCGCGACTTCGTGATAGCCCCAATTACTCGATTTATCGACGATATCGACCGGGTCGAAGGTGTCGGGACCTCTGACGCCTGTCGGGACGGATTCGATATCTCATACGCGAAAAGACGAATTTCGTGGACTGATTTTTGTTTCTCTAAAACTCTATTTGAAACCGGTCACTTTTAGTTTCACGTAGAACTCATCGCACGGAATAATCCAAAATGAGGAGTCTTGGATTCATTGTTGTGGCCTTGCTTTGCTCCCTCCTGCTTGTCGAGAGCTTCAAAATATCTTCGGTTTACCGGTCTCTCGTCGGTGGCCGATCTGATACACCACGTACAGAGATAACGTCCGATCCCGACGAAGACGGAATGACCTCTGAACACGTTGATTGCTCCGAAGTTAAATCGATGCTGGGACGTGCCGTCAAGTGGATTCTCGACACGTCGAAGAAAGTACCACGTGTTCGGTTCTTCCTTTCATCGAGAATTCAACCAACTCCCGTCGAAGTTTACGAGGGCCAGGAATTCCGATTGGATCCAACCGATTTTCGAAGCGATCGGAGGACAGTGCTCATTACACATGGATTCAAGTCGAGTGGGTTCAAGGGCTGGGTACAACGAATGAGAAGCGCACTTCTTTCGTGGGTTAGTAACGTTCCATTAACAAATAGGAGAAGATTCGAGTTCGTTAGCGCGTACAGTCTCTCAAATGGCTCAGATCTAATGGGGAATTGAAAAGATAAAATTCGATGTCAACATCTCCCCAATGTTGACTCATTTGCAATGTTTTCTCTGTTACCCATCCGTGACATTGTGAAATTAGAGCTATTATCGATGCGAGTGTAAATTGAAAACTCCCAGTCACGCAGTGCCGCGTGGATTTCAACTTTTTGTCGGGTCTCGTTGAATGAATCAATGTTTTTTTTTATATTTTTCCTCGCCAAGAGAATAACAAAGTAAAATTTTCGAATCTTCAATCAATTTTATGAAAATATTATTTTAAAATCGCAAAGAAAATGTCGAATTTACCATTTACAGCACTCCCACAATAGAGTGGACTTATTTTGAGTCGGAAATAAATTAGAGAACTTTAGATTTCGTTCACGTTTAGTCCTTAGAATCTTACTTTTGGCTGTGACTGTATGAGCTAATAAACCTTGAGGTACACATCTGTGCGTTTGTATACTTGGTATTCAGAAATAGTTCGTGTCCTTACGAATGAGAAGAGAAACTCGTGATTAGTCCAATTTGAAGAATATCTGCCTGAGTGAAGCGAAGAAACGAACGTTCAATAATTGATTCACTTTGCAGAAATCTTTTTGCTTTAGTTTGTTGAGGAAACTTTACTTACTTCTACCGAATTAATAAAAAGAATATTTATCGAAAGGTCAATTAAATAAACGCGGTAAATAAACGCACGTAACTTTGCTCAATGCGAGGAAAGTTCATTCATGAAAGGCCACGAGTTTTTAGTCATTTGAAAAAATACGCCAGTTTTAACGTGCTCAATATCAAACGAGGAACTGCTTGCTCCGATACTTCACATTTGACATCGTACTAATGAAAATTATATTCTTTACGCATTTGATGGTACCTTAAATCACGCAAGGCCGATGTTAACGTCATAGTGGTCGATTGGTCGGGAGGATCGAAAAGTTACAACTATCTTCATGCTGCAATCAACACTAAAGAGATCGGTAATACAATTGCGAGGTAAGCATCACCACGTGAGTGGATCATTGGTTTACAAATACACTCACATTTGTTCAAAGGCAATTCAAATTTCTATTATGTTCAATGGATTAATTAAAATTTGAGAAACTGTGAATAAATTCAATTGTAAATCCATAATAAAAGTAGGCGATGTGTTTTTTGACGTAGGAATTGACACTGAAAGCACCCATTCGATTTATAATATTTTGTTGAAAAATTAGGACGAATCGTAGATTTTTAATGCTTAAAAAAAAGCTTTTCCGTGTCGAATTTTACGAAAGACTCATTTCCTTAAAGCAGATATCCAAAAGCGTTTTCTAAGGTAAAAATTTGCACACACACACATTCAAGATTTCTTCGTGACGTGGTAAACGTGACAAAATCAGCGGTGCAGTTTCGTCAGCCCACTTGGGGCCCGCTTCATCTAGTGGGTCACAGTCTCGGAGCTCATATCAGTGGAATAGCAGCTCGCGAATTTAGAGAAATGGGAAGTGATTGGCGAGTCAGTAGAATCACCGGTCTGGACCCAGCGGAGTTGTGCTTCCATGACGTTGCGTTGGAATTCCGATTGGATAACACCGATGCAGATTTCGTTGACGTCATTCACACCAGCTCCAAAACGAAGTCTACATTCGGATTCGGAATGCCTGATCCCATAGGTTTTATTGACGTTGCTTTCTGAAATTATTTCATCCCTTCTCGATGCATTGGAGCCTCTGAGCTCATTGAATCAATCGCAAATTTATTTGTTCGATTATACAATTCCTCAAATTTTGTTCAACAACGTGAATTTTATTCGATTTTTATAAACAGAAATAGGATTGTAGACATTCAAGAGAGTCGTGCAATGTTCGATATTCTTGTAATCATTCAACGTGATCATGCATGCGTCAAAGCATCGAGAATTTTTCGCTCTAATGAAGATAGTCGTTTTTACATGAAGGATCGATCAAATGTAACGTGATTGTTTCATCAGGGCATGTCGATTTTTATGCGAACGGTGGAAACGTTCAGCCTGGTTGCACTCATCGAAATGGATCACTTTGGAAATATGTACCAAATAAAAAAACTCGTAAGTGCCATATAATTTATCAAATATAATTATTCTCCAGGATCATACGAATAGCTCAATACATTTTTGTTATCCAGCAATCGAAATTGGTAAATGCAGTCACCAGCGTTCGTACCATTACTTCACTGAATCGGTTGTCTCGGCGAAAGCAGGAAATTGTACATTTTGGGCAAAACGGTGGGATCCGAGGGACGCGGACACATCTCAAGTTTCGTGGGAAACATGCAACGCTAACGATTGTACGGAAATGGGAATACGATCGGAAATGCACGATGAGAGAGGCACGTTTTATGCGACAACTTCGGCGACAGCACCTTTTTGCATTCCACCGTTCCATATAAAATAATTTTCATGAAACTGGAATTGTGATTTGGACGTGAAACGCTTTTTCAATAAAGCAATTTAGACCGAACCAGAATTTCTCGGTCGCAAGTGTTTGTAATGGAGTAATGATGCGATTTGAAGAAAAGACAATTAAAAACGTTTTTAAGAACTTCGAAATTTTCAGTTTCAACGATTGAAAGGACGTTCGTTGTACTCGGTCTTTTTAATGAATTGCCATCCAGTCGATGTTCCCAATCAATTATGTGACCGATATTTTGATCATCCGACTAGAAAAGAAGTTTCGATTACGCATTTAAAGTGCAAAGAAATGATAAAACGTAGAGTTACGTTGTTTCCAAATCAACACAATTCGTTTGTTCATAATTTGAAAGCTAATTCGTAATATAATTCGACGGTCAAGTCTTACATAAATCGTGAATGTTAACGAGTTGACAAGAATCATCAATTAACAAAGATTTCGCTTTTGTTTTATTGCTTCGATTAATTTACAGAATATTAACTTGCATTATTTTAATTTTTTTATTTAAATATTCAAACATTCTCTCGTACAGGTGATATGTCTATGTACAATTCAACAAGATCGCAATTCAATTATTGTTATATACAAATGCGTCATTTGGTACCGCTTATTTCAACGTTCTTTTGATTTCTTCATCAATTCCGTTCGATAAAGATAACATAAATTCACGATAGACTCCATAATATCAATGAAGAGCCAAGTTTTTCTGTTTCTCGTACGGTATAACCAAAAATTCTAGAAACACAGTTATGAAAATACGAAGTTTTCTTTTTCAGATAAACGTTTCGATGAATCTTTGTAGGGAAACATCAGAAAGAAAAAAAAAGAATCCGCAGCAACGAAATCGCGCGTGCACTTTTTTTGTTATTTAACATCGAAGTCGGATGTGTTGCGATCTATAAATCTTTCATCGATGTTTCGATTACGTGCCAAGTTAATAAATCAAAATATTTTGAGCTCCGCGCAACTCATAGGACTGCTCAATATTCGAAGAGTTCGTACAGTACAACGTGTGAGTTAAGTCCGATTTAATCAAAACTAAAACGCTGAGGTCTATAAATAGTGCTCAACCCTTTTTTCCCCCAAACAAATTTGGAGCTACACGAAAAATCGAGGTGCAGATCAACTGGAGGGGATTGATTTTTGCGTTAGTCCATTATTGACTCCTCGATAAATGGACGTTTTGAGGGATTGGCACTTGCAAATTTGCAACTATATGTACATGGATAATACGTCACGTAAATGAATGCTCGCCTCGTAAGTACGCGGGGGTAATACGTTACGAAATTTGTACGACATATTCGAAGGCCATTACTTGTTTTAAACCTCTTAGTCGTCGTTAGCGTATGAGTTGAACATAAGTGGCCGGAAAAATACCAGTTCTTCCAGCACATTCGCCGATCCACCAACCGTCGGCTTGTTTTTCATGTATCGTTATGAGATCACCGGGTGTCAGGCTAAGCTCATCGTTTAAATTAGCCGAGTATTGATATATTGCTCTGCACTGCTCGGTTATGTCGGTCTTGTCCGTCATATCAGCTATTTCGACCTCCTGATTATTGTTGTCCTCGGACTGACTACTAAATTCGTCAAAATCGCTGAAATCTTCCTCGTCCGGTGGATTTTCCGAGTTTCCGTCACCGGCTGTTCTGTCAACCCAGTCTTGTCTCTCGGCGTCGTGATCCTTCGTCAAATGTAGCTCCAGCTCGTCCTGGCTCTCCGGAAACTCGAACGATTCGTTTTTCGCCCAAGAGGGGACCTGAAACATTTTCGATTTTATTGAGTATCAAATTTTCTCTGTACTCACACTGAAAATTTTGAAATTCAGCTCAATTTTTTTTTACTTCTTTCTATTAAATCCTATTCGTTTTTAAATTGTCTCTGTTGTGAAAAAAATATCAGGAAAAAAATATGAGAGTTGACGTACTTTGAGAACACTTTGCTGCAGCCCTTGCTTGTCACGCGAGACCAGTATGTGCTCAGCCAACGGATGTTTTCCTCTCTTACCACCCTCGATCTCGGCCAGTGTACCACCAACTTTGTATCTTGCTGCTTCCAGAAACGTCAGCATAGATCTCATCTGTACGAAGGAATTTCAATTTCAGAACAGGATTAACGACTGTGCTCGTCGGCCACGAACTTATCGATGAAAACGTGTATCTACCACGTCTTTGGACGTCGTGCACCAAACTATTCATTTGATCTCGAGAATAAAATCTAAAAAACTCATCAAAAACACCAATATTTGTATTTTGGCCTCAATTGATGCGAAATCTCGAGGATAATCAAAGCGAATTTGATCCTAGTACGATTATATTGTTTTTTTAACGACTGGGCCAGTTACGTAAAATTTCACACGATTCCTGTATCGCGAAAAGTAAGATGTGCGAAGTAAAAAAGGCAGACAGAAAAGTTTTTTGACGTTGGCTTTCTGAGGCGAGAATTGATAAAATAATCGATATATAAGTACGGTGGATTTGTATTTATATATACATAAAGATATTTATTTCACAACTTACGTGATGCAATTTCTCCGTCACGTTCTGTGTGCTCTCGTCAGCGGCAAATGCCGGTGTCTGGATGAAAGCACGATGCAACGTCTCCAGGCCTTCTCTGCCGCGCCTTTCTCTCTCGAGATCTTGCCTTATCAGGTGCAATACTCTGACGAGAGATTGCTTCCGGCGTTCTCGATTCATAGCAAGGGTTACATGCTCGGCATAAAAATCTGGCAATAACTGATCGACGTTCGAACCGTCGTTGCTCTCCAATCTTCGAATAACGTTTTTCAAGATATCAACATCTTGGGAAACATTGCAGCTACGTACCGGCGAAGATAAACGATCGGCGCTCTAAAAAAAGTAAATAATGCCAATAATATTACATCAGTATGCGAACGTGGAGAGAAGAGCGCGAGGCAGCCGTGAGATTTCAATACCTCGTTACGTTTACGATGACACCATGGCAAATTAATCGTAATTTATCTTCATCGTCCACAACTCGATACTATCTTCCATTTGACTTTATTTATGCAAGCAAATTAAATTCAGAAATTCACAAAATCTCTATTCTTTAACTCGGAATATTTGGAGCGTAAACAAAAACCAAAATATTCTTTATTCGCTTGTTATTATTTGCAATTTTGGTGTCATCGATCAAGCTCCATTTAGCATCGGTCATGCTGGAAAAAAGTACTCAGAAAAGGGGCTATACCTGCTGAAGTCTCGGTGCAAGTGCCTGCAAATGTGCGAGATAAACGTTAGCGAGATCCTTGAGAGCGCTGAGTCTCTCCTCTTCGAGTAGCTCCATCTGCTTGGCTCCTTTTCTCACAGTACTTTCATACTCGAGTCTCGCTCTTTCGGCTCTCACGCTGACCGTATAAAATTCAGTGTCTGCTCGGCGTGACGAGTCCTCAGCCTTTCGTCTTCTAGTTTCAAGTTTATTGACTTCCTTCTCGGTCATCTGATGGCTCGATATTTTGTTGTTGTTCTGTTGGCTCTGGCTTATCGATTGTATTCGCGCGAGATCCTGCAGCCTCTCGTTTTCTCTTGCACACGAAAAACTCTGCTTCTTGCTCTTCGCAGCAATACCACGCCATTCCTGCAACGATTTCGACGCCTTGTCGACCGAGCTCTCGATCGCTTTCCTTGAGCGACCTTGCGCCTCGGCTACTCCCACCTGCCAAATGTCACAATGAAATACTTTATGTGCCAAACACCCATGAATTTCCGTTCGAAAGAACAAATATACGAAGCTCGTGTACAGAAGTACTTTGAATGGAAAATAAATTACTTTTTTGAGGTATTTTTTAGTAGTCTGTCAACTTTGACCTTTTCGAGATTTCCAATGTAAAGCGAAGCGATCGTTTTCATTTCTAAATATCCGTGTTTTAAAAATATTTATACATTCTTCTGTTGTTCGACGTAAATTAATTTTCATAATTAACAATTAACCACGATTTTCCATTAAATATCACTCACCCTCAATGGCTTAGCGAGCTGTTCGCCGAGTGCCGCACCCCAGACTCGGTGTGCTTCTGCCGCGGCCTCCATCTCTTCGCCAATGCTTCTCCATGCTTCGGTCACACCTCCACTAGTATTTCCACCTGCATTGCGCAAAGTTCAATGTAATATCAAAGCCTCGAGATGAATAAATTCCAATAGTTTTTTATTACTGCTTGAAATTTCGGACGAAATTATCTCACCTTGATCCTTCGCACAGGCTTTTGTCAGTTTACCACTGAGCTTGCTGAGACCCTTGGAATACGATGCTTCAAGTTCAGCTCTGGAAGGTCAGACAAAATCAAAATGAAGAAAATTTCAATAATTTTCAAACAATCGAATTTGTTTCATCTTCGTTCGAAAACACTTTTATGTGCACTGAAGGCCTTTGAGATGAGAGATAAAATTTTACCATTCACTTCGAATTCACGACGCTGAAGTTTGCAACGTTGCGCAGTTCAGCGAAATGAACGAAAAAGACATTTTTAATTGACCAATTTTTTATTTCACCAAGTATCGGTGCAGGTTGAAAATCTACGAATTGCGAATTCGGCAGGGAACGAAATTGAAGAATTATTGGAATTATTGGAGGCTTTTTTAGATCGTTTCGTTGGACTCCAAAACATCGCAAACTTCAGCGTCATTCGAATTCACGGAATTTATTTTTCGACACATACCGCGGAGGTGCCGTTCAAACTTTGTGACGATACGGCGAAGACCGTTTTCGAAAAATAAAAAATCAAAACTGAAAAGTATTGAGTTTGTGTATTGATTAAGTTCAGCGTAGAACTCACCTCTCATGTAAAATAGCTGCGAGCTCCTTGCAAAAGTCACCACCTTGTTTGACGTATCTTCGAACTTCCTCGAAACCGCCGGGACCTCCCTGCAAGAAAAAAGCACACGAAATGATTCGATGCCAATAGCTGGTACTTCTGACAAGAGCAGGCCAGGGTCATACGCCTAATTTATTGTTAGCCTTGATGCAGACTCACTGCGAATAAGATATTTGTAATATCGATATCGAGCAATGACTGATAGCTCCGACTGATAAAGCTCGCTAAAGATCGCGATTTCCTTCGACGCATTGTTAATTGCGTGTTTGTTTTTTTATATTTTTTCCACCTCATGTGACTTCGCATCATTCGATAGCATCGGAAACGTTTCCGCTCTTTTCCTCTCGAGCCTTTCACACACGCTTAAATAACCACAAAACTACTAGCAATACGTTATCCTCAAGTTTATCATAATGATACACCGTCTGAGCCCCGACGATCGTTCGATCTTCTCGTAACCGTTGTTATTCCGCTATTTCAACTTCGTTATATTCCCAACGGTAAACACGCTTCGTGATGCATGAAACACGATATTTTCAATATTTGCAGTTGTCACTGGTTATGACGATATTTGCTTTCGGTAACTGGCCGAAGGTCAACCTCGCGATTCCACTGTTCTCGAGCTCTTCTTCACTTTCTTAACTAATGCGAACCGCTCGGGATGTCACATTTCATATAGAAAAGTCAAATCTATGCTTGTGATTAGAACGAATGTTTGAATAAGAGTACGCAGGTGTGATCACATGAGATGAGATTCGAGAACGGTTCACACAAATTCTGCTCTTTGTTGATGCATAAAACGACTGGCTCGTTCAGAGCTTATACAAAAATGAATAAGCATTTATCTCGGCGATGGCAACACTGATAATCCAATAGGACGATAAGGAGCGACGATGAAAAAGGTGACCAATGTAACGCGAAACATTTTTATGCCTCTTTTTTAATATTTCCACGTTGAAAATATTAGTCACTCGTCAGTACTTAGATCGTTGTCGAAATACTTTTTCACTATAGAGGTGCCCACATGGCTAAACTTTATCTGTGAATCATTCAAGTTCAAGCAGAAATATTTCGGTAAAAATGAAACTTGGAAAAATGCGCGAAGGAAACTATATCAGGTGAATTCTCGACGAAAAAACAGGTTTTATAGAGATGCTTTTATCACTTGTTCAGAATACTTTCGAAGCGAAACGTTGTAATTGCATAAATTTGACATTACCGGGCCTGAAGTTCTCTAGAATAAAAAAAAAAAAAAAAAAAATTGAGAGAGAAGAAAACATTACTGGCGTAAATGGAGAGTATGGGATTGTGTGATAGTGACCACGCATTTCCGTGTGCCTTTCACCTTGACTATTCGAGTGTGTCGAGCATCGCAAAAAGAAATGGACACATTCGTCGTAACTTCGAATAAATTGACTTTCGTAGCTCCAATCTGACATTTATGTTTTATCAAGGTTTGTATCTTAATCGGCTGACTGCGAGAAACCCGCTCGATATTTTATAACTTATTCGATTTTTCGCAATCAAAGATTCGTTATTTTTCGTCAGCCAATGCTTTTATGCATTGCCTAAAATTGTGCAACGAACAATCTACAAAAATTACGATATCGGAACGTTCCTACATTCATTTAGCGTATTCATATTTGAACGCTGGGTTGATTTAATTTTTTATAAATTACGTCAAACGATCGAAGCATGAAGAAAAGACCGGTTCGACAGCGTATTCAAACCATATGGAAAAACGTGTTATTCAAATTCTCTACAAAAACTCGTCAGCTTGACTTTTTTCCGATCCGCGTAGACTGGATTGAGAAAATATTTTGAAATGTTGGTTATTTTTCCAGTCGAATACTCGTTTTGTTTTTTTCTGACGTGATCTTATCGTTAATCCCAGAAAACAATGAATTTGAAATGATTTTTGTCCTTCGATTTATGATTGATTCAAAATTGTGACGAGTTTCGTAACAGCGGAAATTCTGGTTGAATTCGTCGATAAAAAAGACAAATTTGAATGAACCAGATGTAAAGTAGGCTTCTGATTGACGTCTGTGGAATTAATTTTAAGGGGGGAAATAGGTTTAGACGGTTTAGAACATCGATTTTTGTTTCATTTCATAAATTGTTAGTAGAATTATTGAAAAATATATTCTCAAAATTTTTTAGTAAAATTCCGACTCGCTTGTAAGTAATTAAAAAAATTTATGACTGCTCGACTCTGTTTTTCTTGGTACTATATATTTTCAAACGCGTTTTTCTCAAAACGACTTTTTTTGAACTTGCGTAAAAAACTTGCAATAAAAGTAAATTCCAACCTCGTTTGATTTTCAATGAAAATTACGGCTTCCAGAATGTACGCAAAATGCTGAGTCTGATTGTGACTTGCAATATCGGGTCGCTAACATCTTCGGTGTTTTTCAAGGAAATTCTTCAAAATTTTTATAGTATATGCTTGAATATATACGTATAAAATATTCTCACAGTTTCAATAAATTATAATCATTTTTTATACTATAAAAAAATTCATGAAAATCATTGAGAAAACGCTGTCCTAACCCTATTTCCCCCCTTAAAAGCTTGCTGTAATGCCACAATTTTAGTAATTATTGCCAAAATAATTGAGTCGAATTGACTCGTCGTGCGATTTTCGACAATCGTTCGAACGATTTAGTCATTTGTGTTGAAAGTAATGCAAAATCGCGGTTCGAATTGAGGGTTATTCGAGCATAAAGTATAACTCGTTATCTCAGATTTGGCGTACTCCCGGACGTGCATAATTCCTCGAGTTGTCAAGTTGAACTGATAAGAAGCGATTTTTTGTGTAATTTTTTTTACTTTTCTCGTCTTCGATTAGCCGCAGACGGGAGCGGCGAGTGTTTTTTTTTTTTTGCATAAAAGTGAGTATCAAAGAGCCAAGGCGATGTGATGAAAAGGGGTTTCGAAAAAGTGAAAGGCCGGTCGATATTCGTGCTCGTTTTTTTCGTAATTTCACAATTCTCTTTTGAATCATTATTCTCAACGCGAATCTTTTCTTTCCGCGAGAATTCGAAAATTCGAAAGAAGACTCGCACGAGTGTTCGCGCGGCACGAAGAGCGAGAGTTTCGCACGTTCCTGTACGAAGACTTTCTACAAACCTGGTGAATAACCAGGAGACACAAGGCCAGTATTCTCTCCACCTCTAGGAGACTCGAAGGCACTCGTTTACCTTTACAATGTCACGGAATAAAAGTCATGAAGCGTGCAATTTTCTCAGCTCCGACTAATTCCTATTAATCAAGTAATTGGCCCCTCGTGGAAAGCTCTAGAGGGACGATGTTCCTCCAAGCTTTTTGTAACTCGTCTTACGAACTGCTAAATTGCCAGATGAATATTCCCATCGTTTCGCAAAGCAGGTGCACTGGGGAGTGGTAAAAGAGCCAGCTACGTTGGATGTACAATGATCTCAGAGAAGAGATCTTAAAATAGCACGAAACTTCGAGCTCATTTCGTCACACGCTCGTCCCATGTACTTAACGTCAAAAAAAGAGAAAAACAAAGAGGAACAGGGAAGTATGAGCCAGAATAGAAGAAATATTGTTCCCACTTTCTCTGATTAGTACAGTATGAAAATGCAACGAAAGGTAACACAGACGAGAGGCCAAAATCTGTACGATGCTATACAAAGTTCGGCCAGGAAGTCACGCTCATTTTCTGCCACCATTCGTTGCGTTTGTAATAACAATGCGTCACGTACAACAACAAAGTATGACCCCGAGCATCCACTTTTTGGCACGAATGGTTCTGTGACGTACGAGAGACATGACTAATTGCATTTGGTGAGATTGCAGCTCGGCAATTTCGTGCTTCGGGCACGGTCGACACCTTCGATCTTGCTCGAAAACCGTAACGAGTAATATCATGGTGTATA
This sequence comes from Venturia canescens, assembly GCF_019457755.1. Taxonomy (NCBI): domain Eukaryota; kingdom Metazoa; phylum Arthropoda; class Insecta; order Hymenoptera; family Ichneumonidae; genus Venturia; species Venturia canescens. Next base: position 19,487,957 of record NC_057421.1, read on the forward strand.
TGTGTATTGAAATGTACCATGGAGGCATCGAATGCAATCGATTGAGCAAGATTAAAATTCGATCGATGTGGAGCGTGCAACGCGCTATCGACGATCTTGAAGTGTCTATGAGTCCTGATTCGAAATTCTGCTCTCGAATAAATATGCACCGATACAAAGTATTTCGATGCTTCGTTACGATGCTTCTTTTTGCCAAAAATTGGGTCAGTGTCGTTCGTGATTGTCAAACGAATGCTGCATTACAATAATTGTGTGAAATTTGTTTCAACTCTGACGACAAAATGAGAATGAAAATAATAGAAAATGTTGAAAGCTCTACTGGTAATCTACGAAACGAATGAAATCCGAGATCCTAGAAAACAAAACCGTTTCTGTGCTCGTCGATCATTACGAGGATTCTGCAAAATGTTGCATAAACTTGAAGGGAAAATTGACAAATGCTGACTCGTGAAGCTACAGCGATAATACGGTTTCCCTGTTATGTTGAGTGGACAATTTATCGAAGCCAATAAGCGTCGCACTGTGGTCAAGTAATAAATTGTAGACTGCTGAGTTGTGTACTTTCTTTCGTACTTTGCTTCGAGCACGTTACACGCGTTCTTGAAATATTAGAATTTCTCCGGATGCCTCCATTGTCATGTTTGTATACGTGAGGCTTTCCAGGCCGAGCCGATCGGTATTTTCACTCCTGTATATTTATGATGATAGAAATCAAATGAATGTTATTTCGTTGAAAATTTCATTATGCAACCGAAACAACCAACATATTTCGAATGGATTCGAACAAAGTTTCCATTATTCCAGACATTCGGGGTGCTTGCTGGCTGAAAATTTGTTTCACCGTTTCCATATAGCAAGTGGCATATATTCGCAGATGTGCACAGCCAGCACTTAGTCTATAGTCTCCATATCTGAAGGGGAATCTCTCGGGGCCATTGCTTTATCGGTCATGGTTGTATTCCTCGTACAACGTGAGCGATTATTCCTACGAACGCGTTCACGTGCGTGTGTCTCTTTCTCTCTCACCACATGCATGTGTGTACTCTACGTTTCCTGATCTACGCGCACTGCAAATCGTCTAGAATAAAAGACGCGGCGCATTTTCACCACGCAACTTTCCCACACTTTCCATGCTACAAGCGTGATTAAAGACGGCGAAAGAGGCACACATCAACGATCGCGCGTGCTCTCCTGGCCGAATAAATTGCCCGTTGAACGCAAATTATGTTATTATGCCGGGGATTTTTTATTTTTATTTTTAATACTCGCTCGAACTTAATGTCGTTACCACTTGCGAGTATCACGAATTATTCGAGGATGGATATCTGTGAAATTGATTTCGAGTCTTTATTGAAGGTCGTGATGTGGACAATCGATTTTGAGTCGGCATTACTTTTGGGCGATATGCAGAGCCGGAAGCGTGGTAGGAAAATGAGTTTTCTAAATATTTTCAATGTACCATTAAATGCGACAATATTTGTGCAGAAATTTGAGACTTTTTTCGATGCAGTCTGCAGATTCTCCATCCACCAATCAATGCTACATTCAGCCTTCGAAGTACCTCCATAACGAGGAAATCTATGTATGAAAAAACATGGCGCACTGAAAAAACGCGTTTTCTTTCGTCAACTTGTTCATTTTCAACGATTAATACATTCGAGACAAGTTTTCAGAACGGGTTTTCTCGCCGCGCAGCACGCGAGATACGGTGCACAGTAGTCTCGCTTTTAATCGTGAAACGGAGAGTAACGCCGTGGCCGAGTATTGAATAAATTACAGTATTCGTATCGAATGATCGATGTTACACAAATTTTCTCTGATCCATGAAAAACATGAACTTCGCATTGTTGTTAGTTGCATAAAAATAACTCATTCAGCACAGTTCATTACTCATCGATGTTGAAGAGTGATCGCTTAAACGAATCAGGGCACAAAGTTTTCTGATATCGCAGTACCTCGAATTATTGATTACAGTTATTTGCAGCTGGCCCCGATTCCACGGAATCGTACGTCTTGAAATTTGATTGAAGCACTTCGATCCGCAGGATTTTTTTATTAACGCAGCAAAATGGGACTCGACTAATAGCCGAGCATCATTAAACTCCAAAGTAATTCTTCATTTCAACCATTATTAACGACATTACACGGAGAGAATTAAACGGCAATATTTAGCGTGAAATTCACTGTAAAGTCTACCGGATATATTTGACTCCGGAGACGAGTTAACGAAAAATATTTATTCCAGTAACGCACTGTAAAATTTTCAATATTTTGCGAAATTTTCAGTTTTATAACAATAAATATTGCAGATGGCGAAAGTTACGGTACGCATGATAAAATTTACAAAACGTTCAGTGAATTTCACGGTGCATCACGGTTAAATGTCTTTGCCTTAACGTAGGCCGAATTTCACAGCACATTGAAACGGTGATTTACACACTAACAAAGGGATGAGCACATAAAAAGAGTGGGGAAATGGGCCGATATAGCGACAAGATAGTCCTGCAATGTCCCCAGTATAGCCGCATTTTAGCATAAACATTCGTAGGGAAATTTTGACAGTGCAGCGCAGTAAAATTCACCGTGACGTCAAAATTTACTAAATACTCTGTTAAAAGTTCCTACTGTGAACAACGAATATTATTTTTTAGTAGGAAAATTCAATTTCTTTACGGCACTGAAGTGTGCAAAGTTAGAGTCCAACGAAATCAACGAAAAAAACATTTGTAGTTGACCAATTTTTTATTTCACCAAGTATCGGTGCAGGTTGAAAAACTACGAATTGCAAATTCGACACGGAACGAAGTTGGAGAATTACTGGAATTGTTGAAGGCTTCTTTTAGATCATTTCGTTGGACTCCAATTAATTTAAGTCCAGTAATTTTTCCTTTGTCCTTGAAAATCCAGTAATTTTTCAAGTTTAATTTCCTCCGTGTATTTAAGTATTGAAAATAAAAATCGTGTAAAAACGGTTAATATCAATCGATGCTCACATCAGTCGTGTTCGTTCGTCTTAATCGCGGATGGTATGCACGTATGCGATAATTAAAGGCGAAGACACGCCCGTAAATGATGTAAGCACGAGTCGCGTGGAGTAAGTTGGACTTTTGCATCTGCTGTCTACGTGGAAAGAGCGAGTATAGGTCCATGCGGAGGCGTGGATGTGTGAGACAGTCCGATTCGTACGAGCTGAAAAATTTTCTTGGAGAATATTTTCCTTGTGGCGTAACTCGAACCACCTAACCGCAGCACGAATCGAATAACCTCTTATGCGGCAACAATTTTACCTGTGTAGTTGCGTCTACTTACATATAGTTGTAGGGATATCGCGTCGTAGCGGAATAAGCAGAAAACACTTAACGATTGTCTCGCATCGTTGGCATACTATTTTCTGTATACATAGGACAATTTGCGAGCAGTGCCAATAAGCGTGTTGCGTGTAAATCCATCGAACGGTAAATTCGTCGAATCATTTGTGAGAACACTCGAATTCCCGTCGTCGAGAACCACGAACCGTCTAATTTCGAATGCAGCCATTAACCCTTTTCCCATTGTTCGTCCTTTACGATCATTTTGATGTATTCCGGCGGATCGTACTTGCCAATTGCGTTATATACAGACAGAGGAAACTGCCTTGAGCGTCGAGGTCCTTGCGGTTCATTATCGTCGCGTTTCTGCCCTCTAATATGCACATTCGTTCGCTCAAATTTGCATCGTAAGATGCGCGTTTGAGTGAAACTTGTATACGTAATCCGTCAGCTGATCCGTCCTAACGTTTCGTGATGCTTGTCATTATTACGAGGACCTGAGATTGTAACACTCCACGGGATGCGAATCGTATGACCTCGTCGATTAACGCGATCATCACACGCCCCTAACACGTAACGTGTGCTCCGGTTACTTAATGGACGCCCACAAAAGTGCTCGCATAATTCGATCGGAACGACAGGAATAGTTTGAGAGTGTTTCGATTCGTGTGAGTTCATCAAGATTACGAAATTCGGTTAAAATAACGTGTATTATTGAAATAACTTGGAAATTAAATGGTACGCGTCGATGGTACTTGCGATTATTAAATGAAACTGCTTAACACGTGAATGCGAAAGTGCATGCGAATTAACGAGCATTAAGGCCTCGATATACACTTGCGATGGGCGGAAAAATCGAAATTTTTTTAATTAGATATTCTTCGAGTGCAATGTCTAAAGAATATTTTCACAAAGTTATTCATAAAGATGGGAGCATTAGATTCGTAGCTGTGGCTATTTCAACCGACTGCCCGCCGGTGCGCGCGGTCGTCTAGTTCTTGAATCTTTAAACGCCGTTATCTCAGAATCGTTATTTTTTTTTTTTAAATACCTTTGCGGTGGAGACGATTACTAAAAAACTATTAATCCGATCCGTACCGAATTTGTACCACTTATTTATTATAATAATAGTTGCAGCCTGGACGAAGGATTTCATATTCTGTTGGAAAAGAAAATTTTAACAAAAGCAAAAACCGAAAATTTAGCACCTCAAAAAACGAATTTTTTGTTAAAACTCTCACCATTTCTTTTAAAAAATTTTTTTCCGAATCCCTCGTCCAGGCCCAAGCTACTATCTTAATAAATAAGTGGTATAAATTTCGTATGGATCGGATCAATAGTTTGTTAGTTATCAATGCTGCTCAAAAAAGGTGCTACTGGAATACAGCTGGAGTTTCGTCATCTTGGAAAATTTTTTTATGAAAAAAATCGTTCAAGTACCTGAACACATGTATTAATAAATATCGTTCACAATTTTTCAATAAACGTTTTTTTTCTTGTCGAAAAAAAATCAAGAAAATCACGCTTTTTCGCCCGCTGCAAGTGTAAATAAAGCCTTAATGTGGAGAAAAGTAAGTTATATTAGGTGAAAAACCGCAATGAAATGCAATGTTTACACAGCACATGTAGTCTACCGCTGCGATATTATAAAACGAGCATGAAAATATAGATAAATATCCACATATTCGCGTACTCGAGGATCATATCTACTAAATAACAAAACTCACACACAGAAACACACATATTATAGCGTGGATAGAGTGAGAGTTGTGGTCGAGTTTAGCTACCTCTTCAGTCTCGTTTTGTTGCTGGTGAAGGAGATGAGTGGAAGCCATTAACCCCCTGATTGACCCGAGCATTCTCCTCTTAATCAGACCACCTTTCCCAACATGATCTCTCGTGGCGGTCGTTGTCGTCGATGTGGTTGTGTGTTCACTATCCCGTCGAAGGGGGATCCCGTTGGTAGGATCGTCGTTGACCTCGTCGGGGCACAATTTGTCGACACTGAACGATACCGGAGTTAATTTCATTGGCATCCCTCGGTGCGCATTATCCGCTCGCAAAGTCTTTCCCAATCTTCCCGAAGCCAAATCACCGTCCGGATAATCATTCGGAGAATGAGCCAATTGGTTTCTTTTCCTGTGGTTTTCTTTGTCTTCCTCGTCTCGAGCATCATTATTATCGACTTCCAAGGCGCATCCGTCATCGTCGTCAGCGTGTAATTCGTCCGTCGACCATTCGGGTCTTTCGGAATCTGAGGCATTGCCTTCCTCCGAAACCGACGAGAGTCCGAACTCTTCGACGCGTGTTACCTCGCCCAATTGCCTCGTTCGGGCCTCGGTCAAATCGTACGAACCCGTTCGACTCCCCATCGACAAAGCACTCTCGGATTTGCCGCTTCGATGATGCACGCCGACCGCCTGCATCTTTGCGTGTCTCGTGACAACTTCGCCCAATCGTGATTTCTCCTCCCTCAACCAGGTTCGCATTTTGCCCCAGGCTTTGCCAAGTCGCCGATGACGTTTTCGATTTTTCAGTCCTTCGACGTTATCCAACTCGTCAATAGCCCCTGAGCTTTCCTGGCACTCCGGATCCGAATAATAAGCTTGAATATCTTTGGCTCTTTCGGTATCCAAAATTTCTATCCTCCCGACGCTTCTGCCCGCTCTCAAGGACCTGTAAGCTATTTTCCTCTGATCCCGCGGACGGTGAAGCTCTTCGGTACTCAGCTTCTTCGTTCCGGTCTCCTCCTCGAACGGGGCGTTTATGATCTCGCTACTTTTGGAGACTGAGCACGAAAGATCTTTCGCATCGATTGGGGACTCGTAAAGTCTGTCTTCCAATTTGTCAATGTCTTCGGCGCATCGAGATCTCACAGATTTCATCGGCGTTTGCTGTTTCAGCGTAATATCGGACTTGCTAATCTTTGGACTTTTAGCTGGTAAATTGGGTCTGCCGTTCTTGGGGAAATCGTACAGCTCGATCTCCGTCGATCTCGGTGCAACGCCATTTTCACCAATGTTCACTAGTCTCCTCGGCGGCAGTTCAGCGGTCGGTTCTTTCTCTTCCGCCTTATTCTCAGCAGCCTCCTCGTCGCATTGAGCCGGGCGTTTGTTCGATTCGCGTTTCGGGAAATCGTACAAATCTTGCCTGACCAATGGCTCCGATACTTCGAGGCTCATTTCCACTTCGTCCTCGCCCTCGAGCGGAATATCGCGAATGAACGGTTTGGCGTTATCCTCGCTGCGTAGGAAACTGAAGCTGATCGTAGGTACGCCTTCGTTGTCTGTTTTTACAGTTGCCTTTGCCGTCAGTTCGACGCTGGAACTGTGTCGCCTGCTGCCGCTGCTGCTCTTCCGCCGCCTCCTCCTTCCCGCGATACTCCCATTGGATTCGTCTTCGGAGCGCTTTTCGTCCTCGCCTTCGATCGAGTCATCAAGATCAACGGGATTTCTCAGAGTGGAAGATTCCGCGTTGATATCCAGTTCTTTGGTGCAAATTTTACTCAAACTGTTGAGCGCTGCCTCCACGTTATTCTCATACAGTACTTCTTCGTGCGAATCCTGTTTCGTGAAATGGTTATTTTCAAAATTTGAATTCCCGTTCAAAGTTCCATCACTGGGATCGCTGACAACGAGCGTGCACCTCGAAAGTCTTCCATTCCGTGAGACGCATTCCTTCTCCCTCTGGCCCTCGACCTTCGCCTCATTTCCGAGCTCCTCGGCGACGTTGGACTTGCGGAATTCATCGAGGAAGGTTCTGCGCAGCGAAGCGATCGTTTCGATGCCAGAATCCTTGCTCAACCTCCGTTTCGGCATCGAGCCTTTGTATCCTTTGATAGAATTTCCCCCATTTCCCGGACTCCTTTCATCCGATGTTCTCGACATCGCGTTCGAATTGTCGCCCCCTTCCTGGTCGAACGTTCGACCATGAATTATAACTGGGACCGGTGCGTCGTACCAGGTTGCTCGGGAGTTGTTATTACCGGGAATGGAAGTGTCGCTAGCACCAGGAGCCGAGGTACCGCTCGTCACCAAGTTTTTCGATGACAGAAGTGCAGTCCACGCCTGTTTGACCTCTTTCATTATAGCCCGGAATCGTTGTATTGTCGTCACGTGACAACGCGCTTGGTTTCAAGTCCGTTTATCGTGCAGTTTATTGGGATCAGGAAGATTGAAGCAACGGTCACCGCTCCTGAATAATTGCTGTCGATTTTTTCTCCGTGTTTGTGGGACACACAGCGTCGCAGTAGAAAAGTTTACTGCACTACGATTCAATTACAGAATCCATGGGCATGAAGAGTCGATGCGGTGTATACGAAACGTCCGAGGTGTCTCGGATGCGGTTGATAATCTATCCCCGCGATCCCGTTGCATCGACTGGAAAACTATTCCAGTGCTTCGAGTCGAAGGAGCACCGGTGGAAACGCAGTTCTGGATTCTCCTTCATCGTCACGTCAAAAGCAGCGTATACATATAGATTCGCACAAACGTTCGAGCCGTTCGAGACAGAACGTGTTTCGTAAACTCGTACTCTCAGTGGCGATGCACGGGGAAACGCACTGGAACGACACGGTCGTGTGACTCCAGCACGCACGTTTGACACGTGCCCTCGCGACCAGTGATATCCGTACGATGGCGATTGTGTATGTGCTTTACATGTGGTTACAGTTAAAAATGCTTTTCCATTGGTATCGGTGGAGCGCACCGCCGAGTTTTCGCAATTTCCTGGATCCAGATATTGTGCACGTAACACTCGCGTTTCTAGTCACCAAGTCTTCGAACCAGGAAGTCAAACGAGATATTTCACCGATCAGTATATTTTGTATTTGGCCTTTTTTCTTCTTATCGCAGCCCCACGCAAAGTGCTTATCGATTCATGCGCCCCTGGGCCCGGCTGAGAGAACGATCTTCCGCGCACTTATTTCCACCTCGCACTCTGCTTTTATCAATAAACATTGAAAAAGGCTGAGGCTACAGTTTCACAAACTGGACGAATTTTCACCGCGGTGCCATGTTCCCCAGGCCTGATAACCGCAACGGAAACGTCAGCGAGCTTGATACGAGCACCTCGAATTCGAAATCCACCATGTTTCGTGCACGATGTACACACCGAAGACACCTCTTGTTCAAATAGATTCAGTGACGAATCTCCTTGTACGTGTATACACTCGTACACGTAAACATTATATAGCTACCTGCTACGTCGTTCAGTTCACGTATTTTTTTCACTCTCAGTCAGTTGCTTCGTCACACAAATATATATTTCTTCGAACGCACAACGAGAAACTTCTCTCGTCATTCAGTATCTTTTTCCGTAATTTTCCTTCCAATTCTTCAAAGAATTCATGACGATTCGATCGTCTTAATTGACTTTTTTTTGTCAATCATCCACACATTTCATAACGATGCTCTTTCGATGAGATCGTCCATTGAATTGACCTAAAATTCACCACTGAAAATTTATACATTTTACTCGTGCCACAGAGGAATCTGAGATTGAGGCTGATTGAATTTCAACATCTTAACGTCCATGCGTCACGAGCGTTTCGACAGGTGTGTTGTGTGTATGGAAGCCCGCGAGAGAGCTCGAGCTACCGGGCCGGGCCCGATCGCAAGACTCGCGGTGAGTCGCACTGCATCATCACACTCTCGTAGCCACACTCAAACCTCCACGTTCACCGGTGGTGTAGACGCGACAACAGTGACCAGCGAACAGTCGCTGGCACTTGTCTCTTTTCGAGCGACGTTCGATAGTACTGCGGAGACGTAACCGAACGAACAGTGTCGAGCTTACTGAGCCAACTAGTTGCCCGAGTCCGGTATATTATAGAAACGGTGCTCTTACACATTTAACGAACGAATCAAGCCTCCTCGGAGCGAGAACGAAGGAGCGAGAGAGGAAGAGAGAGAAATGGAGCGAGAAATGTCTATCCAAATAGACGAGAACACGTAGGCACAACTTAATTCGGCATCGGAACGAATTTTATGATCGATTGTACGAAAACATCCTCGAACGAAAACGATCCTTCAAAAAGATGCTACCATCGATACTGAGGGAACCCCAAATTTACCGGTAACTTATTGAGTCACGGTTTATAAAGAACATGAGATAAAAATCTAGTCAACCGGTGAAGAAAAACTCCTAAATTTAAGGTATTCCTTTCGCGGAGCCGAATATTATAAAAATAACTGATTTTAAATAGCAGTAAAGTAAAAGTACATGCGAGTAGATTGGCAAAATTTCAGGTCAGGTTACCGAACATTTAATAAAGAATTAAAACTTCAGAAATCGTAAATTTATACAGGAGCTTATGGAGATTCCATCGTCACCACATTTCTATTAAATAATTCATGTACTTAATAGTTCTAAATTCTCCTGATACAAACTGTCTCACAGACAGAAAAAAATGTAAAGAATCTATAACTTTTCTCATGGAACGGCGACTCCTCAGAGGTTAGAAATCAGTCGAGATTTCGAGTGCCCTATTTGCACCAAGAAATACGGTCATACAAAAGGAATACCTTAATTGGACGTTGGGGGGAAAAATTTTTTTGAATAGTTCTTAGTAGCTGACACTTTTGTGGAGAAGATACTATCAACGACTGCTACAAAAACTTGCAACGAAATTATCATCAATAATTTAACTTCATTTAAAAGACATTTTACTAACGGTAAACGTTCAAAAAGTTTTAGTATCTCAGTAATACCGTTCAGACCATAAGATCGTGAGTTTAAATTGTTTTTTGATTATAGAAATGTTGACTCCAGCAGAGTTTTCCTATACGAGCATATACTCGATTGCCTCGTGTCGGTGGTTCCCACTTTTTTCTGTACATAAAACGTTTTTTCATGAGTCTTTTCATAGAGGAATCTTCAGCGAGATAATTAACTGGAAATATTGAATTTGTGAAAAAAATAAGTTCATTTGATTGTATCGAAAGTTGCTATTAAATGGTACAGAATCTGTCGAAAAAGTCGGAGAATTTTTCACTCTCTTCGAGCTACCGATTTTCACCAGTCTCGTTACGAAGGAAAATAGCGTCCTGTTTTCACGAGAGTTCACTCGCTATTGCGCAGATTACGGGTATGCAGAAAGTGCACGGTCGCAAAAACTTGAAATATCCGAAAGACCATTTGGATAATTTTACTTCCAAGTGTACAGCCCCGATGGATACTCTCGTGACTTTTTTCTCTCAATAAATCGTGGCTCTTTTTAATAGTCGAGTTGACGAGCGAGTGCCCCTCTTCGCAAATCCTCTAACCGCTCATTTTCCCTCGGTGTGTGCATTCACATGCATATTTTTATGTGCGAACGAGTCCGTGTGCGCGTATGAATGCTTCGCAATAAAAACGCGGACTAGATAATACGCGCAGCCTTCTGTTCCAACGACGAATGGCACTCGCGGTGTTATGCAACCCGATTATTCTTTCGCGCCTCCTTCCTCGATGTGCTCGCACGAGAGGGGCCCTGCTCCAGTTTAACAAATCGTTTAACGACCCGCTTTTAAAACCCGCCGACCGATCCAACGCGAAGAGAAATATCTCGGAATTGGAAGTTACTTTTTTCAACGCGCTCGAAGTTAAGAAACATCCCAATAAATCTGTTTGTCAGCAAGAAATTAGCAGGCCTGGAGTTTACTCTCGAGTTGGCATAATCGCTTAAATTTTCGTTGGTCCGCCATGACGTGTTCCAATGTCAAGAAAACAACGGGAGCTACTCTCGATTTCAAATTCTCGCGCGGCTCTTTCGCTAACGCGGGTCTTTAAAAGTGCTTCAACGGTCCAAAAATCAATTGATATCGTTACAAAAAACGTTTCGAAATGTTTTTTCCTCACGATATTGTTCACTGAACTGAAATTTTATAAATTTTGCAACTCCGAGGGGTCGATGAACCTCCGGAATGAGAATTTCGCAATTGGATTTTGTGTGTGGACCTAAATTTTTGTCAACTATCCAACAACGAATATACAGAGCTTGATTTTCCGGTAGCGAGTTCTCGAGCGGTCAGTCACATTGGCAACCGGACGACGCAGCGTGATTCAAGTGTCCTCAAACGCGATGTTATTGTAACGCACGTCCAATAAAGATGGACACCGGAAATCACGTGACTGACGAATTGCGTGAGTTATTTTTTCTTTTGTTTATTGTGGCGACGATGTTGACTGAGCGACATCCGAGAAGAATCGAACGCGGATTCGTCGTTCGACGTGAAAGCCCTTTTTTCGATCCTATCCTACTGGAGTTTCGGATTGAACGAGATCGAGCGGACTTTTCTAACGGTGATTTGAAGCTCGAGCTATTTATACCAAGCCCACACGTACACGAGTGTCAAGAGCGAGCCGAAATTCGAGTGTGAAAGAGAGTCACGAGCTTTCTTAAATTTTGGCGAACAGAAGCAATGCGAGCCAGAGCTTGAGGCGCGTTTCAGCTCCGATAACGAAATACACACCCGACTTGGACGCGACAAAAATAAAAGTTCGAAACCCGAAGCCCCTCGCGTGTGAATCTTTTTTATTGTCGACGGCATCGTCGTCGTCGAGGAGTTGACGATAAGTACACGCACAAGCGCGAATGAATCGTCGAGCGACTCCCGCGGTGCTCGACTGGATCCGCACTGATGATGGAACTCGAGCTCATGTGGAAGTCCCGACCGTATTACACAACTGCGTCAAACGATTATATCCGTATTGGATTTGATGTACATGCACGTACACGTATGTGACTGCAACGTACCCGCGTACATAAGAAAAAAAAAAGGAAAAAAAACTCGTATCCGTATAATTGACTGTGTTTGTCTGTACACTCGATACACTGCACGCGCATGTAATTGTACTTTTGTACACACGAGAGAATACGAGTGTTATACAACCGGGAGCAAACCGTCGTACGCAGCCTCTCTGGGAAAATGCTTTTGCCACGAACTCCCGATGCAGCCTCGAGTCTCAAATAAAAGAGTGTATATAATAAAAGAGGATCGCTGACGGACATGTATGCTTATAATGCCATGTACGTAGTGCACTCGCGACACCGATTGCGAGCAGGAAAATCTCGGAAGAACGTCGACAAAAGGCCTGAGGAATATATTTTTGTTCGTTACTGCAAGCTTCTTCGCTACTGAAAATGGAATTTTGTTGATTTCTAACCTTCGATGGGATTTTAAAAAAATTCGTTTCTGTGTGAAAAAAGGCTGCTGGAAATTACGTTTCGCGAGTACAAGAATTTGGTTGAATGAGGGCAGCAAAATGTTGGAATATTTGAACAATTTTAATGTGGATTCCTCCCATTTTGAGTTATAGAGATCGGTAACACTGGAAATGGCCGATTCCTGCATTTGAGCATAACCCAGGAGCGCGATGACCTTGCCCACTGGCGATTCGATCTTGCGATATATCGGCGAAGTTCATGCGCGCGCATTCTCCGACATACGACGCGCGTCTATCCGCAAATCCCGATCGCTCTGTATCAGAGAGTGCAACTTTATGCGATCGCGAGTCTCGCTGCCGGAGCGAGGACATCGAGTCTTGCAATGTCACCGCTGCACTTTTTCAACTCCGTTCTTTATTTCGGACGATGCCATTTCCGCATAACTACAAACTTGCGTCGACTTTTATCGAATAATTTTTTCGGTAGACGTGCGAATAGAAACTCCGAAATTTCGCAACGTCAGTAGATCGACGACGCTGGAGTTGGCAACGTTGGAGTCCAACGAAATGTGCTCTCAAAAAACTCTAGAATAAATCGAGTTAATCTCCCATTTTGTTCCCTGCCGAATCTGCGACTCGTAGTTTTTCAACCTACACCGATGATTCGTGAAATAAAAAATTGGCGAATAACAAGTATTTTTTTCGTTCATTTCGTTGGACTCGGACGTTGCAAACTTCAGCGTCGTGCAGATCGATCGAGAAAATTCCTATATGAGACGATTTTTTGCAATTTTATATTTTGTCCAAAGCGTATTTACTCGGATTTTGAATACACCCGCGACGAAAATTCAGCTCTCAGATCGTACGATGTTAGAGACCGAGTGGAGGTGAAAAAAACGTGTGAAAAAGTATTCGAAATGAAACTATCGTGGAGTCGAAATAGTGGACGATAGGAAACAGATGTTTTTCTGGATCTATTCGAGAAACCATAGCTTGGTTAACCTGACATGCCTCGTATGACAGACTTTTTTTTAGAAATTACAGCGTGGCGAGTATCACTATTACTTAGAAGATCTATTTTTGACGTCAAGCACGTGAAAATGTTTGTAATAACGGTTGAATTCGTTGTAATAACCTTTGGAATCACCTTGACTACTGGGGGCTAGCAATTTCGACCAATTATTTATCTAGCTCAACTCTAAACACGAGATCTCTTTCTGTAATTCATTATTTCCGTGTAATTATCCGAGCTCATGTTTCTATCGACCTTAGCCAGCGGTAGAAAAGCACGCAAAGTGGATCCATGGGGCAGAATGTTCGATAATATTTGTGAAAAAACCCACAGAATTCAGCAATTTTTCTTACTTTTTAAAAATCCATCGCAGTGTTTTGGTTTTTTGAAAAAAATGATTTTTTCCCCTCTACGAAGCCACTGACAACGAACTTTACGTATAAAATTCGCAATAAAACATTCTTCACACTATTCAAGCACCCGAGGTCCCTCCGCTCACGTCCGCGAAAACTTTTGCACTGGCATCCAGAGTCACACATCGAAAGCAAAGGCGGGGAAATAGCTCGGGTTAAGAATAGAGCAAAAAACTGACAATGGAATCGCGCGCGAGCCTCTTGTAGGAACGTAAGCTGAAGCAATAAAGCGAAGAAAAATTGATGATGAAAACGTGTACTTTGGATGACGGTTTAAATGTGTCTTATCACGTCACGGTCGTGCGCGGAAAAATATGAATTTCTCCGTGAACTCATTCGACGAGTTGAGCGACAGCTGGACTCTTGGGAGAGGATTGGAGTCGCTTCAAAATAAGCATTGAACAAGCACCCGCGAAGTATTGACTCAAATTCCCTCATTTTTTCCCAATTTTTCGATTTCATGAAACATCAATTTTCCTGCTTATCGCCACACGAAATATTTCACGCATAAGCAATCAAAGCTAATGGGTTTTTGGAAATGACTTTACGGAAAAAAACTTTCTCTCCTCTTCAATGTTACGCGATTCACTATACGACGATGACAAACCGTTCAATTTCTCCGGAGGGAGCACCAAGTCGAATTTTCATTCACCCATCATCGCGATTCGTTATTCCCAAATAGCAATATAAAAACCATTTTTTTGAAAACCAGACGCTACGGAATATCGAATTGACATTTGTGCGCGTCAAGTTGCACGTACATACAAAAACAAACGTTTGAAAAACTTATGGACGAACATCTCGTTCTCGGAGTTGGAAACGCGACAAAAAAAACAGCCAACTACAGCAAACGTACACTTTTGCGGTCGTCACGTAGTTTGATGTTGAGAAAAGTTGTTACCAGCACCGCACGAGAGTTGTTGCACTCAACCGCGACTGCGGCCCGCGGGAACACGAAGATCCCGAACTAACCAAAAAGACCTACGGTTTCTCGTATCATTTTCTATGCGTATATAGGTATTTTCGTCTTCACTTAACATCACTCTCTGCTCTTCTCTGTCTCGCCCCTCGCCCTCCCGCGGGCTGGTGTGTTATAGCGGTGGTATCTGTACAGTGCAACTCGGCGTAAACCTATGCGGGGGGGAAATGTTCTCAAGCATGGTTTTTCTCTCCTCCTGATGATTATATTTAGTCTTGGCACTCTCGCGACTCGCTCGCACGTGGGCCGAGCTCTGAGAACGCAGGCACGCGACTTGTACCCAAGCTGGGAAAATACTCATCGAAATATACCGAATTCTAGTACGAAATCCGGGCAAAAACATGCTTTCGAGTGTTCACAATTATACCTGGGAAAGGCACTTCCGTTTCTCTATAAATTCAATTTCGTTGAAGCGCATCATGAGTAATTATTTATTGATTCTTTTTCGATTATGAAAACTTGGAAAGGCCGGAAAACTGATTCACGATTCGACCATTCGAATGATCCGAGCCCTCCGGGAGCCTGGGGTGGCCAAACTTTTCAACACTTTTCAAAAAACTTCAAGAAAAAAGATTTCACCGAAGGTGAAACCAAGACAGCCATATGGGGAAAAATCCTGCGGAAAATTCTCGTGACTCGTCGGCCTGAAACACTTCTGAGTCGGTTACTCGACGGTCACTGGACAGCGGTATTGAAGGAAAGTCTGCTCGTTGTTCTCCCATTATTCGAAGGCACTCGTCGTGTTCTTTCTGTGGGGAAGTTTGAACAAAAGCGAACGCTAATTCTTCGGGAAGTTCTGAAATAATTGTAGAATAATGAGGAAGCGATCAACGATTAATTAATAAAGGCATTTAAAAAGTTCATTACTCATGGAAATGCATAAAATTTCGTATTTATTAACGTATATTCTGACGAACACCACCATTTCCTGCAACCTTCGTTTTTACGCAATTGATATTCGGATCGTATAGCCAAGATAATGAAAAATCAGTACGAAGCATCGCTAATTCGCTGTCTTTATTAATCGCAAAAGGATATGAAAGTTCATATGCGCTTTGCAACTGAAGACTATTAATATTCGGTGTACTAATAACACTCGAATGCTTATTCTCCCCCGTCGGAAAGTACCTTGTTCCAAAAGAAGAAGAAAAAAACACACAATAGCACAGAGCAGAAAGCGTGGAAGAACGTTTTGAAAGATTGAACTCGAGGAGAATATTCGTTATACGAATAAGGCGAATTATACAGGCGAATTCATAATATGCTTATATCGATAACATTCATTTACTCGTTTATAAGAAAGGCGAAGCGAGCTTCGAGGATATGCAACGTTAAAATGCTGTCTCTCCACACTTAATTCTAACATATTTTCCGACAATCTCTTCGACGCTATATAGACCGTCGGTGAACGTACCGGGTCGTTGTTCTCAAAGTGCATACAAATATAAATATGGAAAACAAGTTTTGCACTCTTCTCATAATTTAACGCGCAATTAGCCTCTCGCTCGAGTACTATTTTATATCTTGAAAGACGTATTATGCATATGTGAATTTAACGACCTTATAAAACAGTACCCCAACGATAAATAGTGGGCAATCGATTAATCCAAAGTCGAGAACATGCGCGCCGGATCGAACATAGTCATTAGATAATTCATTCAATTTTTAGCCTCTCACACTGTCGCTCGAATAGCGTTTGAAAATCGAGTGGAAAAATATTCTTTCGCGGAACTTTCGGATCGTTGGAATATACGGAAATGGAATGTAACGACGTTGCAGCAACGTTGCAGTGCCAGTTCAATTGTTTTTCGAAGAATCGATCAGCGTTCCTGAATGAATGAAAACCCGCGCGCTGAAACTGCCGGTATACATCCGCTCGTTACAGTGATAAGAATAACCGCTTGTTCGTGTGGATAAATCCTGTACAAAAGTACATAAATCATCCATAAAGCGAACGCGCTCACGCGTCGAAAAATGTTCTGTCAAATGTGTCGAACCATTTACACGTTCGTTTACACGTTACACACTCGCCTCTCGTCGCTTTATCGCAAGAATATTATCATTCGATAAGAACCTTGAAGAATTTCGAACGAAACTCACTCATTTCAAGAAAAACTGGGGTTCAAAATTTCCAAATATTTTCACCTGCTTCCATAGGCGATCGAACCTCCATGATAATCGTATCAGTACTGCACGTGACGATAAACCCAAACAAAAATGATTCCACATTATTGTTAACTGCGGAACCAACATTTTTAGTGATTTTATCAACTTCATCCTCTGAATTGTCGCTTCTCGATTAAAGCGAAATTCAACATCCGAACGCGGAGTAATCTCCAGTATTTTTTTTCTACTATTCTTAAGAGTATAGATCAGTCGACTAAGTTCGCACTTGGAATTTTCGAAATCGAAATTCTTTGACACACTTTGACCGATTAAAAAGAGGCTCTGTCGATAGGAGGCTTCGTGTCAAACATCAAAATCATGATAAAAAATCCGGCATCGAAAACCGGAAACTCAGACCCGAACGAATCTCGATCAGCTCGACGTACAACGGAAGCAATTTTTCTTTCCTAGTAATTAAAACTCGATCGATCATCGGTAAACTCGGTCGAAAAACAGCTAAAAAGGCACCACCCGTAGTGTAGCCGACGATTAACCTTTAGAGGACGGGACTGTCCCTTCAGGGACCACCTGCTTGGTCGGAGATTTGTCCTGAGATTGTAAATTCGATTTATATATGAATTACACGATTTGAAAGATGTCGATTTGAACTGAAAATTTCCCGTCCTCTAAAGGTTAAAGGCGCAGGCCCCTTAGCTATCGAAGTTAAAATGGAAAATCCGAAGAATAAAAACGATCGAGTACACGGTTACGGAGAAAGACGTGAAAATTGTTCGCACCTTGGCGGTAACGTGTTTTCAACGAACATTGTACATTTATCCAATGTATTAGAGGAGTTCTAATTACAGGCTGAGGGGAATGTACGACATAAAAGCGAAGAAGGAAATGAGCCAGGTTGGGCGGTACAAGAACCCTTCCTTCTAATAAGGATAATTGGAATAGTCCGTTCAAACCTAGAAACAAGAACGTCGCTCGCTCCGTGCATAAGCTCGAGGCAGAGTAATGCACGAATCTTTACGGTTTCGTTTCTTGCCGGTGCGTTGTTTATACAGTTAGTAGCTTAGGATATACTCGTGTGTGGGGATACGTGTGCAGTCCTCGTAACGAGTGTTAGCTAACGGAATGGCACCAACGTCGGTTGTATCCTTCATGAAATCGGCGAGGTTACGCCTTTACGTTCGTCAGCATTAAACCGTGCAAAATACCATACAGCGGCCCGGTGAATGCGACTCGAAAGAAGGAAGCCTTATCGCGCATAGGTGCGGGTCAATGAAACGCAAACATCGAAGCATAAAAGACTCCGTGAAAAAGAATTAGAAAATAGTACCGACGAGAAATTATAACGGCAGGAAAGTTGAGAAAAAACATCTCGTCAGCATCCGGTACTAAAAACGCAGCTTCTGTCTATCGGATGAAAATCGCCTGTGCACAATCAACAAACTATCGAATATCGTAAACCTACTTTTTTCCACTCATCAATCGCTCCAGCGTAGTTGGCGTGCTCGCAATAATCCTTCACAATGTGATTATACGCAAACTATAAATCAGTTGATGCGGGATTTACAAGATTTTTAGTTCGCTATCGTCTTTATTAAAAGACGCTACGGCACCCAACATTCTTTCTCTCGTTTCAGGCACGAATGTCATCTCATTATTTTTGCTCTCGTAAACACGGAGTAAACAAGCGTGAATAGCACGGCAGTCCAGTAATATGTTCCGTTTCCTACGTTTTCAAGGTGATGCGAAAAATTCTTTATTCTTTGCTTGCAGAAATTGAGAAATCGCTTGTTACCTTTCGAGTAGCGTAAGAATTTTTTTCTCTAAAATTCAAATGCTTATGGCAATCAGCGACTCGTGATATACAGTTTACGCTCGCAATCAGCGACTCGTGATATACATTCGCTCAAATATGAAAAGATTCCCAAGAGCTTGGACAGATTCGAAGCACATACGAAGCTGCGCGAGATCCTGTTGGTGCGGAGTGAGTTGGAAAAAAAAATCGTGACGTATGCGAGCTGCTTTCGCGCGATGATGCGAATCGCCCAGTATGTTTTGTTCGGTGTATTGACCCGCTTTGAAGTAGGGCTGAGACAATGTATTGCGCGTTGTGCACTTGCAAGACCTTCGCACGCTCGCGAACGATCATAATCAACATGTATGCGCAGATGAGCATTCGTACGGAAATAGAATACGCCGAAGTCTCACGGGTTCACGTTTAAGATCCGCTCGCTCGTTTAGCAGTCATTAACATTTGAAAACGCACCTGAACGCAAAAAAATGTGCTGGAATAAGGAATTTCGGGACTTTTCGATACTGCGCACAAGCAACAACGCTTTTTACAGGAGAAAAATCGAGAGAAAACTACTCACGTGTCCTCGAATCGGGTGAGGATAAAATGTTGGAATGACTAAAATTTCGAACAGCTAAAATCTCGAGTTTATAAACTTCGAATGATGATATGGAGACAGATCAATTCGACCAGAGCTTCGAATGTCGAAAATAAATAAAGCAGAAACTTCAAGGTTCGAAGTACGTTTACATCGAAAATAGAATGTAACAATCGCCCACAGCAGGACGACTAAAATATCGTTTTTCCGAAAATTCGACTATCACTCTTCCCATTCATAAATTACTACAATCAGCGATATTGTGAATATATTAACAATTTCGGAAATATAATAACGAAAGAGCAAATATTACTGAGGTTGAAATACTGAAACACCAAAATCTCGAACGGTCAAAACGGCGAAACGTTAGAAAGTCGACCGATTAGAATAAAGAAATACAGCGGAGCTCAAAATACATGCGTCTTACTCACTCACTTACTCAGACCGGTGATCTCCAATTTCAAATTTGACTTTCGCCTTTTCGGGCCATCGCTATTCTGCATATCTAAGTTTAAGGCTCGAAAAATTCACTGTCGATTTTTTGCTACTCTGTATTCTGACCTGTCTATAGATACAAAACAACTGCTCTCCATGTTGAATTATTAATATCGAAATATATATTTTCGAGTAAATACGAATTCAAAGAAAGAATATTCGGTTAAACACGTAATCTGCCAAATACTCGATCGGAAATAAGAATTTCAAATTACTTATTTTTCCTCAATTTGATATTACAACTTTTATCATTTCGAAATATCGACCGTTCTATAATTTGGTTATTTGACATTAATTGAACACTCGAATCGTCGATTTCGTACGGATGAAACATGCCCAGCCCAATATTATCGCGATCCATTGTAAAAAACATTGTGGGCGTGAAGGGATACACGACCCAAAAAGTGAACCGTTAAAACCTTCGACGCAAAAGGACTTACGGGACAATGCGAGGACAAAGAAGAACGAAAATTTACTCGGCACGGGTTTTTGTGTCGCGTTGAAGTCTCCGGTATGAGGAGCAATTGAAAATGGTGCTGACTCGATCGTATACAACCGGTAATGTGCATATACATATATGTATGCAGGTCACATTTAAATCCCTATTATACTGCGATAATTTAAACAGCCTTACGAAACGTTAAGTATCTTTTTCGACGAAAATATATCCGTTCTTTCATTGGACTAATAAAAAGCATGGGTGTGCCACTAATCCACGGAGGCAATAATACGGATAATTGCGAGGTAAGAAAGTTTCAATAATTCGCGCGAGTATCGCACGTGCGTGTTGAATCTCAACCGCATTATCTTCATCCAAGAGAGCAGGAGATGACCATGATTTTATCGTCTTTGTTTATTTTTTTCTTTCGACTCGGTACCCGCGTACGAGTTTGTTCGAATGAACGTCGGTTGTTCTGTACGAAATAATACGTTATGAAAGTAGTTACGGTTCAGTTGACGCCGCAAAAGAGCGAGACAGCGACGCGCGTATTTTCTGGGTCTTAGCTGCATACAATTTTTCGGCGCACACATTCAGAGCAAACCGATTGCACTAAAGACGGGGTGGATGTCCGAAGCAACGCGTCGTTATCAGAAGGCTCAACGC
This sequence comes from Venturia canescens, assembly GCF_019457755.1. Lineage (NCBI taxonomy): Eukaryota > Metazoa > Arthropoda > Insecta > Hymenoptera > Ichneumonidae > Venturia > Venturia canescens. The sequence continues at coordinate 19,508,927 of NC_057421.1, forward strand.
CTTATAAATAAATCATATCCGCGCACCAAGAAATGAGAACGCGACCTGAAAATACTCTGCGAAAATATAAAGCTGTTGAAAAATGATTTTTTTTTTCTAGTTCCACGATCTTGCGAGGAGGGAGAAAGTGGAGATTCGTGGAATTTTTTATATCCACTCCACTTTTCTCCGGCATAATAAAATACTTTCCTGAATAATCATTAGTGCGTAAACGAAAATCATTGTTTGCAACGAGAATAAATTTTCTACAGAGCACTGTCACTCGAGCGAACCTTCGAAAGCCGAAAGTTAATCCAGTTTCGAAAAATTCTTCGAACGCACTAAATTATATGTAATCTGCCACCTTGTGATTACGATTGACGCGTTAAAGTTTATCGCTGCTCACGCTCTCGCCGTAAGCGGAAGCCTTAAGTTCAAAGAAGAAAAACAGCCCCCTCCGAGGGCAATCGCGATATAAAAAAGAGTTTTCGCGATAAGATCGGCTTGTATATTATACTCGTTACGTTGACTTCCGTGCGGTGAGTTTACTATCGCGTATAGGCTCGCCGCATTTAAGCCAGTCAAGCGGTCAGTAGCACCACCCACGTGCGCTCCAACGTATACAAATACATGTAGCAGAATGTTGTCGAGCTCATATGCAAGTTTCCGGTTTTAGTGAACGCGCGACTCTCGTTATCGCGGGACTTCGGAGCCATACGCGAAACGCTGCGCAGTCGATCCAGATCATACGGTCTTTGGCGCACCTCTGCTTTTAGTGTACCATACCGAATTCGAGACTAATCAAAAAGATTCGTTTTCCGGGTCTTTTGTAACCTCCATGGCAATCGGATTGAGACAATTCATTTCGTATCATCCTCAACAGCGACATCAATCATCTTTTCAAAAATCGTCGCATCATTTTAGAGAAAATCAGAAAAGCCACGATGAATATAGAGAATTTTTCTGCATTACTCGTAGAGAATCCACAGGAAACGCTCCTGGGACGTCCGCGTGACGAAACCAAATTGCCAAATCGAGATGCAAAACCAGACTGGAAACGGCCCAACTGTTTTTATAGATGGGAAGCTTTAGGAGCGTCCGCGAATACGATTCTTGCACAGGGAAGTCTGTAAAGAACTGAGAAGACCTTCTCTGCAGCGTCTTCTCGAAACAGCAGCGCACTTTCATCGCCAACCGCATGGCATCTCGAATTAAGTGCCAGGCATCATATAATGATGATAATAATTACAGTAATGGTGAGCATTGTTGCGTCGTCATTAAAACTGTAACTGAGTTAAAATATTGTATTGAGTCCACTGCCAGCACATAAGTCCCTCCATTTGGAACTCGAGCACCATAAAACAGTTCTAACGATTACGGTAATGCAATTGCAATTATATTTGAATAATCAGATCTCTCTTTTTCATAGTTATTCCACTTTCGTCGGTATACTTTATTGAACAGATAATTATAATGATATAAATCGTACATGAAAATCCGTATTGTAAAATCGTCGCGAGAGAGCCACCGTGCGAGACGATATGGGCCCGGAAGCGACACGACGACCACCGGAACCGTACATATACTCTTGCACAACGTTCATTATATCCGAGAGAGGCCCGACGGAATGGATGGCTTCGGCTCCCCCACGAACTAACGTTTTCACCGTTCTGTACGTAAGCAGGACAAACGGCACAGTGGAAATTCTAATACTGGATGAGACTTGCATGTGAAAATCGAAAATTCGGAAGCATCGAAGAGTTTCGATCATTTTTAGGCGTTGAGGATTTTTTTTTATTAGATACCACAATTTGTTTAACAATTCAGGCATTTATTTTTGATCGTTTATTTCTCATTTCATTGAATACAAAAAAAAATTTTGTTTTACGGTATAAAATTTTTCTTCATGCGTGTTCATGACGCTGAAGTTTCCAACGTTGGAGTCCAACGAAATGGTCTAAAAAAACTCTCAAATAATTCCAGTAAATCTCCAATTTTGTTCCCTGCCGAATTTCCAATTCGTCGTATTTCAAGCCACATCAATAATTCGTGAAATAAAAAAATAATGAATTATAAATAATTTTTTCGTTCATTTCGTTGAACTCCAACGTTGCAAACTTCAGCGTCGTTGTTCATGATACTTCAATTTCGTTCTAGGGCTGACGAATAATTTCGCGTTCATCTCCGGCTAATCGAACATCTTTCACCTTGAGGCAGTCAAATTTTTTATTAAACATAAGCCAGCATTTACTCGAGCGAGGTCAGCTCTCGTTGGAGGTTCAACTGTAACAGCTCCTCTGCAGGATTTTACGCACCGATGGAACCGAGACGTGTGGCGAGGGATCTCGTGTATGAATAAAATAACAGCGTTCCGCTTATCGTCAATGCAAACATCACAGTTTTTATACTCTTGAGTCTCACCGAATGGCAGACTCTTAATCAAGGTATCCAGGATCGATGGACGACGAAGCAACGAGAGGACTAATTTTTGAGAAACAAACTAAAACGATCGACCCCAAAACAATATTTTTTTGACTTCAATGCCGTTCCAAGCTTTTCTGGAACAAAAGTTCCCCCGAAAATCTTCCAATCGATTATTAACGAAATGGTGCGCTACGATTTCGTTACACTTTCATCTCCTCGAAATATTTTCCCTTCATGGAGATTTCGTAAAGCATAGACGAAAAATAGTTCAGCCTAGAACTCCAGGAAGATCAAGGAACATTGAATTTGTCGTTGTTTCGACAATCTTTCAAAATAGTCAATTATTCGCTCCGTTGAGAAGCTCGTCGGAGTAACCGAAATAACCAATTCGACACGAGTGCTCTGGGAAACATCGGAATCGACGAATTCACCAGCAATGCAGAATATATTTAATGTAACAACGAAAATTATCATGATTATCCAACAAAATGTATGGCCCAATTAGAATTGCGTTCGATTTCACATCGAGAAATAAAATAATGCTGCTGATTGAAACGAAATGGTTGAAGAATTTATTGAGCATCAGGTTTATTAGAATTCGTACAGGATTGCTAACAATGAGGTTAATCCGTGTTTTGTCGAACGACATAAATTTTTCAAATCAGACAACTCGGAGAATACACAAGCGTTTTACTCGTGCTGCACACTCGCGCGTTACGTGTCGAGAGGCCGGAGAGACTTTCCGAGATTAGTTAGCGAGAGTACGGCGATAATGCACTTTGAAACGTGTTCGTCCCGCGACCTTTACCACGATCGGGTAATACGCCAAGTTTTTCTGTGTGTATAATATATACGTGCAAGGACTAACATCGATTCCTGCTATAATACTGCTTCGAAGGCAGTGCACGCGGGGATAGAAAATCGTGGCACGCCTTTTCGCTTCCCAGCAGCTCCGAGTCGACAGTAAAAACGTCGGACGAGCATATCCTCGCAAATGCTGAAGTACAATGACTTTATAATTTTATATAAGTCTCTGTGAGACTGGCTCTGAAAGGCTGTGCCATTCACCGATTTCCGGTACGAGAGCTATTCGGTGTCTGGAAAAAACGAGATTTTCAGATCAAATGCGATCTCCCGTATTTTTGAAATGGCGAGCAGTCCAAGCGCGCAGTAGCAGCTTCTGACAAAAGCTCTGCGAACTACTTTCACTTGTGATTGCACCAAAAAAAAGATAATTTTTGACAGTTTGGAGAAAATTTTTCATCTACGAATCGCGATGAGCAGCGAAATGAAATTCATTGACTGAAGAAAACTTTCGATGATTCGACAAATTTCGTTTTGATCACAACGGTTTTTTGATTCAACATTTTTTCGTTTAACAAGTTTTGGTTTTCTGGGCTTTTTCTTTTACAAAATTGCAGTTCGATGCTTTGGCATAACAGAAGCAAAACTCACTGGAAATCTTTTTAGAGAAATCGAGTGTTATCCCCAACACTTTATACCGACGTTGGGCAGACGCTTTTTGATGTATCTCAGCGATCACAGCAATTGCTTCATGCTGCAATTGCATCCAGTTCCTCGTGGCTGCATTGCATGAGATATCTCGAATACCAGACAATAGACAATCGAAACGTAAACTCGGATCCAAGCTGGAGATCGGAACACAAAAATCGTTGTATACTTTCAGAATAAAAAGATCGATAGAAGTAAACGTGTTTGTTAATACGTTTATTTGTTTCCTGTTCCTTTTCTCACGTCGTTTTACAGTCTCAAGAGCATATTTTCTCGCTGTACAAACGATTTTTTCCGTAAAAGTTATCCCAACAAGCTCGAAACGAATATCAGACTAATGAATGATAAAGAACCTTCAAATTTGCGGGGTTCTCGTGGTTCTTTTACATTCGCAATACTTCGATCTCGCATTTGGAACGATCATACTCGATCAGGATTAGATTGTCATTATATTGACGTGATCGAGTTATTATAATGAATTCTTTAGCCTTCCAATCTCCCGGCCAAATTCGGTAAAATGTCAATCAATCCGGTAATTGATTTTCTTTTCTCTCGTTCCGAATCATTCATCCTACGCATGTTTCAACGTGCGCCACGTACCTTCAAGTTTTTATTGCAAAATATAATCGCAATACACGACCGGCTCGTGACATGTGGCCTCGAATTTTATCCGACCCGAATATTCCGACTCAAGAAACTCGATCTCCCCTCTATTGAGCGAGACGACGAACGGCGAAAGAGCGAACGCTCTGGGGATGAAATAAAAACGAGTAAAGCTGGTTCGAGTCGGGCCACTAAAATTCCAAAATTTAAACAGTTTTATTTACACATTTTTTACATTTAAACGACATTTATGGCACGTTGAAGATGCATCGTCGTCGAGTAACAAAAATAACTGAAAAAACAACATTTAAGGAGTGCCTATCTTTACCAAAATCTTCAGCACAAAGCCCACTCGATTATAAATCTACAAATTTTATCTCAAATTCGAATGATTTCAGTTTGCCTCGCACCGTCAATGAAACTGTGTTTTCGCGAAACTTTGTTCCATTAATTCGTTATAAACAACGATAGAAATTTCCACGAGCGAGGTCATTAGCCTTAGAAAGTAACGAAAAACGAAGCAACATATTTTCATCCATCAACGTCACTGGACCACAATTTCCCAGTGACTCGTTGTTGAAGCGGTAACGCGAAGATAAAATATGTATAACAATACGTGAAATATCGTTGGTCCCGAAGCCACGAGTGATTTTACATTCTTTTGGTTAATTAGCATGAATCAGAGGTGGCTCAAAGTCGCCATACAAGTATGAAGACGCCGCCATTATGAAACTGGTGAAGAATTCCCAAAGAGGACGGAGTCGTCGTCTCGTCAGCTTCGCCCATTCAGCACATTTTTCATCCTCCTACGTCTTTTCCTATGGTCACGTACTGATGAGTGTGTATTCAAGAAGAAAAACTGTTCGTCACTCGTCGGAATACAAGCGATAGAAGCTCTCGACGCTACGATCCTCGACACCTGATTATCGTTGCACGAAAATAACTAAAAAATGGTATCACACATGTGGGTTTCGTCTCGGTTTCAGGCTTCTATTACAGGTGCTTTACACACCTGTTCGAACGCACAGTGTACTAAATAGATCCAATAAATTTTTTCATTCAAAGCGATCCACTCTGGATAGACAAAATATGATACCCCAGTTCACCGTCGTGGGTCAACGAACCTTGGCATTTCTCTTTTCAGTGAATTGCACACAGTGAGGAAAGAACTTGTTGGTGGAGCTAAATTTTCGTTGGATCAACGGCGGAGAGCACGGAGTTCTTTGAGTGAATGAAAACGAACGTCGACGATGGTTGGTTCGAACCCTTAAGGAGGGTGGCTACGTTCGTCAAATTGATAAGAAATTGATCAAATTTGGTGATAATGTTCTTCAACATCAAGTGCGAAGACACCATTTTTTTCAAAATTTTCTTCTGCTTAGTTATCGAGTAATTACGCATTAAAGCAGATTTCTTATGCCCGGAATGTATACCTATATATATGGAAACGCTATGCTTATACACGTGAACTTTAGTGATCAATTACTCGATAACTGTACAGAAGAAAAATCTTAAAAAATTTGTATTGTCAAATTTAACTCTAGAGAATATGTTCACCAAATTTTATTAAATTCTTATCATTTTGAAATTTTTAATGTATTTTACATGGTTTAGCATGGCAACATTGTATCGTCCCTAGCCACCCTCCTTAAGGTAAGAGTCGCGCGACTCTATGGTCAAATGACTATTTATTAATCGTCGAAATAAAATAGGTTATAAGAAAGGTTTTCTGTATTGAATAAATCTTGGGGCAATTTAAACTGGATTCGTCTAAATTTATACAAGATCATATTTAATAATTTATGATTAAAAATATCTTATGATTGCTTATTTGACCCGGTTTTTCAATATATACATATATATATCGGTTCTCTTCTCACCTGACAGTCGAAAGATATCCTAGCCTCCAAACTCGCCGGCTATCACGAAAAGTATATATATATGTATACATTCTTAACGTTGCCAAGTATATCGAGCCACTTCATGGCAGTCGATCTCCTTCCATTTTCTGAGTTTTCATCGAGATTATTTTAAAAATTCTCTTCGAATTAGTCGATGGCCCTATATTTTTATGGTCACATTATAATCTTTATAATATAATCTATGAGGAGCAATTTTATCATAAACTATATCTAATCGATAAGGAAATGAATTCTGCAATCATAGTGTTGGCGGGATGGGTTTCTCATACGATGCGGTGTTATATTTCTATTTTGGATCGTAAATTTCTTGATATAATTTTCGGTAACCTATTAAATCCTTTAGCCATATGAAAGTTTATCACGTAAAAATGGTATAATTTAAAAATCACGAGTTCGTCTAATATCGATTGTCGCGCGACTCCTACCTTAATTCGCTGACTCAGATAAATATTTTTCACTAATATGCAAACTAGGGTGTCCCAAAAATCGTCTTTCAACAGCTCGTATATGGCGAAAGAAAAAAACCTCGTGAAAAGAGGGCTCCGAATCTCAATTTTATAAATGGTACGAGCCATTTTTATATTTTTTTTCAAAATATTATGAACAAAAGTAGTTTTACCGTAGAAAATCAATAACGTAGAGAACTCATATCAGTGAAACAATATTCGCCATTCATATGCTAGCACACAGAGGTAAAAAAATGCCAGGACATCACATTTATTTTCCAATGTTGCTCACACATCATTTTTTTCGCAAGTTGGGTATTTTTCCCGGTGATTTTGGACAATTTGTACCAGACATTGAATTCGGGTTTCGTCTTTCCATTCCATTTATTACAAGGATGCTATTACAATGATTGAATTGACGATGAAAGTTACTCCCAATCGACAAGTTTCATTGAGTTCGCCACGATTTGTTGAGGCCACAAAATTTCTTGGGTGAAGCAAGTTTCCTTTCGCAGTCCATTGATCGAGGAGAAGAATGCACAACAATTTCCAGTTTCCTCCCTTTCCCTGAACTTCCAAATGCTTGAAGTCATACCTGCGCGAGTTCAATTCTCTCATTGAAGAGAACTTTCGAAATTCATGAATAAAACAGCGATGTCGTTTCCATTGCAAAATGCGCAGCTCTGTAATGACAGATAGTAACACTATTTTCGTACTCCGATATCTTCAAACTCGTTCAGGCCATACGATCTCAGTTACGGATAAAATCATTCGCAGAAAGCTCGAGAGCATATACAGTCCATCGAAAAATGTGTATTTTGGACCGCTACCGCGACACTGGAACCGATTTTTACGTCACACTGAATTTTCTTACACTCGAGCGCGCAATCGACGAAGTGATTTAGTAATCACAGCTGTAGATCACGTTGCTTCGCACGGGAAAAAAAAAATGATTATTATTTCAAATGCGATCGAACATTCCGATTTACTTGTTCGATCAACTGAATTTGTAATTGAAAACATGAGAGTCCTGTACCGATCGAATGCTGCCTTTCACACTGCTGTAAATCGAAGCATTTTTTTCTCTTTTTTTTTTTCAAAAATTCCATTTTAATGAGCCAGGACTTTTGACCATTACAAAATGCGTAATACTGCCAATAACATCCATAAAGCATTCTCTACATGCCGTGAGAATTCGCAGTCCACATACATTAGAAACGTATCTTTGTTATTACAGAACAGTACGCACAGGCTCTCTTGCATTAGTAGATCTGTGAAAGGCATTGAATCAACATTAAGAATGATGATACAAGCCAGATGTATATACGTGCGAAACTATCGTGCACACGCCTCGATATTAAGATCGTAACTCGAGTTTATACCTCAAAGTGATTTATCTTCCTACGAAGCTGTGTATACACTTATATAGGCATACGTAATAGAGATTCGCAAAGTGCAGTATTAATATTTAGCGAGGGTATAAATTAAATATTTTCCGCTTGTAACGTATCGGTCTTCATCTGATACTTCACGCAAACAGCTTTATCAAAGACGCGTAGTATAAATAACTGTCCAAAATGGTTTTATTTATATGACACATTTTTCAATTGGAAAACAATATCCGGAGCTTCGATGATCCGCTTCAACTTCACTGAATATATAAATTCGTTGATATCCAGCGTCGAGATTTTTAATCGGTTGAACGAGTCGTGGCAACCGAGACAAAACTCAACCCGAACGAATATTTGGTTGATTAAATTGATTGTTTTACTAAATTTCTTAGCCCAGTGCATTCGATTTTCCAAGCTTCGGTATAGTGAAATCCAATTCGGCATCCCAGTTGATTCGACGAGTTATAATTTTTAACAAAATTCGAAACTAACTGCATTTTTCCCGTCGAGTATCGAAGCAATCAAAAAATAAAGATCGCAGAATGTGAAAAAAAAACGATTTTGATGAACAATATTTTAATATTTTCATTAAATTCATCGATAACACCTCGCAGACAGAAACGGCGTTTAAATAGACACAGAACCGCGCATGTCAGCCTGCGAGCTGCGGCATATTTACGATCGCATATACCACCGTGAAGATGATCCGGTGAATCGCCATTCATCAGTCGGCGAAGTGTTGCTTGTATTCATCGAGAAGGAAATAACATTCCGTGGGAGCTCCGAAGGAGATCTACTATCGTTGACCTCTCTCTCTCTTTCCCTTTTCTCTCTCCCTTTCTATAAGAGGCATATAAACCCCGTGAGCTAAAACTACGACGGCTCGTCTCGTTATTGCGTGGGCCGGTCGCTGGTCCAGCATAATAAGATGCATGTCTCTGACATAAGACTTTCACCCCCGTCGGGGCTAGTGCTATCTGTGCGTATATAATACATATTATATATTATAAATGGATAAACCGTCGGCGATAGTGTGTATCGCAAGCGCCGGAGGAGCCTTTTATGTACGAATGTATGGGACATTCGAGATTTTCATCTTCGTAGATCTGACGCGAAGACAAAAATTTTTCAACTTTTGTAACATCACGCTCAACACTCGCAATGTCGATGGTTTTTTTTTCATGTTTTTCAGAGCTTCGCATAATGCGTTTATCCAATGGAATGATAAACTGAATTGTGAAACGAATCGTTCCACAATGACGGCCCTTCGGTAGCCTGGCGAGCAAATTCTGATTGAACTTTTGGAGAAAAATGAGCACCGGTAGAAAAAGTAGGTTCCGGTATGACGCTGAAGTTTCCAACGTTAGAGTCCAACGAAATGATCGAAAAAAACTCTCCAATAATTCCAGTAATTCTCCTATTTTGTTCCCTGCCAAATTTGCGATTCGTAGTTTTTCAAGTTGCACCAACGATTCGTGAAATAAAAAATTGGTGAATTACAAATGTTTTTTTCGTTCATTTCGTTGGACTCCAACGTTGGAAACTTCAGCGTCGTGATTCCGGTGAGAAGAAGATCGAAATTTGAATGTAAATTTGAAGACTCGGGAGCGAAGAACGCATTATGTGGAGAAGAGCCCATACGTAAACTTCCAATTCAGATTTATCTCTACGGTATAACTACAACTTACGCGGATAATGCCCGCCTGACTCCTCGACCACGTATAATCGTATCCAATAATTATATAATCAAATAAAACACGCCAAGACGTCCGAGGCGTAAGAGCCGGTTGAACTTTGCCGCACTATTCCAACGTTACGTTTTTCTCTTCTAATGTACACACACGTAATGCACAACTGGAGAATTCACTCCTTCGGGAGATGCCCGCACGTCAGGCAAATTATCCGCATATTCTGCAGTTGTTCATCATCCTCCCAAGAAGCCATAATTTCCTTGATGAAACCTGCATTTTTATTCCTATCAATTATTCTTTTTCTTCCTGTTCGACGAACTCGTAACTACGAGAAAATATTTATTCGTATATTTAACGAGCCTCGGTCAAATCTGAACAAGATTATCGAACTAGGTTCCGGGCAACCGAAGATTCAGTTTACTTGATCGAATCGCGAAACGACGCTGAAGTTTCCAACGTTGGACTCCAACGAAATGAACGAAAAAAACGTTATTAATTCACCAATTTTTTATTTCACGAATCGTTGGTGCAGCTTGAAAAACTACGAATCGCAAATTTGGGCAGGGAACAAAATAGGAGAATTACTGGAATTATTGGAGAGTTTTTTTCGATTATTTCGTTGGACTCCAACGTTGGAAACTTCAGCGTCATATCGCGAACCGGCTTGCGTTGATTCCAAATTTTATTGCTACTAAAAAAAAAACGATAAAATCCCTGAAAAGTTGAATGATCGGATGTAATTTTAGTTAAAACTACTAGAAGTTAAAACGACTTTGGGCACGAGTCCATCCGATCACAAAACACCGACTGACTGCTCAGCAGAACTTCATTTTCAGCTGGGAGTGTACAAGAATGTATTCTTAAATGATCCAACAGATGAGAATATGAAACGTTCTTACGTCAACCTAATTCTATGGCGTATCGAATTTGCATACCTTCACAAAATTCGTCCTTGAGAGCTACTGAATAGTTGACACCAGTATTTTGAAATAAACGCTACTAACGGTTTTAAAAGTATACGTGTCGATAGTGCTTCCGTTGAACACGTGCCTATTAATATAAAAATAATAATAATAACAGTAACTTTGATCTGAAGCATCAAGCACTATTACATTTTGATGTTCAACTTAAAAATAAGTGCGTGTATCGAAATGGGTGAGAGATTGTAATTTAATACTAGCACGAATATTCAATCAGCCTCGAAGGAAGAACATTTAGTTGCTTGGATCCCAGCAGAAAACCGCTACTTTGGTATACACATTTAACCAATCCTGTCAGATTCTCATACGTGACGTGATGAATTGTCACGTACGTGTATACTATCGATATAATTATCCGTTATCCGTTACCATAGCCTGCCTCAGTAACATGTTTATATAGATCCGTACGATGCATAGTTTTGATGAAGTTTTTTACGCATAAGCATACTCGTACAAAAGCCTACGTTCTCAGGTATAGGAATTTTAATTCCCAAGATTTCTTCGTCCTCGTCAAGTGACAGATTCGATACGTCCTGCCAAGAGAAATTATGAATCATCGATATGCTAGCACACTTGTTCTCATGTCGAACGAGTTCATTTCGGAGCAGGAAATTAAGAGCCGCGACTGTGGAAATATAGTCCAGGAAAGACCGTGGCGTGCAGAAAGTCATTCGTTAAATCTACAAAAATTCGACTGATTCAAAGAATCGAAGGAATCTCTCTAAGACGTAAAAACCGACGAATCAACGAACGACGCTGAAGTTCGCAGCGCGTTCGAGTCCAACGAAATGAACGAAAAAAAGATCTGTAATTCATCATTCTTTTGTTCACGAATCATTGATGTGGATTGAAAAATTAATAATTGCGAATTCGGCAGGGAACAAAGTTGGAGATTTACTGGAATTATTCAACAGTTTTTTCAAATCATTTCGTTGGCCTCTAACGTCGCAAGCTTCAGCATCATAATCAACGAATGTTTTAGCTATTTCACAAATTTCAATTCCTTTTTACCACTTTTTCTTCCTTTTTCCTTTTTATTTTTTTTTTTTCGGTAACTAGATTCTACTATTTTTGTTAATGTAATCTGTCGATTCAACGAAATCTTTCGTTCTTTGGTGCAAATAATATTACGTATCTGGGTGTGTTCCATATTGTCATGAATAAAAAGGAATAAACTTTTTAAACGATTCGGTAGCTGACAGCTCTCTACGAGACTTTGAATTCTTTATAAAAGAGTCGGAAGTCGCTATTATAGTTATAAGATGGGAAAAGAAATCGTTGATGTCACGCCGGTGTGAATGGAACCGTAATTTGTAGCGTCACACCATAATATTAACAGAATCATTGTAAAAATGTTATAATTTCTTCCAAGTACGATGGGTTAATGAACGGTTAAAAATTAAGTTGATCACGTTGAATTTAATAACTTTACGGAGACGAAAAAATGCATGTAATTACGAAATTCGATGCACCGCGGAGTGGCAAATACACACAGACATAAACAGGTTGCAGATAGACCTCGGATTTGTGATCAAGGATAAAACTAAGTAACGCCGTACACGGAAGGAGAGAGTGGGGAGAATAGACGAGAATAACGGAGTCTTAAGAAAAGCCACAAGTGCTCGTAGCTCGTGCCCGCACGATCTCGATCTGAGCAACGGTGCAAGGCAGATCACGCACCGGTCTTTATCCACGTATATCTCTTGTAGCCTTAGCGCTTATGTGTATTACGTACATTTTTCTATATACACATCGAACCCTTGCGATCGCGATAAACTGCGGAGGAAGGCAAAAAACAGGAAACTACGATATTAAAGGCGTGAATCGTGCAATGAATCAACGAAATTTATCAAATCTGGGGTTACAGAGTTGAACCGTGAGCTCGAGTTATTAAAAAATTCTCACTCGATCACTGCAACGAGAAAAAAAATTGTTGAGTGAACCGAATCTTTTTTGGTGTGCACAAATTCGGCAGAACCAACCATTTTTCTGTGATTTTTAGCTTCATTTGTTCGATCGAATGATGATAATTTCAAATACTGTCCATTTATTCGCTATACTTTAAAGTTGCTTCGATAAATATTTGCTCGAATCCGAATAATAAAATAGATCAAACGATCTTCGTGAGCTTTTACAAAATTTACCTTGTTTATCTTAATAATACAGTTCTTTCCTTCCCTCCTTTTGTACATTTCTCTTTTTCTATAGATATTAGTTCTATTTCTCTAAAAAATTGACACGTCTTTATCAATCCTTCCCACCCATCCCATTTTTAGATGACGTTGAAGTTTGCAACGTTGGAGTCCAACGAAATGATCGAAAAAAAGCCTCCAATAATTTCAGTAATTCTCTCCAATTTCGTTCTCTGACGAATTTTCAATTCGTAGTTTTTCAAGCTGCACCGATACTTCGTGAAATGAAAAATTGGTCAATTGAAAAATTTTTTTTTTTTTGCTCATCTCGTTGAACTCCAACGTTGCAAACTTCAGCGTCGTATTTTTAGCCTCTTTTGACCTTACTTTTATATATTCTTCCGTTTCCTCTGTTATTGACTGCCTTCCTTTTTCGCAAATGATTACATGTTCGAAAGTTTCATTTTCATGCTCGCACATCCCGCACGTCGATTCCTCGTCCCCTTTCTTTCCATCTCTCCCTATATTTCCTTACCTTATTCTTGCCCACATTTCTTTGTATCTGTTGCCTTAATATTTTTCGCCTCCCTTCCAAGGTTTTTCTTAATTTTCAGTTATTTCTTCATATGCATTATTGTACGTCGAGCTTTGTGTCTGTTCGTTTTCTTTCGCTATGGTTCTCGTTATTAAATTTTTCAAACCTTTCTCAATTAGATTGACTCTTGTTTTTATCTCTCTTCTTTCGATGGCCATATCTATTAGTTCCATGACGCTGAAATTTACAACGTTGGAGTCCAACGAAATAATCGAAAAAAACTCTCCAATACTTCCAGTAATTCTCCTATTTTGTTCCCTGCCAAATTTGCGATTCGTAGTTTTTCAAGCTGCACCAACGATTCGTGAAATAAAAAATTGGTGAATTAAAAACGTTTTTTTCGTTCATTTCGTTGGAGTCCAACGTTGGAAACTTCAGCGTCGTATTAGTTCCTCGATTTCTACTTCTTTTAGCACTCTTGCTAAAACTTCCCCCCACTTTGACGGTTTCTTATTTGCTGTCCCTCGAATTTCCTCCCTTAAACATATGCTTGGCCATTTGTTTCTTGGCATTTTTAATACACTGTAATTAACGTACCGCAATGCTCGGATCGGTACGTAAATTAGTGAATCTTCTTGATATTTTGTTGCATGAATATCTCCCGCTGGGTCCAAGCTCAGTTGTTTCGATCATCGACGATTTGTTTAAGCGTCGAAGAATCATTTTAACTCGACTTAGAAAAATTTAGACGTTTGAGAGTAACGAAAAGCGTTTCTGTTGTGAAACTTTTCGTCACTCCATGGAGCGGATTCAGGCATAAAAATTGTTTATTCTATTAGTTTCGCCAATGAGGGAAGGAATTTCTGACTAAATATGAAAGCCACCCACGAAAGATTTGCGCACGGCACGTTGCCTCTGAAGAATGAAGCACCTACGCTTTCAAATGTGTGCGCACCCACGTTTCAACGTTTAATGATAATGAAGAAAATAAGACTGCCGTTTTGATGAGAGGCGATCCGAGTTGTCCGCGTTTGCGGCTAAATTGCCTCCCTGCGTTGCGGCAATCTCGCGCGCGCGCGCGCGGTCGCATCGCAGAGAAAAAGAGAGTGAGGAACGAGCACCCGAACGAGATATATGTACGAACAAAGCTTCATAACAGCCTTGTAACAAATCTCCATTTTTTTCCATCGCTCGCTTTCATACGGGAGCCGGTCTCTCGAAAGCGATTTTTACCATTTTTTTACCGCACGAATTTCGCTCGTTACACACACGGGACAACGAGAGTACAGCATGCAGGCACTAAAGTTATCCGTGCAATCAGCCGATAGATACGAGTCAGTAAACATTCGCGATAAACCACGTCTGTGTAGAGCTCGACATTAGAATCACCTGCGGCAACAGAACTGTCGTTTTGATAACAAAAACGACATTTATATTGAAACCATTTTGAGAACAACGCTAAACTTTACAGCGTTTGACTCCAACGAAATTAAGGAATATGACGTTTCAAATTCCCCAATTATTTATTTCACAAATCATTGGCGTAGACTGGAAAACTACGAATTGCAAATTAGCCAAAAGTAACAGAATTGGAGAACCAATGGAATTTTTGGAGAGTTTTTTTCAGATCATTTCATTGGACTCCAACGTTGCAAACTTCAGTGCCCTTTTTGAGGTTTCAACATCACACACCGAGTTCATTGCGCATCCAACGGAGACTGATCTTCCCTCGATCTTTCCCCAAGCGATCTTCGATTGATGACAGTGAAGTTTGCAACGTTGGGGTCCAACGAAGTGATTCGAAAAGGCTCTCCAACAATTCCAGTAATTATCCAATTCTGCTAGCTGCCTCATTTGCAATTACGACGCTGAAGTTTGCAACGTTGGAGTCCAACGAAATGAACGAAAAAAAAACATTTGTAATTGACCCATTTTTTATTTCACGAAATATCGGTGCAGCTTGAAAAACTACAAATTGCAAATTCGGGAGGGAACGAAATTGGAGAACTACTGGAATTACTGGAGGCTTTTTTGACATCATTTCGTTGAACTCCAACGTTGCAAACTTCAGTGTAATTTGCAATTGGTAGTTACTCGGTACGCATCAATGATTCTCGTGAAATAAAAAATTGGTGAATTACAAATGTTATTTTCGTTTACTTTGTTGGACTCCAACGTTGCAAACTTCAGCATCGTTTCGATAGTGATCATTCGAACAAACAAAAAACTTGTTTGACGTCCATATGGGAGAGATCAATATCTCTAAAAACATATAATTCTTGTTACAGAGCCGAGAAGCTTCTTGTTTTTACGATGATTCAAAATGACGATCATTCGGTACGAGTAATGTTAGCAAACACCTGCAATGATCGATGATGAAACGTAACAAGATTTACGCAGACTCATTCGTCAGTAGGAAGGACTGACGTGCAGTGGAGAAATAACATTTTATAAACGGCGTTTTGTGTGGACCGGAAATCGAATATTGAAATAATTGTACAACAAAAACTCAAGTCTACAATAAAAGCAGAGCATAAAGCAAGATTACGATTTACTCGATAATTACCGACATGAAAAACGAAAGTTAAAATAACTTCACAAGCTTTATATCTATATTGATATTAATAAAATAACGCGCGGACTTTACTTTTCACCTACTGTGAGATCGAGCGCTCTCAAAATCAAAACAAGAACAACGACGAGAGATGAAACGCGCGGTTGTACGGCGAGGATGGCTTTGTACGAAGCTCATTGCTACCGCATCACCTCGTGCCAATCGCTCGCACAAACCTCTGTACACATGCACACACACTCGCGCTACGGTAAAGGTAAACTGCGACGAAAAAAATGAATCATCCCACTTGTTTTCTCCCTCCATTATTATATTCCTCTCGAGATCCTTCTCCGCGGCTGCTGTGTAATTGCAAGTCGACCGATTCCTGGGGCCGATCTCTCGTCGTCTCGACGATCGCGTTTCTATACTTTTATATGTTGCGAAATATTTGAAGGTATTACTGGATGGATAGCCCAGCCGATAAATTGTACCTGATCGGAATTTCCGTACTTCATGATGCAATAAAAATCTGAAAAAATTCAGCAACATTTGGAAAGTTATGAACTACAATTATCAACAATAATATTGCCCAAAAGTTATTAATAAATTGTTTAAATAAACAATTTTTCAACAATTTTACAGTAAATCCTTGTTTTTTTTTCACGAATCGAATGTGCGCATTTTTCTGAATGCTCACGATTTTTTTCAAAATTTTCGTGGATTTTTGAAATTCTCTTTTTACAATTTTCTAAGTGGCTCTATTTGTAGATTTCTGATCCGGTAACCTTGAGACTTTTCAAAACTGATGGTAAATATGTCTTCTAAAACATATCCAAAAGTCAAATTTAAAAACATTTTTTTCAACATTTTTTCAAGAAATTTCAAAAATCGACGAAAATTCTGTAAAAATTCATAAGCATTAGGAAAAATACACACATTTGATTCGTAAAAAAAAAACAATAGGTCACCGCAAAATGATTGAACAATTAATTGTTTAAACAATTTGTTATCAACTTTTGGGCAATATTATTATTGATAATTGTTGTTCATAGCTTTCCAAATGTTGTT
Organism: Venturia canescens; assembly: GCF_019457755.1. Classification (NCBI taxonomy): domain Eukaryota; kingdom Metazoa; phylum Arthropoda; class Insecta; order Hymenoptera; family Ichneumonidae; genus Venturia; species Venturia canescens. The sequence continues at coordinate 19,526,164 of NC_057421.1, forward strand.
GAATTTTTTCAGATTTTTATTGCATCACGAAGTACGGAAATTCCAATCAGATATAATATTTGGTCGAACTATCCATCGCCAGTTATACCTTAACACGGCGTACGAGTTTTAAATCGTTTCGTGTATCGATCAATTGAACTGTCGAATCGACGAATAATCGAATTTTCATTTCGCTCTCGAAATTATCCGTGGACCGATGACCTCAAACATTATTTCTCGAGAGCACACAAAACGGTGAAGACGTTCATTATGAAAAGAGTTGATCGAATGACGCTGAAGTTTGCGACGTTCGAGTCCAACGAAATGATGTAAAAAAGCCTCCATTAATTCCAGTATTCTCCATAATTTCGTTCCCTGTCGAATTTGCAGTTCGTAGTTTTTCAACCTGCATCGATACTTGGTAAAATAAAAAATTGGTCAATTACAAATGTTTTTTTCGTTCGTTTCGTTCAACTCCAACGTTATACGTTGACGCGACTTCTCCGCGCAACGAAAACCCACTGAAGTTTACCAAGCGAATAATAATCTCGGGAAAAAATGCGACTCCGAGCTAAATATCGTAAAAAAACATCGAGCAAGTCAAATTGTGAAAACTTGAAAGCTGCGTAGCACCGATAAAAAAAATTTCAATCAATCAAAAATTGTCTTGCGCAAAACAGTATCGTGAATAAAAATCGAACGCAAATTGACCGCGATTCCAACAGGAATGGGATTACACATTGACAGCAGAAATGCCCGACTATAAGCCGAACCCCTCCAACGCGATCCTTACGAAACTCTATTTTTCTAAATCCCAAAATGCATGCTGTCAATAAGCCAAGAAAAAAGGCCAGTAGCAGTTCAGCCGGAGCCGACATAAACGTGTGCTTTTAAGAAAATGAAAAAACTGCATGGAATACCTTTCATAGCAATAATTATACGCCGCGTACAAACACACGCATGAAATGATCGAACTAATCGTTCATCCACTTTAGAAAGTGAAGCTGAAGCGTATTCCGCGTAAATTATACATTCGCAGTAACCGCCACGGCGCCCCGCCGCACCGTCGACGAACCTTCGTATCTTCCGGTTCGAATGGATACAATGGCGCGCTTATCTTTCTGTCTTCTCACTTTCACGAGAGTCTCCTCGGCGGATCAAAGCTCTGCGGAACGGGCTCGGAAAATATTTGCAGAATCCATATTCCGCGTAGAAACGAAAGAAAATGAGGCGTGACGTGATTTTATACAGTTGACAGGCACTTTCAACGACACTGCAAGAAACACGCCGGATTCGATAACGTATCTGCGTTTGCTTAACGTCCGTTCCAACTTTTAACGTTTTTTTTTTTTTTCCTCGACGTTGCTGACTAATTATACGTGCAATAATGTCGCTGGTGACATTGACAGTATCTGCGGCGACGCATTTATATCGAATACGAGAATAATTATAGGAAATCGCTTTCTATAATTAAGAGAACAGTCACGTTTGCTCGATGATCTCACGGATATATTTTGCCAGCGTTATTAAACCCTCGCAACAATTGACAGCGCTGCCGGCTGATGAATCACTCGAAAACTATCAATTTCACTATTTCTCACTCCCCGATATTATAAAGCGAATAAATTCGCTACTTTTCAGATACTTTTCATCAAGAGGCCCGGTAAACAGCGTTCGTAAGCACGATGATTAAACCGTCGTTACACTTTCATTTTCCTGTCAACGATAAAATACTTTTTGCACTCCTCCAATAATCGCCACCGCTTCGAAATTACTGAAAACATTAACCCTCGTTTCAGTTCGAGATTTCTGTAAACTCGCGGCGTTATTGAGAAGAAAAAAAAAAAAAAACAATTCGAATCGCACACTCATTTATCCATTTTTCCCCATTTTTATATTCACTTTGCAGCAGATACATCGACAGGGAAAAGAACGGAAAATCGGTTGAAATTTTTGCGCGAAAAAGACGACGATCGAAGCTTCGAAGCAAGCTTACGACGCAACAGTTATTTGTACCTCGTACATTCGCGTTATACATGGATACGATACACTTTTGAGTCACGAAGTTTACTATTCACGTTTTACTATCGATAGTTAAACATCCGTGAAAGTGTCAGGTGTTGTCTACTCAGTACATACACACGTATAGAGGGGCCCCGGTAAACGCGATACACTTAATGCACGTATATACGAGAAACCGAGTCCGTGCGCTCGAAACCTGAAACTTTCTGTCATAAAATACCAGAGAAAAATATACGAAGGAATCGCGGCTACCGATTCGTGTAGACATATTCGAATAATTTGTCGGAGCGTGTTATTCGCGAGATCAAATAATTTGCGATCTCCTGCGGGAGAAGAAAAAGGAAGAAATTTATTCTCATGTTTCAATATCTAGTAAAATGTCGACGAAATTGTGTAAGGATCGAAATGAAAGGGAGGACGTAATAGTTTAATTTTAATGGAATTTCATTTTTTCGTGTTACTATATGATTGATAAAAATGGTGAAGTATCGATGAGAAGGCATGCGCGCACGTGAAAAGTATTTTTGACACTGAATACCCAAGTTTTGAAAGATCACCCGATGCTGCATGTATAACCTCAACAACTATGATAATAAACATTATAAAATGAAACTTACGGCGTACTTGTCCTTGTAGAACAACGAGCTGGACGACATGACTTTAACGGAGCGCTCATTAACACGCCGGTTAGCAGCTAATTATCCCGACATCCTATCAGCGACGGCCTGTTGCTCACTCTGTCTTTTATTCGGGAATTATCCGTTCGTTGTTGTGCACGATTTTTTAAGTTTTTTAGTTTAAATATCAAAGAACATTGAATATTTTATAAACTTTTATGCGAAAAAGAGAAATGAGCGATTTCTCCGACGGGCTGACCGCGCGGTTAATGCACTCGACACTCGGAAAAACCACACAGTAGCACGTGCCGCTATAACTTTGTTTCCGGGTTTTTATGGTTAGATTCTTTTTTTTTACGCTCTTCAAGTTTATTCGTTTATAGGATTTTTTTATTGTACTATTTTATTCTCATCTTTATTTTCCATCGGTATAAAAACAGCGCGAACTCTGCAAGACGAGACGAATGACTTTTCTTGTTGTGTTGTTGTGTTCTGTGTGCGCGCTACGAGAACGCCGTCACTTCTATATCACCTGGATCGAAGCTACAGGAGAAAGAGACTGGCGGTTACCGTCTCCATGTCCAGTTAGTTCGTGGCCGCCAACCAAGGCAGAAGGGTACACGAGTATTCCCCACCAGTCGCGCTGTAAACACACGATGATGGAATGACCTACAATCCCGAGTTCTCTATGCTGCCCCCTCCCGCCCTCCTGCCGCAACGCTTACTCTTCCTTCCCGCTCACGCGTCATTATCTCTCCATAATGCCCATAATGCTGTATATTCACATGGATACATATATGTACTTTTTACGCACTCGGGACGCATGAAAAACACTGCCAAGTTACAATTACGAACAATCATGAAGGACACCCAAGCTTCTGCGAAAGGTACGTCGGAATAAAAATATCGAGCATCTTTCCTCTTATGGCAATCGCGATACCTCACTTTCTCTCTAAAAACTCCTCTTTCAAGACCATATTTACAAATAAAAAAAAAAAGTCATCGTAATTGTTCCAATTAACATTTATGAGACTTCAGTAAGTGACGAAATTTTCATGTTTTTTCTTCCCCTAGACGGGCAGTTGATAATAATTGGATCTTCTCGCTACATGGTTGTTCAATTGACAGACTGTGTGTAACGTACAAAAATTCGTATGGTATGAATTCGATCAGATGCTTTCGATGATTTTTGCGAAAAATCTGCTTCCGTGATTCGGTGTAATTTTTTTAGTTTTCATAAAAATCCAAAGAAACAAAATGTTTTTTAGGATTCTCGATATTATGAAGTATAAAAACGTATGTTTGAATAATTCTCGAAGACTTGCGGAAACACCCGACCCTTTACGAATAGATTGTGACGACACGAAGCAGACCCGTATCAGGGCGCAAGCGCGATTCCACTTTACGGTTTCCGGTGTCTAACCTCACATTTGGAATACCCACGCCCGTCTTCATAAAAATAAACAAAGAATATCACTGCACACTATTTACAACATAAAAATTTCTTGCAAATAAAATAAAAATTGATTTTCATATATTTTGCATTTTACACTAAATGTTCAAGTGATCGTCATTTTGAAAAACGTCTCAATACTCTTATAAAAAAGCATAACATTGTCCCTCTGTTCGATTCTCCTACACTTCGGTGTGCGATTCCATCATTTATCTTTCAAATACACCGGAAATAATAAAAATTTCATAACGAATTTTTCCCTTCTCGCTTAATGGCGACTGGTTCTGTAATCTGTAAATGGATTTTTAATTTACTTCTAGAAATACAAGTTATTGATAAAATTATTTTTCACGAAAGATTCCTCGAAAAATAAAAGATAGTTATGTCCCTTCATGAATTTTCAGTGAAAAGTAATGAAATAGCATAAAAAAAAATGTTAGCAAATATTGCTTAAACTACGCGCCAGGAAATGCTCGATTACTCGTATGGTTAGTTGTGCTCTGATTGGCTGAATTCATTTTATATGTGTTTGGTCGATACGTGCCGCAGGGGGTGAAGAGTGAAGAGCCTCGGAAACATTCTCGAATCAGTTTCGTGCGGCGCGATACGTGAGTGTGCGCTCTGTGTTTGTTTCCTTCGAGTGTACGAAAAGCAGTCTTTGCTGAAATGAGTCAAGAAAATCAGTAAGTAGTCTTTACTTAAACTACATTAATATCACCATCATTCAATATTTCTGTATAACACCATATCATCGGTTGGATTGTCGTTAATCATATCTTGAAATTGTTCAAATGATGCGTGATCTGATATGGGGCCTGTGGCTTTCGAAAGACCGCCATGTTGCACGAGGAATTTTATTGATTCTCTTTGGTTTAACGACAAAAGATGTACGCCTCACACAAATTTCGCTGTTTTTATCAAAATGATAAACACTCGTTGGATAAATGTGCAAAATATCGGTTTATCTTGATTTCACATTAATTTAATTTTTCTTTGCTCGCCGGCCGGGCTGTCCGAAGCTATGGGAGGCTTGATCGAGCCAACTCGCGTAACACGAGATATCCCACTCTCCCCCGCTGCCACTTGAATATCATAATCTCGCTTTGCCGAACGCCGGAAGAATCGTATTTCATAAATCTGATTCTTAATCGATCGTTGTATATAAATATTTCTACCTCTAATATTCATATCCAGTAATTCTTGTAGTCAAGCCATTCTTCAATTTATCCAATGCCATTCTCGGAGATTGCTAAGGTATTCCTTACAATGACTCGCGAATTCATCGCTATCAGGCCTAACCTATTCGGCGAAAAAAAAATTGACCGCATGCTTAGCAAAAAAAAAGGATACAAAAGAGCGACATGATGTAATGATTAAAAACAACGAAACCCCATTGAAATACTTATTATGCAAATACGTTCTGAGCTTTATAATACAATATCTCGGTGTTCATGGTCTCGATTCTCTGCCCATTTTATCACTTGTTTTTTTAATATTCTTGCAAAAATAACAAACTGTTAATGAAAATGCATAAAAAATCAATCGCTTTTTGAATGTTCAAAAAAGTAAAGAAAATGTTACATTTTGGCAAAGATTACATTGTTACTGTATTTTTCCATTGTTTACAATGAAGGTTTTTGTAATATCAACAACCTTATTACCTAATCTGTTGTGGTGAGGCTCCGCATAAAAGTATTGTTTGAAAATTTACAATTATTATTACCTTTATTGCTGACGTGAAATAACGATTAATGAACATTACCAATCCTTTCCACAAATATTTTTTTAGATTTTCTGTTTCAGGCTTTGCATTCTTTCTAATTGAAATCATAAATAGAATTTTCAACCTAATATCTCTATCTTGAACTTTAATGCGAAAGTAACTTGATGTTTTTCTAATAATTTTTGTTCACTTTTCAGAGTCATCCCGCCTCCCGTAATATGGGCTCAAAGAGCAAACATTCTTTATGTAACAATTTGCTTAGAAGACTGTAAAGATCCAACACTCGAGATTGAGTGCGACAAGATTTATTTCAAAGGAGTAGGAGGAACTGATCGCAAAATGCATGAGTTGACGATCAATCTTTTTAAAAGCATTGAACCTGAGAAGACTGTGCGAAGTCCAAAGGAAAGAGTATACGAGCTTGTGCTTTACAAAAAAGAGGAAGGTCCTTACTGGCCTCGTTTGACCAAGGAGGACAAAAAGTTTCACTGGCTCAAGAGTGATTTCAACAAATGGAGGGACGAGGATGACAGTGAAGAAGACAGCGAAAGCCAACCAAAGGACTTGGAATCGGTAATATTTTAAATATATTAAATTTTCAATTTGTCCACTATAATCCATAAAATCAGAATATTTTCAATGAATTCTAAACTCTTGCATTCTTTTATATTTGATCTTCAATTTACTCAAATGAGATACAAATAAGACAAAATTTTCAAAATTATAGACGCTACAGGAAAATTATAAATATTAATACGAACATGCATAATTTGTTCGAATGTTATGACCATATGATATTTGCAAGTTGTATGAAAAAAGATTTTGCGTGGATTTATTCAGAATTTTTGCTTTTTTAAGTCAACTCATATAAAAATGGTAAGAAAAATGCCAAGCTAATGTAATCTTTTTCCCAACAAATGTAAAGATAAATGATACATTATCAAATTTTACTCATTCATTACTTATGTTGTTTCTCATATACAATGGACAAAAGTTTTGAAAACGTGACTCAATCATTGTAATATTAAGTATCTATTGAACGAAGAAAAAAAATTTGTTAAATTAAAATTATATGAATGTTTAAACATCGTTTCCCCAGAGATTGATCCCGATTTTCTGAATAGCAAACATGAAAATAGTACCAGAATTGTTGTCTTTAAAAGGGAATATTTGGTGTGAAAGTTTTAGTGCGTCTAACTGAAATTTTTCGTACAACTTTTTGTGCGTGTTAAAAAATGTTTTCTCCCCCTCCCGTCTAAAATATAAGCAATTGTGTGAACCTCAATCTGATTTTTCCATACGTTGCAATAGCTCGGCGATTATTCGCAGGTGATGCGAGACTTGGGATATTTGGGTGGCGCTAAGGACGCAAAGCCAAGTCTGGACGATCTAGAAGATAATACAGAAGATGCGACCGAATCGGACAGTGACGACGAAGATTTGCCGGATCTCGAGTGAAGAAAAAGAGCGCCAGCGCAATGAAAATTCGATAATAAACTCAGTTTAATCCTCGTAAAAGAAACAACAAAAACAAAGTAAAAACAAAACTAACATCAATTGAAATTTGGAGAAAACAAAAGCAAGAAAAAAAAAGTAAGCGGTTCAGAATGCGCATGGAATGCGTGGTCAAGCCACGTAGTTAGTGTTTCACTGGCTGTACGCGTAATATCTTACCGCGATGAAAGAGAAAGAAAAAATTCATTTTCAATTTGCAAATAATATTTTGCAAATTTACGAAAGGGCCAATGACGTGTATTAGCGAATGAAAAGCAAATCGGAGGTGGGCCAAAATATTGTTACCGATGGGATAATTCATCATCGACGAAAGCCGATGTTAACTACGTGAACGGCAATATAGTGTTCATCAAAAGGCCCTTTTTAACAACCTCTGGATTCCTTCGTTTTCCTCGTACTACCGCCCTCTCCTCTTTCTCTCCTCCCAAAATCCTCTCTTTAACTTTAGTTCGTAAAATAAGTTGTAATGGAAAAAAGCTTTTTTAATGATGGTCGATTGAATGTGTAAAATATTTAAAAGTGACAAAAAAATATGATGTGCAGAAAACGAACCGACTTATTGAAGACTGTAGTCGTGCTACCATTTATGGAGTATTTTATTCAGTGCACACACTACAAAACACAAACATTCACACGTTGAATTCAGTTAAAATGGTCGAATGCTTATTCCAACAAAACGACCACGAATCTTTTTTTCATTGGTACAATCAGAATTAGTGATTGAAATTTTAATACTTTTTTTGTTATTCTTATTTGGAACGAATTTTTTCTATGGAATAGGCAATCGAGATCATCTATAATTTTCAATTAAAATCGATACCAGTTTATATTTCAGACTTCACATTACTTTTATTTTCTCTATTCTAAATATTAAGAAACCTTTTTGCGTCCGCCCTTTTTCTTAGGCATAGCTCGCGAATCACAAGACTTGCACGTTTTTCACGATTCACCGTGGAATTATTATTGTTATTTTCATTTTCTTTTTTGACAAGTTTAATCAACCTACGATACTAGAAGCACCTCGCAGTGCTAAGTATCCAGCAGTTATGTCCATCGGCAAACTCCTTACCGTCGAGAATTCCTCGGCAGTCGCATAGTACAATTTAGTCTGAGGATCGGTGTACCGTGCCTGCAGAAGACCGATTAAACAAATGAAAAAAGCAAGCGAAGGATTTGTAACGAAACTCGTACAACATATTAGCACGCATAAAATGAATGTAAATTAAAGTGTTTTTTTTTTCGAATACGACTCTGTTCCAAATAGATTTTTTTGTTAATCAAGACGTAAGAGAATTATTCGAACGTACCGGTAAACCAGAAATGTCCGAATATTTTTTAGCGGGTCTGAAACTCGGCGGAGCATTTATGCAGCTGTCTGGAATTGTCAAAACGATGAAAATATAGTTGATGTCGCAGTATTTGGAAAAAATTACAAACTTTGATGCAACGAAGCGTTATAAAATCTAGTAAAATTTTTAACAGATTTGTTCATTTTCCTTCCATCGCTTTTTAAAGATCGTTGAGGTTTGTACTTCCTCGCATGAAGTATGGTTTTTTTTTGTGTTTTTAAAAATTGAAGTACTTCATCACTAAAATTGTATTTTTTTTTGACGGTCTGGACTTCGTGGAAAATTGAAAAAAAAAAAAAATACTTGCAATGAACTACTTCTGGTGGCCATGGCAATGATCGTTCTTGAGCAAGAACTTGTTTGAGCGAACGCCAAGTCCTCTTCTTCCCGGACGTACTTATCGGTCTGAATTGCTGTTGGAACGACGAATTCTTGAAGACCAACTGCTGGGGCTTCTTAGGAGATTCTGTAATTTCTTCGCTCACCATGTTTCTTGCAACAGCAAAAAAAATCAACCCAACCTCAATGCTATTTTCATTTTTTATGTGCTATCATCAATCGACAAAAGGTCAATGTACCCATTTTATTAACGGGTTCGTTAAATTTTCCAAAAATAAGCTCTTTCTGCTAACATAGAATTGTCTTGTTAATTAGAATAGTGTATTCGAGTCTTTTTTCATGCTTGGTTTGTTTTTGGGTTCAGGCTATATTTATGAAACAAATTTTACGTTATGGCACAAGCCCCCCGGTGGGAGAAGCCAATGATGGAGAAGAAGAAATTTTACGCGAGATGAAATGATGAAAAGAGGGTTAAATTGCGATAAAGATTTTGAGGTTACATTTTTTTCTGAAAAACAAGTTGCAAATCTAAAAATTACAATTAAAATAAATTCCATCTAGATTTTTTGATAAAATTCTGAATCTTCATATTCGCAGGTTTCTAAACTTGCTCAATTTCTTTTTCATCGCATTTCACTTCGAAATCAAACGTTAACAATCAATGGGCTCGCAAAAATGCTTTGCAAACTTGTGATTTTCTGCCTCAAGGTTCTGTTAATGCAACTTGAATATAACATCAAAGACCATTTATAATAATGGGTGAGTCGTGATTTTCAGCAGCTCGTGAATAAATTCTATTTCCAATTATATACTTTTTAAGTATTCGCAATGAGGATTTTATTAGGTTGGGTATTTCTCAATTTTCATCGAAGTACAATGTTCCGTTGTTAAATGTTCTATTCGCTAAATTCTTTGTGCTTTAGATTGTTTTCGAAGGACGTATGTGTTGAAGCTCAACTTTTGTACGCGTGTATAGCGATTGATATAATCCATAGGGTTCGAGTAATTTGTGCCCAAAATCTTATCCGTCGATCATTATACTTTTACATTCTGATGTAAATTCTTCAATATCACCACCACAACTATAGATGTAAAGAAGTTCGCTTTTTGTTCAAGTTTGAAGTTGACCACTATGTGGAATTGCGGATTAACCGCTATTTGTATTGCGCTATAAAAACAATCATGAAATAGTGCCCTAGTGTCAAACGTCTGATGAACGGGATTCATTAGATTGCGAATTCTTTATTGATTGTAAAAAGTGGCATCATACGATTTTTCTGAGCTGGACACTAAAACTCGCGGAACTCAAATTATTCATGATCAAACAAAATATACTTACAACTCAATCGCAGATACTTGTTGAAATTGCGATTTCAAAACACAATAATTTCGAAGTCTTTTATTACAACGATGAAACAGCTAATTGATGATTATATTTTGAGATTTTTCCTGACAAATATCCTTGCGCGCCAAAGTCGTAAAATAGGTTAGGAGCGATATAAGACGAGTGGTGTAAAATATATATTATTCTTCATTTATTCTCACTCAAACGAATGATTCATATTTTGAAATAATTCAACAAAGTTTATGCTGTTAAATAGTCATAAAAAATATATTTTTAATGTGTATAAAAATTGTATAAAACAAAACTTTTTTAAGCTTTGTGAGAAAAGGAAATTTGTTATTCTGATTAAACCTAACCTCTAAACAAAGGTTTGGGTCAAGTATTTCAGATTGTTATACTTCGAATGTCAAAATGCAATGACAGGTGATTTATTCACATCTTGATTGTTAGCAGTGTTATACAATGGCGTTAACAATGTCAAAAACTCTTTTCCAAAATCGCTCGACAATAATCACTCGAGCTTTGAGTTCTTCGAGCTCGTGTTTACATCTGCAGCGTGACAGTGTTATGAACGTTTTCGACAGAAATGCGAAACTTCTGCAACGAGAACGAGCTGCTCGAGCGTCCAATGTCAAATTGTATGATTACCTTAAAGACGAAGTGGGCTATCGTTTGGCTGACAGAATTTTCGATATAAAGAGAGAATTTAAAACTGCTCTTGATCTTGGCTGTGGTAGAGGTCATGTTGCAAAAAATATTTTGCGTGAATCTGTAGAAAAATTAATTCTTATTGACATGTGTTCAAGCTTTGTTGAACAAGCTGAATCAATGCCGGATCTAGTCGTAGAGAGAAAAGTTATGGACGAAGAAAATTTTGTGTTCGACGAAAACAGTTTAGATCTTGTCGTTAGCTGCTTAAGTTTGCATTGGGTTAACGACCTTCCTGGTTGCTTCAGTAGAATCATTCATAGCTTGAAAAATGACGGAGTCTTCATGGCAGCGATATTTGGTGGAGACACTTTATATGAATTGAGGTACAAACACTTAATAACAAATACCAATATTGAAAATTCTAACGGAAAAGTGTATTCAAGTTTTTATGGTACTGGCTAAGACCATATTGAAAAAAAAAACTTTTTCTAGAGACTGAAATTAATATAATTCAAAATTATCTCAGGATTTCATAAGCCTGAAATTTCTAAATGAGGATTTAGACTTCCATTGGAAAATACAATTTGTACAATTATTACTTTTGGAGAAAAAATAATTATTGGAAAATAATGCAAGGTTCCAATGATTTAATGTAGTTGTTCCATTATGGTCTCACTATACCTTCATGTTTATTCAAGAAACATCTAAGATACTGATACTTGACAACATATTAATTTTTCTAACGAATTCCTTTTTCAGCCTTCTAATATTACCATCCGAAGTAGAAAAACTCGAACTATAATGTATTAAATCACTCGCACGAATATATATTTTGTAATTTTTACAGAAGTTCTCTTCAGTTAGCAGAACTTGAAAGAGATGGTGGCATATCACCTCACATTTCGCCATTTACTCAAATTAGAGATATTGGAAGCTTGTTGAACAGAGCAGGATTCACAATGTTGACAATAGATACGGACGAGCTGGTCATTGGTTTTCCTTCCATGTTCGAACTCATGTGGGATTTGAAAGGTAACATAAGTAGCTAACAAAGTTTATGATGCAGAAATGTTCAATATTTTTTTCAAAATAGGAATGGGCGAGAGTAATGCAGCGAGAAATCGAAAACTGCATCTAAAACGTGAAACTATGATTGCCGCAGCAGCAATATATGAAGAATTATATGGAAAAACCAAAGATGATGGGTCGACTTACGTACCGGCAACTTTCCAGATAATTTACATGTTGGGCTGGAAGCCAGACCGTTCTCAACCAAAACCATTGGAAAGAGGCACCGGCGAAATATCGCTCAAAGACTTGTATAAATTAGATCAAATAATTCGTGACAAAAAGAAAATAAAGCTCACTGACGAAGATAACTAATTTCAGAAAAGTTCAGTTAAAAAAATACAATGTAAACATCATTAAGTTTTATATAAATTTATTCATCAAATAATAGTCTTCTTCCTTATTTCAGAAAAATTAAATTCATTGTTGATGTGTTGTGGTTTGTTTTTTCAGGATTATTGCATATTCTGTTCCAATAAAATTTGTATTAATTGAATTTTTATTTTTGTTCATCAGATTTTTCTTTATGTACCAAAATGCCTCGTTCTATAAGATCAGGAATTTCTACGGCAAGCCACGGGCCGAGCTGTAAAGTAGAAATATGTATGCATTGACAATTTCCAATTATAAGTGAAAAAAACTTGGATGTCGTTATAAATTATCTCACCCCTAATGCCATTGCATGTGAAATTCCAAATTTTGGAACATTCCTCGCCCACAAGGGTTTAAAGTGATCTGTCAGGCATATTTTTCCACCCCTGTACATTTTAGCTGTCTTACCGTCGAGTTCTGGCAATGCCAATTCTGGTGCAGTTACCGGGTATGTAACAGGAATCTGAGTAAGTGCAGTTATTTCAATACTTTCTATATAATCGCACAATAGTTAAAAATAATCATGCAGCAAAAATTGACAACTTCATCTATGTCCAAGAATCAAAAACTTAAAATAAAAATTTCACGAATCGAGAGTTAGATTATTGTTTAGAGATCATAAAAAGTATGTAACTTACATCAAATTCAACATCAAACTCGTACTTCAATAGATTGTGAATGTACCAACATTTTCCGAACCATTTAGTTCCCTCCTTGTTCGATTCCAATCGAAACCAATCATTGTCAGATTCTTTGTTATTTTGTACATACTTGACATTTGGAAAAAAATACAGGAAACTGTTAATAACTCAGGAGCAAAGCCTCAACACGTAATCTAAGATTTTTCTATTAAAATTGACTTTCTTTACTTTGCACAGATATGGAATTCGTACGTCATCAACTCATTTAGTCAGCTGTTATAACCATCAATTTTCGTGATCAATCACAAATGAATTCAATAATTTGAGCATATATCACGTTGAATAAAAAATGACACGAGTTGATGACAATTGTACAGGGTATTCCAAACCATATGGCGACAATTCAAAATGTATATAAACCTTAATTAGACTCATATATTCTTCCTTGAGTCGTTGGACCCATAATTCTTTATCTCTCGGTCCAGCCTTTGTTTGACACAATGGAATACTGCTTAATGTTTTTTTCGTCGACGCATCAACCATCGTGACAAGTATGTAACTATTTGTTTTTTTTCTCTCGAGGTTCGTTCCGTTCGCATTTACTAAACGTGGAACGTTGTTTGCTCCCCAACCATGCAGAGGATGAATTAAATTCACATGGTACTGAGTTTGATGATGACAAGATTCAATGGTAATGTCGCACTCTGCTTTGCAATTTTCCAAAACAATTCGAATATTTTCTGTTTAATTGTATTCCATTTTTTTCTAAATAACGAAACCATACGGTTCTAACTCAAATGAATTTTTATAAGCGTATCATGCAAAATTTGCATATCCCCCAAGTCTTAATTGCAGTTGAAATTACCAATTGTTGGTGAAAAGAAACGCTAATCTATCTATCACTTGCGCGAGTGCGAGAGAGATAACTGCAAAATGGTTGCACGGTTTACTCGGACACCCTTGATTTTTTGAGAAAAATAAAAGTTACACCTTGTTCTCTGATAAAATGAGAATAGCGTGTAACTCATATTTTCTTTCAAATATCAAGCTACTCGGAATAAACCGTGCAACAGGATTTTTACCGACTGAACAAGTGACAGAGCACCTTAACCTCTTCCCCCTTCCGACTTATAAAGTTTACTTTTTTATTAGCTTTCCGTTTTTTTAGTGATAAATCTGTTTTAGAAACGTTAAATTTGTCCTTATAGGTACCCCAGTATAACCAAATAATAATCATTAGTATTTTTAAAAATTTGACAATATAGCCAGCACCCCCTGCCTAAGTGAAAATGGCATCAAAAGGTTTTACGTTTTAATTAAAAATTTAACACCATAGGCCATATCAACTTTCATCAGATTCTTGCAAAAATCTCATCCGTTCTTACTTATGATCTAATCAGCTGATGATCAAACCATCTCAAATCTCAACCACGGTCTGTCGAGGAGTTTCTCGAGTAAGGAAGGAATGGTTACGTCGGTAAAGGAGAGATCCCTATGCAGTGCGTAGCTGTGGAAAATATTGGGATCGTTACGTTTCGTCTTCGGTACGGTCACAGATTCATCAGTAGGGCTAAGCGACCGTACCGTGCCCTAAACGAGCTGAGGATGTTGAGGCGTAGCGGCATATCGTGAAGTCTCAGATAGGCGTATCTATGCATACATATGAGAACCCTTGTCGCCGAGATTGCAATTTTCAAATTATCGATGAAAATACATACTCGTCTCGTACTTCACGGAGAGTTTCGTACAACAGCCACCGCAATAAACTCCTTGACATTGTTACTCGTCAGACACACGCGAACGGATGTTCGAGCATCTCTCTTTATTTCTTCTCCCGCGACGTAAACAACTTCGCTAAAAGGCAGATGGGGGGGGGGGGGGGGAGCAAGACACGTTTGTGTACGAGGCGTGTCTCGCGAAAACGACCTTTTTCTATTCACATTTTTAAATACATATATTTTGTTCCTTATTCAGAGAGTCGTAAAATGTAATGAAAAAATTCTTTGTGTCGATTTTTTAAACTTCAAGAATCTTCCATCCGTCTTTTGTCCGGTCAACAATTTTAATGCAATCAGAAAGTTCTGTTCGAGGTGATATAAAATTTGGAAAACCCAACTCTGACAAGGTATTTTTCGAAAACTCCTTTTCAATCGTGAAAAGTTCTAGTGCCATTAAAGTTTAGTCTCCTAACTTCATTTTATTAGGATTCTGAGAAAGGAACAATGGATTAATATGATCGCGACTACATTTGAGGTTACTCGTCAAAAAAAAAGCGAAAGATCAGTTTTACGATTTACGAGATACTGACGAACGAAAGTAATTTTTGATTTTTCATGAAAATTCCGTTATGTACATTTGAATAAATCAGATAAGGCACTGAGGCAGATTTATTGTATGAAAACTTTCATATTAAAATGTATGCCTCTTGATTGGAAAAGAAATCGTGAGGATTTTTTTGTCGGATACTTCAAAAAATTGTTATGGAAAAAAAATGCTAATTACCGGAAGACACTGTCACGTCGACTTTGCGTGGAACGTAGCATATTTACGAAGTGTGTGTACACCTATAGGTCAGTCGCGTGCGAGACGACACGAAGACGGTTGCCGGTTGCAGTCGCGGTCGGTCGGTCAGTCGGTCGATTCGTTCGCTCTTTCGAGAGTCCCCCCTCAACCTACGCAGCTCGACGACGAACACACGCCGTAATCCCTTCCCTACGACTTTTAACCCGTTCGAATATGATTTGCGAGTGCACGGGGCATTTTTATTAAAAAACGTTCTGTTTACCTTTCAATAAAACTTTTGCGAGAATATATTTGGGAAATCCTGGAATAAATTATTGTTCAGGCAACAAAATATCATTCGTATTGACGGAATTCAAATATTTAACGAAACCGTATTGTTCAATGGAAATGATTCTTTAAATTCGAAACAAATATTTTCGTGAGGCACACCAGATTGTATAATTCAAACTGATTTTTCGTATCCTTAGCAAAATTTTTCTACGATTACCTACCACAGGTTCAAGGTTTATTTTTATTTTTTGCTCTGCGATAAGAAAGATAACTTCGACAAGTTTTCTATAAAAATTGATAACTATTCGTTACGGAAAAATAAATAAACGCGATTTTAGCGAAAGGGTAACGAGTATTTTCTGTTTGCCGAACGCGTCGTTTCCAAAACATCTGATTTCAATGTTGCATATTATGATTGTGTACATGAACTACATCTAATAAGTGCTGCTAAATCAGATAAAGTTTTATTCGATTCTAAAATGTTGCCACGTTTTCGCTCTGAGCGTTTCTCCGTGAAATCACAAAAATTGAGAAAGAAATTGGGATAAAAAGTGTCGTATGTCCGAGTGTACGAGCAAACGAGCATGCGGCAGCGCTCCAGCCGGCTTTTTTTCGAAACACATGGCAGGCACGCTTGACATGTGAATACATACGTGCAAAGGACGCAAATTAGCGTCGTAATTTTCACCTTCTCAACTTTCTGCAGCCGTTTAATTAAGACGCAATGAAAGGTCAGAGTCAGGCAAGTATCGAGGGTCAAACGTGGCTCGAGGTGACGTCGTCGAATGGCTTCTATGTACATCAAACGATCTTGGGATGTGGGATTCAAAAGCTTGGCGAACTGTGATAAATTCCTAACTTTTCCGAGGTTTGCAGCAGCATATCCGAAATATCGTTGGACTATTGACCTCCATACAACTTTCCCAATATACGACGTCCCTTTTATGCTTCTCGGAATTTTTTCCGTGTCGATACTACATTTGCGTCTCTGTACGTTCATAAATATATGCATATATTCAAACAGACGAATACATGTACATATTTCATAAGATCGGTGTAAACGAGTTGTTTCATTCATTCGGCGATGCGTGTATACATACGTAACAGGAATTGCAATTATGCAGAGGATAAAGATATCGACGAGTAGTTTCGCCAGTCATCGTGGACACGAGTGTATTATATCGGAGACCGGTACGTACGCATTTTACACACCTTAACTTATATAGCAGTTGGCATAAAAATCAGTTATTCCCATTTTAAATACAGCGTGGTTTTTTTTATTGGCTATATCAATTTTTTTTTCTTTTCAATTATTTTAAGTGCTACAAACAAGGCTCAAAATTACTTATTTACAACACAGTGGGAAACATTAATAGCCATTGATACTTCAATTAATGGACTGTGATGCGTTTGAAAAATATTAAAACGACATTCTGCGATTGCAAACGTAAATCTACAGTTACTTTGTAACTTGCAAGCTTCCACGATTCCTAAGAGGCAAATTAAATGTGTTTTTTCCTGTTATTGAATATATCAAAATTGTTAAGGGACAGAATTTAATTGGCATTGAAATATCGTCAGAAAAAAGTATTGAGATTTTATTTTTATTGTATATCCAAAATTAATATTTTTTTACTCATTTTTCAGGCTCGGTGTGCAAAAAATCTAGAATGTGGAGATTCCTCCGATGGCTCTTGTACGATTTTGATGTTTTACTTTCGTGTGAAAGCCAGCATCAGTGCAGTTGAAATATTTTGATGAAACGCTCCTGTCGTAAAGTTCATTTGACAAAAGTGGATTTTTCATTGGCATTTGTTCCGGTCGCTCCGGACCACCTGAAAATTCTTCTTCCACGGAGCATGTGTCTCAAAAAATGTTTTTATATATAGAAATGTGAGTATGGATATGAAGAGTCCACGACGAAATTGTGTCAAGTTTGGCGTGACTGGGGTCCGAGAGGAGGGAGCTTGGAGATTAGCTGATGGTTGTGCAGCTTTAAGAATGGGACATTCGTGCCGAACGGGAAACAAGAGAAGCGGGACAAGAAAGAGAGAGAAAAGGAGGGGAGGGTCTCACTCAACACGAAATGCGAGAGGAGGCGAGGAGTGTATGAGAGAAGAATGAGAATGAGAAGAGAGAGGAGGAAGGGATAAGTACACCTTGCACGAGACGCGGTGTCGCTCCGTTGAAGGAGGTTGAGGGGAAGGAGCAGGTGACGAAGGCGCGAGGAGGAGATGAGAGAGAAGGCCGAAGATATGAGAAGATTCGTCGATCTGTGGCAGCAATGAAAATAACGTTTATCCTGCTGTTTGGACCGCTTGAGAGACCACGTTCTCCTCTCGTTAAATGTGAACAATTGTTTATTGGGACATTCCTTCGGAATATTTTGATGGTTTTGAATTTTCAGGCTTCCCCGTACTGTTTGACTCTTGCTTTTGTTTCTACCGAATTCACGAGACCGTTCGGTTCATTCATTTTGCCGGACGAAAAGTTCACTATTGAAGGGCCTCGATTCCGAGGTCGAGTTCCAGCTCGAGCTGCAACACAAAACCAAGGGAAAAGCTTCGCGTGGGTCATTGAAGAGACAGGTTTCTGGCATTGTTTGTGCGAACGTCGTACAATTGACTCCTTTTCCGGTGATCTAATTCGAGCCATGCAAAAAGTGTTGAATAAGGTCACGAATTTTTTGACGAGCATCTCAAGACGAAGTTACACTTCTAGACGGCGAGCTTGACCTCATAAATCTTCATCGATCCGGCTTTAATGAAACGAAGGACCGATTATTCAAATTTGATAGGAATTCAAATGAGAAAAGCACACCGCGCGATTAATCGTACAGCGAAAAATGAAAGGTCGCAAAAAAATCAGTGCACCTCGCGAAGGCAGGGCGTTCGGTACAGAGAGATGGACCGAATGGAGGGAGGGCTCGACGATTTAGGATGGGACATCCGATGGACCATATATACACATATGGATTCTCCTTTCTCGGTGGCTCACAGGGGACCTATATAACTGTACCGCGTGTCTGGGTCAGGGGGCGGTCCGCCACGTTATAGTATACACTCTGTATATCGTACAGGTGTATACCATTCCGTCTCCGGCACGAGTTTCGCGCGTACACGCATCATCGTCGACGTACATTTCTCTCGTGATCGCCACTTTTGCATCGTCATCATCGCGTACAAATTTCTCTCTCTCTTTCTCCTTTTTTCTCCTCCTTTCTCTCTTTCTCTCTCTCTCTCTCTCTCGCTCTCTCTTTCTCCTCGGCTCTCTCAATGGCTGTACAATAACGTTGGGATCCTCATTTCTGTATCAGAAAATCGACAGACGCTCGGAGACGACGACGACGACGACGAGGACAGCGTCTCCGAAAAGCCCAACGACTTAGTACTTCTTTAGATTTAAAGAAAATAGAAAACTCGTATATTTAGTCGCTTTTCTAACCGATCCTCTCATCATCCGAGCTCACTGTTTGTCGAAGCGTCAGGCGTTTTGGCGAGTGTTTTGTTGGACCTTCGAAAAGGTCGAGAGACTCTGTGCTAGTGCTATTCATACGCGGCGCGAAAGACTTTCGGCTCAGGCCCACTCGATTTCGTCACTTTTCACGGCCCATTTTTTCCTCCACGCTCGAGTTACCCACCATTTATCATCATCATACTCGAAACTACTGTCCAAACAGAACTACCGCTTTGCCACTGCTGTCAGAACTGTCTGACCGGTGACAGGACGTTTCTACTTGGCATTTACTGCTCGTGACTTGTGCCTATTCAGTGATTGTGCACCGACTCGGACTGAAACCACGCGACACTAACTACCGTCTTCGAATTACCCTTAAGGGATTGTCTTTGGATACGCACGAGGTAATTTTTCATCATGCATCATATATTTACTATTATTAACTCCCTGATTATCTCGTTTTCTCCAAAATAGTTAAGACGACAAACAAACGTTCGGCCTATTCCTTGGTGCACTGATTGAATGGCCAATTTTTCGGGGACTGACAAACATGCTAACCCACGTTCAGACCAACGATCGGATTTTTATTTTCTCTCGGCCCGAAATTAATAGAAAAAACTACTCGACCACATTTGAGTTATGAGTCCACGGGATGAAAAAGTTCAAAGTACTTGCATCGAGATAGCAACCCTGAGAAAAACTATATGCGTGGTAAAATGTCACACGTATTCGGTGTATATTCGTGTATTTGTCATAGAATTTACTATGCTGACAGTGAAAGTTTGCGATTTACAATTTATTTTCACTTATCAGTAAGTGCTAGTCCGACGCGATGAATAACACTCGAAAACAAAACGAAATATAGCTCTCACGCGCATCACTTTTTGCTATCCGCATAAAGCTGTTTAGAATTGAAGGGACGAAAAATAGCAAAATTCAAAAAATATGACGCTGAAGTTTGCAACGTTGGAGCCCAACGAAATGATCTAAAAAAACTCTCCAATAATTTCAGTAATTCTCCAATTTCGTTCTCTGTCGAATTTCCAATTCATCGTTTTTCAGCCTGCACCAATACTTCGTGAAATAAAAAATTGGTGAAAGGCAAATGTTTTTTTCGTTCATATCGTTGGACTCCAACGTTGCAAACTTCAGCGTCGTCAAAAAATACTATGCAGCTTGTAATCGGTGGCTAAATAATTTTAAAATTCTTGAAAAATAATATATTCCTCATTAAACAAAACGAATCCGTTTTCTCCGTGTAGTTGAACGGAGTGAGAAATTGTATATCGATAAGTGATAATCCACCGTGCATAAATAATCCTGTGTAATCTTCTCCAATCTTTCCGATTCTTATGAATCGCGTCTTTCCACCTGTACGGTTTCTCCACACCGTGAATAACAACGACGAATACTCTTGCACCGTCCTATCGTAGCTTACTCGTACAACTCGCTTTAATTAACGCCTCGGTGTACTACGATCAAGTTATTCACCGACTAAGAAATATGCACAAAACCGAAAGAGCCCGCAATAGCGAGAGAATGTGAAACGAGAGAGAGTATAGTTCCCTCCGTTTACTGTGCCAGGATGCACGTATATAGCAAATAAACCAGGCAGTCTGGTGAACTTCTCGTTAAAATAACATGTTTACGAGATGTTTTGTCTGACGTTGCAGCCATCGGTATATACGCGATCTTACCAATTACATTTTCCTACTCTTATAGACGTAAAAGATCACACGAATTCTCAGCATCGTTTGCTCAGACACTTTTCGAACACTTCAATTATTTTCTTAGAGTACTGCTACTTGATTTTTCTTCAATTTACGAATTTATTGAATCCCGAAAATTTCAAAATATGACTCGATGAGTTGAACGTGGAGGCACAGATTTTTCATTAAACGTTATTTCGAATTATAGAGTCAATCATATATCGGCGAAAGCGAAATATTTTTTAAACTTCGTCATTTTGGATCCACACGCTGATTCGGTGATCGGAGAACTTCTTTGTGTTTGTGTAATTTCAGAAACGATATGACGAAGGCGAATCGTAAAACTTACAGTAATAATTGATCCATCGATTCTTATGAGAGGCGCTTAATTAAGGATTTCTCGTGACAGGTGTCATGTCGAGGATTGAGGCGTTGCCACGTGTGTTATGCCCATGAAAATATGACACACGCGATCGAGACGAGCACGAAGTGGCTGCGAGAAAAATCATTCAGGATACACGCAGCGTGTGCTTAGCAGCCGGTTTAACGCCTTTCTCGACCGGTTAATATTTTCATGTTATCGTTACATTATCACTATCGCGTCGCATCCTGACGAGCCCCTTTATCAATCATCGCTACCAGCGTAGCTTTTCATTAGGATGTTATAAGTGATACGTACAATGATTAAGTGACGCGTAGGCCAACACTTGAGATTACTTGATCGTTATACTTATCTGTCATATTAAATCAATTCGAGGCTTGAGAGACTGATTACAGTCCGATGCTGGAACTAAAGACAAATATTGGACTTTCTGTACATTTTTTAACCGTCTAATTGAGGTGAAAAATTGGAAAAAATTTCATTCTCAGTCCACACGAATCGAGGCTGTGGCCCAGTGATGACGATTAACGAACCGGAAGTTGAATTGAATGTTCGTCCGAGAATTTTATTAGCGATCTCCTCGTCCGATTATTGGATCGTTAAAAGATCTCAAATCGATTTTGAAACATTAAGCGGCCATTCGAATCGATAATTTAGTTCAACGCATCAACAACTCTCTCCCCGTTCCTTTGTAGCAAAAGAAGTAACAAAAAAGTGCATTCGCGATAAAACAAAGGGAGCAATGAGTCGAGCGGCGTTGAAAACCGATCGGACCGAAACGATAGGCAGGACGTTTGTCCAAAAAAAATTGGATAGAGAGTGGGGCCCCAAGCTGGATTTTCAGTGCTGCTCGAAATCGAAACATTGGCACGAGACCACCAAGGAGTGTCGAGGATTTGTGTGGACAGAGGTATTTACAAGTATAAAAAAAGAAGAAGAAAAAAAAACAAAAAGTAAAGTGGCAGGGAGAAGGAGGATTGGCCCTGATTTCCATACAGGTCACCAATAAGTAAGAGCACGGAGCACCACGGAGCACCGCGGAGCACGTGTGTGGTGCATACACATACGCCTTCATTATGTGGGAATTTCACGTGTTTCATTTTTTTCTCTCTCTTCATGTAGATTTTTTATCCTTCTCGCTCCGCCAATATAAGTATATATAGAATCCATTGAGACCGAAGCTGATAAAACCGTTATATGTATTTGGCAAAGAGCCATTCCCTCGCGTGGTTGTACCCGATTCTCGTTGATGCCCCTTTTATTGCGCTCTGTGCGTTGAGCTTCTGTTTTTCTCCCTGGTTGATGGCTCGCCGGTAAAAGAATTGCTGACGATGTGGGATGAGAATAAGATAGCCCCAGGCGCTTTCCTGCCCTGGGATCCTCCTGCCTTAAAATTATACGTGTGTGTACATTTATCCAAATACATAAACTTGGGCTTTTCTTAAGTCAGAAAGAAATAGAAACTCGAGTGAAAGAGGAAAAGAATTAGTGCGAGAGAAAGGTTGGCCAAAATAATGTTTAATTTTTTATATCGCATTTTCTCGCTCGTTCGCACCACGATCGAGAGACACGCCGAGGATTACTATCGGAATGACCCGTTGGCTCGTTCAGACGAACCGCTTGAAATACTCGGTTTCTCTTTCTCTCTCATTTCTTGCTAGCGCACACGAGAAACTGCGAGCTTTAACGCTCTTATGGGTGTACGAGAACGCGGAGGAAAATAAGCCAAGATTTATATAGGAACGAGAAGAGGACGCGACTCAGACGAGATCCCGTAACTTAAGTTACCGAAGACCGTGAGTAGAGAGAGTGCGCCAGAGGGACCGAGAGAAAACGCGACGAGAATACGAAGCCCACAGGGCAATTCTCAGTTAATCGTTAAAATTGCTGTTTCAATCAATAATCATAAGTTAAACGTCAAAATAAACGAGGGATTATGTACAGAGAACGACTCGCAACGTCCTTTTTTTTACTTAAAAATATTACGATGATCGATGATCCATTGGAGATACGTACGGGAGGAAAATTAACTTTAAAGCTCCATGATTAATTATAGAAAACTTCAAAGTTTCGTTGCTGTTGGATATTGTTAGATTTGTATTAACAGAATAATATTAAGACTCGTTCTATATTTACTGATCCAAAGTGGTGAGAATCCTCTGCAACTGCAAAAGTATCATTGCCAGAAAGTGAACAAAGATCTTTATGCAATGGATGATCGATCGTCAAATGAATGGATCGTTGAAAAAATCAAACTGAAACTGGTAGTCGGGACAAAAATTTTTCTAAGAATTGAAGTGAGGATAAACGCGGCAACGTTTTGCCACGGAAACATCGAAAAGAAAAAGTTTTAACGAACCAAGGAAATCTTCAAAGACTTGGTAAAAATTAGAATAGCCTGTGCTGAAAAACGCTAATGAATACTTCGAGTAGCGTTAGTTACGAGAGTTTGAGTGAATGAAAGAGAGCATAAATTAGATGAACACTCGCATATGAGTATGATCCGTGAAGTGGGCTCGTGTAAAAATGAGGTTCGAAATGTATTCGGGGAGAAACGTGCCGAGTATGAAAAGACAAAAGTAAACCAAAGTGATGATAAGTTCCGGAAGACTCGGGGCATTGAAATTCGCGGTGTAATATGAGAAGCGCGAGACTGTGAAGAGAAAACTTAAAAGAGTATTAAAAAGTCTCATACATACAGAGAACTCGATTGGCAAAGTGATACAATATGTGGCTGGTGAGTGGAGCGTGGATGGGTATGCTAGTTAGTAGGACACATTTTCAGTGGCGCATCCTCGATGAGAAGAGTCGTCACGTGATCGTGGCTTGTCCTAACGTTCGTTCGTGTGTGAGCAAATATACGAGTTGGCCGGAGGGCTCTGAGGCCTACTTGCCTGAATTTTGCATTGTCTAAACACCGACGGATAAACACGAAGCATTATTGGCCATATTACTATCGGGAGAAACGTGAGCATCTGCTCTTTCTACCCAGCAGTTTACTTCGCGCGTCCCTATTTCCATTGATCGAATACGGTGGAATAAAACGACGAGTATATCCATTACGTTGGTTTATATTCGCGAATCTCTTTCATCTCAATTTCTTCTTGTTCTTCATTCCTTGCGTTAGCTCTTCAAGGACTTGGTAGTCTTGTTTTTTACCTCATTGTCGTTTATTTTATCGTATTTTTTCTTTGCCTCGCTTCTGTCATTCACACCTTTCTATTCAGCTCGTCAGCTCTCCTGACGTTTTTCATCTCCGTCATTGATTCTTTCCTTTTTGACTTTCCCGCGTTCTTTAATCTCCCGCGACTTCCTCCCAATTCGCACTCGAATTTCATTCGTTTGTTTTCGTTTTTCTTTTATTAATCTTTCATCATCCGCGTTGCAAAGTTTTGCGGTGATTTATTAAAACTACGCTAAAGTCTGGCGCTCGAAAATAACGGCAATGGGCAAAAGTAAGCGAACGCGAAAGACGCGCTCTCACGAGCGAACACACTCGTCTCTGGAATTTGGGACAGCTGAGGGGGGCAGAGTGAAGATCCGAAGAGCTCGATAATCAAGAAGCGATCCCAAACTCACCGTGCGCAAAATTGTTTTCTCTCTCTTTCTTTCTCCACTCCCCTCATCGCTCTTTCCGTCTTCCGACGTTGTTTGAATTATTTATGATTTATTTATTCGACGCTGTTTATTTCCTTGTACGGTTTCTTCGCTTCTTTCATATTTATCGTTCACGACGAAACTCTTCCGAGTCCACAAATTGATACTCCCACGGCTGATTGTTGTTTGTTCGGGCGAATATCTTCCGCGGACGTCTAATAATTGCAATTGATTTTTGAATCTCAGATCAAATTGGCGAAGCAGGCGCGTCACCAAAAGCATCGTGAAACGCATGCAATTGCGCGTAGACCGCAGCCGCGTGGACTGCAAAATGCGCTGTAAACTCGGTGCTTTCCGCACTTTCTACTGAAAATACTATTTCATTAGTATCATTGAACTCGTTACCAAATCTGGGCACAGTGTGAGAAAGCAGTCCAGAAATAGGCTCTCGTAATTGTTGTTTCTGGAGCGTTTCACGTTAAGCGTACGATCTCAGAAATTCACATATTTTATTTCCCTGAATTTCTTCAGGTGTCTCCTTTAATATGAAAAAATTAATCGAATTTTTGACAAACCTCACTGTCGATTGTTGCTTCCCATTTGTTTTTTTTGAATCTGGGTGAACTTATTTGTACAAGTCATAGCTACTCGAATTTATGAATGCTCCTCGAATAACGATCACTTTCGGCCCCGTCAGTGAGTTTGTGAATATACTGTAATAATGGTACTTTGTTAACGACGAAAACGAATATGAAAAAAAAACTTGTTTTTTCGAAAAGAAAAAAGCATGATAAATCTCTTTTTCTGAGCAATTTTAAACCTCTGAGAAAAAGTTGAAAACTCTGGTCAAAAAGGTTCCGATCATTCGGTTCCTTTCCTGTCCGGTTCATAAAAATTCCAAGTTGTTCACACGTCCGGGCCCACGAGGAAGCGTGTTTGCGCTCGGTATCCCATTATATAAAGGCCTACGAATCTTGACCTTGAATTTTATTGGGGGCCCCTCGATTTACTTGAATTTTGAACGAATCTAAAAAAAAAAACGGTTTTTGTCAAGTGCACCATCACGGGAGTACGTATTCCGCAGTCTCAATAATCGATGATTCAAAAAGCTTGTCCTCAGGTTGGTGCTTTGGACGAATGAGCGTGACCTCAAAGATCCGGAAATGAGAGTCTCGTAAAAAGAGCGCGCGACAAAAATTTCATTCTCCAAGACGATCGTAAACAATCTCATTTATCAGACGAATTCAATAGCGTCATTTGCAATCAGTTTAGAAAAGTTTTCCGTAATAAAGTTTTGTTATCGAAGTGAAAAGTAAGTGCCAAGTATTCCAAGCATCTTCAATATTTTTCATCAACAAGTGATACCTTCAGCAATCTATCGTGAAACGAAAATAAATTAATTCATATCTTGTTATCTCCCGATGGTTTTTATCACGATTCTCGTGAGGTCCAGCACCGACGAGGGACTGTGCTATCGAAAAATATAACGGGGACCCGATGGCCTCGGGGACACAGACTCACGCGGAATTTAGGACGAGATGAGAAAACGTGCACGGCTTGAACGATGGGCGGGTTCGCCGATAACTAGCGATCAAACAAGCTACTTTACGGCGATGCGAGTTTAACTGGGCGTCATATATTTTATCACTGTATCGCTAATCGACCGCTAATCGTGCGATCCTCGTATTCTAACTATCCATCCAAATGACATTTGAGTGGACCCGAGTGTACCCGAAAATCGTATGTGAATATCCGACACAAAAATACGTCAACAAACCATGAACGTGCATTCTTTCGAATACCGCTGCGTCGGAGATGCGTCAGCTAACTTGACCTACTCTTCGATATTGACCTCGAGTGTTTCGAGAATGTGAATAAAAATAAGTAAAAACAAAAAGTTTTTTTATTTATGGGATTAGAAAACTCAAAGTTTTTTGGCATTTAAAAATGATCTTACGTCTAAATTTTTGAGCAAATACTTCAATGCAGATTAAAATGTTTCTGGAAACACTGGATCGATTTTATTTTGATGATCTTTGAAATCAGAAGCTTCCGACTTTGAACGAAGTATGTAAAAAATCAAAAAAATTGGGTTCTATTCGTGTGTGTTTGGTTTTGTTGAAGAAATTTTTATTTTGTATTTCTCAGATGAAAATTTCTCAATGAAATCTTGTTATAATGTGATTCGATGTTGGGATGAGATAAAAGAGGAATTACGGCAAATAAGGCGAGTAAGAGCGGTAGTGATGTCGATCTTGAGGTATATACATAATAATGACCACGTGCGCGCGGCAAAATTCTCGATGGCAAGGCTCAGCCGCACTCTCTCGAACTACTCGAGCTCGCGGGATACGTAATTAGAGTGCAAGCAGAAAATGCGACGAGGAGAGTGGTTTCCTCTCTCTTTCTCGAGCACGCTCTCTCTCTCCATTTCACCGAGCTCATCTTTGATTCTCGTTTTCTTTACCGTATGAGAGTTATTGTAGGCTTTGAGAATCGCTCGCGTGCATATACTTATCACAGAATGGCACGATTTTTTAAATCAATCGCTGTCGTAAAGGAGCGATGCGATGTACGAGTGAATTTGGAATGACTGTGATGATGGGAAAATAATTTTTATCGCTGGAGTAGACTGTTTATTAATTACGAATGATAAGTATCCGGAAGTATATTATTTGAGTGATGTGGTTGCTCCTTTTTTCGAAGGTGAAAATCAGCACGGTGAGCGAGGAATGGATGAATGGAAAAATAATTTTTGTCCCCTGCGTTTGAATCATTGGAATTTTGATAAATTAATAAAAATCGAGGCCACGAGATTCGTGTCACGCGACTAGCGAATAATGCATCGAAATTCGATGCAGAATTCACGATCTGATAAGCGTTTAATTGAATGTGTTTCAGAGTGCCAGTTACTCGATTGCCTCACCGTGGACGGGGACGCGGTATGCGGTTACGCATTGTCATCCTAGCCTGTCTCCTACTTCAGGGGGTAAGTATTCGAATTATGAGTTATTGTGATTTATACGTGCAGCATTCAATCATTTCTTTCGTAGTCGAATATTCGAGTTAAAGGAAAATACTGCAGTTGAGCCACGAGACGATCGATTTTCATTTGTTCATTATTGGAATGAGCAATGAAAATAATAAATTCTGCAAATTTATTATATAGTGTTCACATTGTATTTCTCGATAAACGTTAAAGATTAGCCTCATGGAAAGAATTTATATTTAAAATATATGTAGTATTGTATGAAAAGTATAGTTCTCATATGAAAATATATTTTTTAAACTTTCGTACACACAAATATATGAATTATTTTTTTTATCAATGATTTTGTCGATGTCAGTATATTTTAATCATGTATTGTGCTGTCATTAACGATTCATTTTTTTAAATATTGAACATACATTTTTGATAAAAGTAAAATACATTTTTTTTTCAATTTTGAATGAATATTTCTCACATAAAAAATACTATAACAGTCGATCGGAAATATGTTTTTTTTTTTTATATGAAATATCAAGAGACTCGGCAGAGTCAGTCGGCACTGACACTCCTCTTTACATTTTTTTGTATTGAAATGACACTTTCATTGCACACACCAAACATATATTTATCATATGCCAAATATGTATGATTACTGTATGGAAAAATCTATATTTTTGATGTTTACATGCTAGTTTAAGTTGACTTGTTAACGTCTTAACGTTATCTAAAAATCATAGAAATCATCGACAAAATAAATACATGATTGATATATTTGTGTGTATGAAGGTTAAAAAAAATATATTTTTTATATATGCGGAATATACTTTTCGTACAATAGTACATATATTTTAAATATATAAATTATTTTCATGGGGGTAGCGAGAGAATAGAATTCGAGTAAAACGTAAGGAAGGGTGTCGAGGACTTGATATACGTGAAATGAGAATTCCGACGAAAAATTGAGTCGATTATAATTGACCTGAAAATAAAATGAACAAGGCATACTTCGGTATATAATACCGGGAAGGGGAAGTAACCCTTTAACGATTTAACACGGCGCGTACCGCTATAATCATACAGAGTACATGTGGAGCGCGGCGTTAAAGAACGTTTCGTCCGAAATCGGATCATGGGAATAATAAAATGCATGTAAAAGCTCAAAGGGCCCGGGTGGATCGTGCTCCGAAAACCAGATTGATTTCTCACCGCTCGTTGCCTCTCGTTGGCTGCTCTTTCTCCGTCGAGTTGTACAAGAGACCGCCCAGAAGCGATTGACTCTTGGAGTTAAGGAAGACCGCGAATAATTCATCGATCTCTCCTTTCGATCGATCTCTGTCCACCCCTCCCTTATTTCCTACCTCTCCGTTTCCCTTCTCCCTTCCCTCCCCCCTCGCCGAGCGCTCTCTTTTTCTCTCCGTCTCTCCCTTTTTTCGGTGCAGAATTCGGTGAAGAGGATGACGACCGCGAATGCGCGTATAGATTGATCGCCCTCGCTCGTGCAAACCGACGAGCAAAACTCGACCGGTAATTACAACATTATAACCCAGATATCGAAGCTCAAGAAACGCGACGGGCGCACCGGGAAACGCGCAAATGCTCTTTCGCCCGCGCGGCGCGTTTAATGCCGTTACCCAGTGCCCTGACCCAGAGCTAAGGGCGACGGACGCGAGCACCGCATGAGATGCCTCGAAATGGTGCGTTCGTGCGTTCAGCCACGTTTCAGACGCGCGAGCGCGTGCGCGTTACGATCTTCGCGGCATTCGATCTTGCGACCTGTTCCTCATATCTATTTATACATCATACGTTTCGATGTGAATCGGATAGTTTGTCGGGAGGTTGAACGAGCGCGTTGAACCTTCGAATGGAACAGGCTACATGGACCAAAACACGATAAAAGTATGAGAAGAAGACGAATTTTATCAACTGTTTTGAGATGATGCATTTTTTTTCTTCGTTTTTTTAATTGCTCGATGAAAAAGCATTTTTCGATACACGACTTTGGTTTCGGAAAAATATTCGATTCTGTTTGGGGACAAATAAGTTTTTTATTTTTCGGCATTCGGCCATTATGGTGCTCTCGTTCGTCCAACGTGATCGTGAATCGGAACGCGCTGAATAATAATAATAATTTATACGTTTTTTTAAACGTTGAAAAGCGTTGCTCGCGGATAATAAACGTGGAGCATGTGCGTTAAACGTGTGAAAAATTCTCATGTGCTTGCTCGAATATCCGAGTAATATACATCACATGAACTCGAACAATTAAGTTAACGTTCGTATCAGCAGGAAGTCCTGACCGGTTTGCCCCTTTCTCTCTGCCTATTTTGCATCCTACATATTCATTCGGTGTATACGAGCACACTCGATCTTCCTCTTTATTTTTCATTTGGTTGGATGGGAACCCGCGCCAGTCGAAAATTCACTGTCGGTGAGATAAAAACAAAAAGTAGGAACGGGATATATCCTCATTTCTCTCCTCGTGCTCGTCCTCGACCTCGTCTCTTCTCAGGTGTCCCGGGGAGGTCACGAGGCCACACCTTTTGCCGATATATACGTACGGGGTCTTGGGGTTCCTCGCTTTAAGGTGAAGTTACGATATGCACTCTAAAGATGGCGTTTGCGGGACTATATGGACATTACGACAAATCACTGTCTCACTGCGCGTTAGGCTAACTCAGAGTTACGTGTTTTCGTCTCTGTAACTTCACAGTGGTTAGCTCAACATTTTTTATTTCATTTGCATGATCAATCCCCATGGCTCAACGTCGAGCTTCGTTCGTCGAGCAGGTTGGGCATGAGTCAATAATGTCTCGAGACTCGGCAGCGTTTTGACACAAAGTATTATATAAAAAGATAAACTCATTGTTCATGAACGTCATTCTTTGAATAACTTTGATGCCCTCAATGACTTTTGGTACATCGAGGCCTCTAGACGGAGCCCTGGATATTATTTTCCCTCGCAATGTTCATCCGGTCGCTTTGTTTTCGTGACATTTTTTCTGCGCAAGCTTTGAGCGGCTTATTTCCTGCCGAAACTCTGCGTGCCTGTCGTTTCCATCTCTAGAGTCGGCGTTTGAATGGAAAAAGTGGCAATTAGCGGCACACAAAGAATATTTAATCCACATTAAATACGATATTTGGCAATTAATATGCGTCGCGTTTTACATTCGGTAAAAGTAGAATATACAGAGAGCGACGGGATACCGTTGTCGATTTAGTTTAAGCCGATTTTCGTTGCCGGGTTACGAGGTCACATCCTCGTGAAACAGGTATATCGATCGAGATCGCCCAATAACCCGCTAGCTTTGTCCGTTTATCTACACGCTCGTATCCCCCAATGTGGAATAAAAAGTGGTGCAGCCCTCTCTTTCGTAAGTCGCCGCGACCGCCGGAGGATCCGGGGGTCCGCGTAGCCACGAGCACACGTCGACTCGTACACAGGAGACGCTCGATCGTGAGGAATCGTTTATTTTGCGGGAGAGGATGCTAGCGGGAGCGCTGTATTAAACTGGCTTATTTGGCTCGAGGTCGAAGGAACCGGCCCCGCAACACGAGTCCACATTACAACGCGAATCCGTATCACTACTGTACGTACAGATTCGTTGATCGGCGTGGAAGTACATACACGCTTGATCCCGTTCGACAGGAAAATCGGCCAGGCTCTTGTCGGAGAATTTTCATTGTAAATGGAGATTTGACCTCGGCGGTGTCGATGCCCATCTTGACTGGAGAGAAGCTTACAAATGCGACGAGCGCAATTTCCGTTGCTCCTTGACAAAATTAGGATCATGCTTGTCGTATCGAAGCTAATGAAACATATGGTCCTTGGAATCTCAAGCAAGTTAGCGCATCGAATTTGAATATCCTTGCTTTTCATGAAACCAGCGGCGGTTTTTAAGTTCAACGGAAATGAGAACGAGCGATAGCTCGGTAGGGAGGGTTTAAAAAACAACGAAAACACACATAACCCGTCTAACTTTGCGGCGATATTTCCTCTCCCGCCAGTTGGCCTTTTTGATGCTATAATAATCGAAAAAAGAAGAGGCAACGAAAGAGGCGAACGCCGAGAGAGCGTTATACGCGTTCGAAAGAGGATAAGAGGGAGGCGAGATTACACGCGGTGTGTGGGCAAACAGGAGAGCTTTCGACGAATTATGGAAGATGCAACGTTACGACCTCCCGACTACCGAAGAACGTGTCCGGGATGTATGCACGCGTTTGTACAAACGCCAATATCAGAGAGTGGAAGGGAGTCAATGTCGGTTGGAGCGGCTCAGTTTGTGTACTCGTGTATAATGCCGCGTGCATATATACACAGGCATATAGATCGAGGTGAGCGCGAGCTTGAGATCTGTGAGAAACGCTGTCCGATTGACCCGCGGCTAAAGACACCGGGTGGCCCGTTATGCCCGAGGGTCACGCGTGACGCAATTGTCGGCGGCTCTGCTGGGAGCCAGCGCGATTCTCCCAGTTTTTATTCCCTCCCTCCTTCTTTTCTCCCCCCTCTTTCTCTCTCTCTCTCTCTCTCTCTCTCTCTCTCTCTCTCTCGTGCCATGAGCCCCTTCCTCGTAAGTCAACCAGACATCGTCAATGATCTTATTTCGTCTTCGTTCTCGTCGTCTCGTCGTCTCGTCCCATTATTCGCGGAATAGCGTATTCCCGAGACAAGTTTCTCCCTTGGTCTAGAGTGCAGCCCCCCTCCCCGGGTTCGATCTCCCTCCGCCACTTCCGCAATATCGCGGACGAAGACGCGCAAACGTGAACGAGAAATTTGCAGTATCATTTCGATTATCTTGTCATACCGGCTGATCCAAGTTTTCTATGTAACTTTGTATACGAACTTCGAACTGTGTCACGTTCGAGTTGAGAACCGCGATGGATTTGTGGATCCGAAAGGTCTTTCGTATCGGAATAATAATTGAAGTTTCATCGAACTGGGAAATAAGGGATTGTTTGACCTGCACCAATGGTTACAATCGGATTTCTCATTCTACCGGGACGTCTCCCCCTTGAGAACTGATCTCGATTCAAAATTCGTTCCTGAGGTTTCGCGTCGTTCGTTGTACGAGTTGGTCGTTTTCTCGATTTATAAAGCACGTTATTGCGGTTGCGCCGTTGAGACTTTGATAAATAAGTCGTTCCCGAAATTCAAAGGTGTCTGTAATCGCGAGCAATGTTTAAACTTGATTTTCGAATGTTACAGCTGGCTCGATCAGAAGATGTCGAAGTAGTAGAGGCGATCCCAGGCGACGAGAATCGAAACGACAATACCGGCTTGAATCGTCAGGATGGGGAGATCGGTGGTTCGGATCAGCTGGCACTCGAGTCCCTCAACGAGAAGGAAAATAGTGTTGGAACATCCGCCGGTGGCAGCGGAGGCGGAGGAGGCGGCGGCGGTGGCGGAGGAGGCGGAAATGCCGGAGGAGTTGGCAGCGTGCAAGGAGGAAGTGGCCAGTACAAGGGTGCCCTTCGGGGTCATTCACACTCGTTGCCACCGGGACGAGGAAATCTCGGGTTAGCGCATACACGACCGCATCACAACGTTGCGTATCACGGTCCACCACCTCCTTTGCCTCAGAAACCTCAGACCGAAGCAATGGATAAAGTGTTCAGCACCGGCAGCGGAATAAGTAGTTCCGGCGATACGTGGCCTGCGAGCACACCGGACATGCCAAAAATCATATCACTCGACGTTAAGTGCGAGAAGAGTTTGATGAAAGTATATCTCGGCTTTGACAAGCCTTTCTACGGCATCGTTTTTTCGAAAGGTCATTACAGCAACATCAACTGCGTTCATTTACCAGCTGGCCTTGGACGAACATCGGTCAACTTCGAGATAAGCATTCACGCTTGCGGAACAGCTGGCAATACGGAGAACGGTCTTTACGGTTACGGTGCCGAGTCCGGTTCGGGTACTTACTTCGAGAACATCATCGTAGTGCAGTACGATCCGCAGGTCCAAGAGGTGTGGGATCAGGCGCGCAAATTGCGTTGTACTTGGCACGATCTGTACGAAAAATCAGTCACTTTCCGTCCGTTCCCCGTCGACATGCTGGACGTTGTGAGGGCGGACTTTGCTGGTGATAATGTTGGCTGCTGGATGCAGATTCAAGTTGGTAAAGGTCCTTGGGCTTCGGAAGTCTCAGGACTGGTGAAAATCGGACAGACCATGACGATGGTACTTGCCATCAAAGACGACGACTCCAAGTTCGACATGCTGGTTCGAAATTGTATGGCTCACGATGGCAAAAGGGCACCGATCCAGCTGGTCGATCAAAAAGGTTGCATCACCAGGCCCAAGCTCATGTCCCGTTTCACCAAAATCAAAAACTTCGGCGCCAGCGCCTCCGTATTGTCTTATGCGCACTTCCAAGCATTCAAATTCCCCGATTCAATGGAAGTTCATTTCCAATGCACCATACAGATATGCAGGTATCATTGCCCCGAACAATGCTCCGAGTCTGGTCCGCTGCTCGATCAACAGTCCGGCCTCCTGGAACATCATCAAACGAATATTCATCCTGCTGATGTTGGCTACGGTCTTCCGCCGCCGCTGCCACTCGAAGCTTATCTTCAAGCTGCTGCTGGACGACCGCGCGATGAAAGACGACGAAAATCTCGAGAAATCCCGAGCCCGACGTCACTCAAGAACGTCGGTGTTGATAGAATAATCAGAGTCGTTTCCACCGGTGATCTGACCTTCGCTATCGACGAATCGAACAACGAGGCACCAAGCTCGACTATGGTATTCCCCATCAAAGATTCCACCGCCAATTCGAGTCTTATATGCATGACGACACCTGGATTTGCGGTCACACTTATCATTCTTCTAGCTGTACTTTTAGCCTCTTGCATACTATCGACATATCTTTGCATAAGACTCAGACCATTCGGGAAATCGAAAAAATGCAACGTCGGCGTTACCTACAGCAGTAGTCAGGGTGGACTGAAAAAAGCTCCCAAGACCTGCTTCTATTCGTAATTTACTTTAGTTTATTTTTAATCACAGGAAATAAATTCATTAGAGCGAGAGTCTTTCTCCTCGAACAGCTGATCGTTTCGGTTTAAACAATTTTAGGATTACCTTCCCATGGAAATAAAGTATGTTCGAGAACGTAGACATTTTCTTGCCAGGCTGAATGATTTTTTTGCTGGGAATGTATTTGAGATCAGGGTCCATCTGCAAATGAAGATGCTTCGAAGTTGTGATTCGAAAAGAATGTGATTGGGGAAAAAATCTTTTTTTGTCAAACGTTAACTATCACAGTCGTTTATATTTCATGTTCGATTCCTTTCGATGGGCACTCGATTAATCGAGTCAAGAACATTCAACAATTATTTTCAATCCGAATCTACATATTCTTCGAACATAATTTATTTCCATTGTGACTTTGTTGTCCTGGTATCACGATTTTGCGGATCGTCCATAAATTCGAATTATACAGGGCGATACCCAAAAACGAGCGAGTCCGGTAATGCCCGGTTCGAGTTTCCTCCGCACAGCACTGTTCACTGTGACCATCGTGTCTGTGACCTCTTCGGTGGAGAGAAGAGGCTATATCGATTATAACCGTAAGCACGATTCCATTTATATGTATTGTGACGTGTGTGAACAAAACCCAGCTCCGTATTCCGTTTATTGGACTCAGCGAGGTCGTGATGTACAGTTTAAAGACCACGATAACGAGATCCTCCACTATAGATGGATTCGTGCTTGATGGTCGTAGAGACGTTCTTTTCCCTGATCCGTGTCGTGCGTGAGTAGCCAATAAAATATTTTAATTCAGGCACGTATGGCATCGAGGCAACGGCGGATTATTTAGTCAAAGAAAAAATTCTTCATATTTTTTATGCGCTAAACATATACGCACACGTACGATTGGAGTGTACGAATGGATGGAAAATAGGCTCGATAAACTGTTTATTTAAAGTATTATTCGATTATTCTTCCAACATTCGTTTTTCGATAATGATTTTTTTTCGTCTCATGATTTTTCGCAAATATTATTCATTCATGAAACGATCAAACGTATTTACTTATTTATTTATTTATATTCATATTTCGGTATTTACGAGTCATGGGAACAAAAAAATTATTGTTTGAAGAAAATGCATTGTCAGAAGAATAATCATTTGGGTTTTCGGTTGGTGATTTTTTTAGTGCTCATAGGGATACGAAATTTAATTTTCACAGTTATAAAACGGAGCGAATCCAATGAGATTTCTCCGAATTTCCGCAATCACATCTGCCTTTTATCATCACAATTCATTAATATTGTACAAATAGTGCGTGAGGCCATTTTCCAATAAGATAAAGATTCGATGAGCGATTTGAGGCACGCGTCCGTTATGACAAATGTCAATATTTAATTATATATATGAAATATTTATTTTAGTCAATATTGTTATACTTGTGCTCATACACGAAATTATTTTAAGAATAAACAATGAATAAATGATTAAAAAGTAATTAGGAAAATTATTGATCAATTTCCTTTATGTTTGAAATGAATTATGGTGCACCGAGAGATTGTGTTCATTTTATTGTCGCATTGTTATCAACGTTCTCGAGTAAATGCGACAACGCTTGCCACAGGTACAGTGAGTAAACTTGTTAATTAGATCAGTAAACTATTTACTTTTGTCGTATAACAATTATGATTGCTCATTTACGTTGTTCGTGCACGAATAATGCGGAAAGTCCAGAGGCCCTCGTTCGTTGATGCGTAATTTAGGATAGAATTTCGTTTCGTTTTGAAAATCATGAAACCTCAGAACGTTAAACGATCAACGAGAGATGCACATCTAGAATAGCTTGGGAAACAAAAATTGCAATCATTCAATAATTATGACGAATTGATTTTCAAGAATCAACGACGTGTTAATCATATTGAAAAATGTAGGGGGAAAAGAAAAAGTTAGCGAAATGGCATTTTGGCAAATTTTGTTATCAATTGTTTAATTATGTGAATAAATACTCATTTTTATAAAATCTGTTCTTCTTTTTCCCCAAAATATAACTTTTTTTATAATTTAGTAATAAGTTTCGAAGAAAATTTTCGTGCGAACAAAAGTTTAATGTGATACAACTATAAGTTGGTGAAAAGTTTTTCAAACGACCAGAAAAGTAAAATTGAGTAGACTCGAATTATAAATTGTCCAAACAACTCAAGCCGCAAATGGTTACCAAAAAGAATCAAAACGAGAATCAAGAACGTACCTTTACAATGAAATTCGTACTTTTCGTTCTCTCAGGATCGCTTGAATCGAATTTTTATTATAACATTCCACATAGATACATAAAATATACAATAAACGATATCAAACTGAAAAGAATGGAATTGTTTCTCGCTATTAGCGATAAGCATAGCAAAACGTGTTGAGTACCATCGGACAAGCCTAACGATCGAAAATGTATGGATCAACATGAGGTGAAATATATTATTACAACTATTATTGCCTAATGGATCTACGAATCAAGTAAGAATGAAAGTTCAAGGAAATTTTTATGATGAAATAGAACCATGAAGACTCCCATTGCGAATAGACAAAATAAAACCATCCTCATTTTTTACGTTTATTACCGATGTACCTAACGATAAATTGAACTTCGATTTTATTTTCATGAATAACGAAAGAAACAGAGTGTATGCAAAGGCATTGCGTCGATGTGGGAAGGAAAGAAAATTTTATCGCTCTTCGCGATCGTTGACGAATTTTTAATACTAAAACATTACATAATATCTTGAAACTAACCGGATATCATTCATTTTTACCATACAGGTAAGTTTCTCAAAATTGATATTACAAGGTTTGTAGTCGTACTCTTCTATTGTTGGTATTCAAATAATCATGAGGTCCAATCCATAGCAGTAATGGACCGAACACCACCGTTCCACATACGCAATTATGTATCGTGAACGATTAATAACTTTAATAATAGCCCTAATAGAACTTACGTACATCGGGTAGGAGTGGCAGGTAAACGAGCTTATCGCTTTTTTTCCTTCGTGTTGAATACTAACTCAACAGGGATTGAGGAAGGCCTAACATTACGTCTACTGTACCACGTCTGCCCGAATGAAATAGTAATAATAATTATTACAATATTGGTATGATAATTAATCGTAATAAAATATAATTGATAATAATAATAATAATAATAATAATAATAATAATCATAATAATAATAATAATAATAATAATAATAATAATAATAATAATGATAATAATAATAATAATAATGAGTTCTGAATTCTGGCTCAGCCCTCTGACACGTATCGGTGACATTAAATAGTAATAACAATATTATAATATATAATAATAATAATAATAATAATATCGATAAAGTTAATAATATTCTTAATAATACAAAGTACCTGACCTTCTCCTGGGAGTGGCTTGAGGTTCAAATCTCCATTTTCATTAGTTTCTCTAATTATTTTTGCACTCACTTTCATTGTACCGGTTCATTGAAATTTTTGAGAATTTTCATCTATCAAAAATAAGGTACGCGTGCGATTAAGGCTGTATTATAAAACGAAACGAGAAAGAAAGGGAGTAACAGAAAATAATGGAAACTCCACGGTATTTTGCTTCTACAAACGCACTTACGGTACTTTGTACAGGGTATTGCACTATGTGTCTCTCTCTCACGGTATTTGGCGCGTTGCAAGAATTGTCGTTTTCAAAATTTTTCGTCCGATCGTGGGTCATCTCATGGTAAGTTCACCACACTGAGTTGTGACCACTGTTGCAAGATAACGCGAAGAATGAATGACCGAATGCCTGTCACTTTATCTAATCGTCTTTTTCTCCATTTTTTTTAAGTTTTTCTAATACTCCTGTCGACACGAGCAGTAATTCCACTCTAAAATTACGGTCACTATCGTTTCATGGCTCTGACAGTCAATTTCGCGCTGGCAATGATACGCTGATGGATATCCGTTAAGCAACCGGTTATTAGACTATCTTGTGTTAAGTGACGCGTCATATAATTTTTGCTAGTTCAATAACTTGGCGTACAATCGTTTTGGGTTCAACGACCACTGGGGTAACTGCTCCGTGTATGTCCAATGACCTTCGCACGGCTTTTCATGTTTGAGTAACCGCTCGTTTGAGTCACGCCATTGGATATGAAACCGCACGGGTTCGGCGGAGTCCGTCGTTTGGTTAACAATTTTTATATTATTTTTGAGATGCTCCATCAGATGGTGCAACGAAAAATTGACAATTCGAATAGAGCCGCGGCCTCTTCCGGCTACGAAACAATGGCCGAGTACAACGCTCGTGAATCATCGACGAAGATAATTCGACACATTTCCACTGACCCAGATAACACTCAAGTCGCGAAACATGATCGCACAACGCATATTGCGCGTGACGAATACAGCAATTTCTCGTTATCCTCCGGACTCAAATTTTTACAATGCTGCGTGGATAATTGGAGTCGCGAATAAAAGAGGAAAATAAAAGAATAGAGCGAGAGGATAACTAGAAGTTACTGTATTTCCATTAGGACAAGTCGCCGGCGGGGTTGTTCATGTAGACATTCTTAACGCGTTATCTTACGGGTGATCGGCATCTCAGCCTCGCTCAACCGGACTCGCATCAACGACTTCCTGTTCCTGCTTTTGGAGCCGTTGTTGTGGTCTGTCGGGACAACGTACGCGCAACAAGCCGTAAGGCAACCAACCGTTAACACCGGCTACCGGTACCGTACCATTTTTTCTATTGGTCGTCGCGACCTCTCGCTGCGTTTGTAATCGATGCAACATCGCGCCCGCAACGAGGGCCGAAACAACTGCCGAAAGTGCAACGACTATGAAGAGAGCACTGAAACCTGGCATCGGCAAACAAATACCGTAAACGACCTCCTCCCGTATCCTACCCTGGAAAACTGTAACCGCCTCCGCGTGACTGTCCGGACTGAAAGCCAAATCGGCCTCCGATATGACCTCGTATATCCCACTAACTCCAACATCCGCGCTACGCACTTTACGGTCGGATATTATCATCGAACGTTTCCTTCGCCGCGAACCCGATAACGAGGGCGTTCCAGTTACGTCCTCCTCCAGATTACGAGGCCCGTGGGGGAATTGCTCTTCGCTCTCGTATCTCGTGACTCTCGGTGGTTCCTGCTAAAAATTTCAAATTACCAACGGTTAATCATCGATTCTCCAATTTCTGTATATGTTTTTAATCAAAAGCTCATGTTTTAGGGTTCTATTGTCGTTTTCATACTCTTCTCAATACCGATCAAAGCAGAGCAATTTAATTTGTTGATTCTCCAAGTGACGATTCCCTTCGAGACTCACCAAGAACGGATGAGTCAAATCCGGATCGTCGGGACGAGAATCCTCGTGCTGTTGATTGTCGCCGGAAGTGGAAGAGAGGCGATTGCTCATTTGCGCTTGGGCTTTGGGAGCCGATTTTTCGACGCCAAGAAAGTGGCCCCCTATCGAGGCCATCTCATCGCCATTTTGGATGATATCCTCGTACAGCGATGTATCGTCATCTTGAGTCGTCGAAGGTACCGTGGTCGGTGGGTACAGAGGTCGGACCTGGTGTTCCTGATGTTCTTGCTGCTGATCCTTGCGATCTTGGATGAAATGTCCGGCGTTGTCGCTGAGCTGGCAGTGGTCGAGACAGCCGTGTCGACAAATTTCGACTTTGCATTTGATGTGAACGCTCAATGCATCGGGAAACTTGAACGCGTGGAAGAACGCGTACGTTATGACGGTAGCGCGATCGTCCGAACCACGAGCTTTGAGAAAACGACTGATCATTTTCGGCCTGAGGACACAGCCCAATTCGTCGCTCAGTTGTATCGTGTGACCACCTCCGTCAGATGCGACACAAGATTTCACACGCATGTCGAATTCTCCTTGAAAAAAACAATATTTATCAATATTATTCTCATATTTCACCAGTAAACCTCATACTTGGTCTCTCTGAAAGCCACTAAGCAACGTTCGTGTTCTACTTTTCACTCAAGATGGAAAATACAAATAACTAACCATCACGAATAAACATGGCTTGCCTTGATTACGCAGCTTGGGATATAATAAGCCCAAGATTGAAGATGAAAATACCAATAAGAGTTACCTCTGTAATCATTGATGGCGACGACGAGTGTGAGGGTTGAGCCCAACGGAACGATACCAGAAACCGGTGGTGCCCAAGGTCCCTTGCCATGTTGAATTTCCATCCAGCAATCGACGTTGTCGCCTGCACAAAATTGATATCATAGTTTCAACGATATTTATCCTACTGAAAACCGCTTTCAGCAGCGCCATAACGTTCCAGCACCATACACAATATATTATTGCCTCGATACTTATTCGTGTATGTGGATTCGTGTAGATACGGAGATGGTAGATAATAAACGTACTCGTTTCGTATACATGTAGAATATAATCTCGATGTGCATATTCGAGGAACAAACGCGTACATAGGAAGGAGACTGAAAGTGCGAAAATGATGAAATACGTGCAACAGTCGAGCTTGTATATGTACGTGACTCGCGGTTGGCTCTTGCGGTTGACCACTTTGGCCGTGCGCGTTCCGCCATTACTCCATCAATTCACACTTCCCGTCTGTCCCATGCAAAGATTATACGTTTATGTGCGCGGGACCGTTAAATTATGTTTCGATTTATCACTTTTCTTTTCCCTTCGAAAAATCGATAAAAAATTAACATCATTTTCCTGGTGTATTATTCTCATGATTAAGGTAGAATTTTAATGGTTTGAAAATTGCATTGAAATGTTGAAAATTCACAATGAAATGGGGCCACGAAAAGTGGAAGTTTTTATTTCGATATATGAATTTCCGTTGGAAATGATTTAGAAACACGATTTCTCTGATGTCGAACCACGTAAAAATAACGAACACGAACCAAAACGACCATCAAAAACTTTTTAATCTTTAACCAACCCTTAATAACTCTGTACTCGTAATAAATATTATCGAAAATTCTGCAAATCCCACGCACCGATCAAAAGGTTTGACGTCATAGCATAGAGTTCCATTAGACACGTAGAAAGAAAGAAATTCGAAAACAATGAGGTAGAAAAAATGGGATGATTGATGACTTTATTTTGCTGAGATACATATGCTATTGCATGATTTACGGAGGGCTAAAAGCCGCACTTACTCCGGTCCGAATCATATTCGCTAAATCGTTATTTAATTCGTTTTAATGATAATTGTCGACTTCGGTAATATTAAGTTTGTTATTTTTATTTTTCCCCCTTTTTTCCCCTCAGTATTCTCAAAGATCTTCGTCAATGGTGATAATTCATCGTAATGGAATATTTAAACGATATCAATCAGTTTATTACGATGTATAATAAGAGAGATTAAAGTTGAAGATGTATGCGAAGGAAAAGATTTTTTTGTACCTCTAAAGTCCAATTGTATAACGTCGAGATCGGCTATAACCATCGGTGGTTTCGACGCCGTTTTCTCGTAATCGTTGAACCACTCGCATCTCAGACGTTTCGCCTCGTCCCACACTTCGAGAAGATCCTTGTCGTATTGTACAACAA
This sequence comes from Venturia canescens, assembly GCF_019457755.1. Taxonomy (NCBI): domain Eukaryota; kingdom Metazoa; phylum Arthropoda; class Insecta; order Hymenoptera; family Ichneumonidae; genus Venturia; species Venturia canescens. The sequence continues at coordinate 19,568,716 of NC_057421.1, forward strand.
CCGTGTTCTCATAGAATTGACCGTGCATGTCCGGCTTCGTGCCGCACCTGTGAATGAGAGCTCGAAATTGAGGTCTACGTACGGTGAGAAATAATAATAGATTATATTAGTGTGATACTTTAATATTGTTACAGACGATGCGAGATCCTACGATTAGAGTTTCGAGGTCAGCATTAGGAGAGAAATGAAAAATCATTTTTTATCGTGTGCTAGTGAATTGCGATTGTCAAACAATCACGCGTTTCGATTGATCGTATTCGAATGATGATAATAAAGCTGAAAAAATTAATTGGTAAAAGTGAAGTTAGAAATTAGTCCGAATTTCGAGTAGCCCAATTTGCGCCACCAAAAAATACGCTCGGGCGAAAGGAATGCCTTAAGATAAGAATTTTTATTGCTTCTCTCGTTATTTTACAGGCGTTGTGCGAAAAAAAAAAAAAAACAATAAAATTTCATTATCTCGAATGGTTGTCATGAAATTTTTATTTACATTAGTAAATCAATTCCTCGATAGAAGATATAATAAAATGCGTACATGAATGGTTAAAAGTTCACATTTTGATATACAGAAAGAATATGAATACTGAAATCGAGTAAATAAAAATTGATTATACAGAATATCATTTAATTCATTGGTTTTTTCAAATGACATTAGTCAATGGAGAGTATACTTAAGGTACTTTTAAGTCTCACCTCGCGTATGCTATCCGAAATGAAAAAAATGTTTGGCCCGTAGATGGAGGGACGTAAACGCAACGGGGATCAGCGTGTTGACCCTTGGAGGACACGATACCCTCGAAAGGCTGGGAGAACGATAAATGTACGTCCATGTGGTCCTTACCGCACATTACTTCTAGAGATTGGATTGCTGGCATACCCTCGGGCCTTTCCAATGGCCAGATATCGCCGTTGCTACTGACGTTCCTCAGGCCAGCCATCTAGATCACGAATATTGATATTTTTTTTTTTTTTTTTTTTATTGAAACAGTCATTACTCATCTCTGGGTCATGATTACTCTCAAAACTTGAATGAATATCGAATCCGAGGAAGATAATATTTGGGTTAATGGGAAAAGAAATTTCGACATAAATATTGTTCTTTTGCTCACATCATAAAAACTTGTCAGTGCGATTTTGATGATACCCAAATATCTGAATTTCGAAAGTACGACGATTGCGTGTGATACCCAAATCGATAAAAATTAAACCACACATTATTCCACGAGCATTTAATTTTCCGTCACTGCTGAATTAGTAAATTTTAATATGAAAGCATCGTTGGAAAATGATTAGACCAATTGAATAGTGTAACTGCACAGATGCGATAGAAAATTCCGTAATGAGAGCAATGTCGAGTTTCTGTATTACTAGGACTGAGCTAGAGCACATTAATCATACAAATTGTACGAAATTGGATTCGATTAATGTTTTTTTTTTTTTTTTTTTTTTTTTTTCATAACTCGCAAATTACTAAGGCTTCTGAAGATCCTACATAAGATATGAGACGTGTACGCGTATAATACGAAAATAAGAATATACGTGTCTCCAGTAACGACTCGATCCTAAGGAAGATAGATCTCACGTGCAGCATCGCGGGAGTAGGCTGTCAGTGAATTCGCAATTAACGTTGCACAACTCGCTCGTATGACCGTATGCAATGCCAATGGTAAATAGTACACGTGTACAGTATTCGTGGTACAAAAACGTGCGGGACACAGACGCGTGTATGCGAGAGAGGAATATAAAAAGAAAGATTGAGAGAGAGTCTTCCATCACGCTTTGCGTATCATGGAAGAGCATCTCGCTCTCCGTTCTTCTTTCCATTTCTCGTCTCCTCTTTTGCTCACAGGCACGTGTAAGTGATCTAGGCTCGCTAAGGATCAGCAAGTAGCTCCCTTTGCCAGTGCGAGGGGCAAATTAGAGACGCCGCGGCAGCGATGCTTCATTACCATGTTACAATCACACGTTTATTTATATGTATAGCATGTACACTCGTTTTATGTACTACTCCTCAAATGATTGCAATCTAACCAGCATGTTTCTATATGAGTTACAGTGAGCCGGCAATAAGCGGTCCCTGCAGCATCGTGCACGAGGGTTTAAATTTCCTGTGGATGAAGTAATAAGATACACGTGCTGCAAGAAAGAACGACGTTTGGTTGACAGAATTAAAGGGTTTACTTTCGTTCTGGATTCGAAGAAGCTTCGATTCTTCGGCAGATCGATGGGCCTTTCATTTTCGTGTAGCGTAAATTTGCAACGTTTTTATTCACTAACTTTATCTTCTGGATTGGTAAAAATACAGGCTGTGGACGATTTGCAATTATCGTGAGGGTGCTGAAGGAATTTATGGTGTTGTGATACCTCGAAGCAGAACGCTCAGGGCGGTCGTTCCAACTGCTACGCAGCTTCCTTGTCGGCTGAAAGCGTTCAATTATAGATGCTCCTCTGCCGTGTATATACGCTTGCCTAAATGTTGAAACAACTCCCCCTAAGTAAATATAAAATACACGATCGTAAAGATACGAGATTCAGATATGCTCGGGAGATATCGGCAGAAGATCGCGCGCCTGTCCGGATCAATTAAGCAACCATATATCAGGAACAACATGTGGGAATTAAACTGCTCAAGCGTGTGGCTGCTCGGTAGGCGTGCAATGAGACTCCCCGCATAGATTTATCGTTCGTACTATTCGTTTGGTGCACTCGCATTTACATATCTCTCACTTGCCCATCGCCTCGACTATAACGATAAGGAGATTCGTTATATTTATACTCTGTTGGCTTCCCATACAATGACGGTAGTATGGACTTATATGGGAACTTCGTTGATTTCGATTTCAATATCGGAATCGACCATTATCGCTCTGGAACTGGCCATATTTAGTTTGACACTTGAACGTCAACGTTGGTCAGTCCATCCGAGGCTTTAGGGTTTTTGTCACTTCGAGTTATCTTTTTACAGTTTCCGGGAACGATGAGTCTTGAAGAAAATAACGATATAATAGTGAAAGAATTTTTGGCTTTTCAAAAAGGTCGGTCGAGGCTGCAGTAATTCGTTAACGGACAACGCTCAAACTTTCGGTTAACAGTGATGAAATTCGGTTAGCACGGTTTACACGTCCAGGTTTAACATCAGGGTCGAGCTCGTGTATCGGGAACTGGAGCATTACGGACAAGCTCGATGTTGAACACATCCGGAAAGGCTTTTCTTCGAAAACGATGTTATTCGAAGCTCCTCGCAAATTCGACCTCATACGCGGGCAGGCTGTTTCGAACTTTTTTCAAAAGATCTTTCGCCTGCAGTAGCGAATCTTTCAGTAAGAATTCAAAATGTGTTAGTTGGTCGGAAACGATCGCAGCACGAGGAGGGGAAAGAAACTTGGTCGTTTCGTTGCTTTTTTTTCGGTCAAATATGTTTAATGATCGCGGAAACGTGTCTGGGTAAAATTCGCCGGCTATTCGTCTATGTGACTGTCTCTTTCGCGGAATCTCGGTAGCGTCTCGGAAGAAAAGGTGTTCCTCGTGTAGTCCAAGCTCGCGCTCAATCCTGTAACGGGAGAGGCGTCTTTACCGCTGCATTAACGGTCGACGTTTTTCACACAAGTGAAAACAAGTTTCCATGCCGTTCGCTCACAATCGCACTGTTAAATGACAAAGTTTCATTAGAAAATGATTACTTATATATATCGCTATATAAAATATATCCAACTGCTGCACAGCTTCGTTGCTTGAAAAGAGCAAACCTCCTACTGTTTTGTCCCTCAGAGACAAACATTTATTCTGCTAGCGAGAGCGTAATACTTTTTACGAAAGAAAAATTCGCGTTCTGGAGAGCATGCTGGATCGTCGAGTCGAAGGTAAATGTGGAATATTATTGAATGTATATACGTCCATGTATGCATTTACTTGCTTTATAAGAACGGCATTTGTACACTAGGATTGCGAGTTTAGCGATTTCCTGCTGGAGTAGTCAACCTCGAGAGACCTCGAAACTCCAAATGCATGCTAAATGACTGAATTTTGAACGGCAAGGAAGATTTTTTTTTCAGTAGGATGGAGACACGACGATATCGAGAACAAATGGCACGGAATCGATGCAAAGACGGTCCGAAAATCATCATTTTCATAAACGTGAATTCCCCCGTTCGAATCACCGAGACGTTAGAAATAATAGTACAACAAATGAAGTACCTTTTTTTCATCGGCTGTTTTTTCAGATTGTCAAACTCTGCGAAATTTTGTTTCTCTGTTCGATAATTATAATATTCGATTGTCGCTTCGAAGAGGACTAAAAACTGTGGCTGATTGAACTATGGGAGCATCCAATTAGACAATGGACAGACGAAATCGTTCAGGAGATGAAGGTCATGCAGGTTATCCGATTGTGAGAGCGAGAAAAATGGAAAATGTGAGAAAGACGTTGACAGCAACGAAACAAGGGGAACATCCGCTTAAAAAACGTGGCATTTAAACTCAGACGAGTCGTTTCAATGTTTGGAAGAAGGAAGAAAGAAAAATGCTAGTAAAAGTGCATTTTACCGCGTAGCGCATAAAGTACACTTGATACGGCTATTACAACCGTCGTATAAATTCCTGAGTCACACAGCACTTGGGAAATAAATAACTTTGAAACGATATACTGCAATGTATTTCCTATTAGTGAAGGGGTCCAGTGGATACTACCTGTGAAATAATCGCTTATATTTAAATATATATTTATATGGCGTATAAAAGACACGTCAAAAATTTAATGACCGCAATGACTGTCCGGCGTTTATGCTCGGAGACACACAAGTTCTCGATCATAAAGGTACTCATAAACATGAATAGATGTACGGTACAAGATGTTGAAGAACCCGGCATAATTTTAATCGCGTGTATTCAGCAATGAAATATTTTTTTACGATAAGATTGAATGGATTAATGCAAAGCGAATGATAGGATGGAAAGTTGGTCGTATTTGGAGGGCGAAAAGTAAATAGAGAAAAGCTGATTATATTTTTCATTGGGAATGTCGATTCGGCTGACGATTACGGAACATTTTTTCACGGAGGCTCGCACCTGATCGTGGTTCTTGGATAAACTTTTGCCAATCTCTTCAGGTATTCCATTGGAAAAATTTTCGTATTGAGATCCTGCGCACAATCCTCTTCATCAATGTTTATGAGGGTTCGGAACGAGATTTTATCGCGGCATGTACGATAGAATGTATCCGAACGCTACTGGCTTTAACGACGTCTTTCTCTCAGCGATTACGAGCTTTTCGTTGTCTTCATTCAACAACGTTCCAGCATTCCGATATTCATCAGAAATCGATGCTTCGCGATGCTTTCGGCGCGAGAGGGCAAGGTGTTCGAACGTAAATTGCATCATTAAGTGGCCGTTGTAACGTTGTAGCAGGGACATTTTATCGGCGAAAAAGAACGAAAAAAATGAGCGAAGAATCAAGTCCTGCGAGCTTGACATTGCTTACCACTGGGGGGAAGGCGATAAAGAAGACGAAAAGCGGGAGAAAAATGCAACGGGTGTTTGAATGGAACGGCACGAGCATCGTGAACGAGGGCGTCTGCTAAGAATTTGGAATTGAGAAGACACTGTAGGACTCTGCAGCTTGAGATCACAGTTACAACAAATCGAATTTGCATTGATTTAATTCTAGTCGATTGAAATACGTTCTCCCGCTCGGAGGATTAATCACTGGAACGATCCAAGGAAAAAGAATATGTTCATTAAAATGTAGCGAGTATGCCTGAACGATCGGTGAATATGTGTAAGCACGTTTGGGTTCATTGGAATTTCCACATAGTAGAGGCAGACAAATTTCCGGGACGTATACGACCAGGCGAAGAGGCTCGTTCTTGATTCTTCTTGCGGCCCGCGGTGTTCACGTCGCGGAATCTCTTCTCGTCTCCCCCCACCGTCTTTCACCATCGTTTCATGTACGCAGCACCCACACGTACACTTGGCCGTGTACGTATACAGAGTATATCGAACAAATTAGTATTTCGCGTGTGCGCGTACGAAAGCCAGCCCGTAGCCTTGGCCGCACGCATCTTTCAAAGAGCAGTGAAAAAGAGCTCGAAGAAGCGAAGGAAAGAAGAGAAACATACACGAATGCTCGAAGGGGGAGTTCGTCCGTGGAGATTTCCCGGCGTGGAGGATAATCGGGCTCGTCGATGTGTGCATATGCGCCCGTATGTGCGCGCCTATCTTTCGATCGACCAAGAGGTCCCGTGACACGGTAACGTGGCCATGCACGTATGCGCTGCACCGCGCGCACACTCCTTCCCACAAATACGTTGACGTGCGTCTGGTTCGCTGTTGCGAATAGCAACAGGAAGACGAATCGGAGAGTCGAGTCCCTCCACCGATGCAGGTAGGTAGGTAGGTCGAGAGGGGAAGGCAAGAGGAGAACGTGGCGGAGGACACTTGAATAATGCACCGCGCGGCGCGCCGGGTTCTCTTGAGATACACTCGCTACTCACGGTCTCAGAGGATGAGGAGAAGAACAAGAGGGGCTAACGGTACCTAGAGTAGGCACGAATATCCGCTTGCAAGCTGTCGCGAAACGACGTCCCGCCGGCAATATTGTATCCTCTTCACTGCCCGCCACCCTCCTTTTCCCTCTCTCTCTCTCTCTCACTCTCCTTTTGTCATTTGGGCATCCATGGTTTTACGAATCCGTACCATTGTTGCGGTTCTATCGATTCCTCGTTAATCCAATAACTTTAATTATCGTTGAGTGAGGTTGCCTGTGTAGTACATACTTTTGTAGTTATATGTATACGCATAAACAATACGGTTATTTGAAATTTAGATACGGATTGACGGAACATTCGTGGTTTATGTGTATCTCCTCGTATATACGATCCAATAATCCGACACGCTCGAGTCTGATGTGTTTACCATTCATCGATGTCGACCAACGATATTTCTCGGTGTTTATCGAAGCACTCTGGTCAACCTTCAGTTTATAGAGGATCGGAATACCGCCCGAAGGGATATCCGAGTATTTATATTCGGGCCAATTATGGAGACTTGGAAAAAAATGTTGGATAATGGAATTTTCATTGCTGTACGGATATGTGCAGCTTCGTAACGGTTGTGGACTGGTCACGAATTTTTCATATTTTTAGCTTCGAAAAGTTTGCAGGGCACAAATATCACGAGAATTATGATAATGAATCAGGCTTGAGGGAATTGTCAAATTCGGGTTAATAGTGAGGTCTTTAAGTTGAATTATCACCGACGAAAATTCACCAGGTCGTAAAAGACTTGAGTTTTCAGTTTCACGTACTTATGCACCGAATGGTCTCTCGACTAAGAATAAAATACACGGCATAATGAAATCTGCCATAGAATTACGAGAAATGGAACTAAATGAGCGCTCGAAGTCGCGTATTATTTCCTTAATGTACCAACCATTTGTCGTTATAGCACATTGTTTCTTTTCCCTTTTCTTTTCCTTCTTAATTCCTGCATATCTACTTTGAAGAAATACGACGGTTTCGTTTATTCTTGGCGCATAGATCTCGGTCTCTCTCTCTCTCTCTCTTTCTTGAGCTATAACGGTATAGTTCAAGTGTATAGAGAACACAGGTAAGTACTTCGGTGTGTTACATACACAGAGGTAGAAAAAGAATGAGCGAACCGGGCGCTGGAACGATAACGCTATGCTCGCTTCCGGTTTTATATAGTAGTTCGTCGTCTCGTCAGGTCGAATGAATTCAATATGTCAAAAAAAGAATCGATAATATTTTTACTCATCGTAGTGAATATCAAGTTCGTCTCCCGCGATTTCCACACTTTGGTCCATGAATAAATGTTCTAATTACTAAAAAGTCGAGCCTTCCGAATCTCTATCATCATCATTTGCTCTTGCAAGCTCAGTTTAATGTATTTCCTCGGACCCCTCGTTTCAATAACCACATATACCAAAGTGCAGACCTCCCATTAGCCGTTGATTTGGAACTTTTAATACGTACCATGTAGATCAGCATGCGTAGCAACTTCCACACCCCTGGCATCCTGGAGGTTCCAGCCTCTCACGCTGAAACTCGCGCACTTGCCTGGAACAATGTTGGAATATCGATTTTATTGTTCAATCAGAAATCGTCTAACGGGATCGTAATATCCATCGATCTCTAAATCATTTTTCCGCATGCTTGTTTCTCATGAACTTTACTTTATCTCCGAGTTAATGAGAATTGATGTTCCGACGAAATCGAACAATCATTTATCAGACATTGAATCGCATGTTGTTTTTCAATTACGACCAAGATGAGCTGGGATAGAATAATCTTAGTTTAGACATTCAGCTTGCAATAAAAACTTACTATTTATCCCTTTTTTATCGGAACGATACCGGATACATATGTATATCTGTGTATATTCGTTCATATTGCAGGGTATTTTGTGTGCGAGTGCGAGCACGGTCTAGTAGGCTAATTAATTGAGCCTCAAAGTACTCGACGCTCGAAGTACGTGTTGCGCTCGAAGTACCAAGGAGGTCTTGAGTGCAGCAAAATTTCCTTGTCCCGAGAGAAACAGCGTAGCCCCGATAATACTTAATAAAAAAAATAGAGGCAGGAGGCAAAGAAAAAAGACAACGTATAAGTAAGGGGAGGACGTAAAAATAGTAAGAAATATCCGACCAAGCAAGAGGACAGTGTGAGCCAAAGAGTTGACAAATTGTAACGAAAATATTGATAACAATGGCCCAGGAATATGCTCCAGGAAGAAAGGAAATCGATGAAAAAAATCGAAACAAAAATGCGAGGACAGAGACCTCAAAAAATAATAAACGAATGCAGAATATGGATGAGATGAAAAAAAAGATGACGAATGCGTCTCCTCACGAAGGGTGCATCCGACTCAGGTAATAGTCACTGTAATGCCTTAAAGTACGAGACGAAAGACGAATAAGAAGACTGAAGGAGAGGGATCGTGAATGATATGCCTGTCACGACTTTTGTGAAGTTGTATATATATTTGCATTACGTGGAAGGGTTGCTGTATCATGTAAGACGAACAGTGATTGAAACGTTTGCGCGGAAGACATTAAGTTTATGCGTGATTCTCATGAGGTGTTTAATTCGGGTGTTATTAAGATTTTATCTTCTCGCACAAATTACTTCAATTCGTTCAACAGAGCAAAAAAATTTGATAATTAAATAGCGACTGGGTACGTACAGTCGGGTCGAAAAAGTACAAAATTGTTCACACGAGTATGCGCAGGTTACCTTTGATCGAACGGTTTTGCTGGGACCGTGGTTAATCGTTGTTCGCTTGTCTTGAAATTATTCTTAGCTTTGTTCATATTATGCTTTGTTGTTACGATATTTCACGGCTTATCTGGCCTGCGGTGAGGATGATGTGAGGAATAGAAAATGGATTGTTTACACGTCGTTTTGTGACTTAGGGCTTCAATGCCTTTGTGTTGGAATTAATTTTTCAACTCTTCCCGCTGTTGTTTCCTGTTCGGAAGTTTTGTATGTCTGCGAGTCTCTCAAGGCAGACCGCGAAGTCAGTCGGAGTTCGTTGATCAAAAAACTCTGTTGCCTTCTAGAATTTCAATTATCCGAGAGAAATTTTCTTATGCATATAAATTATGAGGCAGCAGAGCATAAAATTCAATTGTGATCGATTTTTCTCCTTTACTGCCTCGTAGTCTCGTGCAGAATTGCTAATCTGAAATAAAAATTTCGTCCATTTACCGTTCAGAACGGTTTGTTTACAGAAATTTTTTTGAGAACAAATTGAAATTTCATGCTGAACCGTTACCAACAGTTTATCGTAATCCATTAATTTGTACGAATGAATTATAGTGTTTTGTCTATACTTTTGGAAACTCAACGTATTTGCATTTCTGCACACATTCGTTTCTCGTTTGTTTGAACCTCCCTTCACTCGATCGCGTCCGTCTTCTGAATTTAATCATTGCGTCGTATCAACGCAATCATCATAAACTCATAATATTTAACTGTAATGATTTCTCCCGCGGGCCGCTGTGACGCTTCGTTCCCATCGAAAAGTGGCTTACAAAATCCAGTTACGAATGATGCGTGCATCATTCGTGACTGCGTTGCAACGTGATCAAACTGTGTTGGGTAGTATATCAAAGCGATTATTATCGAGTCGCGAAGCCGAGCGCAACGGTCCGCTCAATCTCGATTTCAAGCCCGCGCGTTCGTAGTCATTGGATGCACGAGCAATGCCATTAAACGAGAGCAGAGAGAAAGAGAGGAAAAATCGTTTAAAACGTTGTAAACAAAATATTAAGAAATTGCTATAAATAAATATAAATTTTAAGAAGTCTCCCTGAAAATTAAAATGGTCTCCCAACACTTTGGTTTGCGGCATAGCTTTTAATCAGCACAAACCTTTCATCTTTAGAAAAACGTGTCGAATTTCCAGTTCTCAAAAGTTTCAAATATCGATTTAGTTCTTGAAAAGCCCATCTCAATTGAGAGCCCGTTGAAGGTTAATTTTCGTGGTTCGGTGTCAGTGACACGAATCCTAACGATGAAGGATTAAGAGTGCGTTTAGCCCCATGAAGTTAAGCAAGCAGTTTCATACGTTTAAAATACACTGAAAGTGAAAGATGTTTCCGGAGGAATAACGGAGTGGAAAAAGTGAGAAGAACTAAATTAACGAACACAATTTCTCCTGGATTTACGGGGGATTTCAGTCCTTCCTAAAGGATCCTTAAAAAATAACACAAACCCTAGTCCATTGGTCCAATCACGTTTGTATTCTTAGCTCAAAGTCCAATCACATTGTTTACGAGTCTCACAAAGTCTACATTCCCGTTTGTTTATAATCCCATTGTGATAAGTTCTTCATTTTAATCTCAAAAGACTCGTCGAATGTGTTGAAATCACGAGATAACAATTTTGGGGCGGCGCGCTCACGATTCATGTTCATCGGGGTCTGCAAATGGATTACGTTGATTACACAGTGCAATGCTAATGCCTCCTCTTCTCCTCTTACCGCGTGGCAGCTTCCACGAGTCTAACCGATCCGCATCGTTATACACTTCGTACGTCCACAACGACAATAGTTGTTGCATTATAGTTAGTATATATTTGGATTGCTATCAACCGCATTACTGTCACGGCCGGTGCGACGCGATGTGACTAATTAACGTAGAGAACCGATATACATCCGCCCCCGCAGCCTCCTCGCAAATCGAATTTCTATGTATCTATGTACCGATAAATATGTACATATATTATAAGTAACTATATACAGTTGGACGGATTAGATCCGTGGACTGAGCATTAGTTGATACCTAACAATTACCGCTAATTGGTTAATAGCCATTAGTTATCGGAAGCTAAGCCTCGAAGCGCGATGCCGTGCGTTCGGATACGCAGCGGAGAGAAAGAGGGAGGGAGTGAGATCGATAGCTGTGAAGGGGGAGATTGAAATAGGATGGGAGAGAATGAGATGGTTGATGAGAAGGTGCGTCATGAGAGCCTGACGACGTTTACAGCTTCTCGCGATCGCGGATGAGATCCCTGCGGTTGAAACCGCACCACCTCCCCGAGGGAGCTAAACAATCCTGACAGATCACGCACGGATTTACGGGAATCCCAAGATTCACGAGTAACTATCAATCAATGAGACAACAAGACGCGATTCAACGGATTAAGGATTTACTCCCCGAGAACATACAGGCTCGAAAGTTATGCATTTTCTCTCTTGGCATTCTTCGTATAATCTTGCGTCGGTGAGAGTACTTAGAAATTTATTAGTCATTGTTAGTGGTGAAATTTTTTTCACAACTTAGATAGGAGAATCCGCAGTGAGGAAGACGTTCATAAATCGGAATAATAAAAACGCTCAACTTCCAAGAAAGCAGTTTGAATGCTAATTCGAATTCATATGCATTGCGTTTCCTTTTTTCTAATGATTTATGGGATAAAGGGATGAGAGAATATTAACTTCGAGTTCACTGGACACAAGGAAATTCAACGACTTTCTAGACTTACTGTCCCCTCGGTCGAGTCCAAAGCTCGACAGCTATTTTCGAGCCGTAACTATACTTCAAAGAACTCGCTACGATGTAGAACTTTACTTGACACGAAACGTTCTCTCGAAAATGTTTAATTCTTTTGATCAAATACGTTATAAAGTTCACAACCACAAGTGTCTGTTCGTTGGGTCCTGATCCACGGAGTGCAGCAGTGCAACTCATGAAATTTCTTTCCATTTCTCAAACAAAGTAGAGATTCGCGTTTCTCTAATACTCAAATTCGTCGAAAATCTTGAATTTTTATCTCGCACCGTCGTTGTCCTCGAAACGGAACGTGGACGCGACGACTGCTTTTTTTTTTTCATTTTTTTTGGAAAAGCATGCATCAAATGTCGCATCTCAAATGCACCGCGCGCATTATCTTTTTCTCAATACCTTAAACAACTGTATTGCGGTTTGTAATCTTATGCGATGCATAAGGAAGCTTCTATTCACGAGTGTCACTTTGCTACCTCGATGCGGTGGTTCCAATTCTTCAATCACATACCACACAAACACACATACAAACGTATATGAGATAAACTTGTAGTATTTCTCATAATGCACACGTCTCGAAGTCGCGTTTGTGACTATCGTATACAGGATGCAAGAGACACGATCTCGGCATATCGAAAAGATATGCGACTCGTGTCGCGGACCTCACTTGATCTCTCTCTCTCTCTCTCTCTCTCTCTCTCTCTCTTTCGGTTATGTCTGGGAATGAAGCGTGGAACGTTCCTAGACGAATAGAAGCGTTGCAGCAGCAAAATACGCTACGTTTCTCGGAGTAACGTTTCCCAAGCGCACAATACATTCCAGGAATGTTTCAAACGGAGAGGTCCCTCTTGAGTTGAGAAGAGGGGAACTTCATGCGTTGAAGAAGAGCTCACAAGCCGGGTTAACGGTGATTTTCCCACTCGGGCTGGGCCACTAAGACTCTCAAAGAGTTCTACTATAGGTACAGCGAAAAAAAAGATGAAGAAAGAATAAAAGAGACGGAGAGGAACAGATAGAATGATGAGCTCATACCGATCGAGTATCGTCGTACCTCACCATGAGAATATAATGCTTTTCTATATGCACACTCTCTTTCTTCCTGCCTCTTTTTCTCTTTCCCTTCCTCTTTTTAACATTTTTTTCATTCCTGTGTCTATGCGTGTATGATTTTTTGCGTTCGTTCTACGCATAAATTTTCATATACTCAACTGAGTATGAACCTCGTAGTCGAGTCTATTCTGAACTACATCCTTGGAAATAAACTGCACACACGTTCTAGGAAAATGTTATGTCAATGGAAACGAAGCTAGACAAAAGTCAATTTGAATATGGGCTCTAAAAATAAGGGAGGCATCGATTCATGGACATTGCACGAGTCTTGTGTTAAGGTAGATCATGCCTGAAGGACCGTATTTTATGGGTGTCTAAATTCGGTCGATTTTTACTTCCCAATTGAAGATATAATCATTTTAAATTCATGTCAGAGTTATTAATTCGAAATTGTAAATACATTTTTTCAACTTATATTTTGGCGAATGAAATTACAAGCCATTGATTGATGGGCCAAGCAAAGAGGAAACAAAATGCCGAAATAAGCGAATGTGAGGTTGTACGAGTACTCATCATTACCAATTTCGTTCAACCTTTAACCTAATATTTCTTTATTACTAGTAAGACAATTGTCTCGATTTTTTTCCCAGACCTTCATTATATACTTCATTGTTACTGTGTACTTTTTCATAAGCTTCGTAAGATACGTTCATTCGTTATATGGAAAGATAAACGATTTTTTACGCAGAGTCCCTGTGTATTTTTATTCATATTCAAACACGTTTATCTCAATAATCAAGAAGACGAACCCTTTAAAATTTGATACGCGTGTCAGTCGATTACCCATTTAAATTGTGTGTAAATATCAAGTCTTTCTTAAGAAAATCGTTTCGTGCATAAACTACCTTTGAAAGAAGCATATTTATTAATTGTTCATTTATGCGGAGAGTTAGTTTTTTGAGAGTTTGAATTTCATTGGATTACCAGTTCCCCAGTTTTGCTTTCGACTCTCTTTTTTTCACCATCCAATAAAAAATTTATTCGAGCTCGAAGAATTATTTATCCACGTTATCGTGAACAAAAAAAAAGTAAAATACGCAGGGACGGTTTCTGCCCGTTCGGTATGTGCTCCGGTACGTGGGGCAGCATCGTACACGCGTGTGGCACGGAAGATCCCACGCTAATATATAATTCTCCACCTCTGACACCGTTTTTCTCCGCGACGTTTTAATGTGACACCCGTATCGTTTTCTCAAGCACCGGGATGCCGCCACACAGAGACGCAGAAAGAACGAGAGGGAGGAAAAGAGAGGGCGACATCCAGCAGCTTCGCTATTGCTGCTCTTGGCTTCTTGCTGGCGACTTCCGTCGTACGGGGCACGTATCCAACCGTCCGTTCTGTAGTTTTGTGATATGGAATCGCGCGGCGAACGGTAGATCGCTGCTATTTTGTCCCTTTTTACCAGCTTCTACGAAATCGGTGAACTCGACCCCGAATTTTTATCGCGATGATCTCATGGGTATAATATAAGTATCAGTGAGATAGCGTACACATGATACGTTTTCCTGGTTCGCAGAGGCCATTTTATATATGATCAAAGCGCGATTGCGAATGAAACTGATGTATGGCGATACAACGCTAAGGAAATCCCTCGACTTCGTTTAAATTAGTTGTTTACTTGATCATTCGTTCTCTTCATAGTCTCTGCGATTGGAATTTATTCTCTTGTACGCCGCAAAAGTTGTTATGCACAATGAAAATTTGAATGAGTAAATTCTTGTGAGAAAACACAACAGGCAGTCATTTGAAGTTATTCCGAGTTTATCTAAATCCGGGATGAGCCCGAGAGGAGCGAGCCCAAGAATTCCTACGGTGAAGTAGGTCAGGGAAAATATTCGAAATTGCAGATGACATCTTCGAAGAAATTACAGCAATTTTATTCTTATGATTCCAGGCACGTGAAATGGTAACTATTGCATTAGAGTGTAGGTACTTTCCGAGTGCATGACTAAACGCGGATTCAGTATTCTTTGCAGCACCGAGTCCAATGAACTCTTTTGTATTGGATGAAACTCATCGCGTATACCCCAAATCTAGAAAATATAATTGCCTACTTTTATGTCATTTTAATATGAACAGTACTTCGTACCGGTACCGATATCAATAATTATTCCCAGTATACATAATAATTAGCGAATACCTTTCCAATTTCAGGCGTTCATTCTAGTTCTCTAATTCAATCGGAGAACCGTAATTTTTCTCCTAGTCATGAGGAATGATTGCCAATTACTACTCTGCCAAGTACATTGGAGATATTTTATTTTCTGTTTTATTTTTCCATTAAATTAATTAGGGGTTTTCATCTGTACTCGTGGTTAGAGTTTGATTGTTCTAATAACACCTTTTACATATTGAGAAGATATTCCATCCTTCAGCTGCAAACTCGTGAGCGGTCGGGAGACTGAGGGAGAGTAACATTTCGTTGGATCGATATTCGGTTTCTCGATCGATAAAAAAGGTGAAATTCAGCTAGTGAAAAAATGAGCGTAAGTTCGCGGGCGAGGGAAGAAAGAAATGTGATGAAAAACGTGCGTTGAGAAAGGCACGCGGTAAGAGGGCAAGAGAAAGAGGAAGAAAAGATTCGGAGAAAGAGAAAAAGGCCGATGGAAGGAGTAAAATAGAGAAGAAGACGAGAAGCTAAAAGAGATGAAAAGGCTCGTGCGTCCCGCGTACACACCGAGTGTTGGCACAATGGTCGGCGAGGCGTGTGAACGCGAACGCCCCGACCAGGAGTAGAGTGGAGTGTCGACTGCGCCGGCGGGCCCATCATCATGAATGGGAAAGCTCGTCTCTTTTACTCGCACGTGCGAGGCCTCGGGATAAGAGAGCGCGAGAGAGAGGGAGAGCCTCTCGTCTGCGGGGTCTTGCCGCAGTCAGCTAGCCGGCGGTTCGTCGCGTTTCGCTCCTCGGCACGGGTCCCAATCTTACGCGCACACACACACACACACACACACACACATATAGAAACATAAATGTCTGTAGAGAGAAGATCGCGCCTCAACTGCTAGCTAACGAGTCACGGTCTACGAATGGCTGGAGGTAATTACCGAGCTCGAGCCACGGCAGTGGACACCCGTTAAAGGCCAAGCCTTTCCACTTCGATTCACCAGATCCATCGCGGGTTCTCTCTTCGTCTATCGTCTTTCTCACGCATGCTCGATCCTCTATTTTTTTAAATACCGGTATCGGCCTCTTACTACTTCCGGCACTTCGTATTCATTCAATTTTACCTTTTTTTATTATCCTCTGTGTTCATTCACGAACGATATTATACTACTTTTTCGATCGGGACTGCGACTACTCTTGAAATTTCGGTATCCGAGAGTTTCGTGGTCAACAGGTTTTTAATTGATTGTTATAAATTATTCAAATTAAAAAGAAAAACAGCATCAAATGAGTGAACCATATTTTCATGTTTATCGAGATGACAATCGTCGGTGAGAATATTGTGGCTCGTGACAGGAGTGAGGAATGACTCGAAGATTCCAATTTATTCGTTTCGAATACCAATGGGTACAAATAATATTTAAATTTATCACTAAATTGACGATTCCAACTTTTACCAAATCTTTAGTGAATCTTCCAATCCGGCGAAATGAATTCATTAATTAATTGAAATATATGAGTCAGCCTCGAATATTAAATTTAGCGTCTGTAACCTCAATTTCCGGTTCTGAGATGTTTTTCTGCATTTACGAATCTTTGAGATCAATGACCCGAAAAGGCTTCCTCCAAAATGTATGTGCCGTGTGACGAATAAAGTTTATTTTTCAATTTGAAACGATTTTTTTCACCATTCACAATCCTCTTAAATAATTGAGTTCCCAAGTTTTCATTCAGCCGAATTTTAGGTATTTCGAGAATTCAATATTCCGATGCATAAAAACATGAAAAAAAAAAATGACGCTAATACAATCCTCTGAAATCGGATGCAATTAATAGTCCTTTAATGCCAGTAATAACCAGAGAGTCGATATATCATTAAATTTTTTTCCACTTCCCAACCTACAATTTTCTAGGACTGAGTTTCTATCTGTATCATTATAATTATCTCGAAATTTTTCGTTATTCAAACAATTCTCAATGTCTTTTGCCCACATTATCAAGTTTAATGAATGTCTTACAAAGTCGGGCTATTAGTACTCGAGCGAGTCGAAGAAATTTACATTCAGCGAATACCACACCGGCGGGGATATTGCATAATAATGATGATAATTCTTGTTTCGTTACCGGTGAGCTGAAGCAACGATCGAGCCAAGAATTCTCGTCAAGAGTATTATACTTGCGGACAGTTTCTGTAGATTCCTCAGGTCCTCAGGAGGATGAACGAGAAACAGTGGAAAAAGTGGGTTGAAATTAAATCGTAACGCTGAGCGGTTATGTGCCAGTGAGTTTATTGCACACCTTCAATATGTATATAACGTTCGAGGGTTATCACTCACCACTGCAAAAGACGTTTTATTCAGCGTTCTATCTATATCGCATTTATATATCTATATATCTCGTTTGTACGTAATAATATAAAATATCTACGAAGGCTACTGGGCTTTCGTGAGGATCCGCCGCGTATTCGTTATACCGTGCTTAATTACTCCAAAGTTTTTTGCGTTCCTTATGAACCGTTCGTTAAGAATTAATGGTCATCTTGCCACGCATTTTTCAAAGCCGTTTATTTTTATATTTATTTGAGTAAGTTTTTTTAACGTACAACTTTTTCTTACGCGTGCATACATAAATGTATTTATCTTTTTATCGGGTCTCTTCGAGATCTCACTGCTTCTTCTCTCGCCTCAACCGACTGGCCCAGAATCGAGTGGACTCTTGTGTCCGCGATATTTTATTAGATTTTAGTGCGGTATAGATGCTTGCGCGCCGTGTCGAATGAACACGTGAAACAGCCTCGTGTGAAGATAATGGATAATGACAGACGCCGAGCGGACTTCGTTATAGGCGCACTGGCTTTTCGCAGAAGTATCAGCTGCTCAAAGCTACTGTGTTTATACTCGCAGCCCCCCCCCTCCCCCTCCCCTCCCCGCTCCCCCCCATTACTACGAACCGTTCATTACCATCTGAGAACTTGATTCGACCGATTTTTATACCCCTTTCGCTGCTAATCATCAACCATGCCGTGTATTAATATTAGCTATTCATAATTCCGCTCCCATGAAGAATTCGTGAGAACTTGGCTTTGAATAATACATCTTCCCTTCGTTTGATCTTTTTGCACGGCAAAGGCGTGCTTTTTTATGATTGGAGAAGCTCTCATTAACGGTGGCTTTCGCAGCTTCCATATCGTTTGATTTCCCATTTTGTAATAGTCTTTAATTATTTATTTGAATTATATCGAGTTCAGCCGAAATTTGCGACGCGTGGATGCGACGTGTCTAGGTCCACTATCCCTACTCCAAAAGAAAATGTGACGTGCGAGATTACAAGATTCTAAATCACATCGTTTAAATTTGCCAAGAAATAAATATCAAGTCAGTCAAAATAAAATGCAACTCGTTTTATTTTACTACAGTCTGGAACATTTTGGAGATTTAGGATTCCAATTGGTCACAAGATCTCAATTTTTTATTGCTCGTAAAACCATCGAGTCGAAATACCGATCCTTAGTCGTCCTTATCTCGAACTAGTGAAAAGGCTTTTCCACCAGGAAAAGGGAGAAAATACAGAAGCGAGCAAACTCTGGGAACAACATTTTTACTGGAATGATAGCTTTAGTAGCGATTTTTATGAATGAAAATTCAAAGCCTCTCATGAAACTCTACGCAAACGTCGTAGGTATACGTACATTATGCCGACTCGAGAGATAGATGTATAATTTCTCTCACGTTCGGAGAAGTGTCGACTCGATGCTGACGTTCATGGTGAACTGTGAATCGGCAATAAATCCTGTGTGCAAACACCACGGAGAAGGGCGCCGATCCTCAATGTCTGATAAATTCTATGCGCATGGTCTCGTGCGTCCAGACGCTTATGCATCTGTGCGTATCTATTCACAAGCGCCATTTATAGAAGTACATTGAGTAAGCAGCTTGCGTTCGTCTGGTTCTTGGTCTCAGTTAACCGACGTATGACTCCATGCATACGGGCAATTCAAGTTCAAATCGTTGAATTCGTGAACTTCGGTTGTTTCGTCGATAATCGTATATATCGTTGAACATTCGCGAGTTCGAACAACCTCGAAAAAGGCACGTTAACATTTTTGACCCTCGTGGCTGCCAGTTATAACAGAAATGAATGCAAAAATTGCGTAGACGCAGATCAGGCAAAGCCTCGATAGAAATTTATGTCAAAACCTCGAAACTTTTTTATCGTTCAAAGCCCAAAATTCCGTGCAGATTCGATGATGGTAAAAAGTCTTCAAATCTCAATCATCCAACTGCACGTAATCATGAATTTCTCTTACCACCGATAAGCACCGGTGTGAGCTGGAAAATCCTGTGCACGCCGGTAGCCACACCGATGATAAAGAAAAGGGCGCATCCGGCATAGTCTGACGCGCAGACGCGCGCGAAATACGGCGTTTTGTCATTCGACACGATACATATATGCAAGCGCACTTAACTCGGGGCATCGAGAGACGTTTAGGCAAACATCCGGAAGGTCCGACCACGCACGTGCGCCCGCAAAAGCACGCACGCACGCTCATGTTACAGGCCGCACATTCGCGTTTCACCGCCTGCATTTATGCTATCCTTTATATTCAATATCATTATCATATTACGTTACACGAGTAAGCCGTGTTTTACAGTATGTTACTATAGCGTGTATCTAGACTCGCGTAATAAGTTATTTAATCGGCATAGAGTATCGTGTTATTAGCCCGCGTGTCGGCTGATAATTCATCGTCAGTTTCATATAGTAGAACGAAAGGTGCGAACAAAAACCACTCGATGAATGGGAGCGAGTACGGATGCATTTGAACAAAACTCCTTCTCTCGGCTATTCATTTCTATTCTGTTTTATATGAATATCCATATTTTTCATACCACATTCATAGCAGGACGAGTCATCGCGTGCTTCGAGCTAATTGATTTTTATTAACACTAAATAAGACGATATTACGAGTCTCGAGACATCCTCTCGAGATTTCAGTGACCTACTCCGCGGAACAGCATATATTTTTTCGAATATATCAACATGCTGATGTGAGTAGTCAGTTTCACGGTAGAAAAAGTTCAGTTCGATCCAGCACAGGTTTTGGAGCACTCTGAATTTTCGGGTGGATCAAGCAGTTTTTTTTTAACGATTTTTTGACAAATACTGGGTGCAAGATTTCGTACAGGAGAGCTGATATCATCATTGATGTATACTCAGCCGCCTGATATTTTACGTAGTAATGAGCCATTAATAATCCTCCGTGGAAGAAAGAAGCTCGCCTCACGACCGTTACCACCTTTCCATCGTTTTCTCGCAACGTCTGTCTTTCTGGCTGCGTGTACACAGTCGTCGTCGCGCATACTATTTGACTACTTAACGCTCGAGCGTCTGACGACAGACGTGCACGCTCTACTGAATCGGGGCGCGCCTTCTCGAACGCTCTCTTCATCTCGTTCATTCTCTCTCTCTCTCTCTTTATTCTTGCTCTCACTGAGCTAAGCACGAGAATCGTGGATTTTTCTGTCGTTCGGCTTTCCTGAGACGAGGTCGAACACCCGGCATTTATCACCAGGAGTTCAGGATTAGCGAGAGCGCGTGGAGCAAAAGTGTACGCTGCCTCTCATATACCGGAGCTTCATATAATCGTATGCGCATTCTGAATATTTAATGAATATCTCAGGGAAACAAGAGACGACACCTGTTTGCAAAAAGCAAGGACATAACCGTGTGTCCGTTATACATATATGTCTATGCGGATATTCAAATTTTTCAACCATACATATACATTAGGTACATATATACATAACGTATCTTTGATACTCAAGAGTGGGCAGAACGAATTTCGGTAGTGTATTAGCTATATGTACATTTTTAGGTGCTAAACAGATACGGGGAATTTCATGAGAACTTGACTCACATCTGACTCTTTAAGATTTGTTTCACCTTCTTTTTCAAATTATCATTGCGTCTCTAAAAGAGTTTGTGTCTTTTTTTTTTTTTATTTACTTGAGAGTATCGTTCAGCGCTTGCTTTTAACACGGTCTCAGTCAACATCTCACCGACGTTATTGTATGTAAATACTTCTCGCACTCATGGCATCGCAAATTTTAAGAGAAGCAACAGTATTTAATTTTCAATGATTCGAAGGAAGTTTGGGTATGGAAAATCGTGTAAAATTTCTTTGTTTTCTCCAATTCATGGGGCTTTATGAGACTCGTGAATCGCCTTTTTAGAAGGTCCGAAAGACTTTCGGATTCGACCCTTAAAGTGCGCACTACCTCACGATATTGCGAGGAAAAAACGTGAGTTTTCTTGATGCTTCTCGATGTAGCTGCGGGGTAATTCAGGGTCCTTAGCGCGAATGGTTCTTCCTCGGATTACTGAAACACTTGGGTGAACTAGTTCGGTGGATTAAGTGACACGCGATACGGGGGGAAGCATAGAATGTACTCTGAGTGTAAACAGGTAATGTTGCTATCTTTGGGAGCCTAGCTTCTAAGGATTATTTTCGAGCGTTCGGAACGTTCAATTCCGGCATGAATAATTGGCCAAAACTGATTATCGATCGATTAGGAAAAACGTGCAAGAAGATTTACTAAAAAAAACAGTGTATTTAAGTTCTGCAGTTTACAACTGTCGTAAAAAATGAATGAAACATAAAAATCGAAGCTGGATCGAGCTGGCTTGGAATGTCTCATTTATATCCACTTTATGTACGTTTATATGGCTACTAAAGCCTAATAATTATACGAGTTTCTAAAGTCGCCGGCGGCGTTTAAGCGGCCAACACGGCCTCTCGGCAAATCTACTCGATGCAAATTGAACATGTTCAGATATACGCGTGCGTGTGGACGTTAAACACACATCCGCGGAGATTCGGTGTTATACGAAGGCACAACGTTGAACGATCGGTAACGTACGCGAATGATTATTCCAACTTTCGCCAGATAAATAATATGAGCTGGCGATAATAATAATTTCTAGGGGTTAACGCGCTGGATGATTTTTTTCTCACATCCTCGTGTGCGTATCGGTCCACACGCAGTGGGAATGACGTCGACGACTCTTTAACCGTTATCTCATCTCTCTCCGCTCTTCTCTTCGTTCAACCGCGGGTGGGCAGGGCGCTTTTTTGCACGAGCGACAAATTATTCAAAGTTGAATCAGCGAGATGTCTAGCGGGACAAGAAATCTGTAACGTGTACTCGTCAAAATTCAATATTATTTTCGATCGCTCTGTCCGAGAATCTGAATCCGGAATCTGCTTGTTACAGAATTAGATTCTGATTGGGACTTGAGCACGTTTCTTTCGCAAACTTCTCGGAATTTGATCGTCGATCATGATTATATTCTTTTCGTCCTGTTTGTAAACTTACGAAAAAAGTCAAAAGGATCTGCTGAAAATTGAAGTGGAGATCAAATAAATTCTGACGGAATATTCGATAGTGTAACCTTGAAATCCCTCGTTTGCACACGCTCTTAATTGTGTCAATGAAAAACAGTTTTTTGCATCTTGTCTGCGCGTCTTTAATAACAAATTCGCGCTTGATCACCCTCAGTATCAGTCGGCTTACGTTATTCATTAAACGCTGCCTCATGATTACGTGGCTCTCACAGTTTCTGAGTTAATATCGAACTCAAAAGTTTATATCGATTGTTTATAATAATTAGAATTTTGTCTTTTACGTGGCAAAACAAGTGCCGCACTTCACGTTCCTCAAGAGGTTAAAGCATCAGATGGGTTGCACAGGAAGACGAGTGACGAAATTTTCCTGCGATTATACTCTTACGCGTACCGCTAACTGGAATGTCGCGTGCGAGAGGCTCTGACAACTTGCACGCACATGGGGGCCAGAAGAAGATGAACAGAATGGAGAAGAAAAAAATGAGAAAAGAAAAAAGAAGGAGTTAAAACGCAAAGAGGTAACCAGAGAAAACGAGGTCGCAGAGATGTCGTGTCGGAAAGAGGTCCGAATTTGGTCCCACAGGTGAATGTAACCCGAAGATTCGTTAGCGTGCAATAACGTAGCCGAACAAACAAGAAGAATTTCGACATTATCTTTCCGAATCAAGAGAATCGCGTCATCCAATTAACATGTGATTTAATAATGTCTGAGTTTACGATATTTCCAATATCATATTTTTTTTGTCGCACAATTAACACTGCTCAGTAAGAAGTAACATTTTTGTCACGAAGTTTTCTTCTGCGAGGACTTTTTCTTTACGAGTTGACATTGCATTCGTAAATAAATGTCTCGGAATATCTTGAGTTTATACTTCTCAAAGCTTTTTAAAGTATAAAATTCAAAAAGTTGCGAAATTACAGGATTCGATCGTGTGGATTAAAATCTGTGCTGGGTGATCTTCAATCTTGATAAATATCTAGAGATATTGGTATTGGGCAATGTAGAAAATTAATAGAGAAAATTCTGTCGTGCTGGGTTCTGAAAAGTTTTCGATTCAACGAGGGTTTTTCATCAAGATACTAATGGATATAATTAGCTGAACTCCATTAAATATGCTCCTAAAGTATAGTAAATGAAATATTCAGCTATCTCTTGGGATGGTTCACGTCAAATAAATGTTTTTCCATGATAGATGAAAACATCATGAAATTATGGATACGAGCAGTTTTACGAGGTTTAGAATATATTGAAATACACTATAAAATATCCCTCGGTATAGTGGAGCATTTCAAATAAGTTATAAACTCAATATGCTTATAGTTAAAAAGTGTACAAGTCGTTAAAAAGGTTTTCTCGATTGGTAGACAAATAGTTAGGTATGAAGAAGAGGATGAGCATAGAATTAAGAGAGCACGCGAAGCACGTGGCGTTCTTCCGCGTCGCGCGTGCTAGAGACGAAGCTCTTCTCATCGCTTCGAGAATCCACCCGTTTACACAGTCAGAGAGAAAGACAGAGAGCGAGAGAGTGAAAAAGATAGGAAGAAAGAGAGAGAGAGAAAGGGTGATCCAAAGGTACACGATGGGACGAAATTTTCAGAGAGCTTCATTCGCTCAACGGGCTCTTTCCTTCTCTCTCCTTCGCCCTCTCGATGCGGTCGTTGCAGCTCTCGCCTCCTCTTCCTCTTGTGAACCGACCGCATTCCCTCCCCACTATCGTTCAATTTCCACGAGACGAATTTTATCTGTCCTCTCGTTCTTTCTCTCTTTCGCTCTTTTTTTCTCTTCTTCTCTCTCTCCTCTCTTTCTCTCTTTTCCCGTCTGATCATCTTCTTGGAGCATCTTTTTCGGTTTTACTACACGTTTATCATCTCTCTTTCTCTTTCTCTCTTGGTATCGGGCTATTCGGACTTGCGCTCCCGTAAATCGGTTAAGGGAATCTGGGATACGCGACACGGGCATTCGGGCATTCCATCCGTTCTCGTTCGGTAATCGGTATATAACAGCGACAGTTAACATCTCTCGTCGTTTTCCTACGTCCCTTGATGATGTAGTAATAAAATATCTCCCTCGAACGGCTTCGCTTAATTTTTATGCGCGAGACTGTCCCATTAGGACAAAACGGTACAAAGTAACATTTTAGAGCAGGTTTTTTCATTTTTTTTTCATTCCGCTTTTTAAACGTTCTCGTCTTTTTTTTGCACACGCTTGCAAATTTTGAGACTTTTTTACAGCTATAACATACATCTCTCCGAGATCTATGGATCTCGATCGTAAGAAGTTCGCGTTGCAAATTGCGCTCATCGATGAAAATGAATTTTTAATGAAATGCTCGAGATTTATTAGCAACCGGATCCCGTTTTTTTGTGCTCCTCTCTCTCTCTCTCTCTCTCTTCGCCTTCCTTTTCTTGTTGAATAACCGTAGCAAGAGGTTAACGTGATTTTAATGCAAACCTCGCTGCTCATGCAGTTTTGCCTCGTGGCACATTTTTTTTCACCGGCGAACCGTGCAACGAAATTATTTCTACTGAACTGTAAATTTGTATGTTAAATAATTCGAGGCCGAACGAGTACCGTGAAAAATCTTACTCGTATCTTGGATACTTCAAATTTTTCATTTTTATTGATGAACCGACCGTTTTTCAACGTAAATTACAGGAAGAAAAAATCGCACTGGACGAAAAGTACACACCTTTCGTATCGAAGTAATGAACTTAATTAATGTCCATTTAAATATTCATTTAAACGATATTTCCATACGAAAATGATGAATTTTTATCGTGCCTGATAATTCCCGATATTTTCATTTGTCCAACTAATTTATTGTACAGAGCAAAAAATGCGAAGGTTTTATGTGGTAATAAAATTATTATGTGTCTCCGCCCGAGAGTTTTACGAGGTCGATATGCGATCAACATTTTATTTGCTCTGGTTATATCGTTCCGGTTGTTAATCCGTTAATTGAGAGAGAACATGGTAGACTGGGAGGCACGATGTGCGGCCAGGATCGTAATCCCGACCGGACAAACAGCTGATCGCAGCAAATGCTCACTCTGGTACGGTAATTTAGTGGAAGAAACGGAATCGAGTAATAAAAATGTAATATACAAAGATATGTGAAACGGTGTAAACCGCAATGAGAGAGGGGGAGAGAGAAAAAAAGAAGGAGAGAGAGAGGTATCTTACCTCGTGAGTGAGGAGTGTGTGGAATCGCCACGTGTTATCCGGAGCTCAGGACCTCCTCGTGCCGCATCCCGACTACCGGATCCGTAACGTCGTCCAAGTCGATTTTTCGGGTCTTAGAAAAAGATAGAAAATCCTGTAACGATTTTCTCTCAAGTTGTAAATGAAATAAATATTAAGGCCAATATTCAAATGATTTATCGTCAAACAAATTTGGACCACACTTTTCGTCGGTTAGTGTTTTCTCCGATGATTTATGCATGCACGTGTCCCGTGGGTCAACGTTTTATGAAATAAGTTTATAAACTTTAATTGTTGTTTCACGTAACAATCAACGTTTCGTCGACTTTATTGCTTTTTTCAATTGAAATATTTCGTTCGTATCTGCGCACTTCACATCACCTTTCCGTCTCTGGCCAATGGAAATCTCAATGCAGTATTTAATCACAAGTAGCACCCGCGATAATACAAACAGAATAAACGTGAGTGAAACTTTTCTGACTTTTGGTTTCAACTCTTCTTCGGTATACACAACGCTTTATATATCGATGGCGTTTATTTTCAACGTCGAATCGATTTTTTCTCTGGTTTTTATTTCATTACTTTTTCTCCCCGCGATACACACATTTGTCTCCGAAGCCTGATAATTGAAAATTTCATCTATTTCCCGCCAAAATGACCGTTCAATCTTTGTCAATGGACAACATTCGCTTTCCACGCCCCCGCATACCGTCCCTTCTTCGCCCCCCCCCCCTCTCTCTCTTCCTCTCTCTCTCTCTCTCTCTCTCTCTCTCTCTCTCTCAAACGTATTTCTATGCTCTAATCGTGGTTTCGCGAGCTCCCTGCTCACGTGTCGTGTTTAATTATACACATTTACGTTCTTCCACATGTACACTCGAATATGCAATCATGTGTACAAGTACACGAGGTATAAACATGTATATAAGCCGATTACATATACACACATACATATATATGTGGTTTTATACATGTGCACGTATCGGTGGAGAGCTCAAGCGAAAAATAATAGAGACACGGGGATGCCGGGTTCTCTCTTGTGGTCCCGTACGCGACGAAGATGTCGTGCCGACTGATAACCCGTCTACTTACCTCCTCGGCGAGCCCCCTATAACGCTCACTCCCAGAACGCTCCTGCTGCTCGGACGTTGCTGCTGCTGTACGACAGGTGCCCGCTACGAAGGGGAGAGGGGGAATGAGTGAACGAGAGGCGGAGGAGGAGAAGGAAGAGAAGTTGGGGAAGGAGGCGGATGAGGATGTGAAGGAGGAGAAGAAGAGAACGAGCGGTGCAGCCCGGTCTCGGCTCGCGCGGAATTGCTGCTCAACCTCACTCTTTGCTGCACACAACAATGATGTGTGTACGGTACATTCGGCACATGTGACTACATACACCTATATATTCACCACTTTTAAGAGGTGTTAAAACATTTTTAAGTTTTTAAAAGCCCCTCGATTGACTCGAGACACTGGAATGGAGAATATACGAACGAGTCGATTCCTCGCACGGGGGATTTAGCGCTTTTCATTTTCTCTGGAGCAGACGTTCAGCGAGACTTTGACCAACTCCTGATACGCAGCTTGGCAGGGTTTAAATATTTTGCAACGAGAATGTGCCAGGACCGATCACGACGATTATGCGGTCACAGCGAGCATGAAATGTATGGCCAAGTTTCGGTTCTAGGGCTTTTTGTAGGTGTGGAGACTTTAGGTATAATGGTTGTGACAAACAGTTTCTGGGATTGGAGCTCAGAGGATGAGTTTATCCCAGTTTTAATAGAAAGCAGCGAGTGATGATAGCAGTGAAATGGCCAGGGTGAGGATTCCGCGACGAGGGACCCCTGCTTCTGTATTTTGACCGTAGTCGAATCGTACCGAATGTCAAAAGTTTTGAGACAATGATTCACCGTTGTATAGAGATATTCCAATATAATTTCGTAACGATGTTATACTGGTGTGACCATTGACTGAATACATTGTATAAACTCGTAACCGACTTCTAATCTCCATCGTGCGTACCCAACAACCTGACAACATTGGACAGCTTCATCGTTATACTCGTTACCCGCACTCGCTCCAAATTTGTTTCAAGTTTAAGGCGCGTATCGCTAAGCACATTGAGAAGCGCGACAGCGTCGTGTCATATAACACATCAACGTACTCTTTCAGGTATTTACATGTCTATGGAAGTTGTCGGAAAACCAAAATTTCCCGCACACCTTCTGTTCCCTCATACACACAAGTATCGAAGACATGCACACACTCACGCATACATGCCAATCGACGTTTTAATGGAAGAGGGCGAAGGTGGAGAGTCAATGTTCAAGTGCAAAGAGGTGAAGAAGAAGGTAGAGCAGTTGACAAGACGAAGAAGATGGAGACGAAAAGGGTGTAGGGCACAACCGAACAAGACACGAGGGCGTATAAGAATACCCGTATGTATGCACATACACTTCTGCAGATTCATATATACCTGGGATGTGTAAGCATCGGTTGAGTGTGTGCCATCGGGGGACCAGACCGAAGAAGAGGGCAACGACATCGGTGCTTACTGTACGAGCTACCAGGGACAAACACACGTGTATACATAAAATGCGTTCATGGATATATTATATATGGATATGGGATACTCTACGCAAAGTGAGGCAATTGCTGGTTCATCGTTCTAACAAGCGAGGCTCAGTTTATTCGCGCCGCTCTCAGTTCTACGTGCGAGAGAAATTTGAAGAAACTTGCAGAACTCGTTTCCGGCGAGGCTATTATCATATTTTCATCGATGCTTAGTCGATTCAATAGCTACTGCGAGATGCTCGGGTGGGAAAGGAAACCACTCTCCGTTGAATAACCCATACACGTGAATACGTGTATATAAATTTGTGAGGTCCAGTGCGCGTGTGTGAATATACTCAATCTATATACACGCGAAAGAGCCACCGACGTCGTTGTCGCGGTGATCGCATCTTTGGCGAGCACGCGGGAAGCGAAAGAGCGAAAGGCAGAGAGAGAGGGCACCCCCCCCCCCTTCCTTCCCCCAGCCCCCCCCCCCCTCTCCCCGCCACGTTTACCGAAAGATTGGGACGGTGATCACTGCAAACGCCGCCGGGTTGACGATCATCCTCTCTCTATCTTTCATTCTATCCCGAGGAGAGGCTCCACGAATCGGTGGGAAGCGAGACTCCGGAGGAGGACGCACGCACATTCCTTCGCTTCCGGTTCGCGGTCAACGAACAAAAGCGAATCGGAGGATGATCAGGTGAGGCAATAGCTTCACATTTTTTTTTTCACACCCTCTTGCACTCGGGCGTGCATTTTAAACGTGGATGCAAGAGTTACCGGCCCTTTTTACCAAACGCCCTCGCTCTCGCTTCGAAAGGAATAATATGTGGGCGTCGAAGATTATTCTCGAAAAAGATTATAAGGAATGACGTTTCAACCGTTGAATCTGTAAATACCAAGGAACAGAGAGAGAGAGAGAGAGAGAGGAGGAAAGAGAAAGAGAAGAGTGGACAAGGAAAAAAACGAGTGCGCGATATATTCCGTAACTTGGTGTGAGAGACGTGGTCATTCCCGAACATTGGCCCCGACCCAGCCCAACTCTTACAGTTCAACTGGCCCGGATCGACCGGCTCGCAACGCAGGGAATACAAGCTCCGGATATGCTCGATGCTCTTCCTCTTCCTTCCTCCTCTATCTCCGAGTATTTATCGAAGTAGGAACATTCGTTGGAGACAAAAAAAAACAAGAATTTGAGAGTCAGCCCGGGTGGGATGTTCGTTCTTAACACGATTTTCTTAGCATCGATTATCTATGCATAGTTTTCTAATGTTATTGATAATACTATCGGATTCAACTGTTCTACTCTCAATTTTCTCTTCCATTACTCCTCTTTTCGTCTCAGACGATTATCAGGGAGGAGGAACAATGCAAATATCCTTTTTCCATCAGATGAGGACGAACCTAAGATTGCGCAAACGGAAAAGAGATCTCGAAAGGGGAAAAAGTAGCTTAACCATTTTTGCCATATCGCTAAAGATATTTGAAGCTCGTAATGGCTCGAAAATTTCCAGGGAATTGTTCCAGGCTCTCACTCATTCACTAAATTTAGAATTTCCATTTCAGGCAAACGAACAACGAGATGAGAATCAACGAAAAATAGGAACTGAAGATCCGAACGTATACTCGAGTGAAGAATAAGAATCTAGATGAAGCTTCCGCTACAATCTGTACGAAAGCGATGCATCACTGCATAATCGTTCTGCGATAGTGCATGGGAATTAAAATGCATTTAATCGATTGGCATCGAAGTCAGTACAGTAATATAAAACTGCGCGGATCCCAAACGCCTACCATGCCTTATTTTTCATTGGAGGTTGAAAAAATATTGATATTTTTATCATTGAATCATACAATGTAACGCATCATTTTGAATGCAGGGTCCTCCGGGGCAACAAAAAAGAAGAGGAATGAATGAATTTTAACCACTCGCGAACGGTCATAAATATGGGATGTAAATAATAAGAAAAAATGAAGAATACGATTCGTGCATCTCTCGGAGGCTTTAAAAGAGCGAAGGAGAAAAATAACAAAAAAAAATAAGAACAACGAGCGAGTCGAAGTGGACCATATATCTCCATGTAAAACTTCGTCAATTGGTCATTCTCGAACGTTCGCTCCGACCCGTGCCAACCCTTTCTCTCTCTCTCTCTCTCTCTCTCTCTCTTTCTTTCTTTCTCCCCCGATAATCTCTCATTCCATCTCGTCGTTTTCGTTTGACCGGATGGTGGTACGATGATCACGCGAGAGTTCGCGGGATGGTCTGCGGCTTTTGCGACGGTCCAGGGAAGCAGCGTTTTCTCTCGCGCGAGTCTTTGCTCCCTCTTCGCATCAGGCAACCCTCGGGTTAACTCTTCTCCCGTGATCGTGCAAGCCCACGGGGGTCTCCCACTCTCATCTGGGCGGCGGCGTACGCATCGCATGAATCCCGGTCCTCTCCGCTGGAGAGAGTTCTCTCACGTTCCGGTGCCCTGGAGACTCGGGGAGACCTCTCTTCCTCCCAGACTTTTCTCATTCGCTCTATCGTTTTTTCAATGTAGTAGTCCCATTACACTCAGTATCCAGTATAAATATGTACGTGCGCGCATAATCGTATTATCCAAAGAAGACTCGGCACGGTGCAATTTTACATGCAAAACGATCGTAGTTACGACCTTACGCGATCGTTCCTGTGTTCGATGTATGCGTGCACCGGAATTCGTTGGGCCGTGGGGGCTCTTCCAAATGTATACTTACAAGGGGTCCTCAAAATTATTTTTACAAACTCGCAGTTAACCAGATTCGCGATACTGAAATCGTAAACTGCAAAGAACTCTTCACGTTCGATTGACCTTAAATGGTTCGAAAGGGTCGATCAATTTGGTCAAGAAACCTTTTGTATAGAAACAACGAATGAATTGTTTCATTTAGGAAAATTATCTTAGGCTCGCTGACTTAGGCTCGCAAATCAAATAATTTCTAAAAAAAAGCCTTTTTTTTGAAGACTCCGCGCGATCTTGGCTCAAGCCGACACTTACGAGCATGATTTTCAGGACACCAAGTATATAGACACATGTGAGGCAGGAGCTGATCAGCAGGCTATACTGGAGCAGAGAACACCTCTCAGCGCACCTTACGCGCTCAAACTTACCGAGAACTCTGCCACGTACCTTCATCGCAAAGTCTCGTGTACTCATTGTCCGCGTGTATGTACGTCCGTTTCTGTATGCGTGAATGTGACGAGAGAACGTGAGAATACCCTCGGAAGTATTCCAAAGTACTTACTTCACTTTTGAATGCGTATCTTTATTTATGATTGATGGCTCTGCTTTTTGTTATTTTTTTCGCTCTCTTGCTAGGAAAATGTAGAGACTGTGACACATTGACGACGAGAACACTTTTTGATGAGAAATGCGAATCACGATTCGTTGCTCAGTTTCATTTTTCTGCTGGGAATCGTTCTTAAAAGGTTAACACTTTTTTAATCCTTCACTTGCGAATCACTCGAATGCACAAGTGAATTTATTTGAGGTAGGTTACATGACGTTAGTATCGCAAGCATAGGAATACGCGGTATTACAAAATCATGGTTTTATTGCGACGATATGTCAGATCTTGATGAAGATTTCGAAATGATAGTTTTTTCATGGGTTTTATATTGAATTTTTCAAATGATTTTTTTTAAATTTCGGAATCCAGGAAATACGATAATACCCAAAGAGTTTTCTATCCTTAGCATTGAATATTTTCTGTTTGATAGAGAAATTCTTTTTCAAAAAGCCCTCGCACAATCAGAGGGCAAGACATTCGCATAAAGGTAATCGAATCTTCTCGAAAATGTTCGCTTTTCGGACGAAGTTTTCAAGGGATCGACATTCCCGGGCAAGAAAATAAAATTGAAGTTGAAACGATGCGGTTCGAAACCCGTTTTTCCCCTCTTTTGTGACTCGTCACTATGTCCTCAGAAATGAAGTGGAAGTAAGAAGAGGAAAAAACAAAAACAAAAGGGTAACATTTTCTGTTTTCAAGATCGCGCCAGTTCATCCGTCGCGTGAAAAACCCGACGAGGACGACGAGGACGAGGCGGCGTCCTGGTGCTCGGCTTTCTCAGAATGAGCGAGGTCGCGAGTCTCGCCGAGCGAGTGTTGGCCGCTCTCGCGAGTCCGCGATCGACGCGACTCCGACTGTATCTACTTGAGAAAGCGAGACAGTAACCGAAAGACAGAAAGAGAGGGAGCGAGAGAAAGAGAAAGAGGAAAAGAAAGATAGAGATATATGGACGTGCGGAGCAAACGTAGCAAGAGCAGCCGCGGCTGCTAACGCTTCGCTCGCTTCAATTCCCTAAAAGGAAGTTCTTCTCTCGTCGATGCGCGGACCCTTCGAGATATTCTCCACCATCGCCATATGTATATATATATTTTACACAGGATTATGTATGGAGATATGTGTGTTTGTATTTTAATCAAGAGCAAGTCGAATGGTGCAATTTGCTCACTTTTATGAGTTAAATCCTGCACGTCAAGCCCTTCTGTTTCCAAACATTCGACGTAGAGGAGTGACGATGTTATATCGTATATTGGAACGATCCTTCGAACGGGTTTGAATTTTTTTCGACGAATTTTCAATCCCGCATGAGCAAAATCAGTGAATTTTTTATTTTTTTATTTTTTTTTTACACACTTATTTTGCATATTTAAAGGAGTGAGTGGGAGAAGTTTTACAAATTTTATTGCGAATCATTTTTTCTGATTTCTGAATCCAAGATAATGTTTTGGGCATGGCTTCGGTGCGTCAAAGTTCGATAGTGCTCCTAAGGTCTCTGTGTCGAACCAAAGAGGAGTTGAAAATTGGTAGAAATGAATTGTCTAATAATTTTCTGAGCGACATCTGAGATATTCTGCTATCGGTACTGTCTTGCGTGGCAGCATCACTGCGGATTATTCAGCGTAAGAAGTTAAGAACAGTCGTTCTCTCATGAGTAGTACAGTGATGTTAGCTACTGTAAAAAAAAGTCGTGAATTGAAAAAAAGCTGAATTTATTGATGAGCTGTCACCACTCGTTATTGGAGAATTAATTCACGCGAAACCCCTCGCTGTATTGACGATCGGACTTCGCTCTATTATGATAGTATATCAAACAATGTCCTGTTCAGGGTTTGACAGTTTAAAGCACTTTAAGAGTATGGATCAGTCGACTAACCTCACTTGGAATTTTCGAAATCGAAATTCTTTGACACAGTTTGATCGATTAAAAAAAGGCTCTGTCAGCCTACGCAGAACGATGGCAAAAATCGACTGACAGAGCCTTTTTTTAATCGGTCAAACATTGTCAAAGAATTTCGATTTCGAAATTTGCAACTATCTCTCTCGCACTCATGGTTGCGATATACCGACTGATCCATCCTCTTAATTGTGAGAGACGTGGCGATTCACGCGAATCAAGCTCATCGATCGTAAGTAACGAGGGGAGTTATGCCAACCAGGCACCCTGATCATGACTGGTGAGGATCACCGGATAGTTTCGCAATTACCTCTGGATGTGAAACCATCTTTTTATCAAGCCTCTTTACGTTACATTGTCTATTTATGAGGTGGCTGCTAACCACGACTTGAAATGCTTTCCAATATTAAGAAACACCTGATCGTAAAAAATCATTGGGGTAAAAGCTTTTTCTTTTCCCACATGAAATAGCACTTTGGGAATTCCGTTCAAATAAAGTTTTCTTCGAACCAGAAGAACATAAGTTGTTGGGCTCATTTGCACTTATCATACGTCCTTTGCGACAAAATTTTAGTAAGGTTGGAGTGGAAAGATGAAGTGTTGAAGCTCAGGCCAGCAATGAAGTGATAGAGACGGAGTGACAATTATGTGCTGCGTTGATGAGAGAGTGAGAAAGAAACAAAGTTGGAGTTTAAGGTCCGCAGTTTCTTTAAAAAATTGTTCATTTTTTTTCTCGACGACAAAGTGCATAAGTTTCAGGCATTGTGTCGTTGGAAAATGTTCTAGAAATTTTTTTTTTCTTGCATTACCTGAAAATACCGACTTTTAGGAACATGTTAAGGTTTGGTTTCAAAATTATGCCAAGGACTATTCCAGCTGCCCTTGGGCCAAGATTCGATAGAGAAAAGGAGAAATAAACGATCAAATGTTGAAGAAATGAATGTTCTATGGAGTTATTGCCCTACACTCGATTGCCTATATGTTGCCCTATATGTTGCGAAGCTGTCATGAGTCAGCGTGTTTCCTGTTCACAGGATCCTCGTATCAGACTCGAAATCGGCAAGATAATCTCGCTTACATCCTGTTCAATTCTTGCAGCATTTCTTTTGATGAAAATACTTTTGATGAAATATAAATTTTGTCAGGTAATTATGGAATTATGCTACGGACCTATCCCACAAGGAACTCATAACTGAAAGACCACGATCCGATCTAGACCGGTGTGATTTACGAATCGCTGGTTCCAAGGACCGAGCGAGTCCTGAAACGTTGGATTTCAATTGCCAAAATTTTGTTATTTTGTGATCGATTGCTGGATGGATTGACTTGTAGCAAGAGCCATGCAATGAAAATGGAGAAGAAAAAGAAAAATACACCAGAAAATCCAAGTTTTTTGTCTGTTGACACGTTACCGGGTAATGAAAGCCTGAGAAAGAGACAGAGAGAGAGAGAGAGAGAGAGACGAGGAAAATAGCAGGTGGGGAACGGGAGAGATTTTTCATTTTCGTATCGCAACTTATCACCGATCTACGTGTCCCGAACCTCTTGTAGAGACAATTCAAGGCTTTCTTAAGTATTTCTAGTGCAGATATTTCCACACATATACGATCGTAGATGGCAGAACGAGAGGAAGGCTGTCGGTCGAAGCATTCGCTATAACGCGGACACGCGCGTGAAGCCACCGAACCCGTGCAACGGCACTTTTAATTAATCCCTGGAATAGAAACGTTTCCCACCACCTCCCTACTCTTTTTACTATGCCTATTTTTCAAGTTCTCTCTTCGACTATTGACGCCAGCATGAAAAGAAGTTAGCGAACATCGTGTTTACTCACGCGTGTATCATCGAGCCACGAAGGAGGCCGACAATTCAACAAAAATTGCGCATACGTGTTTCACCTTTTGTTCGGACATTATTCTCAGACCGTCTGCACGTAAAATGTCCGATCTCTCTGCACACTTCACGTCGCTCGAAGACTATCATTTACCACGAAAAATGGAAGTTTGGTCTCCATCGATAAATTGTAGGTTTCCTCAACGTCGTTTATGAAACGTGTTAAATGATTTTTTCCTCACACAGAAAGTACTGAACGGAATATTCTAAGTAATGATGCCTCTCGAATGGAACAGAGATTTTCAACTGTTTTTTTGTAGCAATTTTTTGCACGATGCACGTTTGAATGATATTTTGTCGTCATATGATCATCACTCTATAGAATCGGATATAATAAATTCGACATTCTTTATTTTCAAATATAATTTCCAGTGTATAACAATATTTTCTTAAGGAAGCTACTGCGTTATCGAACTTGTCATGAAAACGTTAGGCCATCGTTTGACCTGAGTAGTAGTTCATCTATCAACGTCGCTTTTCGTTTTCATGTGGGCGCGTTTATGTGTGTTCAAAGAGATGCAGAATACGATTCGTGCATCTCTCGGAGGCTTTAAAAGAGCGAAGGAGAAAAATAACAAAAAAAAATAAGAACAACGAGCGAGTCGAAGTGGACCATATATCTCCATGTAAAACTTCGTCAATTGGTCATTCTCGAACGTTCGCTCCGACCCGTGCCAACCCTTTCTCTCTCTCTCTCTCTCTCTCTCTCTCTTTCTTTCTTTCTCCCCCGATAATCTCTCATTCCATCTCGTCGTTTTCGTTTGACCGGATGGTGGTACGATGATCACGCGAGAGTTCGCGGGATGGTCTGCGGCTTTTGCGACGGTCCAGGGAAGCAGCGTTTTCTCTCGCGCGAGTCTTTGCTCCCTCTTCGCATCAGGCAACCCTCGGGTTAACTCTTCTCCCGTGATCGTGCAAGCCCACGGGGGTCTCCCACTCTCATCTGGGCGGCGGCGTACGCATCGCATGAATCCCGGTCCTCTCCGCTGGAGAGAGTTCTCTCACGTTCCGGTGCCCTGGAGACTCGGGGAGACCTCTCTTCCTCCCAGACTTTTCTCATTCGCTCTATCGTTTTTTCAATGTAGTAGTCCCATTACACTCAGTATCCAGTATAAATATGTACGTGCGCGCATAATCGTATTATCCAAAGAAGACTCGGCACGGTGCAATTTTACATGCAAAACGATCGTAGTTACGACCTTACGCGATCGTTCCTGTGTTCGATGTATGCGTGCACCGGAATTCGTTGGGCCGTGGGGGCTCTTCCAAATGTATACTTACAAGGGGTCCTCAAAATTATTTTTACAAACTCGCAGTTAACCAGATTCGCGATACTGAAATCGTAAACTGCAAAGAACTCTTCACGTTCGATTGACCTTAAATGGTTCGAAAGGGTCGATCAATTTGGTCAAGAAACCTTTTGTATAGAAACAACGAATGAATTGTTTCATTTAGGAAAATTATCTTAGGCTCGCTGACTTAGGCTCGCAAATCAAATAATTTCTAAAAAAAAGCCTTTTTTTTGAAGACTCCGCGCGATCTTGGCTCAAGCCGACACTTACGAGCATGATTTTCAGGACACCAAGTATATAGACACATGTGAGGCAGGAGCTGATCAGCAGGCTATACTGGAGCAGAGAACACCTCTCAGCGCACCTTACGCGCTCAAACTTACCGAGAACTCTGCCACGTACCTTCATCGCAAAGTCTCGTGTACTCATTGTCCGCGTGTATGTACGTCCGTTTCTGTATGCGTGAATGTGACGAGAGAACGTGAGAATACCCTCGGAAGTATTCCAAAGTACTTACTTCACTTTTGAATGCGTATCTTTATTTATGATTGATGGCTCTGCTTTTTGTTATTTTTTTCGCTCTCTTGCTAGGAAAATGTAGAGACTGTGACACATTGACGACGAGAACACTTTTTGATGAGAAATGCGAATCACGATTCGTTGCTCAGTTTCATTTTTCTGCTGGGAATCGTTCTTAAAAGGTTAACACTTTTTTAATCCTTCACTTGCGAATCACTCGAATGCACAAGTGAATTTATTTGAGGTAGGTTACATGACGTTAGTATCGCAAGCATAGGAATACGCGGTATTACAAAATCATGGTTTTATTGCGACGATATGTCAGATCTTGATGAAGATTTCGAAATGATAGTTTTTTCATGGGTTTTATATTGAATTTTTCAAATGATTTTTTTTAAATTTCGGAATCCAGGAAATACGATAATACCCAAAGAGTTTTCTATCCTTAGCATTGAATATTTTCTGTTTGATAGAGAAATTCTTTTTCAAAAAGCCCTCGCACAATCAGAGGGCAAGACATTCGCATAAAGGTAATCGAATCTTCTCGAAAATGTTCGCTTTTCGGACGAAGTTTTCAAGGGATCGACATTCCCGGGCAAGAAAATAAAATTGAAGTTGAAACGATGCGGTTCGAAACCCGTTTTTCCCCTCTTTTGTGACTCGTCACTATGTCCTCAGAAATGAAGTGGAAGTAAGAAGAGGAAAAAACAAAAACAAAAGGGTAACATTTTCTGTTTTCAAGATCGCGCCAGTTCATCCGTCGCGTGAAAAACCCGACGAGGACGACGAGGACGAGGCGGCGTCCTGGTGCTCGGCTTTCTCAGAATGAGCGAGGTCGCGAGTCTCGCCGAGCGAGTGTTGGCCGCTCTCGCGAGTCCGCGATCGACGCGACTCCGACTGTATCTACTTGAGAAAGCGAGACAGTAACCGAAAGACAGAAAGAGAGGGAGCGAGAGAAAGAGAAAGAGGAAAAGAAAGATAGAGATATATGGACGTGCGGAGCAAACGTAGCAAGAGCAGCCGCGGCTGCTAACGCTTCGCTCGCTTCAATTCCCTAAAAGGAAGTTCTTCTCTCGTCGATGCGCGGACCCTTCGAGATATTCTCCACCATCGCCATATGTATATATATATTTTACACAGGATTATGTATGGAGATATGTGTGTTTGTATTTTAATCAAGAGCAAGTCGAATGGTGCAATTTGCTCACTTTTATGAGTTAAATCCTGCACGTCAAGCCCTTCTGTTTCCAAACATTCGACGTAGAGGAGTGACGATGTTATATCGTATATTGGAACGATCCTTCGAACGGGTTTGAATTTTTTTCGACGAATTTTCAATCCCGCATGAGCAAAATCAGTGAATTTTTTATTTTTTTATTTTTTTTTTACACACTTATTTTGCATATTTAAAGGAGTGAGTGGGAGAAGTTTTACAAATTTTATTGCGAATCATTTTTTCTGATTTCTGAATCCAAGATAATGTTTTGGGCATGGCTTCGGTGCGTCAAAGTTCGATAGTGCTCCTAAGGTCTCTGTGTCGAACCAAAGAGGAGTTGAAAATTGGTAGAAATGAATTGTCTAATAATTTTCTGAGCGACATCTGAGATATTCTGCTATCGGTACTGTCTTGCGTGGCAGCATCACTGCGGATTATTCAGCGTAAGAAGTTAAGAACAGTCGTTCTCTCATGAGTAGTACAGTGATGTTAGCTACTGTAAAAAAAAGTCGTGAATTGAAAAAAAGCTGAATTTATTGATGAGCTGTCACCACTCGTTATTGGAGAATTAATTCACGCGAAACCCCTCGCTGTATTGACGATCGGACTTCGCTCTATTATGATAGTATATCAAACAATGTCCTGTTCAGGGTTTGACAGTTTAAAGCACTTTAAGAGTATGGATCAGTCGACTAACCTCACTTGGAATTTTCGAAATCGAAATTCTTTGACACAGTTTGATCGATTAAAAAAAGGCTCTGTCAGCCTACGCAGAACGATGGCAAAAATCGACTGACAGAGCCTTTTTTTAATCGGTCAAACATTGTCAAAGAATTTCGATTTCGAAATTTGCAACTATCTCTCTCGCACTCATGGTTGCGATATACCGACTGATCCATCCTCTTAATTGTGAGAGACGTGGCGATTCACGCGAATCAAGCTCATCGATCGTAAGTAACGAGGGGAGTTATGCCAACCAGGCACCCTGATCATGACTGGTGAGGATCACCGGATAGTTTCGCAATTACCTCTGGATGTGAAACCATCTTTTTATCAAGCCTCTTTACGTTACATTGTCTATTTATGAGGTGGCTGCTAACCACGACTTGAAATGCTTTCCAATATTAAGAAACACCTGATCGTAAAAAATCATTGGGGTAAAAGCTTTTTCTTTTCCCACATGAAATAGCACTTTGGGAATTCCGTTCAAATAAAGTTTTCTTCGAACCAGAAGAACATAAGTTGTTGGGCTCATTTGCACTTATCATACGTCCTTTGCGACAAAATTTTAGTAAGGTTGGAGTGGAAAGATGAAGTGTTGAAGCTCAGGCCAGCAATGAAGTGATAGAGACGGAGTGACAATTATGTGCTGCGTTGATGAGAGAGTGAGAAAGAAACAAAGTTGGAGTTTAAGGTCCGCAGTTTCTTTAAAAAATTGTTCA
Organism: Venturia canescens; assembly: GCF_019457755.1. Lineage (NCBI taxonomy): Eukaryota > Metazoa > Arthropoda > Insecta > Hymenoptera > Ichneumonidae > Venturia > Venturia canescens. Next base: position 19,608,668 of record NC_057421.1, read on the forward strand.
TTTTTTTTCTCGACGACAAAGTGCATAAGTTTCAGGCATTGTGTCGTTGGAAAATGTTCTAGAAATTTTTTTTTTCTTGCATTACCTGAAAATACCGACTTTTAGGAACATGTTAAGGTTTGGTTTCAAAATTATGCCAAGGACTATTCCAGCTGCCCTTGGGCCAAGATTCGATAGAGAAAAGGAGAAATAAACGATCAAATGTTGAAGAAATGAATGTTCTATGGAGTTATTGCCCTACACTCGATTGCCTATATGTTGCCCTATATGTTGCGAAGCTGTCATGAGTCAGCGTGTTTCCTGTTCACAGGATCCTCGTATCAGACTCGAAATCGGCAAGATAATCTCGCTTACATCCTGTTCAATTCTTGCAGCATTTCTTTTGATGAAAATACTTTTGATGAAATATAAATTTTGTCAGGTAATTATGGAATTATGCTACGGACCTATCCCACAAGGAACTCATAACTGAAAGACCACGATCCGATCTAGACCGGTGTGATTTACGAATCGCTGGTTCCAAGGACCGAGCGAGTCCTGAAACGTTGGATTTCAATTGCCAAAATTTTGTTATTTTGTGATCGATTGCTGGATGGATTGACTTGTAGCAAGAGCCATGCAATGAAAATGGAGAAGAAAAAGAAAAATACACCAGAAAATCCAAGTTTTTTGTCTGTTGACACGTTACCGGGTAATGAAAGCCTGAGAAAGAGACAGAGAGAGAGAGAGAGAGAGAGACGAGGAAAATAGCAGGTGGGGAACGGGAGAGATTTTTCATTTTCGTATCGCAACTTATCACCGATCTACGTGTCCCGAACCTCTTGTAGAGACAATTCAAGGCTTTCTTAAGTATTTCTAGTGCAGATATTTCCACACATATACGATCGTAGATGGCAGAACGAGAGGAAGGCTGTCGGTCGAAGCATTCGCTATAACGCGGACACGCGCGTGAAGCCACCGAACCCGTGCAACGGCACTTTTAATTAATCCCTGGAATAGAAACGTTTCCCACCACCTCCCTACTCTTTTTACTATGCCTATTTTTCAAGTTCTCTCTTCGACTATTGACGCCAGCATGAAAAGAAGTTAGCGAACATCGTGTTTACTCACGCGTGTATCATCGAGCCACGAAGGAGGCCGACAATTCAACAAAAATTGCGCATACGTGTTTCACCTTTTGTTCGGACATTATTCTCAGACCGTCTGCACGTAAAATGTCCGATCTCTCTGCACACTTCACGTCGCTCGAAGACTATCATTTACCACGAAAAATGGAAGTTTGGTCTCCATCGATAAATTGTAGGTTTCCTCAACGTCGTTTATGAAACGTGTTAAATGATTTTTTCCTCACACAGAAAGTACTGAACGGAATATTCTAAGTAATGATGCCTCTCGAATGGAACAGAGATTTTCAACTGTTTTTTTGTAGCAATTTTTTGCACGATGCACGTTTGAATGATATTTTGTCGTCATATGATCATCACTCTATAGAATCGGATATAATAAATTCGACATTCTTTATTTTCAAATATAATTTCCAGTGTATAACAATATTTTCTTAAGGAAGCTACTGCGTTATCGAACTTGTCATGAAAACGTTAGGCCATCGTTTGACCTGAGTAGTAGTTCATCTATCAACGTCGCTTTTCGTTTTCATGTGGGCGCGTTTATGTGTGTTCAAAAACAGATCATATGTCATTGACAGTTCATCAGCTGCGTGCAATACATTAGTTCTCAAGGAAAGACTTTGCGTTTACACGAAAATATGTATGGAAATAAAAGAGTACTTCTCAATTTGTTTGTGAATTTATTATATTAGTAGTCATTCTGACTCATATCCTTTAAACAAAAAAAGTTTTCGAACGTGTTTGTCACATACATTGCTGATACATACATTCAAACTTCAAATTACTCGGACATAACCTTGAATATGAGACGTTGCAACAACATCTCTAGTGACGCTCTGGAAAGAAGCGAGTGTCATGCCTTATTTTAATAAATACTCCTGTCATAAGTCACCTTCGATAAATTTTAAGCCGGATAAATGATTGGAAATATTTCATCTCTCTACTGTTCAAATTTTGCTCCATACCATCCATCAATAACGGAGATATGGGGAAAAATGTACAGCTACTTTGGGATTTCTCATGAGAGGCCATGCATGTTAACGTGGCTTGTCGAGGCAGAAAAGAAATTACAGATATTTCGTGTTACAACCCATCGCGGACCTCAAACATTTGTACAAATGACTTTTACATCATAATTTAACATTCTGCAAAGTTTCATATTATTCTGTGCATTAAAATTATTTCCTGCTTAACTTCCTTGAACGACTTCGTTCTTCGAGGTTCACGCAAACAAAAACTGGCACTTTTCTTGATATTTTATTTTTCTTTACTTTCAATTATTTTTTAAGAAAGAGTTGTTATTTTTATCATTGCTTTTGGCAATGTGAAGATATCACATTTCGAATACGTCTTCTCCTTTCATGTTCCGTTCCCACAATCCAAATGTTGCTATGAACTAAAAGTTAAAAAAACATATGCACATTTAGTTTTTTTCAACTCTACAAGCCAATGGACGAGCAAGTGAAATATCTCATCAAGGTGATTTTCACCTCATTTACACAGAGAAAACCAGTCTCATGAATCCAGACTGTTATCATAATTATGATGCGAGTTTCGTAAAATGTTTGCATTGCTCATGCATCATTGCGCGGCCAACGAGTGCGCAAAGTGTCATCTACGATTCTTTTCAATTATTTGCACCGGAATACCAAACAGGTGCGACCTCGTGTTGTGGGCGTGTATACAGATATGTAAATATACAAATGGACGTGGCGTGTAGACGTTAAGCTATCGGGCGTACACAGCATGTAACTAAGAGTTCCCTACGGCATATTATGTACGCGGAGGTCTCGTGGTGAAGCTTTGACTAGAATTCGAAAAACGGTGTCCACAGAAGAGACGACCCCGTATACTTTCTGTCCCTTTCTCGTCCTCCACTTTAGCCATACAAGTTTAACCGTCGTCGGGCTCTGGGTGACACACGGCGTTGTACCGGCCACTTGCCCTAATACGTGCTCGCAATTTCTTCGAGGCTGGGAAATTTTCTGGCATCGATGTTTTTCGGGTCAAAAGTTCGTTCAACGAGCAACTGATACTTTACCGCATAACAGAAGGCTCCGGTCATGTGCGGAACACCGAAAGGGGAAGGGGTTACATCGGACGCGAGAATAATACTATGTAAAGGAGAAGAAGCGAGCGTAAGACGGGAGAGAAGTACGTGATTTTTTTAAATTAACTTACGTACATGAGTAGCTAATTCGCGTGTTACGCTTCCATCCAAAATATTTTCACAACACTCTCGAACCTCACTCGTCTCTTTTTTGTTCTATTCATTTTATTGAGAGTGCAAAAATGTCAAAAAAGGATTGCGAGCAATGTCTGGAGATTTTCAATCAGTAAAAGTGCCATCGTGTGCATGCGGTTCAGCAAATTGTTAGAATCTCAACTCAATTGAATTGACTCTTGCGTGATGTACACTCGGTGAGGAGTTTTTTCGCGTATTTAGAAAAGTCTACGAAAGCAGTTCATAATGGCTGGGCCTAACTACGTACGTCAGGTTCAATAGTTAAAGAGAATTATGTAGGATTCTGAGAGTCACGATTCTAATCGCTCTCGGTAACACGTGGCTTCGCCAACCTGCTGCTTTCTGCAAATCAGAAGCATTTTTTTAGTATAAAATACGTATAAGAAACGCTGTCCGGATGTATCGTATATTTAATGTGTTGCATCGCGTGTAAACCTCGCCAGTATATGACGTTGAGTCATCGGGTATGAAGTTTAGACCAGCGAATACAAGCCAACAGGATATGACATTTGGTGAATAGTTATAATGGAACGAAAGACACGGAGGAGTGGAACGACGCGATAAATCGTTCCTGCAGCCGTCGTCGAACGAGCGACTTGGTGGTATAACAGTAACACAGAGTAGAACTCTCATTTCCATCGCAAATATTTAACGTAGTTTGTTTTAGTGTAATCATTTTGTGCCCTCGCAGGCAGAAGTTTGCTTTGGAAAGATGAAAAATTGCATGGATTCATGGCTCAGCCATCTGGACGATTCAATGACTAATAAAAGTTGTACGAATCATCAGACGGTGCGAACAAAGTTATTGATTGGTGAGAAAATATTTTTCAAAACTTAGTAAGCTATCTGTTACTAACACTTTTCAGAATAACATCTGTCACAGTGCCTTGATAATAAACTGCTTTGCAGAATGAATAATTATATACACGAATAATTTATCAATCGATTAGGACACGGACGAAGTGCGGAAATGATCCGGATGATATTCACTTTGGGGAATCTTCAGAAACATGGATTAGAGAAAATTTTTGGAAAAGCTGTTTGGAAGATTGAGTCTTGAAGGTGAATGTAAAATGAAGCATATACTCAGCGACTCTCTAATAATAATGTTTAATAATGAATCATGAATATACAAGCAAGGAAAAAAACTGAGAATATCACTAATTCTGAGAGAGCAAGAAATTGAAGAACGAAATTTACGACGCTTGTGCCAGTATCGAGGCAAAATAGCGAGATGAAAATTTTTTTTCCAAGATCTCCGGGAAGTCGTGATTCCTTCTTGAATGTCAACGATAATTCATTATTTACTTGACACTGCATCAAGAAATCACAACCTTCTAAGGTGGGGTCCGCGATGTGAACGATAACCGCATCAATCGATGATTAGTGGAATAAAAAGAAAACTCAGACGAATTGGCGTCGAATACTGGGGAAAAATAAAAAAATTATACACAAAAATTAGAGTTTTTCTTCAAGCAATTCCAAGTTCTTGCAATTTATCCTTTGTCGTTGATTCCTTATTTCGATAGAGAAACGCGACAGCCAATAAACGTGAGTGGACACTGTAGAAAGGTGATTTTCCAAGAGGATCGAGTATTATCGTCGAAAAGGTCGCAAAGTGACGGAGGAGAAAAAAGCGGAAAAAAGTGAGCTCACTTCCCTACCCCTCTGGGGCTAAAAACCGGATGCTCGCGACGCTTGGTGCATCCTCACACGCTCTTGACTGCCGCGGATCCGCGGAAGACTTTATCACAAAAGTAAAAAGGCCACTAAGTTCTGACTAAGTATATCTATGCATATACACATGCGTGTGTGATATACGAGAGTATCGAGTAAATTCTCACAGTCAATAGGGCGCATCTATCTTTTCTTCATCGCGTTAAATAGCAAAAGAGTAAATGTTCGTTCAACAGTAGAAATGCGATGGGTGCAGGTGCCTTTAAAGCCATTATACACTGTGACTGACGTACGTGCGCTCGCGTACGACTTTTAACACGAACTCCACATTCGTGTGCAGTTATAAACTAACGTACACCACATAGACGTCTAATTCAATTAAAAGTAACAACCGCAATGTTCTTCTCACTGTTTTCACCACGTGTGGAATCACCTACACGAGCATAAAAGTGGCTTATACACAGACACACACTCATCGATCACCTGCAAGTGGCGGAAGAAGTGAGTTTATGCTGAGCCTTTTATTTCCGATGGGTACTTATTCTGTACGATGGAAATTTAAGCACAGAAATAGAATGAAGTAGGAGATTTGCATTCGTTCCGCTTGAGTGTTTCAGCCGCGATTATCGCCCAGCGAGAGGAGCTGAAGAGGCTTTGAATGTTTCGTGTCTATGAGCCCAAACGGCTCAACCGATTTGGAAGATCAGGTATCATCCGATTCGGTTTGACATGTGCGAGGCTCCAAATAATCGGCACATTTATATAGCGGTCAGTGTCAAAGTGCGTTGACCTCTCTGTAGATAAACTAGGCCGGATTAAGCGAGTTTTCATCTTTGCACAGTCCGTTGTTTGATTCTGTTTTAGTCAATTTAAAGTAAAAAAGGAAAAAAATGGTGGAGAATTGCAAATTGTCTCAAGGGGAGTTAACTAGTGATTTGAAAAAAAAATAAAAACTATTTCAGGAAGTTTTCGAACGTCAAAACGGTTAGGAAAATAAAATGCCGCAAGGCAAAGGTCCCCTTTCCCTGCGTAGACACACGAGTAATTCTGATTTATAACTTATTTTTTTGAAAGTATGATTTTTTGAATACAAATCGTGAGATCGTTCATTGAATTCAGAAATAAATGGATAAAAAATTGGAACTTTACATGTTGTAGGATTACTTAAATTGGAGGAGGAGGGTCCTTTCGAGGGTCACAGAGGCGTTGGGGCGATGTAGGGTCCGATTGAATATTTTCCTCGATAAATCGTATGGTCCGTTCTCGCTAAGCCGAACAGATGGTGCTCTGTGGGTATAACCCGGGAATCGATTTATCGTTGTAACGAACTTTACGCATTCTTTAATAATGGCTCAACATTTTTTCCGAGCCAGAGTTCTTTAATTGATGTTTCAAATAAACGGCCCAGAGACTTAAGCTTTAATAAGTGCAGTTTTATTAATTTATTCGCTGCAATGCACCGATGAATTGACACTTTTTTCTAGTTCCCTCCTAACGATATTTATTTTAATCGTTCAAGCAACACTATTTTTTGACAAGAATCACAATGAAATGGTGCATTGCAAGCGACGAATGATGATGAATACATAAATTTTATCCCATCGAATCTTCGTTACTCCATAATCGTAAATTTATTCACCACAATACCAGACTACCCATTTGTCGAGAATATTCAGCTCACTCATAAAAAACAGGTTGAATTATTTTGAAAAATTTCCGAGTCCAAAACGATTCATATCTGACACGGTACACTCGCAACACGAAAGGTACTCTCACGAATACATACTTTAGACTAAGACCGAATCTGAGAAGGTACCTAAGTAAAAGTGCACGACGTTATATATATTGGACTCTTACTCATCGGATTACTTAACGACACAGCGTTACCACTCGTATGAAATAATATATAAGTTCTATAATTTGTGTTGTATTCACGTAAGCATGCCAGTATCTCGCTTCTATATCCTCCAGAGTTCGGGTTCGCGCGCGCGAGACGTCCATTACTTGGTATTAAAAGGAATGGACCACTTCTTTCACGCAGCTTCCATTTCTCCTTTTTCTATTCCTCTTTCTTCAATGCATGACTACATCTATATATACACATTTACATATATATGTACGTATATATACATAGACCGACATTAGTGCACGTGTGTGTGCGTTAGTCCACGATTGTGTACTACTGAGCAAAAGAGCTGGCAGCGATGCTGGGCGATTATATATCGGAGTACATAGGGAGGATAGTACGTGGGGAAATGCCACCAGTAACAGGAATGGTCACCGAGTTACGACGACGTCGAGAAGAGGCGGGAAGAAGCATATTATCGGAAAAGAGTACGTTCGCATAGCCTTTTACAATAGGCGAACACGCGCGACTAATGTACCTCGAATGATCTCTCACGAGATACAGAGAAAGAGAGGAGTTGAGAGGGCAGAGGAAAAACGAATGGCGAGGAAGAAGAATTGCTTCCATCTCCATTTACGAAATTTTTTAGTGAAAAAACTGGGTCTGGTATACCTTTCGTTGATAACTGATTTATGAACTCGTTCAGTTTGAGATTCTTTTTTCTTCATTTTTTTCCTCTTGCGAGACTCGCGGTAACTGGATTTAGCGATTCGAATTTTCATGCTCCCTTAGTACTTCAACATTTTTCAGAACTCAAATATATTAATGTTCGTCCATTTATTTCTATACACTGATCAATATATTCTAGTTGCTTTAGAAAATCGCGCATTGCAATCCTTTTATACGAAGAGATTCCATATCGCGCTTGCTTTTCATTCCTCCTGCTTCACTCATCTTTGTGCACTGCTCTATTGCATATGACGGGTCGGACGGAATTGCAGAATCTTTGTGCCCCGAGTAAGTTGACCGTATTTCCACTGATCGAGTATCGCGCCGCATAATTAGAAGTTTGCTTCGCTTGCTAATTCGACTGAATTTTGGAATTTCGCGTGGCACGTCCTGCTTCAAGTTAACGATGTGAGCACACGATATACGTCTGATCAACATGCGTACAGCAACTGCAGGGTCAAGTGGCACGCACGTCGATAAGTGATGTACTCGTGAGTGTCACGCAAGCATTCGTACTCCTTCCACTGCTCCTCTCGCTCCGTGAGAGATTCTTTTATCGCGATGAGAAGAGCTCCAGGTAACCTCGGAAGAGAAGGCATAATATGAGGAGTATTACCTTCCTTCGTACTCTCTGCCTTTATCTCCCATTCTTCATTCCTCTCTTTCTCAGAGTTTCTCACCTGACGTTTATGCCCGGAGGAGGGGTGCTCGAACCTTTAACGGGAAAAGTTCACTTTCCGTTGTTTCAGTCCCGATACATTGGCCGCGGGCTTGAAATTCGATTAAAAAACGATTTCTTTCCTTGCACCTTTCAATTCAAATGTACCCTGTTTGTACGTAACAATCTTTTTTTTTCCACTAAACGCGTTGGGTGGTTCGGATAAAAACAACTTTTATCGCGTCTAAGAATAAAAATGGTAAACTATTTTAACCCGCGAAATTGTCACCTGAGCCGCGGAACGAGGCAGGAAAGTCCACAACTCGGTATAGTCCTTCCGCTCCAGAGTAGCGAGTGCCATTTCTCATCACAGCTCTGCGAAACATTGGGCACGCGAAACGGAAAGTTGGACTTTCCGCGGAGGTATGGTGAAAAGGAATTGAACAAGTCGAAGAAGTAAATAAGAAAGATGATCGATTAGATTGGATGTCCAGTGAATCAAAAGTGAAAACCGATAAAAAAATGTATCACGGCTGACGTCGTAATCGAAAGTTTCCCGTACACGTCACAATACATTTATATCTAAAGGCGTTATTCTTAGTCAGCATAAGTTACGAAAGAATCAGGAGCAGGATGAAAGAGAAACAGAGATAAGAGGAAAAAGATCTTTGAGTGGGTCTCGATAATGCATCCCACTTGAGATAGATATGCATTCGTCTCCTCGGTGACACTCGCCATAATAGTCTCGCAAAGCCTGTATGAAATAAGGAGAAGGATAAAACCAAAGACAGAGAGATAGAGAGAAAATGAGAAAAAGATGTCGGAGCAGGAGAGAATGGCTCGAAATTAAAAACGTTTAACGACTGTGAGAACGCTTCGGGTATAGAATGTCGAAGAGGGTTACTGTAGGACTTGTCTCTTCACTGGCTGCACTCATCTGTAAGGTTCTCCGACGCTCCCTCGTGTGCTATATTGCACACGTGAAACAAATATATATACGTAAATATAGTGTATTCTAAGTTGAGTGAACGTCAGCTCTCGAATCCTTCACGCTTTAAGATTCAACCGTAAATTTTCAATAGCAATTTTGGACATCGAGTATGTTAAATTAGTTGTAACTTTTCAAGATCTTTACAATTAACTTTCGCTCATTCGAATGCAATGAAAGTTGCGACCACGACCCGAGACGTCGAGTATTAAGAGAAAGTGAATAAAAACGACTTCGCATTTTGGGTTTCAATAATGAATTCATCGCCTGGATCCGGTTGCTTCCACTTCACTCCGGATCCTCGAAAATAATAGACGAAATTCCGGAAATCGAGCGTTGAGGACCCCTCCATTTCCCGTGGAATGTTTCGTGTCCATATACGTGTACAAAATACATTGTTTAGTTGAATAGAGTGTGCATTTCTCTCTCCCTCTCTCTTTCTCTCTCTTCGTTTTCATCGCTGCGCTGGTACTCGTCACGTTGGACTCGCGATGAAAGCAGAGAGCTAAAGAGCGTTGAGACTTAAACTCTCCTCACTGCAACATGCGGTACAGAGAGTCCTCTTGCAGCTTCTGCTTGCTGCATAGCATTGTGCAATGCGACCGGTGGCCCTGGGATGAGTTCGGTTTCTTGTGGACCTACCGAGCTCACCAGTATCAAGAGTCGAAGCTCAGCAACACGGTCCACGCTCTTATGTACATGCATATACATATATATGTAGTACATTTAAAAGACGCTTCAAGTTGTCGCAATTCTTAGAGATGCATTCGCGAGAGCATATCGAGACATCGTCGCACGACTCACCAGAAAGACAGAGAGCGAGAGCGAGATAAAAAGAAAGAGACGCTCGCACCTGCCAACTATATCTAGTCGAACCTGATTAAACTCTGCCCTTTCGCGACGTATATTAAACCCGTATTTATTCTCATGCTGATAAAAGTACGCGCGTACCGTGATTTTTCGATTTTCAGTACCGCGATACTAATTATTAAGCTTTTGATTTATTTATGGTATGGCAGTTTTGCCATTGTTATATATCTTTCTGGTGTCGTTTTGGCGTGGAAAATAATAATTTTAGATTTTCAGTGTTCGTGGCACCAAGTTGAGACTCGGTGATGACGCAAAAACAAATTCTCGAAGGCAGTATTGAAAAAGAGTGAAACAAAATTTTATTTGATGCTGCAAGCAAATCCAGTGGATTGTGTTCGCAATATTGAAATACGTTGGAAAACGCTGTTGAATTTGAGCTCTCGATTGAAGAAAGCAAAACAAAAATCCACGTGTGATATAGTCCCCAGGCCTCTTCCCTCCGATCAAGTCCCCTCTTTACCTCCTTTCTTTCGTTCACCCTCTCTCTCTCTCTCTCTTACTCTTCCTATTACTCCTGCGCAAAAGATCGCGTATATCCGGTCTGGTATTCATCGCATCCATCAGGCTAGTTCTTCTTTGCCTTCTCAGCCGCTATCTCTCTTCTTCATCTCCTTCTATCTTTCATTGCTTCTTCACTTTGCTTGCACTATCTCATTCTCATCTCGTCTATACAAACAATTACAGACGCTCACACGCAAACGCACACTTTTGTAAGCCCTTTCTTCTTTTAGCTACAACTTCTTTTGCCCGTTTGAAACGTTGTCACTAGGAGAGTGCTGAGAGCTCGAAGGTACTGCAGCTGAACCTCCGAGTGATGCCTTAACCGATCGTTTCGCTATATACATCTGTGTATATATGATGCATAAAGAAAAGCGAGATCGCAACTCGCTCTTAGTCATATATAGTCCTATATATATACAGGAGGCAAGCAATTCGAGAGAAATCGTTCTATACTCGCGAGATGTTCTTCCACTGAGAGACGATGCGATGATGTATGACGACGACTTTATGGATATCCGTTGGTGCGAAATTCCACTGACACTTTTTGTCGAATCTATAATACGACTAGAAATCTTTGCTAATCGTCCGAAAATAATGCTAATTAAAATACTGCGAAAATATTTAAATACATTTGATTTTACCGACTCGATACATTACTCAAAGTCGGACCAACTCCGCCGCGACGATCAGGCGTTCCGATAATCTTTCAAGAGCATGGCCACAATATATTAATATTTGATGCATCATATTTATTATACATGTAAATTTTTCGTATGAGCATCTACAAATGAAAAAAAAAAAATAAAATAAAAATAAAAGTGCATCCACCGATTGATTCCTTTTTCTCTGATAGATCAGATATGGATGACAAAGTTGAGCCACTGCGTCCCTCGAGAAGAGAATATCTCGAGACTCGATCCAAGAACCCCTTTGGAGTGCACGTACTCTCGGGTTACTCACGTATCACGACAATGCGAACGAGAGACGAATGTCCCACGACTGTCCTGTCACGTGAGTTATGCGACTACCCCGCTGATGGACGTCGAATCCCCCGGACTATTTCAACCGAGTTCGGTGACGTTACTTGGAATTGCGCGAGCGCGGGGGTGAGAGAGAAAGAGAGAGGGAAAGAGAAAGATAAATTGCTTGAGACACAATCGTCGTCGCACCTGTATCAAAGTATCACCGCGTTTTATACCAACTGGTTGCCCGATGTTGCAAGGCATTGCCAAGTCACAATTCCAAAGCCCTGTGTAATCTGACCTAACTACGGTTTAAATGATTTATTTCGTTAAATAACAGAGAATTTGATGAATTCATTTGCTGAGAAGTGAACTAACTGTGAGCAGCTTTCATTCATTCAGTTTTTATTTCGCCTACACAAATGAGAAAATGAATCTTTTCTTTGGGTCAGCGAATGATAGAATTTCGTATTCGAACGTGAACACGCTGCTCATGTCTGTGCAATTTAGTGCATAAAGAAAATTCAGATGCAACTATTTTCTCTACTTGACTTTAATATGTAGAACAAAATTTTTAATATTCAAAGTAAGCCATCTGCGTTGATGGCGTCGGAATCGTATAAATGTGATTGAAAAAAGATTTTATCTCGACGTAAACTTATTATAGAAGGCACTCCACGAACCCTTGGAGAGTCGCGGTTGTGTTTTTCAACGAGTGATGCTCCATTCACGTCAGATGGCGCAGCTAGTCACTCTCGAGAGATGCATTAGTCGCTGCACTTTTATTTCGTATTCACCGTCAATTTTTCATCTTTCAACTTTTTTTTTATACAATCCAGCAAGAAAATATTTTCAACTTCCGTGGGCAGATGATTAGAAAAGTGGTTGAACGCGCGGCGGTGAAAGGGGGGGACGTGCATAACTGGGCTAATTTTAAATAAAACGAAAAAAGCAGTGGATCGCGTTAATAATTGAACAGGACATTATGGCATCAAAGTCTCGTGCTGGGTTCGTTACGCCATGGAATATGATGAAAGCTCGAGAGGAGCTTATACCGAGGTTGTTTCGCTGCGAAACTGTGCGTTTTTTTCCTCCTACTTTTGCTTGATGCTCCAAGAGTAATTTATTGTGAATTTTAAACTCTAATTATGATGACCCGGAAGTTTTAGTGTGCACACGAATGACAATTTTTTTTAACGTCCTCAACACCTTAATGTGAATCAGGAGAATTGAAGCGTTTTTATTTCTTAATTACCCTGCGGAGAAAGAAAATATGACACATTAAATAATGTTGGCTCCATAGTTTTCATAGCTGTGGGTAAATTCTTGTACAATGATGTAGGAGGTTAAGTTCGTATGCTTGATTATAAATAATTAGGTTGAATTTATGACACGCAATGTACTTAAGGATTTATCATGTTCACTGTCTCTTTGTGCTAATAATGGAACTTACACGTTACGAGAATATTGACGTTGAGTTTTCATTTCTGACTGGGACACTCGCAGAATATTTTTTCTGCACTATCCCATGCTAATCTGGCAAGTGTCATCGATCACTTATACGTCAGTTCTGCCTTAAATAACATCGAAACTCGATTTAATCGAAGTACCAACCTACTGGATAATTAATAGCAAAATGAAAACTCTTTGATCTACAGCTGGAACCCCTGGGCCCGCGTGATTCGATGACCTACTTCAATAATCATAAAAACATTGAATCATCGGATATGAGAATAACCGGATACGATCGTTTGCACGATCATACGCCTTATGATCAGAGCAAGCCGCGGTGCGATCGTATTAAAAGAGATACGATATGGCGTGAAATTCATGAGGAGAACAAGCTTCACAAAGTTGCAATTATCACGAGCCATTGGCACGGACGACCCAATCGAGTTAAGCTCGATTTCCATGACGGAAAATTTGGCCGAACTAACGAGATACGAGATGATTTTTATCGTCGAAACGGTGTTGATTTATTGTAACGATATTTCGGTATGTCAATTCCAATGCATCGTGTACATATGTTGGCACAGCTAATTTATTGAGAGTCTGGTATTGAATGAAAGGAACTGGAATCGGGATCGCATTTTTTTTTATTTTCACTTCACTCTGTTCCAGCTTACGTGACTTCCACCCTCTTCTTATTGTGTTGTATGTATATGTGCATGTTTTTATTGCAAGTCACGCAACACTCGTTTCTGTGTTCTCAGCTTGGTAAACTGTTACGTTACCCTGTGTTTCGATCAACCCTTTCAGACGTTTCAGAGAAGAATGTGGAAGTAATTTCTTTAATTCCCATCCATCTGCACCGAGCCTTTTTTTTCTTCAGTTCTGTTCTTGAATCCTATTTTATGGCTTAAAATAGTGTAAAATTTATGTTCCCCGAGTCTTACCTTGTTTGTTTGTTATCGTTTTCAAAAATCCGCCTATGGAAGATCGTAATAATTTGTCGTAAAACATTTTTTTTTTAGTTCCCATTTATGTCAATAAAAATTTCATTCTTCGAGTTCGTGCGTCGTCGGAATCGTTCAGGTTACGACGCCTTAATAATGCACTGCCAATTCACTACAATTGCACTTCAAACTTCATAACACTCAACTGAAACATTCAGGTAGAGCTACCACCATTCTCGAAGTCTGCCGAAATGCTCGGTGAAACTTTGATATCGACCTTTGGATCTTCGTCCATCTTTCATTGACGGATAGAGATTTCGTTGTTTTAGGGTTCGAGAAGCAGACCAAGGGTCGAACAAAAATGGCGTTGTTGTAATTTTCTTCAAAAATATGACCCGGACCCGAAAGCTAAAAGTATATTCTCCTATTTATCATCATCGAAGTGACTTTCATTTTTTTTATTTGCTCTTTCCGTCGAGTTGAGATTGTACCTGCTGCTCATTTAATTTGTATTCGTAACCCGTTCAGAATAGAGCTTGGCTCGGTTCACTTGTCGAATTGTTTTCTTTTCTCTTTTATATTTGCTTTTCCCTAGAGTCAATATTGAATGTTTAAATTATGAACGAATCGAAAATGTACTTTTAATCGGTGTTTGCTCCGTCACTACGTAACGTCGATAGATACAGTAAAAAAAACAAACTTTTTTCCTCACAGAACTTTCGCAAGCGGTAGTTTTCCTCACGTATTTTCCGGATGAGAACACTTTTCAGAAAAAATGTCAATATTTGTTCTCTACGCATGCTCTCCTTCTTGGTTTCACAAAAAATGCTGAAACTAAGCAAAAAGTAACGCACAGGTAACGGAGTGAAACGATAGAAATATAGAGGTTTGTTCAACTACTGGCAAGTTTAAACAGAATTTGCAATTATTTTTTTTTTTTATCAGGATAAAGCTTTAATTAAATTGAAGCGGAACTGAGGGCACAGCTGCAGTGTATGTAAATTGAATAGTCATTTATCGACGAGGATCGAGAGAAATTGTCCGTTTTTAAGGTATATAACTTCGCTCACGGAAAGGGCCCAAAAAGTTTCGTTGGCTTTTGCCAGGAAGTCTTTGTGTAAAACTGAAAATACCAATTTCAGCTATGCGCTATCCACTTAATATATAAATTATCTAACTTTTTCCCCCTTAAAAAAATGAGCAATGTTCAGACTCCGAATTGCCTCACTTCTGTGTTGAAAAATAAGGAACATTAGCCATTGGTACCCCGGAACCACTGTTTCGTGTTCCCACGTAATATAAGGGTGCATCGTTATAACGGCATAGCTGGAAAATCGATGTAACTTGAGATCCGTTGCGTGTGTTTTTGAGAAAGAATTGGAATTAGCCTGCGGCGTACCATTTCATTATTCGCGAAGAAAGACAGAAAAAGGAAAGAGAAAATGATGGTAAGATTGGATAACGACGGAGCATAAACTACACCGAAGTGTACAATGTATCATAACGTTGGATGCTTCGCTGTGCATGTATTGGACGTGAGTAGAACAAAATAGTCTAGTCAGACGTCGTACTAAAGTTCAACTATGAATTTTGGGTGGACAGTGATTTTTTTTAGAGCATTGGAAGTTTAATGACCAGCTTCAAGGTAAGTCGTGTCTGTAGGATCGTATTTTATGGGTGTCTAAATTCGGTCGATTTTTACTTCCTAATTAAAGATATTATCACTCTAAATTAATGTCAGAGTCATTAATTCAAAATTGTAAATACATTTTTTCAACTTATTTTTTGGCGAATGAAATTGCATGCCATTAATTAATCGGGGATCCGTCACCGACCGAACCCGAAATTTCATTCGTCCCTGGCGAAAATACTATAGTTTTCCTTCTATAAAAGAAGAATTGTCACGAAATCTCGAAGTGCGAATTATTTTTGAAGCTGCTATAGACGTACTTTGATTGGTTGTCGATGTTGTGCTCGGAGTTCGTTCATGTGCGTATTTCAGATCGTAGAAAAAAGGAGGAAACAATTGCAACACATCCGATCGCGATCGTGTCAGATAAATTTATTTAGCGACATAAGAGTGAAGTGATGGAGTAATTTAGTAAGAGTGATCTTACGCAATTACTATTCGACCGTAGATACCGTGATTTTTGCAATGAACTATTCGAAACAATCGTCCTGAGTAATATTTTTATTTAAAAAGTGTTAAAACAATTAAAGACAAGCGCGCGCTTGCGCGCGCGTTGACCTTAGTTTATGTAAAAAATCGCATTAGAGAGCGCAAAGGGAAAACGCAATGGGGAATGGATCAAGAAAAAAGTATTAATAAAAAAACAGAAGGCTATGACAGGAATGGACAAAGCCAAGAAGAAACAAAACGCCGAAATAAACAAATGTGAAGTTATACGAGTGCACATTACCTATTTCGTTCAATCTTTAACGTAACATATCTTTATTACTAGTAAGACTTGAATTTTTTTCCAGACCTTCATTATATACTTCATTGTTATTGTGTACTTTTTCACGAACTTCGTAAGAAGCGTTTATTCGTTATATGGAAAGATGAACGATTTTTTACGCATAGTCCCTATAGCCCTGTGTATTTTATTCAAACACGTTTATCTCAATAACGAATATAAAACGAACCTTTTAAAATTTGATACGTGTGTAAGTCGACTACCCATTGAAAGTCTGTGTAAATATCAAAACATTCTTAAGAAAATCGTTTCGTGAATGAACTGCCTTAAACCGAGTTTTCTGGGTCTGCAATGTTGTCATTTGATTGTCAACTTGATGATGTGGTGCTTTCAGTTTTTAACTGTATCTAAACAACTATAAATCTCACAACAAATTGATGAAAGACTTCACTTTTGTTTATAAGAAAAAGTCTGGAACGACTCTCAATTAGATTCACCGTTGTCGGGATGAATTGGAAGACCTAAAATTTCGGCATCATCAACTGTATGAAAGAAATTATTCTCACATTGTCCTTGTCAAGTGTTCCTTAACCAAAAACTCAAGTATTTATTTTAGCAAGTCAAGTTATTCCACATTGAACTCGAAACCATTCGCACACACGCACGTGTTACTTCATGCACATTATTTGATACGAGTGAAGATACCGTGCTTCTAGCTCTACGTTCATCCATCAAACTATATTTTGTTTATAAGAACTATTCCATTCATTAAAGAATAAGCTTTGAAAAGTATAAAGGATCGGAGAATGAAAGTGTCGCTGAAAGTAAAGTTTTGAAACATGAATAACGAAGTGTGCATTGTGAAATTTATGCATGAAATTTTTTCGTCCTCCACACACAGATGACCTAAATATTCATGATACCATCAATGTGCTGTCAACTGGTGAATTGAACTGAAATGAATTTAATCAACGATATGGTAAGACGATGCAGCGTGTAGCGGTGAAGTTATAGTCGTGGTTTCTAGTTGAGCTAAAACGCTTAAGTGAAAATTGTACTCACATGGGAAATTTATAGCGAAAGAAGAGACATTAAACGTTAATAGCGCAAAGAAGAATGGGCTGTCTGATGTCATTCCATACAATCTTCTCTCGTTATTATCACATGTGATATATTGAACAGAAGTCTAGTGATTTTTACGAGGTGTCAGGGATCGTTCAACCGTCATAGGTTCAACGACGTCCAGAACGAAAGAGATTGAAAGATAAATGGATAAATCGCATGAGAGAAGCAAAGGGGAGAGCAAGACGGTAGCGTGAGAGCTCGCCGTACACGCTGAGTGGCCACTCATTAATATTACCCCGTGGAACTTTGGCACTCCCACTCGGTTATAAGTATTGTATACCTGCAAATACATTGTGACTGGAAAATCGTCTTCGGCTTTGCTCCTCTCTGTGGCGGAAAATACTTTTTCACCACACATGCACCGAAAATTCAACCTTCCGATTTCGGAAAGTGGTGAAAAATAGTATACACTCCACGGGAGTGAAATTAGACCACCTGAAACCGCGTGCTTATTACCCTCGCCTTCGGCTCGGGTGACAATTCTGCCCGCGGTTTGAAGTAGTCTACTTTCCCTCATCCCTAAGTGTGTAATATACTATTTCTACATTCCGAAAGGTTTGACGTAATTATTTTTTTTACTTTTGACGTTTGAACCGATATAGCTTACGTGTTTTTTGAAAGGTTGTGTCTAGTTATTCGCAAATCGTACGAATAAGGTTATGTTATTCATTCGGAAATATGTTATGGAAATGCCATATTATCTTTGCTAATCTTGTTTTTTTGATGCCCGCCCCCCCGACCAGCAGCACTTGCTTCGCTCGTGCAGCAAATGTCGGGGCAGGCATCGAAATATCTTCTATCGATAGATGCATATTTCGGAAGAAACGTACTATCGACCGGCTATGAAAAAAAATAGTATACACTACACGGGCAGAAGTTTGGTAGCCCTGAACTGCGCGTCAAATAGCCGAGGCGAAGCCGAGGGCAAATTCATATCCTGGTTCAATCGTCTCCGCATTAGAAACGTTACAGTCTCAAGTTAGGGATGGAAGATGCAGGATTTCCTTTTCTTTTGTCCTTGTATCCGAGGTAAACTATGAAAAAAAGGTTCAGAAGAAACGCGTATTTTCATCTTTATACATTTGGTAAACTTTGAGTCTTGGAATTAAGCCATCTTGCTCGCAACCATTTTACTCATATTTTGACGTTGGACAAAGCCATTTCGAAACCAGACCGACAACCCTTGCAACCTCTTCAGGAAAAAACACTCCATTCATACGCACCGTCGAAACTAAAACGCCATGGAAGATCACGGTATATCGTCGTCAAAAAACGACGAAAATATAATAAAAGCTGAGTCAAAAGGGACGAATGAGTTGCTGACTTTTATCCAGAAAATGAGAGTGAAATGTAAAAATACTGATAAGGAAATTGCTTTTCGGAATCAGACAACTTAACTACAGTTTTGGAGCGTGGTCCTGACTTTGAGGACTTACCGTACTACGTAGAACGCAAGTCTTAAGGCCTTAAAAACAAAAATATGGTTCGTGTCAAGTATTGCGTGTGCGAGCATGTGTCGATGTGAGTTCTATACATTGAGGAAACTCCTGAGACGACACTGCAGGATAATAAAATTTTTTTTCCGATTGTTTTATAAACCCTTACGATTTTATGCGTTTTTCTTCTGGTACGAGAATTTTACGTATGCTCAATAGTTCGCCACTTACGTATATGAGGATTTGAGTGGTTTCTTATCGCTGCTCACTAAATTTCTGGCTCTCACGTCAACTAGTTTTTTTCTCTCGTTTCCCAATCGATAAGATGCCAGTACGAAAATTACATTGGTGAAAAAAAAAAATCGAACGGCGCCTGATTTCGAGGCAAGGAGAGTGCAGGCTTTTAACGACATTCATAGAATTTCGTTCAATTGGATGTGAATAGATTAATAAATAAGTGGTACGGGGTATCCAGGCCGACATATCAACCCTCGACAGAGGAGGTTTTTAGCCGCAAAACTTGAGCCTCGCTTTCCTCGAGCAAGACGAGGGTAAAACCTTGGAATTTTCATACAAGTACGAAACGAACTGACGGCCGAGTTGACGTTAAATATTCCGCGACGTATAAATGCCGTATTTAGACGATCGCTGTTGTTGGTTGGTACGAAGAGTCGAAGAGAAGGGCGGGGGCCAGGAGTTCGTTCAAGAATGACGGCAATTCCGGTATTCGACTCGCATCGACAATTTAAAGTGGCATTGGAGTTCCATTTACCTCGTATTTCGCCTTCTCCTTCCCTCTCGCTCTTTCGTTCTCATTTTTGTCTCAATTCACTCTTCTTTCTTGCCCCCCTTTTGCAATTTAAATTCGCCAGGGTTCGCCCGCCCCCATCCGGACGCTTTGTATTATAAATGAGAGTCTATTACGTAGATGTGGTTCCCATCGTAGAAAGATCCTCGAGAAAGTCCCTTTCTTTCTCATTCAAACGTACCTCTGTTACGCGATCATCTCTCTTCCTTTCTCCCCTTACTCTCTCCTTCTCTTCCTCTTTCTCGCTCTCTTCCAGGTACTCGAAAACTTTTCTCCTCAAGATGTCCTATATACATGTGGAATCGACCAAAACGATTCAAGTCAGAGAAACACGTCTAAGATTCTCAATCACCATCCATCACTCTTTCACTCGCGAGCTCTCCTTACTCTGTACGCTTGTGTAAAAAAAATTTTCAAAGAAAAAACCCCGTACGTTACTTGAGGTTTAGCTTTTTCCTTTTTTCCCATTAGGCTACTATTCACCTGCAAAGGTTTCAAGTAGAATTTCATTCTTGCTCTTCTTTCGTACGAGTGAGTTTTCTTAATCTAAAGCTTTCATAAACTACAATGGTGTAAAGTAAATTCAAATTCAAGCTGTTTACTTAATGGTGTAATATTATTTATGCTCATGTACGTGTCATTCGATATGCGAAGCTTATTTAATTGCTGTACCAATGACTGAATCGTATTCGTATTTTCTTATAGAATCGTTCAATTACGCGATTCTAGTTATAAATTTTTATGCACAACTTTATAGGTTCTATCAACACTCTCTTAGAATGAGCGGAGAAATTATTTTATTGATTTAATTTTTTTGCTTTTTACGTTTCAATCTAATGTTTTTTTATCCTCATAGTAAAATAACTTTTTGTTTCAGTGTCGAGATTTCATCTGAAAAATTCAATCATTCTTACAATCTTTTATAGTATAGGCTTGGAACGAATGTCTAATTTTACGCGTAAATTTCCATCACGCTAGGGTATTCGGTAGACAAGCCAACGTGGCGCATGACTCGTTAATCTAGAAGCATGAGAAGAGACACGAGTGAACGAAGGTGAGCGAGATATGAACGAAGATAGGGATTTTATCGTGTCAAAATTCTTCTCATATTTATTGGTACATAAATTAAACGAATGATAAACATTGCGATAGTATGAGAATTGTTTTTCCTGTCTCCGACGTGTCTGTTGGAAGCTGAGAGTGTCTAAGAGCTTTCAGTGCAACAGTATAAAAGCGTCGAAACAGGACAGTTTTTGTGAAAAATTGTGATCGCGACTTGGAACGTGGCCAATGTGTTCAGAATTTTCGAGTAATTAAAATAGTCAAATTCACAAGGATGTCGACAAGTTTTGCCAAGGCTCGATCACCAACAATTGCTTCGACGGTGCAGACGACAATCGAGGAAGAAGTTTTATTGAATGACGAAGACGTGAAGACGGTGATGGAAAGAAAATTAGGAAAAGAAGACTTTTGTATCGAGAATTGGAGTCTCGATCGTATAGCCTCGACCAATGGATATCTCGGGCAGTATTATCATCTTTGTGTCACCTGTACCATCAATGACAGAGCGAGCGAAAAGTTTGTGTTTTTCGCAAAAACAAAACCCCCAAGTAACAGCCCCCAGTACGAGTTTGCCGTTACAGGAAATGTATTCACGAAGGAGAATGTTTTCTACGAAGATATCGCAAAAAATATGGGAGCGGGTGAAGGTCCGAAATGGATGGTGGACTGTTATCTTGGCAAGGGTGACGTAATCGTTGTTTTGGAAGATGCAACACTCGATGGTTTTGAAATGCCGGATAAATTTGTTCCCTTCGAGTACGACGAGTGCGCCGCGATGTTTTACGCATTGGCGAAATTGCATTCTCGCTCTGTGGTACTCGATGAAAAATTGCGGCGGGAGAGTGGAAAAAGACTCGATCAGGTTTACGGCGAAGTGCTGCAAGAGGCATTGTTCCCAAGTGACGATCGCATGCGTCGCAACCCGATCAATTCGAGTGTACAAGGTGCCTGTGGAATCGTCAATCTGATCGAATGCCTTGACGATCGATCAAGACAGCGAGTAAAAAGCTTAATTGCCGATTGGTCCTGGCGAATACCGCGACTCATTCGTACATCGAAAAAATATCGTAACGTTATTTGTCACCAGGACCCTTGGGCGAATAACATGTTGATAAAGCGTCATTCAAAAACTGCACGACCGCACGGTTTTTATTTGATAGATTTCCAATTTATACGATATTCACCGCCCGCCATTGACTTTATGCTCGCTCTTTATTTGACTACGAGACGTAAAACGAGAGACGAAAACTTTGAAAAATTCACTCGTATTTACCACGACCACATGAGGGAAGAATTGTGGAGAGAAAAAATCAACATTGACGATTGTAATTTGAGTTGGACAGTTTTTCGCCAGTCCTGCGAATATTACAGATTTCTCGCTATTATTTATACAATTGTGAATCAACAAATCATGTTACTGGATGGAGATACGGCTGACAAGTATTTCACTCGAACACCGGAATTGCTCGAGAGAGTTATTTGGGGTCCCGGCAGACAAGAACTCGTTTGTCCTATTTTTGCAACAGATCACCGGTACAGGGAACGACTGACAGAGATCATCATCGAAATTTACGAGAGGCTCGACGACTTCGAGGACTGCCACGTTGAAGATTATTAGATTATAAGTGCAGTGTCAACGCTTTTTCTATTCAATTCGATTGAGAACTTGGATAGGTTTCAAAAAAATTAATTTTTAAAAAGTTTTGAAAATACATATAGATTGAATAAAAAGTAATAAACGTAAGAGGCGCGTTTTTTATGTTTCCTCGCGTTTGAGAGTGTATAACAGAGCAAATGCACAAGTCGTAATAGGGGAACTGTATCGATTGAGCGAGCAACGGTTAAAACCATTTGTGATCTGCTGGGAAATGATTGTGATAAATCTTCGAGTTTTCTTTCTTCTTCATCGTTACATCTATAGCAATGCACAGAACGTCTCGATCGCTATTTAATTTCATTGTTATTTCCTTCGCTGTTTGTTTTGGTCCTTAGAATTACTCCCAGTGTCGTTCTCCCTCTCTCTTTTTTCCGTACCTCTTCCCGAAGGAACTGTGGCAATGGGAGACGGCGAAGAGAGAAGGAGACTGGCGAACTACGGCAACGACTCTTCGAATTGTAAATCGAGCGCAAGAGCTCAGAGTAAAAGCCACAATAAGAGGAAGAGAGGGGAAGGAGAAAAAGAAACACCGTATCTGCACAGACCATCGAGACTGTTTATTTCGACGCGATAGCAATCTTCACCTGTAATTAAAGGAGGGTCGTTTAGAATGGCGAAGGTGAAGAGAAGAAATCGTACGTTAATGAGCAAAGCTCTGGGCCCATCGACGAGAATACTCTGTGCCCATCGACGAGAAGGGAAAAAATATAGAAGTCGAAGGGGAAGCAGGAGAAAGAGCGGAGATGAAACCAATAGAGTGACATTCATTGCCTTTCCCATTTCGACATTCTGACCTGACGCGTAATACTATAAACAAACATAACGTAAATACCAAACGTATGGATAATTTGTCTGGTTAAAATCGTAAAATTTCTATTCCCTGCTATCGATTCAGAGCAGTGCTTACGCGGCATTGCGGTTTTATCTTGAACCATCTGAGCCTCTCAAGATACGATGCAATATCAAGGAAAGGAAATTCGAGTCATCATGTAATTGCATGCGATAATGAGAAAGAGGCGGGTGGGAAGGTCTGATTTTAATTTCTTTTTTTGTGGACGATTTTTTACATTAGAAATGAGATTCCCTCGAGATAAGCACGATAGAAAAGAATATAAGCTTCGAAAACCTCACATTTGCCTAATTTGTAAGCGTTTCGTCACATTTTCGCACTTGAGTAATTCCATTAGAAGCCTCAAAGGGCGTTAATTTTTTAACGCCACACGACATCCTACGAGGCAACGAATGGATATTGGTTTTTGATGGATTAACGTATGCTTTGATGTAATGCGAGTATAATAATTGTCACGCGAGGGTAAAACCGCTTTCACATCATGGCCTTTTTCATGCTGAATAACATTCGTGGATGTGCTTTACGAAAGTACTTCACGCATGCCATGTGAAAGGGGTTTAAACGACGCTCCGTTGCGTGCGTGTTTGCTTGTGGGGCCGGGAAAATCTTTACTGGCTTTGATCCTGGGGCGATGCTTGCAGTGAAAAAACCGTTCAACAAATTTTCATTCGACAGTTTCCAGCCAGGATTTTTACCGTTTTGGAAAACCGCTTATTCAAATCACCCCTCGAATTAAACTGCATATTTCGTCCAAAGATATCGAGATCTAATGATCTGAAGCTTTCAGGCTATGTCTGCGAATAAAAATCTCGAAGCTGCCACAGCACGGAGCCACCTTGAGATTGATTTTTTAAATGAATCGTGTGACGTTCGGTATTACTAACTTATTACAAATTGCAGCTGACGCTTTAAGGAAGAATAAAAACCATCCGTAGTTCTCATATTGCTACGAAGAAACGTTCGTTTCTCATTTTAAAAAATGAAGAATCCTTCCAATGTCGTTCATTTCCAAACAAATATTCAAATCGCCGAAAATTCGTGGGTTATTGTTCGATTAAACTTTCCCATTTACCCGACAAGGGCGACTGGATCCCCGAAAATAATAGTGGATGTTGAATCGTGAGCGGGTGGAAAAAGCCCCTCATCAAGTTTCTCGCTTAGCTGTAATTAAAAAAAGTTTAATTGAAAAAAATGGCAATATTTTTGTTGAACGCCGGTACATATTTTTCCCAAGTACATATCACGAGCGTCCAACATCGTTTTGTCGGGAGCGATGGCGCGCATCTGTGGCTCAAAGTCAAGCCATAAAAGTGCATGTTTTTGTAAAACTTTTGCTAAATAAGCAACAAAAAAGGAATTTTTTATAGCGGTTATACCGAGCGAAACTTTTTTTGGTATAAATACAAGAGTAAATCAATGTAGCAAGATATATTCGTCGTTGTTGTCTAGTATATGCGATATAAAAACTGAGATGCGGCGTATACTCGTTCGCTCGCCCTCTTCTCCCCAACTCTCGGTCTGAAAACTACCACCGGACGTAACGTTGAATTAAAGCGAAAGTTCATTTTACGAGCATCTATTCGTAACGTTCGCGCGGTCTCTCGTCTATGGAGGAGAGCACGAGACGAGAGCCATACCAACGAACTAATAATGACATAATAACAACCCTCTCCAGCGTTCCTGGGCAACGTGCATTGATGAATTCTCATCGCTAACCACGGAAAGAGACTCACCCTTTTCGACTCTCTCCGGAGGGATGAAAAAATAAATAAATTCAAAAAAAAATAGACTCGATAACGACTGCTGTATGCGGAGCGGAAATAAAATTTCCCGGAACGAATTTTCCATTGGATTAATTTTAATTTACTGCAGCTATAACTATGCTGGTTTAGATTGATTTCGTCGTGTTATATTCTGTTGAGTTGCGTGCTCCAAAATTTATGCGGTAATTAAAGTTCGAGCAGTGCACACTAAAAATCGATTACTTCTTTCCATCTAAAGCTCTTATACACGGAATTTCTTTTCCAGAGACTGTTTATGCAGAAGCTGGAAATTCGAATATTCAATTGTATACCGCCCTAATTCAAGTGATTCTTATACATTCAAGCCGTACCGTGTATGAACAATGACTTTTCACGTGAAATAATAATGACTCACAATGATTTCATTCGAATCGTGATTTTCGATTTTCAGCAAAATGCTAAACCGTCATTAGCGCCGTTAAGGTAGAGCATACAAAGAATCATGCGTCACGTTCTGAGTCTTCGGGGTCAAAGATCATCCTTTCCCTGCCATAGAACCACCATAAATGATGCAATTTCCCGCAAAACTGTTGATCTCTCGTTGTTGACTGTCCTCGTGATAAAATGAATTTGCGTTCTTTTCCATCATCGGCAGTGAAATTAAGTTTTGGAAAGACATATATACGTAGCGTACACGTTGTGCAGGGTGGTAGTGCAAACGGAGGGGTTGCAAGCTCTGTGTCTGGCCGTGCAGCTGAAAGCTCGTGAAACATACCGGCGAGAAAAGCGCGCAGGCGTTCCTCAGTCGAGTCTTCGTCGCACAACGCGGGCCAAAGTCGAGTACGCGATTTTCTCTAGTATCGCGCCAACCACCGTTGGAGATGCGCGTTTATTGTAATCAACGTATAGGGAGCAGTTTCCTCACATTTCGTCACGACAAACGACCTTGTTTTTTCTTTACAATTTAAACGCAAACGAAAACGATTGATCGTTTACGAAGAAAATCAATGTAGATTCGCCCATCTGGTCCGCTCGTATAGCCGTGAATTAGTTGGAGACTTCGAGAAATAAGAAACGAAAACGAGACACATAAATTGAAAAAAATATGGTTGGAAAGTCCCAGTAGTATAATCTTCACATGGAAATTCATTGTTTTGTGATTTCAAACAAAACTCGTAAAATTTTTCCCGAGACTTTCACACTTTAATTAGCGAATATACGACCGAAAACAGTGCCACGAATTCTTCAGTGAGAAATTGTTCAATTTAAAAGAATATATGTTCTTTACTTCCATCAGAAGTAACTCACTGAGGCACATTAGCTAAAAAGTCCTGCTCCATTAAATTACGTGACGTATTTGTTTCATTTCACTGACAGTTTTCAGAGAGCTGTGCATTAAACAAAAAACTCAATAATAACTTTATACTTTATTGTACTTTACACGCAGTTTTGAAGGAAAGTGATGTTACAAATGATGGCCATGAAGTGATTGATCCGAATGGCCATAAATTTATTAAAAAATATTTAAATAAAATTCTAATTGTTTATTGAACTTGAACGATTTTTCTTTTCCACCTTTTGTGAATTGGTGCGTTATCAGTTTGAACAAGTGGTAAAGTGTCAATGATGTAGATTATTTGACGTGCCGCATCGAACGTTTCGCGTGTTTACATCAAAGTTCACATTCGCATATACACAAATATATATTTCTAGGTATATAAGCGTGTATACTTGAGTATATACAGGTATATAAATATCGAGGGGGTTGAAAAAAGTATGAATTGGTGGGTATTTGTACTAGTGGTGGATACGAGCTCGAAATACCCCGGACGTACTGGATCACTGCTCGCATTGCGCGCCGAAGCATGAAGGAGAACGAAAACTTCACGTAACGGTAGGCAAACATCGATAGTGATTGTGGAACGACAAAAAAAACTCTTGAATCATTCAGTCGTTATTCCAATGACTTTTTTTTGGTAAATTCACTTGCCCAACAAAAAAAACGATCAATTTCATCGAAAATTTTCGATTGAGCTGTTGACCACAATTTTTTTAAACTCTTTTTTCAAAAAGTGCAGAGGTTTTATCAATATTTACAATTACGATTATTCGAATAGTCTCACGACGAGGAAGAATGTTCAGAGTTTTTTTGAGCGTTGCCCGTTGTGAAAGTTAAAATTTTACAGGGTTTTCACGACTACTTTCTTCACCATGCTCAACTTTTGTCGTCCTAACTTTTGTTATTCATTTAATATTTAATCACAATTATTTTACAGCTCTCGTTGCTCTGCATTATTCGTTTTTATCGCAGATTGCATCGTGTCTTAGACGTTTTTAAGTGTATCGGTCGTAATTATGGATAGATGAACTAGTTTCGTAAAGCTTTAAGATCCAATATAACTTCGGAATAAGGATCAAAACTCTGAGAAACACTTCCCACGTATGGAATATTTATACTTACTCTGCCATGAAGTGGTGACAGGTTTTTTTCGACCCTGAATATCATTTAATAAAAAGATCACTCCTCACTTGATCGTGGATGTCGATCAGATGTTTTTTAACCGTTTAATGAATTTTCAACAAATCAAGCCATGTGATTACGAAATCAGAAACAAAATATGCGTTTGAGATCAAGTTCATGCATCAGGTTAATTGAAGTCCTCGTATTTACACATGAAATATAACTCAGTTTTCAATGTAATTATCTTTATTTATTATGGAATAACGTTTCATTAGAAGTATCTATGTCATTTCTGTTGTAACTAAATCGTGAATTTAAACAACCTTCATTAAAATCTGCGATTACTGTCAAATTGCTTGATTACTTTTTTATGAACACTAACTTGAAATGCCGCGAAAGTTTTGTGGCTTATTTGAATATCGATTTTCCGGATTGCCAATGAATAAGGTAGTGTTTTTTATCATCAGAATAATTTTACGTTACAAACATGAACAAATTAAAGTTTGCGAAGTGCCCAGTGACTGAACTGGACTCCCAGTTTAAAAAATTTTGAAATCTATTTTTCTAAATGCACTAACAAAATCTTGCCCACAATAAGTACAGATTAATGCTTATTTTGAGTTTGTTTTCATGAAGAATTTCGGTCTAGAAATAACCGTTGTTTAGTGTTACGTATTGAACATCGCGAATCACTCAATTCGGAGTCGCCCAATGTCAATCCATCTTTCGTCAAAAATAAAACACACAAAATTTGAGGTTCGCTTCACTGACACTCGACAGCAACCTGGTATAACGCATTGCCGCAATGCTTTTTTCTATTGTCATGTCGCATTATACATTAACTCGGTGCTCTTTGAGGAATGGTTTAGGGTTAAGGGGTTGCGAGGTCACACTGGACCGACGTCTCTTGGCCATGTAGGATGCAGGAAGTCGTAAGCTATTAATGATACACGCGCGGTGGGAGTACAATCTACATAGGCGAGTAGGTCCGTCGTCACAGTTGGACGTGAAGAGACATGGCAAGAGAGCGTGTGTGTGTATCCGAGAGAGAGAGAGAGAGAGAGCCGGAAAATACATATTGGATGCTCCAAGTCCTGAAGTATCTCGGGAGTTAATATAAATACATAAAACGTTAACTTTTACGTTGCAAAGGATTTCATTATTCCTTCGAACAAGGAAGCAGAGCTTGAGATTGTAAAATTGGAGACGAAGAGTCCTCACTCATTTCTATTCCCAACGTAAGTTCGGTAAGGTATAGAGTTTTTGAAAAAGACAATTTTCAAAGGGTTAAACTTCCCCAACACGCGTCTGTTTCGGTCAGATCATCCTTTTCCTCTCTCAATTATTATTGAGCTAACGCTGTTGTTAAAAAAATCAAGGATTTTCTGTTTCCCCGATAGATTTACTTAGTAGAAGCGGAAGGTTTTGTAACACTCTGTACAAAGGAGTTGGAAGCTCCTGCGAAAGAATTGACCGCAGTATCAGACGAGCGAAAGTCTCTCACTCGCTTGTCTGATCTTAGAATCTTGTTGGACGTCTCAGAGCCACCGACAGAGATTTAACCTCGGCGACCTACAACCTCCCCAGTCACGACGTAGACGCTCTTTTTACGCACAGTGTATCGCGATTTACGCACGTCGGCAACTTGTCTCGTGTAAAACTCACACCGTGTAAACGTGTAATTTTGTCGATCCTACACAACGATTACATGTTTTGCTTCCATTTACGCTTCGCAATGACGAGTATATTTGAGTTTTGTTCCGACTGAAGTAGCATTATTCGAGCTCAATCGATCTACTTATTTTTGGAGATGCTTGACAGGTATAACTGAAAGCCGTACGGCTCAGATTGAATGGAAGCCATTAAACGAGCTTTTTTTTGTATTATTCAAAAACTTTTCATCGTCCCGTTTGACTTTCTGTATCAAATTTAATGCTGAATGCAAATTAAACGATCTCACTCAAATTAGTTAACGTCTTTTTTTAAAACCTATCATTGATAAGAGCATTTGAGTTTAATAGATAAAATGAATTTATCAGCTAGTAACGAATTTAACGATGAATGACAGTATTTCAACGTTCGATGTGGAAGCTCTTCAAGATTCTATCGATGTATCGAAGCTCTAAAATCCCAGCGTGCCTTTTTATACGATATTTTAAAAAATTTTACGACATTGCAATGTCTGATACGATAGTAAAATTGATCCTCGAAAACGTGACCTGTGAAACGTTTAAAGACATCACGAGCGTATGGTGTGTAACGGCGAGCAGTACAAACTTTGCAAGCAATCGATTCTCATACAAATTTTACGCATTCGCTTGTGGGCCACGTACCTAACCTAATCACTTAAAATAGCCGATAAATCGAGTGCCTCCATATCTGTACGAGTGAAAAATGAATACAAAATCGATTCTATACGCTCGCGAGTCTACCAATATCTTGCAGTACACTTTGGCCTGCATATTATCCGCAATATTTTTAAGTTCTTTATTTTCGTATGCATGCGTCGATACAAAGCAAAGAACTGACCGTTATACTCATGGAGGTTATCCCGAACGAATCAAATAACGGATATCACCGGACGCGAGATATTATTGCACGGTCAATATATTTTTTGATAAAACGTTTCTCAACGACTTTATTTCTCAGCCTGACGAAAAAAAATGAAAAAAAACGAGGAGCTTGGAGGAAGGTGACGACTAAATGATATTCGAGACTGATTCATGTTTTCCT
Organism: Venturia canescens; assembly: GCF_019457755.1. Classification (NCBI taxonomy): domain Eukaryota; kingdom Metazoa; phylum Arthropoda; class Insecta; order Hymenoptera; family Ichneumonidae; genus Venturia; species Venturia canescens. The sequence continues at coordinate 19,638,958 of NC_057421.1, forward strand.
TTACCAAAGCTGAGCATTAATGAAATTCATTAAAATTGATCAAGTACACCTGATTAATCGGGGTTTGAACGAATTAGCGGAAGAAGCGGGGAATTTCAAGAGCTGAGAAGAGCATCTTCGGATGCAGAAAGAAAGGGATCGAGGGGCTAAGGGAGACAGAAAGAGAGCTGGCGTCTGCGGTGAGACGACGGTGGAGCTTTGGTGATTAGGCTATCGTATAATACATAAGGCCGTACAGGATCCGGGGATGATGAGCAAACTTGGAAAACCGCGGATTGCTCTCCGCAGGCAGATCGACCCACGAGCCGATCTTGCCTCGATCGTGTACGTGCGCTCTTATATCTATTTATAGTATGGTACATGGCATATTATATGTATATGTACATAAAATTTCTGGCTTCGTGGACGAAGCTGACGCAGACCGCACCTGGCTTTGGCCGTATAATGGATAGTGGTCTCACGCTGTGAAACCTTCTTTCTGTCTCGCTCTCTCCTCATTTCTCTCTATCATCCTTTCATCGTCAAATTTCCCCATTCTCCGCAAGTTGGCTCTCTGACTCTCAGATTAAAGCCCTCGTTATTCCCATAAGCAATAAACCCCAGAGCATATTTTACCGTTCGTAGGCCCGATCACGTCCATGATCGTAAAAGCGAAATAGAACTGCTGCCAACAAATCGGAGAACTCTCAATTCTTGTGGCCTATCAAGAATCGAATGCATTTCGATGCAATAAATTCTAATACCGGCCATCTTCATCATCTACTGATTTCCTCGTTTGACATTCCGTCGAAGAGTCTCTGCCTGTAGATTGAGAATTTGTACGTTTCTGTAGTATTACGGCTGCTTCGGCAAGACGCTCATGTATAAATGAACGATCCTTGCTTCCTTCAGCTTTTAGTATTGTAGGATACAAGCCGTGCAGTCAGATGTTTTATATCGAGCGTGCCTAGGAATGAGGTAAAAAGAAAAGAAAGAAATGCTGGATGTGAAAAAAGGGCAGATCGATGTCGCGAATTGGAATGGAATCATTAACAAGGATTGCTAATTCTTTGTTTTATTCATTAACTAATAATTCATTATCACGATGCCATTTATAAACACTACAGTATAGAGGAGCTTTCACGAAGAGAAGGCACAAATGAGAAGCAGATACGTGTTGCGTGCTTATTATCCTGAAAATCAGATTGGATTCGTCCAAAGTTTTGGTATACTTTTTTCATGATTTTTTTGTGTCAAAAAATCAAATCTGCGAATTTTCTCAGAGACTTACAACTCGGGAAGATCAATAACACGACGATGGTATCGATGGCCTTTGATATTTCAGTGGGAGTCCGCAAACCGCGGAATTTTATCTCCACAATCCTGCTCTACGAAGTAATCGAAGAAAATATTGAGATTTTTATAATTCGATTCGATCAAAGCATGAATTATGATCACAGTAACTCTATATCCATACGAAGAATGAACTTACCTACCGGTTCTACATCACAGGTTGGAAAAATATCTCTTAACCATGGCGAAGTCGCGACCTACATTTTGTCTTACGTCGTACCCTCTTTTCATGTGACCTTGACGTATAAATAGATCCAGCAAATAAAAAGGGCCTGAGAATGCAGTGCTTCACAGTTCACGAAGCAGGCAAGATGATTTCTATGAGAAGATGACCTCAAAAAGTTCATATATGGATGTAGTTTGTTAGCTGTGTGGGGCAGCAAGATCAAACTTGTGGATGCTTCGAGGCTGTCTTCATATTTGCACCAACTTCATATGACGCGACGCCGAGAACATAGCTGTATGCGAGCGTACTTTCAACAGTGCAAATATCGAATGCATAGTTAGACAGGAGTACATATATGTGTATATCATTGAAGATGGCCGGCAGATGTCGATAGCTGAGTTATTAATGGACGTTTTCTCGCTTTTCCTCGCCATATCTTATATACAGTGAAGCTTTTCGTGCAAAACGCGGATTCTCTTGTCGATTTCCATTGTTGGAGAACGACCTCGTTCCCCACTCTTTCCAAGCAATACCATGAGGCACATATTATATGTATGGGAAATTCTATACAAAGTGTGACCAGCATTTTGAGGCAGAGATATTTTGAGAGGTTGCGATCATTTCATTGGCCTTTGCATTTTCCCAACCCTTCACAGGTGCGAATGAAATTTTCGTCGTAACATTTTTGCTTCATGAAGAGTGATTTCACACAGTGAAAATGTACTTTTGATGCAAAAAAGCGAAAGACTAGATAAACCCACTCAAATAAAAAAAAAAGACTTCCTTAACACTAAAAAACGATGGCTCAAATGATAATTGGATAAATGCATGACGAAATTCATCATCCGCTATGGACTAACCCATGGATGGGTTCACGAGTCGCAACATTTTTGACTCGTACGAAAACGTCATCTTGACCCGACGACTTTTACGCCAAACTTCCTTTTGCATTATTAATGCTCTGCTCCATAGAGAAGTTCACTTTACGGTACGTTCCAAAACTTTTTCGTGCGAATAACTATTATTGTTGGCTCGATTGTGAATGTTTGTGACTTTCTATTGTTGAAAACATTACATCGTAATTCTTTACAGGAGTAAAGATTGAGGGAGTTTATTATAGAATATTTCTGTCGGCGTTTTCACTACAAATAAATGATCTCTTTCATTTTACTTTCCTCGCATTAATATTCCGTGAAATTATTCATTTTTTCGCATTTTTTTCGAGTTATTTGTTGTTTTTAATGTTGCAATACATTTGTTCGAATAAACCGATTATTAAAACATTTCGTTGCAAACCGTGAGTGCAAATAAACTGTTTATATTGAATAACGAAACTGTTTTGATATTTTGTCTGTTGATTGAATATTATCCGTTATTTAAACTCGAATTTATCGAATACCAAATATTTGAGGTAATAATCGACCAATTTTACGTTCGTTCCGTATTGCGAGCGGTATTTTACGGTGATTTTTTTTTTTCAATTTTCACTCTGTGTAAACGAATTCGTATGTGTAGTTTTATCATCAATGTGTTGTGGAACTGTTAGATCGGGATTACCATCGAGATTGACAGTGCTATGGAACAAACGTAGCTCTCTGGAATTCCATGAATTTGTTTGCAAAATTTTTGAATACAAGTTTCCCAATAACGCAAAATAGATGGACGAGTTACGTTCTCTGTTTTCCATTACCGTTCATCATCAAGAGCTTTATATCCGGCACTTGCAAACCGTGTAAATATTGAGTTTATCACAAAAAAATTGAGTACGCAACATTTTTCGTCTATTTTTGCTGTCTATGTGGCCATACGAGGGATTTTTTAAGTTCGGAATGTGCGTCCATAAATATTTGTTACTGATCATTTTCAGGGTTGATCAATTTAGAATTTCATTTCGGTACACATGACTAACGTGAAACAGTTCAATTGTTTCGAACAATTAAATTATAAATAAATCTAGGCTCTTCGACGGTCAAATTTAGGCACCAAAATAGTCGACACAGAATTGCTGATCAAAAAATTGTTGTCAACACATTGGATTTATAAATTAATGTTCCTTAGGTGAGAGAATGAAAAACACACGTCTCACAGTACAGAGAACTCAAGAACACAAGATTCACTCAAATCCTTTCTTGGGCGTTGAAAAAAAAAAAAAATCGAGAAAAACGTAACCAAGAACTTTTTATGACGCCAAACTTTTTGGTGACTTTCGCACTGCTTTCCAACTCCTATCTGTGTATACTCAAGACAGGGGTAAATATTTTCGTAGTGTCGTCCTGTGGATGTTAGACGTTTTCGTGAAAAATGGAGCTGCTCGTACTACGTACGGGTGAAGGTATAAAAAAAAGCTTTCGCCTTTTTGTTTGTTTCTTTAGAAATGATTTTTTACTTACGAACTTGAGGTTCGTCGCTGGATCGCAAAGTTTTTTTATTGGAAATAGGAAGAAAGAGAAATATGACTAACGGACTTACCGGATGAGAATTCATGGGGGTGGAATTCCCGAATCGTAAGAAATGTCAGGGATATGCAACCGAGTATATGGACCTGTATTTATATACGTACGTATATATAAGATGAAAAGACGAATATAGTATAATTGTACGTGCGCTGAACGACAAAACCGCAGAATCTCTACGTGAAGTCGAGTGACCGCTCGAACGATAAATCAACCGGTTGTTTTTGTTGGTCAACGTTATTTGGCGTAGAACCCGAGAGAGCCACACCGAGACTCTGGCCGCCCACTTTGGCAACTGGCCCATTCCTGATCTCCCAATGAAGCTTTATTACACGTATATATATATTTATATCAGTTGAGCTGCATGTATATCTATATGTGTATCCTCTCGCGGAACCCTTTAACCATTTTCTCCTCGTGGTTTTCTAAGCCATAGTTACCCTCTTTCTATGTCACTGTGACAAAATGTGCCTTTCGTGGTGACATAATGTCTCATCGTATGTTCTCGCTATTTGTCAAAGTTACGCGTGTGATTTTAAATGCAAAGACAAGAATTAGCTGCGTGCTTTGTTTTATGATAATATGTTTTCACAATTTTTTATTCGACATGATTGCTCATAAATTTGACGACTCTGCATTGATTGAGACGAATTTTTTAATTAATCTTTATCACGATTTCAGTCAACTAGTGTACAAGAATTTATGAGGGGACGTCGGAATGTGAAGTAACTTGAGGTTCTTTAACAACTACTGCAAGGCAATTAATAATCGTTTTGACTGTATCATGAATGATGGTCCAAATCGTCTGATGGTCGAGGGAGACTATATCAGGAGTATAGTGAATGTGATGCATTTTGCTTTATGAAGAAATTCAAGTCAATCCAATATTCATTATATCGTTTCAAATCGAATTTACTTTTCATGGTACAGATTCATATTGGATTATTGAATGTTTTTTGATGCAATGAAGCTTCTACCAAATTTTTATCTACACATCACTATCCTGCAAGAAGAGAAGGCGGAAAATATCATAAAAAGCTTTATATCACGGGGGAGATTATTGGTGGGAATTACAATTGTATTTTATTGTGTTCCGATTTTAACGAATATAATCCACTTTTTTCATATGGAGCATTTGACTTTGATTTTCTTAGAGATTCATGTTTTAGATTTACGTTAATTTTTCACTGATTTTTCTCATGTTAATGGACGCAAGTATTTTGGGATCTTTCGATTTCGTCATTTTTTCAGGTTTTACTGGTAGTTTGATTTTAGAATTTGTGCTGGTTGTTCTTGAAATCTCATAAGGTAATTTTGTTCTCTATTTGTTCTCTACGAATGGATGAATTTTCAAAATTTTAAGCACTGGACTTGTGGAGAAGCTACACTTTTTGAACTCACAAAAATTTAATGACGATACGGGTGGGGGTCGAAACAGCGAACGATCAAAATAGCGAACAGGCATTCTGTAGCTGTTTCGACCCCCACCCGACGATACTCGAAAACCGCTGATTTCCTCTTTCAAATATATATTCGAACATAAAAATGTTATGATTCCACTTCGTTGACGGCGAAAACGAGAAGGAGAAAACAATTTTTTATCAAGCTTCGATGATTGAAGAGAAAACATGCGAAATTCTTAGTTAAAAATAATGAAACTTTTGAAAAATTATTATAAACTTTCGTATGTTGGCGTTAACGACTAATAATTATGTATTTCGAGTTTCTGTAAACTGATAACAGCAGAGAAAATTGTGTTTTTCTATCTACCAGAATCGAAGAGCGGTACGCCTGGAGAGAAAAATTTTTGAAAATCTGTCGACGTAATTTAATAACTAAAACTGTTCATGGTCTCGTGATATTTTATCGTGATTGGTTCAGACAAAATTTCTGACATCCGGTATTGTGTATTCGAGAATTCAAAGTCAATTCTCGTCAATAAAGTAATAAAAAAAAAAGTGACAAGATTGATACGCGTGCGAGGCTTGATTGGTGAAAAATTGAAAGTTGTATGTACAGCCGTTCAAAGTTTATATGCAACAATGTAGAATGGCAACACAACGTTTTTGAAAACCCGTCGAGTTGCTTCGTCACAGCGGTCAGACTCAGGGAGATTCGCGTTTATTCGATTACTGGTGTGCCTGTGTTGGCCACCCCACAACCCGAACACATATGTTCGCACGTATACACGGAGACAAAGGGGCGTCCCCAGAGGTGATGGGAAAAGGGCAGGAGGGTAGCAAATAGTTGAATATCAACATTGGAAACCGCGCTATTGGCAGATTCAACTCGTTAATACGTGTGGAACGATGCACGCCAATGGAATCTTAATAATGCATGTCGCGTCAGTCTTTCGCTCAGCTACTACTTTCAATGGTCAATCATTGAGATGTCGCTTATTTAATGCTCAACAGTTTCAAAATATATTTTCACCACATTCATTCAACTTTCGGCGTATGAAAAAAAGCAGCACGCTTTTTTTCGCTTGCCTCTCGATTGTTATTTCGTTCTTGTTTTTATCGTTTTTTTTTGCCATGGACATTATGCAATTACTGGGAAATTGAAAACAATATTCGATTGAAAAACAATGGAAGGACAGGATGGTGATTTTTAGGGAATTCAGTGGGGAAAATTAATTTCTGTTCCTTTCATGAAATCATATATATGTTCTCGTTTGATATCGATTTTTTGTCATTGTTATTTTATCTTTGAAATTCGAGAATTTTTCGCGTTTCTACCATGAAACACTTTATCATGATTTTTTGATTGTACAAGTGTCAATTTGATTTCGGGATTGGCATTGGCAATTACTTGTTTCCCTGGGGAATATCTAGCCCTCATGCTCGTGGCCTCTGATCCCAATGACATCAATGACCCCTAGGCATTACGCTTATCCGATAAAAATAGGATTTAGCCTGCCGGCGTGAGCCTTTCTACCGCGCGAGGTTTGTAAGAGGCCGACTCGTCGGCATACAGAGAATATATGGCGGTTCTATGAAGCAAAAGGACTGAAATTTTTCCATTTATAAAGGAGAACTCACGTAAGCCGCGCCTTTTCATTGCTCAGTAATCGATGTGGACTACGGTCGCAGTGTATATAGCTTAAAATGGCTTTTCGTATTCCAAAGCCCGATTTCGCCGTCCCTGTGGCATGGCAATATGAAGTATTTACTGGACGCTCACATATTACGCCCTCGGGAGATTCTTCGGGATCTCCATAACAAAATCGATCGGCTGGAGCTTCAAACCGACGCCATTTTCGCCAGTGTACATTCATACGGTTCTCCCCTCGATACCTACAAGTGATTGGGGCCATACTATAAGTTGACTTTTCAATTTGGATCTCTTCTCACGGAGTGATCTAGAACTTTTATTAATCGAATTCGATCATATTTTGTAGGATGTGGTAACTGATCGATTGAAAAGTTCTTTCAATTAAATCGTTCCCGCAAGATATTGACGAATTTTCCTTATCTTCGTGTAAGAGTTAAGCCTCCAAAGGTCACGGGTAGTGACAAATTCGAAAAGATTATGTGCTGATACGTTCAATGTTGATGGCTGACGTTGATTGAGGTCAGTAGAAAATTATCTCTAGGTCAAAATCGTTCCAGAGAGGCAGGGTCACCGTGCTTCGGTATAAATTGAACCCTCCGTGAAAGGAGCCCATTTTAAAACCCTTTCAATCCTGCTTTGTCGAAAAAAATTAGTATACGTATCCTCAAACCTCATTTGTATTTTATGTTTGATAATATTTATTGAAAATACATTGAACGAGCTATTGATCTCGTTTTCCAATTTTTTTTTTTATACAAATATGCATCATATTTTCACCTACGCAATAGCCTGAGATCAACTGTTTTTTTAGTGCTTCTTATATTCTACCCCTCGAAAATGTTACGTAAAGTGGATGGTTAAAAAAAACAAAGTGTGTTGTGTGTCGCTTCGGAACGAAACGGGCGCAGAATAAAAATCAATATTTGTTTTTTCGTTCACATATTCACGAGCACAGTTCTGTGTAACCGAAAAGCTTCGAAACATTGGATTGTTTTCAGCATTTATAGTGGACTAATTATTCATCTCAATGAGTACATTTCAGTTGCAGTGTTAATCTCTGTTTCGAGATTGCCTTTTTTTTTAAAAGCATTTGAGATTATTCAGTCAATGAAATTTTCAGGGCTTTTTATCATGGTTTCGCGTTTGTTTTCTATCTCTTTAGGTCTCATTGGTTAAAGACTGTATTCCAAAGCTCGAAATGGAATTTTCATATCAGAGATTTTGGTTAAGGTATTCCTTTCACGAACCCGAATTTTTTACAAGTAACTGATGTTAATTCATAGTAAAGTAAAAGTGCATGCGAATAGATTGGCGAAATTTCAGGTCAGATTATCGAACATTCAATGAAGAATTAAAACTTGAAAAATTGTAAAATTTATACGGGAGCTCACGGTGATTCCATCATCACTACATTTCTATTTAATAATTCATATACTGAATACTTCTAAATTCCTGATATAAATTGTCTCACAGATAGAAAAAAATGTAAGGAATCCATAGCGAAAAATAAAGGGTCATCGAATGTTTAACAGAGATATTAACAATAGAAATTGGAAAAATGGCAGAAGCAGAAGCTTTTCGTATATAACCACGACTTTTCAGAGGTTAAGAATCAGTCCAAATTTCGAGTGCCACATATTTGCGCCACAAAAAAGTGCGATCATGCGAAAGGAAGACCTTAAGGAAGATACTCGTTTGTCCGTTAGGACGTTCTTATCAAGTTTGGAGAGTGCGCCTTTCGACAAAATTGTATCTGCCATATCGCATTACGCTGCTGAGTTTGTCGGACTTTGATTCGTGTCTTGACATTCGAGATTCATTAGCACAAGTTCTGAGTTAATCTTGGTGAATATTCGTCGGTGATATCGAGATTCTCAATGAAATGATCGAGTTGGGTAGACCCGGAGTAATTTTTCCCCGTTCAAATTTCAGAGTTCAACAATCGAATTTTTCCCATTTTCTCCTCTCGTATTTTACACGCCCTCTATATTCGTTTGGGTCAATAACAAATCACGTTAGTTATCAGAAATTGTTAAAAAACCTTTCAAGCAAAAACGTCGTCGAGTATCATTGCTTTTTGCTTCGGTAACTGCTACAATCAGAGCAAGGTCCAACTAGTAAAAATAAATGAGCACGGGTGCTCGGATCCACGACAAATTGCTTTCCCTTTCAAATATTCACGGATTTGCGGTGTTTTAAAACTAGGTTTTTTTCTCCACATTCTTGGGGTTCTCTCATTACAGATATATCTATAAGAAATGAGAAAAACCGAGGGATATAACACTCGAGATTTCCAGACACGATTTTGTTATTCGTACATACAGTTGGGTACATAACCATAGCCGGATACGGGATCACGAAGACCCTCCCCCCCGGAGCCATCAAGCGGCAAGCGCGTTCTCGCGAAGGTTACGAGGTCGTATTTCCTCGTTTTTGAAAGTAGAAGCCTTGCTCTCTTCTTCCCAACCCTCTGATTTTTTTATTTTTTTATTTTTTTTTCATCCCCCTAACCTCTAACGTTCCACTCTTTCTCACCCATACAGGGAGGAGTGCTTATATAGATATCACTTTTCTTTGCCACGGCGTCGTTTTCCCACATGCACACTGGGTGGGTATCGAGAAAGGACGTGATGAATTTTTTACCCAATATTCTCTCTTTTTCCCCCCTCGAGCGCGAATCAATTTAACTCTTTTATTTTTCATTTTCTCTTACAAGACTCGCAGCTTTGCTGACAATCCTAGAACATAACACGTACAAGTTAAAATTAAATTATAAAACGCTCGGGATAATAGACCGAGATATTGAAACGAAATTTTTCGAAATATAAGCTCAGACGGAAAATTTACGGATGAAATCGCTTGGAAGTTTTGCTGATCCATGAACTGAGAATAATTGACTTTTTCCGAGGCCTATTTGTCGATAAATTAACCCTCGCGAGGAAAACTCTCCGTTTCACTATTCTTCTGGCTCGTTCGTTTCTCATTCTTCATTCACTTACGAGCTCATGTATCTTGCTTATAAATCTCGAAAGCCAATAATGGATCACTACGCTTTCGAGGAATTGACACACCGTGGTTCGAATAATCCCAAATCGTTTATTCTCCGTCACCAACGAAATGCGGAGCTGTCCTCAGTTTTTGCCCTTCTACTGTCGTGATTGAAGCGTTTGAAAGACCCCAAAGATGCTCCCCCATCATCAACTATTTTCGAATGCACGAGAGCCATCGTCGAGTCGTGCGCATATCAACGCCATTGTCAGTGTCAAACTCTCCACAACCGAAAACGAATAACATTGTAATTGTAACACAGATGCAGAGGTTCGTGCGGATACTCAGTGCCCCAATATTTTACATAATATTTTTATAGTCAAAGCACATAGCGTAGAAAAGTGTGATCAGGTGCGGACAGTGATAAAAATGTGGTAGTTAGCCAAGAATATTTTTGATGCATTTGAAAATTTATGGGAGTTCTTTCTATCGCGAAGGGTTTTATTATCAATTTATATATGCGTCGCAGGGCAATTGTGTGTGCCGACGTTTGTGTATCCTTCTTGACTTTATTCATCACTCACGCGGGGAGGATTGAGAAAAACGTCAGCGTTACTTTTCCCGCTTCAGGGATTTTCTTCGTGTTGGGAATTTTCTTTCTGTACAATAGAGAACTCGAGGAAAAACGGTATTAAATCCGTGGCGAAGGAGGAGGCTATGTGGAAAGAGTTCGGGGTAGCGGTTTGATGGCTTTTCTCTCCGGATACTATCAATGGATATATATTCACGGAGGGAAATATGTACATAGCTGGAAGTCATCACGTGTATAAAGGGCCGCAGAGCTTTTGCTCAACGCAAGAGACAGAGAAAGGTGGAAAACGAGGGAGATATAAAAGAGAAGAGACAGGAGCCAATCGATGGCTCTCTCGCAATCACCATCGACGATTTAATCAGAGGTATCATCGGTCGGTGGTGTCGCTGTAATCGCGGTCTCTCTGGTCCTCCACTCTCAACTTGGGTGCTTCGGGTATTCGCTTTTCCCAGTACTCACCCATTTCATACATATATATAAATAGACGGAGAGACACAAACACACGATCGAAAGAGAGAGAGCACATATATGTATATATTAAAATCTGGAACATAACCCCAACGCAATCCATCGATGTTTAATCCACTTCTCGAAAGCCACGAGCACTTTAAATTGATGAAGTCACGTGAAGGCCGATCCCGTGACACGCGCAAACTATTCCCTGTCGCAATTTCATTAAGACGAGCCCTCACCACGAGCCGCCGCACGCTCAATTACAAAAATATTGATTACGAGTTTAATTACATTTCTTTTTCAACACGATGCCGTGAGGAAGGGAGAGAATGATTTTTTTTAGTTATGAGTTTCGAGTGGGGTCGAATTTTAGCTCATTTTCACAACGGATTTGGCAGTAAACTCGAGTCAAATCGATTTCCTTGAATTGTGGAGAAAGTAGAATGACTTTTAAATTATTTAAGACTTTGCCGTTATTGTGATAAAGTTTTTAGTCAAATTGCTGAACATCACCGAACATTGATTAGATCGACGCGCTGATTAACACGTTCCATTCCCATGAGGATTCATTCCTCACGTTACGAGGCGAAGTTTTTTTTTCTTAAGCATTTAACGACTTGTGGAGAAAAAAAATTGCGTATTCCAATGGCTATGAAAGGTCAACGTCGAGATAGAAACGGTCGGGAAAAGCCCCCGTACAAATGTTGTAGGAAGTTCAACGAGTCTATGCACACGCATGCACATATACACGAACATGCATTTAGACGTACAGATATACAAACATAAATGTATATGTACGCGTCTTGTGTAAAAAAGAATAAAAAAAATTGTCGGGCGGAGTGACGTCTCGAAAGCTTAGCCGCTGCTGGGTGAGTGTATATACGTATGAGAAATAGAGGGAAAAGCTAAGCCCGGATATTCTCACAGGGCTCTGTTCCTTTTCGCTACAGCGATAATGGGCTTGAGATTGTTTCCTTTTATTCCCGGGGATATAATCATTTCTACCCGTTGTTGCAAAGAGATAGGAAAAAGAGGGAAATAGGAAAAGAGAGATAGAGAAAAAGTAGAGTGTAGACAGAAAAAGTAAGGGTGAGAATGATAACGGCAAAAAGTGACAGATGCAGCCGTCAAGGATCGAGCTCAACGGAATTCAAGGAAATGAGAAGATTAAGAAACAGCACGTTGTGGCTTAATGAAATACTGGCTAATTTTTTGTTTCAACGTCAATGTTTACGTACACAAAGTGATCAACTAAAAGTTTAAAATTGCAACTCAAAGACGTCGCTAAATAATTTGAAGAGACTACCAAGGAAAATGCTACTGTCTCGAAACTACTTCATATAAGACTTCTCCAGATTCAACAAATAATGAAAGAACATGTTTTATGAAAAATACAAATAAGTTAATGTTAGTAAATAAATATACATTTGAGCTCCAGTAAAAATGTGATGAGTAACTAGTGCAAGTAATGCAAATAACCGGCTTAACGATGTATGGTACAAAAGTCTAAATAATTTGAAATTGATCAAATTTGGTGATAATGTTCAACATGAAGTGCGAAAACACAATTTTTTTCAAAATTTTCTTCTGCTAAGTTATCGAGTTATTACGCCTTATGCCCGGAATGTATACCTATATATATGGAAACGTTATGCTTATACGCGTGAACTTTAGTGATCAATTACTCGATAACTGTACAGAAGAAAAATCTTAAAAAATTTGTATTGCCAAATTTGGCACTAAAGAATATGTTCACCAAATTTTATTAAATTCTGATTATTTTGAAATTTTTTATGTTTTTAGCATGGTTTAGCATGGCAACATTGTAAGCCTGTACCAAATATCCTTAATTAAGGAGTTTCGGTACAGGCGATACAATGTTGCCATGCTAAACCATGCTAAAAACATAAAAAATTTCAAAAAGTTTAGAATTTTATAAAATTTGGTGAACATATTCTTTAGTGCCAAATTTGACAATACAAATTTTTTAAGATTTTTCTTCTACACAGTTATCGAGTAATTGATCACTAAAGTTTACGTGTATAAGCATAGCGTTTCCATATATATAGGTATACATTCCGGGCATAAGAAATCTGCTTTAATGCGTAATTACTCGATAACTAAGTAGAAGAAAATTTTGAAAAAATTTGTGTTTTCGCACTTGATGTTGAAGAACATTATCACCAAATTTGATCAATTTCTTAATATTTTGACTTTTGTACCGAAACTCCTTAAATACAACAAATTAGCAAAATTCTTCCATTATACAGCACAACGAAGCTTCGTCCAATGGGTCTTTTGTCTCGACGGATCTCAAAACTAGCATGACTTTGTTTCGCTGACACGCGGACCTAATAAATGAGGAAATGTTAATTGGGAATGGTCTCCAGTTAAAGTCTCAAGTTCCAGATGACAAGGAAATTTGGAGATCAGGAAAAGATTAAATAACAATTTTCTCGTCTACCGGATGACGTCGCACGATCGTGTCGCTAATGAATATTGCGCTAATGGTTGAAGTATGTTGTGGAAATAAGTACTACACCGAGAAATGGGAATCGGTTCGTGATTGCGACCCTCCTTCATCTTATATCTGGTAACCACAGCGGTTCTAATTCGTGATTAATCTTGAAGATCATTAAGCCACGTCGATGCACTTGTCGTCTGCGTATGCGAATGGATTATTCGTAAATGTGTGTTTTGCTCATGCATGGGTGTACTGGAATTTGCATGGGTTAGTATAGGAATAATTATCGTATGCAACTCCTTCGGGATTTCGTGCTGTAGATGGGGTTCAAGTATTTTCTGAACATAAACGGAAAAGCTCACATTGACAGGGCACCAGATGAAATGACGACGACAATTTAGCTCTCGAAGAAACGAACGGATCAAGAAAAGATAAAACGAGAGTGTACGAAAGCGAAGCTTAGCTCCTGGGAAATGAAGGAGAAATAGAAAGGAGAGAGAAAGAGAGAAAGGAGTCCCACAGCCTTCGTTATCGGACTCTTGAAATTTTAATTTATCCGAGAAACTAGGTGAGACTGAAACGACAGGAAGTGGATAAAGACAAAACTGTTCGAACGGACCGTTGTGCACACGTAATACCTCTCCTCGCTTCCTCTGCTCCACTCTCTCCAATGGTACAACGCTTGATGCTGCCATTGGCAAGATTTTGTATAACAGAGCCATTGAATCTTGAAATCATTTTACTCGTCTCTGTGGATCTCTTCATTCTTTCCTTATATTCATCACAACTGGAGAAAACGAATAAAAGGAAGAAAAAATGAGCCTGAGAGAAAAGGCATGACCGCTGAATGATTGAACGTTTTAACCGTTTGCAACGGATGAACGAAAATGTTGGAAAGATCTCGAGGGAAGACGTAGAAGGGGAGCCTCTCCTTTTATTCTCTTTGACAGTTGAGGTAAAACAAAAAATAACGCGCGAAAAAAATATCTTCATTGGGAAAAGTTGATAGAATTTAATTGAGTAAGAACTACGACGAAAACATGAATATATTTATGCCGTAAGAACAAAATCATAATGTTGAAAACTAAGAAAATTGTAAAAGTTGTCCAAACTTTGTGAGCAAATTATTTCCTTTTGTTCCTCCCGCGTTGGCTCTATTTTTTCTGTAACAATGCTAATCGATTTCACTTCTACCATGAATAAGAAACCTCCCAGTACGAGGATGATAGGAAAAAAATTGCAATCTACGGTCACTGCACTCCAGCATTGAAAGTAACAGAAATTTCTTTGTAGACAATCTGATAGATATTCAAACATGAATGTTATTGTTGCATATGCGTCTTCATTTCACAAATTCATGACTTAACGGGTTAATCAACGGATGTTAATGATATGGAAGTTTGGTCTGATGCTGTACCTTAATGAAAACTTCAGCTCCCGAAATGCTCTTTCATTTCAGAAACAAAGCGTCGTGGATACGATTGCGCAACAAGAATAAAAGATTCCTCGAGTGAAATAACTCACTTGAAAAGAGTAAAAGTAAGACCGTAAGAACAATATGCTCACGTGAATACATGTGTTTTTCTTGTTTAAAGCAGTGCAACAAAGGTAACTTCTCCATTCACCTAATGTAACATTTTTGCTAGGAAAAAAGTTGTGGTATTCCACAATTTTAATATTGCACTCACCGGTTTTGGAATAAAAAGGCCAAGTAGTTCGAACCCGCGTACTGGATTTGGAAGCTCGCTTCATTGTATTCTAATCTGAAAGCACCAAAAATATCGGCCATTTTTGGTCAGATGTCAAAAGACGGTCAAAATGAGGTATAAATCTCTTCAGAATTTGCAAAAATATCAATATTTAATTACTCGCTCCATCAGGGGATGCACGTATGCAAAAACATTTTTTCCTCGACTATTTTACTGTGTCAATTTTTAGATAATTGCGGCTTTGAATACGCAAAAGGTGAGCTGACCAGCGAGACTCTGTTAAGGAGAAACATCAGCTTCGCGTAAAGCGACGTTATGTATATATATACGAATCTGATTTTTTAAAATCTAAGTTATCATAGGTTTTATGTAAACTCCGTTTGCTTTGTTTGTACGGGATTAACCCTTAAAAATACGTCATCTTTGGGTGGAATTTTATGTGAAATATAAAAAAATGGTAGAATGAAACGATCTCCAATTTTGCACACATGTTCTTTAAAGTTCAGACTTTGGAGTAGTACTTTTTTTTCTAATCTATCACCATTTTTTATTTGTTTTTGATTATGGAAAGATGGGACCTGTGGAGTTATTTCTTATACGTTGAATGATCAAAGTTTGCAAATTATTTACTAAAAAATGGCTGAATGAAATAGAATAAAAATTGGACTGGCTATAGAAAATCAAAAATAAAATAAAAAATGGCAATTTCATTTGTGTGACACGCATTATAACACCCATATCAGGATAGTTCAAGCTCTTTGCTGACTACACCAAACACACATGCATATATTTCTCTCTTTCTCTCTTTCCCCGTCTCTCTTTGTCCTTCTGCCTATCGCTATCTCCCAACTTTCATCCATTCGTTACCATATTCGAAGTGTAGGAACCAAGCAAACTTTGCAATCTCGGGGGTCTCATTCCATGTGTATTTTCCTCGTGTTTAAGTGCATCTGTATAACATATTACGTACGATTTATAATTAATTAAGGCAAACGATTTGTTACAGTACTCTGAAAACTTGTGGTCCTTGTTAACAATTATAATGTATGCCAGGGTTGATAAAAATCTGGCTATTATTTAGACTAGAAGATCGTAAGCAAAGTTGAAAAAATTACAGTCGAAGTATATTCGTTGACTGAACGATTCTAAGATTGTAAGATGCAAACAATCATGGCATTCGTATCGGTGAAAACCATTCCCATAAGCTTGGAGGTTTTCAATTTTTTTACTTTTTCCTTTTCGTTACACGAATCATCGATTTCTCTATACAGGTAATAAAATGGTGCGATTATCCAACGACGAATGTTTGTTAATGTTGAAAGAAGGTCTTCAAAGTTTGGTTGAAGAGCAATGGATTGAAGCCATAAAAGATTTTGAAAAATTGAAAAAAAATAATGTGTTGCGAAGACAGTTTTCGAACGGCGGAGTCAAAACATGCAGCGAATCTGGGTACTCGCGATTGAGCGATTTCCTCAAACTTTTGAACTCCAAGTAGTCGCTACTGAAAAAACGTTTATCAAAAAATACGGAAATACGCGAATTCGTCGAGTCACGAATTCGTACCCGCAAAAGCAAAAAGAAAATACAAAAACTTGGCATTCACATGGCAACCTGCATGCCAAGTTTTCGTATTTCGTTTTTGCAGTAAACTCATGTGCATGTACACCGACGTCCGTTTCTTAGCTATATCGAAAGCTTGTAATCTTGTTACTTTTTATTTGAAGTAACAACAAAAATGTCAATTCCAAATATCGAAAATGTCAGTGAAGCAGCGATTTTTCAAAGCTCAGTGCTTTTTTTGTACTTGCGAAAAGTTTTCACCGAGTAATACGTACATACGTTCACCGCTAGTCTCATTCCGTGTATTCTAGTAGAAATAGACACGACACATCTAGAAAGTGTCTGTTCGCATACAAATTTATCCTGTAGTAGGGTGTTACATTGAAGGAATTCGAAAGAGTTGCGTCCGATAAACTTAATTTGAAAAGACACTCACTAAAATGGAATTCGCAAACGTGTGTACCATCGTGGGTGCAGCTATCCCAGTCTTTTTCATTTTTGCTCTCTCGTTTGTGAATTCGTGAAAGTCGAGTTGAGAGAATAACATCAACTTGGATGGCGTCGTTCCCATCCTGCCTGACTTGGAATTAAAAGTGACGGGTTCTACTATACCAAAGACGAGAGGGTGCGAGAGTGAGAGAAAGCGAAAGGGAGATACAAGATGAGAGAATTTAGGGGTTGCACTTTGGTACCGAGCGGGTCCGGGCATATAATAGGCTTGACGTCCGGTTCGTGTTTCTCTCCACCTCGTCAAGTACAGAACATCCCTAGTAGGGTATATACATCAGACAAACGTGATATGCACTCAACTATCCATGTATATAGAATTTCCTTAATTCGGTGCTTCACCGTCAGCTTCACGAAAAGTGTAAGTTTCATCAGGAAGGAACCATGAAAAAATGGATAATGGTTGTTGAATGAATCAACGCGCATTTGGCTGTAACGAGATATTTCATCGCATTTAAAAAATTTTTTTTATTAACGTATCGTAAAATATATTGAAAAAAAATTGATCTGACAATGTATTTCGTTATGGTTTGAAAAAAACGTTTTTTCGAAGTTGTAAATTCGATGAAAAAATTTATGTTTTCGCAATGATTTTATCATTTTTTTTCTAATCGTCAAATAATTACTGACCATTTGGATGGAGGTAGGGCGAATCTGACCAGAAATTTTTCCCGTGCTGATTTCACGTATAAAAATGCCTCCCGCGAGGGTGCTTTCGGATTCGAGTCACACCTTAGAGTTTTCTTTCTTTTTCGAATTAAGCTCCGTCTGGCTTCGCCATTGAAAAAGAAACAAGAGTTTAAGATTGTGTTAGGTATGTATACGTACATACAGTCTCGCTGTTATAACTCCGGTGTACTCTATTGGCTTTGATCCAGAAGGAAAAAGGCGTGTTTGGGAGGGCAGAAAACGTCTGTGTTACAAGATGAATTTCGTACAAACAACTTCTGAGGTTTCCAATTTCACAAGCTTATTCGGGCGGAGGTGTAGGGGGGGAGGGAAGACCGTTTCGCGCGATAAACGATAATCTCCACATTTCCCTTCTTTTCCGGCCCTTATATTTCCCGTGGAAATCGGCGATCGCCACGTATTCGGCTTCGAAAAAAAAGAAAAAAAAACAGAAATACAGATATCGATATATCAATGTCACTAATATACCATTTTATGGGCAAAAACGGTGAGATAAAAGCTGGGAAATGTGGATTCTCGATACGCAGGTTGGCCATACAAAATCTACCGGAAGAGCGAATATACGCCTAGAATAATGCGCGTTGGTCTCCGAAAATTTGCCCGGTAGCAACCGAAACTGTGAAGCACTCGAATGGTTTTTTCCTGTAACGTAATTCAATGGTTAACGTTAAAAATCGACGATAAAAATCCTGTTGGCCTGTCTCGTTTTTTGGCGCTGTGGGAAACTTTACTCGCACATACATCCGTGCAAAAACCGGAAGTGAGCCCGCATTTGTTCGGTAGATTCATTAATTCTTCGTGAGAAAAAAAACGCTACCTACTCTTCTAGCTTTGGTCGTTTTACACGAGTTTTTCTTCTCCTCTTTCATGCCATTCCTCTTTCTGCTCAACCTCTTGTTTTCTCTCTTTCTCACCCGCTTTCTCATTCGCTCTTCGTATGTCGAGTATGCTTTATTTCGAAACGGTGGAGATCAGCATTGTTACCGGAAGTACTTTACACTATGTCTCTCCCCGACGTAACGTTTTTTTTTCTACCATCCTTTTTTTCAGTTTTTCCGTAAGCTTTTTGTCTTTTTGTTTCCACATTGTTGGCTCTTTTTCTGTTCGTTATCCCTCGCATACACTTCTCCAAGTTTCCCTTCATCTATATTTCTCCCTCTCTTCAGCTCTTTCTTTCTTCCCTTCGTACACCAAGTTGCTGCTGCTGCTTTTTTTATCGTTCTTGGTGTTTGGGTCGAGACGGATGATGATGGTCCGACTAATGTCGAAGTGCACTCTTAGCTAGGATTCTTTATAAACTGCATCTGAGCGATGCGACCGTTTCTACTGTTTGCGATTTCATGAAAAATTGTGACCTCTCAGTCCATTCAACAGAAGGTAATGAAAATGGGGACTGAAAAAGCTGAATAAAAAGCGTTACATCCATTCTCCCGCACGTTACTAATGTTATTTCCACCGGTCATGGCTACTCTGCTAATAT
Source organism: Venturia canescens (assembly GCF_019457755.1). NCBI lineage: Eukaryota > Metazoa > Arthropoda > Insecta > Hymenoptera > Ichneumonidae > Venturia > Venturia canescens. The sequence goes on from NC_057421.1 coordinate 19,658,406, forward strand.
TAACAAAAACCACTAATTCTGATGAGTATGAGTAATTACAGTGAAAGCGCGTACAAATTTCAATTTCGTGCATTTGTTACCACAGACAGCGGGGTAATCAATTCACGGTCGACAGAGATCATTTTCAGTTTACGTTTGAGCCCTAATTGACCAAAATGTTTGCACGATACATAAAAATTGTTTCTGTTTTTTGCTCTCTCTCTCTCTCTCTCTCTCTCAAGGTAGTTCTGTATGTACACGTACGAGCTAAAAGTTTGGGCCGCGGCGTACAATGAAATCCAATGCTGATACGGTGCTGCCGATTACACGATTTTGTCAAAGCTTGTACACTTTGCCTCTCTATACACATAGAAAGCGACGCTGTAATCGTGCCAACAACGCCATTCTCCGGTGTTACTATAGCGCCGATCGTCAAAATGTCAGTATTTCCTGAAATCTTATTTATTCATCACGGGAGATGTTAAAAAGTGTTCAAATGGTAATTTAATCGAGAAAGGTGGTTGAACATTTGAGAAAAAAGCTTTCATATTGTTTTGTATTGCGCCTACCGGTTCGCCGCACCGTACACTGTTGCCACGTCGTCACAGCTGGTCATGCGCCCGTTCCGCGTCACGTAAAATTAACACAGTTCATCAGTCGATATCTCCGAAACTAGATGGTCGAAAATTCCCATTTTTTTAAAATATTAATCCCACAATAGTACTGAATACACGATTGGTTTTATTTTTAAGTCGTAAGATCCGTTTAGCGATGGTAATAAAAAATGTAAACCAAGTGCTATCCAGTGACGTGTTAGGTAAAGGCATCGCGTACAAAATGACGAAAAAAAATCGCGAATATCTCGAAAACTAAGGCTATTATGACACCATATTTAAATTTCAGTCGGTACTTAAGATTTTAACAAAAGTACAATAATAATAAAACTTTTTGATTATGGATGGAAATACTGGGTTTCGCGATGCAACGTTGATTAGTTTACTTTTCGAGTATTCGCGAACGTTGGAATTGTAATAATATCCGACGAACGGAATCTCAAGCATTCGAATTTCCCTGGACGGAGATTACCTTCGAGCTAAATGCATAGAAATAATCATCGGAAGTTCACTCGAAAAGGTAATCCTCATTTTTCGTGATAAATTATTCGTCACTCCATGAGTCTTTGCTAAATTGCTTCTACGATTTCCGTCGGAAAAGCTTAAAACGGAAATCCTCGCATTCAAACTGCCTCGCGAAATGGATGAGACGCTGCAAACTCAATTTGGTTCATAATTGCGAATCGAATTTCATGAGAGAACAAGAAATTCAGCATCAATACAGTAATCTTGAGAGGAAAAATGACAACGTGAAAAAACCAGTATAAGCAATAATAATTTATGCGCGTATAAAATTTCATAGGTATTTGTAGAATATCCGATAACGTGGCAACCTTCCATAGGTGAAATCACATTTGCGTATTGTTACCTCCAAATTATTTTGGCAAACAAACGGATTGCACATTTCATTGTGAAAAGCTCAAAACCTTTGGTCCTCCTTCCTTTGTCTTTCGGACGACCGAGCATTTTGTGAATTTCGTTGAATCGCGATCATCATTATCACCTGGCTTCACAGGCACGAGAGCTCCAGTGTCAAAAGATCAAAGGATCTTTTGCGAAATGATAACCATTATGGTTTTTTTCTCCTCAGTCAAGATCGAGTCTCGCGTGGCCACTGCGAGGAGGGCGGAATCTCATGGTCGTTTTCGACAGCCTTGCGTCCAACGAGTGCCATGCACATACTTTAGCCACTCCTATGCTCCTATCTGACACGCAAAAATGGAGAGAGCGAAAGAGAAAGAGAGAAACAGACGAAAAAGAGGCGAAGGAAATAAAAGCGGATAGGAAATCCACCTTCGGGGCACACGCGATTCCCACATTTTTTATGATCCTCCACGATGCCACCACCAGCTAGTAGAAGGCACTACCAATTTCTATATACGTGGATATATGTATGCGTTGAACGAACGAAACTTTACAAAGTCCGAATAAAGAGAGGTCTGCAATAGCGATAGTTTGAGCATGTACATACGCCTTCACACACTTATACATTTATATATACAGTTACATACTTTCAAACCCTTGTCCGGAGTACGTTCGTTGTTCGGACGTTCACCGTTCTGTTTCTCTCTCTCTCTCTCTCTCTTTCTCTCCCCTTTCTGCTGTGCAACTCTACCAAAGCTGCCGCTATGTACCGGGGCAAGGAAGTTTCCACTTGTCGGACGATCCTTTTTATTTCCGGTACATCCCCACGGTCACTGTACCATAGAAACTGGTATAGTTAACTCTACAGGACGTTTCAGAAAATCAGATTTTTTACCACCCCCATGCGGCTACGGAAATCGGGTTACTTTGCCTGAATCTGACGTTTGTTCCTTGATCGTGCACGAAAAGGGATAACGATGTTTAAATTAAACGAGATTCGACGAGGATGAATGTGCGATTTATCAGCGTACTTAAAACCGTTTTGAGCAAAAGCTTTAATCCTATCGTCGTTACAGATATTACATTAGAATAATTTGTCTTCACGATATACTATTTATATTTTCCTGAATTATTTTCATCATAAAAACTTCGAGTTTGGAGATTTTTCGGGATTGCGATTCTAAAGTTTCTCAAACGTATCTTTGCCAGCCTGTCGTGTATCTTATGCCTTAATTTTCTTATTCACTTTTTATATAGTTAAAAAATTTGAACCGAGTGAAATTTCTAATCGATAAAATGAAAAGATTTGATGTTAGCCGGTTGCGGCGTTCTTCTGTTAAGTCGATTTCTACACATGATTTAAATTCACCGGAAAAAGATTAAAAATCATTCTCAATTGCGATGACTTTTATCACTGAGTAATTGCTTATTGTCATTTTCTTTGTTCGAATTACTCGGGAAAGCTTTTTTAGCCTTCGAACCTGAAGCTCAACCTTAAAAAATCAGCTCAACATGGGCCATGAAGTCTAGTTTTTGGTCTACAGTCCAGTTCTCAACTTCATCGTGTATGGCTGTGGTTGACCTTGAGAACACACGATGTTTCAAAAGCAAAATTATTTCAATAGAAATAAAAAGACTCACGATCAAATGAATTCCTTAATTTTCCAATGAAATCGACCCAAATCACGCCTCCTACAATTAAGCATTCGTAATGTGTAACGAGATGTACCACGAACCGATCGTAAAGGAGCTTGTACATACGAATTATGGATGGGAGTTGGTTAGGAAGGACAGCAATAGTATATATGAAGGTGGAAAGGGCAGCAACTCCTCCTGGCGGACCCTTCGTTAAAGTTTTGTTCAACGTGCAATGTGCTTTTGTAGTTTGCGAAACGATGAAGGAGGTAAGCGAAACGACGAAGATAGAATAAGTGGGAGCGGTGGGGAAGAGAGAGGTAGAGATAGTTAGAAGTAGCTAGAAACTCACTGACAACGTGGAAAACTCGTAGTCTCTGCTTCGTTCGTTTTATACTGTACTTGCAAGTATATACCCTGGATTCTGCACGTATATATTAGTGAAATACTAGTACGTTGAGTGACCAGACCAGAATGTACTTTTTACAGAAAACCTGCTTTTTTAAAACCTTATATTGGCTTGTTGCATTTGGATTTTGCATTTCGCACGTTCCTCCGTTTCTCTGAATCTCTTACAATGTATTTTTCCTTTTCTCTCATATTCTTGAGAGTATACTTTGAACTTTGAAGCATAAATTGCCAACATGTTTGCAGAGGTATAATTTTTCCTTTGACACCGGGGCATTAGCGAGCCACCAAAACGATAGCTGGCACGTGTTTCTCTGATGATCTTGATCTTGAACCCGCAGTCATTTTTCTTATCTCAAAGCCAAGATCTTCCGGTGATTGGATCTTGTATACGAAGCTAATCAAAACTCGTGATATTCAAGAGGAAAATTCATGTATTTTCATTCCAAATGGAATGATTGCGATGGCCGATGGCTTATATGTTGAGTGATCATTAAAGGCCAAGTTAATGGAGAATCGAATAAGAAATCTGAAACGTAAAATGTCGAAGTTCGATGTCTAAATTCAACGGTTTTTATTGACTACAAAAAGGTTCAGAAGTCGAAATAAAACAATTCGTGCGTTCCGTCATCAAACGAAAGAAAAAACCTGGTGGTGGTGACTTGACCAAGCTCGAGACAATCTCGAAAAGATCGGGAAACAACGCGACTTCAAATTCCGGAGATACGTATAAACAATGTTCAAAACTAAAATACTGCGAAATAAGTTGAATTATTTTTTGACTGTTAGTGACCAGATTTTTCTGTAAAATCGATAAACCTCATTGGCGTAGATTTCTTTTTCCTCTGATCGTCGCACGTGTGCGATCCGTGTGATGTATTTTCTTATACGATTCGAGAGGCGATTTAGGGGACGTTAATAAAATGCCTTCGCAAATATTTATGCAGACACCGACAATTATGCTATTAACCTTAACAATATGACCCCGCGTATGACTTTTATGGTTTCCATATATGTAGAAATGCGGCGTCCGCAATAAATAACATGTCTCATATTTCCATTCCAAAAATAGCAATCATTATTATAAATAAAAGAGTAAATTTAATAATCATCACAGGCGGAGCGACGTCCGTCGGTGCACTTGCGATGACGTGACTCTTTCGGCGAAGAGAGGTAGTGTGAAGCAAAGAATCGAACTAACACTCTTTTAATAAAATGCTGAATCAAAAGTGAAGCAGATTAAAAAAAGAAAATGTAAACATTAAACATTTAGCTGTTGAAATGAAGAATGTTTACTCGAAGATCAAAGATTGACTTTGATCCCTCGCATTTTCTCTGTTGTAGTTCGTCCCGTATAAAGTGATGATGTTTGATTTATTGGCTCGGATCACCTGCTGCCGTTCTGGCGTATCGTCGACACATTTTAAAAAATTATATATCTAAAATAATTATTTCATTGAAAATATATAAAAAATAAATATTTCTCGACCTTATAAGGCAAAGAAAACTCCCCAAGACACGAGGAAATATTTATACACTCATTTTTGTGATTACTATACAAAGTGCAGAGACTGAAGATCCACATGCACATTGCCTGGGAGGTTTACCGTATAACGCCATTTTGATTTCTAGTGATCGTTGCGCCAAGGGTTGTGTAGCAGAAAAAAGTGTATGCAAGCGCGTTCGGTGTTTGCTCAAACGAAAAATCGTCGGACCGATGAATTTTCCCGACAGCGTGAGTGCACATAAAAGGGCTAAATTCTGTTGTTCTACACTCTGCGTTTCTCTGTTCTGTGTGTCTGCCTAATACCGAGCGTACGCACGCCTATATACTCGTACAAATGTTACTCTCGTCGAGTTGTTTTACCCCCCTCCGGAGTCTATACATCGCTCACTCTACATACAATCGAATACGTGCATGCGATATAATAAAATAACAGGTTCCTACAAGCTTGACTTATGTTCAATTCGTTTCGCCGTCATTCACCGTGCCGTTTCAACAGGGATTTCTGCACACATTATTCGTAAGGATAAACGTCACAATACGTTTTTCCCAATTGCTCGTATCTTCGAAACGATCTCGTGAACTTTGTTATCTACGAGTTGCGAGTTTAAATATCGTCTAACGTTGTTTATAGTACTTTGTGTCGATGCTCGTTTGTCACTGTTGATAGTTCTCAAGTACGAGGGAAATTTTCGAGTGTATATCGAAAAAACGGTGAATTCTATAAAATATTCAAGAGAAAATTGCGAAATTCAATATTTACAGCGCGTTAAAGTGATATTCTTCTTCTTTAGAAGCGTTCTTTTCGAACACGCATTAAAAATATAGAATTTCGCAATTTTTTCGAGTTTCTATAGGTTCGTATGGAAGGAAAATATGTAAAAATGAAAACAAAAATTGGAATTTTTCTTGCAGACAATAATTACGATCTCCGCATTGTACACAGCTGAGAAACTTCGACAATGAGACTTTGCGCATAAACCATGTACAAATTAGTATTTCTCACATTCAAAAAATGTTTTTATACTCTCGAAACATCCTTGAAACTATACTAAAAAGTTCGCTATGCTGAGTTATTTCCTTCTATCAAAAAACGTTCTCGAAAACAATCTATGTTTTGACTTCCTAAAGCAGGACCCCCCCTTAAAAAAAGGCATAAATGCGTCATTCGTGAATCTGAGATTTTCAGATGATTTTTTCCTGCAGAATCTTCCTGCATCTTCTCCAAAATCCGCGGACTTTTCTCAATTACTATTATATCCTTCGCTGTCTCGATCAGCTCGAGAACTTTTCTGAGATATTGAATTTGACGAAAGAAATGAAACCCCAGTGATTTAACATGAAAAGTATATTTATTTCGCTTAAATTGTACTCGCGCATACACGCACCGCCCGATACGTATATATACCTCATTCGTAATGTCAAGATAATATGGTGTGCATTCGCGAAAGCCGATAACCACGACGTTGACACAGGGCTTTAAACCAATTTACAAAGCTGCCTCGTGAAATTTACATGCCCGAGGGAATGCAGCTTGTATATGTATATGATATATGCATATAATACTATATACGTGGATTTCGTATATACGAGTGCTGACTTCACTATACACGTCCATGGCACTCGGTTTTAATGAATGTATGAGTATCCGCGAGATCCCCTCGGAAATCCCTTACGGACTTCTATCTCTTCTCCCTTTCACTCCCTGACTTTTGGTACATCCCACACGGGAATAAAGCGTATGTGGAAATATGTATCATTTAATGTGTCAGTGTATGTATGAAGGAGCTTAATCTCGTTAACGTATCTCAAAAAAAAATGGATTTTTCTTTTAAAACGATACTTTCGTTCTCGGTTTCGCAGTCCAAAAATTATATCGGTAATAGGATTAAAAACGAAGCTGCAGTTCAACGACTCAGTGAGTCGGCGAAGACTAAAACAGTTTGATAGCGATGATGGAAACCAGCTCATTATTCTTGACATAGTAATTTGTAAGTTTTTCTCTATTCCACCAGCACTCGGGTTTCAGAAAAGTGAAAAAAACACATAAACTACAGATTAATTATAACTTCTTATGATGTGATATTGGATACGTACAATTTCGTATGATATTCGAGTCACCGAATGTACTGCAAAACCGAAAGGGAATTACTCGTGGAACGATGAATACGATTGTAGTTGAACAATTTATTTCTCGTCTTTTTTTGCACGTCGGTAAGCAACTCAGTTAATTTATTCGGTACGAACTTTGCAGCACAGTCAGACAACAGTAACCCATTTAACTGAAAATCGATTCGAAAGTGGGCTGGACTTTTCTGGTAGACAAAAAAACGGCAAAATAAAATGTTCCAATTCGTAGAATACTGGAGCATTCTCGAAGACTGGAAAACATGGAAATTTACTCGAAAATCGGGGTGTATTTAGTCCAGCATATTACTCAATGCGAACCTTTTCACCTTCTAAGTGCAATATGATCGCGAATTTGAGCGCGTTCATACAAAAGGCTGAGAGCCATACTCACGGAGGAAACCCCGAACATTAATGTTTTTTCTCTATTTTCGTACATTCTATACGGGAACACATTCCCCATTGGCTGCTTCTGCGCTCTCTAAACGAGTTGCGTTTGTCTATACGCCTTTCGCAGTTTCGCCTTCTCATGGTTTCACGGGTCATTGGAATTAGCGATGTTGAAATTCTACCGTTCACGGGATCCGAGCACAGAATACAGCTCCTCAGGGGCTGCACACTGCGAATCATAATTGTAAGTGTTTAATAACAAATAATACAGCCGGGTTTTCCACAACTTGTTTGGAAGACGACTTCGCCATAAACGTGTGTACGCATCAGGCAAGTGGCTCAAGTTCGATGATCAGCAGGGCAATTTACGATGAGTCTTGAGTCAGAGGGTGTCATCCTCTAGGATTTTCATCGTTCACGATTATGAATAAAACCAAGAAAAAGGCTCCTTCTTCAAGATGACATCTCGTGCGACTGTCCAGTTGTTGCATCTCATCGGTACGAATTTGGATTTGTCTCAAGATTCTTGACATACTTTTTTCAATGCCACGTTCTACCTTCAATATTATAATTGCTGGGAGATCTTGCGCGCAGAGATTGTAGATGTAAATAGTAATTAAGGAAAAAGCTTATACGAAGAGCCGAATAAAGTAAAGGTATATAGAGAACGAGAGAGAGAGAGAGAGAGAGAGAGAGACGGCGGAGGTGTACAAACTTGGGTTTGCAGGGATAACTCGTTCGAGGTTCGCCAATTGTCGGCAAGAGTTTTCCCCAATGTAATAGTACATGTAACGGCATACATACAAGTATGCACGAAGCGTGTTTGGTCCAATGCCGACAAACAGGAATAAAGACTACAGAGGAAGCGGTGCACTGGTGCGAGGATCGTTCTCCACTCTCCGCTCTAGCTCGTTGCTAAATCGTGAATGTGCACATTCGCGTTACTCTCGCGTGTAGAGAGGAACGGCGAGCGAGCGCCTCTGAGCCGATTACACCGTGTGCTCTGCTGGGTTCCCATTCATCGTACAGAAGGGGTGAAAGTAGCGGAAACGCCATCGCCGGATTGCTCCGCAAGGTAAACGACGCAAAGAAGGATGAAAAAGGCAAGAATATACGGAGAGAAAGGGAGAGAGACGGAAAGGGACAGGCGATGATGAGAAAAATAGGTGAGGCGAGGCTTTTGTGTGTTTCACAAAACGCATTTCTCTGAATGATGATCAAAAGTTCTGGCTAGAATATTGTGTGGGTAGTAGCGTAGGAGCGTTAATGTTTAACATTTTTGATATTCAGGGAGTTGTGATAAGATCCGAGCAGTGTTGAGCAGTCACTATAATGGGACTACTTTGTATATAAAAAACGAAAAATAACGCAGTATTGAAAAAAAATCACTGTCAAGCTGGAAATGTCCGTTTCAAAGTTTTCTCATAAGAACAAAAAAAAACTAGCAGAACATTTCACAAGGCTCTGTTTTATGCAGTGAAAAATTAAAAATAGAGGCCATATTCAAAGTTACGAGCGCAGAAAAATTCAGTGGATTTAACAAACCAGCAAAACACTACTGAATTTTTTTCGCTGTAAATAATACTCCATTTTCGCCCCATCACTGGATACTAATGAAAAGTCACGATTATCGCTATAATTTCGAACGTTACAAGCGATTTTTTTTTTCACTGTCACATCCAAGACGGACCTCAAATGCGAATGAAAATTTTTACTAGATGGCGGCTGCTGACGAAAAAAGAGCATCAAAAGTGCGTGGGTCAAAGGTTATCACTTTATGCTGAGCTTCAACTTGGCTTGTTGAACCTCAACCACCAGTTCAAAATTTTATAGAGAATGAAAAAACTGGCCCTTAGTGAGTCGAATCTTTAAAACCCAGCTGATAAAAAACGTGTTGAAGTTTTGTTCTCTGTCATCAGACGAAATTTTTTATTCGCGGTCGTAAGAAGCTTTGAGCTTGCTGGGATCCAATGACGGAGGATTTGTCGAAAGCTTCACAGAGATTTTCTATGCTCAGCTTCGGCTCCACGATGGAGAGAGAGTCGGTTGAATTTTTTTGCGTTTACCTTATCACTCGTTTTTTTTTCTCTATTATTCTCGTTACTTCGATTTTGCTTCACGCTTGTCACGGTAGATGGATTTATATGCAAATACATATGTACACGTGTATATACGCACAGACTTTAGCCCTCGGAGGCCAATAATCTGGGCCGGAGTTACTGCTTATTTTGGAAAGCGTCTCGACGCTTCGATTGACGTGCCACGGAATATTACCCGGTCTGTCCTTGAGCGGAAATCGTATTCTGCTTCGAGGAACAATCGGATAACCACGGTGCAGTCTTCTTTTAGTTTTTCTTAATACTTCGAAGACGTCCTCGAAGTGTCTGGGCTCAACGTCACGTGACTCAATCTGCTTCGTTCCAGACGGAAAGTGCGAGGGAAGGAGAGACATGACCAAACTTTTTATCCAAATATCTATCGAAAATCGATCGTCCCGTGTGGATATCGCGTTCAAGTATTTCGATACAAGTAGTAGCAAAATTATTTGCTGTGTCCGTGTGTGTGTGTGTGTGTGTGTGTGTGTGTGTGTGCATGTACATACAGAATGCCAAAAATACGAGCACTATACACAATCATTATCTCCCTCTTTCCTTCACACCAATTTCTTCCTCGCTTTCGTGCGTCGTTACCATCTCCAAGAGTGGAAATCAAGAGGGTCGAAAAGTTTGCCTTCTCGCGATTCAATATCGTCGCGCGCGAAGCTTGCCAAAGGTGTATATAAAGAATCGGAAACTCGTAATGTGTTATGTATACGTGGATGTGTGTACTATATACGAGTCCAAAAAGAAAATCATTGCCCATGGATGGTACCCGTCTACGGAAAAACTTCGGTACATACATTTCCGTTACACTGAAATTGATATTTATAGACTTTTTTCAAGTTTTGGATTGAGCACGAAAGTTTGAGTTCGCTTCCTAATAGATCGAGCATGATTTTTTTTGCTATCTGATTGTATGGTTTTCTTTTACATTTATGGGAAAAAATACTCCCTCCTGAGTCTTTTGTTTCATGAAAATCTCTCGAGATTTTAACATTCGATCATCGTAATGCCTCCGTACAATGAAAATGTTATAACGGATCCGGCATTATTTGCATGTGCTCCAAGTTTCATGATAAGCAGAGGAAAAAATGGCTGCTCATTGCTGAATTGAGCTCAAGAGCACAGGCGAGGGTTGTGCATGATTATAATCAGTTTGTGAGTTCATCATAAGGCCTATAAATTTGAACTCCACTCTATTATCGGCCTTGGCAAACCCAAAAACCGGAACCTATACGTCGAACGTCATCGACCACATCACGAACTAGGAGGATAATTCAATGACGTCGCGTAATAGTTAAGGATGGGCTTACGGTGTGCAGAATACATATAGGTAAAGGCTCGAAGTCACCGAAGTGTAAATTATGTGAGTAAAATTAGAAGAGTGAGATGGAATGAAAGGGGGAGGCGAGAGTTGAAGAGGAAGAGACTGATGCAAGTCTATCGGCGACGTCGTCGGCTCGTCGAATCGGATTTTCCAAATTGCTTTATGTAATCAATTCGAGGCTCCCGTAATTTATGAGATAACAGCCAATCTCCACAAAATTTCAGTACGCTGGGAAACAATGAAGCAAAAATGAAAATAGAACCGAGAATATTCGCAATTTTCGCTGCCTCAAAAAGATCTCGATTTATTCTTTGATCAAAATTTCTTTTCCTGTTTGCAATATTATAGCGAAAGTGTTAAAGTATTTATTAAACACTCGAAGGCCTCTTTTTTCTTATTTTCATAAGAGACGAAGTAATTTTATAGATCAAAGTGAATGAGAAAACTATCAATTGATGTCGCATGTACAGAATTTTCATATCGAGCATTTACATTGTTTTTCAGAATCGGAATCTGTACTTACGCAATCGAAATTAAAAATTCCTACTTTAAGAGTTAAAATTTAGAAGTATGCCAGAAATATAACAACGTGCATCTATTCCTGGAATTATTATAGGATCTACCGTCTAATTGTCGAAAAAACAATTAACGAAAATCACATTTTTTTAAGGCTCTTCTGGCAGGAACACTCCCTGTGCGACGATTTGGATTTAATGAAATAGGATCCTCCCAACTTCAAAGAGCCAAAAACGAGAATAAGAAAATAGAATGTTTTTAGACACCAATGATGTCTTGAGAAAGCCTTGTTACCGGTGAAAATCACTTGGAAATAGAAAAAGAAAAACACTTGTTTGAGGTTAACGGGTAATAACGACATAAACGGTGGAAGGTTTGACAACACCATGAGCCAGCTGCTTTAAAATATAGATATGCATACGCATATAAATAAAAAATGGCTGTTGTGACATTTCGCTTGACGATTTTACTACGAAAGTATTTTAGCGGCTATCATTATATTGAAAATTTATCAATCTCAACAAATAAGTTACACATAATTTTAATAATTACGAGAATAAATTTTCATCGTTTCCTTGATCACCAAAAGAGCCAAAAAGTTCAGTTGCTTTTTTAAATCACAAGTAACGCATGATCTTCCTTAATTGCTTGTCAAAAAATCCCATTTATCATTTTTTTTTCGACATGAAGTATTGAAAATCAAGAAAGATAATGAACTGAATACACATACAACCGCCCAGTATGGTTATAGGAATAATTGAATGTTGCTTTTAGCTGATCTCCATTTCCTCCTTCTTCCATAGAGGCTGCAAGTAACGGTATCAGGAATATTGTGTGTACAGTGTACTCACATTGCTCTCGTATAGGGTATAAGCTGGGGTGATCACTTCGACCGTGGTATTAACACGACCCGGAGGGCTGGAGGGCTTTTACTGTTGACGTTACACTCCTGTACACATCTCTTGCTGAGAACCAATCCTTGGACATGCAAGATATCACCTCGATAAATCCTCCAAGTATCCTGCAACGTTCATTCCACAACTTGAGCAATGAAAATACGGATGGATTTGATTTTTAAGAGTTTTATGACTCGCTCAACAATTTTCGAGTGGTGTAAACAGCTCAAAAAGTTTACAAGGAGAAAGGAGCAGATTGAAAATTACTGGGAACAAATATTGCACGTTTTCCTTTGCTGTTTATTAGCAGCATTGATTATTTTTATGGGAAACAATGTCCCATGGGGATTCGGTAGCATTAATTATAAGAAAACTTAGTGTTCCTCCACTTTGCAATTCTTTCGATAACCACACTTCTAAGTATGTTGGATTTAGAAAAAACGTCTACTGAGCGTACGACTCACAGGGAAAATGCGCAGTGAAACCAACATTTGCTTTTGTTCGTGTGCACAGATTTTCCCCGTGATAAGTGGGATCGTATGACCTCGTTAATTAGAGAATAAGATCGTTAGATTTGCAGATCCATGAAACTTTTGGACATTTACAGTCGACAATAAAAGCGCCTTGCGCAGTTTCCTATCGAGATCTCTGACGATGAGCTACGTTATCAAGGTGGAGAGTGGCGATTCAAGAGGTGAAACTGGTGACAGTACGTCTATGCGTGTGCTGGCGATCAAACTCGATGGCAGTTTACGCCCGCGCGAAGGCGCGGTTACGCTGACAATGTGCGAACGTAACTTGGCACGAGTACGGTTCTACGTATAGTTTGCTTAAATGTGATGGACGGAAGCTCAGCGTATATGCGATGGAACAAATATATGTACAATACCCATACATGGGAGAGTCAGCATCCGGTCCAGAAAACAAGACTTAGCCACATGGACCAGCATACTCGTTGCCGTGGGGAGAAAGAGAGAAAGATAGAAGAAGCGAGAGGGAGCGAAAGGGAAATAGAGAGAAAGGAGACCTTCAGGAGCGGTTCATCAAGTCAAAGCATTGGCTAAACTTCATCGAATTACCGGCGGGCCTTGGGTAATCACGAGAGCACCTACCTCAACGCTCAAGCTCTCTTGCTCTCCCACACTTCCGTTTTCTCTGTGCTTTCTGCTTAGGGATGAAAGCAGCGCACGGAATATATATGTATTTATACTGTACAGATGTATATGCGTGCACATGGAATGAAGTTGTGCATGAAATGAGAGAGCGAAAGAGAAAGAGAGAGAGAGGGAGGGAGGGAGAGTGAGAATGCCCCTCTGGGCCGATGAAATGAAACGAGGTCACCAATTGCATTGTGTGTGCAACCGTCCTAGAGCGGAGAGCAAAAGAGGGTGGAATGAAGGTAGAGAGAAAAAGGGTGAGCGATGGAGGGAGGAAGAGAGAGAGAGAGAGAGAGCGAGTGAGTTTTGAAGCATTCCGCAACAACACGTACTGCACTTTTGACCCTCGTGGCGATGAAGAGGGCAGGGGTGTGGAGGAGGCAGCAGAAACGTCAGTGTTCTGAGGGCTTCTGGATTGAAATGACGAAGCTACCAGCCACCAGGGCGGCCTGCTTTTCTCTTTTCTCTTTTTTTTTTTTCACGTCGTTTTTTTTCAACCACTCCACCGAGAGACCAAAATAGCTACCCGCTCCAACAGGTATATTCATGATTTCTCCTCTCCCTGCTTTCCTCTTCGTGCATGCTTTTGCCGTTTCACTGAAGGACATTTTTAATGACACACCGGTGATATTCTTTTACGAGGTTTGTTTGAAACGCCTCATTCTTTATTTCGATGTTTATCGCGCCGTCCTCGCTCACGTTCGAATCATGCAATTGGCGCACAGCGAAAATATTCACAATTTTACATCGAACTTCGCTTTGAAGACAACACTTTTTGGTCGTATTCCTCTCACTCCTAAATGCCCCGTGATGGTTTTCCACTCCCATGCGAAATTCGAGCTGCCAATGCTACATTATTATTCATACTTTCTCCAAAGCTCTCGTACACTAAGCCGAGCTCTTTGAATATTGAAAGATGATCTCTGTACTCACATGCAGATGTACGGAAGTACCATACAGTGTTTCAAATGCTCCAAAGATTCAAGCTTCACCATTCGGAATCCACGTTAACGGAACAGCACCAAAGCTTATCAACTCCTAACAGATGGGCTCGGACGCTCAGCGAAATATCGCATTTAGAAATGAGATTGAAGCCTCCGAGCTCTAATACTCATCTGGTCAGGATTCATCGACTGGCTATTGAGGATGAGAGACGTAGGATTGCATATGCAACTCAACAGCATACGTCAGAATGCCAGAAATTATTTAGTTTTTTGGCTTTTGTACGATATTTTTCCAAAATTATCAGTATAGAAAAATATTTGGGCATTTTTTTAAATTATTTTTTTATTCATGTACAGATTGGATGAAATGTGCTGAAAATAGTGGCAGTTTTTATAAATAGACGAACTCTCAATTCTTCTGGGTCAGTTTCGATAACTTGGAACGCCAATTTTAAACATCTTGTCACGAAACTGACGATTACACTCATCGCGACTGCAAGAGGAATGAAGAGTTTGAAATATCACGGGAGCTGAAAAAGAATAAGCTTTTTCGTCGAACACAATCGACTCCCAGTTTTCGGTAAAGCTGTTAATCACGAAGAGGCCGTAACAGAGTGGATGGGAGTCTCGTGAAACGATCGCGTTCTATAACTATAATCGCATTTTCAACGGCCAGCGAGCCGTTGTGAGAATATAGAGCAAGAGAGATTTTTGAGAGGGGGAGCGTCACGGTGCAACGGCAGATGCACTTTTGACCCACGGGCGACCTTTACCCTCTCGTTTTGTGAATGAATATCACTCTTCATTCCGGCTATGTGTGGTATATAAATACCGTGCATATGCACAATAGGGTATTACACCTTTTTTTGAATAATCTTGAGATCGTAATAAACCAGTAGAATTTTTATTTCAATTTTATAAGAGGGAAAACTGTCTTAAAAACTATTTTTTATTTACGATTTTCAATTTTCGCGCGGAAAGGCTAGCCGCCATGTTGTTTCGGTTTGTGACGTCACTCCGTTAGTAAACAATACAATTGCGGAAGACCAAGTAATAAGATTTGTAAAAATAATGAGTTTTAGTGGTATATCATTGGTGTCTCGTGCCTGAATGCAATAATACGAGTGTAAAAATGCCACAAAAATTGTGGATTCATCGCCACCATCAACATATTTATCATGGGTAGATTTGTACTTTCTGCTCTCACAAAACCGTTTTGCATAATGCGATTTTAATCAAATGAATGATAAAAGTCCACAAACGTGCATAATAATTTGTAAAATTTCAAAATAACACAGAGCGCACAATAATAATCTAGATTGTTTACTATCGGAGTGACGTCACGTTGGAATCCAATATGGCGGATGGCGTTTTAGACATTTGAAAAACAGATGAAAAAAGACGGTTTTTAAAATTGAATTATAAAATTTACATTGCATTTTTATGAATAAATATTGACGTTTCTCGTTTACTTTTTACGAAATCTATCATAATCATGCATTTTTATATATTTTTTTACATGGTGTAAAATACCCTATTTCTTGCAACGTGATGCCTTCACTTTTTGGCACGTTATTTCTGTCTATTTTTTCACTGCGATCGAACTTTAAGAAATCTCTTTTTTTTGAGTTTTCGAACCAAATCTCCACATTTCTCAACAGATATTTGCGAACTTCTAATATCTCTGACCACTTGTCAGTCTCCAAGACTACGAGATTGTCAATTCTTCATCAGATATTTCCTTGTAACGAACGAATAAGCGGATGAAAATTTCGAGAAACTGATTGTATATTTCAGAATTCGAAAAACAAGATACAGTAGCGCAAAAAAAAGTGAAAGCTTCACATTCAATCTTTATGAAGGGCTTGAGCCACATTACGAAAAGTGAACGTACTTCATAAAAAACCTTCGAAGAATATATTCTTCGAGAACGTGAAGCTGACGAATGTTTTTCTGATGAAAACTGCTCCCTTACCGAGACGTGGCTTGCCACAGAACGAGGTGTCATTTTTTTCCGAATACCGGATGAAAAAAATCTTATATTCTCGTCAAATTGACTTTTTGGAATTGTACGAAATGAGGAATCCAGTAACCGAATTTGCTGGTAGCTTCTATGAAATTGAAGCATTCCGTGACAATTAATCGAGTGGAGTCCAGAAGGTTACTTGTGATCGAGGCGGACACATACCCGCCCTGTCACCTACTCAGACCCTCACCGCTCACAGTTTACGAGTTCCCGATTAATGAAATTTTCAATGGAGCACACCGCAATCGTGTGCGCCGCTACGGTTTCGAATCCTGAGTTGACTGATTTCTGTCTCTGAGATTTTTCACTACGAAGTGTCGCGCTATCGTTGGGTTTTTAGCCCTTTGTAGCCATCGAATTTTCGCGCACCCAAAAATCTCACAAGTTCACAGAAAATTTCGATAATTCCAATCCTCAAGTGAACAGAAAGTTTTCATTCTCAATTTTGAGGTGAGAATTTCTCCAATTTATGTTAGTCACAGTCATTTGTAAATACGAACGTTTACATTAATTTATAACGTGCATGGAGTTTTAACGAAGAGAATTTTTGATCCATCATTGCTTTCGCTACAGCCGATGTTGGAGCTAACGGAGGAAAGAATTTTCCATTTATTTCCATTCCACAGCACGCTATTTTCAAAATTAACACTTTCATATGCACCGTGTAAATTTGATCAATGGTCGATACCGGGTTTCCAGCACGTTAAATATATCGGCACATATCGAGAGAGGGTACGAAATTAAGCGGGCTATACTTTGACTCGGTTATTAACGTTCGACAAGTCCGGCGAGTTAATTAGATCACTTGAATTTCCGTTGATACGAAAAAGGCTGAATTTTTTCCATCCACAGCTGTAAATTGTACTTTCGACACTTTTCTACAGAGTATAAAAACGGTCAAACGCGAGAATATCAATAGCCAGCGTCGAATCCCGTAGGGTCCAGAACTAAAATACAACGGCGGATATTCGATATTTGGGCAAATTGACATATTTCTGGTGCGCTGGAGTTTTTTTTTCCAAAATTAAAAGCTAATCCTCTGCGTATACATAACAGTTCCAATTTTGTAACACAAATTGTAAGTCGAAAAAAATAGAAGGAAGCTTCCCGAAGCTAATTAGCGTTTCCATCCGCTTTTCATCAATTTTTCATGCGAATTAGACGGCAATGATCGGATACACTGAATCCCCAACGATATTGGACGATATTGATAAGATGAAATACAAACGGCCAGTTTGAATGGTTCGAGAGTCCGAGCCATGTTGACACAGCCCATTGGCACCGTTAATTTGTTATTTATTCAATGTGCGTACTAAATATTCATACATTCTCACACTATAAGTGTACGTTTATACAATAATATGAAAGCAGTATTTTCGGAGCCGTTATGGGCCACACAATCACGAAGAGCTTCGTTTCCGTTGGCCCGAGCGATACATTACACCCTACGTGTGCGAGGGTATTCGGGAATTTTAATTAATACAAGCGAATCAGTATGTGTAGGTATTAATGAGTTTCGCCTCGACCGGGGCGGACGTTCGCTACTATCTCTCGTGCCTCTCGATACATATTCCAAAATCTCCATGCACGTATACCATTTATTCGAATTTTCGAGCTGTCCGAAGTTTATTATTCGCACAATTTTCTCCTTGTCACAAATTTCATCGGAAAAATATAGGCGCATGTGCGAATGGAAAGCGAATTCGTGGGTGTTGAGAGACTCCGGATTTGAAATAGTTTGAGGCAGGTATAGCGACGTCGTATATCTACGAGAGATCCGCACATACATTCGAGATCCGATACGTGCTCTGGGTACAGACGACTGCTCATAACTTCACGATTGTTGAAATATCTTATGAATTAATATAATTCATGAACGATCAGAGAAATGACGGACCTGCAGTTAATATTGACTCGGGACAGTTGAGTCGAATGAAATGAAAAGTGTTACACGACGAAGAATTCTGTAGAAAATCGCACTCGGTTGCTTCACTGCTTGATGCAACACGAAGAAAATATACGTGCATCATTTTTATGTCGTTCGCAAGCAAATGGGGTGAAAGTGTATCTACTCCAGGATACAGTCCACCCCAGAGATTCCTCCATGTAAACCGAACGTGTAAAATTTTGTGTTCCTCTTTTTATGTCACGATAAAACATCATTTTCCTCCGGTATGACTTTCGCAACTTTTCTCTCTCTATCTTTCGAGCACGGAAACCTCGCGATCTCAATATCTTTGTTAAACATCATATCGCACAACTCACAGTCGATAATATATTCATCCAGCTTTTGTAGTGAGCTTGACAACCAAACAGCCTTAACATAAAGTACCGTCGTAGTACGAGACCGTTTTTTCCTCCTTTTCCACATTTCATGCAACATCGATCCCACCGGAAATATAATATATCCGACATTTTCAATGCGCTCCGAGTATATATGTGGTACGATATATTTTTATGGAGTCAATAAAAAGGCACAGCCACCGGATTCCAGTGCTCCGAGCGAGCAGAATTACTGCCTTTTGACTGTTAGCGGATTCGGAACGTCAGTATATTCGTGTCGCACATTTCACCCTACTTGAGACACTAACGATTATTTATACACAGGAAAACAAATAAACTTTAATTAAACAATGGCCTTGCCAAACGTTATTTTGCTGTCGTGAGCCAGCGACAATTCAACGATCACGTATGCAGAGACCGAAACGAATATGCTTCGATTAAACCATGGGGGAGTCAAACGTTGCTTGGCTTTCGTGAATCACACTTCATTTTTTTCTCATTGAATCGGGATGTGATTCCCCCCAAGGAAGGGCAGTCACGGCTCGAGTTATGAAACAAATAATCGTGAAATCGACAAATTAATGAATGGAAGCAGTCTCAATGGTCTGGAAATAGGTTCTTCTTTAGAAAATGAAAATGCTTCCTGAGTATTTGAGTGAAAACTCATTATTTGAAGAGTACAAAAGCGGCAACTTCTGTGAAAAAAAAAACAGTAAAAAGTTCATGAGTAATAGTAGAAGTTAACAAACAAAATGTATTGAACGATACGGAGACCCGAAATACGAAGAGAATTCAATGCACAAGTGTATAAAAGTGCATGTAATATGTCTGACTGTACAATGTAGTCGAACGTCTGGGCGGATTGTCGGATATTTCTTTGGCCGTGGAGACCCGAGGGAGAATCTTTTTAATATGAGATCGTAAAGGCGGAACCAGAATAGAAAATGCATATGCGGTATCGCGAACGAGGGCCCATAAAAATATCTTCCCACAGGACTTACTCGTTCCCACATGCATATTTATATCAATTGCTCAGGGGATTGAGAGCTTCCGCGAGTTGGGGAAGAACGCCGCATTTTTTCAACTACAAAAACAAAAGCTAAAAATCGAGCAATCGATCGTTGCTGAAGAATCCGTTCGAACAAACGATTCGTTATTTAGAAGGTACAAAAGTATTCAGATCTGTGAGTCATAAAAATCATAAAAATGGTGCTCCTTAATGATAACAGTTCGGAATATTTCAATGTCTCATCATCAAATTATTCCAATGAAAATAATCGAAAAAAGAAAACAACTTTTCCCCCCAAATTACGACGATTTCGATCAATTCGTCGATGTGATATTTCTCTGATGAATTTCGACGATACATCGATGACAGCTTTTGTCATGTTTCATTAAGCTCTTCGCATATTGGATTTAAACATTCATTCTTCCATGCACACTATGATTCCAAGTGAGGAACGAATAGATACGATGAATCATGGATTTAAAAAAAAACCATGATTTCAAAAACCATCAACTGATAAATGCAAATTTCCATGCTGACACATTTTCACTGGTATTTTTCAAGGAATAATCTGCGTTTTTTCATCGTTTTTATTGCAACAAGTCTCATTTTGTTCGTCAACCGGTCCTCT
Organism: Venturia canescens; assembly: GCF_019457755.1. Classification (NCBI taxonomy): domain Eukaryota; kingdom Metazoa; phylum Arthropoda; class Insecta; order Hymenoptera; family Ichneumonidae; genus Venturia; species Venturia canescens. The sequence goes on from NC_057421.1 coordinate 19,678,812, forward strand.
ATGAATCATGTAGTTATTTTTTTAACTTGATCGTTTCACTGTCGCAGCTAATTGTTCATTAAGTGAAAAAACTTTTTCATTCATAATTTCTCTCAGGAATGAGTTTGAAGGAAAATCTACGTGGTGAATTCGTAGAGGATCAGTTGAGGAACAAAATGAGACTTGGTGCAATAAAATCGGTTAAAAAATACAGATGATTCTTTGAAAAATAGCTGTGAAAATGTGTCATCATGAAAATTTGCATCTACCAGTTGATAGTTTTGCAAAACTATCATTTTAAATATTTTTTCACGTTAATAAAATATGCTCGAATACATATTTACTAACAATAAGTTTAATCGGTACGTTGAACTTGGTCTAAAAGCGTTTTGAAAATTTAGCACTCATTTTGACTAGCATGCAGTACAGGAGTTACCTTAATAGACGAGTGTGTCAACGCAGGCATTTATCCAAGATGGTGCTCGATGACCCTTGCCCTGGGACTGGAACGTATTCGTTATTGATAATTATCCGGACTTTTCCTTCGATAGCGAAATGTCCGGGAGACTTTGTAGATAATATTTTCCAAGATATCCGAAATTCGACTCCTCTCGTGAGACATCCCGAGTCCAATAAGGATTCGAGAAGGAAGTCGTTGCGAATTTCCCCCTCTTCCATTATTCCTGCTCCGAATCGATTGGCTTCGGGAGATCGATAATGAGTCAGCCTGGAAATAAAACTAATTAAAACAGCAGTTGACGCGTTCAGAATCGAATTTTCGGGTATGCCAACATCAGGCAAGAACCAATATACTCTGAAAATATTTTTTCTTCCTTTCTAATCAGTCTCTCGAGTTTTTATGGCGAAACTTTTCGTTGGCGAGTCTTTCAGCCGGTATGAATCCAGTGGGTATCGAAAAATGAATTTCTTCATATTTCAAAGATCTTTCGTAGAGGATCTGAAAGTTAGAACAAAATATATACGAAAGTCGGTCCGCTAAGAAGGTTGACATCGCAGTGAGCACATTTCTCCGTCGAATTCGATCCACATTCGTTATTTAATATTCCAGTAATGTTTTTTTTACTCCCTACTCTCCTCATCTTAATCTACGAGAAGGTGAGACTGGAATAACGTGGGTGAAGAGTTATTATCGCCTAGAAGAAAGCCCCAGGAGCTTCGAAGATTATAAAACAGCAGACTTCCGGAGCTTTTTTTCTCTCGCCCCTCATTCTCTTGAAAGGACACTGGGGGATCTTTTCCCTGCTTATTATATTCCCATTTTTCATATTATTATTCACAAGCCAAGTATTGCAGCCCATCAGCTCCGGCATTTTTTTTCTCCGACAGGATATTTCGTCCTCAAATAAAAAGAAAAAATAATAATAAAAAAATAACGTCTGCGCTCGCATATTTCACACTGTATGATATGTTATTATCGTCATTATTGTTATTATTATTGCTATTATTATGAGGATAGAAAAAAGGCATGGCATTTGCGAGGTCGCACCAAGTATGCGAGCGACTCAACGCAATTAGAGATGGGCTTTTTAATCGAGAAAAGTGCGCGGCTTCTGGTGCCTGAATTTTTTTTTCTCTCTCTCTCTCTCTCTCTCGTTGCCTTCTCTTTTTTACTTTTTTCCTAACTGTGCGCGGTAAAGTTTACACCGCGGGTCATTGCGCGGTCCGTGAGCCATGTGTACTCCACAGGTCGCGCGGCCGAGTCACCGGCTGCGTGTTTCCCAATTTTTTTCTCGCCTCTTTCTATCGTTACGGGAATGAGGAGATTCGGAAATAGAGAGAGACGGGGGGATGGTAGTTTTTTTGGCGATGTGACTGCGGAGGATGCCGTGAATTGATAAAGTATGAAAATTGTTAGGTCTCATAATTTATATCGAACTGTTAACGCTTGCTTTCTTGATTCCCGTGAAATTAGGCTCAAAATCTATTCTACAGGGATTGTGCATATTTCTGGGTCAGTAAGCAGACTTTGTCACTCTCAGTTTCTACGTGAAAAAAGAACAAAGCAACGAACGGAACTCTGTACTTATAATATTGATAGTCGGTGTATTATGGATTAGTCATTGTCGACAGTTGAAAAAACCCGAGCCCATTTTGATCTGATTCTGTGGAAATTCATCATATACGGCAAATGATTTTTTATGGAGAAAAAAAAAATCGTAAATTGTTCATTGTAAATATATAAACAGGTAAATGGAAGCTGCTTAAATAACCGAGAGTATTTTCCAACTTGGTAAGAAGTTCAAAAGGGATTCTGCGTGCATAAAAAAAAAACAAACTTGTCTCTGCTCATTTCTCTTATCAATATTTCATGAACTCCCGAAAGTATATACATAATGTATAGAAAATTGTGCCAAGACGAACACCAGCCGATCTCACAAGGATTACAAGCGATTTATTCTGAATATACATAACATTATTGGAGACACACCGGGGAAATTGTAAAAATATAGATATATATATACATTTATACATTCGTATGTTCAGATATCGACTATAAGCTTATAACGACCGTACACTTGGTGATTTGTCGATTCTTCTCGTGAATATGGAATGGACGAGATATACGTGGCTTACCTTGGGGGATAATTCTGCTCGAAAAGCTCCAGGCGTGTGTTCGTTGTTTTAGAAGATGTACTTCACTCTTTATAATCTTTTCTCGCTCGTGCTCACTCTTTTTCTTCTCTTTCTCGGTCCCCGCACTCCCTGCTCAGCATAAACATAAATGTTATGAAAGTTGTACCGGTCGTTCGTGTAGGAACGTGTGTATGTTCAAGATTTTCGTAAAAGAAAGTTGAAGTTATTCGAATTGGTTAACGATAAAAAGAGTTATTTGACCTTCGTGAATTCAATTAAATAATGAATTAAATTTGATAATTAATCTCGTACTTTATTTCCTTTTGCATGAGGTTTCAGGTGCAAATGAAATAATTATTAGAACAAATAAAAATAAAGAAGTCACGTAACTCACAACTCACGTAACTGAGAGCTTAGTTTGAGTTTATCGCGGTAGGCGGCGATGTAAGCGACGACGCTTCCGCTTCATCATCAGGCTTCATCTCTTTTGTTTGGCATTTGGCAGTTTCAAAATGGCCGCCGATGCCAACAATCGAGCGCGTCGCACCAGGTGTTGTTACTAAGCGTTTCGCGAATGTAGTTTGTTTTAGTAAGCGTTTTGCATAAACTTTTGTTCAGATTATATGAGTGTATACTGTACGGTATACGGTACATGCATGTGCAGAAACACGGGTTGCTTCATACCCAAATTCACTTGAATTTTCTTAATACTTTACCCAGCGCGTATTTCTTTCGAATCGTTTGATTGTTGTACGATTTTGGTGTCATTCATTTTCACAATGGCAGTCGTTATTTCGATAGAGACTCATGCAACGTGGAAAAAGTCGTGCATTAGTACTTACTTTTAGCTTCATCTGTCAATGTGAGCGCCGGGTGGCCACATTCCGTAACGTGTGTTGGGTATTATTGTTGTTGCCAAGATGGCCGACGCAAAATGTCGCGTCAGTTCGTATTTATTGTTTACATCAAAAAATGTCACATGTTCAGCATGAAAATATATCCAAATGTTTACTCTCAAATTAAATGGTTTTTATATTTTCATAGTTTTTAACTACACAATGCTATTTGCAGTCTATAGATCGTTGCGAATTTTTTTGTTGCAGCTCTGGATAAATGATAACTTAGTTTTTCACTTCCGTTCGAATATCGGAAGTACAGTTGGGCGAACGTCGCGTCAACGACGAACATTCGGGTGATCTCTTTCGCGTCCTCGATGTGCACATTCGTCGCCTGGTATTCGTACGTTCGCGCTCGAGTTATTCGTTTCCTCAATACATAGAATTTTTTTTTTCTCTCCTTACCACTCTCTTTCATGTCACGTTGGCTTTTGTGCCATGAGAAATTTCGCGAAAAATCAGCCTCTCGAGTTCGATCGAAAATATTGAATGCACCAAGGGAGTGCAATTTCACCGACCTGCCTCGTTGATTGTCAAGGATTTTGATTTTTGTTATTCGTCATGTATTTGTTCAAAAGAACAAAAATGCTTGTGAAGCCTCTTTCAATCGTTTTTCCAACAGTGATTTGAAATTATCATTTGTTGAAACACGTTTTTGTGACAATTATGATATACCAGCCGACTGGCGATACTGATAATTTTAATCATGAAATTTTGAGGAAATTTTAAGCTCTAGATCATAAACGGAGAAGCGACAAATGAAGTGGTTTCTTGAGGTTTGCTTTTTCTAAAGTGTAGAGAAAATGTGCTACGACTTTGGTAGCTAAATATTTTAAAAGTTTCACATCCAGCGGATTCTTGAGTGTGGAAAAGATTGGCGTTTTATGATTAATGGAAAAATAGTTTCCACTTTTGGTATTTAATTTATGTCTGTATGGCCCGATTGTTTTTGAGTGCTGAAAAAACTAATTGTAGAGTGATTCCAGAAAAAGGCACAAGAAAACTATGGAATAACAGTCGAGATGATTACTTCTAGTAGAGTGTCAGATTAAAATTTAAATTGAATGCAAATTAAACGAGCACTTCAAGTACCCATAGCAATTAAAAAAAAATAATCATTTGTAATTTATGAACATTTGAGCTACGTATTATGTTATTCGTTTATTTTGTTTATTTCAGATGCAGAGAGCGGTGCTACTAATCTGCTGGCTGCCGCTCCTCAACCATTGCAATGCCGTTAATCCAGGTATTTCAGTTTAATATTTCGACAAATATTTCTTAATACAATGACAAAAAGGAACTGATGAAATGTTGAAAACCTATTTGTTGTTACTTATGAGAGAAATTCATACAATTATTTATTGATTTTCTGTCCAAAAAATTTTGCTTGTCCCCATAATGTTTCTTGGATATCAATTAGAATTTTTTGACCCCTCCATAAATATGGGATGTTTTTTCAACATAGAACTTTCTTGACAAAAAAGTGAGAATGTGTTCTGAGTAAGAGTTTTTCGTCAAAATTCGAGTGAAGAAACAGCTCCATTAAATTCGTAATAAAAAAGTTGACAATGCATGCACTTGATCAGTTTGCATCTGCCCATTCTGATAATACTATAAATTAGTAATAAATTAGACGAAGTGTGTGGATAAGGAATCGAGGTTTGCCGTTAGTTGCAGATCGTAACTTCATTCGCCGCAAATAGTGTTCATGAACGGAATTCAATCGATTTCTCCTGATTGAAAATTTCCGCGTGTATTTCTCTATCTCCATTTTCAAACTCAATTTTCTCTAACACATTTTCGTAACAGTGCAAACTATTAGTTATCCTGGATCGAACAAATCCGAATGAGAAACGTGGCTGTAAATTTGTGATTGGTAGTCAATTGTGGTGAGCGTTTTTTCGTGAAACATACAATAAAGTAGCTTTCTGATTCTTGCAGGTTTGCGGGAAAAAAAAAATTCCTTGCAGTAGCTAAATTCTCTGAGAAAGCTGTTTACTCGTTTCTTGTACAGACGATATTTTTCTGCAATCGCATTGTACATTTCGAGTCAAAAATTCTCGTAGCTATATTGGCTCCCCCGAAATAGCCTGAAGACATTGAAGCTGCAGGCTTCTTCCAATCTTACTGATCAGAATTGTTAAGAGCGTGTGTGAACGTGGGTGACAGAGAAAAATGAGAGTCGAAGTGAGAGAGAGCTCAGTTCCAAGAAATCGATTTCACGAAAACCTGAGGATGGAAGAAACAGAGCGATGGACAGAGAGAGGGAGGGAGACAGAAATCTGAAGGAGAAATAGATCGAACGAAGACATTGTATAGCACACTCAATGATGATAACTGTGCAACACTAACATAAAATATATACAGAACGTTCTACTCAGGGAAAGTACGTTTTCAAATATTTTTTTCTAATATTAGGAAACATTTCTATTTACCTTAAAATTTCTAAGAATATCATATTGATTGTTTAGAGTACTTAATCGTAAAAAAATCGTCTTTGTGAATAAATTTACGAGTCCCCACGAGGTCCATTAGATACGCTCCAAATTCTTGATATTGAAATTTCTTATTTTTATGATTCTTTGTCGAGTGAACATTTCGGTTGAAACTGTTATTCTGACATGTGTTAAACAAGCGCTGAACTGTTTCAGGTGGATCGCCCCATACACATAATATATGATGCTCAGTATATATGTGCACATACACAGTATATGTATAGCGAGATTGCTTTATATAAGAGAAGAGAAGAAGAGAAAACGTCGGAGCAATCCGACCAGTTGGCAACTTGGCGGTTTCGTTGTGGCCTCGCACTTCGATTGTTCCACCCGACCTCACCTTGTTATACCCATACTGCACAACTTGGGTGACCGAAAGTTTATCGAGGTTTCAACTGAGGCTGTGGGCGTTCGGCTGACGTTACTCGTTTCCCTCATTCGTAGATACGAGTCTGCCAGTAATTTCGGTATTTCCTCTCGCGTTTCTCTGGCCTATTCCTAACCTTCGTTTCATGTCGTGAAGAAGCTTTCATTGCTGCGACAAGCGAGACCCACTTCGTTGTTCAACTATCAAATGTCGGTGGAAATTCACCACCGCAGGGTCTCGGTCATGGACGTCGGCGAGGAAACATTAATTCACATTTTCCGCATGTCTTCCTTCTTTTTATACCGACGAACGACCCAGAAAAGGAACTTCAACTTTCGACGTTACAGAGAGCCTATCTGATGTGAAAAATTCTTTTTTTATTCTCCGAATGGATACGGCCGCTAAATGCAAAAATTTATTTTGGTCGCTACGAAATTGATGGAAAAAAATTGTTCAAAAACATCGTCAATTTTTATCGTGCGAAGGACAGCCTCATTTGATGATGCCTGTTTGTTGAACTGCTTCTCTTCTCGTTGATATATTCGAGAGAAAAATTCGTCGAGGAGGTCGAAAGAGGAATGTTTTTAGTTCTCAGAACAATTCTTTCATTGTAAATACTTCACTTTATTTATTATCAAGGGCGACACAGTTTCAGTTACGTCCTACAGTAAATGTGCACGTATTTTGTGATCGTTGATCGTAACAGGATACTGTCAAAGCAGGAATTTAACTTGGAGAGTCCACGAAATTCGTCCGTGTATGCGTTTTCTCGACGAATGGATATATCTACGAAAGTGGAGAAAATGAAAAGGTGAAATGTGGGGGGTTGAAGAGAATTCCGTTGGTAAAGCACTCTTTGGCTTTCGGCCTGGACTCCTCGCGAATCGGACATCGGATCACACTCATTCCTCCTCTCTCTCTCTCTCTCTTTTCTCGATGTTGAATTCCTCTGTTCGGCGTGTCTTAAATAAAGAAAGGAATCGCTCGAGAGAGTAATCTCTCTTTTATCCCGTTTTTCTCGTGATTCTCTGTGTAGAGATTCGTTCGTGTCACTTCAATCGAATTTTTTTTGCTCTTTTCGAGCTCTCTTTTTTCGTCTCGGTCGTTTTATCGCTGACAGCAATTTACAATCGCGTTGAAGGTATAGCCATAGAATATATAAAAAATGGCAGAGGAGTCGAGTATGAAAAATAATTGAATAACTGACTCGAAAAGTGAATAACAGAATGAGTGAAAATTATAAGAATTGAAGTGAAAACGATGTACGTTATTAAAAAACAGTTGAAGCGATAAAAATATGTTGGGAACAGAAATTGTTAGTCTTGAAAGAGTTTTCAATTATTCACTAAACACTGTTCTCGAATTTCCAACTGAGCTGAATATTTCCGTGGAAAGAGATACGTCCAAAGGATTTCATTTCATTCTTTCTTATCCTGATTTTCCGTTTTCCGGTTGAAAGTTCCGTGTGAGACCGGAGAGAAACTGAACTGCTCGAATGCACATGCGAGAGTCCAGGCAACGTTTTCCTCTATCCTCCGTGTAAATTATGCGTCGCCGGTTTTCAGGGGCTCCGCATTTCTCTCCACGAGAAATTCTGGAACGGAAAATATACTCTCGTTTCACCACCAGTCACTGAGAATAATGAAATAATTGATGGGCTGAAACTACTTAGGCGCAAACCCTACCAAGGGATTTCGAATTTCTTTTTTTTCACCAACGTTGCATTATTTGAAGATATTTCATTTGAATAGTTATAGTTTGCTCGAGGAATTTATTAAGCTACCTTATACGTGGTTTACTGAATACTCTCGGATAGCAACTTTCAAAAGAGCTTGAAGTGTCTGTAAACAGATTCCATAGTTGTCATGCCGACTTATTAAAATTACAACGTTGCATAGTGCGAGTGAACGAATTAATTGAATCCATTTCATATGCTGTGGAATTAATTTAGGCTCCTTTTCGTGGTATTAAAAAAACTTGAGTGAAAATCCAATTCGAATTTGCGGGCTTAACTTGGTGTCCTTTTTGGCCAATTAGTTTTGTTCGAAATGAAATTGATATTTTCAGGTTCGTAAATGTCTCCAAATTCAAGTAGCTCATTCGTGTCTTTTTTTTTAAATTCTTACTGCCGGGACGAAAAAACTTTGGAAAAGGCAATCGCCTACTTTTGAATATGAATTTTTTGGAAAAAGAAATCCGTTACAAGAAATTTGATCGCTGAACAAATATTTGGTTGATTCGAAAACTTGATCCGTAATTCGTTTCAGTAATAAACAAAATTGTGAAGAAAAGCGTAGCATGCAGGTAGTTGTCAACGAATTGAAAGGGTACAGTCAATACGTGAGTTCAATCCCGATAAATAGTTTAGAAATTTCATTTCTATCTATATTTACGAAGCCTCTTATTTTGTCGATGCAGGCGTCTTTTTTTGTCAAGAGCTTTCCATCAGAGAGTCCAGATTGAATTCCACCGAGTGTCCGTTGCTGTTTCTCGAATTTCACGAACGTCAAGTCCCTCTCTGCCTCGAGTGTCACTGGACGTGTTATATAGTTTGAGGTTGCACTCTTGGCTGCTTGGGTGATTGTCGGTCTGATTCAGTACGCGCTCTTTCTACTACTCGTCGAGGAAAAACTCAGGACGTTTTAGCCGATTGAATTAGTCGCAAGAGATGAAACGTAGACAGCAGTTTACATGCTACTGCAATAAAATAACGTCAAGTGCATTTTTTTCCTCGTTTTTTATTGTATTTGTGCACACACAAAAAAATTGTTGGTCTTACAGAAATTCATGTTAAAGGAAGTTTCATCGCTAGAACAATGTAACGTTCTCGATCGAAATAAGAGTGCAGGTTTATATAAAACTAGTACGTTTTTGTGAACAGTTTATAACACTGTGATAATCGCGAACATTTGATTGAAATTTTGGCCCTTTAACTTTGTTTTGTCAGCTCTTTCGTCCACAATGTTTTTTTTTCCACTTTTCATTGAGGATATTGAATTTCTATATTTATACCTTCCAATGACAAAACGATGGACGAACATCCGCACGTTTTGTAGAAATCTCCAAATATTTGGATAATTATCTTAATCAATTACTATACCTTTTATGATTAGAATATTGATTGGTGACAAAAAAAAATATTGATTCATAATGACGTGAAATAGAAAACACTTTTTCTGAATCTAGCATAGTTGGGAGTCGAGTACACCGATAAAGAAAGCTCTTACAGTGAGGCGTCAAGGTATATATTATCGTAGCATCTGGGCTGTGTTTTCCAGTGAGTGAGGCAAGTTGAGAGGCAGGAGAGGATGAAAATAAACACAAAGATAGAGGGGAGGTGTGATAGAGAATTAGCCCACTTGAACATTAAGCCAGAGCATTCATGTTTCTCGTTGTGCGGTCTCGTCCGTTTTCCGTGTGGACATATATTTGCTCGTTAGCACCGAGCGTTGCCGATTTAACAACGTGTGTGAGCATTGTCTCTGGTCTAAGCGATCTTCTGAGCTACTGATGTCCGTCTATTCGTTTACCCCCATATTCTCTCCTGCTGCCTCACTATTCCTGTTTCGTAGCAGGTAGGGGATGAGCGTAGATGCTGGTCCGCTTTGCTAGCCCACAATATGCATAGATACTTTACGCGACCTCCATCTGCATCAAACTAGACCACGGAATGGTCAAGGGTTCTAACTATTGTGCGAGGTGCTGCTGTGGTCGGCTTCACAATGCTCATCACACAGTCATTCTCTCTCTCTCTCTCTCTCTCTCTCTCTCTCTCTCTTTCTTTCTCCATCTAGTTCCCTCGGTCTCTCTTATTCTCCTGGAATTTCACGCGATTAAGCTTTGGAGGAAGGGAATTGTTGCGACGACGCTCAGGTGCGTCGAGTGATGTGGCTTGCAGCTTCGTCTTGTCAATGTTCTAGTCTCCCTATCACTCTCAAATGTACACAAGCCTGCAAACATGCGTGTTTACACACATGTAACGAAGCTTACGTCCAAATTGCGCGCAGCATGTGGAACCTGTACGAGAGACATACGATAACATGAACGCTGAGCTGAGAGAGGATTGCGTAGATGGCGCTACGCACCCTGACGGAAGCGTCATGTACTAATGCACATAAGGAGACACTGAATATCCTCAAATCGAATCTCTCTCTCCTTTCTCTCCGTCCCAATTTCTCTGTCTGAGTAAGTTACGCCCTTCTGATTGCTAAAGTTTTCGTCACATGAGCACTGATATACACACACGGACATATTGCTTGTTCATCAAATCAAGGGGAGTTTAGAAACTTCAACCGGGTGTTATCTGAACCCTCGTATAGCTTAGAGCACCCAACCCCACCATTAATGAGTCTAAGCCTGCAAGGGTTCACACGTAATATAGCAGTAACCCATGAACGAAGAGATGAGGGATCCGATGGACAATTTCCAATCGAGATCTGAATATGTTCCGGCGAGTAATGTAGTAAAAGACGTCGAAGAAGGGTGTACATTGGAACATCGACGAATGACAGATAAAACATCGTTTTCATGGCGATTCACCTCCATAACTTCAACTTCGAATAAAACGAGATTCGATCGTTCAACAGGATTTTATTTATGAAATTGGAAAAGCGAGGAACACGAATTTGTGTGTCACTCGGAGGAAGTAACAAAACGAAGTTTCCATTCGATGTAATTTCAACTCCATTATTCTGGTACCGTTTAATTTTGTTTGGTAATGAGGTTCAAAAGAACTGACGAAACGGTCAGGGCTTCAAGGGTCCTAATGAACCCTCGAATCGTTGTGACAAAATATAGCGAATACTGGAATATTTATAGCGAAAAAAATACAGAAAATTGGAGCACTTCCTAGCCGATCTGTGCTTTGACGATTGAGTAGCGCACCTGTGCTTGCACCACGTTGTGGCTTTCGTGCTCTCATGGCTTCACACGCTATCCAAATACACCCAGGAGGCATAGATATACGTATATGTATATACGTCGATGCATAGGGTGCTTCTCCGGAGTACATTTTTTTCGTTCGTGTATATACGGAGAGAGCAGAGCGCAGCACGTGTGGCAACGTCCCGACGTTGGTAAACGTGCTCCGTTCCGGTGTGCTCCATAACGGGATGGGGATCAGGCAGAATGGGGCTGCGGGGAGGGCCGGGGGCAGCGAAAAGGCATGAGAAAAAGCAAGGGTGGGGAAGAGTTTCACTACGAAGAGTAATGGGACTGTGGGATAGGCATCGCCACAGCAGACTGGGCTCTAACGAAACGAAAAAAAAACACACACACAAAAAACAAAAAAAAATGAAATAAAAAGAGTGAAGAAAAAAATCAGCAAAAGCGAAGGGAACAAAATTAAAAATGATAAAAAAAAAGAATGAACGAGCCAGACATCGGAGGAATGAGGAAGAGATAGAAGGCAATGTGAACGAGATGGCAGCACAGTTTCCGCAAAATAAAACATACTTTTTATTGCTTTATTACACTTTTTCAACATTCTAGCGCGCGTACGCGACACCATCAACGGGTTTTTGTCGCTTTCACACTTGGAACTTCACTCCACTCAAGCCTATCTGAGTAAGAGAGAACGAATTTGTTGAGAATACAAAGCTCTGTGGGTATGAGAAATTCAACGTACAGTTAGGAAGTTTGACGTCTTGAATTTTGAAATATAATTCATCATTGAATTAACTAAACTTGGGGTGAATATTGAAATAGCATATTGAAATATATGCGACGAAGTTGTTAGTCTTTCAGACTGGAAATAACTTGAATCATCTTGAAATATAGATGAAATAGCGACATATTATCCTATTCTGGTTCATCAATCACTCAACACAAAATGATTCGCCTGTCTTGACAACTTTTCCTCACGAAAAGTCGCTTATAGACTTCTCTCACCGAAAGCCCCATATGCTACTGTGCAGTCACAGAGTTTCGAAGTTATCTCCACTTTTTCATCACTCGGCGCTTGCACTTTTATTGGAAAACGGCGTTCGGAGTTTTCTATTCTCTTTTTTTATAGACGTTTTTTTCCTTTCGTATAGGCGAGATGAACGAGCATTTTCGTCTAGTCACGAATGTTTCGTTTTCAATCCACGTGACAATTTACAGAAATGTTACTGTCTTTATATCCTTCTCTCTTTATCGCACTCTTATCCTGCCTGCTCTCTGTCCCGCTTTCGATCCATCAGATATCGGCTTTGCAGACTAAAAAACAAAAATTATCGTCGCAATAGCGAGGTAGAAAGGAAAAAACACGGGAGTGGCATCTCAAAAAATTCCCATTCTCTGACGATAAGTACACGGCTGAAAAAAATTAGTCGCGAGCCAGAGTGGACCTACCCGAAAGTAAAGTTTTGTTTATATTCCTACTGGGACTCAACATTTATGGAATACCGATTGTTACCTGGGACCAATGAAATCACTTGCTTCGATGAGTCATCGAGCTCACGTGACATAGGGACCGTGCGCAGCATCTACAGTGTCACTACGCGGCCAATTCCAAAACTTCCTAGGTGCAATTTAAAGCAGGCGCATGTGGGAATTATTACTTTTCGTATTATTTAACAAAATAAAATTATTATTTTTTATAATGTCTCGATCGAGAAAATATTGTTGCATTCGAGAGTGCTCTAATGCACAATTTCGACGTCGAGACGTTGACGTATCAGTAAAATTTTATTATTTCCCAGAGGGCACAGTCCATTCTCCATTGAAAAGTGAGAAACAGACCAAATGGATCAAAAGGTTAAACACTGTCAATTCATCCACTAAACTTTCTGTTTCGACGACATTTAAAACGTCATTCGATGCAAACAGTTTTTTTCCTTTTACGTCATTTTGATTTTGGATGCGATCATTCTTGATCGGACAAAAACCGTATTTGATTACTTTAATCATTATTTTTTTCCGAAATTTAATGATTTTCAATGATTTACAGTCAAAATATCATCAGAAAAATTGCCCATTCAGACACGAGGGAGCGCGCTCATCGACGGTAGTGCTGCTCTCTATAGCTCACGCACGGTCCGTCCCTATAACCCCGGTTGCTGCCAGATGTCATACGCCTCGTGTGTACTCTACCGAATTTCTCCGTAAATTTTTATTGAAATTGCGACAAATAAATTTCGTAATGAGCAGTGAAGTGGTGTGAATCCGGCTCTGGGCTCTTCGCTTGTGACGAATGTGTGTACAATTTGTGATAAAATGATCTTTGTGACCGGGGTAAAAGGTGTCATGGCGTACGCAAAATGCTTCGTATTTTCATTTATTCATTGCGTTGATGAGAAAAATCTGCTGTCCGAAAACGGACCGCAGCCGAAATCGGCTAATGAAATCACATTTTTTGAAATTTTTTATATTCGCGACAAAATCGAGTAGAAACGGATTTTAGTTTGATTCCTGAACACTTGTCGCTGCGTATGCTATCGCTCGGTGACTGTTAATCCTTTATCGTGCTTCGTCAAACGAATACGATTGATTGTGAAACTGAATTCAGTAACGCTTCGTTGATCAGAAGTTTAGGTTTATGTTAGTTGCTAGTCAGAGTTGAGATTGAATGTATTTGAAAAAATTTGAAACTGTTTCATTGTCATTCTGAAAACAATTCAGTTTTCCGATCGCTTGTTATGCTGTTCGTTAACAACTTTTTTCGCACTTCTAATTTATTCATAGATCGACGACTACAAAAGTTGAATAATAAAAGACGTTCGAGATAATGGTACGATTTTTTCCATGGAAAATTGGATGGGATGAAAAAACATTGGTCGATGAAGAGAAACGAGGATGCGGAAAATTGTGATTTTAGACCCGAACTTTTTTTCGTTGTCAGTGTGTCGTCCGATAAAATATCGTTTCGACAATGTTATTCGAGTATGTTAACGTATAAAAAACATTTTGTGGGATTCCTGTTTTTAAGGACACGTCACGCAAGTATGTCATCGTTCGACCGTGATTTTGATTGGCTGCCAACCTCGATGCGCAACATACTGTCTCTGATTGGCCGCGTGTTGGTATCTAGGGAAAAACGGTTAGTCAGAACACGCTCCAAACAAGTTCGAGGACGAAGTTATCGGGACCGATTACAAAAACTGTTTCAGCATATTTTTCTCGCAGATTGCAAATCCAATCTCCACGTGAAAATGAACAAAAAACACTTTTTTTTCGATTTGAGCTCAGAATCTTGTATTCCGAGGCACTGTTTCCTTTCATCGGGAGAAAAAGTGTTCATTCCTTCATTATCGAGTTTTGAAATCAATTGTGCAAATCAGGATTTTAAAAAGTGCACACATGTTCCTGCTCCACATTTCTTATCGTCTGTAGCTATTGAAGTCTTCAGTAAAAGGTCAAATATTCGTTGGGTGCATTCATCAGTCTAGTGAACAATCGGTGTACAACAGAGATGCGAGTGGTCGACAACAGGAAAGAGTTTTTGTCTAGTCAATTAATTCGTGGCAACACTCGATTACGATTCTACAAAATGATATTTGACGACGCCACACCACTCCCATACGTACCGACACACGAACCCACTCGCATGACATTACATACTTTTGCATTGTGTGTGCCTGCGTGTACTACGGACGAGGGAAACACGGATAGAGATAAAGGGGGAATAGAGGATGATGAAAAAGAAAATAAAAATAGAAAAACGAGGTTACGAATAGCCGAGAAGAAAAAAATATTTAATTTCCATGGAATGGCATGAGAGCAGGGAGCGTATATTTACGTATGTATATGTATGCATTTATCAGAGAGGTTTATACCCCGTGGTGAATGAGATTTACGATTTTTTTTTGTAATTTCTACACACGCTCCATATCTATTCACAATGTATGACCTTTACTGACTTAACTCACGTGATATTTATTCCCGAGAATTTTTGATGCGAATGAAATTATTTTCACGTGTTTTTTCGCATTTAAAAGTGCCCCCAGGATTTATCGTTGACCAGTTCTTTATCCCATGGCGTTGTCGAAAAAATCATTCTTGCATATCGAACGGCCAATGAACTAAAAATCAGCACATCGTAGACAAATTCCTAGATTTATAAAAAGCGAGAACTTTGTGTTCTTACGGATCGCGATACGGAAATCCAGCGATTCGATTACTCAACATCACCTCGAAGAGCTTCTTCGAGGATATTGCGGAGACAAGGAGACCGAAAGGGTGGCCGGGTCCTCGAGTGGCAAACCGAGCCAGGTTCAAGTGAATTTTTGTGCAAGCCTTCATACACGTGCTTATATTTCACTTTATTTTCATCGTACATGAAGGATCCGAATGGTCGGACTCATATTCTGGAGTACACCGGTGAGCAGCAAAATTTTGAAAAGAAAATTTCTTTTTCGTCTTATACTTGACAATGCGCCAGAAATGGGAGATCAATTGAATTGTACCTCGAGAGCAATAAGGTTTCTATAGAAAGGTGGTCTTCATTGAAATAACCAAATAAATGGATGAGCTCATCGTACTTTATTTATGATCGAGCATGTTCCACGGTGAAAAATTGAACGAGACTTTTAGAATTTGACCGTTCAAAGTTCGGGCTCCAGCTTTTGAGACGCCCTGTTTATAGGGACTTTTTAATTGCATATTACAGCCTCACAGACACACTCGGAATATAGGGAACAGCGCGCATATGTACGCGGCGAATGTGTAATCCATAAGCCGGTTTGCTTCAACCGTACGAGGGAATACATTCGTTACGTTAACGAAGTAATTCGATAACGGGAATCGAGGATCAAATTTTAACGAGAAGTAAACATTTTATGATCTGATCGTTCTCTTCATTTCGTTATAAGAGGGGAAAAGAGGCTCCATTAAATCATACTGCGTGGATACATGCCAATGGAATATTATGATTCCATTGGAATTGCAATGAATTCAGGAGTGGTTTGGAAACGATTAGAATCCCTCAAAAATCGACGTGTAGTACGGTCTCAATAATAAAAGTACATTTCAGTTCACATCGCGACGAGTTTCTATTCAAAATTAAAAAAAAAATGTCTTTGATAGGAATGATAAAATGAACAAATATCACGATTACGACGACCCATATTCACGCCTGGTGAATTTTTAACTGAATTTACAGCGCTGTATTCGATGGTCCGTGTTTTTCACAGTTTTTTTTTCTCCATTCTGAGTGGAACTCGTTTTCCTCCAATTCACTGAAAACGATGCACCGTCGATTTTCGTCCAATCCCTACAAGCTGTTATTTTTTTCCGTCTATGGGTACGATTTGTTGCCCAAACGTGATACACAATTTTGCACGATGATCGAAAACCATGCTTCCAGATTGTGAAATACAGCTGACGATTTTTGGAAAAAACAGTGGGTCCAGCAAAATAGTGGTTCCCCGAAATATCACATCAAAAATCCCCGCACAAACTTACAAATTTTAGCACCCATAAAAACTTTGAGCGGAAGCCGTTTCACTTTGAAAAGAGTGCAACCAGTTTTAGTGCGTCCGAAAAAAATCTGCTCAGAAAGTTTTTGAGTATCAGTCGAACCCAGTTTTTTTCAGTTTTTACATGTTCAAATTCCACGTAACTGATTACGATGACGAGTCGATCGGACACATTTATTCTCCAGCTAATGGAATAAATGGAATGGCTTATTTATTTTGTCTTGGAAACAAAAATTTTTCAAACAATTACTTTCTTACCGACTTTCATTCTTATTTTCATCTCTGGAAACCGCTACAAAAGCTGTTCGGTTTGCATTATTTTTCCTCTTGCTTTCCATATTTCGTTTGCGATATGGTATTTCCGTGCTCGACACTCCATTATTTATTATTATATCATATGGCTCTTTCTCTCTCTCTCTCTCTCTTTCTCTCTCTTGTCATACGAGTGTACGTATACGATTTAATATCGAGAGAGGCGGAAATCTTGAGCCAGTTTTTTCTTCAGAATAAATTGAAGACGGAAAAAGATGGAGTGAAAGGGGGGTGAGAGAAAAGAGAATAAAATGAGAAACGAAAAGAAAAGTAGCATCTATTACGTAGGGCATCGCTCTTTTCCTCCTTCTTGGTCGCTGTTCATTTTTTTTACGTACTATTTTTTACTATTATTATTGTATTACTTTTGTTTGCACTTTTCTATGGCGTAGTGTGTTTACGGATATACCTCGTTTTTGCAGGGGCGTGTGCATGGTTACATAAAACTTTATGACATCGAAACAACTCGATAATCGACGAGAAAAATAATACGGTAGTAAAAAAGCTACTTCGGAACTGAGAAAATATCTCTGTGCTCTCCAGTTTTCACTGAATTGTTATTGCTTATGAAATCCGTCACGTTCGTGGTATTGTCTAGCGAGGATTTATTTTTTGAAAATCTTTTTTTCACCACAATCCATAAATTTGCTTGACATTTCGTTAAATTTTTATTTAGGTTCATGGGTATTTAAATGCGAATACTAAATTCTGGTATGAGTGACTAACAAATTTAATGCGCATTGAAACAACGAATTGAATATTAGCACATGTGCGAACGACATTTTCTGCTCGTCCGTTTATGAAAAAATATCGTTTATTATTAAAATAAACCCCTTTTTGTTCAAAGAAATGTATGATTTCTGAAAGGCAATAGGAATTTCATCAGGATTCAGTGATTAAATTGAAAAAATTGTGATAATTGATCCGGAGCAAAACCAATCTCACACGAGAAGAGAATTTTCACGAGACTCGTGTGAGATGATGTACCATGTCTTGCTCACATTTGAGAGTTGGAGAATTGATTGAAGAAATAAAACTGCAGAGTTGAGGTGATCGATGTGATAGTTTTTGAGGAGGAACTTCATTGAATTAAAGACAAAAACACGAGTGAGCAATCGAATAGAGCATAAAGATTATCACATACAAATATAATACGTTTGCTCCAATAAAAGTGTAAATTATAAAGAAACACGTCAAGTTTTATTAGATTACCTTGTGAAATCTTGGATGAATGTAATTCAAGTGAATAAAAAAATATGATCCATTAAGTCAGTTTCACCATTTGTTCGTTCGACCGAGAAGATATTCGTTGACATCTGAAAAAGTGCAGGATCGCGTTGGTTTCAGTTTTTCACTTCGTGATGAAACACTTTATCATTTTATTCCGTTGTCATGGTATTGAGACGTATACTACTCACTTTCGCTACAACGAGAAGGTCCTATTTCCAATGACTCTTGTTCACGAAAAAAAAAAAAATATTGCGAAAAACTAATTTAAATATGGCACAATTGCAAGGTTGATCAATTGAGAAGAATATTTCGGTATTTCGTCCGCAGCAATTTTAGATTGTGAAATTTTCCGGAAATTATTCGTAAATTAAACTCCCTCGATATTTCATGTTCGAATCTTTTGCCCATCTGCCACTCTTGTTTATCGCGGTTTCGGCATTTATGACATGGATCCACTCATAGTTGGGCGTGCATATAAACGTTTTGCATACAGACAAACGGGGATGTTTACCGCTATTTTCTTCACGTTTTACTCTTCAATATTCCAAATCGTTTTTCAACCGCAACTGCAATCCTCGTTTGGCACATCGATCGCTCCGCGTAACTAGCTGTTCGCGTAAGCTTTGAAATTCCGAGCGACGATGACGAAGACAGCGTCAGAGGATTACCGCCGTTCATATTCATGTCATTCTTTGCACTAGACATTTCGTGAATTCCAAATATTCGTAAACTCTATTTTTTCATTTTCTGTCGAGGTGTTAAATTCATTCGGAAATATGGAACTAAATATTGCAACGCAAAATTGAATTAGTCATTTGAATAATGAATCGGAAATGGTATATCTTCTTCTCGTTTTTACAGATCAATGTTACCAAAAATGAAGTGAATTTCTTTGTAAAATTCTCTACGTGTGTTGGGTCTTTGCAGGAAGTGCAGTTTGTTTTTTATAAAGATTTGATCAGTTTTTGTGTGTTTCGGTTTGATTTTCGTTTTCGTCATAAAATGAAGTGCAAAATCATTAAACATGAATAAAAAACGAATTTTTCAGACTCGTCGCAGGCTTTATTCCCCGCTTTGTCAAATAATTTTTCATCACCCTCTTTCGAATCTAATACTTCCATTCACGAGTTCTTCAAAGTCTTGAAATATATTTCCATGCCTGGGAAGAGTAACGTGATATCATTTATTCAAGAAACGAAGTCGAGGAATCGTCCTTAATCTCCGCCTAACGGCGATCGTACGAGAATCTAATGTTATATAAAAACGGATATTACAAAAATTTGATTAACGATAATAATGCCCTGCGGCAATGTGGTTTCGACGACGAAAGGGAAAATATTTTTAATACTTGAAGAAAATCTGAGTTACGCGGAAGGAAATGAGGGGAAAAAATGGAACGTAATTTTCTCGGCTATGTCAATGCATCCACTTCGGATTAATTGCATTTTGTTCACTTTGAATCGCGAGGAAATTGTTTTTTCTTGGAAACTTTAACAATCGCATTGTTATCAGAATTCAAAAAATTTCTTTTTCAATTCAAATTCAAATGTCCTTCAGGATTTTAGTTAGAAAAATTCTTCGAAAAATTCTCTTATACTCAGCTTCGAGTATTTCGAGAAATAAATTTAAGAAAAAGTGAGTTTTTGCTGCACTTCCAACAATGTTGGTGATAGGTACTTTCATACCAAACTAGACTCACAGTGGCGAGAAAAAGAAGAGTTCGGTTGCTTTGCAGACATGTTTCTGCTCCACCGATTCCACAGAATATCGGTCATAGGGTGGTCAAAATTGCTCCATCCTCGTTTATATTTCCGCTATCGAAGTGTTTCTGCCGCACATAGAAAAAAATATGAATAACATTTTGACGAACAATTTCGACAGTGTCAAATCACTAAGTTTTTTTGTGATAATAAAGATGGAATTCGTCAAATCAGACCATAAAACATCAAGATTCCTTGTTCATTGGTCAAATAACAGGGGTAAATTCGCTAATGAGCTCTTTGTCAGACGCGCTACCTCGAAAAATACGAGGGTTGGAAAAGAACTTGGGAGGGTTGTCTGCGAGATTCGATTCGCCTGTCCGACGTCTCGCGCTCATACTCCAGTTTCGTACCACGCAAAATGCCCATAGCATCAAAGAATTTTCGCTCAAGCGAACCTGTCATTGATGATATTTGCCTGGGATGATGTATAATAGGCTATTCCACGATATATTTCTAGTAAATACTTCACCAAAACAATTTCTATTTGTGACACCTTAATCTTCGAAAAGTATGCGAAATCATATAAATGCTTTCATAACGATAATAACCGGTGTGGCAATAGTTACAAAATCTCATAATAATAATGATGAAATTACAATTGATTGGGCACGTTGTAACGTTTAATCTCTTCGGGAGCTCTTTGTTCCACTATGATTTAGGCTCGATGCAGACAGTGTTTATGTAATGTAAACGGTAAGCAGGGGGGACACAAGGGAAACTCGCTTCGATTTTCGTTCCACTCTTCATCCCTGTATTCGTACGTATTCAAGTATCATATACGCGGAAATAGATTATTTATATCTATAGCATTGTGATCGAGTACGAGTTTGTGTATAGTCTGCAGTTGTAATGCAACGGGTTGATACGAGTTTGTGTATAGTCTGCAGTTGTAATGCAACGGGTTGATAGCTTCAGTGACTACGCGAGCTCTATACTAGCGTGTTAATTGTACCGGGCTAGTCATTATGTTCGATAAATTAATAATTCAATTACGTATTTGCTAATGTTTCGAGGTTTCACTGTCGCGTGTTCCTTCTTTCTCTAATTGCTTCTATTGTTAATCTCGAATTTCCGCATGTGAGAATCATTCTTTATTCCAAGTGACATATAAGGGTGGCACTGTGACTAAGCGTTTTTCAAAATGATTGTATTGAAGTTTCTGAAAATAGGATTTTCAGCTGGTTGTCGCAGTCCCTTAGGAATTTGATGGAGCATCGTAAACCATGATGATTCTGGCAGGATGATTGATAGAGTATTTTGCAATTTACGAAAACGGAATAGCTGCACAAAAGCTGAATCAAGTTTAATTATCCCTACAGTAATATTTCATTCGCGTGTATTTCGTCTCAATGTGCTCTATCGCGCTCGAAGTTTCGTAATTGATTTAAATCGTATTAGCGATTTCACGGCGATACAATTTCGGGGATGGAGTTATTGAATTAGCTTTTATACTACGAATACAGTCCGCGATTCCATTTCATTTGATTATTGATTAATGAATTTGATGAGAATTTGTTTGAATCGTTATTAAGTTCAATGAGTATTAATACCGGGACACGATTTTCAGTATGAGTGATCAGTTCATGATGATTTGAAAAACTGATAATTATGGTTCTCTCCGGATCAAGTTGTTTCAATATTTCGTGTTTTTTATTTTAAATACATTGCATTTCTAGGTAATCGGTCATCATTGATGATCGACGATGAATTTTCGCAATCATTGATTAACAATCGTTGCAGGAGGAATTCCAGTTGAAAACGTTGTTAAAGTTGAGAAAATATGAGCATTTTAATGAGTAATGAGATCAGAATATTAAATGCTTATCAATTCCTTCAGTAAGATGAACGTAAAACTTTGATTTTGCAAAATGTAGTGCTTCCGATAGTTCCCTCACGAATTATTAGACTGCATCTAATATAGAGACGTTTCCATGTACGTTGTATACATCGACGCCGGAAACGGTAAAGAACATCGAAGTTATGTCGGTTTTTCGATCAAAGAGACACAGCTGGTTCTCCATGCTGGAATTTCGACTCTCGAGTATTCAATAATCGACGAAATCTCGTGGAAATGTTCATTACGAGCGTGAATACGGTCACGTGTTTCATCACGTCGAAAAGTTAAATAGTAGCCTCGAAAGAGAGACAACGAAACAAAAAATGGAACAAGACCAAAAAAATAGAAAAAAAAAACATAGACGGCAAATATGGAGGCGATGAAAAAGTGCGGGCAGTTTTTTAATATGTCCGGGACATGATATCGGTAGGCCAGCTGGTGTGTCTGCTTCTTCGCTCTCGAAACTCACTTTTTATCCATCGCTTGTTCTCCCTCCCTCTCTCTTTTTCTCTTTCCGTCATGAAAAGCTGTTTTCTCGATTCCTCGCTCGCATCGAGAAAAGCCAGAAGCAACTTTTCCGAATATAATATTTAACCACTTTGGCTCGTGTTAAAAACCCTCAGGAAACTTTAGCCAACAAATGACGGGATCTATAGTAATGGATATGATCAATAATGTCCACAGATGAGCGAGGACGCTCAAGACGACGATACTGATGCCGAACGACGTCAAAACTTTCAAGCGATACGTATTATCTTCATCAGCACTCTTGTTTTATATATCCTCGGCTATTTTTGTTACCCTCTTGCTCTGGACCTTCATAAACGTTCGGGTAAAAGTTTACCGAGTGTTTGAGGGTAGGTGTTGAGTACTGTCGAATCATTACGTTATTAAATATTCACCTCGCGCTCGAAGAGTCTCCATTTATGTTCAGGACACCGCGTTTTTATCTTTATCTTCGAAACACATATATTCGCTCCTCATAACCGCATTCCGCTGTCGTATTTCTCAGATGTTTTAAAATTATTCCGAAACATAACTTTTTAGGACATTTAGAATTTTCTATTTTTATTCTTTTTATAGCCTTTCTTATATATTTTTTATTAATAGAGGGAAAAGGTCGACGTATCCATTTCCCTTTCGAGGTACACTGGTTAGTGGTACGATGAAACATTTCGATGTAAAGTTCCGTGGCCTCAATTGAAATAATAGAGACTTGAAAATAATTCTACGCCTATAAAGTGAATTTGAAATATCTTTATTTCTTGAAAACCATAAGCACAGCAAAAATTGTTGCTGAAAAAAATAGATAGAGAAGAAAATCAAACAAATATCGAGATTGGAAATAGATTTTCTTGAGTTCCGTGTAGGATAATTTACGTTTGGAGGAATAGCAAAAGGGCTTATGCATACCCCAACCGGTGATGTGGAGTATTTAAATATCTTACGTTTTCACTGCCTTAATAAAATGAATTGATAAATAGTTGAACAATCATTCGAAATAATCGAGCTTGTGTTCGTGTCAGTTGATTGATTATTTTCACATCTCAGTAATATTTCTATCCTTCATGATAACATTTTTATCGAATTTTGCGTCTCCGTGCAAACACATTTGTACTCGAATCTACCCACGTATATCGGAACGGCTATTTCGATTGATTTTCTTCCCGTCGTTTTTAGTTGTAACCCTCGACGGAAATTTTCTTGACAAATTTTTTACCCATCGACATCCGACGATCGAGATTCTCTGCGGACGACCTGTATATATGAACCTTTCTCGCGTATCACTCTTCATCGCCATCCAAACCATTCTGCACTGCGTAAAAGAGAGAGAGAGAGAGAGAGCGAGAGAGGAAGGAAGGGGAAGATATCCTTATGAGCGTTGGGCAAAGCTCCACTTTCCAACGAGGGGACAATCCATCAGGAACGCTGCTGGCTTAGCTCGCCTATTTTTCACCTGTTCCTCGATAAAGCGAGTGCGAAAGAGTAACCGAGCGGTAGAAGGAGATATTCCGAACCTCCGAGCGAATGGTCTGTGACTATGCGAGCGATGGAAAAGGACTTTGGAAAAACGTCGAAATATCTGAAAATAATGGACGAGAGCAGATGTTCAGCGCATATTTGGACTTCAGATTTTTTGGTAACCGCGTAACTCGAGCATTGATAAAGCTCACATGCTGTGGATACCGTTGAGAAAAACAAAAATTATCACACATTACGACATAGAAGAAAAGAAATAGAAAATGAAAACACCTGGAGGTTTTGATTAAGTTCATTTTTAATTCTTCATTTCAGATATGGACGTATAACAAAAGTCACGTTCTCATATCAAGTTTTCTAAGAAGATGCAAATATGCCCGAGACATCGTGCATGATGAATGTATGTGCTCAACGGATTGGGCTTGTTTCTCGGTTCGTAAAGCTTATAGAACTGTATGCTCAGAAATTTTCAGTTTCCTTGCCTCCATAATCCTTACTTCAGACTATGATATAAAGGGGTTCTAAGATAGAATTAACTGAATCAAATAGTTTTTGTATTTTTTCAGTTTTCGACTCCACACTTTGCAGATCTATTTTTTCTTTGTTCTTGTGACAAAATTTTATGTTTCAATCTAAGGATTTTGCAATGGTTTTAGTTTCATCGCTACAAAGAATTTCGGTTCTGGGTGTCTCAGTTTTTTAGGGTTTCTTCAAAACAGTTAACGAAGCTCAACGTTTATGTTTGTGTGTTCCCACGTAGGTTGGTTTTTTTTTATACGAATATTGATACTTTGCCTTCTCGATTTGATCAGTCATCGCTGGTTACATTGGTAGAAAATTTCGTATAAAAGTCTTTAGTAACAAGCATTCAATGTCTGATCACTTCGTTTTTGACAAAAGTAACATCGATGAGGAAAGCGCATGATGACGAGGAAAGCAAACAGCTTGGATGAAGAATTTGAGACGAGGATTCTCGCTGCATTTTCTCGTCGTCTCACGGTGAGCTTTGTGTAATCTTTCGCAGTGTTTCACAAGACCTCAAAGGAAAAGTGCAACATATATTGCGCGACGAACTCTGTCCAACAATCAGTCTTGGCTTTGGTGAAGTCTCTCGGCAAATCGACTGAATCGCTCGTACAGAGTATTTTTTGCCTTTCTGAGGGATCGTGAAGTTTTTTATTCCTGCACGAAACGAAAATCGCTTGTGTCGCGATTCCATCACAAATCCTTTCAATCCAATGAAATTCGACCTCAGACTCTTCCGTCAGCAACTAAATCTGATACATTTTGTGAGTACGTATTCGAGATACAATTTACGTTTAAGTTTATTGACATTCCAGTTAAGCAGTGGTGCGAATCGACGATAAAGAGTGAATTTTCGAATCTAGAATCGTCCAAATAAAACCAAAATCTGATGCGAGGTTCCAGGAATTCATTGAATTTCAGATTCACTGAGAAATTGTTCCATGAGATGGCATGTCCCTTTGAGATGACAGTGACTTTCTTTCTTATTGTATCGAGGGTTCACCATGAGTGTACAACCAAATTTTTGGGGTCGAGAGTGTTGTCACTTGATAGCTATTTTCCCAGCAAGGATGCATAATATTTAGCCCAGTATATCTCGGCAATCATCAGTCTCATGAAGAATTTTCCAAATACTTAAAGTCATTTTGCGTGAAGGCTTTTTTCACTTTTTTTAGAAATTTTTTTCTTTGCGAATTTTATTGAATTTTTACTTTTTTTTTATTGATGATATCAGTTGTGTAAATTAGTGCAATACATTTTTGCCTACTACTTTAAATCCATTAAGAGTCATCGAGCTCATGCGACCAACTCAAAATCGAAGGTCACCCGTACGATTTTGATTCAAATCACGCGGAAAAAATTTTGAAAAGTGCCGTGAAGTGTCACACTTCTGGGTTCGATCCCTTCAATACTGAAAAATATGGGTAAAGTTTGTATTAGAATAATCTTCGTGATAATATTGAAACGGTGATATTTGGCAGGAAACTCTGGATTGGCGCGACGTGTATGCTGTCACTCGATAATGAAAAAAACACCTCTTCGTTAAGTCGTCCTATCACAACTGTGTGCCATGTTTTCGAAGAAAAAATTTACAAATATTTTCCAAATCGAATTTTTATTATCGTGGACACGTACGGTTAATTGGTTTTTCAGATAACCGAATCTGGACCAATTATTTTTTCGTTTTTCCATTTATAAGTCATTTTTGATGTTTGGTTGTTTCTTAGCGTCTCATTGTTCACCTATTTTGTTTCAATATGACAGTTTAGAAAAAACTTCCTTGAAAGATTGTTGAATAACAGCAAAAATGCATTTTAACATAGCAAAAGTAATTAGAGATGATTTTCAACTTCTTGTTTCCGCATCACGGTTGTAAACTCCAGAGTTCATTTGAAAGAATGGCCCTTGTGATAATTTCGGAAAAAAGTGAAACTGGAGAGAGTGAATGAGATTTGCGTTACCGGGCAAAAGACAATCACATTTTTTTCATTCCATCGTCGCTTTACGGGGTGGGTACTTTCCTCAATCTCCATCACTTATCTGCTTCCTCACCTCGGCTGAAAAGTCTTGGGTAGCTTTTAGCAGAAGACTCTTTCCTGTGTTGGCCGCCGGAGTGAATAGGGTGGTGATGTAAGAGAGATACTGTGAAAGAGAGATGAGGAAATACAAAGCCGGGGAAGCTCTCATAGCGAAGGAGAGAGAGAGAGAGAGAGAGAGGAAAAACGTGAGAGATGCAAAGGAGCGAGAAAAAGATGAAGCACAAAACAGAAAAATACGAGATTGGAGCTTTCAACGCTAACAGACGTATTTTAACAGATATCAAAGTTTTCCCCCACTCCCGCGTTGCCATTTTCCCTGGCGATTTCTCGCTTTGCTCGCCAAGATTTAAAAGGATCGAACGGTGGAAAAGAAGAATTTCTTTCCAAATGGAATCAGGTACAAAATGACGTCGATAGTGAGAAACGAAATCCCTTGAAAAGATCAAAAAAATTTTGAGTAAGAGAGACGAAATCAGGCATTTTCGCATATAAGTGCAGCTTGCGCGTGCTCCATATCGAGGACTTTTTCCTTTTACTTACTACTCCGAGTCCTCGTATAGCAAACCCAGATATTTCTGTGCATCCCTGATGTTCCCCGACACTTTCGAAAGGGCCAACTTTCAAAATTCGCAGATGCCGAAAACTCAGACCAGAGAGCAACGTCATCCGTTGGTACATATATCCCGCTAGAGATCGAAGGAGCAAGGGAGAGAGCGAGAAAGAGAGAGAGAGAGAGAGAGAGAGAGAGAGAGAGAGAGAGAGAGAGAGAGAGAGAGGGAGAGAGTAGGTTAAAACTTTTGGAGTCTGTATGATCTCGAGGAAACAGGCGGTGCGACTGTCGCGCGAGCGAAAAGTCAACTAAAGCTCTGCCTCGTACGACAAGACTTCACGAGAAGTCTCCAACGTCGAATATCCCGTGAGAACGAATACGTGATTGCATGTATATGCATGTGTGTGGGCAAATATACGTGGATGTGGGATCAAAAATACAAATGACCACCTTCATTTCGTTTTTTATATTTTTTCTGAGTATACGTTTTCGGGTTTTGTACCGTATTGTATTAACATGAGACCAAGAGAAACTATGGGAAGCTTGGCGAAAGCAGCCGGCTGCATAATTACTGACTTCTAATTGGTTGGCATCATTAGAAGTACCAGTAAAACCACCCCCCGCTTATAGTGATTGGTATGTGAACCGACGTATGATTAAGCGGTCACCGAACCGCGTATTGACATTGCCTGGCGTTGTTTGAGTCGAGAAAGGGCCAACACATGAATCGCAAACTCATCTCTGTCGCTTCAGTCGACGTTAATAGATCATTCGACGAACCACCATTTGAGCGAGTGACAGTTATTTTGTTTGGTACCATCCCATTTACTCTAATGGCTATGATCGTTTCGACTGATTTGCATTACGAGCAGACAACAATAGCGAACTATATTTTATTCGATGTAATGTAAAAGATAAAGCGTCCTGAAAATCGTCGTGTTCAGGCTGAAGCATATTTTTCCAATGACGATTACTCGAAGTTCAAAAGTGAGGGGAATTATCAATCTCGAGTACAGATGATAAGAAAGCATGGTTTGCTTTCGGCGTTTGATAACTATTGTTTAAATATTTGAAACCATTGAATAAGTTTGTCAATCGAAACAGAAAGAAGCAAGCTGCACTCAACTGTCTTCGAAGAAAAAACCATTTTTTAATGTTACTTCTTCAGTTATGCGAACTGTTTACATGAAAATTGTACACATCGAACCCCTGAGCTGTTCACATAAAAAATTTAATTGCGATCGATTGGCTAGCTGCACACGTTTTTGAAATTACAAGCAAACGAGCAAACTCTCAGTTAGATTTACCAAAGAAACGCAACTGTATATACAAGAGTATTCCAGAATTTGAGAGAATATGCAAGTGCTCTAGAGACAGTCTCGTTTCTCTCTGGAGAGTGAGTTTTTGTGTTCTCGCCAAAAGTCGCTCTTAATAATATTCGTCTTTCTACACTCTGTGTTCTCTGGATGTCACCGATCTCAGTGCTTAAGTGCAGAGACCGACTTTTACATGAAGGCGAACTGAAAGTCGTGGGAATTCGACTCCTGAAAATTTCCACGACTGATATATGCTCATAAACATAACGGTATAGTAAAATAAAAGTCGAGTACTTCTGAAGCCTTGCAATACTTCCTTCCTCGCGATCTTTTTCTTCCTGAAGTTACGGTGTATCGTGTGCCCTTTTCTGTGGAATCGTGCAAACTGGGGAAACACCTGGAAAGTCTCACGGATACGTATAAAATTTTTCGAGTTTTCATTCTTTTGTCGCTGTTTTTATTTTTTATTTTTATCGTTTCTTCGTATATTTCTTCAGGTTTCCAAGGGCTCGAACAGCCATCCGTCCTCATTTTTTCTGTTGCTAATACTACGAGAAATCAACGAAATAAAACAAACGTTTTATCCACGATTTTGGTGAGTTATCGAAAAAAAGTTCTACGGTAGAACTACCTAAGCGACTTTTGTCTCATTAGCCACGATAGGAACCTGGTTTGAGCAGGGCAAGAAAGAGGTGCTGAATTGTTATGAGGTAAGAAGAAGGTTGTACCCGGCTATCCTCGAGATATAAATAGAGGCACCGAGAAACGGGCTAAAAGATGCTCGAATCAGCAAGAGCGCTAAAAACGTGACTGAACAATGATCTCTCTGTAGACTAAACCATGACGTCGACCTAACGGCAAGGCATGCGAACACTTGAGGGAAAAAGTTGCTGGTGGCACAACTTACACATGTATGTGTCTGAACATTCATATTCGTCTCGATTATGCATATATTATGAGTCTGTTTGTCTATCCACCAAACAGTTTGTAACTTAAGGGGCTAAAGCATCGAGATAAATCTACGAAAAAATTAAACCACGGATTTGTGTTGATTGCTCAATACGCTGTTTTCTTTTTTTTTCGTCAAAGTTTTAAAAGTAGCTGAAATTTTTTTATCTGAAAATACGGAAAGCCAATCTTTATTTGTTGTATTAGTTTTGAATTTCTGTGAAAAGGTCGAGAGTTTCAGCTGTTCGTCTAAATGAATATAAAATTAAAACCTACCTCGAGTCTTTCAATGCTTTCTTAATTGTTTCATCTTCAACAAGCCATTCACAACTTTCACTCCACGTCATTCATTCTTCTGGCTTTAATGTTAACGAAATTTTATATGGCTCGTGTATAGCACGAAGAAACTTTGCTAGGCTACCTCGAGGAAGGTACTTCTTTAAAATTTGATATAGTATTTTCAAGCATCCTTCTAAAGAGCTTAGAAAAGTTACTCACTATCTATGATATTACCATCATACTATGTGTAATATTGTTCTCAAATGAAAAGAAAGAGGTTAAAGATATTAAAAAACTTTACTCACTCACGACATTACAAAGAAAAAAAAGAAAACTTTTCAGCAGATATATCGATCAGCTTTGGACGATGACGGTACAAAAAGCTATGTCATTCTCTCGTCTTAGATGCTCACCGGTGAAACAAAGTGTCTTTTAACACATGTGCTCCTTGAACCAGTGCCTTCGAGAGTGGTCGATAAACTGCTCCTTCGTTATTTGTCTATCCTGCAGATTCGTGGATTCATTCAATTTTTTCTGCACATAAACAATTAAATCTGAAAGTTTTCTCAAAATGCTTTCATCATTTATTTTGGAATCTTCCCTCTTCATATTCATTGTTCATATTCACGCGCCACGTCACAAAACGCTTTGCATCTGTGCGCAAACTGCTTATTCATATTTCTACTGCTGTTCATGAGTTTAAATACATTCTGAGGCACTGAAAATGTTTATTTGTTCATTGATTGACGTGAAATCGAATCCAAGTCTTTCTACGTAATTTCATTGGCTTTAAAATTCCTCCCTCGATGTGCTTGTGTACTCATTACACATTTTTTTCACCGGGTGATGATTTACCTCTGGCGTTGATGTTTGTTTTGTCCGCTAGATGATTGCCTACTATAGCGACGAATGGCCAGCTGTTTACATTGCTTACAACGTAAACTGGTAATGTCAATTCAAGTGGCATCGCCCATTGGCTCGTAAAGGAGTCAGTCCTGGGGTCAGGTAGAAGAGACTCCAATACTGAGCCTCCAACAAACGACAAAAAAGAAGTTACACAGATATACTCAGCTTTTTCAACTATTGTATGTATGGTTAAAAGTGGTCGAGTACTGCTCGTCACTCTCAACCCTTGGACAGATATTTTAATTAACACTCGTTTCTAATTGACCTACGAGCTCGGTTGAAATAACTCTGCAGCCTGTTGAGAGCATTTCCATGTGTATGTATATATACAAATGAAATAGAAGGCTGTAGCATTTCAGGCAGTTTGCACCCTCGGTCATCCACAACCCAAAACGTGACGTAGAATTTGATGTGGTTTAACAAAATCGAGTTTTTGACGTTTAAAAATTTTGGAGGCTTGGGAAAGGTTGAACTGTCAAACACTTTTCGACTGGTTTTACAGCGAATGAAATTTTGAGAAAAACTTAGTGCTTTCCTCATTATTCAGCGATGAAAGCTGCTGGTCGTGTTTTTCATCGTGGCACTTCCAGCTCCCTATTTTAATTAATAATTTTCGGTATGGTCTCGTCACTCCTTTTGATGGAGTATGACAAACTTGAGAAAATCAATCCTTAGCTCGCCGCGTAAACTTTTCGTCCGCAAACTTTTCAAGAAAACGAACTAATGCCCTTTTTCAACATGTTTTCACGGAAAATCCTGTCTGTAAAAGGGGACGAAAGTTTCCCAGTAATTTCGGTCTGGTTTCAATTTTCATGTGAAGCCAGCAGAAACAAGAGGGAAAACTGGGAGGGTGAGAAAGAGCTGGAGCGAGGTAAAACGAGTTAAGGTGGAGGGAGTTGACAGGAGGGACTTCGAATCCTGCTGGAGACAAGCGGTCTCTCGCAGGATCTCTGGAATGGTCACTTGGGTGCCATCCAAGTCATGTGACTCAGCTGAGATAGAAATTTTGAAAAAAAAAGTCAACGGGCGGAGGGTTGACCGAAAAAATGAAATCGAAACGACGGAGCTCTACGATTCGAAGAAAAATTCAAGAGATTTGCTAGCAACGGCCAACTTTATTGAAAATGCTTCCTTAATGAGCAATGGTCTCTCTTCTGTTTCTGTTCTCGTGAATTTTATTCCCAAGTTTATTTCTCCAATCATAAAGGTTCCACGAAAGTGGGGAAAACCTGTGCCGATACCGGCGGTTATATTTTCACCGACGTTTCGAGTTGAATAACACCATCACGAGAGCTAAGAAGAATTGCTCACAGTGGTGTTGAGCGATCAATATCCGAGTTAGTCCATCCAAGAAGTGGCTGTACCCGAAGCTATTTGACCTACAAGGGTGCTAAAACCACATACCAACGAGGTATAGATCACGACTGGTGCTTTTCTAACGTACTTTTTACTGTTTTTCAGTCGTATTTTTTCCATAGTATATAATACTCTTTATATACTCACATACAAATATCCGTTTGATTTTGTTCTTTTCTCTATGCACTTTTTTCTAGAGGGAAATACAAAGTTCCAAGCTGTGTATTCTGATTAGTAGTTTGGATTGGGTTTCATTCACTTTTTCACTGTTACATCATGAAAATAAATTCACACAAACTCTAGCCATTTTGCTATTTGTATTGGCATAATGGTCACATGAACTGAAAACGAAATTCAGAGATATCCTAACTACCAATTTACTAAAAAAAAATGCGATAAAATCTTGCGGAACAGCGGCGTTGCACAACGAGCAAAGCGCAACGAGAAGGTTTTTTGTGAGTGGAATGAAATGCCAAAGGAATAAGTGACGAAGGTGTTTTTTAGCCTTGTGCCCCTATAAAGTACACGTCTATTGGATACTTGATATTTCAAGGGTTATGGTCATTTCATGAACGAGTGGGAAGGGTCTGTACAAAACAGTGGCTTTGGTTAACATAATATTGCACTACGAATAGTTGATCAACGGCAGGCTCCCGGCAATCAGTCCATACGCCCCTGGAGGCGCTAGTAGTTGTGTTGTCCTACTGAAACCATGAATTCTTCATCTTAAAAATATATTCTCACATTTACAAATATATAAGCTTCAATGTTTTTGAATTGAGAATTCTATTTCAAATAATCAGATCAGAAGCTATGATTTTAAAAAAATATAATTATTTGTGGATGTGACTGTAGATGAAGTGTATACTTAAGAGAGGATTCGTCAGAAAAACAGTCAAAAGAAATGGACATGCGGAGCTGGTGTCTCGTTACTGAATTCTATGAAACGTGAGAATTAACAGCAGAACGACTAAACGCCGATCACACGGCAACCCGGAATCTTGAGCTCACTCGGCCACGTTATTCAATCGATACTCCAATTAGGAAAATATTTCATGACCTTTATAATGGAAAAACGAAGATCTGTGTCATAATATTCACGTATAATTGTTATTTTAACTACCAATTAAGAGCCACAGCAGTGGCTGAGCATCAAGTATTGAAATAGAAAAGCCAACGCGAACCCTGCAGCATTCTCATGTCCTCGAATATGATGGGAATCGTATATCGTATTATTTCAGATTTTTAAATCGCTCTCATGCAATATACCCGACAGTACACCACTTTGGAGTTTATATGCCATTTGTTATCCCGATTGTTTCAATAAACTAACAACACAACAATAAGTTTATCGGGTATTAAGAGCTTGAAAATATGTTTGTATTTGTTGTTGTTCACGTTTCAGGTTGCTCGTGCGTCGTGTACAGCAGCGCTTACAGCCCTCAAGGGGGTACATTTATGTCGCCCGATTATCCCAAGAGATATCCTGGCAATATAGACTGCCTTCTTTACACCTTCACCGGCTATCCCGACGAAATAGTCCAGATAACTTTTCATCAATTCAACGTTCGCCGGGTCAGCAACGAGTAAGTAAAAACAGTTTAGTGTATCGACCAATTTTATTGACGTTTCAGTTTTCTCTTCGATATCAAAGTTCAATGGTGTATACGCGTAGCGGTTCGTGCAACGAATTTGTCACGGCGGAAATGAATTTTAGAACTCAAGAGATGGAATAAAAAATTTAAGGTGAATATGAAAGTCAAGTTAGATTCTCACCGTCACATTTTTCTAATTTGACGAGTCAGTAGAGGAAACCGGGGCCAAGCGAGAAGCTTTTATAAGCTTAAAAAGCTTTTTATAATTCTTACTCTCAAACATCAAGAAACGCACTGTACTTTTCTGCAATTTAAAAAAAAATAAAATTCTGGAGCTAAACAGCTAGCTTTGGGGCCACAAATTGTTCGTGTGACTTAAATCCAATGCACTTTAACTGAGTCTTTTGAAAAACTGGGCGCATTAGATAAAGATATAAGATATAATACAAATTTAAAACAAAAAATAAATAAAAAAATTGAGAATATTAAAACAGAACTCAAAGTTCCTTTCCCAAAGACACGTCCTAGTTCGTTGATTCAATTGGACGGATTCAAGAGCATATTGTGGTTACTCTAACCACTTAATTTTTTTATTAAACTACGTCTAAGCTTGCAATGACATTATTTCTACCAAATCAGCCCAATTTTATAGCGAAAAAATGAAATTCGTTGACTCAATAAATTCGTTTTCACGTGTCCGGTATCCATGAAATCCCTAGTAAAAATTGCGGTTTACTCTGTTCGTTGAATATATAGCGTATCAAAATGAATATGTTTCAAAGTATGAATAAATAATTCCAATAGAGGGATCATGTACAAAAATTGACATAATTACACGAAATTTGCATGTACTGTGTTCGCAAATCGCACGTGAGTGTCAATATATTTTGTGTGGGAGTAGAGCACAGAGATATTGCGGTTGGAGTCAACGGGGTTGACTTTTGCGAAATTTATGTCGATAATGCATACGGAGCAATCCGATTTATGCGCATATACGAGCACAGGGTATACACCCATATGGTTGAGCGCGCTGTGTATATACGCGTAATACTGTGCATGGATGTGTCTATGCATATGAGGCATTCCGTGTCATTCCACCTTTCGTTGGGAGTCAACAAGTTTTCATTATTTTCCATCTTTTGTTTAAAAAAAAGTAGCAAACCACAATAAAAATAAGCTAACTAATTTTTTAATTTTTGTCTGGAGTTCTTCGAAGCTACAATTTAGTGAAAAAATCTTGATTTTTTTTTACTTGGAAGTCGTCAAACGTCGGAAACTGTAAGATCAATCAAGATATTAAGGGACGTCAATAAATATTGGATACCGTTGGAAGCTGGCTTTCATGTAAAAATGTGTTGAACAGAATGCATCAACGTACCCGTTTAACCCTCTGTGTCCCGCGTATTAGTTTTCACCCCTCTTTCACGATAAACTTGACTTTGGCAAGGTTCAAAACTAAACCTCCTGTGGTGGTACGATGAAAAATCAACAATATCAACAATACGAATTCATTTTTGTAAAAAAATCGATTTCATTTGAAAGGTCTACGTTTTTTAAATGGAAGAAAATTTCGGCTGTCATTTCGGGAGAATTTTTTATTGATTATGATACTTGATAACTCTTCCACATTTTTTGATGTTCCAAGATGGAAAATTTGATTTTTTGGGTGTAAAACAGTGGAGAATTTGATTCGAAAATCCGCAAACTAGTCCAAGTGCTTTCACACGGGTCACTATTTTTGAAGAAAAAATCAGAAAAATCATGGTACGTCAGGTGCAGTGGCATGGAATGGGTCTTATAATGCATTTACGTAATCCTATTCAATATGGATGGCGAGGCGCTGTACCAAATTAATAATGGGAGTCGAAAGGAGACGATGCTGTGATGCGCTGCCCGAAAGCAGAGTAGAGCGTGGTTTACAGACCTTATTGCGAGAAATTTATTACTTTTCCGTGGAATTCGAAAACATACTTCGCAAATGGTAGGAAAATTAGGCAACAATTGTTTCAAATTATGTTCATCTACTTTCCGATCAATTTGAAAGTTATTCAGCGAAAGATGATCAGTTGATTATATCATTGTATTGATGTTAAAATCGCCATCGGATCGGCTGCAACCAGTGATTTTTTAACAAAAAAAAAACAAGCAAAACTCAGGCCATGAATTGAAGTCTCCATCGCTGCTGTTCAGCTGGGAGTAGTTCGTATTCATGAGATCGGAAATTATTTGGCGAAAACATTTTAGTACGGCTCTTCTGGCGAAAGAAGCTTCTGGTGCCACTATGTTCCGGCATGGAAATAATTGGGCGCAATTCTAAACGTCTTCGAAAATGAAAGCTGAAATTTTCAAGCGAATGAGTTGGCCATGCTTCAGATCACTACGTGCGCGTTACGGTGTGCATATGTGTATGTTTTCGGTGAGGTGACAGGTAATTTTATCGTCCAGAAAATTGACCCCCGCTGGAGAAACGTAAGACTCCTCTCTATCCTAATATTGAACGTCTTGCAGGCTGGAACGTTTTATTCATTTTTATTTCGTACTCACGGGTTTTATGAGCAGCTACGACTACTCGGAGAAAACGAGGCTGAAAATTCTAGAGGAAAGCACCAGGAATATAGTATCCCGGGGACAGTACGTACGTACTGGATTGCTGCATTAATTCGAAGTGCAGTAATAAGAATTGTTCTATCCACCATAGAAAAAAGATCAATACCCATACCGGCAGTATTACGATATCTGTGGCCCCAAGTTTTGACTATGTATTCTTTATATTTGGCTCAAAATAAGACTTTTTTCAAGAGTGACAAAAATCGAAATTCGACCTTTAAGGGGGTGAAACAGGGGGTTGAAAGTTGAAACATTATAATGTTTGTGGTCCCTAATTCTGACGATACAGCGTCTATATTCCATCAAAAATCAGACTTTTTTTTAATATACTCAAGATCCAAGTTCGACCATTAAGGGAGTGATAGAGTGGTTTCAAAGTTGCAGCGTTTTTATAATGTATATTATTTGTGATCGCTAATTATGACCATGCAAACTCATATTCTAGAATATAAACGTCGAATTTCAAGGAAATCTGCCAAAAAATACTTTCTCTTAGAAAAAATTTAAAATCTCTGTTTCACCCCCTTAAAAGCCGAATTTCGATTTCTTTTACTCTTGAAAAAAGTCTTATTTCGGGCCAAATATGAAAACTACATGGCTAAAACTTGGGGCCACAGATATCGTAATATCCCCCCCATACCTTTTATACAAAAGACTAAAGAGTTTTTTTCTCTATAAGCATAGTAAAAAATGTTTTCAGTCATTTCAAATGTTTATATTGTAGAGTATGCTCGAGCAACCCTGAAAAAAAAACTATATGTATGGTAAAATGTCACACTTATTCGGTGTATATTCGTGTATTTATCATAGAATTTACTATGCTGACAATGGAAATTTGTGATTTACGATACATTTCCACTTATCGGTGAGTACTAGTCTGACATGATGATGTAACATGTAGTTTTCGTTTCGAATGTATTTTTTTTTATTACTTATGCACGGTCAAAACCTCGATTCACAATAACACACAGAAAGCAACGTCGAATCGTTATTCCTTTCATATATTAGGATTGGTTCATTTTGATTCGCAACATAATCGCTCGTCATACAAATATAAGGTATAGATTTCACAGATTCAAAACCTCCATACAAATAAATCAAAGTGAAAATACATAATAATTGCAAAATACAATATAAACTTATCTCGTGATACAGTCTGCGAGTCCCACGGTGACTCTTGCCCTGGGACCGGAGTGCGGGTTCGATGATAAATGGGAAAGCTGATTCTCTGGTAATGGGCGATGGTTGATTATGAATTTTCCGGAGAATCCTGTCCCAGCCAGCCTCGTGGATGTCCCAGAGCGAAGAGAGCAAGCGCGTGTTCTCGTGCGGCGATGAGAAGGATAATAGTTTAGGAAAATTGGGCACTTGGGCGCTGTGCGCCAAAGATACCCTCGAAAATTCAGATCTCAATAAACGACGAGCTCACAATGAATGACACTCGAAAACAAAACGAAATATAGTTCTCACGTGCATCACTTTTTCCTATCCACATAAAGCTGCTTAGAATTGAAGGGACGAAAAATAGCAAAAGTAAAAAAATACTGTGCTGTTTATAATCGATGGCTAAATACTTTGAAAATTCTTGAAAAATAGTATATTCCTCAGTATAAAAAATAAATTTGTCATTTGGCATTTGTCTGAATTTGTTGAGTTTTAAAAGCATCTTGTTACGTAATGCATGAAATTCGAGCTGAAATTCGTGATGACAAACCTATTTATACATGCTCAAAATAGTAATACCTATTCAACCAGTTTCTGTTCACCTTCGTCAGCCGCATTGTATAGCTATAGAGTTCACCGATATCTTTGAGCTGCTACTCTAAGCGTTGTACTGTGTAACCTCACTGCTGAGAAAAGCTCCCCTTCGGTCCTCCTTAGCCAAACGCCTTTGAAGGATCCCTACGCTTCTCGAGGGTGAAATCTTGGCTGTCTGGTTGATTGAGTGACACTGATTCCACCCTTGGAAGGTATTGCACTATCTCCGATTCTGCCAATCATACGATGCGATGAATTCTCGCTTCCCCGCTTCGATCAATTCTCCTTAGTCACGTCCTGCAACAGCTAGTCAGATGAAACGATACGAACATAAAAATTTCACCGTATTTTAACGAAATTGGAAGAATAATAAAACTTTGACGACATTCTGCAGTTTAAATAACCGTGATAAAAGAAAAGTTAAAATAAGTACGATAACCTTTCGTTTGCCATAAAGCTAAGCAAATTCCTTTCCGCTAATTAGTCACGAACTTTCAAGATCGAGTGATTAGATTTCCAGATCCTCTCATTAGAGAGGCTTGTTAGGAAATCAAACCCTCGATACCACAATTATTTCGTTCATCTCGTTTTCTCTTGCCAAGGTTTATTGCCTAATTTGTAATTAGCACCGCACAGTCTAGTCTCTCTCGTAGATCGAGCCTGGGAATAGACGATCCAACCTAACCAGCGGAAAGAGGCAGGGAGAGAGAGAGAGAAATAAGGGAGAAAGGAAGAGAGAAAGCATAGAGGTAGTCAACTGAGCAGACACCTTCCACCGGATATAGGTTGATGCACAGGGCGTTGCTTGCATATCCTTCGAAGGATGTGCCTGGGAAAACCAGAAGTGAGAGGGCCATTTGTATGGGAAATTAATGTCGGTAGGTGAATCCTACAAAACGATAAACCGTCTTGTGGCAGTCTCGTAAACTGCCTCCGGTCGCCGTCGCATGTTGGAATGAACTAAGAGACCATCGTGTGCCATGTTCTATCTTGTTATATCACATATATGTGTATATACATATATCCGAGCGTGAATCACCTTACTTGATTACACGAATCCAGTGTGGATGTCTGCCACACTTTCAGAGAAAATCCACACACAAGCTGTGAGTGTACACAGGGTGTCCGGAAAATGTTCTGCTTGTTAACGAGGCGACGAAAATTGTTTGACCACCGGCCTCGTTCATATTGACGCTCTAAACAACCAATAAACCTGTGCCGAGTCAACAGTTACACTGCTGCTTGATCTACGTTCTAAAATCGTTTTAAATTTATTTCATGCTCAAACGTACGTTCAGTTAATTTATCGATTAGTCATTGTAAAAATGTACTTTTCATTTTCATAATTACGCAGAATCAAATTTTCGGTCCATGGCGTGAAGTGCCTCTAAGGGACTTTTTTTGTCAACATTATTTGGTGAAGGGCGTAATTACTTTCTTCTCTCCTGTCGAAAAAATCATCACAGTTTTTTTTTTATTTTTTACAGATATTGTAGAAAAAATGTCAAGCCTTGATGGAATTCAACTTTTTGCGACATCCTCATTTTTTCATGTCGAATTTACGATCCGGTAGAGAGCATATCAGTAGTGAGAGTTCATTGCATTAAATCACTTTGGCTTAACATTCGGTATTTCCCACACTGCGAGCGAGTTCTCATTTCTGCTCTAGCGAAACGCAACAAAGACATTGATTGTGGAAGGGGCCAAAGGTAGAAGGGCGATTAACAATTGACGAATCCACCCGTTTCGTGTCCATGTTTCTGTTTATTCAGAGGGTTGAGCGTTTGAGAGCGATAGCTGCAGAGTATCTCGTCGTCACGTCCCGTCAATCCCATAAGTGAAGCGTACACTTTTCATTCCCGAATAAGTCTGTCTCGGTCCAGCGAATTTTCTCCATCTTTTCCATCTTTTCCATAGAGACCTAACCAGAAACCTGGCTACGTCTCTATTCGAATGGCTCGAGAAGACTAAATCGCTCAATGGCTTCGGCATGAAAAACATTTTATTTCCTGGTCACAGCAATATTATAACTTGCGAAGAATCATGAATATTATCCTAATTTAATATCAGTTTTTTTAATGTATTAGTTTAACGTATCTTCACTGTGTTGTAAGATATGTTGTTGATCGAAGGATGTTAAATTTTGACTTACGAATTTTCGGATTCATAAAAACAGTTCATACCCGGGAGTCTTAAAATTTTTATAACAAATTTGAGTATTTTTCACGCGCTGTTGTAATTGTTAAAAATATTATGTAAGTTTAAATTTGGTCGATGCGTAGTATTACCGCGTAATATTAATCCAACTCAAGCGCATTGCGATGACTCCAGAGGTTTGAAGTTTCTTGAGGATAGCTTGAATGGTTAAGTATTTCTCCCACATTTGGTACGCGTTACTCGTTTTGTAGACTCGAGGGACTTTGCTCTTTCCGCAAGCAATCTCCTCAAGAAGGGATGACATGGGGTAAAAAAAAAATAATTTCCCCCTCGTAAGCGGCATTAGATATTCGCTTTGCTACAGGAATATATTGCTTAGTGCAGAGTGAGCGAGATTCGGAAAATGGTTCTGGTAGCAAGGCCTTAGGATCAACAGATTTGGGATTTTAGACCGTTCCTTTCGGCGGTTACGACGACGGATATTCTGTGCTGCTTGCGAGATTCATCTTGCGGATAGTATTACACAGAAATCTGTCCTACACATATAGATATCCATAAATACGCTGAGTAAAATATATTTGGGATAGAGCAGCCAGAAAGGGAAATCGTTGAGGGCTCAGCCGCATGTAAGCATTACAGGAAAGAGCTTTTAAGGTGAAACGGATCGTAACGTACACACACGACGTCGTAAGAAAAAAAATCATACGTACACGAAATGGAACTTTTGCTGTGAACCAGAGCTTTAGACGCTACATTCGTTTCCGAACTTTCCACTCGCATCAATCTTCGAAAATTCATAAATTTTTGTGTTTCTACATGCACAGAGGCCATCTTACGTCAAGTGGGTCTAATCTTTGACAGTTTGGCTCCGGAAAAGAATTTTTTTCGTCGCTCGATCGAGTTATCTTTGCTGGGAGGAGTTTCAGAAAGAGCTGTAGAAAGCGATGAACATAATTTTCGATGCTTGAAAGTTTGTACTCTATCAGCTCGGACAACTAGTCAATATCAGTTTATAAACTATATATAGAAAATCCCATATACAAGTGATTGATAATGAAAATTCAGAGATGCAATTTCCCTCTTTCTACTGCGTCATTTTCTTTATTTGACGCTCACATTTCACGTTCTGAATTTTGATTGATCGACCCGGCCTTCACAGACGGATAAATATATAGAATCGTACGAATCTGCTGCTGGCTCTCTCGCGTTTTTATCACGAGGCGATGGAATTTATTATACGTTCGGTTCATGTAAATATGCACATATATATATATTCATAGCAGAATATTATTTTATATACACATTTATCGAGCATGCAAGTTCCATGTGCATTACACATGCATGCACCACATTTTCATGCACTCGTACATCTACATCTTCGTAAATATATTCGCGGAGCTGTAGAGTCGGCATTCTTAGCCATTTCTTTTAGCCAGGCTGCTAAATATCCTGCACCGTGGCAATAAAGGGCTCCGACATTTATAAATTCCTTTCGGATCTTCATTGCCTAGGCGAATATGTACTTTACGCCGCTACGTCCATCGCCCGAGCAGACCAAGCTGTGCGAGAGGTGAGAGAAGGTAGGGATTTAATTGGCCCCGGAATAAGCGTGGCAGCATGATGAGAATGGGGTTGGAAAAGGATGCATGCAGAAGGGGTGTAGAGCATGGGATGAGGCAGAGGTAGACGTCGGCTAATCTCGAAATTCTCGGCTCGGCGAGACTCTACGGGAGAACAGCTCAGGCTTCTACCCTCCGAACTCATACTAACCCAGGGGTTATTAGAGATATACGCAAGCGATTATGTATGCAAATAAGCGACTGAATTCATGCGCCCAGGGTATTATTATACCTGAATACGATAGGAACCGTTGAGAATTGTGCAGGGTGGGGATTGGATATTGCACTGTACACCCATCACTATATATATATCTGTATGCACTATATGAATGTGTGTGTACGAATGTGTGGGTTTATACGTAATGTTATGTTCCTCGGTATCTGTGGATATATAGCAATGTTATAGTCTCCCTTGCGTTCGACTTCCGACAGACAAGACGAAGTGGAGCTTAGGAAACAATTCGGTCATATAACCAGGAGGCTCATAACGAAGAGAGAAACCGCTTGTACGTATTAACGGGACCGAGGATAATGTGACGTTTTTTGCTAGGCCTGAAATACGATTGTTGAGCATGATTCACATTTATCAAACAATCGAATTTATTAGCTGTGCTCATTAACTCTGAGATAATATTTTTAGGTTTGTTTTCTCCTGTGGGTCGCCGAAAACAAGATTATTCATGCAAGCAAAGTGGTTGAATGCAATCTGTAATGTTTGCAGTTATCCTAATGGGCTAGAGAAAAAATGGTACAGTGATGTAAATGCATTTTCGTTTTGGAGTTGATGCTTTTGCAGGAGATCCTTAAGTTTATAATTCCTCGGATAAATACATAGTAACGCCTTCGCGTGAAGGATACTTGATTCGAACAATGATAAGATTAGCGAAATTATGGGCTGGAATCGTAAAATTGAATATCGAGCTTGGCTAGAGATCGATATTGATCGTTTCGTCGTCAAATCCAGTCGTTGCTAAAAACTGTGTAATAAAAGTTTGTGAAATCCGCCGCATCGATTTCCTCGTATACTATTAGAGGTCTGTATCGCTGAGCGTATATATATTTTATTGCTTTGCATGAAAATACCAGAGTCATTCGGATGGTGGTAGCGAGCTGGCTATACGCGGTCTCTGAAGTTGACTCTAGGGAAATAGACGACAATGCGGGTATCCTCCTGCTCGTTTTATCGTCCCCAACGTGCCCGGAAGACAAAAAAAATTGTTGACACGTTAGCATAGACAGAAGCCGAGAGAGAAAGAAGCAGCGAGAAAGAAAGAGAGTGAGACATAGAAAAGAGGACACATGAAAATGCCAGGAAGAGTGGCGGTGTTGGAAGAGCCAAGTGAACGAGGGAAATGTGGAAGAAAACTTTGGGGGGTGGCTGTTACAACACTCGCGGGAAAAATATTCGTATGTCGTCCGTTGTTTGTTTTTTCTTCTCTTTTTTTTGGTGCCTCAGGGTCACGAGCGTTCAAGTGCTAGAGCAGTGCTCTACCGGTAGAAATAAAGTGAAATAGATACGAGAATGGCGATGTGAGATTAAAAAAAAACGCTTGAGGTGGTCAACGCGGTCTATCGATGGCAAGAAATTACTGGATTCGACGAGATATGCAGCCACAGCGTGTGGTGATGTGATTTTTTTTCACGTTATAACAACGCAGTGTCTATTAGAAGTTAGAAGTGATCAAAATTTAGGAAGCTTTTCTATGGAATGACTCGCTTCAGAACTGGCCTCGCACCATTCGTTTGTTGCAGTAGAAATTTTTATGTTCACAAAGTTTTGCTGTTGGGAAGAGCAGTGTAAAAACTTGGGAGTGGACGACCAAACCCACGTACGTGTAACAAAACAGTCGAATAGTGGTTTTTATTGTCTGCATTTTACTTGGAACTAGAACAATGAAATGCGTTTGAATAACGTAGAAATACAACAGAAGTGGAAAACTGTTGACTCATGCACGCGCAGTCCGATTCTTGGTATTCATATTTTTATATACACTATCTCTTACAAAATTGATCTAATTAAATGAGTCTAAGGATAAGGTGGTTCTAAGTATCATTACTGTCGTAGAATAATGTTTTTATTCGCCTACCATCGGCAGTGACTCCTTAGTCATACGAGAAATGTTATCGATTTTCAGTTCCGCATCTCATTTATATTCATTACTTATACGAATCAACGATTTCATATCACAACCCCAAAATTAGTTAATCTTCTTCAGACACTTCGCAGTTAGATGAAATATCAGCTGACTTAGGATTTCTAATGTGGTATAAAGTAGTTTGCCTGTTAGGTTATTAGTCAATCTGCTTAACAGTGTTCCCTTGCATAGTACTAGAAGCAGTACTATTTCTATATCTTATTCACAACAATACCGTAGAGGTATGTAGCAATTCAGACTTCGTGTTTATAGTGTTGTTGCATGAGAGAGAGCTTCCTCTGTAACAACCACGTATTATACCATCTCCAAGGATTCTATGCAGCGAGTACTTCCTTCTTGACAAATGTGTATATATTCATTCGTCTGTATATCGTCCAACTGGTGCTGGTAGTGAAAAAGACGCAACCAAACAGGATCACATGTGAAAACGCTTTACTTACGCCCTTTTGTTATCTTCATATTGATTGCATAGATCCGGGGTTCGTTAGAGGCAAGGACAATCATCTCAGACATCTGGAGTTTCCTAATTGTATCTTTTCTCATCTCCAAAGCCTTTTCCTACACTGTCTACGGATGTTCGCTCGGGGGGCCCTCATGTCGAGTGAAAATCCTGCGCATATCCTGAGACAACATTCAACGAGACTTCGTTGCTCAATGATGCTCTCCGAGCTTCGAAAACTGTCCTTCACACCCAACACATATCAGACTGAAATGTACTAACCAAATATACAGGGGGTTAAGGCGTTATGTCATTTGGTTAGAGCACAT
Organism: Venturia canescens; assembly: GCF_019457755.1. Taxonomy (NCBI): domain Eukaryota; kingdom Metazoa; phylum Arthropoda; class Insecta; order Hymenoptera; family Ichneumonidae; genus Venturia; species Venturia canescens. The sequence continues at coordinate 19,723,242 of NC_057421.1, forward strand.
TGGAACGAGAAGGGTTGGCTAAACCACATGAAACCGCTATAACGGGGTTAGATTAACATACCCCTTGGTTCAAACATTCATCTTTACATACGGTAACATGTTCCAAGGATGTCGGGTCTAGAATTATATTTGCACCGCTATGCTTTTCTTCTTCGTGCTATTCGTGCGTCTTCATCCTCGCCTCCTCCATAATTGCCAAGATTAATTATGTGTGAGATGAAATTCCTGAATGTTGGAATGCGACGATTCGAGGCGTCGACATCGTGTCGCCATTCTTGACGACGACGATGTTGTCAAGAGGTATCGTACACGTCCGACCTTCTCTATGTAGCCAGTAGTTACGCACTTGTTTCTACCCCCCCCCCCCCCCCCCCTCCCCCGACTAAACGTAATTACATTGCCCGGTGAACCTCATTTCGTCGTCATTCATTCAACAACGAATATCATTTAATTGAGGTTAGACTCGTATCAGGTCAGATAATTATAGATGAGATGATGGATCACTCGAGGCAATGTCATTGCAACCTTCGCGATATTGTGAACACTATTGATGCAATCATTATTTTCATGTGATAATATTTATTTTTTCATAGAACCTACAGTTCTCGTGACTTAAGGTAGATCATGCTCGAAGGATCGTATTTTATGAGTGTTTAAATTCGGTCGATTTTTACTTACCAATTGAAGATATAATCACTTTACATTTATGTCAGAGTTATTAATTCGAAATCGTAAATAAATTTTTTCAACTTATCTCATGGCGAATGAAATTACAATCGTCTCGAATTTTTCTCCAGACCTTCATTATATACTTCTTTGTCACTGTGTACTTTTTCATAAACTTCGTAAGAAACGTTCATTCGTTATATGAAAAGATAAACGAATTTTTGCGCATAATTCCTATAGCCATGTGTATTTTTCTTCATATTTAAACACATTTATCTCAATAGCCAATGAGACGAATACTTTAAAATTTGATATGCGTGTCAGTCAACTACCCATTTAAACTCTGTGTAAATTTCAAGACTTTCTTAAGAAAATCGTTTCGTGCATGAACTACCTTAATAAACCACATCGAACGTTGTCACGACAATTCACATGCAGTTTATTAACAAGGGAGAAAATATTTTAAATGGAACCGAGAAGGTTTGACTTTCTCAACGGGTAAACTTTGGGGTCGAAGAGGTTGCCGCGCGTTAATAAAGATCGAGTTCGAAATTCACAATTCTTCCGGGCAAGTCTCTAAAAGGGACGGTGTTGTGACGCCATTCATGTTCCACGACTGTGTTCGCTGTGTACCGAGCTTGGCTAACTCGTAATGCACGACGTCTGTTCACTCTCCGTCCGTCGATGGTAATCGTAACTTTTCCAGATGAAAAAACTTCTCCTCATCTCACCGTCTCTCGTCGTCGAGGCCCAAAGATCTACCATCCCGTGTCCCGCTTGTCGTCAACTTCAGCCGTCCACCACACTAGTTGGCTATACGAGGCTCAAACTTTACCGCCAACTGGCCTCTTTTAATACATCCTTTCTTTCCTACGCTCACTCGGCCGCTGTCGTTTCATCTTCCACTCATTCCATATTTGCTTTTTCCTCGAACATTTTGTTTTCCTACTGCTGCTCCTTTTTTCTCATTTCTGCAACTTTAGAATCACCAATTTATTCTAAGACGAACTAGTTACGCACGAATATTGATCTACAACTCAATTCGTAAATCTGTTGTTTATTATGACATTAAAGCATGAAAACACATTAGTGGAAATCCAACTCGAAAACAAGCCTGTTCTGCTCGCATTCTCAATCTATGTTCATATTGAAGCCTTGCCAGCTTATCAAGATCTTACTCACGTTTCTTCGATGCCTTTTCTGCCAGGCATAAACACTATTTACATCGGTCGAAGCCACTCGTTTGAAATTATACGACAGTTGTGGCAGTCGAATCTGCTGGTCACTTTTATTCCGCCCGATTCGAAGTGATGGAGTAACTCTTATTCGTGGTGCTCGACATCAAATGGTAGTGGCTGTAAGGATTTTCTTCTTACTCGTCAATTTACGGCATAACAACCGGGATTACAGTTCCGACAGTCTTTCCAAAGATCTACATAGTTAAATGACACGATATATTTTTAAATTCACGGTTGCTGCCTCAGGAATTCCTCTTTTTTTCATCCTTTTGCTGAAGCAAACGCTTTCCTTCTGTTATCTGGACACGTGTACAATCTCCTTCCATGTTTATTTGACCATTCTAGTGTGATGATGGGTCCTCGTCCCCTAGTCTGTTTCCTGGTTACCGAGCTTTCGATGCTGATTATGCCGAGGTGCAGGATTCTCGATAGCTACGCTGATGTCATGGAATCTTGAACTCACATTCGAGTATTCGTATGATTTGAATCTAAAAAACGAGTTTCCATAATCAGTAATAATCAATCGAAGGTAACTGTTAAAACATCTGTGGAGTGATGTTGATGTCCAATGATCGCAAAGTGATAGCATGACGGAAACTATTTTGATGTTTTATAAACTAATCGAATAGCAGAGTTAACGTGCCATAAACCATTAAAGTTGGTTGTATTTCGATTTAGCTAATCTTAAAAAAAGTTTCTCAACCGAAGAACTGTAATTAAATGATTTGTGGCGCCTTCCACCGAAGATGAATAGTTCGCTTTTTGTTGCTTCTCTGGTGCTGTATTCCCACGAATCACAACTCACAGAGCGAAGGCGTTGAATTGCACATCATACGTGGAGTAGAAATTCGGTAAAAATCTACGTGAGATAAATATTGGTTTAGGAAAGTTTCCACTTGTGCATGAAAAGTCCCAACAATACATTTGGATAATTTTCCCAACTTCTGTGTGAAACTTTACATAAACTGGTAACTTGTACACAGAAATTACGAAAATTCTGTAACTTGTGTATTGCCGGGTTTCTCAATGACTCGTTATTAAAATGTCTATCAAACGAGGTTTCATGAGATTCCATGAAAAGAGGAAAAAATTGATGAGAATTCAAGAACATTGTTGATTCAATTCCCTCTACGGCAAGACCCCAAAACGTCACCAACTAAGGAATAGGTCTCCAGAGGAGAAATAAAGAGTGGGAAGACTAAGAGCCACATTGGTTGCAGGGCTCTCTTGATCGTGGAAGATTCACAAGCCCACGAGGATTTAGTTTTACTACTCGTGGACGCGCGTGAATTCACATTGGGGATAAAAGAGAGGAGGACAGTAAAAAGTTAGAGGGAGCAGAGAACGGTGTGGGATGGTCAATGAGGCTCTTGGAAAGGGAGAAAGTGAGAGGCAGACACGGGAAAAGATCGAGTTATATATAGCAGCGTATACTGGGATTCTGCTGCTTGTCCTTAAGACCTTTGGTCATCGTCTTACCTTCCGGACCATTTGATCTGACGCTTGGTTGCGACCATGCCGGCCGATTTCTCACTTCGTCAAATATCCATTCGTTTCTATAGCTTTCCTCCCTGTCGCCTTCATCCCCGACAACTTCTTTTTCCTCCACTCTAATTTTTTTGTCTTTCTCTATCGTTACCCACATACTTTTTGGGCGTTCTACCAGCCTCCCTTTTCACGAAACATCGATATTGTTTTCGGCCGTTATTCTCTCGAAGCTCAGGAGTGTCATTGAGTCTCTAGATGGTCGTCTTTCACCCTGCTTATTCTCCGTCTTCCGTGAATCCTTCCACTTTCGTATTCCACTTGAGGCTTCAATCGACTGGCAACGTTTGAAACCCATCAGGTTCTCAGCAACTCAGATTTCACGATGAACCATACAGTCCGTAATTCCAAAATGGAAAATACTTCAAGGTGATGCTCCTCGTCGTCATTTTACCCCTGAAAGGCTTGGCTCAGAACGCGGATTGTGAGCAATTTCTTTTCCATTTTGAATTGAACCAGTCGCGAAAAAGATTTTTTACGTTCAAACATATGCTGAGGCAAATCTTCCTACAGTGTATAGTCGTAGCTTTACTGCTATCAGGGGATCGAGCTGAAATACGCAATCTTCGTAAATGGTCCTCTAGGAAACCTAAATACATTCTATGACAAAAATTTTGAATAATAACGAGTGTGCATTCCTTGTTGCCGGAAACAGGGCGATGAATTATCAAAAAACGGAGCAGTGATTAAACTTTACTTTCATACTTTTATTTAAGCAGAAGAAAAGATCGTCTGCGCGATTCAAAGGTCTCTCGAAGACTAAAGTCCGGCAACGAAACCGTTAAAGAATAGCGTCACGGAATCATAAAGAATTCTCTGTTTCTCGAGTCCGTGTATGAGCTAGTTTTAGTGCTAGTGACTCCATTGTCCATTACTCAGTCTGCCATTACTACTTCAGTCTTTTGTAAAATTAGAAATTTCATAAGCAACCGACAATTGATTCCTGTCAATTTTATTGCGTACACCGTATTGAAGTAACGCGAGTCTTTAACTCGAGGTACGTCTTCATACCGAGAACGAGTTATTCATTTGATTTTATTCGCGAGAGCTTTACTCCGGTGCGAAGAGTACATTTGTAAAAATTTTTACGACGTGACCAGAAATACCAGGAGATAGGAATGGTGCTGTTTTGCTCAGCAAAGTACTCCACGTTCTTCCATTTCCTTTAAGATCATACAACAAACACATACACATGTTTGTATATCAAAACACAAGCGAGCATAGATATTCTGGATCAGGCGCTCGGAGAGCTCATTTCACACTGCTGGTGGCGAGAAAATATGCAAAAAGCAAGGGAACGGGAGAAGCAAGAGGGCTACGTGATCTCTGAAGAAACGGACAGCTAAAGCGAGCGCGTAAACTGTTTGTACTGCCGTGATATGTAAATGACATCGACAAGGATGCCAGTCGAGTGGATATACTTAGAGTGTATCGCATCTCTCGGCGAACTGCTGCAGAGTAATGCATAGTTTATATAGAATGTACTCGAATTCTCGCTGACGCAAATAGCATGTTGTATACATAGATATATAAATGTTTCATACTCTCGAAGGTGGATATGTATAATATCACGGTTACTTTCTAGCATAATCATGGGTTTTGCCACAACCCGTATCCACTCTTTGCTACCTTCCGACTGGGGCTTCACGATCGCATATCGCCTTTGCCAACCTGTACTGAGAACACAGCAACATTAAAGGGAGAGTTCTCTCTGTTGTTCTCTCCTCATCCAGTGAAACGCGCCCATTTTTCTCCCTCGGGATAGTTTAATAGCGAGCGACTCGGCATTTGGGCTTTGTGGTACGGATCAAACGACGGAAGGTTTTACTAATTAAATTTCGTGATACAATCTATTGTGCGTGTATTTACAGACTAAATTTCTCGTCAGGTTAAATTAATTTTCGCACAGCCCGACAGTTTTCCTTATTAATGGATATTTTTTTTTGTTTTCGTCGCTTGAAAGCGTATATTAGGAATACCCTGTTCTTCAGATTTTTTGTGCAATTAATAGCATGGAATTCGAGAGTTGCTGAAGAATGTAGAGCAAAAATAAAAACGTGGAAGACCGGTGAAACGGAGTTCACGATTTTACACTGCTGGGTTGCACTCCATGAGTACGTTGTTTTCATCTCTTTTTTCCGTAACTTCAATGCGCTAATATGAAAATTTAATTTTGAATGATAAAGATGAATTAAATAGCAATTAAAGACACAAATTTAAAAATTTTCTGCAACAATTATTTCGGCGTTAAGAAGAGTAACGCGTATATACAACTATATTCGTAAACTTCTGTTCACATCTTTTGTGAGATTAAAAAGTCTACGAAAATAATAGGAAAATATTTTTCTCACCATCCTCTAGAGTAAATGAAATGACCATGCGTGAAGGTATGTAAAATTTAATCTCAGTTATGCTCATGGAACTAAAACGTGTTGAAAGCGGTTGGTTTATGAAGTCTGAGTGTGAAAAAAAATAGAGCCGGAACGCTTTGTACAAATTTAATGGATACAAACGCAGGACGTTACACAAACATATGTAAATGTTTCCCCTCGCTGCGAAGAGATAGAAAAACATTCAACGGTCGGTCGAAACGAACGAGGAAACTGAACGATGAAGGGATAACGAGTCGTATGGAAAAATGAGATTTTGTCTCAATATTTGTCCGACTCAACCGAGTCTACTGAGAGGATAATAGATGGAGAATGTTTCACAAGAGCTGATGAACGTGATGGAGGATTAATAATTCCCGTAAATGATTCTTATGATGAGTCTCATTTCCATTCCAAGCTCCGAAATTGAAAGAGAGCAGAAAAGTGAATTTCCACAGGTGTAAAAAAAGACAAATTAGCACATTATTCCCTCGAACGTTCGCTCAAATCGTTGCACCGAGTTTTTCGCTGAAGCGCTGAAAGAGTAGATTCGCTATCCGGGACACGACGACGTACCGGATTGGCTACAGGCTCCGTACAAATATTCGTATATCGTGTGTGCGTGTGTGTACGCTCATAGTTACTATGCAATGCCGCCTGTTATGTGGCAAGCTGAGTAAATGAAAATATGCAGAAGTTGACGCTTCAAATTTTTTTTTATCGGCGAACAAACGCGAGAAGCAGAGCTTTTGCTTCGGTTGTGCGTACCGGATACGTGTGCGCGGGCGCGTTGTAAGGATAAAAACCACCAGATCGTCGAGAATTTCGCGGCTTGTGCTATCCGGTGCACAGCTGCAAAAACAGCCTCTTTAACCATGGAGAATTATTTCGCTGCGAGTCAGGCACGCGCGAAATGTAATAAAAATACTTTCCCACGATGGATAATGTTCACTATCCTCGTAAAAACAAAATTGAGGCACAATCGGCCATAACTAATGATTCATTTTTCATGATCAAGTACTCTATATGCGAAGACTAAAATCATTTCCGGGCTATTTTTCACTATCTCTTCAAGTATATTACAAATAAACCTCTAACCGTAAAATATAGTTTCACACATTTAACGTCATTTCTCCACATTTCCCATATTTCTAGTCGTCAATAAAAATTCACAAGGCAAAATCTTGTCGCATATTTTCCGTTCACTTTTTCATCCACTCGGTTTCATGATGGTAGATACGTAACCGGATGAATCGCATATCCGACAGGAAGGGAAACGCAACCAAAAATCCGTTTGTGTGATGAGCTGCTCTCGAAATCGATATTCGAAAAAGAAGATTTGTTGCACGCTTTTGACGAAAATTTGTCCCGCATCGGATAAAACAAATCGCGACGACGGGTTAGCGGTAGATCATTGAATCTCCTACAGCGTCATAGTATTTGTGCTACACCAAAATAAAGAACAAAGCTAAAACTGCAGTGAGTGAAAACTTCACTCTTATTCACACAGAATATTGAATCCATGGTAAGTGTATAGATACGAGTGTGTTTTAGTGCATCTACGGTGGTATTATGATTCAGTATGCAGGCATAGAGCAAGTGAAGCTATGACTTCTCGTCACTCGTTTGTTCCCGAGGGCAGTGAGCGCGCGTAGAGCCGACGCGAAATGGCTGTATTGCAAAATAAAGCACGTTGGGATTACCGGAGTCGTGCTTTGAATAATGAGCTTCTCTCGGTATTCCGTACATTTGGTAGGGCGAGAGCAACGGATATTCGCCTTTTCTCCCTTTCTGTTCCACCCTCAATCGTATTCTCTCTTGCCTTTTCCGGTTCGGCCGGCAGCTTTCGCGTAAAATCATCGTGCAGTAGAAAGTACGACCACAAACGCGTCGGTGGGCTGGAGTTCGCGCTTGCTTGCACCGAATTCCAAATACCAATCTGTGCTTGCAGTTATATACATGCGTATAAGATTATAGATATATGTTGGAAAGCAAAAGTACAGAGGAGGCAAAAAGAGCGAGGAAGCAAGCAAGCCACTTTTCCTTTTACCAGCGGTCGTCCATCAAATCAACGTTCTCCACCATACCCCATCCACATATTCTCCTGTGCGAGCACGCTGAATTTCCGCCGTAATATTCATCCCTCAACTTCTCTCCCCGCTTGCCTCCGATTCCCTTTTATTCTGCGAATATTTTACACACAAGATCACGATTTTATATACGCCTTCGCTCTACGTCGTACATACGTCTGTGAATGTACACTTATATTTTTATGGATATGTGATATGCGCACCGTCTTTTTGATCCACCTTCAACCCTTCTCTCAACCTCATATTGCAAAATTTTCCAACGTTTACGATACTCACCAGCAATGATCTACGAGCAAAGCACACGAATGTTCCGCTCATCTTGTTACTACTGCTTCTGCTTGCCTCTGTTGACAAAAACAATCAGCAGATAACGGGAGGAAGAAGTTCGTCTGGGTTTAAGACTGGGTTATGTGACGTGGACAATTCGTTCGTAAGAAGTACGCCAGAATGTATGACCACGAAGATAGCTACGTTGAGCTGACCATTTCTACTGGTGATGGCTGCACCATCGTATGGGAAATCTTTGAAAATTTTATATTTGAACTCTTTGTGAAAACTGGGTTGAATTTCAGTTTATAGTTGTTTCTGGTTTTAGCGTCACTTTGTGTAACAATTCTTATGGTTCTCTTGGAGGTAGAGTAAAAAGGCAGGACTTAGAACTGAAGTTATGTTCAATTGTTAAAACATCCATTCGCTGTGATATTTTATCATTTTTTTTTTACACGGGACGATGCCTCAATAGTTTTATCTGGGAATAGTTCCTTTTGAGCGAAAAAGTGTCAATTTTTCTATTGTATGGTGTTCGCTACTTTGCAGCAGAAGAGCGAAGCACCATTTCTTTATCCATTTATTGGGACATCATCCGTTTCGATGATCGAATGTTTATAAATTTCGAGACTGTCATTTTACGTGGATTGTTAAAAAAAAATTTCTTCCCACTTGGGCTAAATTTGAGCCGAAATAACACATGACATGTTACTTCTACTTGGGATAAATTTTTCAGACCATATTTTGCGGAAACGTTCTATAATATATACAAAATATTTGATCGCTTCATTCGTCTGACTTTTGGAAATGAATAGAAGAGGAAAAAACGAAAAAAATATCTGCAATCTTTCACCGTGAACAATACAATGGAGCTCAATAGCTTCGGTTGCTGATTCAAGCTGCGTCATATAGATCGTCAATATATAGGAATATTTATATCAGGGTCCAAATGTATATAGCGAGAAACCATTAGTCACAAAGACGTTTCATAGAATTCTCGATTTCTCGTAAAATATAAAATCTATCTTAAACAGGTTTTCCCTAATGAGTATGCAAAATCGTTTTCACTTGCAAATGCTTCGGCGATCAATCAACTATTTGTTTCTAGTTTCTTTCATTTGCCATTCACCATTATTAGTGATTTATCATTTTAACGCTTTCACCGTTCTTCGTCACTCCTTTCGTCTCTTTTTTCTTCTTCTTTGAAAATGATGAGTTGCAGTTGATAAAAAAGTACTCGACGATACATTGTTCGATCAAAAAAAAACTTCTTATCGAAGATGGAAGTTTGAACAGAGAATTGATTTTTTTTTTTTTTTTTCCAGTAACGCAAACACGAAGGAAGTATCATCGTGTGCAGAATTATCATGCAGCAGTCTTATTGTTAATCTGTCAGAGAATTTCGCCCTGTACCGTGCATGGTTCAGATCCATTTTACGCAGTGAAATTGCTTCGCGTACAAGGGAAAGGCAAAGGATATTGAAAACTGAAATTATGGCGGAACATACAATTATTCGGGATTGGAGGGTTGAGCTTCCAATCCCGAAGCGAATATAGCCACGTTTGCTCGTTCCTGGATTCCATGTAGTAAATTATTAGGGCGGCTTTAAAAAATGGGGGCCAATAAGGAGTTGAATGTGGATTCTCCACTGCGGATTCCCATGACAGAGCCGAACTAGGTCCTAGCCGGGGAGTAGTAAAGCAAAGTCAAGTCTCTCAGAAAAGTCCTGATATGGAAAATCATGAAGAACCTAAACGAGCATTATGATGGCAATCGTTGTCAAAACACACTGATGCATGAAATAAAAGGATCACTCAAATGTCGACGATGTATCTCGGTGAAAGATGATCGCACCACGGTTTCTCAAACAGCATTTTGAAGCTCCAATCTTCTGGTATTTTCTCATAGCAGGTTGTTTATTCAGTCAAGTCTCAGGCACGAAAACACGACTTTTTTAATCTAATTTGCGGCAGTGTGATTTTTTTTTATCTTTACAATATCTTCCTCATACCGTTTGTAGACAATCTCTTCAGCTTTGAATTACTTCTTTACGCAGGGCGATTTAAGCAGGATGTCACTTCAGCTCGTTATGTGTGACACTTGAGTTCTCATAACGCTTGCAATAAATAAATCCACGTCGCGTTGTGCACGAGAAATCTTCGTTTCACTCGGATCAAAGCGACTAGTATCATCCAATCCCTTGCTACTGTGCTGAAAAAAAAACCCTCCGGTTTCTTATACTCAAAAGTTGACCACCTTCTTGGTGGTGACGAAAAATGTCACAAGCGAGTTCTGGAGATCACGTTTGTTAATATATGAGATTCTATTACTAATTCTCAGCTAACCCAATATTTATAACTTGAAATTACGATTTTAAAGATGCTCTGAATAACTTGCCTACGTACGCAGAGTAACCGGAAAGCTGTGGGTCGATCCGCGCAGTGCTTCATTCTCTGTACTGCGTAGACACCCCTGTGGCTGCGAATCCGATCTGAATGGTGCTAATTTCCGGTGAGGAATATTTCCGCATATGGATATTTGATTAATTTGTTTGACTTGGGGCAAGTAAACGAAAGGGGAAATTCATTTTTAGGCAAGTTGAGTAATCTGAGAATAATGTTTGTTCAAGAAACACGTTGAGTATGTGAACTGTCGAATGAATCTTTCCACCGAGTATTTTTTCCCTATACAATCTTTTCCATACGCATTACCCACACGTTTGAACTCGCTCGTCGAGAAGAATTGTGTTCCGGAATGTTAGATCTGATATAAGAGAGATCACCGAAGCGGAAGAAGAAGAAAAAGGGTGGCTGGGAGAGAGAAATCGCGAGAGTTCGACAGAGTTGAGAAACCTTAGTTGAACTTTGCGTTCCTGACAATCACATAGACGTTATCCATTATTTTTGGTGCGTTGATATTTTCTGGGATACGTCCTTTTCACGTTTCTGTCCTGTGCACTCGATATAGTACAGCGCAAGCGTTTTATGGCCGCTCAGACTGGCATGTACGAATGCTCTACTACGGCAATAGCCGTAGTACTGCTGTGAAAGCTGCTGCTGTACCGTGGCACTGTTGCTTTACGATCGGCTGCTTTGGCTTTGCTGAAGGACCGACGTACGAGCTTCCGGTACGTAGCCAGAGTATTATTTACGCCACGAAACAAGTCCAATAAACACGGCAAGCATTGGTATAAGGACCAGAACGAGAAGTCGGGATAGAGACAGATGAGATATACGGAGAAGAAAAAGAATGCGGATGAAAGAGATTGACAGAGAAAGGGCGGGGATGAGAGGGCAAAAAGAGAGAAAGGCGGAAATGAGGCGTGTGAAGAAGGGGTTGCTTGATACAGAGAAACTGAAGGAAAGAGTGAGTAAGAGGGTGAGGGCGAGGAGGAGTTGAGGCAAGTAAAAAAAACGAGAAAAAACGAAGCACAGAAGTAAAAAGGGTTTCCGGGTTTTGGTAGCGGCGCAGGCACGACGGTGCTTTTTTATTTACGAGGGAAAAGGTGGCTCGTATGTGTGTTGGCTGTATACGGTTCGAGCCCCCGACGCCATCGCACGTTTAGTCCCCCACGGATCAGTCCCGGGATTTTACGTTTCCGAAGTACTAAACGTCTGCTTTCGAATCCGACATTTACCGTTTACGCTCCAAATGATAAAAGGAAAAAAACCTGCTGCCCAAACGATCGTCAATCGTTTCGAATCTCGACATTTTCTCGAGTTTCGAGGCAATATGGTATATTTGAGCGAGTAAAATAAAATTCCAGCTGATCAAAAGACCACAACAAAATCAATTCACCACGATTTATCTCATTGCAATTGTCCATCGAACGCACTTGAAATTATTCGTATGAATAAGGGCGACAAGTGGACGACGAATTCAACGATGAAGCCCAATAAAATAGATTAAATAATTTTTCCAATTTCTTCTCTTTTCCAAACATTAATAATCGAAAAACCCATTGAACTTTAAAAGTTTATTATTTTCAATATTTTCCCAAAGATTAACTGTGATTTTTCGGATCTAAAGCCTGAAAAATTGTATATTTAATATATGATGAAAAAAAATGCAAAGGGAGTAAAAGTAAATATTTCCTTTCCCCCCCCCCCCCTCTCCCATTCGTACTCAGCAAACAAAATCTTTGAAATAATCATTCAATCATTGAATTGCTTCATTCAATATACTTTCAGTTCTGTATTTTTTTTTCAACCTAATGATCGACGATCAAAATTTGTTGTCTGTCTAGCTACAAATAGCGCTGCTTTCTTGCATAATGCAAGCACGTACGCTTTGCACAAACGACTGGAACGCGATGGTGCTGCGAAAGCGACGTGTAGCCGCGGGCGTGCTGGATGAGTAAAACCGGCACGCGTCGGAATAATCGCTCAAGAGCGCGAGTTAATCCTCGTCCCTATTCTCTCATGGTGTAGATTCTACTCTATCTCCTTTCCTCTCTCTCTCTCACTCTCTTCCCACGCGTGTGAGTAATTCTCCAGCTTGTAGCTTCATTCGCACTTCACTTCACTGCGCATCATCTTCTCGCTCGTTGCATATATTTATATAAATATATATTTATCCATATGTATAAACTTCGCACATGAACCTTGCCCTGATTCAAATATAAGTACGAGTCCACACGGTTATCTCTCTCTCTCTCTCTCTCTCTCTCTCTCTCTCTCTCTCTCTCTCTCTCTCTCTCTCTCTCTCTCTCTCTCTCTCTCTCTCTCTCTCTCTCTCTCTCTCTCTCTCTCTCTCTCTCTCTCTCTCTCTCTCTCTCTCTCTCTCTCTCTCTCTCTCTCTCTCTCTCGTGACCTGGCATTCTACCGTAGGAACCGCAGAAAATACATTATCCGGGATTTCTCGTGTCGTTCGTCTTGTACACACATTCATCTTCGCCACCCTTTCTGTCCTGCGACATCATATTTCTCACAGTTAGTGTACTCCTCGCATCCCTTATCAACCTCCCTCCTCTTATCCGTTTCCACCTCACTTCATTCCTTTTTCCTCCCCTTAAAGCGTTTTCGCCTCGATTCATCCCTTCTCATTCCTCTCGCTGCTTCTCTTTTTGTCTCTTCTTCCCTTCGCGGCCTCTTCGAGTCGTACTAACTCTCACCGTTTCCACTAGCATCCCATATTCTTGTATTGTTCACGCAGAACTCGCGAGACAAGATGCCGACGATGACAGACGTGTATTCGTGTGCACGTAGCAAGGATTCCCACTTTATGAATAAAGTCGGATTCTAATTTCGTCAAGTTTAGTACGTGAGTTCCCTCGCTGTTGAACTTTGCGCGCCAGCCGTTCTACGGTGGAAAATGTCAGAATTGAAACGAATTGTTTTTCAGCAACATTATTTTTAACTTGTTACAGTAATTCCGGGGTTTTCGTCGCTTCGAAATTCAATATCGTGAAGTGCTTCAAAATGTAAAATATGCAGGTGCGTGTGGTATGGCAATATTGAATTGAATCTTAATGGCCGTTCTAGCATCATTGAAATCTGCGCGATTCAACTTTCTTCTGTTAGATTGATCATGAAATCCCATTGAAAAAAGTCTAATCGAATGTTTATCCTTTGACGAACTCGAGAGAAAGCATTGCTTCCAATTCCACGGAAGAGAATTTTTTTCTTTCTATAGTTTTCTTCACGTTTTTTTCGCTTCCCCTGCTTGGAAAAATCGAGCTTCTAAAAGCTTCCAATTTTTTTTCTCTTCTTTTTTCCTGCTCTTCTTACATTCACTATCCACCGACGAGAGTGATATTGAAGAAGCCACCCTCCGGGACTCTATAATGGTCTCGCATCCGTTATGGAAACTCAACGTGCCCATATGGCTCCAAATGAAAAGTGCGAGACTGCGTATTAAGCTACATATATATATTTCGCTTTTTCTTTGTCTTTCGCGTTTATCCTCGGTGCGCCGAAGGTGTATTTGCTGCAGCAGATTTTCCGGAGGCATCGCCGATGTATATCCACGTGAATACGCTCACCAATCCAGTGTGCTGATGCCCTGCTCACGCGTTTGTTTTCCTCCTTGTTACTGGCAACTTTGCGAAATCAAATTTTTTCACAACCTTATACACATTTTTGCTCTTTTGTGAAGACTATTACGATACATTTAAACGGAAAACAGAAAGGGAAAGGGAAGAGAAGAGAGAAAGTTTGGAAATAAAAGGTTCATTGTTCTTTTTCCTCTTGTCCCACGTCGAGGGATGCGAAACTTTCAACAATTGCTTTGTTACTTCGAAACGTTTTGGCGTTTTCTGCCCGTCCGTCTTTCTTCCATCACGTCGTGAATCACACAACGAGGAAACTTTCATTCTCGCGAGTTTCGCCAAAATCATCTTTCAACGAGAACACGATGGAATTGAATATACAAGGGGTTACGAAAATGGTTGAGAACGAAGTTTATATTTTCCCTTAATTACTCATTTAAAAAATTGAAAAAAATAAAATAAAATAAAATTCTCACTCCACTAAACAAGGAGGACCAGGGCATAGCAAGCTGACTAACAACCAAAAACATCCAAACTACGGAATGTAGACGTACCTCCGGTTGATATAACTGTTAATTGTAAACTCTTTCTCATTCATGTGTCTCAACGCATCGGAGCGACACGTCGTTTAGGAACAGTGAAGAATTTTCATAAATCCGCGGGTACAAAAGCAAATTTTTACGTCAATCTTATCTATCTCTTGCAGCCTCGATTGTTTCTCCAATTATTACAATAATCCTCGACATGAAAGCTCATATATTGAACTATAATTGTGCGCAGTATTTTTTCTTAATTATCGCTACAGTTTGCTGATAGAACGTTTTGTAGCTCAAAAAAACAGTGTGGAGTAAGTAGGCCAACAATGAGGTTGATGAACACATGTGTCGACGTACTTGAGTGCTCTAAACGGGCCTACTCAAGGTGTGCCAAGAAAAACATAATATTCTATGGACAAGGATCAAATATTCCTTTTTCTTACACTTATGGACAAAAATGATTTTTACATTCACTTATGTCAACATTTTGTATTCATTGTTCAAATCATCAAATAAATAGTATTGATAACTATCCGTTTTTATTAATTTCACTAATGTATAGTTAATTATCAGGTAAAAATAGTACCATAGTCAATTTGCCCCGACCGTGGGGTCAGTTGACACAAAAACAGTTCACCAAAAAGGCAATTCAATAACTCATTTCGTTTTACGTTTAAAAATTCAAATTTTTGTCCGAGATAGAGGAAGGTTGCTTTTACTCGGAATAACCATTTGGTTTTTGACATCGTCTTTAGTTCCTTGTTTACAAGCAATAGTTTGATAAGTTGGCCGGTTGGCCAACTTATCAACATTTTACCCCCATTCATTATTCGATAGAGCTCATCGTTACTCTGATGACGATTCTGACCATTCGATGGTGGTTTGATCCTTTAGTAGGTATAAATGCTGCGGGCCGTTAACAAAAACTTTTGTCGTCCCTCCATTAGTTAATAACGAATCAAAGCTATGGCTAATGCGCAAAGCTCTCTAATATCCCAGGGGTAAAAGGAAAATTGAACCCACAAATCTGAAATCCTTCTTGTCCGCGAGTACGAGATAACCGAATAGAAAGGTTGGCCATTTCACGTTACTATAGTAGTGCTATACATACCGCGCGAGATATGCGGTAACCTAGCAAGTCCGGCTTGACTTTTGGCTGCACAACTACCATGTCGGACCGTACTCTCTAGCCTCTCCTATGGGATTTTGTCTGCTCGAGGACCACGAACAAATTGCCACGACGAACTTAACTCGTAGACTAAATCCTGCCTTTATATTTAGCCCAACGTTTCACTACAAATCCTACCTCACCACTGAGTCGCTCTCTCACATAGGGGCTGATCGTATGGTGCCACGTGCACTCGGATAGATTCGAATAGTGTATTTCTTGAATTTTATTTATACAGTATTTTTTGATCATGTCCAAATTAACTGAATCGATAGCGACATTGGCATTTTCCCTATTTATGGCACCAGCAATTTTTCAAGAACAATTGAAAAACTGCTTATAGGCATGCATTGGTTTGGACACCAAACGTTGATTGAGAAGCAGCTTTTTTCGTGTTGTTAAGTTTGCCAATTAAAGGAAAAACTCAGTCAATATGATAATCGGCCATAATCAATTCGATTTTCTATAGTTTTTCTGGACCACTGTACAAATGCGATAGAGCGGTGGATCAAAAAAGAGTGGCTATGGGCAACACCGTTAAGGGAGTCACGGAGCCGGGACGGGAACATTGAAGCAGCAAAAAAAATGAGTGAAGTGTCAAGTTCGTACGAGTCTGCAATTATTTGCGGAGGATCAATATAAAACTCGATCACAATCGAAATTATTTGCCCATTTCTTTCGATGATCACCGATCAGCGTTTTTATTTTCTTCGTTTACAAGAAAAATAGTGAATAGTTCACCGTCTATAAGGAAAAAAATGTCACTTTAAAACCATCGCATTGTTCGACCTTGTTCAGAGACTTCTTTTCTAGAAATCAAATCTTCCGCAGAACAGTTTTTTCCCTTGATTGAATTAATAAAAGGCATTTAACCCTATACAATGAAAAGCCAATTGCATTCAAAAAATTCCCTTTACCTTAAGAACGATTAAATTCGACTTAGCTCAGCGAGTTTTTTCTGAATTGGCTACACAATGGAAATGAAGTGAAATCCCTCAGGAAAGATTTTTCCTGGCGAAAATAAATTCTGTTCACGATATTGGAGACCTTACTGCGGCTGCACTTCCTGTTATTGTACGGTCCACTATTTCAATAATTTATCATCTTCATACAGAACAAGTTTCTGTATCCCCTGAGCAGCCAAACCATTGCACAAATGAGGAAGTTGAAGGAGGAGCGAGAGTGATTAAAACGTGATACGTTAATGGACACGTCCGTTAATGCCTCAAACACAGCTCGTGAGTAGTAGAAATACCCACAGCCCCAAGGCACGGGATATTTACATTGGTCGTCCCTCCGTGTTCTTCAGAAACAGCACACGCATCGATGTAATAGGTTCCGTATTTCGATTCATGTACGAAATACAATGTTAAAATAAACCAAGAGCGTGAGATTATTTGACAAATCGAGGCTTGTTATTTACGAAAACAATTGTCGTTTATTGAACGTTAAAGCTAAATATGTCCTCTCATTAACTTTTCCCTCTGGAATACTACAAATGAGTTTAAAATGTCGAGGATCGTTAGATTAGCGCTACACTCGATGTTCTTTGATGGTCTTTCCATAAGAATTTTGGTGGGCCAAGGAAACAGAAGAAAAAGAAACTATTAGACACGCGTATCGAATGACAAATTTCTAATCAAACGGAACACATTCCCAAATTGACTGTGTTTTTTTTAAAAGAAAAAAAAATGTTTAAAAAGAGGAAAAATTAAGTGTGTTTCATGAATAGCCTGTGGATTGTACACTTTACAATGTCTATAGACAATAGTTTTGATTCATTCGGCACGGTAGGATGAGCCTGGCGCGTTTGGGTGAGCGACGTGCGTACATGTCTCTTGGCACCACCAGGGAAATACGAGAAACGTGAGGGCTCTTCTCTTTTTGTATGTATGTGTGTGTATGTACGAGGGTTACGAAAGGAGCGAAATTTCTCACAGGGCATTACATCCATAGATGCATAGAACGTAACAGAAAATCTCTTTCACGAGTGCAACATTTCGTTGGTACACTTGGGAATGAGCGTGTGAGAGCAAAAGAGAAAAAGATGAAAAGATGAAGAGAAAGGAACACGGAGGAACATGTGTGTAAGAGGAGGAGAAATGGCTTTGCTCGCGAGGCTCGTCTGAGGGAATGCGAGCGACTCATTGATCGTTATTTCGCTACGGGTCTTTACCTCTGTTCCGACTCTGCCCTTGTTTCACAGGTCGAGGTGCCTTTTTCTCTCGCCGGATCAACTCCTTCGTTTTTCCCATTCGCCTTTTAATTCAATTACTTTTTCTTGCCTTTTTTTTTTTTATTATTCCGGCCATAAGACTGGCATCATTTCATCGCTTCATATTTTTGGAATCACATGTTGCTACATTGTGAGATGAAGTGATTGCAAATTAAAGGCAACAGCGTAAATAGCTTAAGAATCTTTCGTACTGTGAGCTTGAGTATCGGAATTCTGGAAATTGATGGTTTTTTATTTAACGATTCAGCAGTCGCTTATTGTCTTGGAGATTATTCCCTCACAAATTGAGATCCCTGATGGTTTTCGAAGAGAAAAATTCTCTTCAAACTCGATTATTGGATGACTCTACCTCATATCGTTATTTTTTTGTTTCGCCTCAATGCTTGTCAAACGTTTGCGACCTTGCCAGGGGGATGGAAAAAATAGATATTAACTGTACACAGTATAAAAAACGACTCGCTTCTCGTCAGCCCATTGATCTCCATCAAAACTATCATATCACGCCATTTGTATTCATAGATATTTTTTTAACAACCGGATTTAAAAAAAAACGTAAAAATATCGACGAAGCACGATTTACCAAATTTGTGCGCACATATAAAATAATCTTACCCTACGTATACGTGTTTATATAAATAAGAAATGATCTTGATTAATAGTACTTTTCTTGATGATGGAAAAGCGTGTTATCTAAATTTACAAGACAAAGGACTATTTCAAAGGTAGTAGAAACACGGTAGATATACGTGTATATACATACTTATGAGTTTAGCTGGTGGCACATACATTTTGATGATGAATAATTGACGAGGACGTGATGAAGTGCAGCGCTTATCACTATTCTTATATAGCTGAGAGGGTGTTGAGAAAAAGCTCGCGCAGGAGAGCAAGGGACGGAAAGTCGCCCTCCTTATTGCGATGCTTGCATGTTTCTCACTCTTATAACGGAGAGGAAAAGGGAGAAGAAACTTGAGTTTGAGGTCGATATTCCTCTGTGTACACCCGCCGTCTATCCAGCTCCCTTCCTTGGCCCCTCTTTCGCTGTGGCAGCAAATGACTCAATAATGCATCGTCGCGAGCCGTTATAAGAAACCTCGAATACCGCCATCCTTGTGCTGCCCAAGCCAGTAAGAGAGAGAGGCCCCGAAAGAGCAGCAAAAGTATATGGATTCGATGCAAAGAGCTTGCAAGTCATGAGAGAACCGCAAGGGAATCGATCCACGAGTAAGCGCTCTCTCGATAAATCCACACACTTTTCGTCACTCTTTTGCTGTTATATAAATTACCATTCTAGCATATTCCCTCGAGTTGTATACGTTCGTTGAACTTTCCTATCTGCTTGACCCAGAAGATCATAAATCCACTGACCATTTAAAATAGAAAAAGATTATATTTTTGGCCGCCTCCACAGAGAAAACAAATTCGTTTTGCACAGTGAGGAATATATATATTATTTTTCAAGAATTTTCAAAGTATTTACCCACCGATTACAAACAGCACAGTATTTTTTGAATTTTGCTATTTTTCGTCGCTTCAACTCTAAACAGCTTTATATGGATAGCAAAAATAGTGATGCACGTGAGAACTATATTTCGTTTTGTTTCCGAATGTTATTCATCATGTCGGACTAGCACTTACTGATAAGTGGAAATGTATCGTAAATTACAAATTTTCACTGTCAGAATAGTAAATTTTATTATTATAAATACACGAATATAGATCGAATAAGTGTGACATTTTACGATACATATAGTGTTTTTTTCACGGTTGCCCGAGCATACTCTACAATATAAACATATTTGAAGTGACTGAAAACATTTTTTACTATGCTTATAGAGAAAAAGACACTTGAGTCTTTTGAATAAAAGGTATGGGTATTGGTCTTTTTACTATGGTGGACAGAACAATTCTTATTACTGCTCTTCGGATTAATGATGCAATATCCAGTACGTCTGTACTGTCCTCGGCATACTATATTCCCAGTACTTTCCTTTAGAATTTTCGGCCTCGTTTTCTCCGTGTTTCTTTTCAACAGTTTATTGCCTGCTTTTCTAACACAAGAATGAAATAGACTGAACGCTATCAAAAGATCTCATTCACAGGAAATGGCCTTTTAAAAATTTCAAATCTTTTCAATTTTTATATCTATCCCGAGGTTGAAAAAAATACTGCAGCAATCGAGTAAACTTTCAGAAAAAAGTACTTCGTACACTAAAAAATGTACATAATTGATTCGGTGGGAAGCGATGTCATTGGAAGAAATGTATCGATTGAACTCCAAAGTTCTCGATCCGTGCCAATAGCTTTTCCTTTCTTCTCGTGTTTTTCTCTCGAATTTTTTTTGGTTTCTGAAGATACTAAAGTATCGAAGGCATGTATACTCAGAGTTCAAGAGGTCATTGAGTTTATGGAGTTGGTATTAATACACTGTCGATTCAGGGAGAGGACACTTTTGACGATGTTAAGCGCAGTAGGGACATGCTACGTCAGTTACACGTTAGCTGATCGTCCGATCATACCCCTAACTTTGACTGAGAGCACAGCTACGACGGGTGTTTAAAATATTGATTAATCTCTGTGTACATGTGACCTGCACCAACACACTAGAACTTGTACCGAGACACGTACAAGCTGGTCTGTAACCAGAATCGATTACAAGCTCGGATGCAGGTCAAAATTCTGAGTTCAAACATGTTGAGACAATTTTTTGAGGCAGAACTTTTAATGAACTTTTGGGAATGAAAGTTCGGAAGTAGCTAAAGATTCTAATTGGCCAATTCCCAATGGACAAAACTGTTAACAGTTCCGGAACATTGAAACATGTTTTCATAAGTTTTGTAGCAGCATTTTATCCACAGAATTTCATTCGACATTATCGAATTTCTTTTGTTCAATAACCAGTACATCGGAGTTTGAATAATATATGTGCACTTGACGTTCGCGTGTTGCAGGAGTGAAGAGTAGAAGAGATGTGGCGATAACAGGAAAAGGAGGGATGCGGCGGGGAGGAGAGTAGCATGGGTCAACGTTCTATTGTTGCAGCTTTAGATTCTCATAAAACCCGGTCCGCTATTGTTTACCCGAGCTTGGCACTCTCCTAAATCTCCATTGTCGCGAAACGAATACAATCGTGAATCGAGAGGCGCTAATTCGGACGGTACCTCTCGAATTTCTCTGTTTTCTATTCCCGTCCTTCCTCGGCGTTTGCTTCAGTTATATTCTCTTCGTTTCTCTGTCTTCGTTTTCTATCAAATAATGCGCCGGTGATCCGCGTTGAATACATTGTCGAAACCCGCGGATCATCGCTGTTGTTTTGTTCAAGCTGACGCTACATAGGTCCAAGATAAACAGACGCATTTGTAAGTGCAATGGTTTCAAGTTTACCTCTTGAAACTATTGATGCGTCGAATACCCGGTGGATCTGCTCTCAATAGGCCGTAATTATTGTTTTGTCTTATCTATTTTCAATGAAATTCAATACCTTTCGAACTTTCGCTCACGATTGTAGTCCTTCGAACGTTATTCAACGTTGTACCAATGAGCCTTTTGTAACTTTGATCTGTTCGTTAATTTTACTTGA
The DNA here is from genome assembly GCF_019457755.1 of Venturia canescens. Taxonomy (NCBI): domain Eukaryota; kingdom Metazoa; phylum Arthropoda; class Insecta; order Hymenoptera; family Ichneumonidae; genus Venturia; species Venturia canescens. The sequence goes on from NC_057421.1 coordinate 19,744,927, forward strand.
AATAGTCAAACGATCATGTTTACTTTCAAGGTCAAATTGTCTAAAATATCAAAATGCAATTGAAATATTTGTGACAGGATCAAAAATTTCGTACGTTTAATAACGATTGGTAGTCGTTCTGCAGGAGACTTGGTCAAATTAAGGTTGCTGCTATAAATCTTTTTAGAGGATGGAGGTAAAAGAAGAAGCTAATGCATTGAGTGACGTCAGCCATGCCACCTTACAGATACTGAAGACTTACTACTCATTCGGATGAACAATATCGTCCTGATCTGAACTGTCGTTTTTCAAATGAATTTCTTCGTTAATGAGAGTGATATAAACAAAAAAGTGTGAAGGTAATGACTCCGTCCCATTCAACCGATGCAATGAAATGGCATACTCAACTTCAACGTTTAATTTCTCCAAAATTAGTTCGGTAACCTCAGTTTTCCTTGAAACAGTACATTTAGGAGATATTCATCAACAAATAGAAACATTTTTATAGACATCTATTCACTTCAAAAATTTTAAGCAACAACCTTGATCTGAACCATGCTGGAAAACAACAAATTTATGGAATTTATGTAGGGAAAATAAACATCCATTACTTTTTCTTATGTATCGTGGAATCGTTGAACATTTTTTTATCGTGACCTCTCCCACACTGTATTTATTTCTACAAGCCCATCGCTCACATGCAATGGGGTCGTAGGAATAAAACGCTGTAATATCGCGTGTTTTCAAGCATACGAAACGAATTCACGGTGCTTACGATATGGGTTAAAACAAGGGGAAAATGTGAAAGCAAGTCCCAGGTGATTTTGTTGCTGTGACGAAATGATCCCACCGTGCGAAAGAGAACACAACACAAGTGTGTAGGAGAACAATAAAAGATTGAACCCTAGGGGATGAAATAATCAGCAGGTAGAAAACCTTCCATTGCTTCCCCGGTTGCCTTTTCTGCTACTTTTTACTTATCCTTTTTCTCTCCTTTCCTCCTTCGTGAGTTGGAAACATTGACGAGGTAGGTTTGGCTGCCATCCCTCGATACTGTTTCCTCGGTCATGCTTTTCTTCATCTCCTGTGTACCATCGTATATGGCCGATTTCATTCATCGTACATACCGTACTTGACGGCAAAAGGGCTTCACATAACACATTAAACATGTTAAGGTACCGTACACTCGCGACTGTCTGCTTTTTAAGTAACCGCATGTGTATTTATACGTATTTTATACCAGCTAAAAATCGTCCATTACTCGCGTTGTACAGAATCGGCTTTTTCGAACTGTTCATCATCCAAGCTGCAGCTCTTTTGCAGCTGCCTTTTCCCTCTACTCACGACGTTCCACACGACAAACCCCAAGAGATCGAGCACGATAAACTTCACGCAAACTGCGACAAAAAGTCGAGGGTTTGGAGGGTTTTGACGAGCCGGCTTTCAGCTTCGAAAAGCCCTGAGAATTCACTGACTTCTTTCATCCACGTCTAATGTCCGTACGTAGCATGGATATTTTTTGTATTATTCTACTCGGCATGGGTCAAACTCATTCGATCTACAGATATCGGTTACCATCACATGCATATCTGCTGAAAAAAATTCACTCACGAAAAATCTCTTGGAATTCTGCTCAATTAGTAATCGACCAATGGAAATTGATATTACGAAAACAGTATTTAACGTTCCTAGAAACATTTTCGGTCACCTGTACTTATTGAGCTTGGAAATGTCCTATCTCCGCTAAGTCTATTCTACTCAATACATCTCTTTTGTTTGCATATACGACGCAGAAGTTTTTATATTTCAGCATACCCTTGTGGCTAGAATATATAACGGCCAGCAGAAGGTAAAGATAAGTTTAAATTTTATGAAGACGAATGCCTGCTTTCGTTCCCACATTCCCATGGCTCTTTCTCTCTTGCGAACGTCCGTTTTCCCAAAGTTGTATGTATGCTGGACGTCGAAGAATAAAAGCCTCAAGGGAAAATGTGTGCGGCGGCAGACAACCCCCTCCCCTTCTCGCTACTCGTCTGTACAAAGTGTGTAACTTCCTCTCATATGTTCATTGAATCGAAGCATCTTTTTGAATGCATATAAGTGTTGGAAGTTCACTCTGAGCTTTGAGTCTGGCAGCATCTGCGCTTCTTGATTTTGATAAGGTCCGAAATACGACGTCAAACTTATTCCGTTACTAGGTTTCTTAACTGGCTTCCCAACGACCATTAGTTCAACCTCAAGACTCTCATTAAGGAATTTCCTCGACTCCACAATTGGCCCTTCGGTGGAAGATCAAATTGACTTGGTGATTGACTTTGTTCTCAAGCTTTTCTCGCGAGCTCCTTTCCTTTATATCTTTCTCTCTTTATTCTCGCCATTTTCGTTTCGTTTCACTTGCAAACTTTCTTCTGCATGCTTTCTCAACAGTTCGAGTTTCTCCTTATCTACTCGATGCATAGACGTATACATGTATAGAGGACTGAAGAACACCAGTGGACTAACTCTGAAGAATCGTGACGATCAATTTTTTACTTGAAGATAAACTTACCTACCTTGAAAATACCGTTCAATGGATTATGTTAAGTGTCGGCTGTGACACATTCCATCCATTCAATTTTTTTTATTTTCAGTTGAATGGATGACGATGTGTTGAGAGATAACGTTGAGACGCAATGTTTCATGGGGGCTTAAGGAGAATTTTTATACTATGTGGTTCATACTTTTTGATCCTGATGGCCTGGAAGGAAACGTATTATTGATAAACCTGACAATTATTGGTGAACATTACTTTTTCAATGAATAATCTGAAACTTTCTAATAAATGATGGCAGCAAATGGAAAGGAAAGTGATCTGCGGAAAATTATGGTTTGACAAATATGTATTAGCACACTCAGTTAGCTGCTTGAACAGGTTACAGCTTCAGATATTTTAATAACATTTTTTACACTTGTCTCTTGATTTTGTATAGAAACGAGATTTGTACTTTGTTCAACTGGCTTGTAGCCAATCGTGGGAATAGTATTCCTACCATTTCACTACGCCAAGATTTCATCCAGCTCGACTTTTCATTTCTGGCTCCTTTTACCGTCTGTTTCTGGCTGTATACTTCAACGCTTTCCCTTTCCTCCTTTTCGCTTGCTTGGGTTTAATCCCTGCATATCGTTTTACAAGCTCTTTGGTATCCTGAACGTCGCTACTGCTGGAATACGATGACGATTGCGAGGAGCTGGTCAGTTTGTATCGACTCTGACAATAAGGTTTGGAAAGTAGTTTGGAAAAAAAAAATATAAATTTCTTCATAATAAATAAATATTATACAAATAAACTTTTCGAAAAGGTTGCACACATGATCTCTCGAGGATATGAGTCTGAAACCTTTTTTTTGGAGTACCTAACTTTGTGTCCTCTGATCTTCCTACGATGGTGGTCAATAAACACCAATCATCTGTTTGTAAGATTTTTTCCCATCAACACCTTAGCAAAAGGACGTAATGAGCCTCATTCAACATGGAAAGTACGGTACTGTGTTAATAGTTTATTTCAAGTTCTTCGCCACCGACTGTTTGAAGCACTCTGAATAATTTAAGTAGTACATGATTACTAGAACTAACCATCGACCTCTTCAAACCATTCCATTATTTCACCAGAATATGAATGGCATCCATTCTTCGTGTTCTTGCATTTTAGTGCCTCACTTAGTCTTCAAATTGCGGTTGCGAGTGCAGAACTTGTTTATTTTGTTAGAATATGTTAATGTGCGGTATTAAACAAATAAATGTTTGGAGACACTGCCACGATTTTGTTGGATTAGGGTCAGATAAAATGCTCTTGCTATTTTCTTGGGCTTCTTTTCCTAAAGCACGGTCTTTGTGATTCTTCCCAAACTAACAGTGCGTTCATCCACTTTTCCTCTACATTATTTCACGGAGAATGCTAGCCAGCTGTGCGACGAGCGCGGAAAATCACGGCTCGACATATTACCTGCGTTCCCGGAGCATCTTGCGTGCCTGGTAGCGCAAAACGAGCATAAAATAGAGTGAGATTATTATGTCGGTGAGGCTCGCCACGGGGTGTTACTACGTTGTCCTAGGGAGCAGCTTTGCCCCTTGGGTTATAAATCTCCGTTCAAGAAAGCCCCTTTTCGAGCTTACTGCATGTATATACGAAGTCTATATTGCTCCTTTGCACGTAACATGTATGATTCCACACTTGGAAACTCTAATGCAACCTGAACCTGGTTAACTGGGAGCTTCTATCACTATTTTTCCTCCGTCATGCTCCCTGAATCTGTGTTTATTTGACTGATAATCCCTGCGGTATTCCATTTTCTCATGAGATCCCATATTTTTGGACCCTCAGTTCTTCGGATATTATGGCCTAGAAATATTTGCAGAGAATAAAATTTTCTGCATTCGCTTGTAAAGAACAGATATTCGAGTAAAAGCGGATGGAAAACTTGACATCGCAGCAGCGATTTCTATCTGTTGTTGACGTAGATTCCCTGACTTGCAATCGTATCGATTCGCATGATTTGGAAACTTAATTTACAAATGAAGGTTGAAAATTTCGATAGATTTATAGATTTATTCATGAAGCTATTTTAAATTGTCCAACGACTACTCAATCCCCACATCAACGGATGGAGTGCTTTAAATCTGTTTATGAAATGGCGAGGCTCGATGAGTATGCACTTGGATGGCTCACTGAAATCATGCCAGAATAGTGCAGAGGTCTTTTCTGTTCGTAATAACTATTTTTCTTTCTCGCGATGTTTTTTGATTGTTCCTTTCTAATTAATCATATGGGCAATGATGACATCGAAAGACGAGCATTTTCCAACAGCTGTCTGTGTCCTATTGACAGCAGGTGCACTGAAGAAATTTGATTGTTTCATTTGTAATGTCAACGAGAATAAGAATGATGCTCCTTTACTTTTGTTGTTGATTTAGGTAAAAATACGATGGAAAAAATATTATGTTATCAATTACAAAATTATTTTTCACTGCCCGCGATGGTCATCACAGTTTTTGGTATATCTTTGGAACCATTTTAATCGAACAAAAAAATTCTTACCTGCATATGTGGGTCCAAGGAAAAAGGTGCATTGAATAGTGTAAAACGACAACAGAGAGAAAATCTTGTGAGAAAAGCTGATTTTCATCAAACTTATATGCATACACAGAAAAATTTGTGTCAATCATCGCCAATGCCTTCAGAAATTCTAGAAACCTTTGTTTCCCTGCGTTCGAAGAAGCTCTCGTCGTAAGCCTGTTTCTTTCTCGGAAAGATTGAGATACGATTAATCTTTGAATCATGAAAATTCGGAATGAAATTCTATATCATTTCTGTACCACAGCAACTCGAAACCCGAGCTATGGAAATAATCTAGAAAGCTCTTAGTGGATGGTCCACGTGTAAGCAGACTGAATAACTTCATCACGATTTGTTTCGTAGGAGACTCTGATTCTCGACGCTTTGGGATCAAATGAAATTTCGCAAAGGGTGCTTCTCTGGATTTTCCGTTTCTCTCTATATTCCATTCTTCCTGTCCCTCTAATTAATTAGAGACTCTGTCCGGACGTAGGGTGATAAATAACCCACGTAACAGGATCATTAGGACGTGTGGGAGTGTTCTCTCAGCCACTGACTAAAGTCAAAGAGATTGCTGTCACAGGGGGATAAGAGAGGGAAATAAGAGAAGGAGGAGGAGAGAGAGAGGAGAAGAAGGTGGGCATGGAATGCGTTTCGGTCGTGCCGCTTCCCGTTACCCTCAAAATATACGAGTAAGAGAAACGGGTAGGCAGCACACTCGTTATGCGATTCGTGGAATCTCTTATCCGCTGTGAAGCTAATTACGTACGTGATAGTGCATGGTACAGTATCCTGCAGCAACGTTGATATCACGGGTGGCTTCCATGGTCCGCAGATTGCGGCTATTTCTATTGGTTTCCCTATACGATGAAACTTTTCTCTGACTTCTCGCCTCTATTTTGTTCATTCAACTCACTTTCCGTTTTCTTTTTTCCGAATGACTGTTCTACAGGATTACGGATACAGCGAAGACAAATGTGCGTAGAATCCGGAAAATAATGAGCGACGCTAGATTCTGTCTATCGTTCAGTGAATCCGACTACTTTTCTTGCCTTCCAAGTCGTGTCAGAGTGGCCTCAAATTTGGATGTTAAGAATGAATGCATTCTTCAGATATCCGTAAGACGGACGGGCCCGGTAGTCTTGAACCTCATTGTGATTAGCTAATAGCAATGGTTGAACGAAACTGGCGTCAATTGAAACGTTTGGGCAGTATTGAATCGCGAGTGTGCACATAAAACGTTTATACAGGCAGATACATCTGACGACTACTCGCCCTCGTGCTTGCTTAACCTAGATGACCGAATACGTATGTCGGTACGAAGGAACTTTAGTTAGAATCGCCGTGAAGCTGATTGAGATAACTCACAATTGCCGTCGCTTAACGATACCCAATTGGTACATTTCGACTACCTTCGTCGTGGCGACCTCCGCTCATTCAGCGCCTCTTGGGTGCCACATTATAATGGATGAGCAAAGGGGTTGAGAAAGCCTCCAGGGATTCTCCGAAACTGCACAGAAGCTGCATTCCGGCTGGCATGAGATCGATATCCTCAACTCTCAGTTCTCAACTTCCATACCGAGAGCCAACATCGGACATAATCTCCTCCAAAGCATGTACCACTCCATATCCGATGTGCAATCGCATGATTTCTGCAATTCTATTGCTAACCTCCACCTCTGCAGCGAACAATTCACTATCAAGCCTGTTACCACACGCTCAATTAAGGCTTATTCCATGGATGCGGGTAGAAACACTGCGTGTACCAAATACCAAAAGTCATTATATTAGCACTTCCAGTCCGGGTGTGGGTCGGACCAATCGCCTGCAGCACTAACGGACACGGGCTTCCAAAACCCTCGGGCACTGTTTGCTCTGGTAACAATTTCCTTTCCCGCAAGAGAAATGAACTTTGAACTTGTACCTCCTTTCTTGGTTTTCCGGAATCGCATTCCATTTCGTAGATTCCCAGAGGCAGACTTGAGCCGATCGCTCGCACCCGTTGCTGATTTTCCCTGTCCGCGATGTTTTTCTTTCTTTAATTGATATTCTGAGACGCGGCAGAATCTTACCTTCAGCATAAATTCTTATTTTATAAATTCATGAATTTAAAGACACGCCTTACAGCTTCATGATGTTTTTTTTTTTTTACTTATGCCGCTTTGTATGTGTTCATAAGCCGCCCAATTGCGTAAGGTGAGCCATTGATTGTTCAGAATCATATGATCCTCGGCAGCATCAATTGGTTTCAGCTCAGGCTAGAACGGTGAATGAGTCTAAAGTTTTGCCATGAAATTAAATACCAAACGTGAATCCTGGTGCCTGGTGTTTGCGTGGAAGCACCTCTAACTACAGCATTCTCTTTCCTAGAGAGTTAACTATTCTAATAAATCAGTGTCATTCTTTCCCTTTTTTGAGGAGAAGAAAAATGGAAGATTTTTCCTCTGGCACTAATTATCTCAGCAAAGAAGCTCAACCTGGCAGTTGCTTTGGAACTTTGCTGTGAAATAAATATTTTCAGAACGATAATTCAAGTTTGATAATTACAATCAGAAAATATTTAAAAAAAAAATTGTACCTTTTTGTTTCAGCTGTTCGAGGGGAGATTATTTGAAGGTATTCCTTCATCTTGAAAACCGGGGCGTATCCGAGTATACACCATGGTCAGGATTGCTGTGTGGAAATATTAGCGATATTCCGCAAGTGCTGTACAGCTCGAGATCGAGTCTCGTTCTTGAGTTCCACACCGACAGATCGACCAGCAATGCTACTGGTTTCACCGGTAGTTTTCGATACATCGACAGACGTGAGTAAACGATGAAACTTCCTTATACACGGTGGGCTTCACCAACAGATTTATATATCGTTTAACCTTTCATTCACTGAAGCCCGATCACCGGACATTTCGTATAAACCACATACGCTTTAATGTGTATAGAAACTTATATGCTTGGTCCGAACGAAATGTCGTTGTATTTTGAAAATTGAGGTCTACTCGTGGCCTTATAGAATCGAATACGTTACCCGAAAAATTTCTTCTTCATTTCAATTTTAAATCGTGTTGAAAATTCGCAATCTGTTCTCAGTAAAATTTCCACTGAGAAATTTTGAAAGTATATTCCATGCAAAAACTTTTATTTATTGGTAACAACAATTATAAATAATCAAGTTATTTAAATGACTGCTTTCTTAGTAAAATTAAAACGTTTCGAAGTGAGAGTAATTTTAGCTGGAACAATCCTCTTGAAAATATCCGTTTTGCTTTCCACGTGAACGCCAAGTTTGTCTCTGGTGCGAATGAAATGTTTCTGTGATGAATGAGAAGTGCGTTAGCCGACGGCGCAATATTAAAGCTCCTTGTCCGAAGAGCATTAAGGGATTGCCTGAGAAATAGCAGGAAACTCGTTCTCGTCGCATTCTTTTGTTGTGTGCAAATATATAATGTACGTAGGTGTGTGGGAGTGTCAGTGTGTTGGTCCCCATATAAGTATAACGCTGTCCGCACGGCAGCTTTATCTCATCGAAATTGCTGTCCTTAACTGTTGCCACTGGACATGGTGAGAGCGGATGGTTTTGTAAGTGTAGAGTTTCTTCACAGGTTCGTATACGGCACGGCGAGCTGAGATGTCTACTGGGGATGAGGTTATAAAGTATGCTCCGACCATACCGTATTTCTAGTCTAGATGAAGCTTTTATAGATATATTTAGAGATTGTTATCAAGCAAGAGGACACAGGCGATGTTACTTCATGCTTAAAGCTACCCGAGTTACGCTTTTTCTCCGTCCCACCAATCAATGTTAGCACCTCTGTGTATATACATAGAATATAAGAGGAGGTATACCATTCAAAATCCATCGAGCGTTCGAGACTGACCCTTGAAAGTATCTTTCGTGGCTCTGTTTGGAATACGCGAACGGAACCACTCAAGCGCTAAGCCTGAGCATTCTACTTAAGAGGGCATTACTCTAACTCTTCACCGCGGTGACCTCTTCTCTCCTTCGCATACTCCTATCCGATTCGTTTGCTCTTGTGCGCGTGCATAGAGCAAAACCTCATGCGGCGACACCAGGTCTGCAGTGTCCCAGGCATCCGCCCGCATCGAGCCAAAGCTTGCTACTATAACCAACCTACTGCCACTTGGATCCACCGCTGTCTCTGTACTCCTTGGCATTTACCTTATCAAGATTTTATATAGATTCATGTAAATATTAGTTATACCTGCGACTCCGCCCGCGTGGAAAATCTTCTTACGAGATGATATTTTGGAATAAACTTCACATTTATTTAATTGGTGTGGTATCCTGTTGGTATCACTGATGTGATAAATACATGAGCACACCTACGCACAAAATTTCATCTAAATAGCTTAAGTCGTTTCAGAATGAACACGTAAATATGAAATCACCTTCGAGATATATCCCAAAGCATCTTTTCAGGATAAAAAGTAGTGTCCTGTTTGTTATTTTAACACTCAACACACCTAGAGACTCAGTTCATCGAATATCATCCTCCGATTCAACAGGTGTGCCAAGTTTCATCCATATTCGTTCAATGATTCATGCGTGACGAAGTACCAAATATACGAACAAATAAAAAGTAACAAGCAAGCAAATAAAATATGAAAATAACCTTCACGTAAAGTCATACATTAACAAAAATAGATGATGGCAGGTTGTTTTTTTTTAAGTTAAAAAGCAATGAGTTCCGAGAAACGTACTGCAGCGCCGGTAAAAAATGTTTCATGACCGAGGTTTATGCAATATAGAATCGTGCTTCAATGTATCGAGGAATATACTAGAAATTGAAATATTGCTGCGATAATATAGTGGTACGGTTTTCTGCGTTTCTTCTTCAACTTCTTGGAAAATCAGACACGTGACTGAATATAAATCTCTGCTCTGGTCAACTATAAGTCGGCCATATATAGCTCTGAGAAAGCCTCGCGAGCTACCTTAACACACCGAGCCATAAGAGAGATTGTTATGCCGTTCATAAGTTATTATCAACCTTGTTGACAATACTTTATGCTCTCGAGAATTGTTTACTTCGAGAGGAGTTTGCAAAATTTCTCGGGAATGTGACGGGATTTTGGTAGGAACAGTACTGCTCGCAGCAATATCGTTGCAATACTTCATAAATTAGGAAAGTCATACGAAAGTGAATGGATTTACGAGAGTAGAATTTATATTATGCGAATTCGCTTGTTTCAATATTTTCCTACGTGCTTAAACTCCTTCAGATATTCTAGTCATTAGTATCGCTTTTCTAGTGGAGAGAGTAGAAATACGAATAAGAAATTCCAGCACGAGTGCCCAGTGATTCGGAAATATCTGTGAATCGGTGAATTCTTATCTGCATCTGACTCTAGACGGATTTTACTGCTGAGACGAAGAAAACTCCTACTCTGCAGAGATTTACCGTCACGGCAGTGACAATCCTTTGGCAAAAATACCATTAATCCCCGATCAATAAAATTGCTATATTACGATATGTGAATCGTAAATCGCGTTTCGTGAAGAATAAAAATCGTGCATACACAGAATATTCACAAAATCATTTGTTCAAAATATTCACTCAACGAAATCATTCAATTTTCAAACATAAAATGTTACGGAGCGTGTACACACGCGGTGTAATTGTTACGAGATGAGGCTCCCGAGATCCATCAAATGTTGAAAACTCCTATTTGGATGTTAATTCACACACTTCGCATGTTCAGCATCGAGACGCACACATACATGCGCACATTTATTTATATACATATCACAGCTTTAGGTCCGTAGTGATTCGATAATGTGCAGTCACGTCCCACAAAAGCTTCATCTATGTAGTAACTGCTGATTCGTCCATTCCATCCTCATTGATCGACGCAGCATATTCGTGCCCGAACCAAATCTCATTCGACCTTCTGTATTTGTTTTGAAAACCAGTAAATTCTGCTAACAAATACCTTCATACAAAAACGTCAGTTCTCACATGGGTGTATTGCGTATGCATGTACGCATGTCTGGATGATTGTGATTTCGTAATATTAAGAGTCTTGTTGGAATATATGAGGCTTTACATTTCCAAGAGTATGGAAAATTATTGTGTGGGCAAGCCTCCATTTCCATGAGACTTCTCACCTCTTAGCAGTGGGAGATACTTTTATCGAAACTCTGGAGCTTGGACTGTAGCTCCATAAACTTGAATAAATGAACGAGAAATCAAGCACGCAATGGACGCATCTCCTGAATATTCTCGGGGAAAAGTTACATGGTCTTCCAATATGCGAGGACACAAAGTTCAGAAGTGCATTGTCTTGGCTGGTTAGAAATTTTCTTCATGTTACTCCTCGCCGAGATGTTGCTGTGTCTCTGGATGCTGCCCGAAAGTCTCACGCACAATTTTATATTTGAGGAAACAAATAGCGTCCAGAATGGCTTTTTTATTTCACTTGAAAATATTTGAGAGCAATTAGCGACGAATTTTAGCGTGTTTGTCGCGATAGAACTTCTGCGAATTATTCGAATCGTAATCACGCCGACGTGGGACACTTGAAAATGACCAAAGTGTAATGTATTGTTTCCGCTAACATGGCATAGTTCATAGGATACGGTTACAGCGTCAAATTTCCCTTTTCTCTCCCACCCTTGACAAGCAAGCCCTGACGTGGTCCCTGACGGACCACAGAACACCATAACGACAACAGTGTCACGCTATACGTTAACTATGTACTATTTTATCTATGTATTTTTTACACGTGCATATTCATTTGAGTATAGAGTCTGTGACCAGCCCGTGGAGAGCACTCGATTAAAGCATGCATGCGTTAACTTTTATTTCGCTTGGGAGAATGCGTTCGTCCGTGCGCACATGTGTACGTATGTGTTGTATGAAGTAAATCACGTTTTAGCTGTCAGAAAAGCGAGAAAAAGAGAGAGAGAGGGAGAGAGAAAGGTTGGAAGAGTATAAATCGTACAAAAGTGAAAAAGATGGAAAATAAGAGCCTTCGCTCTCACCTGCGACGAAGAAAATGAGCTCACCGAATGTGTTGATTTTCCAATTCAAAAAATGGCTGCCTACGCTTTTTTCCACGCACCTTTTCCATTATCGTATATTCGTTCAAAATGGATCCATTGGAAGCTTACGAGGAAAAGTTTTGCTGAAAAAACTTGCCAAGAGGGCAAAAGTTTCTCTCACTTTTGTGCAGTAGGAACTCGGAGTATTGCGTCGTTATCGACGGAAATTTGGACGAGCTTTTCGTCGATGTGTGTTCAAGTAGACCATATGAACAGAAGTGGATTGTGCTACTCGATTTTACGTGCCCATCGCTGTCCTACCCTGCCTTCTCATTCTCTCTCACTCGCTCTTCCTGCGCTTTATTTTTTTACTATTTTCTGTTCTTTTCATTTCCCCTCCAGAAGCAAAAATCGTAAAGTGTTTACTCGTGAACTGCATGTCGCCAATGTGTTGGCAGAGAGCAAAACTGTGCCAGTGAAAGGGGGGGGTTGCGCTTGTTGACAGAACAAACTGTTCACTTTAATATATAATAAAGGTAAAGTGCATTTTAGCACACTGAAAACTCGCTCTTTTTTTCACATTCATATCCGGATTCAGCTGCAAATTCTTTTCATCGAATTTTCATCGTTAGGGCATTGCACTTGCGGTGCTCAGAGCCCTTTAATTTTCCTGTGAGGTTCCACAGAAGTGGTAGGCCCACAGTCACCAACACTCAGTGCTCCAGGGTATCGGGCTTGCACGAAGGTTCAAGGGAAACTGTTGAACAGGCAATCTCAGCGGTCACCAAACCCACGCACCTACCTCGTGCTCACCGCTGCGTCAACAATTTTACACGATCGAAAAGTTAAAGTTTTACTCGTTCAAAAGCATTTTCGGATCAGTATTGAGTCTTGAAGGGATTTAGAACAGTAAAAAATTTGTTGCCGCGGTAGAAGAAGAGCGGAGATACGCGAAAAAGTCGTGACCGTGGCAGGGCAAATGAGAAAGTTAGTCAAACGATTGAAGGAATAAAAACTTGGTGATGAGATGCATCCCGAGCGGCGCATAGCAGGAAACGTCCACTGCCGAAACGCCAGCATTGTTAACAATGGAAAGACAAAAGCTCGTGAACACCTACGTAAATGTGTATATTTATGACGTTAGGTATATTCAGGTATACGTGGGTATAAACCTGAGCGAACCGTCGACGCCCCTGTGCTCTCTCACCGGGATGTGCCCGTTATAATCTAATTTCCGAAGTAATTTGTCAGTTCACGGCCTGCGCACGTTATAATTTGGTCGATGGAGACGTGCACCCCCGCCCTTGTCGACGTCACGAAGCACTCTGTGCGCGTCCCTGCCGACGTAACCCTTTAAACTCCCCTTCCCAACCCTTTTTCTTCCTTCTACGTAGCAAGAGGTAAAATGTGATAGAAACAATTATGCGAGATGACGAGTCGGTGAGTACGTGGTAAATTGTTTAAGAATGGAAGATCTTGCAGTCTGTGGCGAAGCATCTTCCTTGGCAGGGCTTCAGGATTGAGGATTTCACTCTGCGAAGACATCGAAACAATGAAAATCGAGTTTACAAACGAATCACAACGGTGCTGTTGCTAATTTTGGAACCGCGTAAGCGACTTTTCGCTGTGAACTTTTCACCAGGAGTCGCGCAGTATGTAACTTGAGATGATTGACAAGCGAGTCTCTACTTTTTTTTCTACCGAGATGCAAAACAATTTAATCAAATCGAGTTGAGCTTGTAGCTGAAGAAGAAGCCATAACAATATTATTTTAATTTTTAAAGCCATAAAAATAACGATTCGATTTGAGAGTTTTGGACTTGCACAAAGTGATATTTTTTTACAGTCAAGATCTGTGAATGTTGATTCAATTTAATTTTGTCAACTTCAAGATCGAGTTGAACTACGAGTCAATTAAAACTTGATGTCATCAAACATTTTGAGGGTTGTCAAAGGCAAAACGAAAATTTTCGATCGAGTTTTAACTTCGTACTACAGCAGTTTCAGCCGTTTCCTCATTATTCTTCTCGCAGTAGAATTTCGATACAATGCTCTTCGAATTTCCTTCACAATCCTTTAGTCGTTATAGTTTAAATCGGGCAGAATGGTCGAACGATAAATGTCGTTACAACAAAACGCGCAGTCACGAGTAAATGGGGTAAAACACAGTTGAGGGTTCGAGTAGTTTCATCCCTTATTGTGTCTAGTTTCTACATTATATACTCGTCTTGTTTGGATGAATATACGTATATCATTAGGTATTTCCTACATATACATATATGCAGGGATTTGACAAGCTCTCGTCCTTTTCGAACCTCCATTAGATCGCATTGAGTCAACCTAATAATACTTTGAGTACTTCGCTTTCCGGTTTCTTGTACCGTACGTTCGTTGTTGTTTTCTCTCTCTCTCTCTATCTCTTTCTCACTCTGCCTGTACAACCTATTCTGTGAAATTTATTAATTAATCATAGAATTGCTAGAGCTTATCCTTCCCAAATAAGAGCGCTTCGTATGTAGTTGCATCAGGAAAATGCAGAGTGCTTTGGGAGGTCCAGTCCTGTGTCAAAAACCGTTGTCCAATTAGCAGTATCGCGTGTTTGGTAAAGGAATACAAGGGGATAAGCATCACTCCGTTATGGAGGATACAAAACGATGAACATCTCTTTATATTCCTTGAAATGTAATAAACCCCCTTCCTTGAAACACTACGAGCTCGCTGACCGTTTCCCCCGATTCCATCGTACGAAGATTGCTCATTACAACAATGCGTCATCATGTGTTTAATCTTCAAGTATTCGGATTCCAAAAATCGGGTCGAATATTGATTTGGAGTGAATCCCATCCCGAGTGGTCGTGGAGATAAAAATTTTGTTCGTAATTGTCCATTTAAGCAAATCAATTGACCGAAAATTTTTTAATTTACATCCGAAAAATGATTCGTAATGTATTTTTAAAAAACAAGGAAATCTACACAAAAGTTGTGATGTCTAGCTGCGGATTAAATCAACTGTGCATCAGACGCATTTTTTCACGCTACAAAAATCGTTATCAAGGTCGAAGGGAATTGATCGTTTTACAGGTTTCGATGACCCACTAATTTGGAAAACAACATTTTAATTTTCGGTACTCCGAAGCGTACATGTATCGAGCGAAAAATTTTCATCGTTTCCGGATCAAGGCACGAAGAACGATCAATTAGCAACTGTCGAATCCGCCTAGTCTAATAATATCGTTTTAAGAACTTTACCAGTGCGCTTCAAAATGAAATATTTTGCAGTTTCTCAGTTACGGATTATGTGGACGAAACAATTTCATTTTCAAAGTTCTGAAGCACTGCGCGCTCAGGAAGAGAATAATGAGAGGTATTTATTCATGATCGGAAACGAATAAATCGAATATTAGCTTCGATTTAGTTGAGAAGAGAGTTAATAGCGGTGAGGTAGAGTCGAGGAAAGATCAAGTTTAATGTAATATTTGAGGGGCATTCAGTAAGTTTCGCCTCAGCTTGTTCCGAAGCAATGGACTTGATATCTATACATTCACAAAGTATCGTGAACTATTGCTTCAGGTGCACCAGCTCCATTATTAATTTTCCCTCGGTCTTCGTTACCACCGAGGTAGGAAAAGGGAGGGGGAAGATCTCGAGGAGTAACGCATCGAAAACCTCGGCCATTACACTAGCACACGGTACAGACGATATCGTCCCTTAAGAGGGACACGCTAATAAATTTCCAACTGAGCTCATTCGACGTAACCGCGAATCTTGCTCACTATCATTATAGACATATGCATGTACGTACACGAGGCTTATTTACGTATACGTTCGTATATACTATCCGCATTAGTGCGTTTAAACAAGCACCTGTGTTTACTGGAAACTATTTTTATCGTATTCTTGCAGGTTACAACCGAATTTCTTTGTTGTTTATGATAAATGCTGTTTTATCAACCATTTTACTTTCGACCGTTTTCATTCCATCTCAGAATAAAAAGAAACCGATCGATTGCTCTTCTATAATTCGGTTAACCGTATCCTTGACGTTAGATAATTTTATATCAAATTCATTATTAAAAAAAAAACGGTATTTCAGAAGCACGTCGATGAACTGTTCGAATTTTCTACATGGTTTTGGATCGGAAATCTTTTTGAAATGACTTTTATTCTCGCTCCAGCGACAACGATATGTGGCATTATGGAGTGCCAATGAAATATATGATCATCACGAGGTTATAAATTATTGAATAACCAAAATTGTTTCAGATCAAACCACAGATTTATTTTCTCCGAAAATATTGCAATTGAATGAAGAAAACTCTTCCAGTAACATCAATTTCTATTGAATCAATAATTTTTTTTTTCTCAGTGTGTGCTACATTGTGCAGTAACATAATTTTTTTTTAAATTCACTTCCATGTTTACTGATCAAGCGACGGAATAGTCCGACGAATCTGACACGTGGCACAGAGTTTGAAAAATCAGAAAACCGAATCTGAGCAATCCTACAGTTTTATACGTGGTTTTACGCTCGGGGAAGTGAAGGAGTGCCTGCGGTAAAGACCGACGACATTTCTTCGAGACATCTGGAACGAAAAGTACTCAAACTCGTAAAAGTCTTGCTCGAGTAGGTCTCAAGCTTTTACTAAGTATATACGACGTCCGATTTGAAGGTTCTCAAGTTTCTACTCTCCAAAGTATACATGCATTAAAATGAATTCGAACGAATGACGGTTTTTATAGTTTGGAACATGTAAATCAACATACAAAGCAGTGGAATCATCTCGCACGGATACTCGGAGGTAAATTCGAAGTTGCAAATCTCGAGTGATGAAGAATTTGGAGCAAGATTTTCTGGGGGATGGCCCGAAATATGAGGATTTTGGGGTTTCGATGAAACGGAGTTTATTCTCACAAATTTGAAACGCCTGCGGATGTCGTGATTTTATGAATATTGGCTGAAAGCCTCGGGCCAATATACAGCACCGTGGAATAGTGGAAGTGCGAGTGAAACATTTTTTCCGAAAGCTTCGACGCGTTGGTTTCGGTGCCGTGAAACGTTGTCGACGTGCTAAACTCGATCGACCTCGAATACGCTCGTAAAAATGGCACGAAAAAAGAAGGGAGAATAGAGAAGGAGAGAAAGGGAGAAAACGATCAACCCCATCGCCATTCCGAATTATCCTCTACAGTTCCCTTTCACAGAGACTCTTTCTCTTTCTCGCAGCACTTCCTCTCGCGACTATCCGGTGCGTACAGTTCTCACGATAAAAGCCCATCGTTAGTCGCGAACGATCGGCTCGAATCGCTTGAAAAAAAGGCGAATTTCTATCTGTGCTAGAGTCGCAAAATAAATAGCTCCAATCTGCGAGTGAAATCAAAGGACATACATTTCGTTTGCGGTTAAATGAAAAAGAGAAAGAACAAATCTCTATTCCCATTCTTGCCCGTTGATTCCCTACCTCTGGCAGACCTATATTGGCCTACTTCGTCTTCCACATGAAACCAACACTAGTCAATCCTCTGTTCGAACTACTGAAAATCTCGAATACATGGATGAATCGATTGCTGAAAATGGCTGTTTTTTTCCACCGAGTAAAGGTCAATGAGAAATAACTGTCTCAAAAATAAATAAATCGATACAGCATCGATTGGGTTAAAATTGGACAATTGTGCCGCAGGACAAAAAAAATCGAGCTACTCTATTGAGAATCCGAAATTTTGTGGACGAATCGTGATTTCACAGGTGCATATTCAAATCAATTGCTTTAAGTTGTTCATTGTTTTCGATGACGCCCTCGCGGTTTTTACGATCCCAGCTTTTCACTTCGAGCTTATTTTCTCTCCACTTCACTGGTTTCACCGTCTGTAGGAGAGCCCCCTTGAGAGTTTTGCCCACAACAAACCCTCTAGAGTATCGCATTTGCACGAAGAACGACGATAGTTCTGAGGAAAGCAGTTACATTTTAACTGAGTTTCAATTGATCACCGCGCGAACCAGTGCACGGTCAGACGGTCGCCCAACCAAGTACTGATCTCGTCTGAAGCGGCTTAAATTTTGCATGGAGTGGAGCCACGTGCAATATTTATAAGAGCAGAATTTCGTCGCCTGAATCTTTCATGTGAAAACTGATTTTACGTGTATCGCGTTAATCGCGGATTATTCGAGTTGTCAAATTTAAATGATTCTCATAACAACGGCGTGTGAGTTTTTGAACAAAAACACACCAAACTTCTTTTTTATTCTAAGTGGCATTTGCTGATGAAGTAAACACTTTCGGCCACTTTAAGGACAATTTTCTGGACAGTGAAGGATGAAAGTAATGCTTTGGATGAGCAAGGCTGGAAAATTTTCAACACCAAAAAGTCCTCACGTTCTTTCAGTGGGCAACGTGCAGTACGAGAGAACGAGGCCGAAAGAATGGCTAATGCCAGTGTGCACAGAAACAAAATACGCTAAACAAGAGCCTCGAGAATGGAGGAAAAACTAAGATATAAAGAGAGAAAAAGAGAGAAGCGAGAAGAGAGGAATGGACCACACGCCTCGACGTGTCAGAGTTTATAGTCACGAGTCGTATAACTGTACACACACTGAGAGCCGAGTGAGTAGTAACAGCTGGTGCAGGTCAGACATGGTTAGAATTTTTCCGGCGTTCACGAACTCGATATGTATATCTTGATATTGCCGGCTTTGGAATGAAAAAGCATATTTTTTTACGAAACGTAAATATCACGATGGATGAGAATGTTAAGCCCGGTTATTTTTCTTTATGAACAGCATTTATATAGACACATAAAAGGGGACGTCACAGCTGTCGTCGAAACTTCTAAATATTCGAATCAAGATTTTATCCACCGTTTTCTAACGAGTCTAGGGCCCAGGGCAAAATGACTTCAAACAAAACAAGTCCCTGGGCAGGTGGTGTATACATGTGAATGGTAATAAGTACATCGTTTCGGCTACTGCACCGAGGCCGTTAGGTATGCACCCATAATATAGTAATTTACTTTTATTGCTCACATATTTTGAGCTTCTTGTTTCTTGCCACGAGGGAAAAAAGTGACTACAGTATCCTGATGCATAAAGTTGAATTTACCACGCTGACGTGACAAGCATGTAACAGAAGCATCGTTTGAATTTTTTCATAATAACCAAAAAATGTTCTTCCTACAGAAAAACCATTCGCATGAAAATGAATATTGTTTAACCAACGAATGTTTAACCAATCATAAAATTATTAAGTTCAGTAGGAAATGGAAAGTGGGTCACTGTCACGAACGGTTGGGATTGAAATTTCAAATATCAGGGCTAGTTAGGACTCAGGGTGACGTCAGAGTTAAGGGAACCCGGTGGTCTAGAGCACGAAAATTTCATCTATTTTCACGATTTTTTTTACCATTAAAAATTTAAAAACGATGTTTCAACTTTTCGGGCTTATTACTATGTTTATTGAGCATACGAAATTTTTTTTTTTTTATTTTAAAAGCAATATTTATTATTATAAAAATGCCGCTGAAGATGACCCTCTCGAAAAATCGGACCCGGACGGCGTAGGTGATGTCGACACTTCTACTCATCTCAAACACAAAATTCAAGAAGATTCTTAATCAGAAAGAGTGCAGTTATGGTCGGAACTAGAACAAATCGAAAAAATTGAAAATTGACAAAATGGCGCGGTTTTGAAAAAAGTTCGTAAAATCGGGTCTTTTTTCACTAGTTTTTTAGTGTAAACAATGGGAAATTATTTAAATAAAATTATGATTCTAGTTCCAACGATAGCCATACATATTGTGAACAACATATCCAAATTTCAAGTGATTCGGTTGAATAGTTTTTTTGTTTTCACCCCCGCCGTGCGAAAAAAATCGTTTCGAGATAAATGAGTTTAAAGTTTGAGATAACGAGCGCGCGGACCGCTGTCTACCTGGTTAATGGGCTGTAGAAGCTATAATATTGTGAATTTCGGCATGAAAATTTCACAGTATATTCTTAAGGTATTATACTTTCGAAATATCGAAAAAAATTTTTCGAAATTTCTAGACCACCGGGTCCCCTTAATGAGTTAGTGAGTTAGCATTGGAGTGAGTTTGGAAATCCCTATTCGAATGTATCCAGTGACTATGTAAAAAGCGGCCCAGTTACATGATCACTAATATTCAATTTTTCTCCATGTTGCCCAACCTTCGACTATACTGGCTTGTCTATACGTATACGAATGCAGGCCAATCTTCTTCATCATTAACTATTCAATTATTTATAATCCTCGGACACGAGGTTCACGCACCATCGGATTTATGCCCGACGCGGTTCACATGCATATCCAAGAGATGGATTTTTTCTTCCATAAATATTTATAGATTAAGTAATGTAAACATCCGCAAAAGGAAAACAGATAAACGGAAAGATGAGGCAAGAGCCGGAGATTGATGGAGGAAGGGGAAAAGAGAGAGAAAGAGAGGAAGAGAAGAAAAGAGAGGACTAAGCGAACGTTGATTAAACTTTACGATATTGCCTAGGGAGCTTTGGGTGAGTGAGGAGGCTTTACCGGCTATTTCTTGTTTCCCCTACCACGGTATTGGGTTTGAGCGAGTTTCTTTTTTTTCTTTTCCCGTCTTATCATCGTTAAAAAGTCCACTATATAAAAATGTCAATCAAGTCTTGTAGCACTCTTTTTTTCGATCGAACAGACAAAATGATATACTGGGATTCAGCACGACTCAAGTATCCATTCCAGAGTATGAAAGATTGAAAAATAAGAAGAATCCGAAAAGCGTAATATGCATGCGAGTACATAAGAGCGTCGCAACGGCGTTTGTTCACTCCACGACCAAGGACGGCCATTCCGGCTCTATGTATTTATATAAACATTCCTGGATTGTGACTCGATAACGGTCTATGAAATATTCGTTCGAGCTTTAACGGTGACGACAATAACCGCTATTCAAAATAGCCCGCTCGAAAAAGCTGTTTGAGGTGGAAAGTTTTTGCACAACAATAATACACGAGAGTTCACAATTTATTCGCGTGATACACAAACACAAAGAAACGGAAAGATAACTTTCGAGAAAGCGCCAAGTTCGATCGCGGGTTTTTTTGTCAAATTCGCAGACACGGGGAAAAAACAGTCGCGCACTTTTCATTTTGTAACTGCCATGCGGCGATTCGGTCTTGAACAGCTGTTCGATTAATCGAAGTGTATTTTGAGGTTTCGCATGTTATCACCGCGGCTAACGAACACAAAAATTCGTTCCTTGTTGAGACCCACGAGATAAATCCGGCGCGCATTGTCCGTAGGTTCATTTCATTTGGTTTGTTTTCGTTTGTCCCAACATGGTTTTGTGAATGCGACTCCTGTCGAGTGTTCAATGATTCATTGGGTGCGACGGCCATTATGCTATTATCGTGGGACTTATTTCGGGTTGGATATCACCCGGCCTGATAATCGCTCCACAGAAGAGCATGTTGAATGTTTAGCAGCATTGGGAAAATATCGAGAAATATTTATTTACATAGAACCTTGAAGACGATTCAAGACATGGTAAGAAGTTGCACCAACGGAAAAGGTATTAGAGTGCAAAGAAATATGGTTTTTTTACGTTCGTTAATGCAGCTGCGCAAATAATAGTGATAATCTCGATCCCGGGAAAAGAAGGAAAATCGCGCGATGAGGTCAACCGGAAACTTGGAGTTACATTCGGCCATCACCGAGGCTCTTCCCATGTAAACCCCTCGCTATCACTTCTCTCGTGAAACTCTACCGCCAGACTTTTCTATATATCTATGCGTGTATATACATCAAGATTGCGAAAGAAATACGGCCAAGAAGTTTCGTCGTTTAACCCCGGCCATTAAGCTTAATGAGATTACTGGTTAAAGATACTGAAACTCGTTGTCTTATGTAAGTATTTGTATATATCCGCGACTTTTTCTTACATACATGCACATAGGAATAATGTACAAAAGTAGTATATAAATACTTATCTGGTACATTAAGAAAACTTGTGTCGTTGACAAAGTATCGATACGTGTTACTGTACGTTCGTTTTGCTCGCGCACTACGTATTTTTCCCCTTCCCCTCTCGCTTTCTATTTCTCCATCTTCGCGGACATTTTTCTGCTATTTATTTTTTGACATCTTCAAGCTGTGCCCATGCGAACGTGCATCCAATACTAAAACTTGTTATTGTTCTGATTTTTCCGAGAGCTTATACTGCAGACGTACCGAGGAAGTAAATATTTTTTATACTCGTGAGATTTCGATTGCATATTTTTGCGAGTCTTCTATAAAGCTTACAGCAAAATGCCTCAGTGAACGTTCTACTTTAGGAGAGCTGGAAAAATCGTTTATAAATACTTTTTTCGGATTTTTTCTCAGGAGGGAAAGACGTTTAAAAGCGTCCAGCTGCACTGAGAATATGTTTTCCTGTGTATTTGTAATGAATGAAAAAAAATCGATTGTGCAGCAATAAATCACTGCAAATACAGTTCCGATTCTTGACTGAAACGAGATGACCAATGAAGGTGTTGAATGTTATTCATTTTTGTTATGGTTAAACTGAGATAAAGCACTACAAAAATGATTTAAACACTTTTTTGACAATTCTTCCAAGCCTACTTACGAGAGAATTTAATACTGAAAGAAAAGATCTGTAATTCGATTCAACAGGTCGCCCTCTGTTTTTTGCTTCGATGCTCGCCAGTTTGGAAAATCGTGGCAATTGGAACTGAGAAAAAAATGCCTTCCAGGCCACATACCTCCTAAATGCTCTTAAAAAAAGATAAAAGATAAAAAAAAGTAAAAAAGATCATTCCGAGTGGTTTAACGTTAAAACTTATGTATTGGCGCCCACATGACGAATCGTAGCCGGTCGAAAATCTTTTTAATCGTTTTAGTATGTCTGTGTTCGACCGAAAACGTAATAGACATTTTTATTAACGACGAAAACTTCCATTCATTTCAGAAGTGACAAATAGACGAAGAAAAAAAATTCCTGACAAATGTGGCCGCATTGGGCTGGGAAACGGCGGGAGTGTTCCACGTCTAAATTATTTGCATAATCTCGTTTGACTCTACGCATAAATTAAGTCTGCCGACATATATGACGAATACATGTTTATATTCTCCGTGTCGGCGCATTTGTCAGAATTTTCTATTCATAGAAAGAGTTATTATGTACGTTGAATATATATATCTGACAAATGCAAAAAAATTATTTTTATTCTCGTGCATTTCATTTACTTTTTCTCCGGACAATGATAGTCTGATGGAATTGCGATGTCCGCGTTCCAGTGAAATTCTGTAATCCGAAATCTGCCTCTGTCGACTTGGGTGTGATTATTTTTTCGAAAGTTGTTTGGGTTGTGCATGAAATAATATTGATTCTCCTGAGAATTGAGGGACCATAAAGTGATTTGATTCTATTCGATGGCATGTAGAAAATACGCATTACAAGCATAGTGCCCCATATTTTGGTGCTTTACTTCAGAAATAACTCAACCATCTTTGCGTGTTTTGATCATTTTCATGAAACTTTGATTTGAAATCGTTCCGAAAAAGTTTACTGTCTGCCACGTTCCGACACATTTTTACCCCCTTTACGATGACACAATGTGTCATTTGCATTTTCATTCTTTAGGAAAAAAGTCGTTGATAATTTTCTTTTTCTCAACAGTTTTGACAAAAAAATACACCGTCTTATCATCAGAAAATCATAAAATCAATATAAGTCGAAGGGGTTCCCAGAAATGATTGGGCGACTCAGGTCATTTTTGACTTACTCGAAAAACTTACGAATAAGAGCCTGAAATTGGGAAGGAAATAGTTCCCTCAGCTCGGACAGGGAACTAGAAATATAAACTCATGCAAATGGTTATCCCTTTAGGTTCCTTGTCGTCAACGCAATTATCGTCCATTCGTGATACAAGAAATTTTCCGTGCCGTGTTGTTCTAGTTGCTTTTTTCGTTCCAGACCACGGAGCTACCGAAAGGGGCAAACTATCCATAACTACAAATATATACATATCTTGGCAAGGACTCTGTGTCTTTACGACAGCAATAAAGATCGGAGTTATAGAGCATTTTCGAGATGTGTGTCGGTGAGGTACTGTCGTTTCGGCATGTTGTTCTACGCTTGCAATTTAATTTTAACGATGCGCTGATTTCAGGCTTCTGCTCGTAAGCCGTACACGTGTGTAAAACATAACTCGCTGACAAAAAAAGCTCGAACGTATATTATTTTGCAAGCCGATCTACTTTTTTTACGCCTTTTTTTCGCGTGGTGATGCAATCGATGATTTTAGACGGAGTGCCAACCCATTTCCGATTGCACTGTTTTCTTGGAAAAAATTTTTCGCTTCTTCTATACACTCACGTCAGTTGAACTCATGGGTATTATAAAAAAAATTGCCACGAAGACGTGTGTTTTTCTCGGAATGAAAAGTGTCGTTCTGAGTAGCAAAAAAGCTCTCGACTTCGCTGTTTAATATTCAACGACAATTCAACAACAATATCTGTTCAATATTTAATACAATATTGAATATTCAACAACATTCATCTGAAAATCTTTGCGTTAATAAAATTGGAATACCGCGATAATAGAAAGTGCACAATTTTCAGTCGTTTCCTGAACAAAAACAGCTCTTTTTGTTAAAATAAATTTCATCTCGAATAAAAAACAGTACGAAGCATCTCTCATCAACTGGTTGAAAACTATTTCACGAATGTCCAGACGAAAATTCGAGAAAACTTATTTTTCACGTCCTTCTCGAGCGTCAGGAATAAGTCATATTTCGGGACAAGAGTTGAAAAAGCCGCGTTCGCATCAGATCGACCAAGCGAGTTTCACCCTCTGCTAGTTTTTTCACAGCTCTGAAGCGACCACGTGAAACGGGAAGAAAAAAGACGGAGCGAAGTCGAGAGATTTATCGTTTCTTGAAGAAAACCGCGATAAGGAGAACTAATTTCTTGATGTTCGTAAGTTATGTGGAAGCTACGGCTGTTCCTGCTAGGTTTTCGCACTGTATTTTCGGCTAAAATACATTTTATTGAAGCTATTCCGAAAGGGAATAAATAACAATTCGCATTTTTGTAAATATTTCATACTTCACTATACACTTTAGTACCAAAAACTGGTCGAAAGTATATTGATTGAATGACGAATATATTTAGCGTCTTGTGAAAATTCCAGTAGAAACTCGCAAACAAAAATTATGTTTTAAAGTCAAGAACTTTAAAAGCAGTGAACCTTAATTTGTTTGGGTAAATTTTCTGGGAAATTTCCATGAAGGTACTTGAAATAGTGTGAAACAGAAAAAAGGGTAGCATCATTGTAATATCATTCTGTGAAAATCTCAGCCTCGCTCCATTCGATTTTACGTTTGCAAATTTTGACTTGGAGAGCAAAACACTTTTGGAGAGGTCGAAAGGAAGGCATGTGTACGATTTTCGATACATCGAACTTTGCTTCGTATCATTCTCTGCAGTTATCTCCAAGCTATGAAATCATTTTATAACGGGCAAGGTGGATAATTGGAAAGGCGAAGTACCGCATACTCTCATCGATGTATTGTCATATTGTTTAAGGCTTGTTGCCTCATTTTCTTCGAGGTGATTTTCATTATAACATTACCGTGTGCGGCTGTATTATTTAATGTCGATGCCATAAAATAATAAATTTACGGGATGATTGGTTTTCAGGGTTTTGAGAGAAAAATTTTTTTACACGTCAATTTTATGTTCGATTCGATAATGCAATTTAATTTCGAGTCGATCCTATGAGTTTTTTTCCAATTATTAATAAATCTTCGATATTCCACGCTGAACGATGAATGCAAATAGCACGATTGCATTCATCTGTAGAACGATTTATCCCGTTCTGATTGGTGTTGTTTATTTCAGATTAAAATATAAAATTCAATCGAATTGAATGTAGGGTTGCTTGGCATTACTGCGAAAGGAATTTACGAAGCTCTTTTGTTAGATCAAATATTCAACGAACGTACTTTCATTTCGTTGTATCGAAAGATAAAGAATAAATTACAAAACAATTGAATGCGATAGTTATTCGCCTGATATTTGTTCACCATTTCTCGATCGTTTGCAATTAGCTCACTCTCTCATAAATGTATTTTATAACATCAATCGTTGCGCTGAGAAAATAAAAGGGATGTCGAACAATAAAGGGCTAAATGTGCGAAATAAAGAACTGAAATTCAACAAGAAATATTACGATTTCGTTCAAGATTCCAACGGTTATTGCTAATCGTTTTGATCGATCCGCCATAGCTACCGTTACATTGTCTACTCTTTCCTTTGTATCTCTTTCCTTATCTTCCATCAATTTGATAGTTTCTGACACAGCACAAAGAGCGTTTAACTGATCTTGTTACGGTCATGCTAATCCAGTTACACAATTACGCCAGTGATAGGGTTTGGTTGCTCACTGTATTCCAACACATAACGATGCTATTCTCGTCGGGCTGTATTGGTCGATGGCAGCCGAATGATTGCCATGAATGACGGACGCCAACGACAGAAAGCTACTGAGAGTAAATGTATGCATGTGTAATTGTGTGCATACGAGAGAGAGAGAGAAAGAGAGATGGAGGAAGTGTAACGCGTTAATGTACCACAGTGTATACTTGCCTGTATCAAAATCAAGCTATATTAAAGCATAACGTGAATAGATCACGAGAAACAGGATGTGGATAACCTAATAGAAAAGGGGCAGAGAATGAGATGTGAATATTATGCAATTACTCCCGGTTCATTAACTCGAAAAGCACGTATCGTGCATCGACGAGAAGAGGCTTTCCAATAGATATTTGCTATAATCGTCACAATTAAAGATTATCGTTTGAATAGAAGTCTATCAGACTTCATTTTTTCGTGCGCAATATTATTTTAGATATTGTATGAAACTCTTAATTCTTCATTCTGAAACACGATTGAATGGCCCAATTAATCGTAGAGCCCACATAGCAAGGGTCAGAAATATTTTGGTGATGGCATTGTTGACTCAAACTTTCAGGATAACTGTCTCCGTAGATTTTCAGTTTTTGATGAGGGAGAGAGAGACAGAAAGAGTGAGAAACACACGCCCAGATTGGGTATCGATTTCCGACAACCCCTTAATTATCCTCACGCTGAGTTTTGATTTCTCATCCCTCTCCTCATTTAGCTTTCATCACTGTATTCACAGTTTCATACAATTTACGTGTATAAGTGATAAATCCCTGGAAGGTAGTTTCAGTAGCGTACAGTGTACTCGAAACTTGCCCTCCTGGTTTAGTAATAAATACTATTCCAGCCTCTTTCTCTCCCCCCTATTTACGTACCGGTAATAACCGCGAATGTGACGGGACTCATTTATTAGAATAAATACTTGTTCTTCCTTTTTGCCCCTCTGATTCTCGATAGAGTTTCTTCCGTTTTCATTCGTTGATCCTCGCTGCATATTCTACCCGGAAATAGCCTGTTAAAAGCTCGCGTGTTACCTCACGCGGAATATAATTTTCCTCGTCAATGCATTATACGAGTTCATGTTATTGCTTTTATATATCCGAGGACCCGATCTCCGGTCTTCTGTGTGCGACGGAAATTTTGCACCAACGACGTTGAAGCGTGGTGTGATCCTCACTCGGGTTTACCGACGGGCTTCCGCCTCGATCGGATATTATAATTTTCTCAATACATATATGTATGACGATCTTTTCTTGCCTATAGATACACACAATATATATGTATATTTGGCGGAAGGTTTAAGGGACGTGCGCCCGCGTTGTTTGAACAAATATCTTCTATAACTATGAGGGTAAGTCGAACGGTCGTTTGCACTGAGCTCTTCTCGACCCGCGCGATATCCTTTTCCGTTTCAACATTATCACTCTCTCTTTCTCTCTTTTGTTTATTTTTTTCTCGTTCCTTTTGCTCTTGACTTATCTCTCTCTCTCTCTCTCTCTTTCTCTCTCTCTCTCACACACACACACACACACACACACACACACACACACACACACACACTGTCTTTCGTTTGCTAAGAATAGCAGAGTATGGAAAGAGCATCACGAATGCCCTCCCTACGAGGGCAAAGTGACTACGTGTTTGGGGTGCCAACTCGATTAAAATCTATCTGGGCCTTCCTCTGCTTATTCTATTTTCCTCCCTTTTCCTCTCTTTTACTACTTACTGAACATGTTGGGCTCTATACGATATGCGGTGCGCGTGTTCCATTCGCGCCTCACACGGAATTTAACAATTTTCTTGTTTCACGGAGATCTTCCGGGTGCCCGCTGGATTCCTGTTGTTTGATATCGCCATATACACAGAGCTTCGGCTCCTTCCATTTACCCAGTTACAGAATTCATCTCTCGAAAATTACACTTCAGAAAATCTGCCTCTGGTTTGAACATATTTACTTATTAGATTTACATCGAAATCATCTATGCTTTTTGTGAATTTTTCGTTTGATATTTCACCCAATAACGTTTGTCAAACATATTATTTTATGTAAATTAGGAATATGACAAACGTAACCTTTGATCGATCAAATGACGCTGATGTATCAATGAAAAAATTTTCAAGGTGATCAAACTTGAGGAAAAAAACCGAAGACGAACTTCTTTCAATATTGGTTATTCAGCGATGTTGATATTTTATTTTTTTCTACGATCATCGAATTGTATTATTCGTATTGAGTCGACATCGCGACGGCCCATTATGGGTAAAAATGGTTTCAAATTCATGAAAATCCTCATTTTTAGTCTCAATAGATGTGAAATCTTTCAATCATCAAGGTGTACTGTTGTAGTCAAATTCATGTAATTAAAAAAAACCTCATGTACGAGCATTAAATCTTCAGTAGGTTGGATGAGGAAAAATTTGACTGCTGCGTAAACGAGAGGGTGTTAAAATCGAATAATTTAATAGAGGATCGTGATAGTGAAACTACTCCTGCATACGGGATTTGAGCTCAGACCGACGATATTCTGTGCGGAGTTTCGAACGACACGGGGTGTTACCCAATGGTACTTATTTTAGCCCTTCACTGTTGGAATTCCATCCGTACCTAGCCATGAGGAAGAAACCTTCCAGTATATACTCTGATCTTTAAACTTTCGTTTTTCCACTTTCTTTTTTCTCCAAGCATCTTTCGATCTTTGATACTTTCCTCAGCAATATTTTTCATGAGCTACTTATCTTTTATTGTCCATAATTTAGAGTCCCGATAGCGACTCGAGACGAGTAAATTTATGCATATTGTAATGTCAAAGACAAGTCGAAGAGTTTGAAAGCATAATAGATGAGAATCAAGCAAAAGCCTGCAAAGTACTTTAGTCGATATTATATCTCAATATAATTTTTTCTGTTCGAAATCCTGTATCGAGTTTTCCAATTTTTTATTTTGGTTCTCGTTGTGCAGAGTACCTGCACTATACTGTACTTGGAACTAGTTGAGAGATTCATCGTTTGCATATTGATCTACTTGACTGTCAGTATATTTTTGATGTTTCAATTTGTTTGATGAATTTCTATCAAGTCGTAACTCAATTTCGAAGTCAGAACTATATACTGTTTGAAGAAGTGAATACGCTTGATTCAACCTTCTTGACAGCCTTTTTTCATACAAAATGTTTGAGTATCTTGAAATTTCAAACTGAGATTCAATCTTAAATCCCACTTTTTAGTTTTCAATAATAACGTCGAAAAATATGTTCCTCTCTCGTATCATTTTGTCTCCAACTGAACGTTTAAAATCTTCAAATTAATCAGTCGATCTCAAAGAGTCAATGACCGTGCTAATCGAAACTCCTCGCTCAGTGTGTTGAAAGTACTTAATTTCCTTTGGACAAGGAAAATGAAGGTTTTAAGTAGAAAAAGCTAAGGGATGACAATGTTGTTACATTTAGCTCGAACAAGAGAATTCATATTAAAATGGATACCGAGCATAGAGAGAGGACTCGCGTAGTATGAAGGCATGCATGCTCGACCCGGCCGCAGGCCTCTTCCCTTGATGTCACCCACTTGCGTCTCTCCGTTCTAGGCACTTTATACGATAATGCAAACCATTTGGTCTCCGACGTAACGACCTGAAGTGCATATATAATATATAGTAGACTACACAGTCGTTATGAAAGGGCGTAGCTCCGTAAATGTGACAGATGCAGTTGAAAAGTTGCGCCCTTTCCTTAACTCGTATAATCGATGTATTAATCTACAGTCATACGTTCGCCATTGGTTGGTTTCGTGTCCCGTGCAGATGTGCCTCTTCATATAGATACCTTCGTTCTGTTGATGGTCACATCGTATTTTCTTTGCCCTTTCCTCTTATTACTTGGTCCATCAGATCACCCAAGCTCACATTGTTTTGATTCTATCGCAAATTTCATCAGACATTCTATGCCATTTTGCATATTCCAAACCCTTTTTTTATTGGAAATTCTATTAATTTATTGGAAATATTCTATTCATGCACGTTGAAAATAATTTGCCACTAGTAGAGACGGCAATTAACGGTTATTGAAACCGACGAAATATGCAAGCACTCGACCTTTTGAAAGAATGAATTTAGTACGCCATTTTCAAGATAACGAATTCAATTAATGCACGAAATTATATGCCCTCTGTGTAATTGACATTGATTTCGTAAAGGACTGGAGGAAATACGTTGAGAGGAGAAATCGTTGAACCAACTGCATATCTCATTACGGGCAGCCAATCAACTTATTCGATTACCCGAATATTAGGAATTGGAAAATAGAATTCGATGAACAAAATGTTGAAATTCATGAACCGATTACCGAACCATTTAGCTGTCGGTTCGAAATACTCGAATGCCCTTTCAATTGATTGAAAATAGTTTTTTTTTAGCGCATGCATTAATAATGAACTCACTGTGTTTCGTTTTGATCAAATAATTATTTGCTGAAACAGCAAGGAAATTCCTTGCAATAGGAAAAAAGATAATAAAATAAAAAACCATAGTGAAATTATAATTCAAAAAGGCACGAACAGAGTAAAAGGCAAATCGTAGTCCTTACTCCCGTTTAGTGCCGGAGAAGTTTACATCCCTTTCTCACGCCAGAGTATATCCACCGCGCCTTTAGACTAGTTCAAGAAAAATGCTGAGCTTCGCGCATAAATTCATTCCACCCTCTTTCTCTCGTCTCTCTCCCATCTTCTCGATCTTTCTCACTTTCTCCTTTTCTCTATCTATATTTTCCTCTTATTTTCTAGTCTTGTGCCGTCTCTTCACTCTTCGCCGGGCGAGGGTAACGAAAGATTAACGGTGGCCTTTAAGCTCCGTTCTTTGAATGCGCGACCATTTCAACCCTCTTCCACACGTAAAGAATGTACGACACTTTCTTCTTACAGCACTTATACGCATGGATGTATGTATATACATTTGAACGTACATGCAGGACCGGTGGCTCGCGTTTGCCAACCGGAAATTAAATTATTCTTCACCCCCTCCTACCTTGGAGCGGTTGAGTCACCCCTGCTGTGCACTTCTGCTCTTCTTTCTCGAATTCCAGTCCTCCTTCATGTACACAAATGGATGTGCAAGCCGTGCGACATTTTCACATATCCCTTTTCATCAAGTAGGGATATGACGCGTGAACTATCTGCCCATTCTCACTGCTTTTCCTAGATTCTGGTTGGTTTGCTATGGCGTTGCACGTAGCTCGTGTCTCGTGTTAGAGTTCCACTCGAATGATGACTTTGTAGCTGTTTTATGTACGCTGAAATGGTAGCTGGTTCTTCGAATTATCAATGACGAAGCAAATTCAATTTCGACAAGCCAAGGAGTGACAGTAGCAAACGAGGATCCTTTTTGGAAGATATCGATAAAATTATATTTTTCCAAAACTGAAGTTGGTGAATTATGAATAGTAAACATATGCCAGGTTGATATAATTCATTGTAACCTCCTTCCCATACATGTGTCCGAACGCGTTGGAGAGACACGTCGTTTAGAAACAGTGAGGAATTTTCAGTAGTCCAGGTACAAAAGCAAATTTTTACGTCAATCTCATCCTCCTCTTGCTGCCTCGATTTTTTTTCAAATTATTCAATAATCCTCGACATGAAAATTCATATATTGAGCTATAATTGTGCACAGTATTTTTTCTCAATTATCACTATAATTCGCTGATAGAGTGTTTTTTCGATAAAATAACAGTGTGGAGTAAGTAAGCCAACAGTGGTGTGGGGTTACTCACTTAAGATGTGTCAGTAAAACCATAATATTCTATGTGTGTAGAAACTGCAATTCTGATTGTGATGACGAGGATGAAGATCGAATATTCCTTTTTCTCACACTTATAGATAATAATTATCTTTACATACACTTTTGTCAACATTTTGTATACATTGTTCGAATCATCAAATAAATAATATTGTTAACTATCAGTTTTTATTAATTTCACTAATACGTAGTTGATTATGAGGTAAAACTAGTACCACAGTCAACTTACCCCGACCGTGGAGTCGGTTGACACAAAAACAGTTCGTCAAAAAAGCGATTCAATAGCTCACTTCGTTTTAAATTAAAAAATTTAAATTTTTATCCAAGATCGAGGAAGCTTGCTTCTATTCGAGACAACCATTTAGTTTTTGAAATCGTCTTTAGTTCCTTGTTTACAAGCAATAGTTTGAAAAATTGGCCAACCAGCCTCGTTCTCCCCTACTGAGCTTTCACTTTTTTCTAATGGTTTCAATATATTCTTGAAATTTATGTGACTTCACTATCAGCAAAATTCATTTGTTATAAGCGATGCAAAAATGCAACTTTGGATTTCCAGAATCATTGTTGTGGACATTTGTATGAGACTATCAAGAGCGAAGGAAGCTTCGCTTCGAATCATTCATATTTATTCATGTCTGTTGATGCTGCACACAAGATATGTAAAACGGAAATTTTTCAAGTCTTACAGGTGACCTGACAGCAGGAAATCACAACTGTGTTTTCTCAGTATTTATATTGCATATAAAGTTGAAGGGTAGTTTCATCGATAAACGAATATACTTGAAAGAGAAATATAAATAATGAATAGGAATCGATCTCAGATCGTTTTTTTACGAGTATCAATTTGATGGAAATTAAATTCGACCGTACAACTTTGAGGGCTGTAGTTTACGATTGTTTTTAATCGATAATAAAACTGCAATGGTTGGTGAATTTCATGGTGGGATTCACAACCCCTGCTGTTGGTAGCAGAAAATATGTACAAATTGAGGGTTCCAGTTAGGGTGGAAAGATTTTTTACGTTCATATCGGTCTTCCGACTCCGTATCTGGACGTGTAATGTTGATTTTCCACTTGTATTGAATTTCATGAAGACCAATAACGGACAGTACCATCACATTTTGAAAAGTAATTTGACCTTGTTGAATCGTTTTCTTTC
This sequence comes from Venturia canescens, assembly GCF_019457755.1. Classification (NCBI taxonomy): domain Eukaryota; kingdom Metazoa; phylum Arthropoda; class Insecta; order Hymenoptera; family Ichneumonidae; genus Venturia; species Venturia canescens. The sequence continues at coordinate 19,778,403 of NC_057421.1, forward strand.
ACTTGGTTGCACTGCTCACATCAAATGATGAATCCTTGAAAGAAAGAACTTTTCAATAACAATTTTAATCCTGAAAATACATTCATCCTGCATTCAACGTCTTTTTTGCAAGCTTTCACAAATGTTTGTAGTCACCAAACAGCAAATTTCATTGGAAGAAACAACAAACTACTTCACTTTTGCTTCCCTATTTTCAGGTGCTAAAGCATGTTGTCGAGCCGCCGTTAAGAATATTTTCCAATGTTATTGGGAAACATCACGGGAGCCTGGTTTAGCAAATTAACTGGGAATGAGTGTCCATTTTTGATAAACATTGTTATAGAAAAGCCCAGGTAGCGATTGGTTTTGAGCAGCTGAATGTTTGGCCACCAGAGGCCAGGGTGACACTTGTGAATTTCCAATAGCCAGCACCCACATAAACAAAAATGATTTCGCGACTGCTTAAATGCTGTTAACGCTTGTAGTTAGATTTTGGCAGTTTATAGAAACTACGCGCGTCAGTCGCGTACGTAGTAAAATATAAATAGTTCAAATAAATATATTCTTCATACGTATACATTCATCCGCCGTATACAGAGCGAACTATAAAGGGTAGAACACCCGTAGAAGCCGGAAGGTTAACTTCCGTTGCCTAAAATTCCATTACCACAAATTTGAATAATTATATGTGTGTAAATACCGCGTGTGGTCGGCCTCTGGCTACGCTATTCTCCCCAGCCAGGTCTAGCGCAACGATGCTTGTGCCTCCCTTGCACAATATAGATAGACACGTAACATACGCATTGGAACGGAGTAACAGTCCCGCCGCTGTTCTCATCGGCGAAAGCCGAAATTCGCTAACACGTGCTCTTGTCCAGAGCCCCCTAACGAACTCGACGCCCATCGTGCGCCAACAACCCCTCACAACCCTTCTTTCATTCATCGAGTCCTTGAGACAACAGAGAGGACAACCGAGAACACTAATTTATTCGTTACCCGACGACTCGAGCAGGGCCTGTGGAAAGAGATAATTGTCGAAAAAGTAAGGAAATTGTAGAAGGGAAGTGACTAATTGAGGAAAAATTATCTCGTTTGTTTTCGTTTCTATCACTCCGAGCATTCGGGGGGATGGAAAAGTAATGATCGTTAACAAACTTTGTTTACCGTTGGAACGGAGTTTAAGGGTAAAATTGTAACGTTAGATTCTACTTTAGCATGATCTTGAAATAAAAATGAGATTTTTTTTTCAGTGTATATGCTATTTCATCCTCCATTGTCGAGAACCGTTTAAGCCAGACACGCATTTAAGAAGCTTTGCACAGCTTATTTGCAAGTTAAGTTCTCATCTCAGTTTCGCTTATCGGTAGAATCTTATCTCTCTCTGTCTTGCTTTGATAGGGTTAATCTTCACTACCAGGAAAATAGCTGATATGCTCATAGCGAAATTTTCATGAACGTGAGCTGGATCAGCCGAGATTCTCATCGTTTGTATACATGTATAGTAACAAGTTTACTATCCATTAGTGAACCTTGCAAATGGTGTATCGAGGAAAATCAAATGGCAAAGGGGAATATCAGGCTCTTCGTTTTTTCGCACGTCAAGCCAGCGACCTCGGCTGCTGTGCTCAAAGTCGCCCCGGAGTCGCTTGAACGTGATATCGATATTTCATTTAATCGTCGCTAATTGATCAGTCGTGCATTACGTACATATGTACTTTTTTTAGAATACTCTCGGGGCAGTGATCACCGTCACGAAAAATCATTTGATCTTTCTCCTCTGATGACGTAAGCTTTCAGTTCGATAACGATTGCTTTTTTAAAAATATTTTTATTTTTTTTTCATTTACCTTGGAATCTTGTTAGAACTTTTTTATTTTATTTCGATCCAAACACAAGCAATGGAACTTTAGTTTAGTCAAACCATCGTTGAGAAAACTTAAACGTGCCTTTTGGGTAGGCAGCCAATTTTTCCCTATTATGTTGGAGGAATACTCGTGAATTTAAAACTGAATTTTTTAAGGTCTACCTCGAGTGTTGTCTTTTCATTTGGGGGATTCAGTTTTACCGGTTTATCTCGATAATAATGATGTCATGAAATTTTACTGTGAAATAATTGATTTTGAAAATGACGAGTTTAATATGTGAGAATTTTGGTAATCTGAATATCACAAAGAGAAAATTCTCATGCATTTCTGCCGTCATGGTTGTCGTGATTTTCAAATGAAAAAACTCCATTTATTCGTTTTTTTTACTCCAAAAACTCGGTTACATTTTGGAAAATATTTGTAAATCGAATGGCAATGAGAGAGTTGAACGACGCTGTATTTCGTAAAACGTTTTATTTATTTCAAACGAAATTCATTTCGCAGTAGATAAAAGTAACATCAACCAGACTTTGTTGCGCTTAAAAGTGCGACTGGCAGAAACTTTTTCACGCCTGAACTATCGCATTGTTCGTTTTTCACAGGGACGATGAACGAGGTGGTGCAAACGGATACACGTTCCAAAGGAATTTGTATGTACATACAGTACTAGGAACCATACACGTTCAATTATCAATTGTCCACGATGGCACGCTAGCAGTAACCGCAGTTGGCCGTAAACCTCGCCTGCGGGTTCTACGGATCGTGAAATCCTGCCTAGGAAACCTCTGAATAGTTCGCTAAACTACGTTCCAAGTCAGTTCACCGTCGAATCTTGAAAAGTACTCTTACATGAGGTGTTCAACGTCAAATTATCCGTTTTTCTATCGTAACTTTTAGTTCTAATTCAAATATACTTCGGGGCGCCTCGTTTTAACGAAATCAAGAATTAGCTCAAAGCTCGCTCTGAAGCTCATACCCACTAAATGACTCGATAGAAAAATAAATCGATGAGAATTTTTTTCCATGTTTTTATGAAGATGCTATCAGTGGGGCTGCAGTAAACTTGATTCTGTCGACCACCGCGAAACGTGCTTTTGGATGAGTTTAATGTGGTTTGGTTGCTGGTTTTTTCCTCTCGAATTTATTGTGAAATGTGACATTGGTAAGTGTCCTCTCATAGAAGTGCATAGAACGTGAGAATGTATTTAAAAAAAAGCTACTCGTATATAGCTGGAGATGATTAATTGTTGTAACTTCACACTAGTCATTGAAAACCATGCAGCACACACACGAAGCCGTTTGGAAAATTTAATGCTCATTGCGCCAGGATGGACGGTAATTAATGGATGCTAATTAAGAATTTAGCCTCTCGTTTGGCATATAGAGGACGCGTGTAAGTTTAAACCAGTCCGCGAATTCTCTTCGAATACGAAATTGTACCAGGGCGGGAAAGCTTTTTCGACTATCATTACCGTTTCATTGTCCATCCTGCGCACGAGCCATAAATGATGGCTAATCCCATTCAGACGGAATCCTATTCAGCCGTCTGGCACATGAGAAATTCCATATTCACCCCCTCTGGGCAGGGGAAATACTTAGTGAAAAATGTAGGACTTTAATCAAACCTCCGAACGATGACAGCAAAAATTTGAACGACGAGAAGAATCTATAAAATATACTGCTCACACGGAGAATTAATAATATTAAAAATCATCATGGCAGCATAGTTTCCGGGTACATCATCGTTTTCAATTGAAAAAACTTTCGAAACTTTTGATGAAATCTTAATCATTTTTTTGTAGACAATTTTTTTTCGTTCACTACTCATTCATAAAAATCCAAAAGACCGATGACATCGACGCGAAGAATGAAACTCAATCATAATTTTCGAAGCAAGCAAAAATCTTAAGAATCAAAATAATAAAAACCTTCAGTGGAAATATATTTTTATTCTGCAAATAGTTTTCGTTCATTAGCACTCGGTGTTGTAAAATAGCTTTTATAATATATATGTACGTGTATTATAATTTATTTATATAACAGATGAACCGAGCAGCTCCCACGCTCGTAAAGCTGTATTTACGTGGGCGTCAGTTTATCGTAGAACCCTATAGATATTGTATCGAAAAGCCCTTCATAACACGGCATGCTGTCCCAAGCGCATCAGCTTAGTTTATGGACAGCCCGTAGCGAAGCAGCCCGTTCTTCTCCATATTTCGTCTCTTCCTCACACTTTCTGTTTCACTCTCTTCATCTTTTATTGTAGTTTCGTTGATAGAGAGGAATAGCGAGAGAGAAGATGGGATACGCGAGTTGAATCTCGATTACCATCTGTTTCCAGATGTCACGAACGTGTTTATAATTTACCGTCAACCAGTGCGATTGTCATGGAGCGTTCAGGATTGTTGACCATCGTTGATCACACAGCCGTGTATGATTCCAACGGTTCTTTTTGCAAATAACAACTATTTCGTTTGTCGAGATTTCAAAGAAAAAGAAACAGAAATTCAATCGAATGAGCGATGTATTTTACGAAGGAGCAATCCTTCGTGATTTATTTCTGGGCTTAATGAAATCGGAGGCAACAAGGTCGTAATAATGTACGTGACCCTCTACTTTTTTTTTCACCTTTCAATTGTCTCCTCACCTTTCGACTAATTCTAGCGCAGGAAGATGAAAAGGTTAAAGAGGGAAAGACTCAGACTACAGAAGTAATAATTGGAAAGATGATTTATTACAAGAGTTCGATAGCAACAAAATCTACACATACCCAGTAGAAATGTTTGTCTATCATAGAATACAGTAGCAGAAGCTTGAAAAGTTTTCCCTCCCTTGGCTTTTTGATCTGCCATGGCCGCTTATGGTTCTCTTACTTTCTTTTTTCATTTGTTTTCTCATGTCGTATTTCCCAAGTTGAGAAAACCTTCCACAAATCCAGGCCAAGATGTGTATCTGTATTATCCAACGCTTTTATCGCTCGATTCAACGCTGCTCTTCTTCCTCTGACATTTCACCATAAATAATTTTAACCCCAGTCTTTTCAAGCGTGCTTTCACACTACTTATCCTAACTTAGATCTTCTCTCTCTCTCTCTCTCCTCCCCCTCTGCTGTCATGCTTTGACCTTTTTTTGGATAACACTTCCTTCACAACAATTGAAACTTCCAACGCAGCAACGGAATCGTTTTCGTCCGTTCGTTTGCTGGTGAATATTTGTTGAAAATTTCTCTATTGTGTGTCTGTTCAAACGGATACGAAGAGAAAATGAGGCTAAACGTGAAAATTATGGGAGAGAAAGGAAGTCGGAGGAAAAAAGCAGAGATTCCAGTTAATTTAATTTAATTTATCATGTCGTAGTTCGTCATGAATCAAATACAGAATCATGGTAGAAAATACCAATGCAAGCGAAAGGAAGAAAGAAAAGAGCGGGGAGGGGGGGTATTTGCGTAAACAACCGTTCTACCTCTTGTTTGAAAACTCCAAGAAAAGCCGAACTCCCTCCTTGTCTCTCACTCCTTTTTTCTTCTTTCAGTAATCAGTTCATATTCAAAGTCAAACTTTTGATATTTCTTTTGAAAATTTGACCACAAGACATTGGACGCGACTTTTCGACGTCAAAGCCTCAAAAATCTCCATCAAATTGTACGAATTCGGTCACAAATGTGAAAAGATCTGTGATTCTTTGGCAAAGCAACACACAAAATTATGTTGCCAACTCGGTAGGCAGTGATATTTTTCAATTTTACTTTTCATATAAACGAGAATAGACCTGCTATCACCCAAACGTGTGTTCCATCGTTTTTCCACTGTTGCAATAAATATGGCTTTATCGCCGGTATTTTTTGCTAATCATAGATTTTTTTCCATCCACCGAAAAAGCATTCGAGCCCCGAGCCACCACCGGCGTGCTGCCTGCAACTAAATATTCTCTGTGGCTCGGAGAGTTTTGTAATCACTAATTTTTTTGTGTATTCATCAAAAACACACACAGTACCATAGCGTTGCTTCTACCAACTGCAACGCGCGACTCCACCTCGGAATGTAATTTTAGTTTAATGTTTTTTATTGTTTTAAATTCACGGAAATTGCACTCGTGTTTCGCAGCTCTATTGTTTTGCTGCACTAAATCCCCTCTATCGCTTGACCCCCCTTTTTAATCTCGTGTCATTTATTTTTTTGAATTTTCTCTATAGTCACCAAAAATGCGAACGGACGTTTTGTTCCAGTGAGATAATTACACTAAATATTCTTCAGAACAGCACATACGAAACGTTTATTCTGGCCCTTTTGTAGAAGGAAAAACTATTCATGATATTTATTTGACACAAATGAGAAAAACAGGCGCAATATACCGCTTTATTGACGGAACGATCGTTGATACTCTCTGTTTGCTTTTCCTCGTCACAGTTTTCATTGTTGGCTAATGAGATCTCTCATTGTTCGATATAATAACAATCGCACTCGTATGAATGAGTGAATACACCAATCCCGACGAACTCATATCTCGATTCGTACATACACGAACGGAGGTCACGATTAACGGTATAATTACAAGATATAATGCTTGTTAATGGAATAACAGCTTCTGATACGTACGCGATAAATAATCATTGAGCGTGACTGCCACGAATATGCAGCCCGTGTGCCCATGTACTTTGGCAATCGACTCGCTGAGGAAGGATGCGATGAAGTTCCATCAATGCGACAATCGTAATTTGAATAATTTAAAGAACAAATAATGAGACGCAGAGAAACAATAATTTGCACGAGTTCTCGCTTCCTCTGTCAACTCGGCATTCGATATCGAATAGCTATAACGCCGTCAAAATTTCTTGCGTCATTTAACATTTGTCAGATATTTCGAATATTCATACGAAAATTTGGACGCTATTGGAGAGTCGCTCATAAATGCCAAAAATGAAATCCGAGACCAGATGGTACGAGCGCATTCATCTGGTTTGTAATGAAGTTTTTAATTGCCACAGTAACAATAATTATATTGCCACAAGGAATATCGGTGTTTCCTAACTTTTTTTATACTCCAAAACACGAACTATGAAAGTAAAGTTTTACATTCATGGATCTAACGACAATAAATAGATTAAAAGAGCACAGCAGGGTAAAAGTACTCCAGACGTCTCCTAGGCCCTGAGGCTGCTCGAAGCATTTTCTTTTTGTTCTTTTTGTAACTCAAGATTTTCAGGGTGAGTCTTCCTGCTGCCGTATCGGATACCAGTATTTCGCGGTTTATTCTCCAATTCGTAAGAGGGACCCGATACTCGACATCATATAAACCGCCCCGGTGTCTTTCTCACCACATCTTGTATCGTCATTCGAGTCACGAAAACTTCAGCCAACCCCTTTTTCACTCCCAGCCCAGTTTTTCCTCCCCCCCCCCCCCCCCCCCGTCCCTCCCAACTTATCTTTCTCTCGTGATTTCGTTTCTCTCTCCGACCACTGTTCGTGTGTATTTTACACCGGCTACAGGTCTCATGCTCCTCGGGGATTTTTATGTACAGGCTGTTCCAGAAATTTTATTTCATGTTTAAAGATATCACAAAAAAATGTTTTCGAATGTCTTATTCCATGATGCGGTATCGAAATAACGTTTGAGAATTAGTATCAGTCAATTTAGTTTAGTGATGAGAAGGATTGGAATCAAGCAATAGTGAGCAGTCGTACTGCACCAAAGTCATTGGAGCTAAAGCAGCGAAAGCTTTTCCAACCCAATCAGCTGAGCATGAGCTCTTAACTGAACGGATCAATTAAATTGCTCTTTTGAAATTCTCACACGGAACATTAGCCATAGCGGTTAGTAAATGAGGAAAAAATGTCCGAGTACATTTAACTGTGATCACTGAAATTCTTCTTCATTTTTTTTGCCTTCTCGTGATTCGTCTCGTCACGAGTGATCGCGCCAGTACTAATCGTGGAAAGTTCATTTTCTATACAATTTTTTTCAAAATATCCACCGTCTAATAAAACAGAGCGTGTGAATCAAAGTGGGTTTAGAACGAACTTAAAGTATGCCTGACCATATCCGTTCTGTACCTACTTTCACACCACTTACGGCCAATCTTTTTCCCACAGTGGAAAAATGAAAAGAAAAAGAAATGTATATAGTGACGGTATGGAAGTAAAGAAGTTTCGACTGTGGTCTCGGTATCTCACCCTTTCTCAGACCCTCCGGGCGCACATGCCACCGTAATCCTATTGTGGCTTTTTTCATCCCCTTTTTCTTCCCTTCTTTTTTCTCTGCTCGTGTTCAATGTCGACTCTAACATACCTACGTCGACGAAAGAGAAGAGAAAGGTATTGAATATACTACTTGCACTTTAGATCGAGCAAAATGTACACATACATAGGGCACAATTCCTTTTTACCAAACCCCGAGAAGTGGCCCGATTCAGCTTCGATTTTTTTTCTTTTTCTAAATTTTGATTCTACTCATACAATCCGCAGAGTCAGCACAAGGCCGTAAACAGTCGCAGTAGCCATGCCCTTTTTCGTTGGAGTATCGGATAAGTGATTTTTCTTTTCAGACTACCTTTTGCCCAGCTCAATCTTTTCTTGCTCATCCAAATACTATATTTTATAAGTGTATAGTATTCATGAGCGTGAGCGTGTGTCTGTACATGGCTCAGTTGGCTTCCACATGTTTTTTTTCCCTCCTTATGTTTTTCCACTACACATCAAGAAAAATCCAAACATTCGCCAAGGATTATCGATTTTGAGTTATTGTCTCAGTCTCAGAAGAGTGCTGGATTTCTTCACAAAGATTTTCACATTTTATCGAAGTGAATTCTGGATTATCGACTCAAGAAAATACATTTTTTTGTTATTAATTTTATCGATCAATAATTCAAAATATGTAACTATTGTGTTTTATTTGGAACAAGACAATATGTCGAATTAGATTTCTCTAGTGCTGAATACTTCAAAAAAGTAAAGAAAAACTTGTGAGCGAGAAAATTTATTCACACGAAAAAAGAACACTAGGAGATATTGATATATAATAATATAATGAATTGGATTCGTTATAAATACTTTAAAATTCGCGCATACTCACACACGTCCGCAGCATACAAAGACAGGTCGAGAGATTATTTCGATATACTCGCTCACACGCTCAATTATAGACACACAAAGATCCACACTTACATACACACAGAGACACAATATCGTCGAAACAGATGCCTTTTTCTTTTCGTTTTGAATAGTTAAGTCTTTTTCTTTGTGATGGCGCGAAAAAAGAAAGAGCTCACGTGGAACCGAAAGCAATCTTATTGACTTATCTCGTGATCATCGAGTTGCAGACAAATCGTCGGTGGCTCTTGTACTCCGGGCACCTCGGGAAGACTTCGTCAGAATGTCGTTATTTGGTAACTCGTTGTTTTTGATCCGTGGTTGATAATTGGGGCGGCCAGACCCAGTCACGCACGGATTAAAGCGAAGAATCTTGGTCGAAGAAAAGCTCGTTCCGTTGTTGTCCCTGTGACGGTCACGGAGCAAGAGAGCTCTCGAATATTTGATTCCCTGGTCATCGGCGATGTTTGGGCGTGGGGAAGAAAGTGGGGCGAAATCTCGATGACCAACGAAACGTCGCCGATCGTCGAGGCGATGGTTGCGAATTTCAAATCTTTTCTCACAATAATAAAAATGATCGATCTCGATGTCGAACGTCAGTTGTTTTCATAGCAGATATCAGGCTGCTGCACATCAAAGGGAATTTGCTGTTCCTATATTTGCTTTTGATTTTCTGCTCAACTTGCTCATCTTCTTATTACATAGGAGTGCCGATTCCAAACGGTATCGCAAAATTGCATGTGTCTTCAAGTGCGCTGGATTCTGACGTTTCAATCAAAAGAATTCCGATCCGTATTTACGTTCACGAGAGCGCTATCGAATTGACATATGTGCAGTCATGAGCATACGGTCGATGTTCAAACGCGTGCCTTTGATAAAAGATTTATACGATAAAAAATAATAATAATAATAATAATAACAAAATATATGAATATTCCACAGTCAATATACTGCAGTTGGAAGCCAGTTTCGAAGAAGAGGCTCGCAAGATTTTTTATCAAAAGAAAAAAATTGAAATTTCATCTTTTGTTTCCATATCGATTCTCCCATTCTTCGAGATGCAGTCCGCCCACTCATGGATGTGCTTCCTGCGAAAACCTTTCCTGGGATTCCAGCTAATGAAATCGTTAACTTTCTTCCAACTCAAGTGCAACTATTGGCATATATTTCTTTTTTTTACTCGCGTACGCAAGGGTTAAATTTCCCTTCTTCTTATATCGTTATTCAAAAGTTACCTGAGCACTAAACTTCTTCAAAAAAAAGTAGTCCCATTCGTTATAGAACAACGGAATTCCCACCGAACGAAGAGACGTCTCTTACATAAAAACAAACTTAGGTGTGTGCATATCGCAGAATTGTGGATAGGCCAGTGCTGGAATAAAGGAAAAGGGCACTTCAAGAAAGATTGCTCAACTTGGCACCTTAAGATTTATATAGACCTGCACATGTATTCATAAACTCTCGAGAAGTGGAGATTCATTTAGCATCATGTGTATGTACGAGCGCTAAAACTCTCTCTCGAGAAATGATGGCGTGAAGACACTGTACTCGAAAAGCTCTTATAGAGCCGAAGCAGGGTCATAATACGCGAAGGATTTTCACCTCATCCCTTCGCATTATGCACTTGAGTCTGTTCCATTGTAACGCTGACGCTTCCTTCATCGGTCCCAATAAAGTGGAATCACTTAGGTGTGGTCGTGATTCGTTATGAAGCCCATGTATATATATATGCATATTGCGGATGCTGTATTCTAACTCTGACAAAGAAGAACGTAAAAACTCTTCGCCAGAGTGCGGAGCAGCGTGCAAGTTTTAAGGTGTAAAAACAATATTGTCTCGGGGATCATTTTCGCTAATTACATAGTATTTTTAATTAATGTTTCTCACGCTGCGTATGATTTGCTCAATCAATCAAAAGTTTTTTTTACACTCACTCAGCAAAGCGTCTATTTTTCCAAGTGGAGTTCTCATCTTTCTCTCAGGCACGTAGCCGCTCTTTTTCTCGTTCTCTTTCAGAACCATCGCGCTTCGCTACCCAAATTGAGTGCATAAACGAATGCAGCGTTTCTGCCTTACTTTCTCTTGATCAGTGCAAACTTTTTATGTGTTTCTCTAAATAAGAAACGAGCGGACACGGATTTATTTACTTGTTTTATCTTTTGTTTTGTTTTTTCTTTTCTATTTAGCCATGCTTTTGTGTCAACAGTTCGTTGAATTTTCAGCTTCATACCTCGCTCTTTTGATCTTGTGGGGTAAAGACGTTGAAACTGTGAGGTTTACTTATGAAGTAATTGGCAATTTAGAGTAGTTTGTTGAGGTGCTTGTAAAAAAATGAAAAATATATCGAGTTCAAAGATCGAGATACTTTTCTGGGATTTTCCATTTTCTCCAAGTGAATGTGAACGAACGATTTTCGATTCGAGGATGAAAGTCTACATTTAAAAAAAAAATAATTAAGAGTGAGTTTTATATTTAATATTTAAATGAAAGCATTCAAGCTGGTTCAAACAAATCATGGTTGAGGCTAGAAAATCTTTAAATTGCTTTCAAATTTTGAATAAAGTGGGAATATAAAATGGAGTTGAGCTTTTGTTTTTAACAAATTCAACTTCGATACGAAAAAAAAGCTTTCATTGCCGATTTCTTTGTTAATACTATTATTTTACATATTCAACTCTTTTATTGATAATATTAAAAACTGAATTCGAAATTATTTTATCTAATTTCTATGAAAGATTTTTTTGAATTCCAGTAAAAATCGTATTAACGATTCTCATTGTTGAGATTCCTATTCCCCGGATTATCGCAGTCTGGCTCTAAAAGATTGGGCACAGAAAAATAGCTCCATAACCATCTGCACAATCGGGAACATTGTCGAGTCGATGAATCCAAAAATCTTTCATCTCATGCATAGAAAAACGAGAGGCCGGCGGAAAAGAACATTCAAGCGGAGGCATGAGGGATGAGGATTTGAGAATATAAAATTTGCCCAAAATGGCTCATGTGTTTGAGCATTTAAATAGCTCTTCGAAATGAATCTCGTGGTTGAGTACCGAAGAATATCGTTTCGATCAAACCTTCAAGCCTCGGCTGATCTGTAGCTGTAATATTGGGTGTGCTCGGTCATGCAAGCATTTTCTCGCCCGCATTTCTCTCAATACGCGCATTCGACGAGGTGTACGAGGTAAATATCTGTGTTGTATAGGGCACACAGCAAAAATGGTATCTGCCGGTGGTGCTCCGTTGAGATGTTTGAGATATTTCTCCATTTTCCACCTTTCGTACATTCTCGTGTGTATGAATGTTAAAGTAAATACCCATACTTTCATCGTGGACGGCGGGGCTGTACGTGGCGTATAAATATCTACAGAAAACATTTCACATTTGTATATACGCACAGACATAAATAAAGGAAAAAACGTTGAGGAATGTTGAAAATATTTGCTGCTGTATTGGGCTGCATGGATTATCTTTCGTGGGAAAACCACTCCTGTTTTCATGTTATCGAAGTGCGAGACACTTTTCTAGCAATCTGCAACATGACACTGTGAGATACTTTGAACTGTGTCACGTGATAGCGGAGGCAAGACTGAGAAAAAGCGAAGCAGAGAGCTGCGAAACTCTAACTTTTTCTGTTTTCTAGCTCTCTTAGGCTCCACTTTTCTGTCAATTTTATTGTATTCAACCTGTCTATCCATTCATTGTATCAACGTTCTAACGTATCATTGTATCAAAGATCTATGCGTGTGCGTATGTAGAAAGTGTCTCGGCAAGTTTTACTTACGACTTGCGAAGTGAAGAATAATCTTGAAATTTTGAAAGACGAAGGCCTGCTCTTTTCTCTGTCCGATTCATCGTGCTTGAGTTATGAAACGATTATGCTAAAGGGAGCTCAGATCTCCACTTCCCTTTCGAATAAGAGCTTCCACAAGATTTTTCTTCAGATTCTTCAATTTTTTAACTATGCTAAACTTCGTCTCGACTCATCGGGCACCTTGCAAGGTCGATCTTAACCTTGTCTCTGGTTTGAAGAGCCCGAGCTTTTTTCTTCCTCTCCGTATACCAACCGGCCTGCATATCTGTGATTGTACGGGATACATCTATCGTAGAAAGCATCCCCCACGAGGTCGAGTCTCGGGGATCGGGCAGCAAGATCGAGATCGTGGGGAGGGTCGGAAAATAAATCCAGCGAATAGCACGAAGCTCGAATACAGTTATAGCGTTTACACGCTGCATGCAAGGCGCATCCTCAACGACCTTTGTAAAAATTTCCGATCCTCGATATACACACTCGTTTTTATATCTTAGATGTTGCTCATACAAGTACGATGCGCGCCTGTTATGTGCACGTATTCGAATATTCGTCCATGGGCCAATGCGATTGTGCTTGAATTTTTACAGCCCTTTTCTGTACACGACGTTTCTCCTTAACCAGTCATGAAGGTAAACAATCTGACGATGTCCCCGGAGAATTGATCTCTACTGATTTCTGTATAGCAATACTTTTGAGAACGAGTCGAGTAATTTTCTCTCGACCCAAGGAGAGCATTATGCTTCCTTTTTCGTCCACATGTCCTCTGACTATCTTCGGATCTGTACCCAAAAAGGAACAATGACTGAATAATGGATCTTCGAATTTCTTTCCTATCCGATGAAGTAACCTTCCTTTCGATAGATTAGGCTAATCGGTTCGCTAATAGCATATTATTCATTCGTTTTTTTCTTCATTTTCAGGAATGTTCGTTACGGATGGTCAACTCGTACCTGGGACTATGTGTGATCATCAATTCATCAGTTCGCAAGCAACTCCACAGTACGGTCGCTTCTACTCGCCCGAATATCCATCATCATATCCGAAAAACGTCAGATGCTCATATTACTTTCGAGCAAGGTAATAAATATATATATACAGATATGTTAATTTTTCCACATCAAACCAACGTGTGAAGCAACGTTCGTGTGTTTTAGTAATTATTTAGTAAAAATCGGCCATGAAATATTAAATGTTTGTAACAACTATAAATTACACAGTGACGTTTAGACACTTGACTTAATGAATTCAGTTGAACAATCAAATGGAAAAGTTTTTATATACCAAAAGTCTGGTAATTACGATAAGTGAGTTAATGACATAAAAAAGGTCACTCAGAGATTGATGAAAAAGAAAAAAACAATGCTTTAAATTCATTTTTGAGTAGTGTCGCGAATGGGCGAAATGAAAAGTATTATACAAAAGTTCGAGTAAAAGTGAGTGAGTTGATAAAGAATGTGCCATAAATACATTTTCATGTACTTACATACATTTCACACTCTTTGTGAAATACAACAATATCATCTCTAAAAGGCTCCCGTTCTCATGCTACTTTTGCACCCTTTTCGTTTCTGCATGCGCCTTTTCACTCCTGCTTCATGGCCTGGCCCCCTTTTCACCGGGCCCAACGGTTTCCTCTCTTGTCACGAGAAATTTTGCGGCTTCCGGCTTGGAACAACTTTTCTCGTTCCTCATAGCCACCTCCTTGTTACGGAGCTCGGGAAAGTTCCCCTGTCAGACACGCCGCGTCCGGGACAGCGGGCTTAGCTTGAAAAAAATGTGAAAAACGAGAACGAAGAAAAAAAACTACGAACCCGAGCAGGAAATAAAACAAACGAACTGACGCGCTCCCTAAACGGGAATAACGTAATAGATTTTGCCAAGATTTTGTTTACAATAGGGAATTACTTCAATTGTTATTGTTAACTTTTTTTTACAAAGAGCTTTTTGGACGTGGATCCGTTGAAAATCAATAATACTTTTCCTGATTAATTTATCAACGAGATCGTTACTCTTCGTTCGAGACTTGAAATTGCTTATGAAAACGATCATTTTTCACTATAAAACTCACTCATGTTGAGACGAAAGCAACGTAGAAAGAATTAAATTTTGCTTTTTCGTCTCATTATCTTAAGCTGGCATTATCACAGGGATTTAAATCATATGTTTACGGTGATTATTAAACATACGAACAAAACTCCGTCTGTGGTAACGACAGAATTACAACACCGGAGATTAGTTAAATGGAATAAATGCCTGCGTTATAAGGGTCTGTATTATGGGCGAGGATGAGAGAGTTTCCTAATGAAACGAGCCAGCTTCAACCTTCGAAGATACATAGGCGAATAATACGGTCTTGTTTGTCTGCAAACACTATACACCTGCAAACATATATATTCATATTATGTGCTTATGTGTAATATGCCTATGATACAAACTCGGAACTTTCCCTTGCTTTCGGCTACATTCACTCATAGTGCTACAAGCTTGATTTTAAAGACGAGCTTATCGCAGCCTCGAGCAGAGACTAACGGTCTTCCAAATTGCTTCGTGACACATCAGACTTCAACACTGTCAATAAAAATGATATTTTTTTCAAAATCATTACGCCTGGCTATTCCATATTTTTAAAAATGATAATTTATCATCTCAATTTCAGTATAAATTGTAAAATTTATTTAACCCTCTCGGACCGTATGTTGCTTCTACGCAACACGCGCTTTCAGGCCCAATGAAACTGCATCGGTCATTAAGGTCGGGGTTCTAACTGCCTATTTCAATCACGCAAGGTTAGATTGCACCTTAGATACTCCTAAACCAAGAGATAAACTGCTTTAACTCATCGAAATATCAATATGAAGTCGGCCTTTCATGTTGAGTTGGCGTTGTGTGAAAAGGTGCTTTAGTTATCGCAAAAGAAAAGTGGGTATAAATTTTTTTTTCGTACTCCAAATGTTATTTCCTTTCAAAGGGAAGCTAATATGATGTATTTAAGGTATTCGGTGCTAGATTCATTCGTAAATTTTCCTGATTTTGCTCCCCAAGGACCTGGTGCTGCGCGCAGCGAACATTCAAAAATTCATATTTCCCAACAAAAAAACCGAAATGTCACAATGGATTCGGAAACTAGAAAGTATTTTGAGATAAAATTATGAAGGGAATCATTTTCCGTCAACGCGAAATAGGTCTCGATCTGAGTGGGTTAAAAAAAAATTCACTTCATTGTTCATTGTTATCAGTGGCACTAAAAAAAAAAACGTCTGAAAAGCTCTTGAAGTGGCATAAATCATTTAAGCGAACACTTTGGCCACGTATAGTCATGAATAAGTCGTCCATCTAAGCGATAGTAACTAAAAGATTAAGGGATATTACATTTCTCATGACTTAACATGTGTATCTTTCCATTTCTATTGTGTTTCAGAACAAAGGAACGAATTCGTGTCGTGTTCGAGAAGATATCGTTACAGAAGGGTGATCTCAGGTAGGTGTGGTTGAAAATGGTGGAAAAGACCTTTCCTTATATTATTTATATGCCGGTCTCGGAACACGAATTACTATTTGCATATTGCCTGGAAGGGAAGGGAAAGGGGATGTGAGTCTGCAGCAAGGGGGCGGTGAGAACGTTCTCGCAGACGCTTGAAATTTCTATCGAGTTTTCAAAAAGCTTGAGGTGAAAGAGAAAAAAAGTCGCGCAAGGATTTTGTACACGAGACAAGATATAAAACTCTCTTGTAGAGCACTACTTGTGAATTTTTCTTTCCCCGAGCTTTTTTTCTACAGGATTTTATCCGTAAGATTCTTCTCTTATCCTGTACCCACCAATGAACGCTTCCAGTTTACGAAGACTTCGGACTTTCTTTTTTCAACTTTTTTCCCGCCTCATCTTCACGTAGTTGATCAAAAAAGGACGCTGAAAATATGCGTGGCGCATCGGTTCGAGCTTCCATTTGCACCGAAAGCCCTCTTTCCGCTTGTACATCGGTTTCCTCCAGAAATTTACAAGGACATAAAATTTCCGATAAATAATGCCAATAACGTGCATCAAATTTTGATTTGTCAATAAAAATTCATCCAAATATTAAATTCAGTCTTACCACTTTTTAATCTTATCATTCGATTTTACAGAAAGTATAATGACTCTTTTTGTCTATGTGCGAGCACTCAGTTTTCTCATCTATTCACGAATTTGTTCAATTTTCTAAACTTCACGATCATGTTGAGTCATTCAATTAATTGAAGATTTCCCTTAACCGTCGTTCCGAATAATCATACTAAAAACTCTGCAACCTACGATAATTATTCTCATTACAAATTCCATCTCTTAATCAAAATCTCCCTGCGATATTTGGAATTGATCTTTCATCCTTTATAAACCCGATTCATAAGAGCTTGTCTCTAGTCCACGCGATAACTCGTTGATTGAATTAGCTTCCAGTAAGTGGGCTTGAGATCCCGCGATTTGACTCGAAGATGAATAGGGCAAATGCACAGTCTGAGCTATTGGTCTGCACCAACGACCACCACGTATACAGGGTGTGCTAAAGTCAGCACTGTATTGGCCAATGATTTTAGTTCATTCGTTTACATGGTCTTGTAAAATGCCTTGAAATTAAAATATCCAGTGATTACTTGTATGGATTTCATTAAAATAATGTCAGTTCTACAGAATGTATTGAAAGTTATAAGAAAATTGCTGCTGTCAGAATTACGTCGTAAACCACATTCCCTTGGAAAAATGTATTTCATATCGTTTGATTTGTTACAAAAGAAACAAAGAATCGATATTATGATAACTTCCTTGCATGTATGAAAAAAGTTCCATGACCAAGGTCCAGGGGGGTAGCAAAGCACGTGTCCAGTGAAGAGATAAAAAAAAGCATCGGAAATTCTGGGACTTGATGTCGAACGTGAAGAGAAGCATCCAGAGATGATCTGTATTTATAAATTGGCATTGAAAAATCTTGCGTACCCAATTCCGGAGGAATATGTAAATGAAAAACGAAAAAGTCAATTTTCAAAGGAATTCCAATTAAAAACAGAGAAGAATGAAATATTTTTATTATATTTGTTCATTTTTGGTAGAAAAACATAGTTAAATAATTAAAGAATCGATTAGGTCGAGAGTATCTTAATGTAAAGTCGCGTAAAATGTTTCTCGTTCATGTTTAAACGTATCATGTGGCTAGCTTGTAGCAGCCTTGTGTTACCCCTGGGAGAGCTCTTCAACTTACGTCGAATCAGAGCTTACCCGAATCGCGGACTGTAGAGAAAGGAAGAGTGAGAGAGAAATAAAGACGAAGAGAGAGAGAGAGAGAGACGGGGTGAGTGGGGGAGGGAGGGAGAGTTTCGGACGTCTATCCAGGAAACGGCGCACCACACGATTTAACGTGTAAAATTTTGTGCTTTGTGCCGTCCTGCTTTTCACTTTCCTATATATGTAATGAGACACGGAGAACAGAGCTTTGCTTCAAGTTTCCTCAGCTCCTTTCGTACGAACGCCAAGACCAAGTCTTGAGAAGGCAAAGTCACTCGAATAGGGCCCCCCAACCTTAAGTGAATGTTGGAAAGTTTCCCTCCAACTCTGCAGTCGAGTCGCTGGATTAAGTTTCACCGCTATCGATACGACACGACGCAGTCATGATATCGAGGAAACAGTAGATCCAGTGACAAAATACGTGTATTTCATGTATGTAAAGTAATACAGGAGATTCTCGGTGCAATCGGAAACCGATTATAATTTCCATAATTTGTCTTCAACTCAAGATTAAATTTCGATTCTACTGCATGCATTTTCGAAATTGATCTCTTGGAAATAAAATGTAATCAACTCGCTTTTTCAAACGCTACCGCAATTCTAGACAAACTTTCACTTATTTTCGTGGAGACGTTCAAATTTGAAAAACCTGGCTCTTTAAGGTTTTAATACATTTTTTTGTATTGCTTGAAGTCATGTAGTTCCAAACTGTCTACACGTACGAGGACATGTCTAACAATAATTTCCACGTTGAACCACTTATATGGAAACGTCGAAGGTTGTATGAATCTTGAATAATCCGTAGGCCGGTACCATCCTGAATTTGCATTGTTCCGCTTGGTTTGACGTTTCGAATGTATGTTATATTTCATCCCTGGTTTCATGACGTGACCAATGAATAGGAATTTACCAGGAGATCAACGAGCTCGATTACTTCTGATCGGCTGCTTCGTCACATCTCGTGCTAGTTCCATCGTTTTCTCTTCTAGTTTTCTTACACCTCGGTGTCAACGAGTTGTGCTAGATGGAATCCATTGTTCAACATAACTAAAACGTTGGATTTTGTTCAAAAAATGTTATAAAATAAAGAAGCTTGTTCTTTTAATAATCGGATCGTTCTTCGAATTGAGTATTATTTTTATCGATTGGCGCTGTGAGTGAAGATAGTCACACTGCCTTTGACTAGTTCAGATGGAGATATATATATAGATATAAAAGAAAAAGGTACAAACAACGCGAAGAAGTTTGTTTACTTGGAGACAGTAGTTGTTATATTCAAAGACCGGAAAAAAAGGACGTGAAGTTTAAACGTCGTCGGAATATTCAATCAATTCATCTAATCTTGACGGTTTCAATTCTATTTCTTTCTTCACTCTAAAAAAATTGTATTTGAGTTGTACAAGATCGAGGAAGTGACTTCTTGAGGTGATTAACGTTGCATCTGTGTATTCGAACTAACGAGTGATAGAGATGATTTAATGGATCGTATTTTTTCTTTCATTGGAATTACATTTGGTCAAGATTTCATCAGGTAATCTAAACAAACTTGTTTTCTCTTTACAATTTAAACTTTTGTTGGAGCAATCTTACTGCGTTTGTATGTGATAAACTCTATTCTCTATTCAATTGATCGCTCGTATTGTTCTCTATTTCAATTAATTTCGTAATGAACTTGTCATGTCGATTATCTCAACTCTATAGTGGTATCTCATCAATCAGTTCTCCAATTCTCAAATTTCAGCTAGACACAGTACATCATCGTCTCACACGAGTCTCGTGAAGATTCTCTTCTCGTGTAAGCCTCTAATCATACTTTTATTTTATTTCAGAAGTAAAAATTTTTTTTAACAAAGAATGATCTCACTTTAACAAATTTGAAGGAAAAACTGCAATTAAGATCACAAACTTGAAATGTGAACCTTGGTACTTTTGTATGTAAACAAGTATTATAAATTATAATCTGTATCTTTGTGCAAAAAAATATTTATTCGTTTATGTCATAAAGAAAGATGAAAAACAAATACGGTGGTTAACTTACATGGTTACGTACTCCCATGGACTCAATTGCACGCTTCGACATCTCTCGAGGGCAGAATATACGAAATTATCGACATCGTAAAGGAGAGTTCCCATTTGTACGAACTTTGTAGCTACCCTGAGTGATGGAGGGGAAAACCTAGAGATAGAGCAAGAGACTAAGGGTGACAGGGTCTGAAGCGATGGTGTTCAATTAATGAACGATTAAACTAATCAAAGTTGTTTCAATGTTGGCTCGATACACGCTCCAAGTACGTTAACAGTTCATGCCAGGTTCTTTGTATTAGATGGCCATCCATGTTTCCCTACGAACCGATGTTCATCTCTCGTTTTTTCAAGCACGTAAACAACCATTTTCACGGATCATGTACATCGCATCTTACAAAAAACAAACAAATGGTATTAAAAAAACGGCAGCGTTAATGGAGGACCATCGGATTCTCCCTTGCTCGGTCCGTCGTTTACCGGACGTGTACTGTATTCCGGTAGGCTAGTCAACGACGATAATGCGCGCTCCACATATTCAATAGAGTATGGGACACGATCGACGGAGTTCAGCGATGCTCAACTTCCGGAAGATCAAGATAATAACATGATAGTGTGATAGAACATCGTAGACAGACTCATATCCATGGCCATATTCACACGTGCATATATATAATGCATATGTACACGCTTTCGAGTATGGGAAAGTTGTACGTGTATTAGCATATGTAGATATAAATATAGGAATAGTTCTCTATCTCTATTCGCGAAATGCTCGAACAACCAAGTGAATATTGCGGAGAGCAGAGTCGAAGCATTGGAGCAAGTTTAGATCCGCTGAGCGTTGCTAATCGCTTATAAAGATAGAGAATAGAATTGAGAGCTTCCTTGATCGTTACGCGATATTCACAAATTTTTCCTAGTCAGGAATGTTGGTGTAATTTCACATGAGTGTGTATGTCCACATTCATGTTCCACCAGCGACTAGAAGATGTCGTATATATGAATATTCTATACGTAAAATTTTCTGAGCTCCTCCGGTGCGTTTCCAGCTCAAGCGGAGTTTAGATAAACCAGGGCGTGATTATACTCAGTGGAGAGTGCCCGTAGGGTATAATCGTGTTTTTCTCCATAAAAGTAGATTCGAAGGGACGCGAAAGAGAAAGATAGCGAAATTTCGGAAAATCCTATATAGTAATATCGCAGAGTCGCAGAATTCGATATTCCCATCCTAACTACTTGCTTGTAACATTTACGGTGTCTGTATGCGGTTAACAAGTACTGGGAAATACGTCATATGAATATTCATCAGTAAAATAAACATTTTTCGAACTTACTCATTATTCGGGGGGGATAAAGTGAATGATGACACAACATTGTTGAGCGTTGATGAGCGTAATTCGATAAGAAAAAATCCGGATGAAAAAT
Organism: Venturia canescens; assembly: GCF_019457755.1. Lineage (NCBI taxonomy): Eukaryota > Metazoa > Arthropoda > Insecta > Hymenoptera > Ichneumonidae > Venturia > Venturia canescens. Next base: position 19,799,847 of record NC_057421.1, read on the forward strand.
GCTTGTAAATGCCCCAGAAGCTGAATCATTTCTTCCAAATTCTTGGTACTAAGAAGAACGTGGAAAAAAAAAACATTTCTCTTATGAGGAAAAAAATAGATTGGGCAATCCCGCCCTCCGACAGGCTGGAAAGCTTCAGAAGGCAAAAAAGAGAAACTCCCATTGGAAGATCCAAGGTGGCGAAGGTCAGTTTCGGGGTGCTCTAGTCCGAATGAAATTAAGGAAGCTCAATGCGGAATTAGGATGGAGTTCGAAGGATTTATCAAGGATTAACTCCTGCACGAAACTAGCTACAGCCAGAAGGTGCTCCGCTGATCCTTTCCCCCTTTTCTGGCTCTTCCTAACCTCCTACTTCTGTCGCTTGCTCGATTCTTTCGTCTTCTCTTGTTCATTATCTGCCTTTCTTTATTCCTCTTCTCCCGTCTTTAGCCGATCCTCTGCGTTCAAACACATCTTTGTTCGTTCTTTCTTTCACACAACTTGTCCTTCCTTCCTTCCACCATCTTTTTGACACAAACAAAAATACGTTTTTGAGAATAAAAACCTCGCATGAGTCCAGTAGGAACGTGTTCAGAGCGAAGGATTCTGAGGCTCATTTATCAAGGATTACACATTCCAACTGGATATGCCGTACATAACGATAAACCTTGATCGTATAACAGTAAAAGTACATTTTTCACAAGAAAGAAGATTTTGAAAATTATTCTTTGCACTTTGACCATGAGATGGTGGTCGATCACTGTAATTGATTTGAATTTTCTAAGCGGTTCGTTGATGTCTATACCAACGGAATGGAATGACATCGGAAAATGCATGAATTCGATGACAATTGTCAGTTGAATAAAAAAAAAAGTAACCTCGTGATAATCAACAGCTCTCGCGATCGAACTCATCCGCAATCACGAGATCCGAGGACTTCGTAATGCTCTTGAAAACTCTTGGTCTTTTGTCACCTGCTTTCGTACGGACTGGAGTTTCATCGTTCGCTCCAATAGTTACTTGTGTATAATGATTTCTGTAATCCATGTCTATTTCTCGCTATTCATCTTTCTCTCTGGTTTCTATTGTTCCCGAACTCAAGCAATTCCAGAAATAATCGTCGTCATAGTGTTTAATTACTTCTCGTATTTCGTAAAAGCGGCTCTAATAGAATTCCAACGTTCTGACAAGGCTTTCGAGTATTCGCTCTCGTTAACGCAGCGTGTTTTCTACCGCTAACCCTACATTGAGGTGATACACGTGATCAATTCAAGTGGACACTGCGAAAAAAAAAAACAGCGAAAAGGGAAGAATTCAACCAAAATAAAATGCAGGCTCGGCCAACGTGGGCGAGCCAACGTTTAAATTTGTGAGCGCCAGAGTATTGCTTTGCTGTGCATTTTTTCGTCACCAGCGTTTGGTAGGTATCTATGAGCTATATGTTATTTCCATGGAACTCTGTACTTCCTTGTTCGCTGATTTATGCAACGAATTTTTTCCAATATACCCAGCACACGTATATTTACGTACCTCATGCAGCGTCCTATACAGGGTGTTACTCTCGTGAGTGTTTGTAGTTTCTAGCTTAAAAACTGACGTCGTACTGAACAAAAATGATTTGGGACAAAATCAAGAAGATTCAAGAACCGAAAGACGTTTTCCCGTTTGACCTTAGGGCGAAACCACGGTCCAGTGTGAAACGTTCAATGTTTCAAACTGCTGTTCACACATATTTATCCCTGTATTAATAAAATCGTTGGAGGTCTTCCGAAACGATGTGAATTAATTTCTTTATATGGCACACTCTGTTAGATTTTCTTCACGAAGTTCATTTTATGTCTTTCTATCGACAACGCCAGTTCATGAGTTCGCTCTTCAAACAGTATTGGACTTTTGTTAAAGGCCAATTGTTAGCTGTCATAGTAAATTAAGAATTTTTCGTAATTTGTATTACTATGAGTATCGTATGGTTGAATACTTTTCAATCGTTTTTATTTTGGAGTCAATTTGAAAATGGCTCGAATGACCGAGGTAGGACACTTCAATTTATGAAATTAAGAGACATCCATGGGAATACGCATAAACATTTCGAAAACATCAGCTTTTTTACTAATCACGTTGTCTTTTAGATCCAAGGAAATAAAACACTTCGGTTTTGAGTCCGACTGATGATCGGTTAATGGTGTTCAAAAAATACTTTCTACACTTCATGCAGTCAAATTGGTTGATAAAATAATCACTAATATGTGATATTCAAGTCTACTTTTAAGCTCAATCCATCATAACTGTTATTCAAAAATAATGGAAATTTTTATAACGTCATGATATGATACATTCGGTTACATGACAATTGGTCCCAGGACAAAATATCCTGAGACACAATATCCTCTATAATTTTGTTCAATGATTTTTTGTTTTTTTTTTTATTGTTTTAAACACTTTTATTGTTACACACACACGCAACCCAAACTAACATTCAAACAAAAACACACATACACACACACACACAAAACATACAAACAGTATTATTTTTATAATATTATTTACAATATTATTTTTATTACTCATAAATATTACACATAAAAATATTCAAGACATTCAGTCTTACAAGTGTAGGATATTTTCAAATCGAAGATATTATGTCTTTAGGATATTTTGGCGCGGGAGATTTTGTCTCGGGATCTTTTGACCGTACACCGGTACATTCATGAATTGAGTTGAGACGCTTCCTCGTAGACTCTTCACAGCTGACCGTGTTGGTGACTCCAGAAATGAAGTTGAAGCAGCGACGCCCATTTGCCAAATTCGGTTCAATTAGAGTTCAAGAGTTCGGTTAACGTCTTAACATACTTGAAAACTTGAACAGCGAAAAATTGGCATTCGAATCATGTTTCCATGATAAAACGTATTTTTGAAATAACGGCTCGTACAATTGTGAGCAGGAGACACCCTGTATACTTATAGAAGTGGAATCGTCGTCATTCACTCGTACGAACAAGCTTTCACTCCATAAGATAATTGGAAAATTCTAATGGTACCGTACGTTTTTACGAACGCGACATTTTCTCGATTTTATTATCTCTTTCACGCGTGAATACAGGATTCATTGCGAAATCGTCTTGAAAGCAATAATAGTTTATTTCGCCTCCCGCCCAAGATAGCTCAATAATACCGAGTGGTCTGTATTTAAGGACGAGGCCGTACAGTCATTTTTTTACCCAAAAGTTGTGACCTGTACCTTTCAAAAGTTAGGCCAGTTTACAAGTTGGCAACGTTGCATACACTTTAAAGTCTTCGAAAGACTTTAAACGTCGGAAACACGGACGGTGACGATCCTAGCCTCAAAAAACTGCACGGGAAACAGATTATTATTAATATAATCTCAGTAAATCTCCTTATAAATCTGAAAAAATTGACATTATTCAGCAAGCCTTGCTCATGTTGCAAAAAAATTTCATATTTTTAGCATATAATTTTTTACGGAGATATCACTGAATGTGTCTTGACTTCCATAAGATTACATGTTATTAGGCCCAAATTGTTATTGATTTTTCTCAACAACGACGCTCCTAAATTGTCTGAAAATTTAACTGATTTTTTTTTACACTTCGCTTTATAAGATGCAATCGGTTTAAAAGCGATAACATCATTTTCTTTCTAATGCCTCAACTTCCTTAAGGAGAGTTGAAAGAGAGAGAAAACACGTGCTGACACTGATGAATGTCACAATGAATCAGCGTTCAGTTAGATGAGCCATATTATATTTTATGGATCACGTATTTCTATACATATATGAAAAATAACCGTAAAAATATAGTCTGAACGAAGAAGAACGACTTCTATTGAAATTGAAGCAGCTCTTTTCAAGTCCATCGGAATGCTTAGCACACATAACCCCCTAGTAATTTTTCCGATATGCCATTGGATCGGGCGTACGTTCCTTTTTCTCCAATGAAATTTGAATTATCAAAGCTTATGCATATGTGAGAAGGAATAGGACGACCAGATACGCTTGAATAGGAGGTCGCTTCGTGCAGCGATTGATAATATACTTTCATATGCTCATCGATCGTGGTGAAACTGACCGCTTTATTGTGGCATAGAAAAATCTTCTTTAACGGAAGCTCGTAAAACGTCGGCATTCCTTAACATTCTAAAGCACGTTTGCGTGTGACATTTTTCTAGTTCGAGCTTACGATATCGGGATTGAGCGATCAGTTTTCAAATTGAATGCTTCAGTTTACGTTCGACGTTTTTTCATGCTGATGATAATTTTCATAACGTTGTCGCGAATTTCAAAGTTTCTTCCCAGATATAAATTGTGTAGTCGCCATCACGAATATCGCAGAGTGCAGTCACCGTGCCGTCACTGTGCCGCGAGCAGGGTCTTAGCTTGATTCTCAGGTCGACGAAAACGGTGACAATTTGTCATTTATGAAGACATTTTTGCACGAACAATATTAATCTAGAAAATGACATGCCAATTTTACCCCCACCACCGCGGATCGTTTTATTCAGAGAAAAGATAGTCTCGGCGACAGCTTCAAGCCAGCAGACGACAGGGCTGTCAATGTACTTGTCCGGAGACTCTACCGAGTCTCTTGATAATGACGCGGGGCCATTGTTGTAGCGTGAAGAAAATTTGCTATATTTCGGTTTAAAGCAAAACGGAAAGTTTTTTTTGCAAGTGTTGACGCTTCAAAGGGCCAACACGCACTTCACACTGTAGTATAGGGGATGAAATAAATATTTTTCTAAAATAACAAAAAACTAACGGAAACTTTGTGAATAAACAAATGTAGGTACGTATTTCTATGTTTCGTTGGTTCGACTACGATTTTTTTTTCTCTCTCCGTTGCGTTTGCTCATTGAACTTTCAAGCGGATCGGAAGAAAGGAAAACTTTTTCTTGCTCTCGCAGAGTGTGTGGATCACTTGCGCAGGTTCAATTTGTTTAGTCCTTTAATTAAATACTCGAGTATACGCTCACGGTGAACCATGAGACGAAGGCAATATTGCCGACTGCGTTCCCTTGAGTTATGTGCGACAACCAAGTGCCCATACTTGCTCTTTAACCGTCTCTACTTCTCCCTGAAGAAACCGAGGGAGAGAGAACGAGAGGGAGGGAGTGCATTCACGTGCCGTAGCAGCCTCCACGACACTCTCGAGTTGGTCTTCTAAGTTTACTAATCAAGTTTACTACGTGTACACATAGCAAGCAGCTCAGGGGCTCCTCGTTTTTTCGAAAACTCCATACTCACTCGGTCACATTCCTATACCCTTCGTAGCTCGTATAAGGTGCAAAAGTATTTGTACACAAAGTAATTCAAGTATGACGTGCTGAAATACAACGCCAAAATCGTGATAATTTGTCGGTTTTACCAAAACGAAAAATAATTGATACTGGTCGCACAGTAAAGACGAGCAGGATAAAATGTTGCGGCCATATGTGCAAGAATATCGCATGAATATTAAAGAAGTAACAGAGAAATTTAAAGGATGGAAGAGAAAGAAATAGGGAGTGAAAAAAAGGAGGAACTGTATACACTTTATGAGAAAACTTTTACTTCTCGCTTAACAGTACATCTTCGAGACCATTTCGTCGCCGTTGATACTCTTAGAAGTTTGAGTAATTATAAGCCGCTCTCTTTCTCCCAGGCTTAAGATAGATCATGATTATCCCTGGCCGAATTGTACTCCTATGTATATATCTACGGATATATACGTGTCCACTAAAAAACAGCGATGAAGTGGTCGGGGATACGGGGTTGACTGTCGAGAGACAAAATCCGGACTCGCGCTTTTGCCTCGGGATTGTACTTACTACTTTGCTCAACTATATCCGACTCTAATGTCCTTAAACCTTTCATGAAAGTCTCGAGGTGAGGAGAGCGGAAGGAAGTAGAGCAATAGGGATGGAAAAGTGCTTTTGTGTGTTTCTGACTCGAGGGTTCGTACTGGTTTTGAAGCTTCTCTATCTTTATCTTGTTTGAACCGACGACGTCCTTCCGATATTTATCCATATATGTATATCCCAACCACGTGCGATATGAGTGAGGGGTGTATGCCGACGAATTCACTTTTATTCTACATAGACTTTTGTTGGTTTTTTTTTCGTTGTCTCTACCGTTTTTGTAAGATTTCGGAACAATTCCGAAGACCGAGTGTTGGTTTCTCTCCTCTTCGTGCTCCGAGGGTAACAGAAATAAAACGAGATAAATTTTTCCGACGTTTATCGCTCGTAAGGCTAATGAGATTAGCGAGCAACTGTTGGTCGTAATAGCGGTAATTTGGTGTCTCACAAAGTCTACTACATGCTTAAACTTTCATCTGATAGCATAAAGCTAATATGCACGCCAGAGTTCAAGACTATTTCCTGCAATCGATGAAAATGCACGTGTTTACCATAAAAAAAAAGTAAATTGACGCTGTGATAAAAAAATGCATACATAAAGATGTATGGATGGGCGCACATACGTAGGTTCATGCTTGTTTATGAATAGCGCTCCTGTGCTCCTTCAAACATTTTACAACCTTCGCTTTGTCAATGTACAAAGTCTTTCTAGTTTTATCGTCGCATTCAACACTCGGCGAATGCTTTAAAACACTTCAAATGAGCCTCTTTTTTCTTTTTTTCGTCTCATTCAACTTTTTTCCCACTGTAACGCGGTTCAGCTTCTTTTTACGCCAAGAGAGAAAGACTCACCTTTCTCCGCGTTGAGTCGTTTCTGGCCGGGCTCTTTCGGCAAGCAACTTAATCAAAGGAACAAGGACTCGCTCAAGAGAGTGGCAAAATGAAGAATGAGTCGGCTCGTCAAGCACAGACTCCCGAATACAAAGTTTGCCCTGCGTTATGAAAAAATGGACCTCCGAGTGTGTAAACATTAGAATAACTGCATGCCAGGATATTCATTAATGCATATGAAAATCCGGCATTCAATCGACGCTGATTAAGAGGAGAGAGAGAAAGAGAGAGAGAGAGATAGAAGAAATTATAAAAAATAAACGAAGCAAAAAGACGAAAAAGCAAAAGGATAGATAAAAATAAAGTATTCGTTCCATCCTTAATTGCTATCCTGCATAAATAATGAGATTGGTGAACGAGAGCATCGTCAGCGGAGCAGCTTGAAGAGGGCTTGATAATTAAATACTATTCATAGAATTAATCGGATTAACAAACGATTTAATGAGGCATCGTTGTACATTCTTCAACGTCATTACTCCTCGTTCCAATAGGTGTGCATATATACAGATATCGGTATTGTATCGCGTGAACATTGGGATGAAAGTTGCTAGTGAGTTTTGAGTTCACTGTTCTCACCGAGCATAACGGACTCAAATATTATTCCAGGGATTTTCCTGCCCCACTGCGTACTTCGATTCAAGCGAAGCTTTTCACGAAATCTAATTTATTTACAAGCCTACGAAAGATTCACGAGCTCCGTCTGACCTAGAAATTGTGATATTTCGTTTCAGTTGCATAAATAGAGCAGACTTGATCAGGGTACATGATGGAAGAAATTCAGACAGTCCGACAATCGCCCTTCTCTGCAATCAAGCTGCCGGCGTCGAAGTGCTCAGTACAGGACCAGATTTGTTCGTCGAATTTGTTGCTAACTCTGAGTGGCCAGACCAGGGCTTCAGGGCAATGTTCCAGTTTCAACCACTGGACGATACGCCACATTCAGGTTTGTAGAAATTCCATTGTGCTAAACGGCACCGCACCATTAAGCTCCCTACACGAATTTAACCATCTAGAAATTTAACTTTAATATTTACTTCGATGCACTAATTGTTCTGAACCTCTACCCATCTATTTTCTTCTGTATTGTGCTAACCGTGTTTCATTGTCGAGAATTTCTTGCGGTCAGCCTCTATCGAGACAAATCGATATTCTTCGAATTCTCGCTCCGACGAGCAATTTGCACTTCGCAGAGAAGATTGACTTACGATCATCATTATCACGATAATCTATTACCACAATCAAATTTATTCACACTATTATCGTTACTCTCACAACCCCCAAATTGAATACAGATTTTTTCCATTTCGATGTTTTCATACCAGAGATCAACGATAATCGTTAGATACAAAAGCAGTCAAAAAATCAGATCGTGAACAATAAAACGTACTGAAAAGGCTCGGCGATGACGTCCAGGCTTCTGCATTAACTATAGTCCGTGTTAATTATAAATGCCGAACTGATGTGAAAATAAAAACATTGTTGAACAAGAAAGAGCGAAAGAGCAATACTTTTATACACTTTCATTCGTCAAAACATATTTTACAATTCTAAGAAGAATGCAATAGATTGTGAACTCCATTGAACTCGTCAAAAACCATCAATCTTTTTCTCAAACTTTATGGTGGCTTCAAGTTGAGCGAATTAGGTTAGAAAAATCTTTTCGTCAAATTTCTGTCAAATATCTTGAATCTATACCAAATCGAACAACGCTCAACCTCCTGACGCTATTTCTGAACCCGCGTCATTTCCGTTAAGCATCTCCAACCGTAAATATCTTTAACGCGGATTTTGAATAAACATATAGACTGGAATCTTATCCAAATGCCGAATGATCCTGCTAAGGAATCCTGGAAACACCAAGTTTACGAAATGGTTTATGAAACACGGTTAAAGTTTTCTAGAGTTTACAAAAGTAAATAACAATGAGCATTTTTTATTCTGGAAAGTTCAACTCGCCTAATTGTAAGCTTCCTGAAGGGAAAACTTAAGGTAAGAGTCGCGCGACTCTATGGTCAAATGACTATTTATTAATCGTCGAAATAAAATAGGTTATAAGAAAGGTTTTCTGTATTGAATAAATCTTGGGGCAATTTAAACTGGATTCGTCTAAATTTATACAAGATCATATTTAATAATTTATGATTAAAAATATCTTATGATTGCTTATTTGACCCGGTTTTTCAATATATACATATATATATCGGTTCTCTTCTCACCTGACAGTCGAGAGATATCCTAGCCTCCAAACTCGCCGGCTATCACGAAAAGTATATATATATGTATACATTCTTAACGTTGCCAAGTATATCGAGCCACTTCATGGCAGTCGATCTCCTTCCATTTTCTGAGTTTTCATCGAGATTATTTTAAAAATTCTCTTCGAATTAGTCGATGGCCCTATATTTTTATGGTCACATTATAATCTTTATAATATAATCTATGAGGAGCAATTTTATCATAAACTATATCTAATCGATAAGGAAATGAATTCTGCAATCATAGTGTTGGCGGGATGGGTTTCTCATACGATGCCGTGTTATATTTCTATTTTTGATCGTAAATTTCTTGATATAATTTTCGGTAACCTATCAAATCCTTTAGCCATATGAAAGTTTATCACGTAAAAATGGTATAATTTAAAAATCACGAGTTCGTCTAATACCGATTGTCGCGCGACTCCTACCTTAAAGTAGTTCGGCCGTTCTACGACTAGTCAAGTTTGCAACCACTTCATGCTGATTAATTTTAAGTCTAAGTTATTAATCAAATTAATAAATACTTACATTGAAAATATTTTTATCATAAAAATGTAATAAAATGCTTTAAAAATATCATAAAAGATAAAATTTATACTCCAACTTGACTAGTTAGTGATCGAGTCGATACCGGTGACACTTGAAATACACATAACCTAGAGAACAGTTTTATTGTGCGAAAGAAAGTTTATATCGGTGTTACGGCACCGAGAAAAAGGAATGGTCAATTCATGAAAAAAAAGCGAAGCTACTAGACGAATAAAAGCATGTGAGTCAGTCTCAAAAATAAATCTGATGGAATTCCCGCGATTCCCGAATTTGCCCGAAGTTCAATCAGCTGTTACCAGCAGTCCCAACGTAATGACTGGCATCCGATTTCGACACGTCAAAAACTCAAGTTTTTTCATGTTTTCTTTCTTAAAAACCCCGTAAGATAATGTTTTTTTTTTTAAAGAAATGAAATCTGTGATAAATTTTCTTCACGATAGAAACTTTTCCGAAGCTCGAACACTGTACATCCTTTTCACAATTAATATTATTGTGAGTTCTCCCATAAGGTACCGTGTTAAAGACTTAAAATTTTAAATGAAATAATTCAAAATTTTTCCCCGTAAGAGGTCCCGGAACTGTGCTAATCGTTATCAGAGGACCTTAAAATATCATTTACTGCAAAAAAAAGTAGATCTTCACCGTACTTTATCGAACGGCCGAACTACTTTAATATCTACAGTGAATGTGATTTCTCTGAAAAATCGAGAAGCAGAATTCTACTTATCTTCGTCAGTTGAGCTTCGGTCGGTAAGCATACCATCTCAGTTACCACTGGAAGCAGCGCATACGTTCTACTCCATTCTGAGCGCTGCCTCGCGGAGATTTTTCAAACTACGTTGGGGATAAGCTACCCCTTAAGGTGATCTATCACTTGTTCAGTCGGTAAAAATCCTATTGCACGGTTTATTCCGAGTAGCCTCATATTTTAAAGAAAATATGAGTTACACGCTATTCTCATTTTATCAGAGAACAAGGTGTAACCTTTATTTTTCTCAAAAAATTAAGGGTGTCCGAGTAAACCGTGCAACCATTCTGCAGTTATCTCTCTCGCACTCGCGCAATTGATAGATCACCTTAAGAGTATGGATCAGTCGACTAACCTCACTTGGAATTTTTGAAATTGAAATTCTCTGGCACGGTTTGACCGATTAAAAAAAGGCTCTGTCAGCCTACGCAGAACGATGGCTACGCAGAACGGAAACTGACAGAGCCTTTTTTTAATCGGTCAAACTGTGTCAAAGAATTTCGATTTCGAAATTTGCAGCTATCTCTCTCGCACTCACGGTTGCGATATACCGACTGATCCATCCTCTTAACGTGATACGTATCCGCACTAGGCCCCACTTCGAAACGGCAGTCGGTAAAGTAACCTTCCGGGAAATGCCGGAGTGAATCATGAAAATGCTTTTACTCAATTGGTAAAGTGACTGTTTTGAGAAAAAGCTCGACTTCCGAGTTGACGACTGTTGAGTTACAATCTCGGGCTTTTCAACGTCATTCGATAAGTTGAAAAACTTGCAACTGTCTCGGTCCCCAAGGAAAAACTCGTTATACGAATCCTCCCAGAAGCAAATGAAATTTTCCAAAAAAATTGTCCAATTTGGTCGTTTTGCGAACGAAGTTTTAGAAAATTCGGTAATAATAGAAGCGAGCGGATAGCTCACGCGGTAATTTGTCTTGCCTATCAGAGATATGAGTCCAGGAGAAAAGAACTACTGGCGAACACCCCGGGTTACCCAATTTATGAGGTAATAAATCATGAACGCGGACCCTTTGTATTAAGGTAGATTGGTTGTGTTCTGTTGCACACAGTAGGATAAATATACATATACAGGCGAGAACGGATACACAGAAGGGCGCATGCGTGGTTAGTACTCCCCGCCGTAATTAACGGCACTGTATATTCTGAGGATAATTACAATAATGTGTTGCAGAGCTAGACAAGGTCGTCCCTGGGGCTGTTACGGGTAACCCCAAGTACTCGGTCATCGGGCCGGCTGTCAGCGCAACGAGTAAGTATCCAGCTATCATTCTAGATGTGTATATATGCTCGCGCATGTCCACAACTATGTACAAGTTCAATAAAACGCGATTTTCTCGTTATGTCGGATGAGACGATTTATCACAAGGAGTTCCGTAACGAATAACCCTTTGATTAATCATCCAATTGCCTCGTGATGAAGAAAAAAATGAAAGACTGACGTTGACGTCAAAAGCGATTTGCCAGAATCTAGGTACATGTCTGATGGATTGCGAAGTTTTGTTGAACTCGAGCGAGAAGGTCATGCGCGCGATGAGGATAAATTGCAACAAAAACATTTGCTCCGAGCTCATTCTTCGTTGTTCATTAAACAATCAAAAACTTTGTGTCCATTATTTCTGCGCCCTCGTCAGAGGCATAACAGCGATTTCTCGAAGGAAGTTTTGTTCGGTATAGTTTGATGAGGATCACACAGAGTTGAAGTTGTCCGGCTTGTCTACCTTGTCCGTGGATTCGTTTGTTGCTGCTCACCATTGTCCATGCTCTCATCATCTGTCGTCACGGATTTGCTCGAATGAGAAGGACCGAGTGAGAGATAGAAATGCCTTAATCTCAATTTGTACGTCTCCGTGAAATCCGCGTATTTACTCATGCAAATCTTCCACTCCCTAATGCAAACTAACAACGTGACTGGACCAACGTAAACGAAGAGCAGTCACGAGGAACTCCAGAACAAGGCAACGGACAGAGGGAGCTAGAGTGAGAAATTCAAATGGTACAGTTTCTCTAAGCTCGCTTCTCCACCGCCAGTAGCAAGTTCAATGTGTTATCCGTGTAGGTCGTATAGTTAGTAGTTTATGTCTGGAAAGGCTTCCCAAGTTAGGCTGAGTGAAGCGAATGAAACAGGCAGGTTGAGATGCAGTTGGGTGTTACTCACAGCGGACCTTCACCGTCTTAGGGATACTTATAGGTTCTACCGTAAAACAAAGTATAGTTGTTTCGCCACATACCATCATATACGCGAAAGCTCTTCATGGTCCTTCTTGAGCGTTCTTCCTTCGTTGCCACGCTTTGCCTCCCACTCCTCTCTGTCCCTCTATACATGACAGCTATATAATACGTGGCATCACAGTATGTGAATGCGTGTGGCTGCGCCGTCGGAAAACCCGCGAGGATAAGTGCCACGAATGCGGTGGTGCACCTGAACCGTTACATAAACTCTCCTAAGAACCGATAAATTACCATTTCAGAGCTTTTCGCTTGTCGGTATAAAAACATTTCTGGAACAAGTTTGAATAAGTATACACTTGAGTAACAATAGGCTCGATTCTTTTAAAACTTTTTTGAGATGTTTGTGTTCATCGGCAACCCTGATGCGACGAACTCTCGAGAAAATCGATAAAAAATGGTTTTTTAGGATGGAATTGTTAACGATTGTGGGACTACTTCAAGGCCAGACTGTGAACCAGTGTGTAACGAACCTCAAATATTGAGACTGAATGTACAAAAAAACAGCTGACCCGAACGGAAAATCACTGGCACAGAATGTAACTCATCGATGCATGCGAAAGTCATTACGGACCGAAAGAGGCCTGCAGTCGGTCCAAGCTTTATTCACCCAATCCACCGGTTCGCGCCACTGAATCCACATGATCGATTCAGTCCGCGTTTTCCCGTCCTATTTGCATCGTACAAACTGGCCAGCAATATAACTGATAAGTCCGTAGATAAATGTGATTTTTTGTATACTGAGCTCTCTCTCTCTCTCTCCTCTCTCTTGATCACAAACGTTGTTTGTATATGTGACACATTCACAGATTGCAACGGGCAATAAATTATTAAAGCGCTTATACGTACGTACGCGACGATGTGCTTCGTCCCACTCTCCCGGATTTACAGTGTACATAGAACCACCGGTGCACCGTGAAAAATGTCCCATTTCAGGTTGAGTGGCGGTGGTTGCGGAACAAGCCATAAAGAGGTGAGATCCAGTGTGGCCATGACGCGTAAATTGTGAAGCAAGTGTAGAATGTTCGAGTATGAGACTGACGGTATATAAATTACTTGAAAATAAGACGCATACCTATATTTACAGTGGACCCTACGTATATAACATACACAATATTATGATACGTGATAAAGTGAGTGAACGCATCAAGAAAAAGATTAGAGTTTATTTACGACACTGATCCCACAATACAACAATGTACGAAAAAAAATGTGAAGTGTTATTGCGCGTTCCTTCAATATTCGCTATACTGCTAGTCCCTTATCCGATTTAATTAAAGCGGAACCTTCAACGGAGGCTTTCCTTTGTCGGGAGTAGTGCCATGGGGATCCAGTCCGTACTATGCTACAAGAATAGTGAGAATTCTTTTATGTAAGGGCCATCGTAATATCAACTCAATATCGTATCGTAACGATTTTTTTAATGCCCGATGCGTACTTCCGTGTATTTAATCCAAACAAGACGCAGGTTTCTGAAATCTCGGCTCTGTTAGCGTCCATTTTTTAAACTTAACGTCCATAAAATTGTTATTTTTTACCTACTTGATAATAAAACTTTCGGCAAATCGATAAACCGAGAAGAGCAAATGTCAACCTGTAAAGACTCTGGTTCGCGAATTGTTGAAGATACACAAATTGTACTTCTCCAATAACACGTATCCATTCCGGGGAGTTTGATATACTCCACAGTACCATTATGCACAGTGTCGTATGTCATTTCAAGATTGGACTCCGGAAGTTTGTAGGAAATCCTTTGAATCTAACTTCTATTCAAGAGAGTTAACCTCAGAACTCTGTAGATCTAAGAAGCTATGGGTGAAGTCCACTGATTTACGTTTACATGCGATGATGAAAAACGCCAACAGGCGAGAATTTAAAGACAGTTATCAAGGTCGTAATTGAAATACTGCGCGAAGCTGTCGCTGTTAAGACGCTCGTCCCCCGTCGGTTCGCAATATCAATTACTTTTAAACGAGTTCAAGTGGTCCGAAGCTGCCAAAGCGACAATATCTTTTTCCGAATTTTATTAGAGCGTGCAGTAGCACAGGAGGACGAATATTCTAAATTTACCACGAGCGTTCGTTTGTCTTTCTAATATTTCGCGAAAGTCTTCTACAAAGGGATTGAAAAACGATGAAGAAAAGGTACTACGGGTTAAAAACGGAATGAAGTAAACGAAAAAAAATTGGGAAACGATAAAAAAACATAGTCCTTTTCAGGATACGGAAGAAAGCACAGAGAGACGTAAAAGAAACATAAAAAACGTATGTTAAGAAAAGACGAAATCAAATAATCTTCGGTAATATAATAGAGCCAAAGGATATCAAAGAGTAGGGTAGGATATTGGTTCGCAGAGAGTACGATCAATGCAGGATAACTGTCAACACCAATACGGCTTTCATTTCATCTACACTGTGCATTACATTTCACTTTAATTTACATTTCGCTACACATATACTTATACGTATAAAATATATAATCTCTTCCCTCTCAATCGGCTCGAGGAATTCGAGTCAGGAAACTCATTCCCTCCAGTATAATCAAAAATATGATTCAATACTTGCAACGAGTGCAGAGCCTGTAAAGAGGATGCATATCGGTGCTTCGCCCAATTTCGCACTGGAAGGCCTGTAAATGTTCGATGCTACATGCGTCAATGAAAGCGAACGTTAAGACCTTCGAACCTTCCGCGTTTAGGCAGTGCTCTGCGGCCTATTCGGTAGTTACATTTCATCACGTTACGAATGGCAGTAATTTATGCAAAGAACGAACAACAGGTATGCGGGGGTTGAATATTCTGCGGTTCAATCACATCTTAAGGAAACGTTAACCGGAAATTTATAGTGGAAACGTTAGTTAAAGATGATTTGATGGGATACAGTCACTCAAGCATCTACCTGCGCCTGCGGAATGATCTTTACACGGTTTGAAGCTTCGGGCCATTAGTATCATGAAGGAAAACACGGTTAGCATGCTTTGAGTTGTTCAGGGTATACCTTGCTAGTTATCGCGATGGTATTTCTATCCTCGAATTAGGTACAGCGGTCTGTGGTGGTGATCTCGCGTATCTGAGTTTGCATATTGCAATCGGACGAAGGAAATAGTATGTATGTCTTCGCCTCTGCCGCATACATCACAGTCCCAAACCTCCCTAACACTAATTGATCGTCCGATATTCTACTACCGGAGTTGGCTGAAGCCTCAGCGGCATTAACCTTCCGGGTGTTAGTACTGTCGTATCATCTGGTTCATGTTGGCTCTCTACACATCCCGATTCCCTTCATGGATGTCGTAAATAGATCCACGAGGGACGAACGTGCATCGAGTGATTCTCGCACATGCCGCTCTTGGCCTTTCCCGTAAGCACTCTTGCTTTGGATATCTTCCGCATTGCTTCTTTACCACTGCATACTTTTTTCCGACACACAAATCCAACTTGTACATACATTATTCTCACAGATATACTGCGTCGTTGATTCCGAAACTCAAATCAAATAAATCATGTTTTAAATGATTGTTGTTTGCATCCACTATTCCGTTTGGATATCACACGAGCTGCTGGCTCATTCTGTGTGTACTTGTATCGTCCATCAATGACAATAACTCACTGTAGATTACAGTTTTGGTACGCAACGGACTTAAAACGGACTCGCAAAAGAAGTAGAGGTTCATTTTGCGTTTGCAGGCTTGAAAAAAGTTAGGAAAATGGACAGATCTCTCGCAACGAGGTAAAGAAGTAAAACGCAAGGAAGATCAAGCTGGAGTTGTGGAGGAAAGGCGACACATCTTTCCGCAGTGCGGATGTAACCAGCTCAGGATTAGGTTGGCTTACACAAGTGGAAACGATAAAATACTTTCGTGTGTCTTATTCGTTCTTGCCTCGTTTTCCTCTACTCGAGAGAATTCTAACAAGAACGTTAGTGTGTTGGATGCCCATTTACCAACGTACAGACGATTTTGTAACTTTCATAAATTCCCTTTTACTCTGCTGTTAACTTTTAGAAACTCATAATTTTTGATCTCACACTTGAGAGATCTGAAATACATTAACGCAGTTCAAAGTTTGCCGATCTACAGAGTATTAAATTATGATTGAGTACAGAAAGAAACGCCGACTCTCCGATGACCAAACCGCTAACGTTGAAAGCAATTGCAATAGTTTTTCTATCAACACCATTATTTCATATCTGTGGAATGTTTTTTCAGGAAGAATGTCGCTTGTTCGTGAAACCACAAAACATACGTGTAGCAGTTTTTGCGCATGAGAATTGTGGACCTTACTTCACCGGAATAAAAATAAAAAGTGATATTTCGCTCACACAAATATTGCCATTCTCTGAGCTGACAGAAGCGGCGAGTTTGTAAACTCGCTTGGAAGGCTAATGATGTGAAACATTAAAGTTGCATTAAAGGAGAGACGGGAATGGGGTGAATATTTCTCACTATTGCTTGTCTCGCGCCACGAACTCTCGACCAGGAGAATTCGCCGTGTCGCCCAGAGCTCCAGCCAAATCGTCCAGCGGGACCCGCACCACCGCAACCATTTACCGTGACGCTAGATTATCGCTGCCTGCGAATTATATATGCCACGCAGTTATAACGAATTGTTGCCTGTGTGCATATAGAAACTTTATGTACACTCCATTTTGTCTGCATTTGCACGGGTACATGTGTACTCTGATATAAATGAGCGTGTAAAGGTACCAGTTGAAAAAAATTATGCGGAACTGCGGTTGGTTTTGGTGCGCACAGCCGGGACCAGTCCCACGCTCTCTCTCTCTCTCTCTCTCTCTCTCTCTCTCTCTCTCTCTCTCTCTCTCTCTCTCTCTCTCTCTCTCTCTCTCTCTCTCTCTCTCTCTCTCTCTCTTATAATAAAAACACAAATATTGTGGATTCACGTTTTCCTTTGTCTGGTGGCTGCATATCTGTATACACCGGTTAAACTACACGCAGAAATACATTTGTGTGTGAATTGTGTGCAATCCTTTCTTGCAGCTAGATTTGTTCATTGGCTTTTCCCATCGTTTTCTTTTTTCTACACTTACACCGGTGTAAGCCCAAGAATGAACACATCCAACTTTGTCTGCATTTATGAGAAAAAGACTAAGCGGAAAAAAGCTAAGCTCTTTCAAATAACGAGAGGAAGCTTCGTAGAGATTGGTGACTCGAGGAATCTACTCATTCCCGGCTCACCATCGCACACACGTACATTTAATGAACATGGATACGAGACACACACAAATACTTTAGCCCAGATAGAACCTTTCACAAGACATTCGTATCACCGAGTTATTACCAGTTGAGCTTCTCGTCCGGTATTGTTGGAGTCGCCAATGTAAGTGAAAGAAATTGTTGTATGTATATACACATATTGAATCGCCGAACTAAGGAAAGCTGGACTAACTGACTTTTTACCTATCGCGTTAACGTTTTTGCAAAGTTAGAGCCCGCACGGACAAACCGGAAAACGGAAGTTATCGTCTCCGGCGGCGAGCAATTATCATTAGTTGCACTCGCGGCGACAGAGGAGAAACCTTAAGGGGTGGATGAGACTTTTGCCAGGGATGTGAAACGAAAATCAGAAGGAAATCTTCGGCGGAAGGAGAGAAGCAGGGCGGGAGGGGGGAGCTTATCGTTTTTGTTCTGGTTGCTGCTAATATACGTATGCATGCTGTATATATACAAAGAAAAGAGCGTGCGGAGTTTGGCTTCGAAAATACCAATTGAAGAGAGCGTCACGTTTTAGTGGTGGAATTTGTGTGCGAGTGTGTGTGTATGTGTGTGTGTGCGTCAATGCGCGTTGTGGCTAAGAATCGGGAAAGCCACAGGCAAGAAAATAAAAAACGATATGCCGCGAGCGCGTCTCGGTAGAGCGGACTATATAGCTGTCGGCAGTCTCAACAGCGTGAGACTAAGTTGGTGGCAAAGTTGTTCCAAAGTCGTTATCACGCCAAGAGAACTCGGGACAGAAGCGAAAGGGGAACAAAGAGGCGCGGCTAAACTAATCGGCTCGGTGGGCTCGTTCACGAGGATGGCTCTGCCAAAAGAAAAAGGATAGAAACGGATGAAGAGAGAAAATGTGGAAAAGCCAACGTAACGAAAGCTCAATATAGCAAAGACACAAAAAGACCAAGGAGAGAGATATACACTGGAGATGGAAAAGAGACAACTAGAAATCGGAGGAGATCTCAAAGCTCTGGCAAAACACCGGCTGCAAGAGTTTCCTTCGCGTCGAACGCGAAAGCTCAACCGATCGCTTCGTGACGCAAGACTTGCTCGCAGTGTGTATGTGCAAAGAGCAGCCTGCGCATGGATACACATACACGTGTGACTTCTAGCCAGCAACCCCTGAGCTTCGGTTTATATACATCATTGTGTATACTTATCCGGGCTTGCGGGACAGATAACAATCCGATAAAATCTAATTTAACCCCTTCCTGACGTCCACCGATGCAGAGAATGTGTGGGACGTTCGTGAAGCTACCTTGCTCTTTCCATCTCTCCATCCCGCATTCGGTTCACTGACCACTCTTGCCTGCTGTGGCTCACGCTCATTGCTGGATACAAACAGGACTCTCGCGGCCACCGGGCCTGATACATTTTGCGGTTGAGCAACTCGAAGTTGCGGCGTGGCAGACGGGAAAATGGAGGCGCGATATAGGGGTTTCACCGGCCACGGGATATCCTCACCACCAAACCCTATTCCCAGAATCCTTTTCTCCTCCTGCTCTCTTACTCTCTGAGCCTCTATCGCTGAGAAACCTTCGCCACACATGTGCAACCCTGTTTCGAATCCATAGTTCACGGTGGTATGTACAACCATATACGGGACTTGGTGTTTACATGTGTACATATTGAAACTAACTCATCCAACATGTGTATGTATGCTTAGAGCTAGATATACAATAGATTGAGCCCAAAGTACGTCCACGAACGGGACAGGAACTACGTTGGAGAATCGGGAACTGATATTTTTGACGCAGGGCCAGGGCTTCATCAGTTACGTTCGAGTGATAGTACAAGGAATTTTGATGTATGGGATAGGTGTGGTCGTGTGTGAGTTTGCTCTCAGGAGTAGCAGGATCCGACGAGGGGTTTTTCCCTGGGGAGCCCTAGCCGCACTCGAGTTACCATTGTAATTGGCCAATCCAAATCCTTGGGGTGCAATGCGTATTTGTGTACTTGAGAAAAACATTTTTTCAATATCCCTCTGTGTATTCCCTCGGATTTTTATGACCACATTGCTTCACTTATCTTTTCTTCCATGTTCTTTGATACACTGGCCGATACCTTGATAGGAAATTCTACGCTCTTGCATTCCGTCATCCTTTCCCTCGTAACGAGTTGACCATGGCTGTACGATTCTCGGAGATTTATGTGGGCGCGAGAATTTTGCGCACCATGTCATCCCCCCCAAAAAGATCGACGGACATGCGCATAATGTCTATCAATCAAACGTCGATCTCCCGAAAATTTCGTCGAGCTCTCTCTCTCTTTCGTTCCGGGGCCGTTAACGATTTAACATCTCCAAGATCGCTACATCGTATCAATAGATACGAGAAATCGTCGATGGTGTATTCTTCAGATATCAGAGTGGCCACCCGAATCTGTCGTCAATTTCTGAAGCTATGAGATCTCCCCGGAACAGAAGAAAGAGCCAACGTGGGACACCCAAGAAATCATCAGATAAGAAACATTTATCTTTATATTGTCCACTAATCAGTTCCATGGCAAACTCAAATTTCTATTTTTTGAAACAACTAATGTACAATGTATGTTGTCGAATGAATGTGTGAACTCGTGTGCTAAAATTCTTTTGAATAAATATTATAAAACATTACACCCTCTCTCAGGAACCCTTCGAACATGGCTCGTGGTTAGATATGTTCCGATTGAGTTTACCAACATTGTAAGAAACTTAGAAGACTGTTTTTCAGGCTATTCTGACTTAACGCAAACCTGCATTTCACATCATATCGCCAAGGTCATCTTGGCGTTCGTCGTTGTGAGCTGTGAACTTTCTATGCACACTTATTTGAAAGCGTCCTCAGGGTGATGACATCAATGACACGTTATGTTTATGTTTGTAACAATAGTTTATATTTGTCAATCAGATGAGCACAATATCCTTCAAAGTAGTCTCTTAGCGTAATTAGCATCAAAAGTACACTTCCAAAGCGATGCTATTCTTGTTATAAGATCAGTGTGGTAAGTATATAATTTCGTCGCATGCAGCCCTGTTCACTCGCGTGATGTTGGTTTTCTCACCATCCCGATAAGCTAACATTACTGTTTTCTTATACGGGGCTTCCTTCAAGAGTTAAAGCGTCGGTCACATCACGACAAACTTTCACGACGTTGTGCGAGCAACCACTTTCAAGTCCCTCCGGCGGTAGCAGTGGAGAATCGCTCGACTCCTCATCCCCTCAATGCCACTCGACTTTGCCCTTACCAAGACTTGGCTTGTTCACTCCTTTACTATATCGTCCCTTTTCACTACTAAGCATCGATCGCGCTGGTGCGATGTTGCTGTTTAACGTACGTCTTTAGGCTGAACAACGTACGGTCCCGTGCTATCCTGCCATGAGAGAGTCACTAGGGGATGAAAACTACAGTTTCCAAACTTTTCGTCGCAAAATGAAGCTGCAGAAAGAGAACGATGAAGTTAAACGTCAAGCGGACAGGAAGTCATATAAGTTTTGACACACCTTCGCTTCAAATGTTGCATAACCTACCACCAGTTTGCATCTTCAACGATGAAATGCCTTCAGCAGGGATAACGTAAGCTGAACTCTTCAAAGCACTATGAAAATAATGTATATTCTAGTCAATTTTCCCCATGCTGTTTGGCAATGAGCTTACACATTGAGAGAATAATTAAAAATGACCACGCATTTTAAAACCTCACAATGTTGTGTTTCAACGTAGAGAATGAGCTATATTAACTCGATCGAAAGTTCGCCAACTGGGCGTAGCTTACAAGCGTAGCGAAAGCCTGTTTTATAAAATTTACAGGGTATTATCTCCAAAGAGAGCATTCTAAAATAATCATATTCTTGTTAAAGTCCACGCATAAAATAGAATATTCCATCATAACTGTTGAAGAACGTATTACATACCGAATCGTACGCAGTTGTTGTACTCATCCATTAATCTCGAAATTTTTGCTGGAGATTTCTCCATATGATGCTTCATGGGAGTGCTGTAACTGAAGTAGCGTAACAAACCTTGGGCCTCTTTTCATTACAAAGTAACATTTGCGAATTGGTGGTCGTAAGCTTTACAATGCTGAGCTCAAGTGGATGCTGCCACGTTTCGAGTCACTGCTGGACAGAAGCGAGTCTATTCTGCCCAACTTCGGAGGGTACTGCACCGACGACGTATGTCTCATAATATTTTCATTGCAAGCCGCGCGTTGTGTAGTCCCAGGAGTTCTATAACATTGGTGGGATGGAGCTCCTAGGAACAGTAGACCAACGGTAGGCCACGTGCTTACAATCTCGATGCATATATCTATGCCAAAGTTACAGGCAAATCTGGTATATATATATATGTATACATATTCGCCTCGCACTCACTTGCCGCACGTCGTGTCTCTACAGACCCCACACAGCTCAAACGCGCGAGCTCACCTTTTGACCTCGGAACGAGCACGAGAACTGTGAATATAAGAGGTTCTGCCAGCAGTAGAGTAGCACATCTCTCATGGGAAAACCTGAACCAGAGAGGGCGAGGAAGAAAGAGTGAGAGAGGGGACGATAAAAAAAGAGATCGAGCTAGTAGCGGAACCCGCAAGGCGACGTGCAGCATTTACCTTGCAGTGCTCATTCCCTCAAAGTAAGTATGCAGTCCCAGATCTCGCTTCCCCGCTCTCGCTTCTTCCTTCATATGTGCCTTGTTTTTTTCCGCCTCTCTGCTCACTCTTCAGAGCCCTGAACATTAAAAAACAAAATCGTAAAGCGGCAACGATGGAGGACCCTACTGCTGAACTTGGAAAACATGCCATCGACTCCGTTTTTAGCTCATGACGTCAATCATTGAACTGATTCAACCCGCAATACACGAACAAATTTGTAATTGTTTGAATGCTACTCTTGCTTCTTAAACGGTTCAATACTGATTATATCGATGAAATAAACGAAGCTCTTGAGGATAAACGATAAGTAAGTTGCCTGATAGATTACATCATTCGTGTATTACACACACAAACTTACGCTCAAACCGTCGTCATTTCACTCTCTTACTTTTCTCCGTTATTAGATACAATATGGGGTATTTCCCCCTGAATAGATATATTTTCTGTACATTTTCACTGGAAAATAAAGGCTCAGACTGAACTTTAGAGTAAGAGACAGTAAAAGAGTGAACTATTTACTCCATTCTCTTGAAAGGATCGCACTTCCTGCAAACGCTGTGTAATTATAAGCTGACATATAAGATTCAAACGCTCTGACAGACTCAAACAGAATGACTGAGCAGGTACGTAAGATGGAGGACGACGATAGTAAGATACCTGCTCTTGTTGAAACGTTTAGTTCTGTATCTCAAAACAAAAAATGAATGCAACACGCAAAATCAAGAATACACGTCGACGTAGAAAACTTCGTGCCTCTTTGAAAGCTTTGTTACCCATAGATTTTTGAGATCATTTAGGAAATAAATGAAAACTGCCTCGCACAACACGTTATGAGCTCTGTTATCAGTAGAATACTCTTAAACATTTGGAAATTCAGAGTAGAGGAAAAAGAAGCTTCATGCCATGTGAACAACAACAAAAATTTGTCAACCGTAACTCATGGGCGAGCAGGGAAGAGGAAAAGCGGAAGAACGTCTCTGTTAATTTGGCGTATGTTGTCTGTTGCTTATATACCTTGATACCTATAACGTAGTACGTATCTGACAAGAAATATCTGTATAACGAGTTTAGTTGCCTTGCCGTTTAATGGGAAAAGTTAACCAGTTCATCGAACCGTGTTCGCGTACCACTCATTTCCGGTTCTTTAGCATGCAACCATTGTTGGATCAAATTGTATCCCACAAAATAGCATTCGACTATGTAATTGATTTTTACCAACAACTTTTAGGCTTAGCGGAAAATTGTTATATTATCACGGTAGCACACTAGAAATTAAATGACCAATTGAAACACTCACAGGGTTCCATCAAATCATAAATGAGTGGAGAACACGCCCATATGACGATGCTTCTTGGCCTATGACGGAACGTGATCCGCAAATCATGTAACCTGTAATCAATAATATGACGTCTAGGGGCTCTCATTTTAGCTCATCGTATAAGTGTCGATTTATTTCGTTAAATCAAGACAAATTTTGAATGATCCATTAAAAATGAGGTGATCGGAAAGAACTCTCTTTTCCTCATTCGAAAAGTACTATAAACCCAATTGTGCGAAGTGCGATAACGTTTCGGACAATCCGCTTTACGGGAATCAAACTTTTGTGTTCCCAGCGATCCAAAAGAGATCGCTACGTTCAAATATCCCGAAGCGGAAGAAAGTTGAAAAAATACTGATCGAACCTTTATATATGAATATATATATATATATATTCGTGGAGCCGAGAATACGTCGCCAAATTACCGCTAATGCATCTCTCACTGCGGGATAAGAGAACGTGGAAAATGGAAGACCGATAAAATTATGAAGTTCTTCGTCGTGTCGACGCCAACGAGGAAATGCTGAAGTAAGAGTACAAAAAGAATGACGAAAGAGAAAATGAGAACGACAGCAAGAGAGCGAGGGATAGAGAGAGAAAAAAATAAGAAAGAGGATTGGAAGACTAAGGGATGCGGGCTGAAAGTTGGCCGGTAAAAATGGAACTCCTTTTTGGTGCGGTATACTTGGGCAGGTTGAGCTCGAGATAAGTGCATCCTGGACTTATAAATTTCAATGGAAGATATGTGTGTAACAAGAAATTCTTATATACAAAGATGTAAGAGAGTGTAAAAATTTTGTGTGATGGTGACAAGCCGCGGTGTGAGTTTTTTCGCCTCGTGACGGTGCTAAAACGACATGGTAAAGCGTGAACTATCTCAAGCTTATGCTTGCCGCTGGCTGGCGAAGAAATTAAGTGGGTGAGTGAGAAGGAAAAAAGAGAGGAAACAAGTTTAGCTCCTGAGAAAAAGCCCACACACTCTTTCATCTACAGATATATAGAGACACTGGACCAAAAAAAAAGAAAGAAGTAAAAAACAACACGAAGACGCAGCATGCAGAGGGCGAAAAGCGTGTGCTGTGACCATCACGAAAATTCCATCCCCCGCAGGGCGGACAACGTTGCGTGACGCGCGACACTCTTTCCTAGCAGCAAATGCACGGTGAAAATAGCGTGAAACGGCATAGACCGAACGTGTACTGCGGCAGGGAAAAACTTGTAAAAAAAACTTGTCCGACGAACGTGTGTTTGCGTGCGGCTGCAAGAGTGAATCCACGAGAGTAACGTGTGCCAGAGAATATATCCAGTAAACGTGAGACTCGTTGTATGAATCATTTTTGTCGTGAATGCGAGTTCGTTGAATCCCTATGTACGTGGTCAAACGACACACCCGGACTTGTGCTCAAGAGAAAACGGAGAGAAGTGAAATTTCTCGTGGTCCGTGGTACACTGTGAGAGAGTCGAATCAAGTTGAACGACTGAACGGCGTAAACTCCTCTCATTTCAACACCAGCTTTTTTCTTCGCGCCCTTCTCATTACCAACTTATTGATATACTCGAAACATACCGAACATGGAAGGACAGCGTTGAGAACTAGCGAGAAGGGCGACAGATTATGGGTCATGGCACACAGCCGACACGTCTTCCAAGTGAAAATTATGACTTTTCATTTCATGTGTACTAGGACACATGGAAAAGCCACCATCCAAAATCACTTTCCAACGTACCACCAACACTCCCCCTATATCCCACTGGTTTTAATGCTTCACCAAGTCTTCTCTATGCACTACCGTCCATGTATTTCCTTCTACGAGTTACAACCATTTCTCAAGGCGTTTCCCACCTCTCATTCCTAGATTTTTCTACTTTCATTGGCGCCAAGGCATGTTTCCTTAACTCCGAGACGTCGCGGGTATCATCCTTCTTGAGATTCACACTTTTTCATCTCCTCTTTCTCAACTTTCGGCACTGACGTCTCCCTTAAAATGTTAGCGCAAAGAATTTTCAAGAGAAAAAAAAAATTTTTTTCAACTCTTTGGAACGGTGGAGGGAACTGAGTAGATCTGGAAGAAGGTAAAACTTCGGGTCGTCCTTTCTTCCGTATCTATTCCATGATAAAGTAACGCCTCCGTGCACCCGAACATGTGTCCGTGTGTGTATCTACGCGCACGAGAAATCCCATTAAACCCTCACAAGTTCTTATCCCGCCACTGCGCTTTATGTCAATAACATGTGGTTGCTGACGCTAAGCAGAGTTCTAATCATAGTAATGTTGATTAGAATTAAACTTTTCGATCTAAAGCGGTGGGTACGCGTTGAGTGTGCGGTGCCAGCGACCAGGGTATACACATGAACAATAAACAATTATAAATTGTAATGATATCAACCGTTATTTTATAATGGTGGGTACTTTAATACAGACAACGATGCCCAAGTTTTGATGAGGTGTTCTCTAAACTTTACGGTTGCAAGGGTCCAAATAACTTTGTAAATCGGGAATCTCAAACATAATTATTCGAGGATACATTAATTATTCGAGGAAGTTTAGACGACAGTTATTCTTTATGATGTTATTACATCGGATTAGGAGTAAACGGAGAAGGTCCGGAGGGAGAGATTGCACCAGTATTCGTGACGTGGATCTGCTCATCGGTGATGATGACTCGTGCTGATTAAATTCCTTACAGATTCCCAAGATTATTTGGTCACGCTCCAAAATCGATGACCACGCGTACAATAACACATCTTGCCACAGCCAAGAAAAATTCTCCTCTAGCCGCTGTGGAATATTTTACTGCCGTAGTTATCAGGAACTGGCGCTATGCTTTGGGTTCTTTTTCATTGATATTCTGTGCTTGGATTATAGAAAGCATGAAATTCGCTATTTTTTTGAAATGTTTTTCTTTTTGGCCTAAAGCTTCTCTTATACAGGGAAGCCCTGCTCTCACCATTCTGATAAAACGAGGCGGGATTGAAATTCCGTATACTGTGAGAAATCAGACGGCTCAAAATTCCGAAAATCTAGCTGGGACTCGAAATATACAGATATATCGCACTAGCGAGATTTTCGGACTTTTGAGCCTTCTGATTTCTCACAGTTCGGAATTTCAACCCGGCCCCTGGAGGTGCGCATTTATCGACCGAAACAGTTGAATGGAAGCAAACTGGTGAGAAAATCTTTCATCGCACGGTCAATGTTTGAAGTACAAGTAGCGCGACCGCTGACGGGTTGAGGCGATTTTACCCTCCGGAGAAAAGTAAATACTCAATCCTTCTTTTCTTCGCATACAAAGTTCATAACGTAAGGAAGGATTTTTCTTCCTTCTAACGCTCAACAGTAGGCAGCTCCTGGCCTAGTTTGATGTAAGCCGTCGGTAGTTTTTGTCATTGTTCTCGCCTTCATTTTTCAAGCTGTCCTTTTGTACGGCAAGGAAAACATCACAGCTAAAATTACGATGAACCACCCCGGACTGTGCACACTTACAAGCTGGTTGGTACAGTGGAAACCAAAACGATCAAACTAACACTAAGAAAATCAAGAATGAGTTCTGGGCCGTTCGTAACGAGAGCATATTATGAATTCCATTCCACGGTTCAATTAGACGCTGTTGAATTCCGGAACCCCCTGTTACACACAAGAACAAAGCTATCGCTTTTTGGGCTCGCTCCCTGCCGGAAATTCAGCATTGCCGAGTAATCGTTCGTTCGGAAACCTTGCGGAGTTTTATTCTTGTTTATTTTTCTCTCTTCTTTCACAATAATCGCGCTCCAAAAAGTCGTATTTAGTTGTCCTTTTTTCCGTACAGGTTATTTCATCTGATTTACGATATATCGATTCCAATCCGTATATACAATTGGCAAGAGCCTTTGCAATGAGTTAATTAGAAGTCAGAACACAATTGATTTGTTGAAGCCACAGTTCGATTCGTGCAACGAATAATTCGCTTTCTGTAGTGATAATCTACAGCTCAGTTTCACGTGAAAAAAGCCGACGACCAGTCCAAATCTTAGTTGACACGAATAATACTCGATCGTCTCATAATTGAATGAAAATACAAAAAATTTTAGAAAAACCAGAAATTGCAAAAAAAAAATGTATTCTTTACACATGAAGTTTTCTCGTAAAATGAATTAAAAATCCGTCAAAATACGCTAGAGATTCCAAATTTTTCATCATGAAGAATAACGATCAATTAAAAGCGAATGGTTATTGCGTGATTTAGTTTCGTGCATAACAGATATTCCCATTTAGGAAAAAAAAAAACATTCTACGAGGGTTCAAACAAATGCATCATGTACCAAGAAGACTATCGCACCAACATTTGTATGGACTATCGTTGTTGTGCAGACCATTATTGATACCGAGGGTGAAAGAGAAAGCAGCAAGTGAGGGAGGACGCCAAGAGCCTAGACAGGACTTACTCGAGGACGTTATTGTGAGAGTGTAGCAACAGGGGTTTCTAGCACGTAGTTACGCGCATTCGACAGTGGTCGCTCAAGAGCATGGTAATAGCAAGATAGTAAACAGGAACAGACCCTTCCCTTAATTGCCTTATTCGCTCTGTTCTGTTACTTGTGCACATGTATATCGAGAGTCGTGTGTCGTATCTCTATCTTGCGAAAGCTTCACGAAGAGACGTATCTTCGTAACTGGGATTTCACACCCTTCCACGACTAGGGAGGTAACCTATTAAGGAAATGTTTGCTTGAAACTACTGTTAATGCAGAAAATTAAGTACTTTTTTCCCTCGTTTTCTTTTTGTGCTGACTGCAGGTTTTTCAAATATACGCACTTATAAAAACGGTTCTAAAAATTCTACAAATGTACAAAAAACATTGAAGCATAAATTTCTCTATATTCTCATATTCAATTTATCTCCCATCGGTCAATTTTTATTATTAGAGTAGATTGAAAATATCAATTGTTTTTGGGTGGCAGGTTTCCGTGAATTAGCCAAGTGCCGTTGAAATTTCTGTGTCTAGAATAATGGAATCATCCATCAGATACACGAAATTTAAACCAAAGACACTGAATTAATTCACTTTTTCATAAGTTATCTAATGCCGGTATTAATCCATTAAGTTTAACGCAAAAAATGTAGCAAAATATTTCAACGTGTGGTACCAAAGTTCATTTTTATCCTCGTTTTTATCTGTTTACATGTCATCGTACTATACGAAAAATATTCCGTGGTATTTTGCATACTGCAGTTTAAATATTGATGTTATAACGGTTCATCAACCGATTCGTCTGTATAGGTACGAGGTACAGAAGGTTCGACGAAACTTTGTGAGCTACCAGATCAAAAACGAAACATTGGTAAACGAGTATAAGAGAAAAAGGGGAGAGGGAAAATGGAAAAGAGATGATAAAAATGGGGATGAGGGTTATAAGTGTACCTACCTCCGGGGCTCCTCTGCTTCGTTGCCCGCAGGATCGTTACTCCCTCTCTTCTTCCGCACGATATTTTCGCTTCTCTTTCCCTCCATCCAGGCAAATAGCGCAGCTTGCGGCTCACACCGATCCTCGACGTACCATTCACCATCGCGAATACTGCAACTTTTACTTCCCTTTTATTTTCTACGCTTAGAGAATATTTTCAGATGATAACGAGATCAGGTTGTTGCATCGCGGTACAAAAGACCGGTTTGCCGAACGAATTTACCCATCGTTTGTCGTACTCTCTCGACGTAACGTATGATCAGCGGTGGATATATCGTCGATATATAGGCGAACAATTTGTATGCATAATGTTTACGTTTCCTGCCTGATTAATATTATTCGGATGGTCGGCTCTGTTTTCGCTAATTGCTTTAATCGAAAAGTTACGAGAGTTTTATGGCTAATGAAAAGCATTATTATTCATAACGTTGCTATCATCGATGCGCCGATCGTGTCTCAAAATTATACTCATAAACTTTCCGGTAAAGCTAAATTGGCTAATCGGAACTTAGAGCTCGTGCAATAAAGTTACAGCGATTCGGAATCTGTGATATTGGAAGAGGAATTTCCTAAACTGCCCTCTAAACACTCTGATTCTGTTTAGACTAATTTAACTCGATTTTTGAACCGCACAAAAACATGAAACAACTTTTATCACGCGATACACGTCGGCTTCCTTAATCGAGTGACGCGCAGACCTTAGCCCCTAAGGGCACTATTCCTGCTCCTTGTAACTGGCGTCGAACTCACGCCAACGAAACTGGCTCTCGTCTCTCGTTTGTATAATACGACAAGCTGCAGTTGAAGTTAATTACACGTGCTAAAAGCGGCCAGTGAGGCAGAGTAAGGTTCGCGAGGTGTTGCCATTGCTGAGAGTTGGCACCGACGAAACGGCATACGAAAGGGAAAATCAAGGTTGGCTTGTTTCGCAGCCACGCTGGGATCGTTTACCTCGTACAGGATTAAACAATCTAGCATTGAGAACGAATGATAAAAGCGAGTGAATCGAAGTGTCTGTTTTTGGTTTATCGACAAGCACAAAAAAATCATGATTTGAAGATTTTATGGAATAAATGTTGAGAATAAATCGTTTAACCTCTTGGGTAAAGATGCACAGCGCCACTTACCTTTGTCGTTTGAAAGCTCTTCCCCAAATCCTGAGAAATCTTGATTTTGCGTCATCACCTTGAAGTTCAAACGCAATGAAAATTCATCCAATTTGGAGCACAGATTTGTAGTGCGATTTGCCTCCATCTTTTGATAAATATTTTTCGAATAATGTCAAAAAAAATCACAGAAACGAATGACATCTTCGTGCCTTTGTTCAAGGATTAATAATCCTCGAATCTACTAAAAATAAAGAAGTGAAACACTACTAAACAACTGCAACTAAAACGTATAGCGTATGTTAAAACATATGCTACAAGTGGGAAAAAAAAACAACGAATTACGTCAGTCGTAAAGTTGCCTCGTGAGCCCAAAGTTATGGAGAATTCACACGAGTATGAATGCGAGAAACAGCGTACATAGTTCGTCATTTTCCACACTTGTTGCATAAAATACGGTTCGTTTTTTGTTTCGAAACAGTTGACTACTTTGATAATAATCATTCTTATCAAAAATGTCTTAATTAAGTTTTTGAATTTCTCTTTTTTTTATTAATGCAGCAATAATCAAGATAGTTCAAGCGCTGTGGGGTTGATCTCTGTTGAAAGACCTGCGTTCTATCCTTAAGAATTTTTCGAAGAACACCTTAGCGAGCAAAGCTCATAAAGTTTGTTTTCCGAGATAACAACCACGATAAAAAACCACGTGAAATTGTTCTATCGTATAGAATAAAAAAGTTTTTGAGAGATTGCGGTAGCATGGCACTCTTGACATGAGAGTATAACTCTCGTTCGTTAACATATCAAATAATGTTTGATTTCTATCAACAAATATGTTCAAATTATACAGGTTGTGTCAATAGATTTATCGGTTTCAACTGGTAGTTCGTATAACCGAATTCAAAGAAGATAAAACCGAAGAAGTGGAGCTAGCAGCGTGTACATTGGACAAATTTGTGTAAGAAAAAGTAAATACTTGAGGAAGGCACGTATCGCAGAGTGAATAAGCATCGGGAAGACCGGAACGTAAATCCAACGGTTCGCAAACGGGAACAAGATAAATCTGAAATTATTGCCGAGGAGTGGGTTTGGGGGAGGTGGAAGGCGAGAGGGTCGATGTACGAGGCTATAAGTCGCTGGTCGGAACACACGAGTGAAGCTTCTGAGGGTGAGGAGGAAGTAAATGAGGGAAGGGGTTTTCACGGGTGGCGCGTTACGCGAGGGTCTCAACAGAAGAGGAGAGAGGACCATCGGTGGCGGCATGATGGGGCAAGGCGAGAGAAGAGGGCTGTTGGCGCAGTCTCGGTTCGCGTGCCGGGCATTTGAGGCTCGCGCGGGCCGCGTGTTCGCTGCTCAGTTTCGGTCCAGACGTAAGTGCGTTTTCCTCGCAGAGGGGCCCAGAACTTGTTGACTTTCGTTGGTGATTCGAGAGAAACTTGATCAAATATTTTTCCATTGTAACGGGTGTGAAATAAATAACGAAGTTATTTCATTACGAGATTAAAACTTTGCTTAATCGACTGATGCAAAGTTAACTTTGTTTACGCCTTCGAAAATGTTTCGGTGAATTGTTTTCCATAAAGATTAAAAATCCATGACAATAGAATACTGACACTTTGGTGTAAAAATCAAGAAATATTAATCATTCGTTATTTGCTCCACGACGATTAAGTGGAATGCGACAAGGAATTGTTCAGGAAAACTTTGACGGAATATATAAACGTCGGATAGTCACGAGGGTAAAAAAATATAATTAAGACATTGCCCCCCGCTTCCCGTTCGGAAGTATTTTCCAAATGAAATTTATGGTGTCTGCGTTTCTTTTACGAGAATTCCATATATTTACACGTGTTTGAAGAGGAAATATTACCGTATTATTTTTGGCAAGAAGTCATCTCATTTCGCATTCACTTTCGACTCGTCTTTTCTTTGCTTCGTTTTCTTATAACCCCAGCAACTTTTCTCTCGTTTTTACGTGTTCTCTCGGTGCATTGATTCGGCAAGTAATTGGCTCCAACGTCTCAATGGTATAGATGTATATAGAGACGGAATATCCAGTAACCACTATATACCGGACGAAGAAATTCGCATGGTGCTTTTTCCGATTCCTTTTATCCGTCTCTCATTCGCCATCCTCGCGGTATATTGGATTTTACTTTCGCGAATTTCTCCATTCTTACCGACCTCCCTTATCATTAGACTAGGAGCGAACCAGGTGAATGGCATGATAAGAAGACAGTGCAAAAAATAAAGCTGTAGGGGATTCCGGGAATATTGAGTAACGAATAAGTTCCAACAAGGTTACTAACTTTATTATTACTTCACAGCCAATAACAGTTGAGGTTAATCGAAAATGAACGACTGTCTTCATTATTGAGGTGTAAATCTATCGAAGAGTTGTGAAAAAATTTGGAAGAAACAAAATCGAATAAAGTATCGCTCGATGGAATATAAATCGGAATAAAATCAAGCTAGGAAAGATTTTTTTTTTTAAAAAAAAGCAACGATTTCCGCGACACGAGTATGACGCCTCGGAAACCAGTAATATTGGATTTGAATGGATGTCACACGTGTGTTCGTCATAATCGAGCTCGAAATTAGAAAGTGTTGCCATTAATCGCGTTGATTTCGTGCGCGAGTGTTGCCTCAATTTGATATTTGATAAGCTGTCGCTTCAATGTGTCTCCATCAGATTTTCTGTAGCATGAAAAAAAGTAATTAAAAGTGGATGTTCTCTTTTTGTGAAAGCTATTCCAGTAATTAACGTTGATCCTTCGGTTCGTGCTCCTCATCATTTTTATTCAATCGCGTAAACCGCCAATTCATAATTTCAATTTTTTCGTCTCTTAACGCGCATTCATGTTTCGTAATTTTTCGGTATATACCGCTAAAGTATTAAAAGTGATAGTGCACCGGGAAAACTGTACACGAATCATTTTATTTTATTTGTATGCACAGGCGAAACCGAACATATTTTTCACGTACATTTCACAAGTACCGTTGAAACGACCGCAATTAATTACCCAGCGTAATTAATAACCAATAAAACGCAACGATATCAGGCTTCGTGGATGTGACGAATATGCTGTGAAACGTGAACTCCAATTAGTTGGTGTGTTTTTCGAAGGTAAAAAAAGCTTCACGAGTTTGACACAGTTTTGTTCTCGATACGCAGTCCTATATAAAACACTACATGGAATGAATATTGCTCAATAACCATGTACTGTCCATCGTAAAATGCAGATAAAAAGTTAAAGAACGAAAACTTTCGACGAAAAACCGTTTGCTCAAACGTTCCACCACTAGCTCTAGTTCCCGTGAGTGTGAATAAAGTTCAAATAAAATCATGTGGTTTCGGGCCTTTTGGTGTCTTATTTGTGCCTCTTCGGTTACTCTCGGTGCACTCAGGGCGAAGGAACTTGGTGAAGGAAAAGGTAATATACCAACTTTAATAATATCATTTCAGTGAGAGTAATACAGTGGATTTGCAGCTTCGCGCATTTAGAAACTTTGTTATTACTACAGAAAGTAGATACGCTCGCGAATTACAATCACGTTACTGGGAATACTCTCGGGTGATACCGAATCTTTCTGTACAGTTATCTCTAAGAGCTTTTGCCTGGGGCATTCGTAAATTAATAGTAAAGTTAACTAGTAAAAGCCTCTGCTCACGACTTAAAACTATACGTGTTTAACTATTATTCATTTACGAAAGAACTGATGTAGAAAAATTACAAGTTTCTACGTCTAGTCATACAGGAAAATGCGTTTCATTTTTTAAGCTTTCCGGAGCCTTTCCAATCCGTTGGAATTTTGAGTCTTATTAATAGCCGTGAAATTGAGAGTTACAGCTACGTGCAATTAGTTCAATATTCACACTTCGCAATACTTTACGAAATGTGGTGCACAAGGTTGTGACGTCATTTCTGAAATGCAATTGTCTTACCATGACTGTCTTTATCGAATACAATCTTTCGATACGATACTGAATTGCCGCTCGTATTTATTCACAGACGTTTGAGCCAAATTGTTTTTTCTTAATTGCAATTATTCCAAGAAGATATCAAGATAAAGGGGCAGCCTAAAATGAAGTTGAAAATCAAGGATCGTCCTGTTGGGTCAACGTAATTTCATTCGAAAGTGGGTTAATGAGACGGCTTTGGTCTGAAGCCATTTTCTTTTGCGCGTCATTGGCTCGTATAACCAAAGAGGTTTGGGTAGAAATCGTGGTCGTATTCGTGACAAGACCTCTACGTAGTTTTCGATGAGGTTGTGGAGAAAAAGGAGTGGAGAAAAACTCATTTGGAACACCAATCAGTTAGCTCTCGAGCGAGTTCGCAGCGATGGGAAAAAGAAGGAAAAGGGAGCGGTATTCGATTTTCGAAAAAGAAATTTGCCATGGTGAGCAGCGGATTTGGTGATAGCTCCAAGTCCCCACGTAAGTGTGTATTCGTGTTATTAAGAATGGAGTCACAATAGAGGGGACCCTATTATGTTGGCAAACCGACCTATTGGTGGCCACTCAATTTTCCTAGGTCAAGATCCACAGAGAAGATTAGTTCTACGTGACTATGGAGGGTTCTTTAATCCGCAGGATGCCACGGTTCGTGAATTTTGTCATAGTTATATCTGTGTACGTGTATTATATACGCGCGCTGTGTACACCTAACGAGAGTACGTTTCGCGATAAACATTTGAACGGAGAGAAGGAAGGGGACAAAAACACGAGAAGGAAATTAGGATCTGCGCAACTCTGGCGTGTGGAATACGTGTCCACAATAGATCGCGTTGCAACATTCAATTACGAGACTCCAAGCTTCGAGGGAGATTGAGATCACGAGGAGGAGAGACAAAGAGGGAGGTAGAGGAAGGAAGAGAGGAGAAAGAGAGAATTATGCATAAAGCAGAAAGAACAGACCAGGACAAACCAGCTGAATGAACTCACTCCAGAGTCACCCTCCTTTCCGAGTTAGATGCAGCCCTCTGTACGTGCAACTTGTCGGTGAAAGATAAACCAAAGTTTCTTACGCCGGAGAAACGAGAAGTTCGGTTGCTACCTCTCCCTCTCCCTCCTTCATTTCTTCATTTCTCTCTCGCTTCTGCCATGAGTGGTTCGCTTTGCTGCGACTAATGACTTACTCTCGAACTATATATTCACGGCTCGAGCTCCGATGGTGCAAACATCCAAGTGTGGAACCTCGCGCCTGCGACGAATGGCTTAAAAATATAGCTTTATCATTCGGCGTGAGAACTCTGCTCTTTGATGACTTTAAACGTTGACGTTTTGCCTCGAACCCCATAAGTATTCAAGGGGGGGGGGGGGGAGGGGGGGGGGTGAACTTGTCTTTCAATGAAAAGCCAAAACTGCATCAAACCTGCAATTAGAAAAAAAAACACATTTCAATTTATTCGGTGTTAGAATTCCGTAGACTCTTCCTGCTTTTTTCAACTTCCTTTCAAGACGATATTGATACCCTTCGGGATATATCGTTATTACCTGACTATATTAACTGCTGATCATATGTGATAAACCGTCCGGTCCGAAACCCTATTGAGACACATTTCAGGCGACTATGCTTGTTCAGGGACTATTGTTGCTCCCCAACCGTTGTCCTTTCGATAATGTTTATTTGTGTGGGATTTCATGCTGGCCCTGTTGATACTACTGGTTACAGTGGTAGGAATCCGTAGTATTAGTAGTAGTTTATCCTGCATTGTATCCATAGAATACACCCACAAGTACACGCAACGTCACAGGTGTAGCCGTAGATGAGTTAACTGAGCATACACCTATGGCGAGTTGAGATTCTCAACCTGTTCGTAATGATAGTGTGTTGGAGGTTGGTATACAGCAGCAGTTCGTGTATGATAACCCAGAGAGCGTAGAATCTAGAATATATAGTACGAGGTAGTATAGTGTCCCTGGCCGGTTTCGGGCACGTGGGCACGTGTTCGTAACTGCTCCTGCGGCTCCCCGAGTTATGCTCCAAAAGCCCATTTGGCTATCTCCCTTTAACTAGCCGCCCTTCTCTTTTCCCTCTTCGCCGCCAACGCCGCTGTCATCCGTTAACCTCAAAACCCCCTTTTACGTTCAACAACCCTTCCCACTCATCTCGAAGGTATTTTCATTATATTCATATAGTCTTGGATCGTAAAGGGTGCGGAAAGCAAGCGCCGCGTGCGAATAACGCTGATAAGCATCTGGTTCGCGTTCTCTAACGCTTTGGCTGCTCGTGATTCCAGATATTTGGACAAAGGCGAACTCGGGACTCGAATGTTCGTTAGAATCTGAATGTAAATGACGAAAAGATTGCAACAATCACGCGTCCCTGTAATATTCAGTGTATTTCCTCGTCACTTTCCCATCAAGGCCAAAACGTTCGTCACTAATTCAGGAAGTGATGATTTCTTCAGTTTCGGGATCATTATGACTTGTGCAACATCTCCGAAACTTGTGGAAATTTCAATTTTGAATACATATTTTTTAATTCTCTGTAGAGACGTAAAAAATATAATAATAAAACAAACAGACGTTGAAGAAACAACGAGAACAGCAGCGAGGAGAAGAGAACCCTAATCATGTACTATGTACATGTTTGTGCCGAGTTTGAAATATGAGGATAAATATTTTTGAACAATATTGCTCCTGAAATTGATCCGTTGAAGCGTGACCGTGAGCAACAGCGCCAAAAGAAATAGTGAGGATGAGGCAGTAGTGCGAATTCGGAAAATGTTGTCACAGCCATCGTTCTGTGACGTGCCCTGATACATAAAAGAATCTGGTTTGCATATTTGTGGGCTTTTTTTTATTATAGGTTTCTGTTTTCATATGGACTTTAATGAAACATTATGAGTGGGGTCGTTGAAAAATATCTGTGTAGTGGAAGTCGAAAAACCGAGGCTGCAAAAACAGTTCTATCCTCACAGATCTTCGTTTCTCGGTAACACGTAGCCATGCGGAAACTCTGTCACGAGATCGGAAAAAGTATAAATATATATATGCTACAAAATGTTCGAGGGTCGGAGTTTGCCGAGGATATTTTACGATGAATGCGCATTGCCACAACTCAGTGTGCATATTCGGCATAATTCGGTTTACACTGCATTCTAATAAGCTGCACATTCATAAAAACTATAAGCGGGTACGTGTCTTTTGGATTACAGACTCGACAAATTGTGAGCACGCTGATTTATGCAGGTTTCAGTACCTTTTCAGACGCGTTGGCGATGATGTTCTCAGTCCCTCATATACCTAACACCACTGCTATTATATTATCGATAGAAACTATCGACTGCATTTAATATACATAGTCTCTTGTATAAGTGAATGACAGAGTATAAATTCGCTTTGGGAAAATTCAACACAAGTTCACGTGCTCTTGCAGAGTGTCTGATACCCGGAGTGAACTTTCGGTCACGGATTTGATGTGCGGTCACGTTCGAGTTTAGAGACTTACACGGGCAGAGCGCATAAAATTATTTACAGCTCTTCAACCGCCCATTCTACTTATTTTTTGCAACCACCAAAGTATGGAACCAAAGTCAGGAAAAAATTAAACGAAGAAGAAGTAAAAAAAAGGAGAGAAAAAAAGCATCGCCGGGTGGCAGAGTTTCTTGAGGGTGGAGAACCTTGTCGTCCCCACGGAATATCTTATGACGCGGCAACAGCAGTGGGGTATTATTAAAACGTATATAACGGGATGGTGAGCTCGGGTGCAAAGTTGCGATTGAAATGAAAACCAAGATGGGTATAAGGATGAAAAAAAAACGTCAAGCTCGTTGTGGGACTCGTCCGGAGAGAAGCGAGAAGCATACAATAGTAAACGTATATATAAACATTCTTAATATATAAACATATTGGATGCCAAGGCGAAACAGTGCACCAAGAATATTTAGCAGTTTCATCACCCCTGTTCCTCTTGGAACTTGTCAGGAAAAACATGAAATTCTATCACGAATCTCCCGCAATATAAATGCGAGAGGTAACGAGAAAAAGTGTGCGTTTTCTAATATTACCAATTGCCGGCAGCATTGCAATGTCGGAAAGGATGATTCTGCTTGTGTGTGCGTCAACGATGCGTTACAACAACGTCATGGCCATCGGTGGATATTTGCCATTTACTTTTTTGTTTCACAATCATACAATATCTTTCAGCTGCTGGTGAATTCTCCGGACTAAAGACTTTTCGCCCGACGAGAAAAAGCTTCGTGAAAATTCTCACACACCGGCTTACCCATTTTCCACTAATGTATACTGGGAATTTTCTCCGCGTGCATTGGGATCCTCGAAAAAAAAATATCATAATAATACTACATTCCAGAATAAATTCTTGTGCTCCGTGTGTATTTACACTTTGCATTCCTAACCAGAGGGGTAAAAATTGTTCGTACGTTTAAAGGAGATGGCGTCGGGTATGTTCCCACTCATATTTTATCTCGTATACAGCTCGATCAACATGAAAAATTGGTCGCATTTTTCTCCATAATTGGATTTCGTTCGATACACACTTTTGTACCACAATTATCTGGAATTTTATCGATAATAACGATCAGTTTTTGCTAATTCCGTGACGCATGTAAAAGGCACTTAAAATTTCATTATCAATTCATTATCCCACAAAAATTCTGTGTTATTGTACACCATGAAATAATAATGTGACACTAGATGGTGCTACTAGCGTGATCTACAAAATAAATTATACTTGCACAGAAATGAGTATCAATATAATGAGTATCAATAGATTTTCCAGTTGATATCAAACTATAAATAGTGGCTCGTGGAAACAAGTCTAAAGATATTGTTTCACAAAAATAGTGATATGTTTTCTATTGTTTATCCGTACGAGCTTAATGAATTTTATCTTCGTCGCACAACAGCGTTGCGCTAGAACAGTGATCGCAAGGCTCAGTAACGAGTGAAATCCTCATCCCTATTTTCATCATAAATACGGTATTTGTGTAGACACATTAAAGCCGTTTCGAGCGGTTGTTCAATTTGAATATGCATTTCAGTAAATATGCAATATTCCATGCTAATTTCGATGGGTACATTATCTGGCAAACAGTCTACTTTATTCATATTTCGAAATAAAGTTCAGCGAAAAAATATTTATCAGACATTGAAGATCGTCTCCGTCTTCCATTGAAATGCAACAGTAATTTTCACCTTTCAGTTCTCTGAATTCCGATTTTTGCATTGTTTGCCTGA
This sequence comes from Venturia canescens, assembly GCF_019457755.1. Classification (NCBI taxonomy): domain Eukaryota; kingdom Metazoa; phylum Arthropoda; class Insecta; order Hymenoptera; family Ichneumonidae; genus Venturia; species Venturia canescens. The sequence goes on from NC_057421.1 coordinate 19,839,297, forward strand.
TTAGTCCAAATAAACCATGATTTCCTTGCAAAGTGGGGTGGGTGAAAAAAGTATTTTTTCCAAAAAGTAGTTATTTATACACTCGGTACCACTGACGATGCTGCAATTGTCTATTAGTGCTTTATCAACTCAATGGAAGATTGAAATGTAAACGTTGCAAGAAAAAAAATGAAGGCACTCGATCGATTTCGTTAGAGGAAAAGAAAAATGTTATTTCCTTTGGTTTTAATGATCTTGATTAGCCCGTATATTATAAATGCTTTTCGAAGACTCCCTAAAAGTAAACATGATATCCGATAAACTACAGTCAACAGTCGACGAAGCCCCAGTTTCTGCAGGACGATATAACACATTACTCTAACTTCTGTGTACCCTTAGAATATTGACTTCGTGCAATCTCGAGAGGCACATAAACTCCCTCTTACATTGAACATATGTGAATAACTTTTGAGGGCGAGTGGTAGCTTTCGACTGGTACCAGGGACGAATCTGGGTATGTAAGTGCCCATAGCGTTGATCGCGCTATGCATAAAAAGCGAGATAAGAAGTACAAACAATCGAGTGAGCCATCTTTTGGTCTTTTTTTAATGGCGTTTAGTAATAATTGGTCGTGTTCACAAGTAGTTGAAAAAACGTAAATTTTTGTTGTCACACTGAAATCCAAAACATTGGCTTCCTTTTACGTAGATTTGTTTTGTTCGTTTGACAGTTCGTTGCTGAAACGAATTGAGGAGAAGAAAGGAGAGAACGATGATGATGGTGATGATGATGATGATGATTAAGTTTATTTGCCTTAGGGACCTGTTAGGCAATTAAGCAGAAAAATAATAATCCAGCCCAGTTACAAAAAATTCTGAGCATGGATAATGCGTAATACAATGTGTAAAATTAAACTAACTTACAATTGAGTAAAAAAAAATATATAGACTTATATAATTAGTAATCAATATAACGAGAATAAAAGAAGTACAGCGAGGTTTAAAATAATACAATTTTTCTCACTTATGCATACGAGGATATCTTGAATGTTTAATAACAGTAATGAATTGAGAAGAGAATGATTTACCCATTAGAATCAATCGACTCAAGTTCGAAAAGGTGATCACGCAGAGCGCGTTTGAAGATTGGAAGAGAGTGAAGAGTAGAAATGGAGGTAGGGAGTTGCCCTGAGAGACTCTTGAACATAAACAGCAACACCTCCACCTCTTGCGCAATATCTATCATGGCGAATAAGAGTGTAATTTGGTATGTGAACAAGAGTATTGGGGACGCTCGAGTGTAGCCAGGTTTCAGAAATCGCAATTATGTGATAAGAATGAGACAATAGATGCGCAGTAAGCAGTTCGAGGTGTCCTAGCAAAGAGTTAACATTAAAATGCGCAACATGTAAAATATTACAAGAACGGTGGTTCGCCAGGGAGCGATTCTCAATATTGGGGCGCAGAGTAGAAGAATTAAGTGAGGGGCAAAGTCAGGACAGTGCATCGAGATCATCAATAGAGCCAATTTTATGACTAGGTTCGCCGTTTGCTTTACGGGCGAATACTGTATCGTCACGAAGCCAAATATAACTAATACCTAACTCTCTGGCTTTGATACGGGCTTGTGTGTACAGTTTGTGGGTAGCAGGGGACTTCTGAACGATGGAGAAATAATCGGGCAGTTCGCGAGATTCAATTACGACAGTAATCGCACACTTGTCCGTCGGTATCCATCCTCGTCGGGGATCTGTATTCGTGAGCGAAAAGAAGAATGTTTTGAAATAAAATAATGAATTGCGGTGAAAAAAGACACCACGCGCAGCTCCCCATGCGATCATTAAGCAAACTTTTCTTCTCACGATCCCCAACTCTCGTTATTCCGCTTTAACACTTTCACACAAACTCTCGTGATCTCAAACTTTACGAACGGCGTATTAATCGAGATTATCATTAAATGGACAAAACTACGAGGAAATTTCACGTACGGCCGTGACCCTGAATTTTATAAGGGTCAGATTTATCCCTGGCGTGACAAAGGTCATGAAAAGAATGAAATATCTAGCAGATTTAGGCAGCAATGCTTTGACTTCCGAACATTCAATAAAATGGGAATAAACTCCCTACGGATGACGCTGAAGTTTCCAACGTTGGAGTCCAACGAAATGATCGAAAAAAACGCTCCAATAATTCCAGAAATTCTCCTATTTTGTTCCCTGCCAAATTTGCGATTCGTAGTTTTTCAAGCTGCACCAACGATTCGTGAAATAAAAAATTGGTGAATTAAAAACGTTTTTTTGGTTCATTTCGTTGGACTCCAACGTTGGAAACTTCAGCGTCGTTCCCTACGGAATGTGTGCCCATATACTGAACTCGCCAAGCGAATCCCAGTAATCTTGCATGTTTTATTACGATCTTACACGTCGATCCTGCCTGAGACTCATAAAAGATCAGCCGAATTAAGAATATTACGTGAAATAATAGTAACTCGCTCTACTCTGATTATTAGATACTTCAAAGTATCTTTGAATACTCTAAATCCACTTTTGCATATTCCTTTAAAAACATTTCCATCATCCCAAGGTTATGATGTCGTCAATTCGCATCGCGGAACCTCTCAAATTCTAATGGTGACTTTCTTTCTCGCTTTCTTGTTTAAAATAGAATATTTGAAAATGTTTTCAAGTGGCTACCATCGAGCGGATCACGCTTCGTCAATGAAATACAACTTTTGAAATATTTCGGCCTCGCCGAAATGTATCAGTGCGTTTTAAAAAGTCCTCGAAAGCAATGGAGGTTGATGAAAGGTTCTACAAAAATAAGAGTACACGAACATTTTGTCGTTTATCACTTGTTAGTTTAGCGATTCGTGGATTTTTAGGCCTTACCAGGCAGGTAAGCAAAAAAAGATTCACTGAATAGAAAAATAGAAGATTGCGCAGCTTTTTTCTCTCAAACTCTTCGGTATGAAACTCGTTATATATCCATCAGGAATTTCACTTTATTCTGAATTTCGCTATCAGGATACTCGAGGGAGGGAATAGATCGATATACGTTCATCAGGTGACCGACTATGCGTATATTCGACAGATAGAAACCTGAAACTCCCGAAGGGATTATGTAGAGTCACGTTTCTCTCTTTCCTCTGTACGCAGGTTCAAGTGGAGTACGTGAGCGTGGGTAGGCTTTTTCATATGAGTTTTCCTCTCGATTGCACAGCAACACATCTGGGAGAATTCATATGAAAAGGAACGAATTTTGTTGCAGCGAAAAAACACTGCAATAAATATATGTATTTGTGATCGTAGGTGGTTCAGCTTCGAATGACGTCTGACTATACCAAATCGTGGGCATTAACTACTTGCAATTTGTTTTCCGTTAGGCGAATGTTCCACGAATTCACCGCGATAACGTGAAAAGGGAAAAATCCACTTTTTTTTGGGATTGACGACTCAAACGACGGAATTATTTTCCATAGCTAGAAATATGCACGGTACGAACTCACTCTAATCCAAAATCTGTTTGCCGGATTTTTCGAAAAAATAGATTCCCAGAGACGAGCTACCACGTGACCAATACAAAATAATGTACGTAAAATTCATCGTGAAACGTGAAATTGTACGAGAGTCTCTAGCCTCTCTAAAATCTTAAAACGAAATCTCGTTCATGTGTGTTAATGCCATTTTACCCCTGAGAGAGCGAACGACAATGTGTCGGAAAAAAAAACGGATTGCAAGCAAAGTCAAAGCTTATAAAAATGTATAAAGAATACACGAGGTCGAAGATTCGTAAGTTTCTTATACACACGATGGCGAACAATAGAGCTCGCGGTACTGACGAGAGTTTTTTTCAGTCTCGAACTATTTAACAAAAATGTTACAAAGAAAACGTAGACGTCGAGGTTAACCATTGTGCCCCGCTTTGCATTGTGTCGAATGGAATGTCTATGAAAAATAAAAGCTTAGCGAAATGGAAAAATAGAGAGAAAGAAGAGAGCGAGAGAAAGAAGAAAATCGCGAAAGCGTCATAGCGACGTCTGATTCGCTTGAAAACGTTCACATCTACTTCGACTATCTCTACTGAAGTTGAAGGGGGGAAAAACGCTAACAACTCCGGCCGCAATCGTGGCCAATATAATTTCCGTTATGGAGTGAGGCTTTCAGAATTATTCAAGAAAATTCTGTCTCCGTCAAAGAATGTCGACGAAACCGAACCAGAACGTGCACTGTCTATATCGCAGAAAAAGTGTGGAACGAAAGGAAAACGATTAAATATCTTGGTCACAAACCACCTCCATGAATGTGGGTAACGAGAGGGAATAATAACACGCTACACATATTGTATACATATATTTATATGGTATACGAACACTTATAGAGAATGAGCCAAGTAGAAGTTCCGGAGTAATAAGGTTTGAAAAATCACCTTCGATAAAGGATTCTTTGATTCGTTCTGGGCTAGAAATCCTCTCAGGTTTTCCAGTGTTCATATATCTCAGCAATAGAATCGACGTAAAGAATTTTCTCGGTGGAGCGCGCCATATTTTCTCAACCGCACCCGCCGCACTTTCCACTTTTATTAATTCGACCAATCGAATCGAAAGCAGCGAAGCTCACTCGTCACGGCGGTGCTCCAGTTTTTGTTATTTCATGGATCCTTTCGCATTTTTTCTTCTTTCATTCAGAACCAATCCTCGATATATGCAAGCTCATTCGTAGGCATTCGTAGGAGGCAATATTTTTCTTGAGGTTTTACTCGCTGGATGAAATACATATTCGCAAAAGCTCTTTCAGGTTTCTCTACGCTGGTAGCGAGGACCCGCTGCGAAGAGTTTCGGTTCAAAATTCTTACCCAAAAAAAGAAACTTGAGCGAGAGAGACAGGCCAAAAGAAGAAGAAAAAGCCAAGGCGCCCTACCTTCCGAAGTCATCCAGGCGGCTTCGCCAGCACTTCCTTCATTCTCTTCTGGAACTGGAATAATATATTTATTCGAACGTTGCGTCATATAAAATTTCCCCTTTTTGGCCTGTGACCAGCTAGTCTGTCGAGAACGCGAGTGGAATGGGTTTCGATGGGAAGAAGAAGAAGAAGAAGAAGAGTGAGACACACAGAAAAAGAGAGAAGCAGATGGAAAGAGCGAAAGGATGGAGTGTTTTACGTAGTGGAAGCCTGCGCACAACTTTCCACCCTTTGCCGTGTACCTAACCCTTTTGGTCATTGCACGCTGCACACGCTCACCCCTGAACACAAGATGCTCCGCAGCCTTCCGTGACACCCTCGACTGATGGCTTTAATTACCCAGGGATACTTTTTTATCTCGTCTTTTTTATTTCACTTCAGGCCCGATTGGCTCCCGCAATGATAAACTTTTCCCGGACGATTAAACAGTCGTAATAAGTCAACGAACCCGATACTTTTTTACGAGCCAATAAAAAGTAAAACAAAAAGTAAAACTCTATCGCGATTGACAATTATTCACGATGTCGTTTTTATTGGGATGCATAATCATTTTAATGCAAAACCCTGTTTGTACGATTCTTCGTACATTTTGCGGTCGGGCAATCAAAACCACTTCTGAATCGAAAATCAACAACAGATCGTTTATATTCTCTCGTTCTTTGGTGAACTTCTTACCTACGAACTCTTTCAAACGCGACTCATTAAACATCACCATTTCTCTTTCTCTCTCTCTCTCTCTCTCATCCTCGCTCTCTCCCTCAATCGCAGGTTAGTCTACTTTATTTACGGGCAATTTCGTAAGAGCTGTCACCCGGGTACTTCAACTACGATTCATCAACGTTAAAAGGGACGCTGATTACCTCGGCGCGTTCTGGACTTTTATTCATAATTTAACCTTCCACTGCCGTTTATTTCCAGTTCAGGTTTACTATTCACTGACGGAAAAGATAATGAATTTTTCTGACATATCGCATGCAAATTGAAATAAAAGAGAAACGATTTCTTTACGATTAACCCTTGCACTTTATTAAAAAAAAAAGATATTTCCCTCTTTTTTTTTGGGTATTGCTGTTCGAGGAAATCCATCCGCATCTAAAACAGAGCGCGTCCTTGTTAATGGTCCATTGAACAGCTTCGCACAAGCTCAATTCCCAATGAATTTTTTCTACGAATGGCAAAGTTACGATTATTTAAGAACATGATTTTGACACTTCACTGAACAATTGTAAGGTAAAGGTAAGGCAAAGTGTAAGGTAATCCGAATACAAAAATATAATCGAGTATATGCAGAATCATCGTTGATTCAGCTTATCAGGTGTTTTTGATTAATTTCAATAAGGGTTCCGTCTCGAGTTTCTATAAATAATGCTGAAAGACAATCACCGATATATCGTGGTTTCAATAATTCCGTCGGAAATTCGTCGGACCATTTGCCGTCAACTAGGCCATTGGAGGTAGAAAGAGATTTATATATCTGGCGAATGCCATGCAAAGTCTTCACAAGTTTAAAGAACCTTCTCGTTAAGTATTAATGGTAATGGGTTTGCTCGCTGGACCGAAAATGCATATAAAAAAGGGGAGACAGAGAGTGAGAAAGGCGACGAAAGTGCTCGTAAAAACAACTTCGGCCGAGCAGATGGAAAGCCTTTCCATTTTGAATAATCCACAAATGAGATGACTCAAAAGTATGCATGTGTCTAAGGTTGGGAATAAAACTACGAGTGCGTATACTCTGTAATATTAAAAATAACGCAGAGGTAAACTACACTCAGCGAGGCAATTTTTGCATTTAATTGAAAGCCCTTTTCATACATAATAGATAAAAGTGAATCATGGAAATTGTAGGTTGCACCGAATAAAACTTGTTCGTCACACCGTAAATTTAATTGTGAAAACCATCCACATAAAAATATGGAAGTTATATTCGAGAAGTACGTGGGGACACGTTGTATGCTCGACATGGTTGGGTTACCTTCGTTCGCTTATTCGAATTTGTTTCCTGCAATCGACGAAACACGAGAAAGTGACTGAATTATATGTTGAATATTTGTACTTTTTTTAACGCGATGTGAAACGTACTGGTAATTCGGACGAAGCCCGTGGATAATCCGGTTTTCATTTTTTATTTAGCTTTTCCGTATATTCGTGTCGTTCATGGTATATGTAGTCGTAGCTCAATTGACAAGAGTATCGTCGATATTCCTGAAAACGTTGAGCGGATTATACAGCGTGCATTCGAAATGCAAATAGAATCTGTTCGTTGAACCAACCTCCCGAGTGGACAGCAAAATCATCAGTGACGAAGCTGCTGGAGAAGTTTCATCCACTGCATACATTTTCTGTATAGATCCCGAATATGTTGAAAATGTCTCTTTCTGTGATCCTTATTTCCAAGGAAGCATTAACCGAATGTACTTTTCCTACGATACGCATTGGAAAATCAAACTCCTCGGGGACAAAGAATCGTTGAACGTTGGATCGCACATTGAAACTATCGAAATTCCACGGAAATTTATTTCCACAAGCGCTCATTTCAGGTTCAATATTACAGTGTATTCCTTACGATGAGAACTCGAACCAATTGCCATGTAATTTTCCTCGTTTTGTCCATATCTTGAACAAATTTTAGTTACGAACTATGAGTATCGGTCATAAAACATTCAAAAAGTCAATTCGAAAGCTCACGTAAAGTGTTTCGTGCCTCCGAACAAGTGAACGACGTTATGTGTACGAAGAAATATGTCATCAAATCAGCGCCTGTCATCCAACCGGAAGAAGATATTGCAGCGAACTTGGTATCGGTATCGAGTTATTTTTTAACTTCATGAAGCATCGCACAGGGATAATATAAAAAGTAAATGTAAATAAAATGAAAGTTGCGTGAGCTTCGTCAAATCCGTATGGTGATTTTTATTTTTATACTGTAGATGGAAAAAAGCTCATCGATAATGCTCACGAAGCTATTTCCGGGAATCTTCAATGGTATGCCCATAAAAGAAAAGCTATAAGATGAAGCTTTTACGATAACCCGGGCCGCGGCTGCTGCTTCCGTACTTTCCTCCGCCCTCTCGTTTTCCACCTATTTTTCTTACCACCAGACACAAAACGCGTTCCTCAACAGAATTTTTCGCACCTCGTAAAATCAGCCATTTTTCGACGAATCCGCGTGAGTTTTAAAACTTGCCGGAGCTTGACTTGCACAGAAACTGTCCAGTGAAAAAAAATGTCAGGCTCTATTTTATCCAACACGAATCACATACCTTTGCTCAGTTGATTTCATGAATCGATCTATAAATAGGCGATAAATAGATTGAGTGGAAGTTACTTCCGTGAAAGCTATTGGAGACATCAATTGAATTTCATTTCTGCCGTTATATTTGATTCGATGATTAAATCAAATGTATTGGTCGCCGAGGAGTATTATCGTTGCTGCGTCACAAGAACTCATTCCGTAAATAGCTCTTGAACGTTTTCTCCCACAAGAATTGCGATGACGAATGTGAATATTGGTTGAGTGAAAATTGATGTTATCAATCCGATCGAAGACGATTCAGCTGAATGTTATTCCCGTCGATTTATTTAATTCAATGATAGCACTAAATGCATTGATCACCGAAAAATAGTGCTGACGCACATTACGCGAACTATTCCTGCGAATAGTCCGTGAACAGAGATAACTAGTTGGGTCAAACGATTTCGACGACTCCGTCACGCTTCGCTCGTCTGCAGGTTCCCGCATGACATGCGTAAAAGCGAGTTTTCAACTCGAGGAGCCCCAAAGCGTAGAAAACCCTTCCAAGAACCGGGCAAGAGAGAACGCTTCCCTCCATAAATGACAAACCGAGAGCTAAGGGTTTCGAGATTCCGTGCTCCCTTCCAAGATAAGGGAATCGGAGCGCGGCAAAGGAGTTCTCTCTAGGCATATAGATGCACGTAGAATATAAATGTAATATGTATGCCTACACATAATATGTTTATAAATATAATAGTAACGTAACTGGCGTCGAGAGCATGCTTAGTTCCGCGGACGAGCTAGTGAAAAGCCAAAATGCATAAGGCATCCGCAGCTATATACAAATAGTTAAACAACATATAGGGAGACAAGAATGACACAGTACACGAGAGACAGTGGAACGCCCGAGTATAACTGCATGCTCGAGAAACAACAATTGTATGAGGGTATGTGCCAGCACAAACTCCGTTTATACTACTTGGTTGGAACGACGAAACTCGCCGACTGTTGCCGGTTTCTGGGGCCATAGTAAAGCTGTCGCCCTCGGTACGTTGCGGGCCACAGAAGCCACCGACTAAAATTCTACTGAAACAGTCAATTTCATCATGCCGCTGTGTTTTATACTATATATATAGAGCTAGACTGCTCAGCCACTTGGTGTAGTTTCTCCAGCGGAAATAATCCGCGGAATTATCGTTGGGGACTTTTTCCGGCTCCATACGGACTCCCTTACACTCTCGTTCTTAGCCGCGTGTTCAGGCTAGTGGAGATATTGCATGTACGTCGACTCTAAAATTATATTTGTGTATGTGGGGGAGCGTGTGCACGGGTAAATATACGCTTTCATTATGTGGGTGTTTGCGCTGTTGCGGAGAGAAAGAGAGAAAGGAAGAGCGTCACAGACCAGGGGGATTACCTCTGCCACGGGAATGCGTGAGACGCGGGTATTACACTGGGACGATTGCCCTCATATATTAATGCCGGCATACGAGAATCCTGTGCGTCGTGGGTCGTTAATAATTCCGACCTCTTCCACTGCTCGTGTACGTAACACGCCAAGGACGAAAGATAGAGAGGAAAAGAGAACGAAAGAGCGAGAGATATGCGAAAAGACAGTGGTACGACGCGGACGCTCGCTTACCACTACGTATCTCAACGACCCATCCGCTAGTTAACCGTGAACTCCCTATTTACCCATCGTGAACCAATTGCGGTAAACATGAAGGGTTTCGTCGAACGGTCCGGTCATCATTGTTAAGCGGAGACGTTATCTTCACCCAAACGTCAACGATGAACCAATGTACTTTGGCGAATGAGTAATCACGAATGATTATTTCATCGATGCTAAAAACACTTTCCCATGGGCCGCCACTTTATCTACAATCTATCGCGAGACTTGGCTAAGAGATTTTTTATATTGCAATAATCAGTAATACGATCCTGCCTTCTAGCAGTCCGTCTATATGAATTCATTAGCCATATCGTATTAATCATCATATCAATAATGGAAACTTCATCCGTTGTATGCAAAAGTGCACAACGGTTTCAGCGATGAGCGTATCTCATAGCACGATTGTCATCCCATTATCTGACGTTCATACTTGCTAAGGTAAAACGAAAAAGAAAAAATATCAACCTATTCGGAGATGAAAATGATCCTAAAATTGAATGATTTCGATTGAATGTTTAACAGAACGAAAATTCACGGCACGCCGAAGTGTTGAATACGACGGAGTCGATTTTCTCTTTAGATGATTATGGAATAACTACTGAAAAAAATCTTGTTATACGCGTGGATAAGCGAATTCACGGACCCCACATATATCTCGTCGTTGAAGCGGAATCGGAATAGGCGTACGCGTACATATGTATTGTATATATTGAACAGACTGGCGACAGAGATACTCCGAGGGTTATGAGAAAGTCGATATACATACACCAAGAGAGATTACGATGGACCGTATATATTTGTTCGTACATCTGTAAATTCATGTATAGTGTATTTTTTCGATTCTCCTTCCGCGCGAAGTTCTTCCGGATACTTACTGAGTATACTGTCACAATATTTTTCTTTTGGTACATCGATCCTTCGAGGAACCAACGGGATGACGAGACTGACTCCGAGCACTCATTTTTCACGCTACCTACAAGCTGTCACCACATTTTTTTCAGCATTATAAGAAAACGGACTATCTAAATATGACGAAGAATATGTTTCTGTGTTAGTAAGCGGTGTGTTTAGACATCATTATTGACACGACGTTGAAGTATCGTACATGAAGAAGACAGTTGTTACCCTGACCTCCATTCTGTTTGTTGTCTCCAAAGTTCATGAAAAATGTGTCTTCCAGATACAAAATGCTCTATAATCTCCACCGAAAACACTATGCCCATTTCTCTTTCGCTCCAATCCCGATGTTACTATTTTTATTTCACCGGATCAGAACGTTTTTTCCTGCAGCACGAGTTTTATATCATCGTATCTGTCATAGATTCGAAAGAACATGGAGCTGTATCACTACTTGTTTCATTCTCCACACATATACCGATCCTGAATGTTTGCAAGCATACGTATGCCATACATCCCGCCCTGCGAAGAAGAAATGAATTACGGAGAGTGCGAGACGATCGAAATCCGTAGTAAATCGTTCGAGTGAGTGGTTCGACCAATGCCAGAGGTCTTCGCTACCACTCGGTCCGTTCCCAATGGTAGTCCAGCCCGTCGTAAATTTTACAATGAAAACGTAAGGATCGACTATAGCCAAACTGCTGTGGATGCTGGGGGTGAATCCTGGGATTTTTCTGCACGCTGTAATCCAAAGTCCACGTAGAATGACCAAATCTCCTGCTGCATGATCCTTCTTCGTTTTTGACTCTGAATAAATTTTCATGATCCTGACATTTTCATACAAAGTCATGACAATTAATGGAAAAGTCAAATTCTTTTTGCTGGAATTGTTTTGAAAATTGAAAACTGTTCCTTTAATATCGAAAAGGACAGTGAAAATAACGTGACAAGAAAATTTAAGTAATGATACAAAATTGTAATAACGAAAATGAAGCAAAAGAACCCAAAAAAGGGCAAAATGGCGATAGTCAAAGGGAAACTAGAACAATCAGTTGAATGCCAATTGCAAAAACGAGTGAATTATTGCTACGGAAATCAATGAATATTTACGCAAAACAAGCGCAAGAAAAATTAACTGAAAAAAATAGGTCGTTGAAACGTGTAAGAAAAACAATGCACACGGAACATTTACGGTGGTACAATTTTTTCCTTGTGATGTTATATAGAATTCGTACACACTGAACCAGTTCTCGTCGTCTAGAAAGTGTTAGACATTCGTTGGTGAAGTAGAGAACCATAAAAACGGTCGGTTTGAGCTGGTCCAAGATTAGTACAGGATAGGATGGAGCGACAGGGGCAACTGGGATGTTGAGCGTTGCTTGGGGAAACGAACGATAGTCGTTTTGAAACGATATCAAACGTGCTGCGCAGCTTTGGAGTGAGTAGGTATACGCGGATCAGAAGGACTAAGAAGGATAGGATAAAGGGCATTGTGCAAGCTTGTAAACCTCACAGGATATAAGTGCACATCCGAAAGGAGTTCATTCGATGTGTATGTACATAAACCCGGGACGGGACGGGAACGGGTGTGTACCTTGCGTCTCTTTCTACAAGGTTTTTTCAGGTCTCTGAAGCCACTGCTACCAACGTAAACCCCCGTCCATATCACTCTTTTGCAGTCTCTTTCTCCTTCGACCCGACTACTTCAAGTATAGCTGTAGTCAGCTCGTATATACGTCATATACATAAGCGTTTCCCACGCGCGTGCACATTTTTCTCATCTTTTACTCCAGATACGAAGTTAAACTCCTCTCCGAGTTTAAGCCGAATATACACACGCTTTTGAACGCACGGAGAGAGAGAGAGAGAGAGAGAGAGAGAGAGAGAGAGAGGAAAAAAATGGCAGAGTACCAAATGCGAAAGTCAGAAATGAAGGGACGAGGGTGCATATTCTACTCGGAATGACGCGCCTTTGTCGAAAGAACGAGATTTCCAATTTTATTTATGTGTGCACTCAGGCGACCTTTGTCAGCCTTTAATACTAACTCGCCAAATCTACTACACGATGTGTTGCAATTAATCCGTTGTGATGAGTTCTCTGCAAACAGTGGATGAGCGGCACAAGGCAGCTCGTTATCAACGCAGCTTGAAAGGAAGGTCAGAAACTCTTCCCAGCTGGATTATACGCAAACAGACAATTATTCTAATAACTCCGGTAACCACTGGTTTCTTGCAGATGAAAAATAGCCTTGGATAACAGGTGAGTCCATGGCAAATATGCCTGTGTCTACCTGATGACTTTTTCTGGATTACGGCTCTTCGTTCATTATTTACCATTCCTCTACACAACCATCTATCTCTCTCTCTCTCTCTCTCTCTCTCTCTCTCTCTCTCTCTCTCTCTCTCACCCATCTACTCGGTGTTCTATTTATACACGTACATGGAATGAGCGAGAGCGTGAATAAGCAATTCTCAACGTTAGGAGGGTCGGTCATTATTCTCGCATGAAGAATTTAGATTCGCGAGTGACGCTGTTAGCCCGGCGTTGTAGTACTCGGAAAGAGAGAAGGAAGGAGTTATGACGGTAAGGCTGGTTTGATGCGACTCTCTTCCACAAGAATATTACCATATCACGCCTCCTTTTACCAGGGCAACGTAACTTGACGTAATACAAGATGACATGCCTTTGCTGAGGATGTTACATAGGTACAACGAGACATGGGTCTCTCCATCTGATGGCAAAGGGTACGAGCACTGCGCACAAAGGTTTTAAGCTATATCAGAGAAAGCATGGATATTGAGGTAAGGGAAGAAGGTGCCCAGGAAACTCAGCTCTGGCTTCGTCTGTCTTTCCACAAGGTTCTCCAAGTACGTTCTCGAGGGAAATACTGCAAGCTTTGCTTACCACCTTGATGCCATTACAACGACTGAACCCTACAGATATGCAGACGTCTTGTATTATATTGGTACAGGAACACAAAGACCTGCGGGTATCGCTATACAATTCTATGGGGCAAAGGTATAACTAAGACAAAATCTTGCATTGTGAACAGAGTTTATACCAATTAATGCGAATCCTACGTAAGTTTATGACATGATGACTGTATGTAATGAGTGTTGGAGTTCCACAAGTAATTAGATATAATTAACATGCTTCGAATAAAACTTTTAAAATCCACTGCAGATATTTCAATGATATTAAAGCGCGATGTTTCTAACAGGATTGAACTATTTATTGAAAATAAAGTACTAAAAATCCCAAAGTTTTCACTCAACGGGAACTTGGAGGAGAAAAAAAATCATAATCTCTAAGTAAGCAAATCCGAATTGGAAAATGGATTTTCTAACTTATCCCCGCCTTCGTCGTTCATCCTGTTTCTTCCTCTCTCTCTTTCTGCCCTGCAACCATGTAATCCCTATATACTTATCATAGCTCTATAAGCTCCGTCTTCTTAATCCCCACGGTTCTCGAGTAAAGCTCCTGGGATCGTGAAACTATATGATCAGTTGTAGCACAGTAACGTGAAAATATATGATTGATTATACTGATGGACCGAGAGGGTCACACTCTGAAAAGTCGAGGTGCCTAAGAGGACTAACACAGTGTGAAAAGGAATAAGGACTGAAGTCGTATTACTGCTGCTTCAGTGGATGATGTCATCCTTTAACTCGACTACAGCCATAGATATATTGTATCGTATGTATATCACAGTCCATATATCACGGTGAGGAACGTTACTCGAGTCTCCAGCTCGAAGATAAGCCTCGTTCTGCAGGTAGCATGGATAGCAATTGAGGCACCTTAGAAATAGGAGGTCAGATAGAAAGAAACAGAGAATACAAGAGCGACGGAGCGCGAACTGAACAAGTGGTGGTCGGGGTTGCAAGGAAAAGTGGTTAAAGCACTTGCAGAACGAGTCACCGTAGTGCAACGGATTTAAAAAAATTCTCAACGGCCCGACCAACAGTCTCGAATCGCACCCCTTACTTTATTCCACAACCTCTGGGTGGATGCCTCGAGGCTCGAAGAGAGGTTTTCTCTGCACGAACGGAACGTTTTGTTGTCCCACTACACAAAAGTTTCTACAGTTTCGATCACACTTTTCACTTTTTTCATATCTTCTTCGCTCCCCATTTATATCTGTCGAGATGTATGTATGTCGTCGAATTCGTGACCTCGATGGGTTTTTCATTTTGACGAAAATTTGTTGATTTTCTTCACATTTAACTTTCACATTTTTATCTTGACTCGTCAAGATATTGAGAAATTTTCATAAATTCGGATAATTGTTTATTGCATGATCCTGAGATTATGAACGTCACTAACATTGAAATATAACATGCTTTTTTGTTACTCAAACGTTATTAGAAAAATTAGTCAAATTAAAAAATTCCCAATCAAATTTTTAAATTCATGATCAAATATTTTTTAATTTTTCATGGTAAAGATTGTCGGATAGAATAACGTAGAAGTTAAATTAAGAAAATGATAATGAACGTGAATGTCATTTGGAAAATTCATCACTTCTGGATGCGGTGAGACGAAAAAAATTTCTGATCTGACTGGATAAAAAGACTGTATGACGATACAACGATGTCTGTCAATTGTATGACAAAACTATACGGTACTCCCCGACGTAGTGAGTTTTTGGTTAAATATATTTTTACCAAGTGGCTAAACAGAGATGTCATAACTCAACAAGAAAATCTCACGGCATTTATGTATATTTGGGTTGCGTCAGAGTGCTTGAGCAATCGACACGTTTCCGATGAAAAAGTACGATTCTGGAGCTTTCTATCAGAAGCACGGTTAACACGCAAAGGGAAAAGACGAAAAAATATCGTCGCCAGCTCTGTCACACGATTCTACTCGTTACATACGTACGTAGCATGGTTCGTTGATTGAAAACGCGTCAGTCATTGCCCGGAATATGCCACTGCTCCGTAGCTCAGCTATGTGAAGTTTATGAATGTGCAACGACGAAAGGTTATTGGTATCTGTAGAGGACTATTGGAAATATAAAAAGGAAATAATGGAAAAATTTCCATAGTAGTATTTCTCTTGATTGGCGTCAACGATGAATAAACTTGGGAGGGTAGAGGGAAGGGGAAGAATAAAATGAAGAGAAAAGACAATACGACCACCTGTGTATGTGTTTTATATGAGCAAAACCATATTACGATCTGTTCGCGTGCGAGTTCTTGACGTATACGACGATATTGGGATCATAGCCGCACCTGAGAGTACCCAATGCAGCGCGCCCTAGCGAGAGCGTCGGTGAACTTTTGCTGAGCATAAATAATGCAGACACCTCGTAAAGCCGCGAAGCAAACCTCCTATATTTTGCATGGAACCACGACGTTCACGTACTTCCAATACATTCCGTCGATTTTCGAGCGATTTAGTTACCATACCTATATATTCCTACGTATACACAATGTACGGTGTACTATGCACAGCTCTAGACTGGAGTGGAGAATCCGACAAGAGCTACACGCCAGGCGGTGCCAACACACCAGGATATTCCTGTGTGCCTACTACGAATGCATATTGAATAGAACCGTGGATCGCATTGCCGACTTTTCCACTGCTTCGGTGCGCTATGTACCTGTAGCTCTGTATATACTCGCGACTAAGTCAACAAACCAGTATAGTGTATTAGAATCTACAACTTTGGACTGTCAAAGACGACGTGACGCGCGATCCACGACCCTTATGTCGCATCTTTATTGTGCACCCTCTTTCGGCGCCCATGCATCTCTTGTTTCTTGCGTTATCGAACGCGGGGAGAGCAAGATAAAAGAGCTCCACCAGCCTACCATCTTGGATGGCACGAGAATTTGTTATCAAGTGATTTTAGGATTGGAAACGTCTTGGAAGTTTCTATCCTACCTCGGTAGACCAAATCATAAAAGCTGTCAAAGTATTTATGTTCCCCGAATATCTGATTCACGAGATACTCCGCCCCGGGCAAATCAAACAAACAGTGTGTAATGCGATACAAGTTATTCTGTTTCATTGCATGCCGATAGATATAACAGTAGCCTCGGAACGCACGAGATTCTACGTTATTCGCAGTCCGTAACTTTGTATCCAGCGATGAAGGACACCTGTAACTTAGGCGAAATTTCGAACTGAAACTCTTAACTTAAACGAGATTCTACGTCAGCCATCATACCGCAACATACCGGACTGTGATGAAAATTACTTAGATGACGAGATCTATTATTGAGAAGTTTCATGGAGACGGAACGTTGCAACCCCTTGCGGATAGAGCCTCACAGCCCTTTCACGATATATTAAACACGACTACAATTCGTATTGCTGATTAGTGTAGATTTCACTGGTACAATCTTCAACTGAGTTTGCTCATATACATTTTCCATTGTATACGGTCTGGCACGTAGTAACGATTCCACTGAATACTCTACCAACATGTTAATATCTTCGTCATCTGAAAGCAAAACCGTTCGACGCCCTCCGGTAAATCCGATAGTACTTACGAACTTGGCAACCATTTCCTGTAGATATCTGCGTAAGAGCCTGAGACATGCTTTCCTACTTTGCAAATCATATTCTTCTTTGCGCACTCGATCCACGCTTAATCTTCTGGAACTATCGAGCTTGAGATTTCTCATACAAAACCATATTTCGACGCTCGAAGACCCAGTGCTTTTTGGTCATTATTAAACTATACCAACGTCTTCGTGGCTTCGTAAGACGATCCAAGTTCAAAAATTCGATCAACAATGACACTCTGAAGTTGGAACTAACTAACGTGGCAAAAACTTGTACCTTCTGACAGTGTCGAGCGATTTAGAAACAGGGAAGCCGAAGTTTCTCTTGGAACCATATTTTCATGGAAAAGACTCGTTTCGAAGATCCTTTTGGAATAAAATGAATTCCTCTTCGTTCCACTTCTTAATACTGCATACGTATTTGTGATTAACTTGAAAAACCGTTGGAATTTTAAAAAATTCTTCCATCTCACAACACATGCGATCGAGTAAAAGTGTACTCACTGATAATGTGTGCGAAATTTTATCTCAATTCAGAAAGCAAATTCTTGTGCAATTGTCTGTTTCGACAATGGGTTATTAAATTTTTCTTCCGCTTAAAAACATTTGTATACATCGTAAAACAAACGAATAAATTCCCTTACAAAATTTCAAAAGAAAAACCTAATCCCTCATTTATTTAGGCATATGACCGGTTCGAAAATCAGTTATCCTTAACAGCACTGTACCTTAATATCTGGCGTGTGATTGCTTGGGCACTTTACAGATCCGTACGTAGCGTACTTGCTCTATTCCATCACCGTTGCCTGAGCTGGTTAGAGTGCTTGCAACGTATGAGGTATCATATATCAACAATTCATTCCTGATCCCACGATACAATAGAACTCGTGAAATAGTAGAATTAAAAACAGTTCCAGAAATGTCTCATCAGCGATAAAACATGTGATAATCAGTCAATAAATTTTACGGACTTACTTAACAACGCTAAATATGATTCGAACGAGTCCATGAACTTTCGTTCCAAGTCCAGATCTTGTAGGATTTACATTCAAACTCTGCTCCTCGACCTTGTACGCTGTTAAATGTTGTATCATGTATGATATGTATTATGCAATGTCACATTCCAGCTGTACCCAGTGTTCGTGTTTTGTCTATTTTTGTTGCGAAGCTCTCGTGGAATGTACTATCGTAGAACCTACGTAAGCTGCGCGATGTTTCCCTAGGACGTGTTTCAACGTCGTTGTTCAGAAGGTCTGTAGAGAGGCACTTTCTGCCACTTGGTAAGCAAATAGCCAATCATACATAGGGTAGAAGGGTCGCGTCTGCATCTCATGCATTATAGAGGCTCTTGGGTTCAAGTACTTGGCAGTAAGAGGATGTGAAAGGTGGCGGGAGGAGTAGAGAGCGGGATGGTGGCACGAGACGATTCACCACAGATATTGACCAATCGTGTTAGAAAATGGTGATCTTAAATTTACAACAATAAGCGGTCGTTATGAGTTGAAAAAAAGTTTTTCAACTACGAGAACAAATTCTTTTAATTCTCGATAGAATGCGGTGGTTTTATTTGGGAATTTGTTCGTTGAAAAATGGATGGAGATATTGCATCATATCTTTCAGCGGTATCAACATCGTTAACCCAAACAAACCCAAACGGTCCTCCGTTTGTTTATATAGGTCAATCGATTTCGTTGATACTTTATCGCGGTGCAAACCGAGCGTGTAAGATACTCGGTGTAAATTTACACTAACGCTGCGTACAACGAGCGCTTGGGCAGTGTCATAAAATAACGAGATACCACCGTGGTGGGATCGTTATTTTGTTTTCTCTGAAAACGACTGGACCTAGTGCGTTTTCGTACACACTATGGGAAGATCCTGCGATGTCCTTCGTGGCCATTGTTTAAAGTGATTTCCAGAGGGAAATCAATTAAAATTATCATTCTGGTTACCATGATCGGTTGGCATTTTAGTAATGAAAAGTTGCATCTATCCGTAATGACAACTCCATCGGTAAACGACTCAGTGTAAAACAACGTCACAAAGATAATAAAACGATATGATCGATTGTCGGAGATTTTTGCTCAAGGCCTCCTCACTCAGAGGCTCGATGAATATTCTATTTCGGATCGAGGTGACCCTTCTGTTCGACCACGACCGCACTGCGGACATGCAGTTAGTTAAATAGTCCGAGGGATTGTTCCACGGCTGCTCCTAAAAAGCATGGACGGTGACCAATACATAGAAAAGGAGCGAGGAAAGAAGAGATCGAAGGGAGGTGAGCGCCTGACTTTTGACTGTATTAAAAACCCAAGAGACGCTCGAGGTTCTGGAAGAACGATAGAAAGATAGTAGGAAAAGGTAGCCTTGCTTCTCGTATTTAATGTAATTTAACTTTCGAGGCTACCGCGAAATTAAGGTGGTACGGGAAATTCCCCTGAGTACACGACGCCAGGGAGAAACGTATATTCATTTTCTAGCTTCCGCTTGCCCTCGCTTACATTCATGTTTATACGGGCCCGATCTTGTACTTTCTCCCTCTTCCTCGCACCCTTACTCCTTCTTTTAGTCGCCCTCTCCACATCCCTGGGGCTGGTGAAAAAGAAGGGTTATTACCAAGCATGCTGGAGCGGTAGGTGGGAGGATGAGAGCACTTCGGTGCTCGTTACTGCGAACATCGCCCCTCTGCACCATCCTCTCGACGCAAAAGTAGAACGGTAACGCGCGTTATGTGTGCCGAACGCCCGGTGTCTCACCATTCTTCCCTCACTCCTATTACTATGTAGCACTTTATTATTTTTCATAGACGGTAAATAATTTTTAACCCCCAACCCAATTTCCCTAGTTCATGCACGCTCATGTATTAAAACATACTTGATTACTAACTTTTGAATGAGCCACTATTTTTCTTTATGTTTGACGCTATACAGGAAATTAGTATACACCCGGGAGAAGTTGTTCGGTATACCGAGTTGGCAATTTCTCGCAAACTTAATTTGGACGATAGAAAAAACAATATACAAGTGTAATACAGATGTGAATGCTCCCAAAAGCAGTTTCAAAAGCCTGGTTAACGAGTACACGACGCAATATTCTGCTCAACAACACGAACTTCATTTTTTTTTTTATGTATCGTAAAATACGTTTCTCTTAAATCACGTACTTATTTCACCCATTCATTGTATAAACATTTCTTACTGTTACAAAAGATCCGTTTATAATATCGGAGTTACCTGGACTAAGGAAACCGTTTTTGCTGAATGACAAAGCTTACAAGTTTATAAGATCGACCCACAAATTCTCTATCTATACCGAAGCTTAGATATCTTCGCCGATACTTGAAAAAGTTCGCTCCAATATTCGAGGATTTAACGGATCACCGGTTGGCTCCGATTTTATTCATAAGTTACAAAGCTAGGATATTGTCAATGATCGACGAGACATTTGAATATCAAAAAGATTCCTAATTTATGCTTTTGCGTAACCACAATGTTATAATATCGATGGTTTCGTGAATAAAATGTGACCCTGCGTTACAGCCATGATACCGAATACCAAAAGCCCAAGTCGTTAATCCAAGCTCCATCTCCGAATCCAGTCCCTAAACAGTAAGGGATAAATTTCTTAAGGAGAAAGAGTGAGAGAGAAAGTGGAATAAATCATTCGTCAAAGACCAAGTAAGTAATTGCATTGCTTTGAGTAACATGGATTACACGCCCCAGTTACATATAATCAGCCGTATACCGAAGTGATTCGTTATCGATGAGGGATGAAAGGATGACGAGGAGAGTAGCCCGCATAAGTAGAGATGTCGGGGGTCTAGTGCGAGGAGTAAAACGATATGCTGGAATCCCGTGCAGCAAATGTAACCCGACCCTCATACCGCGCTTCCCTTACCTTTATCGATTCGCCCTTGCAATTCTTATTTTCTCTTCCTTTGAAACCTCGAATGCCCACAAAATTTCGTACAGTTCTTACGAGCACTGTGTTCATTCTTTTCCTGGGCTCCGGCCAGGGCTAAAACCGAAAAAAGGATCGGACTGGGAGGCGATGTCGATGAGGGAAAGCCGAAAGGGGATGAGCTCAAGGATCTTACGTGAGATTCAGAGAGGCGGCCTCCGGACTCGAGATATCAATCCTCGTGAATTATCCAGGACAGCCAAGTTCGTTCAAGCTAAACTGGCAGCCGAGAAACTGAAAAACCCTCTTGTGCTTGCAGTACACGCTCGAAAGCTATAAGACTCGTAAAGGTTTTCCCTGTATACGATATCCTCAGCTACTCCTACGTATGTATACATGTTTTCGTGTATATACATAGTTGTATAACTGCAACTACATATATGTATAAATATATAGATATTTATGGATATACCGAAGGAAAAAACACTGAGTTAACTTCTCTCCGAAGCTCTATATATAAACATATATATCTATCGGTGTCTTGTAGATACACGCAATCTAAAGCTATATTGCTTTAACTATGTACTCGTCGCAGCATTCTGCTATATATGACCCCACAACATCGTTGAGATGCTGTACGATACGCTGCTGCCCCAGGCCCATTGCATGTACCATTTTTCGCACCTGTCACTTTAATTATGACGAATTGTTTCTCTCCTCTTTACCGCTCATCTTCTTTTCCAAGATACAACACCGTTATGCTGGCATTGTAATAAACTACCATCTTCGCGCTCCAGTGTTAGACACAACATAACCGAGGCAAAACGGGAGCCAGCGCTGAAAGGCTTGAGGTATTAAAGCTTTATTTGGGAAAAAAAGCTTCTTGAAAAGAAAACCTGTCGATGTTGACGAATAGGGTTTGCAATCTTTCGAATGGCAGCCTTGAAAAGTACTTCTTCGGTAGTAAAAAATATAGTTAAGCGAGCCATTGATAATAAGCCTGAATGAGGTGTCCAATCTTCCATTTTTAGCAATCAACAAATTTGCTTTCACAGTCAGAAACAAGGCAATATGAATGATGACGATGCTTACAGTCCCTCTGAAGAACAAGGCACACAAATCAAGAATAGCAAGATGGAAATATTCATAAAACTACCTCACAGTGCAACGTAGTAGAAGTAGATGGCTAGAATTTCGTAATTGAAACCGACAGATTCAAATAAAAATCTCATTTTTTCTTTTTTCATGAATAGACATTAGGTAAACAGCTTTTATTTTTTCAACACTCCACAAAGTTTTTTTTTACTCTCATAGGTTGCTACCTCGACTCTTTTACTGTCTGCTTTTTAAGGCTGCACATTGTGCTATATTTCTATTTTTAAAAAGCTGGAGAAGAAGCAGCAAGAGATAGAGAGAGGCGTGCCATCTCATGCACAAAGTTTTCAGTTGATTTCTCCGTGCCTGGTATACAGGTATCCAAAGTTAATCGGCCACTTGAAAAATTCACGTATGCACTCGGCCTGGCTCTCTCGCTTGGTACTCCCACCCTTTTACTTATATAGAACCCGCATAAACTCGTGCATGGCTTGCTTTACCTGGAATAAAATTTCGTACAGAATTCTCGCACCGCTTTAAAACCGGCCAAAAGTTCGTGTTCGCCTACAGCTCTCACACAGCCGTGACCAATGCGAGTTACAACGCTGAGTCTTCGATTCTGCATTATTGAGGAGCTAACTCCAGCACAGACTCCCGATAAAATTTCTTTTCTAAACACGAAGCCAACTCGTCTCAAATCTCTATGCTGCTTATCTCATAAATTTCGGAATGAACTTACATTTTTTTCTTCAAAACATACAGATAGTTATGCTCCGAAAATCTAATTAAATTTATTGATTTTTATGTGAAGTATTTCTTTTCATAAAGTTCCCAAATGCCAAGCTTCTTTGGTGCATTCAATTCTAAATGCTCACTGATTGCAGGTTTTTTAAAAATATTCAGAGCTCATTAGTTCGGTGCACAAAGCACAAGCTATTAGAATCAACTCATGGAAGAAAAAAAAACAATAAACAAACGTATTCCATTGTAAAGAGATTACGTAGACGTTCAAGGATTCGATTCCAAACACTGGGAACCATAACGAGCATAAAAATTGCATCCGCTCAAAAGAAACGTTATAAATTCATTTTACCGATGCACAAGAATTCAAATGAGCATTTCCACATGGTATACCAATAAAAATAAAAAATAAATCTAGCAGCATCGTCTCATTCTTCGTATACGTACCTTATGATTGTTCCAATAAATTGGGACGGCAGTCTAATAACAAATGATATTCTATTGGTGCCATTTTTCTTGTGGGCTTACACGAGTGTATTTTGCGATTATTTATTCGAGTGGTTTTTTATTCAAATTTTCACCGTCTACGGGCCCATTATCAGTAGCGTGGTCCAACTTTTATTATCGGCCAACGCCGTGATATACAGTCGAGCGTCTCCGATAGACGCAAACGGGAGATTCAAGAGTAGTTATATCCCTTCGGTGCGCTATATATACAACTCTATAGGAACTACATATCGTCACCAAGCCAGTTAAATGTTTTATCGCGTTCGACACCCCGATTCTGACCGAGACCGATATGACTCACCGCGGAACGTCCGGTTTTTGCCAAACCTCGGTTATATCCGTTACCACCTATCACGATATAGTCCCCGGTGTCCTGCCCACGGCTTTGAGGGAAATGTTAATCGGTGGGTGCGGATTTGGACGCAAGCCAAAGATCCCGACAACTCTTTCGCATTTCCATGCACTGCTCCAGGCGCTCCCTCTTTTTATCTCTCACACTCTATTTTCTTAGGGGGCTTCCACGCACTCGATCTTCCTAATTATACAGCGTTACCCTTCAACACGCTCACCAAATCTTAAGCAGCGTGTTAATTAATGCGCTTATCTACGAAGACTTTTTCCCTTTCGCACGCTTCGTCGACGTACAATGTACCAATGGGGTTGACTCTTTTCTTCGTTAGAATATTTGAAGAACTGGCTAATTAGGTGGCTCACCGCATGCATGAAATGACAGTAAAAAATGCGTCAGGCTCTTTGAGTTTATTTGCTTAGCTATTATTTAACTCGATGTACAATCATACGCAGCCTCTGATTATTTGCATTGGAATGCTTTCCGCAGCAATGCGAATTAATTCATTCATAACGAGCGCAACGATGAAATATTTCTTTCTTAAAATTGAATTATTTCCGGGATTTAGCCGACGTGTATCATTTCCATAACTGATATTGTTAATTAATATCTACTCCGATAAATTCCATACTGGAATTCAACGTGTACTAATGAAGCATATTTTTCGCCATCAAAAAGCAACACGAAACATTGCCCGAGTCGTTTTTATTAACTCTATTTGCCTGTTCGATTAACCCTTGCTCAGAACGAGGCCTATTTCACGTTGAAGGAAAATTATTCCCTTCATAATTTTATCTCAAAATACTTTCTAGTTTACGAATTTATTGTGACATTTTTGTTTTTTGTTGGGATGTACGAATTTTTGAATATTGGATGCGCGTAGCACCAAGTACTTGAGAGGTAAAATTAGGAAAATTTACAAATAAATCTAGCACCGAACACCTTAGATACATCATATTAGCTTCCCTTTGAGAGGATATTTATAACGTTTGGAGTATGAAAAACAAATGTGTACTCACTTTTCTTTTGCGGTAACTGAAGCACGTTTTCACACAGCACCAATTCAAAACACGAAACACTGGCTTCATAATGATACTTCGATGCGTTAAAACAGTTTGTTTCTTAGTTTAGGAGTATCTATGGTGCAATCTAACCTTACTTGATGGAACTAGGCAGTTAGAACGCCGACCTTACTGACCGATGCAGTTTTATCGATGCAGGGGCCTGGAAGCGCGTGTTGCGTAGAAGCAACATACGGTCCGAGTGGGTTGAGTAAATATTATGTGCAGTATTCTTGGGATATCACTTCTGTAATAATTTTGTAAATAGAATGAAGGAATCTTCACATTTCATTATACTGTTCAAAGCTCCATTCACATGCTAGTAAAACTTTGTTCAATCGATATCTGTTTTAGGAAAAACGTTTGATTGCGTTATTTCATGATCTCACGGATATACCATGGAAAGTCTTTCCAAACGTTCAGTTTAAGCCGAACGAGCTGTCATAACGATAACTAATGCACTAGAGACTGCAGCTTTAGGCAAACCTTTCTCTGTGCTATTATATGAAATCTAATTACTTCGCAGTCTTCCATTTCAAGTGTTCCACAAAATAGTCTACAGTCGAGCAAAAGGACGAGTGGAAGATTGAGCGAAACGTTCATTGTTCCACGTGGATGAGAATATGTCGTTTGTTTTCTTTTTTTCCCATCGGAGAATACCGCGAACGAAAAAAAAAAAGTAACGGAGAGAAAAATCTCTGCCAACTAGAGATTCTTGAAAACTTCAATAGTCCGAATGAAATGGCGGAACTTTCATATAACGAGTGTGCATCGAAACTAGAAAAACGAGGAGCGATAGAAAATACATTTAATTCTTTCTTGTTGAATTTTTCTTTTTTCAACTTCAAGCACAGAAAAAATTCAAAGTGAGACGAATTTTCGTATTTCTAGAGAATGACTTCTCAAAATGCACCGTGAAAATGTCGCGCATCTTCATACTTTGCTAGTTCTTAAAGTAGTCGTAAAGATAGTGCTCTGATTCCGTATATCCTTATGCGAAAAGGATCGTTATACGTGCAAGATATATTCCAGTGTCGAATAAATCCAAAGTTAACAGTTGCAGACGCATATTTTTGTACGGTATAAATATATGAGGGAGCGAGCTGAAAGTATCGTCGGAGGATATGCCAAGCTGAAAGTTTTGAGAGCCGCGCGACAGCTGGAGAGCTCCTCGCCATGAAAAATCGCATCTCTCATTTCGAAGTTTGTGTTTCGATTCGTTTTTTGCAGCCGCATTAAAAATTCAACATCTCTAATTGTATGTGTGTCACGGATTGTATACTTTGAACTGATAAAGTTTTCTGCATACCAAACGCTCGCTGTTATGCTCGCAATAAAATGTGTCATATATCTGAATGGTAACAAAACAAATTTTGCACAGTTGATTGTAAATAAGATGAACTTTATTTGAATGTCAAAATTATTGACACGAAAACCTACCTGCATACAATTCGAAGGAAGATGGAACGACAAACTCTTATTCGTTGAGTATCACGATGGATTCGAAAGCGGAGCAGGAAAATTGATTGAACGAGATCCATACCGTTATACTAATGTGATCAAGTACTTTAATTAATCTCACTTCTACCTCGGTGTGGTTACAACAATATGATCACAGCGTGACATCGATAGTCGATTCAAATGATCAGGAGCACATAGATATGAACCAGGTTCTTTTCTACATTTTTCTCTCAATTCTTTTTCCTTTTATTTTTTCTCTATTCATTCCTCTCAGCCATTATTCTGATGAATACATTCAATTTGTTCGTCCGAAGAAAGCACCAGATCAAATATTTTCTCTCGGTTCAATGTTTCCACTTCCCAGCATTTTTTTCAAAACTTCCAGTTTTCATCTTCTTTCAGAATACTTATTTCGTTTCCATGCAGAAAGACGTTCGATTATCACAATAATAATTACCAGTTGAGTACCTCTGGTTTTGCGGAATAATGTTTTCCTCTCGTTATTTCTTTTCGGACTCTTGCTCTCGTTGCTCGGACGCTTCTCGATTCGCACCGATGAATATATCCAATTTGCGAGTGCTGGTGGAGCACTTCATGTCACATCGCAAACATACATTTCCACACGTATGCACAAACGCACCTACGCATGCACATTAGCATACACATCCACGAGAGAAAATTGGGAGCGAGACGTAGAATCGTCGTTCCTAGTCGCGCACTAATTATTGTGCCAAACGTTTCGATCGTACCAGTAAACGCTAATTGATATTTCAGTCCTTGGTAGATCAATGGAGCTCCTATACGTGCATAGGTGTATATTGAACACGTACGTAAAACAGGTATGACGTCGTATGCAGACTGCATTTTGGAGTGAAATCAAAGTATTCAGCTCACTGATGAATGTTTATTTTCAAATCAACAGGAGAGAGCACGACACATTTCAAGAATTCATTCCAACTTTCTCAACGAGTTTCCAATCCTTTTTTCTTGAAAAAAATGGTGGTTTAAAAACCAATGCTTTTAAAAATCAATTAATTTTACGAATATTCCTTTGTTCGTTTAGCTTGCCTAACAATCCCTTCGAATTCAAACGAAATACCTGCAATTTTTATTTTTGTAAAAGGTTTTCCCCACTCTCATGATTTGCACGATATAATAACTCATTATTTACCGCGTGCGATTATCGCATCTAATATTGATATTATAGAACTTGAAATTAGACGCGAAATATCTCAAATCCATCTACACAGGCAGACCCAGTTTCATCACCTTCGTTATTGACACTTCCATCTAACGAAGCATTTTTCTATCTTTTTCTGGATCTGCCACTGGCCATGAGAGGACCGTCGTTCGGCAGCGATTCGATAAGCCATTTAGTTAATTCCACAACGTTCATCGTCTGTGTACACAAAACTTGAGCATACAGAAGTACACAACGAGTGTACATGTGAGTCCACAAATAAATGAACCAAGATATATATACATAACGAAGCTGCAAACTTGGTACAGCGCAGAGACGAAATATCAATAGCCCTATCGGCCAAATCATTTTACCTGCTCATCGATATATTCATATTTATCTGGAGTGCACAATCCACGACTTCGGTCATTTCCGAAAAAGCTCTCTCTCTCTCTCTCCTGTGCCATATACACATCCTTAAAAATTGAAAAATCAATATTCCTAAATATAATAATGCATGGAACTAAATCTCCGACTACTGGCTACAAAGCGATAGGGCGTAAATCCCTAAACTTGACATGTCGCATCGTTGGGATTACGTCATTTTGTTTACTGAAGTTGGATGTGATTACGGGGATTGGAAAAGCCACCAGGCCAGAATCCGAGATATGATTGGAAGCCGAGATAGCACGTTTCTATGAAGAAATTCAAGGATTTCAACGCAATTCACAGAGATCGAGGAGAAAGAGGATGAGTCCCATGAGGCTTATCTTGATAAAGCCATACAGGACATTCAGTGGAAAATCCGGTTAGTGTTAAATACCGTAATGAAAGTACGAGGGAAACCAATCATCCTAGTTCGGGTGAACACATATTCGGACTCGAGTACGTATATACCCCGCATGTTATTTAGATGTCCATATGCATTTACATAGAGTCGCTCTAGAGTCTTGACTCTGCTGGGGTTTATACTGAAAAGTTTGAAATTACGGGGCAAGACTCAGCACGTTTTTGATCGTCAAATCGTGGTTTTTTCGCAGAGACCGTTTGTACTAAATTGACTGATCGGAAAATGAAGCTGAAAAGAAATAAACTAATACGAAGATTTGAAAATTATTTTACCGTTTTGTTTTTCATAGTTTTTTAGTATGTATCATCAGAATAGTGTTTTTGGAGGCTACAGTTGCGAACTACCACTTTATAAACGATAACAACAGCTCAAATGATTTTTTCATTTTGTAATGAAATTTTTCAATTGTCTAAACAATTTTTGCTGCGTAATAAAAAAATCCTAAACCTTAAATAATTCCCTGAATATACTTCGCCGAGTTCGTCGTCTGCAATATCACCAATGTTTCGTTATGATCCTCGAGAATCAAATATTAACCAACACTCCAGTGGAATAAAAGTTTGCGTGTTATTTGTTTGGTGAATGTTACATTTTTACCGGAATGTTTGTACATTTGTCAAAAAAAAAAAAAAAGTATACAGCACGGCTCTTCGTATTTTTCTTTATTTACCATACATTGATAAAACATTTCATTGGAATATTCAATATTGAATAAAACAGTGAAGAAAAAATTCGTCGAAATACTCTGATAAAAATAAAAAAATATATATTCGATTGAATACTATGGATGAATGAATTAAATGTGATGAAAATTGATCAGTTTATTTGAGAATAAAAAATTATACAATTCACGTCCTGAACTGAATAAAAAATCATCCACGTTCTGTGCGACTTTTCACCTGTTGTTGGAATCCTAACCGATTGGATGAAAATATTCATTGCATTGACCTCAATTTTATAACAAATTTCATAACGATGAAAATGATATTAAAATATATTACTGTAAAAATATTGAATGACGGGAATCAGGGGATCAAAAGAGATAGAGAACAATAATTTAACTTTTGATGAGACAAACCAGTGAAATCGCCAGTTCAAACAAATACGACTCTGCTTGCTGATCTATAAAACGGCGGATTTTACCGAATTTTATCCACAGGATGTTCTTCTTTACGCCCACCCATTTGACACCGGTTTATCGATATATATGTCCATAATCACATCGAGTCGGCAATGTGCCAGGGCAATTCAGCAACGATTAAAACAATGCGCTCACCGCAGCGGGTAGTATGAGCTTTGGTACAGCAAGTTCTGCACTCTCACATCGGTCGGATGTCCATAAACCACTGAGTATTAAACACGGATGTGAACTTTACGGCCAGTGGTAGATGCTCGATTGGATTCGCGTTTTACTTGATCACCGCATGAACGATACTCATTGTAGGATAATCTATATTGTAACTGCGCCTTTACATCCCATTCTGAATAATGTTTGAGGAAGGATCGCGCCAGGAAAAGTTTCGAAGATGGTGCCCATAATTTGATATTTAAAAAATTGTCAAAAACTGTGATCTTCTTTCTGGCTAAAACTTATATTTTTTCAGCGACGTGCAGATCTTTAGAATTTCATTTATTAGAAGAGACGTAGGCGTTCATGAACGAGTCATTGTTATTCGGAACAAACTCGCAAGAAATCCGAGTCATTGCGTTGAATTACCCCCGAAAAATCGTATACCCCCGACAAACCCCCACTATTAAATCAGCACCTCAGGACAACGCCTGTCTTTCTCCCAGCGGTGAAAGTATTTCTATGAAAAAGTTTGTGCATGTGTATCAAAATATGTTATAGTTGGTCTTGCGCACGGCACTAATGAGATAGTGTCGTGGTGTGAAGAAAGAAATCATAAAAACCTCTTTATTCTACTGCGTATAACAGCAGACCGTTAAAAAAATTATACCTGGCTCTGGTGTAGGTTCGTGAAAAAATTGACTGTGAAAAACTATAAAATTACAAAACTACATGAGATTTAAGTTTATTAAAGTAGTTCGGCTGTTCTATGACTAATCAAGTTAACAACTACTTTGTGTTGATTACATTCAAGTCTAAATTATTAATAAAATTAATAAACACCTACATTAAGAATATTTTTATCACAAGAATGTAATAAAATGCAATAAAAATATCATAAAAGATTAAGTTTATACTGTAACTTGACTAGTCAATGATTGAGTTGGTACCAGTTACACTTGAAATACACATAACCTGGGGAACATTTTTATTGTGCGAAAGAAAGTTTATATCGGTGTAATGGCACCGAAAAAAGGGAATGGTCAATTAATTTTAAAAAAAGCGAAGCTACTAAACGAATGAAAGCACGTGAGTCAGTCTCAAAAATAAATTTGATGAAATTCCCGCGAAGTTTGCCCGAAGTTCAATCAGCTGTTACCAGCAGTCCAACGTAATGACTGACATCCGCTTTGGACACGTCAAAAAATAAAGTTTTTTTCATGTTTTCTTTCTTAGAAGCCTCGTAAACGAATGTTTCTTTTTAAAGAAGCGGAATCTGTGAAAAATTATCTTCACGATGGAAACTTTTCCGAAGCTCGAACACTGTACATCCTTTTCACAATTAATATTATTGTGAGTTCTCCCATAAGGTACCGTGTTAAAGACTTAAAATTTTAAATGAAATAATTCAATATTTTTCCCCGTAAGAGGCCCCGAAACTGTGCTTATCATTATCAGGCGACCTTAAACTGTCATTTACCGCAAAAAAGTGGACCTTCACCGAACTTTATCGAATGGCCGAACTACTTTTAAAACTTTCCATATGAAAAAAAATGATCGTTTGATGGAAACGGAGAATAGTTAAATATAAATGGGTTATTAGAAACACAATTTCGTCCAGTGAAAACACCAAGTTTTCCATAAAGGTTGATGGATTACTCGAAGAAAAATGCTTTCACCAATCCCTGCTAGCATAAGAAAAAATGTTGCGATTGAAAGTGATTTTAGAGGAAACGAGAAAGCCTCAACAATGATGCAGGGATGGTTTTTTTCGTCTCGACAAAGTAACAAGATTTCTAAATCTGCGCAGGTGCTTTGGGGAGCCGCACGTTTTCACATCCCCTGTACACGCTCGTCTGTTATAAAAGTTAGTTGTGTTCCCGCGGTACTCTCACTGCGTCCTATATTCTGAAATGGAAGAAGAGACAAATTGAAAATATCGTTGTTGAGAGAAGCTCGAGTTCCAGGACACAAAGTTGTACTACGGAATAGCATTTGTAAATGCAAATATATCGTACCCACAGGTACGGATATGTGGGTACGAGTTTCTTAGTGTATTTCCGTAAGCTCTGTGTGCGAATGCTCGTAGACAAAAATCTCTAAATTGATTGGAAACAAGAAAAAAGAAAATGGCGAAGTAAATTTTAAAAATAGGCATCCGGTCCAATTATTGGTCAGTTTCCGCTTTGTCGGGCGTGCAAAGAAACGAACCCGGCGCTAGGTACGCATACGCCCGCAATATTCCTCTCGGACTTTACCTTGTTAATTTTAACTAGGCGTTTTTTGAGCCCGCCTCGTATAATATAATAATATACATCACGCAACAAACGAAAAGAGACGAATTCATACACATCGATTCGTCCAATTATATTCGATGAAACTTTCAAGTGAAGCGCGTAAAGTCCCGGAGTATCGATATGTTCTCGTAAACGCCCGCAATTTTTCGGTCTCTACAGATTCATCCATTTCCGTGGACCGAGTAGCAACCGTAATCGTCAATATTATACAGAATGTAATTTATTAAACCAGCTTCCAAGTATAGTTGTATAACTGAATAGCTTATAAAATATAAATAAAACCATTTCATTTCGATGCTCACACAATTATATGGAATTCGTACTCCTGTACTGGGATTCTCGATATGCTCGTCAATTTGTGCAACTAATTGGATAACGCATCGCTGGCCCAGCTGAGCTTTCACGCTGAAAACAGAACGCTCGTTAGACAAAGAGTACGCGTTCAACGTGAGCACCAAATCATGAATGAATACAAGCTTATACGGATAGTCCAACATTTTTAATTCTTTCGATCTTTTTTAATCCAGCTTTCAAAATACTTTACATTTTCGAAGAAAAATTCAATAGTATTTTCCTTCGAGTGCGAGTATTGTCCTGATGCTGAAACCTCGATACAAAAAGTCGAATAGAAAATTATGTTCTCATTGCTGTACGTATGTACACCGGAGACAAATTAAATTTTGAGAACTCTGCTCATTGAGCATACACTCGTCCCATAATTATTTCCATGTTAGTCAAAGAGTTCGTTTATTCCGATTGAGATTCGAAATGAAGGGGACATGCAGATTTTGTCCGTCCACATAAGCATGAATAGAATTTGGAACAATAATACCGTAAATGAAAGAAGAATGAGTGAAAAGCTCGTAAATTCGTTGCGAGGACAGCCCCGCGGACGCGTATTAATAAAATTTCATAGACAAAAGCTCTCCGGTTGTCCGGAAATTGAGTTTCATATTTTTCAAGCGTCGCGAAACGAAAAAGAGGATTTGTAATTATTCAAACGAATACCCCACCCACGGATATATGAAGAGTATCCTCTTGTTTATCCGATTCACTCATTTACAATCCACAAAATAATGAAAGGACAAACGGAGAATATAAAAAGAGATGAAAAAAATTTGAAAAAACTCCCTCCCTCTAGAACGTACGTGTCAAAAAATCCAAATAAAAATCAAACAGTGAAACATTTTGTGCGTCGAATAAAATAATCCCACCCAGATTTTGGAGAGTGGGCATCGTTGTATCGCCTCCGTCCATGTCACAAGATACACGGAAATTTTACGTATTCGTACGCGGAACGAGAGCTTGCACTGCTCTGACCGTGAAAAGTGGGAGAGTGAGATCGTAGAGTATTTGATAGCCCAGTATATATTCGAGGCTCCCGTAAAGCGCAGGAGAGGAAAGTACGAGAGCATGAATATCCTATCGCGAAAAGGTTGACGGTGAGTGGGTTGGTTGGGTAGCTCGTTAATAATTCGACGTGGACACAAGTGAGGGCACGAGCGTGGAGCCGTTGACATAAATTGGGTAAGGAGAGATATCCTAGCTGGTTTATCAAATATTCAAAAGCGCACAGCGCGTAAACGCGCCAGGTTTCCGACAAGAATGCCTACATTCTGTGTATGTGCGCTCGTGCTTTTCCCCCTTCGTTATAAGAAGAAAGTGTGTATGTGCGTGATCAGTAACTCTATATTCGTGTAGTCGAAGTAAGAAACGGAGAAGAATAGTGAACGAGGTCAGATCTTGCATTGTCATCCGGTCGACAATTTATTCACAGATTTACGAAAAACTATCGTTGTGCTGGTTGCCTCAGTGCATCCGTCAGTGATGTATTTCATCCTGAATTATGCAGAACAGAAAAGGCGTCTGGATCAATGACGGCCTTAGCGAAGGACCAGTGATCGAGAAGAGTTGAGTTTGTTTTTGAGCTTGAAATTTGTGTTCAGTAGCTTAAACTTGGCAAAAGAGTTCACAAATTTCTGTTTTATTAAGTTGGCATGTGACAAAGCCAAGTTGATGGAGATGATAACGTTGAATTTCACCGGAGTAATTATTCTCGATGCGATCACAGTTGGCCCAGTTCCAAGTGAATCATTATTTTTTTCGATTTTCAACCGATTCCAATCATCCATCATCCACTTCTGATTCTTCGAAAAACTACACGCCAAAATAATTCAATCTGCCACTGAAATTTCTGAAATTAAAGTCAAATGAGGCTGAAGGCATTGCTCTAGTATAATATGAAATTGAACGATGACTTAACCAATCGACAAGGAAACTAGAAACGATCAATCAATAATTTCACTGACCGTGAGCAGTACTCGGTCAGTACGGTTGCATAAACGTGTAATAAATGTGGTGTCTTTTTTTTTACAACCTTTCAAAACGTTGCATCAAAAGAACGATAATGCTCGTAAACTTGATAGTTATTCACAATATTCAACAGCTCTGGAATGAATAGTTGGAAAAAAGAAAAAGATCTGTACTAACAAAAATTAAGTATTCCTTTCATCAGAGCAGTTGTGTTTAAGATTAAAAATGTTTCATACAAGCGACGATGAAAATAGGGTGGCTGGTGCGAGCGGTATTACAAAAGCACGAGATGATGTAGTTTGCCAATTAATGATGATAAAGGAAGGAGAAACGTTACAACGGTGAGGATAGAAGTGAAGGAAATCCCAGAGAGCTTGACCTGCTTGAGAAAGTCCTCAAGTGGGAGTAAATGCAAGAGATGGATAACTGCAACGCAGCCACCAGAGTTTGAATAAATAAGTACCATGCTCCTGCGCTTAACTCGATGTTCCAATGCGACAAATAACGTGGTCGTTTCAACGAACAGGATGAACGTAAAACACACGTCGTTAAAAGTTCCCAGAGAGCAGATTGACAAAAACACTAGAACGACGTTGTAAACGTTGGATAAACAATACTTTGGAAGGTACAAAATTGATAGAGAAAGTGAAAGAGTGCAGCCATCTTTCGAGCGACAATCAGTATAAAACTTGGCTATGCTTCGCAAGAGGACGCGATCACAAAGGTTGTGCAAGAATAGAGAGAAAAAACATACGCCTCGTCTATTTTTTTAATACTTTGGCTTCTCCCCAGGCATTATCACCTGCCGGAAAACAGATGGTTCTGCAACCGGAAGTGGAGCTCAAGTTACAACAATGGCGTTCTCGCTGCTACAACGAACGGCGTAACCATGAGGATTTTATGTCCATGAGGTTATAAGCGTTACCAAGTTACGCCTCCACGAACGTAAACCTCCCAAAAGGAAATCATTAGCGAAGCTTACATGACAACCTGCTCGAGTCGCACTATATTATCTCAAGACAAGTCACGAATAAGAATAAAAGGACTTGAACAATGATGGAAACAGTTTGTATGAATAAGTCGAAACTGAACAAAGAGACTAACGAAAAACACGGACAATATAAGTTTATATGAAGCGTAATACTCGCACTCGGAAAAAATATAGACAAATACCGAGGATGACACGTGGGTTGAACCGGACACGACTCACGAGGCCGAGATTTATGGTCAGGCAGATGTGGTTGCCGATCATAGTTACCAGTGCCGCAACGACGACTACGTTGAAAAAATGCACAAAAACTAACACTTTTTCATTTTCTACTTCTCCTTGCTTCGCATCAATATTACATTCACAATGCAATATCTGTATACGTCAGGGTGAAAATAAAAGCGCGGAAAATGAAACATTTCAATGACATTTTCCGGTGTGTATACACTCCCGGAGATATTCGACCGAGCAACGCAACGGACTGGGCTTGAAAAGTTGCAAACAAAGAAAATACCAGAGCGAATTGTGATGGACAAATAGAGCCTGGAAAAAAATGCACACTAAAATATGAAAAAGTGTCCTTCGAGTTATTATTTGCTGGGTCAACTTGACGGGCTCGCAAGGCTCCATGCGTTGCTGCTTTTTCAGAATTCCATTGAAAAATTGATTAACGTGACGACTCCAATCACACAACCGGTACGATCGAGCTCGCTTGTGAAATTCCGAGGGAAAAAAATGCTTCATTAAAATTACAAATGAAATTGTGCTTCTAATTATTTCTGTCCTTCCGCAGCAATAGTTCTCAATGGTTCAGTGCTTTGCCTGAAATGGAAGGGAGGTACATAACGATGTTTTTAAATTCAACAACGTCCTGTTCGAAAAGGTAACGAGGAATATTTGCCTTTTTTCTGGCACTTGATGGAACTGGCGAAAAAAGTTTATGAATTGTGTACGTTCCATTGAAGGAACATGAATGCGTCTTCCTGTCAGGTTGATAAAAATTCCAAAAGGGCTTGCTAGCTAATATTTGTCATACGTTGTCCATTTCTGTTGTTTCACTTGAAAAAAAATCTCTACATGATAACGATACGACGACGGAAGAACGTATATTTTTCTTCGGATGAAATTCATCTCGAAAAATATTCGAGCGTGTTTTTCACTATAATTATGTGACTGGCGACAAACCGAACTACAAATTTCACACGTTCAACGGCCCTCGCTTTAATGCCTCGTTGCTTTGCAGATTATTCTCATATACGGTCTTTCCTCATTTTGAATAACTACTCAATTTCGTGTAGACTGATCAAAGCTCGTAGTTCGAGTGTCTTTCCGCCTTCATACTCTTTATTTTTTCGCCATCGTCGATACCGCATACGGTTTTCTATTCATCAGACCGAACCTTATTACCGCAGGCATGATACCGAACGAATATTCATGAAGAATTTTTCTTTCTCCAACATTACGCTGGCCATTTCATTCTGCCATTTGATCTTTGAACTGAAACAATTCTTCCTCCTATTCGGTTATTCATCTCCGGTGTAGTAATCAGTCATAAAAATTAACAAGTCTCCTCGTTACGAACAGATAAAAATGTACTAGAAAGTATATGAAAAAAATTATTAACAATCTGCTGACGAAATCGAACGAGATTATTGCTCCAGTTTCTCCGATGCTCAAACGAATTCATTTCGCAGAGGCCACAACTTTATTTATTATTTTCCAACCCACTCGGTTTCTCTCTTTCAACCAACAAAAATAAAAATACTGTAATGTAAACTCAAATTTATCATGCATTGGTTTTTGCTCAGTACGATTGGATGAAAAAAATACCAGACCAGGTTGATACGCGAAACATTTTGTTAGCGTTGCTTCCCACCGGTATTTTCTCCTCGATTCTTCCACATGGGCGTAAGCAAAATACCGATGATAGAAGGTCAACACGGAAAATTCTTCCGATATAGCCAAGGGCATCCACTCTCTGTCCGTGTAAACGTTTTCGTCAAATACGAATTAGCTCGGTGTTGGTTCTACTTCGTTAAAGGAACCTTCGTTATTTAAATTATTGAAAATTTCAACTATTTTCACGAGATCAACAGACAGAAAATGTTGACATTAATCATGGTATTAAGGAAGTTGATATTCCGGGGGCTTGAACCAACGATAGCGGCACAGGAAACAGGTTAAGTAATGGATGATGCATAAATATCGTATGCATATAATAACGTTACGAGTTATATGCATACACGTACATTTTTTCAACTCACACCACTCGCGGAGGGTTTTGCTTCTTCATCTAATATTAACCCACGCGTACACACGTACATATAAACGTTAAAATTTCACGAACCCGAAAACAACAAAATCCCTCACGTACCTACAAATCCCAGTTGGAACGCCGGTTACGGGAGGATGTTGTCTCAGAGCTCGTATCGCATATGTAAGCCTCGCATCTGTGGCATTTGAATTAACCATAATTCGGAAACTTACAGTCCATACATTTTATGTACAACCGAGTAAACACGTGAATATATATATTCATACATGGAAGTATATAGGAACGGTGAAAATATACATAACGTTGAAGTAATGTTGCAATAATGGTGTTACTTGCACATCCTCCGACGAGCTTATTAAGCCGAGAATGTATTTTCATTCGAACTGGATAAGCTTCTTTGTTCGTTGCTGTCGAGAACGCTGTTGATAAGCCATATTAAGATGCGGTACTCGTTATTACACTTCAAGGCTGCAGTGCCAATCTCTCCGGAAGCCCCAAACTCGAAATCGGTGTTTTGGAAATCATTAGTACATCCAACAATATTCATTGGAAAACGAGAAAATGACGAAACTGTTGACACATGTGACGAGCATTTCTATAAGCTTTTTCGAACTATGGATGCATGAAATTCAGCTTGTGAAGATTCGTTCAAATATAATGTCTGTCACCACGTTCATAACTGGATGAAAAACAGAATGGTCCAATACTCAAAATACTGTTCGTTGGTTTGTTTTTTTATGCGGTTAAAATTCCACCAGCGATCGTCAGTGAATAAACTTGGAGTGGAGAAACATCGCGGTTGTTACCTCGAAAACCCGCGGTTCAATTACTTCGTTTTAGTTCGATTGGATTTTGTATCGTTCAATGCTATTCTGCAAACACGAAATTACTGTCACGAATCTGCAACTGTCGCTGCAACAGCTATAAACGAGGAATTCGTTGAAAATTTGATAAGCATTATTTCTAAACGTACGCCATAAATTGGTGAACAATATCAATTCATACCTTACACTTTTATTTATCATAGCGATTTATAGGGAGCATATTTGCAGAGTTGGTACGAAATTCCCCATGTATAGGCTATAAAGCGGTTAGGAAGAGACGATGTGAAGTGTTCGCACAGAACCAGGCCACTTGTCGAGCCGAGAGAGTCGAGAGATAGTCAGCCAGTTGTGCAGACTCGACACTGGTCCTTACCTCGTCCTCCAGAGAAGTACGAGAAGTTGTAGGAAGACGAGAAGGACCTGGGTGGCTCACTGATGCAGAGAGGACTTGGTGATTCCATGTCAGAATGTTGGTGTGCTCGAGGTCCCCTGTACATGCACATATCGGACAAGCACATACTGATATGCGCGACAAAATTTACGTGTAGGTGAAAAGACGGTGCTCGTACACACGTGTGTGTACCAACACACTAAATTTCTCTGTTGTACTATATACGAGTATGTCGTACATGGGAAAAAACTACTAGCGTCGCTTATTCCTCACACTCTCAAGAACAAATATAACTAGATGGTGCTTTGGCAAACTGCCAAGCTTGACTGTATATTATCTCTCATGTGTTTGACAAAATTTGTCAGCCCGTGGGAACCCAAAGAGAAGGAGAACGGAGTAGAATAAAGAGGGGCGAAACCTTTCTAATGCTCTTCACATCGCAATGTCACTGTCCGTATGTTTGGTTATGTCGAATACAGAGAACAGCTGCGACGACGGGTTCGCCTAAAACGTACGTATCTGTGTGGCTCCCTATGCGTACTCGTCTTTGCAATCGAACATGTGTTTTAACGAGCTGCCTGGGGCATTTCACTCTAGCTTTGAGAGTTTACCGTCCTCGACCAACTACAAACGTTTTCCTGTGTCTTCTGACCCGTATGAGATTCTCACACTTATGATTTCGCCTTCATTGCTCATAGCACGTTGCAGCATTAGTCTACAGGAATAAATCATCACGGTAAAGTTTTCTTCATTATTTTCATTTTTTCAATTATATCCATGCGAGAAGTACCATTCAATGGAGGATTTTTGTTCACAATTTTTGAGAGGAAATCTCTTCTATTTCTACCATATTCACTCACTAGATTACTTTACATAAGATAATATTATTTGTTATTCCGAAGAAATATGATGGTCGATTTCAAGTGAATATTATTGAAACAATATTGTGCTTTTCTGGAAGAATTGTTTCCTGACTTTCAGATTCTCTTACGGGAAAATAGCAATCAGCAATTCTGAACTTGAAAATCTGAGAGTTATGCAGAAAGTCGAGCTCAACGATAGCAGGAAGTCAGAATCTGGGCAAAACTGCACGATGGAAAATTGTGGGAAAATTAATGCCCAAATCACACGAAACGCAAGACGCGTTACGCCAGAAGTACAGCAGATAACTTATTTGACTAAAATGAGTGAGCTGAATGCATTTTGAGCGCCGATGAACACTAGGCAACCGATAAGAACGTAGTGTGCAATTCTGATTTCGCTCTATATTTCGTGATTACTGTAGTTCCCTTTTATATTGGAAATATTATCATGTAATTTATCATATTCTATTCTTAAAATAAAGATGATATTACTTTCCTACAGTATTTGCTGCGGTGATTGCATCCGCCAGAATACATGTGTTAAAAAAATCTCATTTTCCAAT
Source organism: Venturia canescens (assembly GCF_019457755.1). Lineage (NCBI taxonomy): Eukaryota > Metazoa > Arthropoda > Insecta > Hymenoptera > Ichneumonidae > Venturia > Venturia canescens. Next base: position 19,879,499 of record NC_057421.1, read on the forward strand.
TTCATTTTGTCTGTACCAACACTAATGTGAAATTTCAATTTTCATGCATACTGATATTGTATGAAATGCAGAAGAGAAGTATGCATGGAATATTAAAAAACGGTTTATTTGAGGAAAGTTACTCGTTAGAAGTTGTTTGAACTTGCCAACGTCTGCTCAACGACAAAGACAAATTTTCGTCGAAGTTTCGTGTTGTTGACAACGTCTAGGTAAACTTTTGACGTTACTTATCAGCGACACTCGTGTTTTCACGTACAAATAATCTTATAAAAGTTTCGTCGCTATAAAATCGTTGTCCCTCGTGACAGTTTCTTGCGGTTCGATTCTCATGTTTTTCTACTTCAAATTTCCATTGATGCTTCTGCGAGTGAAGCTTCCGTGTGTGAGAGATTCTGAATGTTGTTCGATCAAACGCTTCGAATCGATCGAACGAATTTATCGAAGTGTTCTTGAAAAATTGAACTTCTGTGGAATCAAAAAGTTGAAGTGCGCAAAGAGCTACATTTTCAAATACTAATGAGCGTTTTAATAAGGTTTATTACTGCAATAGAATTATAGAAACTCTTCATCCATCGGTGGAATTTCGTTGCAGATAACAATGTTGAAATACTAATAAAAAATCGGAAGTAATAATGACACGAGTATTGTCGTTACGAGCGCGCGCACATGTTATTCTCGTAATATTGCGCTGTGACTGGGAAGCAGCGTTGCAATCCATGCTAAATTATAATAATGTCGTAGTAATTGAGGTGTCAGGGTTGACGAGTTGTATGGACTAGTTCGCGGAATTCTCATCTGTGCGCGGGAGGCTCGTCTCATCGAAAATCTATAATCCCTCTTGGTTATGTAATAATTCAATGGTTAATGGCAGTTCAATTTCACTGACCTATTTTTAGTGTTAATCAAAATCTCACCCGCTGTTCTCGTTGCGTGAATTTTTCCACGTTTATCAAGTCGAGATTGGATTATAATTAATTGGAAAAAACAAACTGTCGATTCGGTTGTACAAACGGGCCCATAGATGGTTGCAATAAAGCGATGTAAGCAAAACAAACAGTCCCCGGAGTGGAAAATCATGGAGCACAAAATAGCGACAAAATAGAATGCTCATATATAATAATTATATTGGCGTTCAGAGAAGCGTAGAAATAGCGAGAACACCAAAAAGACGGCCATGTCTCCCTTTCTTTGCCCCTTCTTTCAATGGGCAAAGCGTCTCAAGCGTGGAACATTAAACTCGGCAAGACATTGGGTTTGGGGAAGCAAGAAGAGGTGAATTTATTGAAGAACGTTCCTCGTCGTCGTCGTCGTTGTCGTCGTTCTCGTCGTTCTCGACATCCTCGCAGCTCGCTAAAAGACCCTGAAGAGAACGACAAGGCTCTCTTTTCCTTCAGAATCGATATGGATTTACGATGTTTTTCTATTGCGCCGACTTGGCAGAACTTTCTTGAAGCTAGGGATAGCCATTGCAAAATCGAGATACCCCACGAAAACGAATGAGGAAGAGAGGAAAAAGGAGTGTGGAATAGAAGGAGAAGAAAGAGAGAGGGAGAGAGAGTATCTTGCGCGAAAAGGAGATTTGAGCGCACGAGGCAGGAACATTATCCCCGAAATTTATTATTTCTCGTGTAATGCTGGATTTCCGACGGTAACGGTAAATTCATACCGTCGAAGATAATAACGGGATGTGTGCGCGCTCCGAGAGCCCAAAAAGTCAAGGCGCCACCCACAGCCAAGCGCCCTTTTCTCACAAATCGATCCTTTTTTCTTTACTCCTCCCCCAGTCGTACTCCTTCCCAGAAGTTATTCCTCTCTTGGCTCATTCCAATAGAATCAACCAGCAGTTTACAATCGTTTCGATTTAAGGGGATTCCGAGCATAACAAACTCGTCTTCGCTTTTCTTTCAATTCCGTGATTATAACATTCCATTTTCTCGAAATCAAATTTTTTCTCTATTCCGATATTGCACATAATTCCATTTCCTGTTCGTATAACTCATTCACGAAATGTTACATTACTTATGATTTAGAGTGCCTTCATCTGTCGAACAAACTCTGTTTATCGACTCGACTAAACTTTTTTTATGGACAACTATCAAACGAATCATACACCAGCTAAAAAGTGCTTTCATCAAATAAATTATGTACATAAAACTCGTAAAAAATAATTCCTCTCAACGGACGTTGAGCTTGAAACAAAAATTCCCTCAATAACTTCGAGCAATGGATTCGTGCCGTCAAACACAAATATTGTGTTATTTTTTTTTCTCGCGTTGGAATCTCACTGCGACACAGATTTGAATAGATATCCATGAAATCTCTTCATTCGACTGAACTATATATCGCGTGTTATACGGAGATGATTCGTGCCGAGTTCGGTTTGAAACACGAGAACACAAATCCTGGTAAGTGCTGTAAACTTAGGTGAACTCGAAGGGCCGTGCCGAATTCTCAAGAGGATATACCGATGAAGAAGTTGATTACTTTACCGGAAATGCTGTTTCTGCAAGAGAGCCTCCCTCTCGTAAATTTATGTGCGATTTGCCAATACATGGAAAACAAATTTCGCATGCAGCCCAGATCTTATCTAAGATCGTTTGGATTACCTGTTAGGACACTTCCGAGTCTTCCGGCAAACAACTTCGAATAGTCATTTTTCATTTTTTCGAATTGATTCTCCTTCGTGTCGTCACCAAACAATTTCACGACCCAGTTTTTCTTCCTCAGCAATTTCAAAATTTATACTATTTGTTATAAATAATGAAATTGACTGCTGAGACCGCGAGTACATCTGATAAACGAGATTCTGATTTTCCAAAGTCCCAATGAATCTCATACGGCCAATTTCGTTTGTCAGAACGTACCACGGCGATGTGTCACAACAATAACAATTGAACCAGGAATCTGAAGCGAGGCACGAAACACAAGGGTTTTTTAACAAAGCCAAATAAATATTTTATGTATGAATCGATCAGCCAAAAATCTGAAGACAAATGTCAGGCGGTATTACATGAAAAGAAAGTAATATAGATATAAATGGGAGACGAAATTTCATTACCGAATCGACTCTCGCGTGGTGTACGAATAAAAGGACGAAAGGTCACCCAATCTTTTTCTATCCGACCTTTTTCGATTGGTATTTCTGCTTCATGGGTATGAAAAGAGAATAGACACAAGCATTGAATGGATGGATATTTCTATATATGGGTACATGTAAGGACACACGTATAAGTATTGGAGAGGATAGTACGAGTATGGGTTGTTTGACCGAATCGACCACTGAAACGTCCATTATCCGAATTCCCGGCTTTTCTCTCTAGTCTCGGTACTCGACCTTACAAATGCTTTATGTACAACGTCATCGTGGGCATTGTTTACGCCAACAATTGTAGATATAAACGGGTAAAGTAATTTTGGGTACGGAAACAGTTGAGTATGAATTTATTCGATTGTCCGATATTCGAAAGCAATTTATGTGTGACCGCGCTGTATCAATTGACTTATCAGAGGCTACACTTCTTTAACGACCAACAAGTTCGCGTGATGAATTTTGTGCCGTATATCAGATTTCGCAGTGGCCTGTGTGAATACATTCTGTTATCTTCCTCCGCCTGATCTGCCTCGAACTACGCGACGCAATACTTCCGAATGAACGCGCCGAGAAGATTATTACGAACAAAAACAAAATTGGAAAGAGCACAAAGAGCATATTCATTCGAGAATGCACTTTGTGGATCAAAGGGATCGACAAATAAAAGTTCAAGGAGAGAGAATATTTGTGTCCTGGAAAAAATAAATAAAACAAGCCACCTGACCCCTCGGGACCGTCCTGCGGCTGTACCCTGACTCCCTCCGGAGAGTGAAATAGAAAAAAGTATCGCGCGAGCGCGCGGGCGGAGGGAAACAAATTGCGGAAATAACGCCGACGCTCAGACGGCACGAGTTTACGTTATATTGGCGTACAGATCCAAGCATATATACGTTTTATGATTCGACAACAATCCAGGCTGTAGCGTATAATATTCTGAAGAAATGGATGTTGAAAAAAGTGCTGATCGTAGAGTGAAAGGGCAATACATCGTAGACGACGAATTTCCAAAAGTCGTCACCACCTTCAGTCTTCCCGTATGTTTGAGGTTGTAAAAGTTTCGAAAAAACTTGCTCCTGCTGAACGTTCGTTGATGGACAAAAGTTTTGCTCTTGCACGCACCGAAAACTCATATTTGCCGATAATGTACGACGAAACGAGTGTTCAACTGGAGGCGACGTCTCGTTCGTATAGTTTGAGCTCTAGATGGAATGAATATATACAGTATAGAATTCAATTTCCGGTGTAACCTAAGGGCTGAATAAAATAAATTTTACAAATACGTAAATGCTTATATATCCGAATAGCTATTGTTGATGCTTCATGGTTATTTCCAAACATTTTACAAGTTTAAAATTTTATTTTCAGACCGAAAATCTAATATTATGTAATATTATCATAAATATATTTTTTCGTCAGTACACAACAGTTTTCCTTCGTGAGTATGTTTCTCTTGCTAAGGAAGATTATGCGTTACTTGTGATTCAAAAATGCAACTGAATGTTTTTGCTCTTTTCATGATCAAAGAAACGATTAAAATTTATTCTCCCAATTATTAAAATTATGTGTAATTTATTTATTGAAATTCATACATTTTTAATATTATGACAGCGGTTAAAATACTTTCGTAGTAAAATCGTCCAGATAAATGTGACAACAGCCATTTTCTATTTATATGCGTATGCATATCTATATTTTCAACCAGCTGGCTCATGGCATTGTCAAACCTTTCACCGTTTATATCGTTGTTACTCGTTGACCTCAAATAAGTGTTTGTCTTTTTCCATTCCCAAGTCGTTTTCACCGGTAACAAAGGTTTCTCAAGACATCATTGATATAGAAAAAAATTGTATTTTCTTATTATTGTTTTTGGCTCTTTAAAGTTCGGAGGATCCTATTTCATTGAATCCAAATCGTCGCACAGGAAGTGTACCTGCCATAAGAGCCTGTGTATAACCCTTCAAAAAATGTGATTTTCGTTAATTATTTTCTCGACAACTAGACAATAGATCCTATAATAATTCGGGGAATAGATGAACGGTGTTATATTTCTAGTATATTTTCAAATATCAACTTTCAAAGTTGGAATTTTTGATTTCCATTAGATTCGCGTGATTCTCATTAAAAAAGCATTATAAGAAATGCAATATTACAAAGCATTTTGATGAATGAAAATTTACAACGAATGATGATGTAGCGACGTATAGGCGGACAGCTCGTTCAAACTGGTGCTCCTTTGCTTCACAAAGGTATACTTGTCACCCCTGTCGAGGACCTACTAGAGTTTCACGGAGCTAGAGTTAGCGCGGAGTTTGCAGTGAGAAGGAACGCATTGAGTAACGTAGCAGAAGAGACGCTCTCAGGTTGAGCTCACTCGACGTGACTTCGTATCATATAATGACCGTTTATAAATTTATTATTCGACTTGGAACGGGAGACGTCACGAGATACAAATACACGCAGACTGAACATCAGTGGACCCTTGAGTGTGCTATCGTGTTCTCTTTTTCGACTTGCAAAGCGCGGGAAAAAAAAAGAAGAGAAGAAAAAAACGATGCAGAGAAAAATGACATGAACAAACGATAAGTTTATAATGACAAGAAAATGAGAACGCTGAGGACATGCGAGAGAAAAAAGGAATGGGAAAACAATGGGAGAAATGAGTAACTAGGGTGAATTTAGTTATTCCGAGTATTTCTACTAAGCTGACTAGTGATCCATGCTTTTAAGGTATTCCTTTCGCATGACCGTATTCTTTAATGGCGCAAATTGGGGCTTTCAAAATTTGGACTGATTCCTAACTTTTGAGAAGTCGCAGTTATATAGGAAAAGCTTCTGCTTCTGGATTTTTTCCAACTTCTATCGTTAATATCTCTTTTATGTATTCGGTAACCCTTAATTTTTATCGTCGCTATGGATTCCTTACATTCTTTTTCCGTGAGCTCCCGTATAAATTTTACCATTTTTGAAGTTTTAATTTTTTATTAAATATTCTATAACCTGACCTGAAATTTCACCAATCTATTCGCATGCACTTTTACTTTACTGTAATTTAAAATCAGTTATTTGTAGAATATGCGGGTTCGTGAAACGAATACCTTAAAAGTACCTACGTATTATTAGTAATTCAAAATGTATCATGGAATATTGACATCAATGAAAAAAATGTTACCATTGAATATGAATTCAAAAAAAGACGGAAGAGCGAAACGAGCTTGCTGGAGGTGGGTGAAGTTTTATAGTCGCTTTATAACAACCTCTTATTCGAAAGTGATCACATGCGCTAATAAGAGCTCTGCTCAAAAATAGAACTTCAGTACTTCAGTATCTCGAGTACAGTTAAGCAACGTGGCTTTTGTATATTTTTATATATTCGCGTATATAAGAGTAGCGGCAGGGCTCGCACTGGCTTTTCTTTTGCGCTGCAGTTTTTCCTTTTAATACTTGGCGTCGAGCCGCTACCGCGTCTCTTCATATAAAAAAAGCATACTTCGTCTAATCATTGAAGGAATATTTAAACGTTATTTTTAGAAGGAATACACTTGCGTGAATATTTTCTGAGATTTCGCGTATGGTTGAACGAAATTGTGCGAAAATGAGGTTGGAGGGAGACGATCCGCACGTTGGTGGCAGCAGCGTCCTGACAATTTTACACGTTATGAAAAATGAACGTTCAGGAAATCAATTTAATATCGATAATAAAATTATCTCTCAATAATAACGAAATTTCAGCTCAATGCTTCTCTAAGTACACCCGTTAGTGTACTTGAAACGAAAATGGATGAAAAAATGAATGACTGGTAGCACTGATTGCTAGTTTCAAGCACCGGCAAAGACGAGCAATTTTTAGAGTCTCGTCTTCATAAAAAATGGAAGACGTTAGCGCTCACGAAAGGAAATTAGTCATGGCTGTGATGTCCCAGCAGAAATTTTTTCCCCTTAGAATTCTTCGCTGTCTTAACGGTCAGAGAACATAGATCAAACGAGGAGAAGGATCGAGGGAGTAAATAAACTGCGCGAGGGATGAGCGAAAAATATGGCGACCCGTAGAAAAGCAACTTTCTGAAGAAATATCATTGCTATAAACGACCCTTTTTCGTCCAGCGTCTTCACACCCTCCTCGTGTTTCATTCCAATCTAATCGGGTCTCGATCCTATTATAAGTACAGTGAATGTCAGTGCACACGAGCCACCCTATCGTCTGGATGCCGAAATACAATTTGACGGAAGCATCCTCAATTTCATTGTCATTGTTTTGCCGTCAGTTTTCCTTTCTTTTTCATTCCATCAAAAGGTGTCGTGCAGTCAGCAATGCTGAATTTTGCCTCTTTTACCAGACAGTCGTGTATACCAGCCCATGCCGTCAGCTTTCGTTTCTCCCTCTATTTTTCATTACTGACGATAGCTTGCACAGTTCTAGCGCTAGCGTGCAAGCTATGTGACGAGATCGTTTCAGCATGTCCTACCAAATATAATGCAAGCCCCTTTGATTCACTGCGTGAATATGTACACGTGTCGATGCGAGTCTCCATGACCGTAGACGCTTGTGCCAGTCTCGAATACCTTGAAATTTTGCGAGTCGACAGATTGCGATCTCTGAATAATAAGAATTTCTTTCTAATACGATGTTTCTCAAATATCAATCATAATTAGTGTCGAGCAATTTACGGCATCAGTGTAAGGAATGTGTATCCCCACAATCAATAGACTCGAACGTTATCGCTTAACGCTATAGTCCTGCTCCCTATCTCCAAGCAGCTTACCGTGTTAACTGAGATAACCAATCTGGAACGGAAGATCCATTGGCCGTCTATCTTATCGAGCAAGCGTGAATGCTAAAAATGATGAGGACTCCTGTGCTCAGCTCCTATCAGCCACACTCGAACCGTCCTTTGTAGTCCTGCAAAATTTTTCAATCACACCGTGCAAAGCTCGCTCGAGCTTTGACGCAACGATTGTAATAAAGTAGAAACGTAGGAGGATTGAGATTTTGTAGATCCATGTCCCATGGGATGGAAACGTCGGGACAAGAATCCAGACCAAAGTCCTTTTGACTCATCAAATTTACCAACGCAACGTCTTTTGAGATTCGTATACACTTTTGAGTGAGTGTATACGAATGCTGGTGCTTCACTCACAAAATTGCTTTACAGACGTCACATTATGTCTTCAACTACATTGTTTTCCCTTGAAACATCTCCTCGATTCGCGCTCGATTTAGCAGGCTGAGGACCTGTTCCCTCAGCCCATTCCAATCTCCGATTCCGTTATCTTGTATTTTATTACTGTCCAGGGATTCTGGTTTTCAACGTATTTGAGGGGGTGTGTCGATTTATTATGTTCACTCGGGCAAATTTCAATGCTTCATCATCATTGAATTGAGCACTATAAGCTTGACCGCTGAACCATAATGGATATCTCGAGGAGATTTGGTGGGTCTGCCAAAAGGAAATAAATTTGACTGACACGCAACGGTTTCGACTGGAAAACTGATCGAGGCTCAGGATGAAAAAAACACTAAACTCGCATACTAACATTAATAACTCGACGATAAGAAATAAAATCGTTCGGATTTCTTTCGAGAGTGAAAAAAATGTACATTGAGTGAAACTTCGCCAAGTAGTCGTAAAAAAATGGAATTCCATTGCTTCGATAAGCCGTCGTCGAATAAATATTTAAAAACCAAGCAGCGAGAATTGCCACCGTGCGAAGCCCCGCAAGAAAATTTTGTTGAGCGTCTCTGTAAAATTTTTTGGTGCTTCCACAACGTGATGTACAGTTTAACACAAAAATGTATAGAAACGACAACGCGACGTATGACACGAGGATGTCGTCAAGGGAGAAGAGCTCGTTTCGTTGACTCAAAAAAGTGGCGGATCATAAATATAAAAGTACCAGAAAACACAGACTCCAAATAAATGAGCAATTAACTTTTACGAGGAGAGCACTCAAGATGAAAAAGACTAATTGATTTTTGGTTCCGTGAAACATATTTTGTTCCTGGAAACTATCAGCTTTACGGGGAGACGCCGGTAAAATTTATGTCACAGTGGATGTATAGTGTCTCGGATGATACACTGTCGGCGTGACGGGTGACCGATCACCCGTTGATTTATGAGAACGTTCGTAACAATTGACAGGATTCCTTCCTGCTATATAACCAGTGACGTGAACCAGGAAGAAGAGAATATCAGTGTATTTTGCTTGTTATTAATGGGCGGAAAGATTTTTCACGAATATTCAGGCTCTGTTGACACAAGAAGCTTGATCAAAATAACGACTGAACCGAGCCATTCGACCAGAATTCGAGTCAACGACTGACCAAGCGGTTATTTTTTTCTTCGATTTCATTTGACCGAAGCGGAGCATACTTACAAACATTTTTATCCAATGTTTTCTTACAAAACATTTGGCAAGTGGGGACGTTTATATAAATATTTGATTTTATTTCGTGCAGTTTGTACACATACAGTTCGAGTGAGTGACCGTTCGGTTGGCACAACAGCCGGTCTACGATCAATCGATGCATGAAAATGTCAATGTTACAGGCATCCGAATTTACACGCGTGCACACATCCACTGAAATGAAATTACAGTATTCACATTCCGAATCGAAAATTCAATAGCGCCCGAAAGCCCCGCAAAAAGGACTCTGTTACGCTTTTTTTTGTCATTTCTTTCTTGTCCGAATCCAGTACTTATTTCTATGACAAACAGATACGTCGCGACTCTCATCAACTAATGGAAATGCGATTGAAAACTCCAACGAAAGTCAGGTATCTATAAAGCATAACAATTTGTTCGTTTTTCATTACTTTTATCATTATTTTTTTTTGGAAAAAAGTCTGCTGAATAGACTCAAGAGATATCGCTATTCCCACAGAGTCCTCTCTCCCTTTCACACCTCTACAAACGGAGATTACACAGAGCGGATGGCATATATCGATTCCGAGGCGATTAACGAAGAAGGCTGTGCTATCGCATATATATATTCAAATTTATGGCGGAAATCGATCTGTCCAATATGCTCGATGGAGTTTGTATTTGAAGAATGAGAATTTCTCGAAAGATCTGTCTTCCATCCAGCACTCGGTAGTTTGTTTCAAAGATTATTACTACAAAAATTTACCCTGATAAAATGGTTCTGTGATAAAATAGTGGAACTTTGGATATTTTTATCATTTTTCTACCCTTAAGGGCCACACATATACGTGGATGGTAATATAATGGGTCACGAGAGTCTCCAGCCACCCCTAGCGCCACTAAACTATTGCCAAAGTATATAAAAGTATTGAATGATAGGATGTTGAGGGCTCGAAAAAAATCGTGCGTCATTCTCACGCGGTGTGCTTGCTAACACAGAGTGATCTTTCTGTCGAAGGAAAAATTTTACTAACGTATAGATAGAAGATTGTTGAAGACGTCCAACAAAAAATGTCCCTTTACGAAAAATATATGAACGTCGTAAATTAGGAGCCTTTTAACGTAAAATTCGAATAGCTTACTCATAAAATATGCTTGTGCACGATGAAAATACATCCTTAAGCCCCGAAGATATATTTATTCGAACATACGAAGTGATACATTCTTTAAAAGGTCACAAGTTCACGAACCTGATAATCTTTTCTGCATAATGTCACTGGGTCTATCGTACAGGTTCAGTATCACACGACAAGTTCAATTTTCAAATAGTCACACCTTTAAATTAGATCCTAAACTTCGTCTGGGGCGACTTACACTACCCCAAGTGGTCGTTAGGGTGGCCGTGGTGAATCCCAAAATTAGCTGAAACAGTTAGGCCAGGGAGTTTCAAAACATTGTTAGTTCCTTCCCACATCTTACAGATCCACTCTTTGCTTAATTCAGTACACATTTGCATATGATATAAGTACAATAGAAGTTGAAACTGGAAAATCCAATGAATTCGTGACAAAAGAGTCAAAATTAGTTACTGTTCTATTTTGAATCCACGTTGAGGACGTTTTCTATCCTCCTTCTCGTTTGCTCTTTCCGTTCTTTTCGTTTTACTTGCTGTATATTATACATCCTTCCTACGTTTTACAGCTAAAGATATATATGCACATACATATATTTATATATTTATATCGTATCCCTCGAGTCTATACTTTTTCGTCTCGTACCCGAGACTTTGACTTCCTCTCCTGCTCCTCCTATCAGCCACATCGTTTCCTTTCTCGTTCTTCTCTGCATCCGGATTTCAACCCCTCAACTACCCAGACCCGTCTTTACTTCCTCGCCATCTAACGTCGCGTCTCTTTTCTTCTAATTCTCGTTTTCACTTACTGCTCACACTCTTTCCTTCTTGCCTGCTCTCTCTCTGTTCTCGTACTCACTTATTCCCGCGGTTTCTCCTTCAACAACTCTCTGCATAGGGTGATCCATTGCGAGTTTTCACAAATGAGTTTATGCTACAAGAAATTTTGGCATTTATGTTTTGTGCTTCCTCTCGAGAGCGGCTTCCTCTCTTCCCGGTTTTTCTCACCCGAAATTGTCTTCCTGGGAATGGTTAACAAGATTAATGGGCCTCGAGTACTCCAGATTAATTATACGATATTGAATTGTTCCAAATGAATCGTCGCAATCAATGAAATATTAGAAAATTAGATGCAATTGGATATCAGAAAATTACATTGCATCTGATTTTTTTATGTTTACTCATCATCAGAAAATTGGACTGGAAAATTTTCTCACAGTTTAAATACAACAGCTAACTCGCTTTTATCAATATACTTGTCTCATTTCAGTGCCAATCATACTCGGATATCCGAATTTTCAAATTGCTATAAAGACGAATATTAAGTTCGCAGAGTTTTCCGCCACCCGATATATTTTTTATACATCTTTTTCCGACGCAATCTTCATGTAACCCATATATATCTTGTACTCAGTTCGCTATTCGTTCTCTCATTCTTCTCGTCTCAAGATTCATGGATCCCCATCTTTATTTTTTCTCTGTTATACCCACCCTTGGCTGATTCCATCGACAACGACCACGAAAATGGTTGTACGGTATACATATACTGAGAAGGAAACGAGAAACAGAGCAAAGTAGAAACATGAAAAGGGAGAAGGAAACATGCCGATTTCGCGGAATCTCTTGCGAGAATATTGGCGTTGTGGCTGATCAATCAGCGCTGTAACTACTGCTATGGAAAGAAATTCACGGTCGCGGTCGGCGTAAAGTTTTAGTGGTTGAAACACGAGCATTTTTCCTTTCGCATTTATTTTTATTTACTTTTACTTTTCTCTTTCTTTTGGATATTTTTTACGAAATGAAACGTGCAACGAAACGGTGGCAAGTCTACGTCAGAGCGCTTGATATTTTCTTCTATCTCGCTGAAAATTTTTCGTACTTTGAAAAAAGTAATAAACTGAATACCAAAATAATGTTAGAATGAACGAATCGCTTTCGATTCGCGAATAATAAAATCCGATCAAAATGACCACAAAATAACCCAATTTTTAAGTACGTTACTCCATCAAAACGGAAAACAACTCGATCGATTGCTGTAATTGCCTTTTCGTATCTTCTCACTTTCTTACGGAAGCAATGCTCGAAATACCATAAAAAACGTACGTGACATTTGAATCATTTTCTTAAATATTATCAGCCCTGAAAACATCCCCTAAGCAGTTATAAATTTATGAACATAAATGAATTTATTGAAAAAAATACAAAGTAGATGCTTGTATAGCATCTCTTCAACAATTGTCAAGTTGATTTTCAAAACGAGTTGAAAGAGCTTGGAACGTCGGGGTATTGCAAATGATTATAATTTCACCAACGGTCTTCATAAAAACCACTTAAATCTATGCATCTCGAGGCACGTGGTGTTACCAGCAATAGATACTCGCAAAAAGGTCAAGAATCCTTTTTTCCTGCTTTATTTCGAAAGCGAGCTCGAAGCTTGGTGCTTGAACGTCAAGTTTTTTGAAAGGCCACACGCTTTTTTCATAACTTTCCGCCTAGCAGCATCGGTAGAGAAAGACTGCCCATTTTTTTTTCAATCTCGCTGCGGCTGCACTTTCAGCATGTTTGAGCGGGGTATGCCGGCTTTGTTTTTATGCCGAAGTACACGTGCACGTACCAAGTCGCTTTCCGCTTTAATGCTCGGCTTTGTCGGCTCTTTTTTTTCCTTCTGGCGAGTTTTTATAATTTGTTTTGTTTTCGGTTCAGCTTTTATGCTAACTTTTTACGAAAATATTCACACTTTTGTCAGACTATCGCATGCAGTTTTTATGTCTCAGAAAATACAACGCCTCGCATAGCTATTGAGCGAGAAGAAATAAGGAACATAAAAAGCAGACTGAGCGTGTGATGTCAGTCGGAGTACCCAAATTTCATCCACTAAGTGGGCTCCATATTTAAACGAAAGAAAAAAACGATCGAATGAAAAAAAATTGTGAATTGTGCTGACTCTGCGTACATGGGAAAAAGCAATTAAATTTTTGCTTCATTTGCATTAACGAAATAAACAAAACTCTATAGCAAACGCAAATCTATGCAGTCAGCAAACAAATTTTTATCCTTTTTACAAATATGTTACAATCTTAGCTACCAACATCAATTGTGAAGAATTTATCGTTAATTCAGTATTCCATTAGTGAAATCGTGGACTGACATAGGTACGCGAGTTCACGAATAGAAGTGAAAACTCGTATACAAAATATAGGTAAATGCAGCGATTTGCAATGCTAGATTTGAATCATTGCAAAGTCCTTCTGCGATTTCTCCCTCCCTCTCTCATTCTGTCTGTGCCTCTTTCATGGCTGTATGCATTCTCGTTTTCGCCGAGTCATGGAAAGTCCACGAATCGTGCAAATACCCATACATATAGATAGTATTTATCCGGGCTTTTTAGTGAGTGTATATATGCGTGAGAGATTCGCATTCGTCGTTTCGGTAGACCAGCAAATGCGAGGAAGGAAGAGACGGAAGAGACGTGTGCGCAGACATAATTAAATATCCTCTCAAACGTTCTGTGTGTAAGTGTGTTTATGTCACCTGCGCTAGATCGGAAATGTATACATTTATATATACAGTATACATGCCCATCTTAGAGATGGCACAAATTAATTTTCGTCATGGTTGAAGCCGGCCTTACGCCGCTTCTGGAAAGTTGAGTTGTAAATTATAAATGCTATAGTGTCGCAACGAGCGAATAGAATTGATAACGGAATCAGGAGCGGTGTACAAAATCAGGAGGAGTAATGCGGTGGTGGTGGTGGTAATCCAAAGGAATCATGCGAATGAGTCCATCAGCTTCAAAAGCACAGCTTTAAATCCATATAAATATACGGCCACTTAAACAATTGATATTTTCTGTACTATGGAAAAAGTGAGCAAAGCGAAACAGGCGGATGAAGTCGAATAGCCACCTGAATGAGAGAGGAAACAATATTCTCGTTACGAAATTTCAAACGAGATCGCCCAAAACCGTTTTGAAACTGTACACTTCAATCTGTGCTGGCCCGCAACTTCGGTCACATGGTATCAGTAATATTCTCTTCTATTTTCAATAGAAACGTTCAAACCCAGCATGAAATGACTGGATATGTCAATTCCGTCGATATGAATCCATTGATTACAACGTTACAAGGTAAAAATATTTCGAATATCAAATGATTGGATTAATACTGAAATTCGTCGAGATAGCCAATATTTTTTATAAAAATATACAAAAGTTTCTTTGCACAAACAAAAAAATGCTCGTTTCCATTCTCGAAATTCAAGGTGGAATTGACAAGTCTTTGCTATTTATAAACTACTCTTTAAATCAGATGTTCGAAGTTTGGAACCGCATTTTTCTCTACGTGTATTGCAATTGTTTTCTATCGACAATCTTTGTAACCTTCAGTGGCAAATAATCACGTGAAATTCTGTCTCTCGTCAATGTCATTTTCAAAGGATTTCATTTCCGTTTATTTTCATTATTTGTATTCGTTTGTTTAAAATTCCAAATAACGTGCATACTTACGAAAATACAATTAAACTCTAATTTTTGAGCAACGTGCACAAATGAATTTCTCACTGACCCAGTGATTTCAATTAGCAAATCTATTGTCATGTGCTCCCACGTTTACACACCCATCTGTACCGTTACATGCAAACACGGAAACATTTACATACGTGCATGTATATGAAACAGCAAGCTAATCACGAACACTAGTAATTCCGATGGTACATGATAGATCACGCTCAGCTCGAGACAATAAATTAACAGTTAAGTTAGTTTTTTATTTATAATAAACTTGATGCGAGTGGTCAACCAATTTCTAATGACATTCGACGGATATATGAATCAAATGCGGAGATTGGATTATGCGCCAGTCGAATCCGATTTCATGAAGACTAACTGGATTTAACCCCATCAAACGAAACTAATTTGTCTTGAAATCGGGTTTGATTGGTAACCGTATTCACGTAAAAGGCTCGACGTAAGAAAATTGGGACTAATTGCAGAAACATCGTTGGTAAACCAATTTGGATAGTTCCGAGTGCAAACTGCTGTCGCTTTGGTGCGTATGGAAAAAAAAATTTTTTTAAACGTTGCTCGCTCCGCTTTTTCGCGGAATCAGCTCAAAGTGCATTTCACAAGGGAAGGAGTTTAGTAGCAATTTACGTTAAAAGATGCTTAATGCATTGTATTTAAACCTCGAGCTCCTACCGTTTTTACGACTTTTTGTAGTATTAATTGTATTCATTTGGATCCGTACTGAAGAGAGTGTGCTTTCAAACATTAATAAACTCGTCAGTGTGCAGATGGATCGAGTGCATCTTCAAAAGTAAATAAACTTGTAAATTCAACAAACCAAGTAAATTCAAGTGAAAATGAGTAAAAAATTGTCAGGAAAAAAAATAGAAAAATTACGATTTTCAAGAATTAAGTGATGTGCCTCATCGAAGTCGATTTTCCATTAACGTAATTGCAAGAGAATTGTATAACTCCACAAGGAATTTGGTTGCTTTATTTTACGTTTTCTATTTTTTTCATCTATGAGGGAATAATCAAGTCATATTTTCTTTGAGTCAACATTTGTGATGTGCCAACGTCAAAAGTCGTTGTTCATTTGATGAAATTGGTTCCACGGGAAGACCAGTGCAAATTGACTAATCTGAAAATGTGTGTACTTATTCTAATACTCACTTGAGACATTTAGATTAATTACCTTTCATAAACGTACATACACGAAGACATGTAGTTACACGTGTGAAGCAGTGCACACCGTTTCATCTCACAAATGAATTATTTCAAATTTTTTACATGTTTTGTCAAAAAAAATATTAGATGAAAGGAATTCCCCCGATAACTCCTAAACATTCGTGCGATTTTCATAAATTGACTCTTTTTTTACCATCCAAAAAGTTCAAGTATCGACAACTCTTAAACCGAAGAAGAGGATAACATAACTCAAAGAAGTGGGTTCTCAATTCCACCAATTTTATATAATTTATCAACGCGGTCGAGCCAAGATATTCATAAAAAAGATTCATGAAAAAAAATCAATGAATCCATTTTAATTTCACTTTTCAATCTTTCAATCTTATGAATGGATTTTATCAGGTTACTCTTCGGATTTTGAATCAGCGCTGAAATATTCTTTTTGTCTGTGACTACTTTTTCTACTTGAAAGCTCGGACTAGAATAGTTGAAAAATGTATCGGTCTCCGACAAAATTAATTTCCAATTTGAACTTGAAAAAATGTGAGCAATGCCAAAAAAAAGTGAAAATATATCAATATCTTGGCTAGTTCAACGTTACCAAAGCATTTCAAACCTTGCAAAACGATATTTTTCCGAAAAATCATGATATTGAAGGGCGTTGAGATAAAAGTTGAACGATTGGTTTGAATATTCTCCTTGTCAGTCATGAAAAAGATTCGGTAAATGAAAATTATGTAAAGAATTAAAAAATCGTCGAATCACCTGGCAAGGTACAAATAGCACGGAATGCTCCGTCCATGTATTTCATAGATTTGCGCGTGAACTCACTTTTTCTCATTAAGTTTGTGATCTTCCCCTTGAGGGATAGTACCACAATTGAGGACAATACAGAAGAAGGGAAATCGGTGAAGAATAAGAAGAAGGAAAAGGGATAAAGATCGATTGCGATAAGCGATTCCACAGCCCCCGGGAGTCTACTCTTCTGTTCCCATTCTCTTTCTCCCTCGTTCTATCTCCATTTTCCTGATTTTACCTTCAACCTGAATCCTTATATACGCCGCCTTACACAAGCTCACGCCCACCTACACATCTCAAATCGATATCTGCGTAACTATAGCCACAATGCATATAAGCTTCAGGGTACATACGTAATTCAGGTACGGGCGGATTCGCGGTTACGAACTACTGACGAATTTCGAGGAAGAAGTCGTGGTACGGTGGTGAAGCGAGAAAATACGCGAAAGGGTTGAAAGCGAGAAAAGCCGCTCGCGTCTCATGAATGCAAATTAAATCGAGAAGCGTGAGCGTTGACTTCTCCCTCGACTTTTCCCTCTTGCTCGCATAGGCGCCCTAAACATTCTTCATTAAGTCCGTCGAGCGAAAAATGACCTCTCACCATATGATGAGAAGCGACGAATAAACGGCTGGCTCATGATAGACTGAGAAAAAAGTGCTTGGTGTCTCGTAGCTTTGGCTCCCTCGACGTAATTCGATGTTTTATATTTAAAAGAAGTTCTATGTATTCCCTCGACTCGCGACTTTAACTTACTTTTCGTTTATCCGAATTGGGAGCTTTCTTTGATTTTATTCAGCGATTTTCTTCGTTCTCCTCTTCCTGCTCTCCATCTCCGCTTGCATCTGAACTAAAGACTTAATGCATAAAATCGAAATCCAAGCCAAGTTCTTCGAACGCTCTTCGATTCGCCAATTTTTAGCCAGCGGCTCGTTTTTCTCATCCAATTAGTCACCGAATAACACAACCGAGCCGTCGGCATGTACAAAGGGTTGGGTCGTTCAGGAGTACATATAATTTCAACGCGCCATGGGATGTATGTCAGAGAATGCCAAAATCTAGATACGAGACCGAGCATACACGCTTTTCTCTCGATCTGTCGCCAAGTTCCGAATTAATTATCATCCCTTGCGACCGCTGCTTCGCTCTCTGACAAGGAACAGTGCAGGTTGCATACATGAATATATATAATGATTTTCATGCGAGATGAGCCATTCGTACTTCATCAGTCACTCTGATAAATAAATCTCAAGCAATCCAAATTAATTCACCACGAATAACCGCCGAAACTCAGGAAACTCATGTTTTTCCAATGATCATTTAACTTGTCTCCTGTTCTTGTCGACTTCAAAAATTCAGAGACACCGCAGTGAAAGATCATAAAGAATCAAAGATTATATTCCGAATTCATTTGCAAAAAGAGGAGCACAGCACTTCGAGAATGTCCAGTTTGTAATAATGCAACGAAGCCCCAAACGATTCCAAGCTTTTTTCACCAATCGATTTCATCCTCATTGAATCAACGAGAATCCCCTTCCCCTCATCAATTCCTTTTTGGTTTCACTTGATTAATTTTATTCATTCATCAAAGAATGAATTGAACGAGCTCTTGTAGCTTATCTGCCATGAAATTACTCGTATACTGCACACAGATTTGAGGGGTGAAATCTCTATTGAATCTAAGCATGTACTGCACAAGGGAGAAACGGAATACCAGGAATATTATACGTGGATGTAACCACGTATAAATACTAAACATGAAATTCGTTATTTTCATCACACAAAAATGAGCCGCGTTATATTATCGTGTCGAGCTCGTCGAACAATTAAAAAAAAAAAAAAAAAAAAAACAGCATTTAGGGCATTCGTTCATTTAAATGAATTTTATCAGCTGATTTTATTTTCAGCAAATGGTCTCAACATTTGACAAAGACTGTATACACAACTATGAATCATAAAAATAGTTTCAGACGAGTGGCCTAGTCTGTTATGGGTCAAAGGTGATGGACTTCGATTACAGCGACCTTTCGTATATAATTGGATAAAGCTCCACAACCTGGGCTCCAATCAAATTTCCCAAACTGGTCTTGGTCGTGCCTCTTACAATTTAATTTTAATTTCTGAATTTCTGAATTTCTGATCTTACCGAAAACACTCTAGTCATGAGATGATTGTTTCATTACATTTTCGCTGACAATTGACAAGTGATCTATCGATCGAAATCTCACGAAAATAGTCGTTAATCGGTAAACTCTTTTATAGGAAAATTATAGACCGAGGATTCTCTCCTACTTGAAAAATGGAAATAAGATTATTGAGTCGAAATTCCAGAAATAAGAAATTCTGACCAGATCCAGATGGCTTATCAAAGGAAGTGAAGTGATTCCTATGGGAGCGAGAAAACGCTCCATTCGTTCTTCTGCTGGTGACTGTATTGATCTTACCCTAATCATTGTTAAAAGTGCATGTTCAAACTGTATTCAAATATACATCGCGTTCCTTTTTTATAAAAAAATATCGAAAATGGTGCCTTTGAAAACTGGATGAAAAGAGGTTTTTACAGGGTGAACTTGTCAGCGGTCCCTTTGATGTTAGTCAGAATCTTTTTATATTCTCGTTGAAGTAAATTCATTCCAATTTGTTCGAATAGCAATAAATCAATAAATAAAACGTAGACATGAAAATATGATTTAAATTCTCAGATTTTATGGTTATATTCTGCTGCCAGTTTGTTTTTATTACAAAACAAAACAAAATGAAATACTGCCAAGATCTGCGCCAGACTCGTTTGAATATTTTCCCAGTGCTGAGTTTATAGAAAATATTTAATTTTCATCATGTTCTTAGTTTGAGTTGAGATGATTTTTCCATCTCATAAGAAGTCTCGGAGGAATAACGTATTTCTTATTATATTAGCGATGAGGCGGCAGCATCAGTAAACCGTGCTTCATCGTTTGCTAGAAATTTTTTTTAATAAAAACCAGTAAATATGTTTCTCTCCCGAGGAAATGAGCGAGGAAATTTTTCTTTCCACTCGAATCAATTTCACTCCATTCGCAGGAGTAGGCTGTTCGTTAGTCTGTTAAGTTCGCTACTAAATTGTGAGGTATTAGCAATGGGGATCCACCTTTCGATTCCCTATATCAATGCTTATGTACAGAAATATTTCAGGTTGTTAAATCCGCTACTAAATTGTGAGGTATTAGCTATGGGCATGTACCTTTCGATTTCGTTTGTCAATACTAATGTGCAGAGATACTTTTTGTCTGAACAGTTTTCGTAACGCAGCAGCATTTTAAAATTTACAGTAACATTGACATTAAAAAATTCATTAAATTCGACAATGCGTAAAATTAAAAAAATCAGATATTATTTCAAATGAGAATCAAAATGCCATTCCCTCCTAGAGAAAAGAGTGCGAATAGATATATAATTAAGCATGTTTACGAAGAGACGGAGTGCACGAGATTGTCTTTCACACCTGACAATAATCTCTGTCGCGTGTACTCGACTCCAAAGCGTTCGGGAAAAGAACACGAAACGTGCATACAAAGAAGCCACCTCTTCCTCCTCCATTGACTAGGGATTCGAAGCACCGCTTAGCATGTATACATAGAACAAGAGGCATTGGGTACATGGCTTCGAAGCTTTCGGTTTTACTCTGAGACGTATAAGATATGCAAAATGCATCCGCTAAGCTCCATTAAGAAAGTTCGAGCACGGCCGAGGATTATCCCGCACCTCCTGTTCTATACATACGATAAAAGCAGACTCTACGCTTTCTCTTTCTCTCTCCTTCTCTCTTGCTCTCGCTTTTTCCTTTTCGCTTTCCGCAACGAGAATTCTCGCACCTTATATTTTAGACATTATCTCCTGGAAATGCCTACGGGCACTCTTCTGTGATTTATACGGCTCGTCCAAATTCTTTAGCGCGCAGGATGTTAAATATTCACGTCACACTCGTCTATTTTTACGCTATACATGTTCGCATAAATGCATATTGATAAAGGAAAATGACAAAAACGGGAAACAGTACAATTAAAGGAAACTTGGGAAAGAATAGATTACGAAGTATTCGTGAAACTGTGATTTGGAAAAGCAAATTTTATTTTAAATGACAGTTCTAGTCCCAATAAATAACAGTGGATCCGCAGAGGTTCCCAAGTATTTGGAACTCAAACTCAACAAAGATGTTTTAATGAATAGTCAATAAGACGCATTGAAGTGACAACAAATTGATGAAATACAAAAAAGTACAAAATGAACAAGGAGCTTGAAATAGACAATAATGAATTGAGTTCATCGTTATCGTTGAATTTTTACGCCTGACCATCCCGTGAAATTATTCTCTTCCCTGTTCTACGAGGGGAAAGCTAGGAAATATTTCATCGCGTTCGTGACAAGCCTGCTGTGGTTGGCTAGACCTACCTAACTGCGCAACGACTCATGAATGCTAGTCGCGACAAGACTAACAAAATATTCGTTCACACACAAGCGTCGCTATCCTCGAGGGCTTTCGTGGGTTATTGTAACCGACGTCGTTTACCGGAGAGTTTCTCAAAACAAAAAGAGCACGATACGGCAGAAAGCACAAGTCCCCGAGATCCGAACGCACTCATGCAATATTCATTTTATAAGGGGCGAGAAAAACGAAGAGCAAAATTCTGGCAAGCCTCTTGCCAGTAGCAATTTCTAACAACGTATTTTCCTTGTTTTTCGAGTATACACCCGGTCATTTGGTGTTAGAAGAAAGTTCTTTCTGCAGGTAATAAATATAGATACTTGCTTACGAGTTACAGAGACTGATACGTTTACAAAGGTATGCTCACAAACAAGCCAAATGTAACAATAACATGTTGAAAATATACAACGAAAACGTTTCAATACGAACGAACTTCGTGATACCGAGCACATCGGAAATTTAAGGATGATCGATCGTGACTTCGGAGTCAAAAAAGAACCTAAAATTATTTTACTCATAGCTGTTCTGATTTACGTTTACCGGTGTTGAATATTCGTATCACCGATTTTAAGAAGCATAATTACCGTTACTAAGTATTTCTTAGCACAATAATTCGTGAAAAATGAAAAAATTATATCGTGAATGACTCTGCAGTATTCTCCATAACAAAACACACGTGGCAACGTTGCGATTGTAATGTCGGTAAAGCTATTTTTTAATACTCCTTCGTCGTTCTCACAATTTTCAACCGGAAATCAAAACTTTTTTGTAAGATAATTTGTTAAAAATCTGATGAGGTACGATTTTTCTATTTTTTAACAAATTCGTAATGACCAATTTATCTTCAAATAGGTTTTTCAATGAATAATCTTGGATCTTGGACGAGAAAAAGTGTGTTCATGGCACTTCCGGTCAATCTTTTTCCATAAACGGCGTGTATTGAATACCTCAAAATGCTCGATTTTGCAATTTAATTGAATGATTAAACGAACTTACCTGTAAGTGAAGTTCTATCATAATTGTATGGAGCGCCTCTTCCGAATAGATCATCATGTAGTACCCCACTTCACGCCAGTGTTATCACATGTTTATAGTTAATCTAGAGACTTTTTGTCTCGGTCGTTGGTGTATCTGTCTGAACTATCATTTCTTCAAAGTATTTGCCGTAATCTTTTGGGTCTACCTCTGTATACACAGAGGTGGGTTACCTATGGGTGGGACTGATCTATTCGGAAGAGGCGCTCCATACAATTATGATAGAACTTCACTTACAGGTAAGTTCGTTTAATCATTCAATTGTATTTCGCGCCTCTTCCGAATAGATCATCATGTAGATGTTTAAAGATCATTACGGCATCAATCGCTCAATAATGGTTAAAAATGAATATATTTTTAAGTAGCGAACGAAACACAAAAAATGTAGTGCAACTACAACAACACCATAACTACTTGAACAATATAAACTCCTTACTAATCTAAGACTGCTTTAGCAAAAGCATCCTTATCGCTACACACAGGTAAGTGATAAAATCTCGCAAAGGTCTGAGAAGCTGTGGTCCAACCCGCAGCTCTCCTTATACAATCTATATTCACTCCTTTCTTATGCGCCGCCGAAGTCGAAGCATGGCGAGTACTATGCGCCGAAAAAATATTTGTGTCCACGCCGCTCTGTTCTAACATACTTTTCACCCACCGGCTCAAAGTCTGAGCTGTGACCGCTGCGTATGGTTTTTTTATTGCAACAAATAATGCTTGTTCAGCGCCCCTGAGATCCTGTGTCCGTTTGAGGTACGCCTCTAAAGCTGCTGCGGCGCATATACTATTATCTTTCTCGTAAAATGGTACACTTAGCAAAGGTTGCCTTCTGTTGAGTCCGGAAGTCTTTACCTTATCCGGAATTTTAATCTGTATTTCTCCACCCAAATTCCGAATATTTGATATTTTAATTAAAGAGAGAGTCTGCATTCGTTGACCCGTAACTAGTGCGAGTAGAGTGACAACTTTCAACGAGAGGGTTTTAAGTGAGATCTGCTCGTTTGGCATTAGACTAGCCGCATACTTCAGAACAACTTTAGGGTCCCACGTTTCATCATACTTGGGTTTAGAAGGCCGCAATTCAGACACTCCCTTAAACAGTCTTTTGATCCTAGGGTCCTGTCCCACGTGAGGTCCCAGAACTAACGCTATTGCCGATCTTAAACAGTTTAAGGATCCGTACGATGCCCCTTTGTTATATTCGTTAGTTAGCAATAACAACACATTCTCAATCGAATTATCAAATGGGCTGACATTCTTTTCCAAGCAAAAGAGCCACCATTTTCTTAACGCGCTGTCGTATTGCTTGATCGATGAATGACGAATTGAAGCTAGCATCAACTCAACAGATTCCTCGGGAACGTTCCTAATCTTGAAGGATTCCCTGATAATATTGCAGCCACCAGGGTAATTTGCCGCCATAACGGATGACATTCCCTGTTCGAGGACAGTAATAATTTCGAATTAGGCTTAAAAATAATCGGCTCACTAACACAAAGTGCCCGAAAAAGTGGATACCACGCTTGTCCTGGCCAATCAGGAACTACAAGAATACCCGTCGCGTTCTCGTCTCTTATTTTCCTCAGGACTCGCGAAATAACTATAAATGGTGGGAATGCGTAAAAGAAATTTGTTTCCCATGAAATTGTGAAAGCATCTACTGCTATACTATCTGGGTCCCGCAGCCAAGAGACGTATTTTTCGCATTTTGAGTTTATCCGACTTGCAAAGAGATCGATTTCCGGTTTCCCAAATTTCCGGACTATCGAACAAAAAGCTGCCTTTGATAGCTCAAATTCGGTTTCGGGTTCGAGTCGACGCGATTCGAAATCCGCTTCAGTATTCTCTTTCGTACTAATAAAGGACGCAAAAACCCAAATTCCCCTCGTCTCACACCAGTCCCAAAGTGAACGAGCTAAACAGTTTAATTCCTTAAAACGGACGCCGCCCATTCTATTAATGTATGCTACAGCTGTGGTGTTGTCAACTCGCAAAAGAATATCGCAGTTTCTTAAGTTATCGGCGAAACACTTCAAACCGAACAGAGCCGTCTTGAGTTCTAATACATTAATATGGTTCTTTCTCTCTTCCTTACTCCAAAAACCGTGAGATCTCTCGCTTCCACAAGCAACGCCCCAACCCGATAATGACGCATCTGTAAATATTTCCCGACAATATCGAGGAGTTTTTATCGAATTATTTGCAGAAAGTATAACTCTGTTCCACCATATCAAATCAGACTGAAGATCTTGAGACAGAGTCATATAACTGTCGTAATTCTCATTATTTTGCTTTAAAGCTAGATACCGAGCTCTTTCGAATGACTTTGTATGACCCAGGCCATATCTAACCGCTGGGCAACATGAGACAATAGTACCAACAAACTCTGAAAAAGCACGAATTTTACAACGCCCAATACCGCTATATTTTGATACCATTTGTTTGACTTTTAATCCTTTTTCCTTTGGAAGCTCGATAGTCATACTCAGCGAATCGAACCAAAAACCTATATATTTACATTTATTATTCGGAATTAGCTGGCACTTTTCGTCATTAATTGGAAATCCCAATTTCTGCAAAAGAGAGTAAGTGACTCGAACATTCTCTTGACACTCCTCAAAAGACCTACCGACGAGTAAAATATCGTCGATGTAAATTACCGAAAAGTACCCCTGTCGTCTTAAACCGGTGATTACCGGCTTTAGCAGTTTAGTGAAAACGTATGGTGCTGTGGCGAGCCCGAAAGGCATACACGTAAACTCATACAGCTGACCCTCAAACTGAAATCTTAAAAATTTTCGATCCGACTCTGCAATTGAAATAGAATAATAAGCATCCTTTAGATCAATTTTTGCCATAAAACAACCTCTACTTAAGAGATTTATCACGGTCTTTCGATCTTCCAATTTGAAATGTTTCGTCCGAATAAATTCGTTCAACTGTTTTAAATTCAAGATAAATCGGGAACCGCCATCCGATTTCGGTACCAGAAAAATACCAGAGAGAAATTCACCGTGAGTGCTGTCGCACTGCCGAATAGCACCCTTCAATTGCAGCTTTGTTATTGCTTCAATCATTGCCTCTCTCTCTTTTTTGGCCTCGTGACTTCCCTTCGGGAAAGTAAACTGACGTGGCTGAGACTCAAAAGGTATTTTGTAGCCCTTTATCCACGATAATATTAACGGGTTACGCGTTATCTGTTCCCATTCTTGACTAAAGAGTCTAAGTCTTCCGACAGTCGAACTTACTGGTTCTAATAACGCTTCCGGTTGTTGCTCCGCTCGGACTTCTGATTGTTCCTCCAGTTGTTTCCGTTCTTGTGATTGTCTCGGCGATATGACGAATATCCCTGATTCCTCAATTCCTTTCTCCCGCCTGACATCGTAGCAGATTTCTGGTTGTTTTGACGACGACGCGGCGGGACTGTCAAGTTTTTTGAATTTTTGTACACTTGTAGCTTCTGAGGCGCTTTCAACTCCTTACGCGAGCTCTCAAGCGCCTTTGCCGCCTTTAACTTTTCTTCCAGTTGTTTCCCGAATAGCCATTCATCTGGAATGGTAGCGTTTAAGGTCTCCTTACACGACACGTTTAAGTTTGCGAGAATCAAACTTTTTCTTATGATAGACTCGTCGTGGAGGAGATCGGCTAATAATCTCGAAGCGTCACTCAATTGCTCAAGAATTAGTAATTTCTCTCCTCCACCTTCTAAGACTTTCCGGAAAGACTTGCCAATTGCGGCGAGACACGCCGTCATTTTCGTTTGTTTCCCATAAATCCTCTCGTCTCTCTCGGCAACCGACTCATGCAAAGACGCCTGAACTTCGGGATTGACTCTCGGTGGATCGATAATTATGCAATTGGACGGCGGCGGGTATTTCTTTATGAGAGAAACTCTCTCCTCAGTAGGCAAACCCCTTTTTAGAATTTCTTCCCAGCGAATAACTAATTCCGTTGGAATCGCTGCCGCAAGAACTCGATCCTCTGCGAAACGTCTCCCCAAGATTTCCAAAATCTCAGGATCAAGTGGAACTTCACAATTCGCTGGCTGAATCGACTGTGATCCCTCACCAGGTACGCCGTGACTCTGACCAACTGCGTTGGCCCTCTGCGGAGCCCCTGACTGTGTAATCACAACAGTCTGTTGGGCTAATTGCCCCATCGCAGGAAAATTTTGTGTCAAACCTGACTGCGCAGCTGTCTCATGGACCACTTGTCCAGCTGCTAATGAACTCGTTAAAATCCCAGCCTGCGCCACGGTCTGATCGACCAACTGCTCTGGAGACGCAGACTGTGTTGCAATCTCTTGGCCCATCTCTATCTGTGAGCTGCCTGAAATTTCTCGCTGTATCGATTCGTCGTCAACGCTGGATCCCTTTGGAGAATTCAACTGACTTCGTTCTCTGCTTCGTCCTCTGCTACGCTGTCGACGATCGGTTTCTGAAGACGAAGATCTTAAGCCTCTATGACGTCCTGTCAACGAGAGTGAAAACAATGACGAACATTATTCCCGTGGCCCTCAAATATGCATCTGAAAACTATCGATTTTCATCCCTTGTTTTTCCTTCCTAGGTTAAGACGTTTAGAAATGACGTTGTGCAATTTTCGGCTGAGTACAACTCCCCTGTATAGGTTAGAGCCTATAGGGTGCCTCGAGTGATAGACCTAGAGTAACTCTCCTCCGTGTAGGTTAGAGCTTACACGGGTGGCCCCGAAAAAACAAAAAAATTTTTTCCATCGGTCTGAGTAATAACTCCTCGATATAGGTTAGAGCCTACACAAGTGACGATCGGACGCCAATCTCTGCCATATAGGCCAGGAACGTTATAATGCATCCTCTCAAAGACTCTGAAACATAAAATGAATGTAAACTTACGGCGTCTCTTTTTGTGACGTTTATTTTCTCGTTTCAGAATCGCATTCTCTAATCGCTTTAATCGCTTCTCCATTCGGTTTTCCTTATCTTCTTCCTCGTCTGAATAACTCCGCTGTCTTTTCTTATCCATTTGAAATAATTTGCAAAACTCAAGAAAAAACACATGTGATTTCACCGGCACAAAGATGAAGAATGATAGTTCAGACAGATACACCAACGACCGAGACAAAAAGTCTCTAGATTAACTATAAACATGTGATAACACTGGCGTGAAGTGGGGTACTACATGATGATCTATTCGGAAGAGGCGCGAAATACAATTACAAAATAACTAGATGGTCAACCTAGCCCAAATTTTGCTAATCGTCACGTAAAATATTCATCTACATCATATAAAAATTTCATGTCAGAATATTGGATTCGACCTGGAGATCGATCATCCTTAATCAGAACGAATTCACTCATTGAAACTTCTGACAAAAACGGCATCAGCATGCCATGATGATAATTTCGAAAACAAAATCAAGACAAAAAAACGATAACAAAGCAATCGCATCGAACGTCTCCCATTCTCATCCATCTTCGTTGCAACGATCCCGCATTATTTCTCTGAATGCAAATACATATACAGAAATGGAAGAATATTTAATTACAACCCACAACCCACACCATCGAGGAGTCAATATCCAGTGACTCGAAAAAATGTTCCTCCGATAAAATAAATCCGCTTTTATCGTTGTGCCATTCGTTGAGAGTTCTCGTGCGCTCGGACCATCGCTATTGAATCATTTCAGCATCGATGCACCACGGTCGCATATAACAGTAGACGGATAGTAGAAGGAATACCAAGCTAAAAGAAACAAAAACGCTAAAAATCGTGTCCATAACATCACTCTACCTATCGAGCGAAATCGCCAGATTCTATACAGTATCTCTAGTAGGTAATGCTCGCGACGAGAAAAAAAATGGAAAGCAATATAAAAAGGTCTTGAAACTCCAATTGTTTCCAACGAGTTCAAAAGCTGCCGGAGTGTTTTTCTCACTTGCCTCCTCCTCCTCTTTCTCCCTCTTGTTGAGGCACTTTGCCCAACAACGATTGCGCAAAGGCTTTCACATTGGCCGAGACTAACCAAGAGTCGTGAAAGATTTATTCACGTGAATTTATGACTCGTGGCTGGAGTTACTCCCTACTTCGAGCCTTCGATGTATTACACATTGTCTACACATGTACTAACGTTTTCCTAGCACGATTTATCCAATATCGTGTACCAACAGGAGCTTTCCTCGCCCCCCTTGGGAATTCTTGAAAAATATAAAAGTCGACCACCTACGAAATTGTCTTAGCTTATAATATTAATTTTTTCATCTAGTGCCAGAAGCAATTCTTTAAAGGATGGATTTATTTTACCGAAACAATTTATTCCTCACATACGCAAAGTGAAAGTTCAGCTTGATTTTTCACAGAACCAACAAACCTGGCGTAATATCAATACTAAGGACGCTATTTTGACTATTTTGGAATTGATACAGGAACGCAGCATGTTCATTAAATCAAGAGCTTCCTGGTTGTTATTAATGAACTATAGAGTAACGATACTGACCAACTCTCGTTAGATCAGCATATTTGGTTTCGGTTATCTCGCCGTTAAGCTTCCACAAACTCTCAGTAGTTCTCTCTCGGTATTGCATATTCGGTTCCCTATGGATTCAACCACGTTGAATCGGTCCTACGATGTTGCCTCGAGTAATCGAAATTGTTCGGATCTTCGATATCATTATTTCACTTCGAGTTTATTTCTTTACCTGGTAGGTGCGTTCCCACGGCTATCAATGAAGCCTATAGACTCGATTTTTGGTTGGCCAATAAAACGGTTTGAGGAAGTGAATCTATTAATTTCAACTTCTTTTAATCAAATCCATTTTTATCACTCATTGTTCATAACGATTTTTGACAACACCGTGATAACTTAAATCCTCTTATTAAAACGATGAAATCGTTTGTTATTTTTTAGCCTCATCTTGCGACATGGTTTTCAACAGTGACTCTACGAAAACCGGTGTTGTGACGTCACCAGGCTATCCAAATCCTTATCCATCTCGAGCAACGTGTAGATACGACTTTCAGGGACGAGGCAAGGAGAGAGTGCAGGTCGTCTTTCAGGATTTCAATCTGGTTCATCCACTGGAAGTACCAAAAGAGTAAGTATTTTAAGAGGAAAGATATTAGTTGATGAAAGTCTAATTATCGTTTGAATTTTCTGTTCGCTTACTTCGAATGCTCAATCCAAGTGAAAGCATTTGGCATAAAACAATTATGACATTCGCTGAAAATGGATAATTATTAAATTAAACCTTCAACTTCGAGAGACACTACTTAAATTGAGGAAAAAAAATTCACTCCATTTTTATACCTACTTTTCACAGCTGCTTTTCAATGGAGTATTCTCAACACGTCTGACTTTATTAATTTAAGAAAAATACACAAAATGGACGAACTCTATTATCAATATTGCAATAATACGAACCAGTCTTGGTCGAAGGAAAAATGTTTACGTTGTTTTGCAGAAATGCTCCAATAAAAATCGAAAGAAAGAATGAAAGTATGTGACAAGCTCAGGTTTACAGTGAGATCAGTTTGACGTGGAATGCATCGCACGTAATAACTTTATGTCAGTAGTAAGGCATCCTATATAAAGGACATACGACAGTATGTACAAAATCTATATATCTACGGACGCGTGCTTCGGACGGTAGTATAAAAGCGATCGAGTAGAGTACGAGAGGAGGGAATCGCCTCTGTCT
This sequence comes from Venturia canescens, assembly GCF_019457755.1. Taxonomy (NCBI): domain Eukaryota; kingdom Metazoa; phylum Arthropoda; class Insecta; order Hymenoptera; family Ichneumonidae; genus Venturia; species Venturia canescens. The sequence goes on from NC_057421.1 coordinate 19,909,739, forward strand.
GACTCAGCAAAGAGAGAACTTCCTTCACTTAGAATTCTCGCGATGCACGTATATTGAAAGAGAGGAAAGAAGGAGAGCAAAAGGCTGAAAGAAATCAAAGAAAGTGGACATCTTTCGCGTGGAAAATTTTTTTAAATGTACGTTAAATAAATAAAGCCTGGGAGGCCTGAAGACGCAGAAGGCGACGTCACCGAGAGTCAACGAAGAAGAGAAATTATGAGAGCGGGTTATTTGGCTTTCGTGTCAACAAAATATCAAAAGTTTCATCCAAAACCGACAAACACAGAAAGACAGTCATAAAATATTGGACATAAAACAAAATCCATACGAAAGAACTATAGATCGAGTGGAATCAAATCAACGTGGGATTGAGCAATGAGACTCGGCAATATAACTAAGCAGTTCAGTAATCAAACACAAAAAGAATTGCTCGCTCCATCCTGAAAGTCATTCAAGCTCGTTGCTCGCTTAACCTTCATACAATTGTATTGATCTTGATTTTCTTTTTGTTAAAATTTTCCTACAACATTATAATTCCGAAACGAGAGTGAAAAAAAATCACTCGTATACTTCTCTTTATGCATTCTGTAGATAAAAAATAGTTTAACGAGACGAAGATTATGGAAAATATTACAAACGAAATTTTTATCTGTTTTTCTTTAAGACATTTTTTCAAAGTTATATCGTTTTTAAATTGATATTAATGAGACAAAAATTAATCCGATACTATAATTGCGACTATAGTGGGTTGGTATGAAAACTTATTCCTTAAGTATAATTAACAATGTAATTATAATGAAATTATAACTGAATTCGAAGTTGATCTGAATAATTCTAACGAAATAACTGAAACTTTCCATAATTGTGAAAGTTTCTCCATGGACGACAAAATTTTTCCTGAGTTAGCTACAGTCAATAACTTCACATTTAAATGGAACAAGTGAGTCCAGACAAACTATAGTTATTTAGAGTCTAGAAAATAGAGTGAATTATAAAGCCAAACCTACAGGAAACATAATTTTACATACAACTTTAAACTTTAAGCTCAACTTTTTTCCCCGTTTGAGTAAGCTTTCATAGACTGCTAATTCTCTCTATTGCTTCAAGGTCATCCAATCACTGGGAGGTTCAATTAAAATCGTAGCATAAATCCTCTTCGGTCCACGTACCTCATACTAATTATTATTAACCTTTTAAGAACGGGGATTTTTACGTTGAAATCGACCTTTTTTCACACGAAATTTGTCCATAATAGCGATGATCTTTTCAAGTGAAGTGCCCAACCAAATTAGTGGTCGATATTTCGACCAGAACCGTCTTTCAAAGTTCAATAGATCCAAATCTCTGAGATAGAAAGTCGAAGACATTTCAACACTCAGACCCAAATCTACGAAAAACTGAAAGAGAATAAAAGAAAAAGTAATATTTAACATTGATATTCTAAAACCTCCATCGTCCTTTGATGTTTGGTCTTTCGTTATTTTTTATTTCTAATGATAAAACACACACCATTACTTTCTTCTTTCTGTCTCTACTTCCACTCTTCTCAGCCAAATAAATGCGGACTTTCATCATGATGAATAAGTCGTAGGCGCACACGAGTGCTTCACGGAAATATTGATGCGGAGCTAAGAATATATGTATTTCAATGATAAATGTACCCTGTCAGAGTCCACTTGACGATGGAAAATTATATATACACGTCAGGAGGATTACACACGAGAATAAACGGAAGTTAATAATGGATTGCGTAATACGAGATATCGGATATATGAAAATAAGGAATGACAACAAAACATGTCAATAGAGAGACTTCCAGTGGCAGTCTACTCGAAGCTTTTCACCTGCAATAATAAACCGAGTATAGAGAAGCAGCTCTGATAAGCAGACTGTGAGCTTTGGAGCTCATATATGCGAAAATTTCTCTTTCTCTTCTGTACAGAAGAACGAGTCAATTGTGTCAATAATTGTTATGAAAGAAAAACAAATTAGTTTTGTTTGGTCGGTGCACGGCGCACAGCAAATCTTTCCATCTTTACCTTCGCGAAAAAGGGCGGGCTTGTCATATACTTTTTCTCTCCTTTTCCCATCGCAATAATTTATCTCATGGAACTTTTTCTTGCGCGAGACAAACTCCTGTTTCCATGCATTTCTCTATTTTTCAATGAAACAGTTCGTAAAGCGAGTGGAATTTCATTAATTTTAGCGCAATAAATCGTCGATTTTTCGAAAAATTCTTGATTCTGAAACTATTGAAATGTGCAGGTGCGAGGGGATTGACTCTCTCGTTGCGTTCGTGCCGATTGATGGAAAAATGGAAAAGATCGACGCTTTCTGTGGTAATGCACCGCCACGGCCCCTAATGAGCAACGGAGCGAGACTTTTGCTGGAATTTCGCGGTGTTCAGTCGTCCCGTTACGCCAAGGGCTTCAAGGCGACTTATTCATTCACGGAAAGTAAGTGAAGAGCCACATATATATATACATATGTAAATATACGTTGCATCGAAATATAAATATGAGGCTATGAGGCTAGATTACTCTTACGAATGTTTTTATTATGCGACGAGTGATATAAATTCAAGAGTATCATCAATCATTCGTGATTCTTTGTGAGTGCATTTAAATTTTTATCTTTGTCCTCGTATTCTTTGTACTTTCTTCACGTAGCGTCTCTCTTCCGAAGCATAAATCTCGCCATGTATCCAAAATGCAGTATACGTATATCTACACGTATATGGGACATTTGGTGCCAAGTGAAGCAAACTTTATTTTCAACGCTGCAGATTCGATTTTTTTCACAAATACACTTCTATCGGGTCTCACCCTGCGAGACGTTTTTCTTCTTCTTATTTACTCGGAGCTCACGTTCTATTTTTATCTTGAGTACCGATAAAATCAGTTGTTTTTTGAGATTTCAGCGACTATGTAAAAACATTTTTTTTTACAAATTCGACTGATGGGTTTATGCAATATTCAACTTTCCTGGAAGAATACCTCTCGTATACGCAGAGAAGAAAAATGAATTCGAGGTATAAATGCCTTTTTTACGGGGCAGTTACCTCCTTAGTATTTCTATGTAGCCAACTGAACTGAATGGTTTTTTTTTTCTTTTACTATACCAATTGGAGAGTACGTTTGTAAAGGAACACAGCGTTGAATTTTTCGCAGATTTCCTTGCACCCCATTTTTTGTACCATTCAAACGCGAGCACCCTATTTCCCGATCTCTCTCTCTCTCTCTCTGTGTCGCTTTCTCTGTATGAAAAAGAGCACGAAAAACGAAATGATAAATGACTTCTTGTCATCGCGCTATAAGATCGAATAAGTTATCGATACTCGAAATCGTAACACGACAACGAGTCACTGCTGCATAATATACGAGGTCTCCAAATCTCTCACGTGCTTGTACAAACATACATATCCGAAGACACATACACGCGAAATAGAACGCTGTGGTCGCGATCTCAGTACAGGAATACAAGCTTCAATATACGAAGACACGTGCCAAAATTTCAATTTCCTCGTCTCCGAACCCATTCCTATTTATTACACACGTTAAGTCGTTCTGACGATGATATATTCGTGATAGTTTTCTTCAAAAACAACTTACCACTACCGAGTATTCTGTAGCAAACATTTCCCTTCAAAGCTCTGGTAATCAGTGAAGGAAACATGGGCTTAGAAACCGTAGAATACGTATCGAACGAACGTAATTCGTAACACCCAAAAGCCGTTCAGAACGGTTTGTATTTTCGTAATTTGTCAAACACTTTGGTCCGTCATGATAGGAGATGATATTTTGAAAGATAGGAAAATAAAAGTAACGTGAAAATATAAACTTTTCTCGATTGTCAAAAACTTTTGATATTTTTCACAAAGAGGCACTTACCAAATGAGGTACAAAAATGTATAAGATTACTATTTTGACTGACACAAATCTAAATCGTTCGATATTGATTATTCCGTAAAGCTTCAACTGCTGGACGGACCTCTCTTCGACTTCCTTGTACAGTATTTGAGTGCAGACGTCAATACTGAAAACTGGAAATCACATCTTTGGATTCCTTCGAACACAAAGAAATTGAAGGGATGAACATCAGCTGGATCCTTTGAAAATAATCACATTTTTAGCCGCAATTATAACAACGCTCATTTCAGTACCGATTTTTGTACTGGAATGAGCTGCTTCCGTTTTATTAAAGAAGTGCCTCGAAAAATTCAAACATCTAGGAATAGAATGAAATTTGCAAAAAAAAACCCCGATATTTTTACACATCCTGAATGCTCGCTATGAATTAAGAAAATCACCGTTGAATAATGGAAATAAGCAAATATATTTCTCCACAAACAATCGTAAAACACGATGAATTGCAACAAAAGGTTGCCCACATAAAACCGCATTTTCGTCACCCGGAAATGACCTCGTTTTACCGCGATAATCGTAAAAGTGACAATGGCAATTTCAGCGGCTATTTCACCGGTTAAGACCTCGATTTTTTGGGAATAATCAAAATTTATGTGAGAAGATAAAAAAAAACGTAATACCTCATGCGGACGTCCATGTATACATGAAGCGTCAACTCATACGTGCGTGTGTAGGAAAACATAGAAAAACAAAGAAGAAGAAGAAGAAGGCTGGGGGTGAGAATATAGCCGATGACGAAAATTCCATTTCATCACGTGCGGCAACTTCGAAATCAAATGGGATCTCCGGCTGTTTACTTCTTGGAGACATTTTACCATTATTCCACGAGCGACGTATAATATTTTCGTCGATCCCCGTGCTTTCATACTTTCGTAGCAGGGCCTGCGCTGCCAGTTGGAAAGAATACAATCGGCCAATCTCGATGCTTGCGCTGACAAAAACTTTGAAAACTCGTCCTCGGCTATGATGGCGTGCACTTACTTACATGTATCATCCATATGCACACTCATACACATAGCGAGGTCACGATATGGCAGATCTTATGTTTCTCAACGGTGAAGCGAGTCTCGAGTAGCCGCGAAAATTCGCAACGACATATTCTTTCGGCTCTACGATACCAGACCGTACGAAACCTTTCCCCTATACCTTATGCCAGCCCGATTTACGATCTTCAGAGCAGACGGCAACAGAGCTGTATATACATAGAGCACATTTTTCCTCGCGCTGCGAAAACAACAAAACCTGACGTTCCTATTTTCTCGTCCCCATGGACCGCACGCTGCCCTCTCATACTCCGGCTAAAACATCCTGCGATATTTCGCTTTATAAGGTATTACGACGGAGAATCACTAAATTCCGATTCAGACAGGGAGATATTTTACGGATACTTCTTTTTTCAACATCTCACTATTTTTCAAATTAATACAGAAATTTTCTTTCGGCGAAGAACAAAGTTTCTGATTACGAAGATACAGCCCCGTTTCGTTATTCATATCGCACAGGATATCGAGATTATTATGGTTGGAGGTGAAGTGAGCTTTTCGCTTGATTGATTGAACGCAAAGCGAAACACGTCGGCTCAAGGTTTTGACAGCTCGAAATCTGATATCCCGAAATGGATAAACGGAGGTAGGATAACGCCTGCAAGGAGTTTATACAATTCTGTAGTTCATGGTTCATCCACTTTTATCATCGTATATAATAAGCGCCGACTGTGTAACGAGGCACGAAACATAGACGGGAAAACTTTCTCAAAACGGCTTTTTGTATAAACAGGGTGTCCTAACCCTATTGCCGATTTCGAAACTACGTGAGTTCGCTCAAAATAACATGGTCGTGACTAAATTCGAAAAAAAACACCATTTCGTGATCAGTTTGAACTGTTGTTCGTTGGATTTCTATAAAATCTTGATGGATCTTCAGGTACTCACTGTAACTCTGAAAAATAAAAATTCTGACAGTTTCCCTTTCGAAGGGAATCGTCGAAGTTATGGGTTGAGATGTCCGACCAGAGCCACAGCACTTCCTACGGTCAAATCAGAATCCCAACAATCTTCGAGATTAGAAAAAATCGGAAATGAAGGAAATCTCACAGAAATATTAACGCTGGAAATGTCAGCAATGAGTGAAGTTTTCCATCGCATCATGAAAGTAAAGTAACGAGGAATATTTCAGAAATGACCCACTTTCTACAATCAATTGAAAATCAAACTTTCGAGTCAGGCACCACAAATAGCTCTTCTACTTTGCATTTCATTGTACTAAATAATCACGTAATACTGAATTAATTCAGCGAAATATGGACAGCTTACGGATCACCAAAAAGGAAAGAAGAGATGATAGTTTGAGAAAGCTCGATGGTTGGTTGTCGGTTCCTTAAGGGGGAGTATCAGTGTGACAGCCTGAAAAATGGGGTATGCTTTTTTTTTAAATGGCTCGATAAAATTATTTGAAATTTTGTGTATTCATTGTTGAAGTAATGAAGTATACAAGGAATTTTATTTTTATTTTTTAGTACATTTTATTAAGCAGAGGAGCGATCGCAAAATAGCGTCTCAAAAAACGGTTCCCCGACGGTTGACAGCGTAAGTGCCACAACAAGCATCTGAAATCAAACATTCAAAAACATTATTAAATTATAGTAATATAGCTATCGCAGCATCGTAGAAAATTTGAAAATTTTGATGAGAAAAAAATGGCGGCTATTTAAAGAAAATTCGAATTTTACACAAATATTTATCGACGATAGCGATAAGTTTCCTGAAGAGAATCCTTTTTGAATGAAGTCGGTTGGACAAAATTTAACAGAGTTATGCTATCAACCAGGTCAATAAACATGGTTTCGAGAAAGACGCGTTTAAGGTTTTGAAAGGATGATATTGAATGATGTAACTTAAATATTAATATAAAACAAAAGTTCTTACCGATTAGTCTGCTATGGTTAACTGTCCTAAGTCGCAGGCTATGTAAATTTGTGAAACAAGACGTCGAAAGGATTCATCAACTCCGAAGGTGGATCCTTTCTGATGTGGATTCTGAGGGTACAATATTGGAGGAGTTGAAATAATCGTAGTGAGCTCGGATTAATGAAAGAGGAGGAAACTAAAAATTTGACTTTTTTAACAATTCAGGACCGTAGCTTCGCACGTGAAATTAAAGCATGCAATCTCCAAAAAGAGTTTTCCATTTTCTTCTCAGAAAACATGGAAATAAACTCTCACAAGGTGATGAATAGTTGATTCTTCGGCACCGAGGCAAGCAGTCGGGTGCTGTAGGAACGTAGAGACTTCCCGAAAATTCATGCGCGACGACGAAGAGAATGAAACACACGAATAGCCACCCTGATGAAGTTTGAAAATATCCAGAGCCGCAGCAGCGTCTTGAGACCGAGCATTGAAAATATAATTTTGAAATGGCAAAATGGCAAAGTCCAGATGTACGCAGCGTACCAATAATCAATATTTAAAGGTTTTCTCTCACTACTATCAACTCGTGCAATTCATAAACAAACAGAAAGTCTAATCAAATTTTAAAATGTGCATATATTTCGAATCGACGACGTCCGGTAGAATTGAAAATCGTTGCTTTATTTGCAGTTACAAAATAGTTGAAGTGGAAATAGATAATTCCGCGATTTAAAAAATTAATTTTCATAGGTCTTGCGTATACTTGATTAAAATTGTTTTTTGTGCGAGCGAACATGAATATTTATAGCGTTATGATCATACATTTAGAAATACAGATATTGATGAGAGCATTATAATTTGTGCACGTTACTTTTCGATATTCGCTTTCGAATAAATAAATCATTTCCATGCGAATGCACGCACTGATTTTTATTCCCACGTGAGTATTTTGACGATAATCTGACAAGGGGTGGGTCGAAAAGTGCACAAAACTCCGAAGTATTGGCTTTCGACTGCAAATTCACCATGAAATATTTCGGAGCTTCGAAATAAGAAAAAGGAAAATTTCTGGCGTGGTATACAAGGGGAAAGCTCTTGCCATCTCGAAGGTTCCTATTCGCCCACTTTTCTGGCTCTACTCCTCTGCAACCTACCATCAAGGAAAGAGGAAGAAGTCAAAGGCAGAGGTCAAACGGTATCCGAGCCAAGAGAGCCTGCTCGCCTCCCACTCTTTTCGCCTACCCAGAGAGAGGCCTTCTCTCTCTCTCTTTCCCTCTCTCTTGGAGAGCCGAACATAAATTGCCAGTTCGTATATACTTGAACATTCTTCAATAACCGGGTGAGGAGTATGAAAGGATGAGGGTTCGTTGTAGGTGGCAGAGCTAGGGGGTCACGCAGGGTATTATAAAAGTTCTCTTCGGCGAAACTTTATCAATTTTACGGATTCACCACGTGTACGCCGCGAGGCGTGGAGAACCGCGCGAGAGGGAATCGAGCTCACCGTAGCCGAGCGAGCTAAATCCACGAGGTCAAAAAAACGTATATATTTCGTGCAGCTTTTTATAACTCGAGAGAAATAATTACTGTGTATGTTTTCCTCCCGGATGTGGGTGTTCTCGCACATAAATTATCTTTCGATGTGTAAAGGGCGTTATCATACTTAAAGGCATGAGATGTATCCGTGATTCATGGCTCGAGTTTTGGGGATAAAGAACAAAAGGATATAAAAGAGTGGAAGATTTGTGTGAATTATTTGAATGGAATAAAAGTTCATTTTTTTAATCGGGATAATCAAAAAACGAAGTTTTTATAGGGTTAGATAATGGAAAAAACTTTGACCACATGACCAGGATTTTGGTGAATCGCGTTTAATGTTTGTTTTGGTTGGTGGGTGAGTTTCTGGAGCATTCGAACAGTTCGAGAGAATCGCGTTAAAGTTTTACGATGTTCAACACTCATTTACCGACGTTACCAGACTGCGAACCTTTTCGAGTTAGTACACTGATTGATCCTTCGCTAAAATGTAAAAGGGCAGTAAAGTTTTGCGATCGCGTGCGAATATAAATGAGAAAAGATTCGTAATAAAAATAGTCATTTATGATCTTCATCGAAATTCTAACGTTCTCATTTCGCACTCATCCACGAATAGATAATCATACTTTCCTTCTGTTCAAGAGAACTAATTATTACGAAGTTTGAAGTCAAATATATTCTCGTTAACTCATAAGTATCGGAGTCAGGAGAGAGCTTGGATTGTTTCAACACTTTTTCTACTCATTTTCAACCAACCACACGAATCTATACGATCACCATGGTTACTTTCCTTCAAGATTTTTTTACTTTGAAATAAATCTTCCTGAAACAAAAAAGTCGTAAATAAAAACGAAATAGCCGCACCAATGAATTTCATTCGAAATTTAGATTTTTATATTTTCCATTATTAGCGTACTTTGTTGAACTTTCCCTTCATTCGTAAAGTATTCGCTCCCTCAGTACTTAATTCGGTTTAAACTGTAAAAAAGTTTTACTACTGGTGTAGACTTTTTTCTATCCTGTTACCCGACTGCATATTAAAAAACGAAGCGTAATTATATTTTTTTCCTTTACCTACTATTTAAATAAGATATATACTTACGAATACATAGGAATATGTGTCGGGGAATGTGAATATATACGTGTTATATGTATTGGATCGCTACCAGACAAAAGTACATAAGTAATATTAAATACATAAATGTAAAATATAATTTCAAAAAGTGCTCTCGGAGCTTCACCAGCAGCTCGCAATCCCAGAAAATTTACAATCCCCCATGTATAACGAAACGGAAAAATTTCCGATATCCCCGGAAATGTGAAGAGAGATATGCGGAAAAAGAGACGGACCACGGGGATGATAGTAGGAGGCTTCATTTGAATTTTAATTTCATTCCAGTTGACCCAAAAAATTTTCAAAATTGATTTGCATATTACGCGTATCTACGTCGAAATCTCACTCGTATGTGTGGGTTTGATTACTTCATTAAGCCTCAATTTAAAAAACACCGTGAGGCAATAAAATACACGAATGTGTATAGTTGATTAACTCAATACTCAATAACACGATTTAGTGTTTGTGAACTTCACATTAAACCAATTCGCACGGATGTACAGAGCAAAGTAGGTCGAGAAACTTCTATTTTTAATACGTTTTCTTGAGTTATTTCAAGATTGACTTAAAAAAAATGGTGTTATTTTCAGCTTCATTTTCGACCATATTTTTCGGTCACAGACCTAGTGACCCTTAAAAATTAAAAAATTCAACTTACTTTAGCATATGCAACATTCTGTAATTAAATTTATCGACTCTTGAGCTGCCATCGCGTTTTTGTTGTTAAGCCAACACGAAAAACCTCAAAGTCATAACTCGACAAATACCACAATACATCAAATAAAATAACGAAAACTCGATGGTCAAACTGCAACTTCATACCTCGCTCATGAATACTTGTGACCTTTAACCGAGTGGAAAGAGGACACATGAAAAGTAACTCGATTTTTTCCAGACAATCATACAGGATTGCAAGGTGGAATAAAAATAAAAAATTTGTCAACTATTTAAAATACCATTTCACACGCTCGTCAAAAGTTTATTGGATGTCATGTAAATTCAATGTGATTATACTTGCAGGAAAAAATACTGTCGAACAAAAATTCGACGTTGAAATATTCAAGGAATGCTTTTTTTCATGATAAAAACGTTGCCACATACAAAATTTTTTATTCTCTACAAAATTGAGCGCTTCAAAATCGAGTTACTCCCATCAAGCTATTGGAATCTAACATAACTTCGCTGCCAGCAGAGCCAGTAGGGCGTAAATGAATTGCATCTACGAGCGACATTATAAACTTCTGCGCTAAAAGAAAAACTGTTTTTAGAAAAGATAGCAATAGAAATGAATAAAAATAATTTTTACACATTGGTTATTAGTATTTAAACTTTGTAAAAAATGCATTTCTTTTTTTTTTTAATTACGACATAGAAAATCACGTTTCTCGAAGCACTATATGAGAAAAAAGTTGCTCCACGGTCTGCATCATTTCTTCTTGAAATGTTGATAGATCTGCAAAACTTAAAAAAATTCTTGTAAATTAAAGTTGTAGTTATGATCTGTCGAGCCAGATTTTTTAAATTCGAAAAATCTAGCAATTTCACACTTTAATTATGTGTATAACATTTTTTAATCACAATATCAAAAATCCGACTCGACGGACTATAGAGAAAACAATTTCGAATATTTAAAAAAAAGTATCAAAAAAATATTAAAAACTGTATGAGTTATCATGTTGCATGCAAACCATGCCAGAAAAAGTAGTTTTCAGAAAAACGCATTCAAAGCTTCAAGTGCGCATCAAGCCCTCTCGTTTAGCAGTAACGTTTTCTATAATAACTTTCATTCTATAGGGAATTTTTACAGTCGATTTTCACAGAAATACGCCTAAAACTATAGAGAATAATAATCTGTAAAAAAAATCGATTTTTTGAAAATTCTAGACGTAAGGCCTTAAGACAAGTTCTGAATCTTCACTCGAAAACATTTTTAAGAACACATAATGACATCTTAATGTCATTATAACCGTTGGAATGAGTTGAAAATCTGAGAAATGCATCAAATATTCATTATGAACTTCTTAAAGTTTTAATGAAATCTGTTTTTCTCGGGATATATTTTGACAATGATTTTCAGAGTTTTTTCCTATTTTGATTCACGACCAACGAAAATAAATTTGATTTGTCACAAGGATTCCGAAGGGCCACGAGCTGATGAGCTTTGGAAGGGAAAACGATTATGGATTTTGACAATGTTCTCAAAGCCTCTTTTTTGCTATCTCAAACTACTGTGCGTGTAAATAGTAAGCTAGTTTGTTTGTGAAAGCCCGAACGAATTCGGGACGAATGAGAGGAGCAGAAAATGCAAGAGGACAAACGCGGTACTGTCATTATTCTATTTAACTCCAAGGCATTAACGAGGGGTCAGAAAAACTATACCACCACTCGATAAACATGTTGGAAAAAGTCGTCAAAATGTACAGCTGATGGAAAATTCATCACCCGTGACTGAAATACGTGCAACAAGAAAAAAAACGTTCAAACAGAGCGCGGCCGAACAAGAAATGCGTCCGTGAGGTAAGCCGACGTACGAGCGCTGATAGCGCTCTATAAATACAGGGATATAGAGAAAGAACGCTTGGAACTAATGATGAAAAGAGAAAAAATAACTGCGCACCACGTAAATACAAACACTCCGGGTACGGATATGAGAGCAACCGAAACGCTGTCTATCTATAACATTTTATATATTGGACATATATTTGTCCCGTGTGAGATACACAAAGAGCTCAAAGCCCATGAAAATGATGAAGTCGCAATAAAAATGTTGGTCATTTATACGAGAGGATGCAGAACCAGCTGCGATTATACGGAACAGAAAGCGAGTAATGTCAACATAAATTTACATAGTGGAATAAACAGCCACCCCAATTTTTCTCACATCGAGCACGAGTGTAAACGCCTCGATAGTTAATAATCGTGCAACCTGTTGAAAGAGTAAATTATTTGAGGATCGATTATGTGTATTTGTTCAATGATTGTTCAATTAAGATGATCCAAGCGAAAATGATTAAGTCCATCATTTAAAAAGTCTTTATTTATACACAATACATTTGCTACAAAACCGTAATGTCGACAAAAAAAAATCGTTTTGATTATAAAAAGTTTCTCGTCGAGGACGCAGGAGCGAGAATTGGTCGATGCTTTTTTCAATGCTCAATTCGAAACGGATGAATAATTACCCCAACAGCGGAAATGTTTACGCCATTGAAGTCGCAGAATCATTGAGCGATCATGAATCAAACAAACGAAAAAAAAAAAAAAAACATAGTATAAAGAGGAAAGTTCGACCACGAAGATAGGCTCCTGTTACGAATTGATGTTCTTCAACAAATAAAATTCTGTTACTATATTTCATCGTTTCATTTAGTATCGATTTGTGGTTTATAAATTCGAGTAGGCATTCTGGTGACATTTATATCGACATTTACGAGAACCACTAGATAAATTTTAATTCCCACAGAGTCTTTTTAATTCAGCATTCAATGGAATTTGAATTATTCAGCGATAAATCACGAAAAAAAGACGGAAAATGTTAGAGCTTTAGAGACAGTTGATGAAGATTCAACAGCGTAATTCCATTAAAAAATTTATGGAGAATTCGGTATTTCAAACATGCCCGGCTTCGCGACTATGGAAAATTATTTTGTAATATTTAGTTGCAAAGTGCTACTGCATGGGATTAAAAGATCAAAATTTTTCAGGAAAACATTTTCAACGAATCATTGACAAGGGAAATTATTTTATCATTGGTATATTCATATTTTTACGAAACGAAACCCTGCGATTTTTCCATCAAACCGGATTAAAAGCGAAATTTCGAGAAACAATCGGCAAATATTCGCCATTCAATATGGCTCTTCACTTTGTAGGGAATGGAAAATTCGGACTGCCAACGCTGACGAAAACATTTCCATTAGCTTCCCGATTTTTTTTTTTTTCTTTCAGTAACTGCATTGATGACTTGATAACAACGCTATGAATTCGAAATTCCTCGAACATTCCGGTACGCTCTTACAAGCAAATATCTGCATGTATTTTACGAAAAATCAACACCGCATAGTACCTCGCTGCTATGAAATCGTTTGAATATCTGCGCAGCGTTTCCGTTTCAATTTTTTAAAATAACTTCCACTTGCTTGATTGTTATTGCGAGATTACAAAATTTTTATTTCGTTTAATCCATCGCCGAATGGTCGGTACGACAGTGAATGCGACGGTGTTGTCGGGTCGACGTGCGAAATCATAGTCAATCGAAGGTCTGTCCAATATCAACGTTATCTATAGTAAATGGATGAGAGAGGTGAAATCTCTCAGTGCTGTACGTGGGGAGTAGAAAAAAATCACCCTGTCATTGGCATCCTGTCGCGACGGGGCGGGGGGGTGGGGTTAAAAAAAAATTGAAAATAAAAAGTCAAAGATCGGACGTCGGCTATCGACAGGTGGCTGAAACGTAAAACACAGAAAAGAAAGGCATGGACGTTTTTTTCTATCACGTTCCGCTTCATATACGCTTTGTTTCATTCTTCGAATTGACATTTTGTATATTTCATGTGAGAATTTTTTTCATAGAATTCATAACTTTGTGTTTCGTCTATTCATTATGTTCCAAACTTGTTTCTTCTTCTTTCATAATTGCCGAAGCCACTGCTCTCGCATCAAAGTTTACAAGACGAATGACTCCTTATGAAAAACCATAAATTTTCTCAACTTGCGAATTCTATAGGAAAAATCAAACAAAAACCTCCTTCGCACGACCGTTGAACGTAGCGCTCATGTTTTTTTTTTTCTTTTTTTTTTGCAACCCGCGAGCAGGTGAATGGAAAGAAAAAAGGAGAAGAGCCAAATGAATATTCATCGAAGGGGCAAACGTGATATGAAAATCTGCACAGCCTTGCTCTTTTAGCTGTAGTACATACAAAAGTACATACCCTCGCATGTATCCATTTGGTAGCAATATACAATGACCGTTGTAACGTCGTTCATGTGCGTTATCGGTTCACCACGAAGATGTCCGTATTCATGCTCACACTCGCAATGTATGGGATGTTCGAATACTGATCGACGCGTATTTGTCATTCAGAGAGTTGATTATTTCTCAATTGCGTTACAGAGATTGTCAAAGGATGAGATCGAAGTTACCAAAATTAGACAAATCTAGCATCGAAAAATAAAAATTCTGACGATCACGTTATTAGTGGAATAACAATAATGATTATTTTGAATTACGTGGCAACTGACAGAGAAAAGTCCAATTGAATATTCTATTTCCCTACTTGAGGTAGTTCCACAGCTAAGTGCCGTATAAAAAATAGGGTTCAGCCCCCTTCCTGTGTGAACATTATTCGTTGTGAAATATGTTCGAAAAATCATTCAAATTATCGTTAATGATCAGTAAAAAAATATATGGTTACGATATTTCACTAAAATTTCATAATTCCTCGTGATTTTGGAATTTTTATATTTTTAAAGTACAGTGATAATCATGGCTTGTCTCACGCGACAGCGTTGCCACGTTGCGAACCTTGAAATTCTCCCAGTCAAATTCTCATACGATTTTTATCATAATCATTTTTTTCATTAAAACGAGACGATAGATCATGTGTTTTTTTTTAATTTTTTCTTCAGAAGATACTCTGAAACTGTGTTTTTTAAATCAAAATCGTAAAAACCGTTCTCGAGTTATTTCAATAGACATTTTTTGTTTGACGATTACCATGTGTTCAGATGGAGAAACCATAAAACTTTAAGCTGCAATATCTGAAAAACTATACGGTAGAACTACTTTTGTTTTTTTCCAATCGATTCGTTAAATTTTTCCGTGCGACATTGCTTTTTTTAAATTTTCGTAAGAAATCGAGTTTTGCTATTGAACAACTTTAATGTCAGTCGCTTCTTGTTCCTCTTAACATCTCGTCGACGATTAAAATATTAAATAGTCTCCAAAACTCAAACCAGCCGTTTCGAATACGAATGACCCGTAGACATGTGTACGTATATTGATACACGCATAAATAAAGTATGCAAAGATTCTCGTTACCAGACCAACGTGTATCCGCCGGCGTCTCCGCGACGTCACATAGTAGAAAAGTGTATCACAGCGACATCGTAGAGCCGGAAGTCTTGTCTTTGTAATACCTACAAACTACGTGTATACACAGAATGGAGGTTTACTTGAATATAAACTTTAAGTCGGTGCACGTATCTCTTTTGTTATGTGTTTAAAAATACAAATTCGATAAAAAAATTTTGACATTAACTCAAGGGAGGATTATCTCGATGAAAGCCTTCACCGATTCGTTTGTTTGACAAGGTTTTTTTCTCCTCCGGACAATTACGAGGTGTTGGACGACGTTGGAAACTTAATGGATCTGAAAAAAATGAGATTAATTAAAAGATATCAATCCTGTTCCACAGAAAAACTGTTGTAATGAAATAAAATTTATAGCCTTATGCCAGCGCAGCCAAGATCCGAAGCAATTCGATTCAATTGCTTCTCGACAAATGCCAGAGTTTCCTCACTCAATATGGTGGTTTGGAATTTCCTTCAAATTTCCATGCAACCCCCGTGTACAAGCATACAATTCAGTGGGATCATAATCGTCTTATCAGCGGATCATGAGATTTTGCTTATTTTCAATCATTAATTTAGGCCTTGGATAGCTTAGCTATGACTGCAACGAACATATTCCTCGGATTGAAGTGAATGAAGCAAAATATTCAATGTATGCTTACGACGATTTAACCATGAGTATTGAACGTAAGCTTTTGCTCTGCATGAGTTTGCCAAATATGAGCAAAACGCGATCGAATTGATGAGAATGTTGATCAAACGGGATCTGCTCTTACGTGAATTATTCCAAACAAAATTCAACCAATAGACCCAATAAATGACTTTTATTCTCACGAAAATAATTTGAATAAAATGCAATAATATTTGGTTGTTGACTCGACTAATACTATACAAAGGATTCTAAATAAACTTTCGTCAAAGCAAATTAATCAACCTTTGGTCGATAGAGTTGCAGTGATCCGAGCACATGCGGGCATCGTACAAATAATCCAGAATGTTTGAGTTTCCACATATTCTCATACGTAGCTTCATTTTTCCCGAACGCAATCACAGCTTTGGGAGAATATTTTGGGATAATGAGTGGTAGCGAATAACGTATTGAAGTAAAACGCCTTGGGGACTGTGTACAGAAACAGCACGAAATTTGATAACTTTCACTCGTTCGACCGTACAGGTGGATTCATGATCAGGGCGTGAATGAATTTCCATCTGATTGCACGCAGTTTACAAATGAAGCATCAATCGAAATTCCAACAAAAATAGCATCGAATATTTCAATGGTAATTCGATCTGAATGGCTGGTGCAAAGGCGAGAGTACCTTTTAAACAATGAGCACCTTTGTAACGATTAATTTGTTTGATGAAAAACATCGAAATCAGTGTGAAAACTGAACGAAATAATTGAACGCAAAAGCTCCGAAGCACCCGATGCCAAATGCCTGATTTCAAAAGTTTGCGACAAAGTAAGCGACACGAGCAATGAAAATATTATAAGCACCGACGATCGCGAATAATTCGATTGGTAGAATTTTCCAAATCATATTTCACGTATCTCTGACCACTCGGCATGAAATCGTCAATAGTAAACTGTTTGAGGATCGAGCTGATGACGAGTTGACCTGATTGTGAATCTCTCTGTATAAACAGTACGATGCCTCACTACCCATCCAGTCTCCTCCCTCTCACCGTCTCTCATCGAGATATACACCCGCTCCAGCCAATATAACTTCGGCGTATAATCGGCCAAATCAGCAGCACCCGCCTGATTTAGCAATAATCTCCTAGCATTATTATACGAGCTGATACCTATGTATATACACACGAGAGGACTGCACACGCTCTTTGAGCTATACGTTATATCTCTTTATACGAGAGGTGAGGGGCCCCGAAGGGGTAGAAAAGGGGGAATAGGGTACGTGTAAACGAGTTAGCAGTACCAGCGGTTTACACAGTTCTACCCTCTGCTATTGCAGAGCTGCTTTCGACCTTCCACCATCGAGAAATGGAACAAATATTGGCATGTTGCGTGATATAGCACCGTCGAGAGACGCAGAGTGAGTGTGCTGGGAAAAAGAAAGGGACGGGGAAAGATCAAATCAGAAGCGATACCAAAACGAGAATGAAATCTGAAAAATAATTCAAATTACCATTAGCGATTGCTCCTGAATATGTGGACGGTGCTGAGAGCCCGGATCTATCGTATTTCACTTCGAAATATATGTACAGGCTTCTCCTAAAAATATTATTTCAATTCTGTAGAGAAAGTACATAAAAAAATGAGCGGATACCAAAACCAACTGTTGAGTTGGAGGATTTGATTCTGAATTCTTCGAGCCAATTACCTGGCTTTTTTCTGTTGAAATTTCTTTAGTGACATGACTTTTGTTGAGACGAAATAACGATGAAGACGGTTTTTATTTCGGAGATAATCCAAACTCTCCGCTATCAAACGCGATTATACATCGAAGCGTTTTGGTAGCCTCAAGCACAACCGTGACAAATGGCATTGAAATTACATAGAGCGCTATAATTGTGGGATGTATACAATACATACATGAGTTTAATATAACAATTTTGGAATACTAATATGAATTACGAGCAACGGTGGCTTTGGAATCGAGTGTGCTCGTACCCGACAACCGTGACAAAGAGACTTCTCCCGGAACATTTGCATTGTTTCGCGTGCGGCTTGCCGGTTTCGCGGGGGTCTACACACCGACCAGTGACCGGAAACACATCCGGGGACGAGACGTTCAGTGTTGCAAAGTTCGGTTACCGAAAAGCACTGTCTGTCTCTTCTTCTCTTCCTCTTTCGGCATCCTACGCTCTTTAGTTATAACACTGTCTCTTTTCCACTCGCTATTTCTTCCGAAATGCAAGCAAGGATATAACGATACTGAGGTTTTCGAGAAGCGGGACCGTTCAACTCTTAATGTACTATTGAAAGTTCTGGCTCACTCCACCGCTGCAGTTATTTACAAGAGAAACAGAACGAACTATACAAAGTAATCAATTTGCAAATTTTTGTCTCGGATAACTTGGAATTGCTGCTTTGTTACTATATTTTTCTCAAGGCCAAAATATTTGGGGTGAGTTTTCCAAATTTGGGTAATAAAACTAAAGAAACGAGACCACCTGGGCCCTTGGGCCCTACCTTGGTATGAAAGAAGAATGACCAAATCTTGAATCCAATTTGATTCATGTTTTTGTGTCATGTAAAAAATGAACTTTGGGCCGACTGCACTGGGGTATAATTGCTGTTTAAACTATATTGGAGTCCCACGACAATCAATTATCGATTTTAGTTTTCCGAATTTGATGAAAAATATTTTCGGAGTACGTAAAATGAATAGAACTTCTCAAAGACATTAAAAATTGAAAAATTACATTTTTCGCATTTCGCAAGAGATATTTTTAGGTAAAATGTAGTCTCTATGATATGTTGAAAGGAATCAGTACAGTTTGGGATCGAAGTAAGAATTTTATGAAATTGATAAAATTTTAGATTCGACGTGAGACTATTTGGCTCTAAAATTTGATTTTTTTTTGCATTCCACCCTAGAATTCAACAGTTTAAGGTCATTTAAGGTCAAAACATGATTTGCATGCGAAAAAAAAAATCTTGTGAATTTATAAAATTTCACATTTTACGTGTATCTATTTTGCTCCCCCTCCATGTGTCCATTTTTCCTCAAAATTCACCAATTCAATAAAAAAAAAACCCAACGAATACAAAACTATTGGGTCAAAATAATTGTGCATTACCGAAAAGATTTTTCTTCGCATTCTCCATCGCTATTGGGAAATGTTTTGATTCCAAAATTGAAGGGGAGAATATATTTGCTGGTTATTTTGTGGATAACGTCGCGTTGTTACCAAATAAAGGAAAAATTCGTGATGCTTGTGAATATTCCTGTCCGCTATTCAATACTTTTTTTCATTAAGAACTACTTGCGAGAGATCTTCACAGCCGAAAAAGCTGTATAAAAAAAACTAAAAAAAAAAAACAAATGGCATGGTAACGATAAAAATGAAGTGCAAATAGTGTGGTGTCGTTTTTTCTACCCCGTGCATCTTTCCAGCTGGGGAAACGCGCGTTTTAGAGGTAAGGTAAAATGTTTCCGGCAGAAGGCACTTTGCTGTGGTTAGTCAAAACATTTGCATCCCTATCGCGCAATCCCACAAATATTTAAACCCACGCTCTGTAATATTCTGAAAACCATAGACATGAAAAAGAGCTTTCCGAAGCAGAGCCCATCAAAGGGCGAAGAATCTGAAATTCTTCACAGCTGCAATCAACTATTACTTAATTGGCAATGAACCAAGGATAGCAAACGCTGAGTGATATTTTTCAATTATACGATCCAACGGATCAGTATAACGGCACAGAAGCTACCTGCCACTTGCAACAATTCTTTCAACTTCGGTATAACAACGCTAAAGTTATTTTTATTCATTTCTCCATTCACGGTGGAACAGAATTCAAACGAAATTACGCGTGCGGATAAATTTTAAATGTCACGAACACAAATGAATTTGGTAGTACTGGGAATTCTGTAACGTTGACAACTACCAAGAACCTCAATCTCCATCGCGACATGTGATGTGAGAAGTTGGAGAAATGTTTTAAAACGTAAAATCACGGCACAACGAAACGGTTGAAATTGCGCTGGAGATAAAAAATATTGGATATTCCCAGTACGTTCGAATCACTTTTTTCATCGCCCAAAATTGAGAATAAATTTAAAAACACCATATACGTGAAAAATTGAAAAATATTATATTCAGTAGTAGGTGCAATGAAACATTCGAGATTATTACAGTGCTGCTAGAAAAGTATGAATACAATTATCGAAATAATTGATATGATGATTTTGCTTCTATCACAACTCCGTAAATAATAATCACCATTCGTCCTTCATTATTAATCCGTAGACACCACACACTCTCCACACCGGTGCAAATTTGCACTTGGACTTTTCAAAACTTTTTATTTCAACCATGAATGTATGGAATTAATCTTACGAGACATTTTAAGGGTAAAAATTCCTTATTAATCGATTGCAATCATTAAAAAAATTGAAAAATCAAGTTTTATTATAAAAAAGTATCCAAATTGAAGAAAGGATCTTTGAATATCTAGAGACTGGAAATTTGCGCCGGAGCAAATTTGCACCAGTATGGTGTCTACCGGTTAATGCAACCAAAACTGTTGTCATCTCATGTTTGTTTGACAAGCGGTACCCTAAGAGGAATAGAGCCAGAGATGCGATTGAAATGGTTTGGAATAATATGATATTTGAATAAATTTCTATTCATGCAATCGAATAAAAGACTTTCTTATTATTTTGCAGACTTTGGAATAACGACCGGAAGACAAGAGGCTGATTATCCCTGCGCTTTCGTATTCAATAGTAACGAGACTAAAAACGGAACGTTCGCATCTCCAAACTATCCTGGCTTCTATCCACGTGACACCGAATGTCACTATTTCTTTAATGGTCAGCCGACCGAGCGGGTTCACTTACATTTCCATTATTTTGATGTGGAGGGTGTTTTACCGTAAGTATCAAATTTTGTCTGACTCCTTTAAGACATTTTTCTGTCTTTTTGATTATTTTTTTCATTCTGTTTTTCATTTCTGTCATTTTGATGATTTCAGATGAAATCATCATTCTTCTTTTTCCGTAATCAAATACTTTGATATAATTTTTGTAGTGATTGGACTCAAAATAACCCAATTAACCAATTAACATTTGAATGATTTTTGATCGTCGATAAACATTTCTCATCATAGCAAAGCGATCATTGATGCGGATACTAGTAAAATAGCAATCGATTATAATTAAAATTCAGCTGGGCACCTGGAAGCCAAGTTCGTCCACTTATCTCTCTGCGCCCGGCGTTTCATGTTCCACCGCGTTCAATGCGAAAACTTCTCAGCGCGTTTCAACTATTCTTCCACAGCCAATACCTCTGCGAGCACGATATCAAGATCTATCATTTCAAAACAGTATTTGAAACATAACATTGGAAGAACTGATCAAACCATTACGTCGATACTTGAAGGAATGTCAAAACGACTGAAAACTTTCGAATTATCATATTTTGTCATAACAGCTTGAATTTCGTTTAAAAACATTTAATTGTGGAGTTTAAATTATTCGTCATTTGAAAAATGATTCCCGTTCGATTTATCGATCATTTTTATTAGAATTGCGTTACAATACGATAAACACCGTACATCCAATGATCAGAACTTCCAAACACAATAACTTAACCGACATCCTGTTGTACTCGCGATCCAAATCGTAAGTTTTAGTTCAATCATGAGATATGCCAGACATCTGCTATAAGGTGCCGTTGCTGAATCAACGATCAGTGAAAGATGTACGCATAAGTTCAATTACGGTCTCTCCACTTCGCACGACAAAAAGAGAGCCGAATAGGAAAAGCGAGAGAGAGAGAAAGGCAGGAGGATGTACAGCGAATTAATGTGTTCGATGCTCGGCTCTTCGGTAGACGTAGCGTCCCTTGCCCTCTTTACTCCCGTGCATCGAAGGTATATATAACTCGCCATATCCTCTCGCTTTACGAAAGCTTTCCCCGAAGTTAACGGGAGCACGGTGCCGGTGGTCGCGAACCGGGACATCTCTACTAAATCAAACTAGCTTCGAACAAAGTTACGAATTGCTTATTGGACGACCGGAATATGAAGGATGGGAGCGGGAGGTTGAAGTAGAAGGAAGGAAGGAAGGAAGGGAGGGAGGGATGACAGGGATTAAAACGCATCGGGGGTAGTCAAGCTGGCGCGTATAGATTCGGGCGTGTTCTCTTCGCCGTTCGAATGGAGTTTACATACGTGGCAAAGCCAGCGAAATGGTGCGAATCACACAGTGAAAAAGCATCGAATATTGGCAAAGCTAAAGACAAAAGCACGATGATGCTCGAAGAGAACGGCGCTAATCGGACTGGTGAAAGGGAGATGCTGCTTTGCTACTGCAAATTCAATTTTCCATCGCTACTGGCTTGAGGAGAAGATACATGTACAGAGCGATTGAAATGTTCAATATCATATCCACCTCGAGGCTAATATGCGACTCGAGTGTATTGGAATACATGCACACATGCGAAAGTCATTTCGAACGCATAAAATATTTTTTACTTATGTTAAGGAGTTTCGGTACAGAAGTCTAAATATTAAAAAATTGATGAAATTTGGTGATAATATTCTTCAACATCAAGTGCGAAAACACACATTTATTCAAAATTTTCTTCTACCTAGTTATCGAGTAATTACGCATTAAAGCAGATTTCTTATGCCCGGAATGTATACCTCTATATATGGAAACGCTATGCTTATACACGTGAACTTTAGTGATCAATTACTCGATAACTGTGTAGAAGAAAAATCTTTAAAAATTTGTATTCTCAAATTTGGCACTAAAGAATATGTTCACCAAATTTTATAAAATTCTCAATTTTTTGAAATTTTTTATTTTTTTAGCATGGTTTAGCATGGCAACATTGTATCGCCTGTACCGAAACTCCTTAAGGTGCCCCAACCTGGAAGAGTGGAATCATTTTTTTTTTGGTGGAAGACTGCAGCATTTGATAAACTCAGAATACAGAATATCGAGTATTATATTGAGTAATAAGTATGGAAATACAAGAAAAACTAGCCATTTTATTTGATTTAATTACAATTGATGGAGAAATTCATGTTATTCATTATAACGAACGTCTTATAAAAGTCTCTCATCACGATTAATAACTGCTGGAGTATCCACATTTCCTGGATACATACCGTTGATTGAAAAGAAAAAAAACCGCACGGAATATGAATCTGATTTTATATTTCACTTGCGAATGAGATAAAGTTGTATAAATATATCGAATTTGTATTAAACATCCGTGTTTACCATGGTCGAACGTTTGGACTGTATTTTTCTTTCGAAGATTGAGCGAATTTTTTTTTAGTACCAAACGAACTTTCAATGTCCGGAAAACTTTTTAGTTTCACTGGATACTATATTTTCAACGTATATTCCGAGTCGAATTTTCAGATTTTGCAGTTTTCCAAAAAAAAAAAAAATGTCTCTTTTCCGGAGAGCTGTTCCGCTGTACAACGGTGATTTGATTCACTCGGCGCTTCCCTGTTTGTCCAGCGATATTCATTTACCCAACTACCGGACCAGCTACCGGACCAGCTACCGGACCAGCTACCGGACCTGTTATCGAGCAATAAGATTACATACAATGACACAAAAAAGAATAAATAAATATTCGACATCAGTAAAAAGTAGCATATTTCCATTGAAATTCAATAAATAGGAAAACGCCTTGAATCAGAAGTACGAGAAACGTTGTTAAGCACATTTATGTGACTCATGAAACAAATAACAATGATGCTCAATTAATTCTAGTATCCTCAGTGAAATGACACTCAATGAAAACGTTGGTGGGAATTTTATTCGAAAAAAATGCATTTGTACGTGCTCAAAGGGTCAATGAATATGCAGACAAAATTAAAAAAAAAAAAAAAACAAACAAACAAACAAATCGAAGTTCCAAGTCTGTTCTACTCTGGAAATTAACTTTGAACTTCGACAACAATGCAATCTCGAACATGTAAATACTCGAGGGTCTTTATATCAGCGAGCAAATGATACTTTTCTCTTAGAATATGGGCTTGAAAAGATTTTTCGACTACTTATTTCCACTAAAATTTTCTACGAAGTACTCAAAAACGATATCTGTCAAAAGTGCTTTTCAGTACCTAGCAAACCTTTCAACTGAAGAGCTGGAATATTCGTGCTGAAATGCCTCGTCCATAAATGGATATGGCTCATTTTACCTCAAGGAGAAATCGGTCATATGAATTGCCTTTGGATTCAACGTCCTAAGAACGGCCGCTTCGCCTCTTAAGTCATCGTCCTAAAGGCAGTCTTTCGCAGACGGCTGCTCTCTAAAAATCGACTATCCGGTGACAATTCGTTTGCTTCATCTCGCGTACAAAGGAAATAAGGATATGAAAAATTTTCTGAACTCAATATATTTTATTGGAGCAACTATAGGCACAGAATGTTTATTGAGAATTGCTATGGCACACACGCGCTAACCCTGAAAAGGCTTTCTATTCAGACAGCATGCACGTCAAGAAAATTTCTTCAAAAAGACACAAAAAAGTCGTTCGGAAAAAAGTCTTCGAGGCTACTTTCTGATGAGATTCACAACTCATCCAACATTTGCTCAGCATCACACCAACAGTGTTTGAGATCAGTGTCTGGTGCCACAACTGATCGAAGGCTTGAAGACTGATCAAGCTTCATGACTGATGAAATCTGATTTCGTAACGGGCCAATATCGACTATCAGTCACAAAGAGCTTCGATGAATCATTTCTTCTCGATTCATTTTCGGTCTACGATGATCCATTGTTCGAAAAAGAGTAACAGATTAAAAAAACGAGGATAAAATCTTCGTCAAGAACCACTGAAGCTAGAGTTGAAAGTTTGAGAATCGAAAAGTTCGGAAATCGTGGAAATTACATTTGTTATTGACTTTTGAAAAGTCAAGATGGCGAAAGTCAAACATAGCAGAAAATCTGAGCTGTGGAGAAACAGAGATTCCAATATTGGATACCAATAGTTTTTTCTATTCGAAAGTTCACACTGATCCAACATTGACATTTCGTTCCATCCTGGTTAAAGATTTACTATATTTTATTCACTTTTCAAGAGTCATATTGTGAGATGTTTACTGCAAAATTTCATCGAATGAATCATTCCTTGCGAATATTCATAACTATTATTTTCATTTTGTTGATGAAGATTTAACACAACGATAAAAACCTAATAATTTTTCGAATAAAATCCCTCTGTGTATCCAAGACGTTTTATACCGCATATTTCGTTATGATTTTATGCTACGAACTCATTCAACTGCGTTACCACTGCTGAAGCTGTTCGTTCTGCTCTATTTCCTAGACCGATGAATCATTAACTTAACGTCAAAAGAACTGAACTCGCTTCCCCAAACGATCGATAAGACTATGAAAATGAGTGGTGTATCTCAAAAAATGTATCCAAGTTTTTTCTTATTTTCGACTTTACAGATGCGAGGCCGTTTCGGCGAGCGACTATGTTGAATTTTCGAACTACATGAGCAGAGATCGCAAACACTCGCGTCACTGTGGTCAACTCAAGGAGTTCGATGTTGAAAGTGATAGAAAATTTTTTCGCGTGACCTTCAAGAGCAACGATAGACTGGACGGCACGGGATTCAATGCAAGTTACGTATTCTACGACGAAGAAGACAATTTCACGATGAAAACTCCTGTGAATTCGACGAATACCGTTTATGGTAAGTAATTTACTTATTACCCCCCTACCCCTCGGTGCTTCGACCATTTCGTTCGTACTACAACATTTATTAATTCTTTCTATCATCGAATAGGAAATTTACAATGTAACCCAAATGTCACTGGTTGTACGACTCCAAAGAAATTTGGTGTGATAGCTTTTTCAAACTTTTCATTACAATTTTCTTAGAAAATGTGTATGGATGGGAAAGACTGAACAGATATTTCAAGCGTGAAAAATCGTATGGAAATCTGAATTCAACGGGAACCTCAAAGTTGTTATGCTCTCTATGTGCATATTCGCACTAGCTTCAGGGTTTTCATGCACTCAAATGCACCTATATACGTATTGTAAGAGAATATTTCCGTATATTTATGACTATTCGCTGCACGAGAGGTACTCGAGGCCCTGCGAAGAACCTTAATATATTTCTGTACGAATTTTTGTGTTGGTTTCGAATCTAATACAGACAAAACTTAATGTACAATTTTTCTGAAATTCATTGTCAGTAAAAATGATCTTTTTGTTATTTTTCCCAAGCGTACATTGTTCCTATCAAGGTCTTTTGAACGAAATGGATTTCTCAGTTATTCCCAATGAAAGAATAAAAGTCGAAATGAAACTTTTTTTTCAATGTACTTGTCTCGAGTCACTAAAACTACTCGGTTTTTTTGTCGAACAAATGTTCGTTCTTTTCGAGCATGGATTCGAAGCTGGATGTCTTCAACTTTAGATTCGTTGTTGTCTTTGATTTTATTGGGAAATAGTCGATATTTTTTTTTTTTCAGATGAATAACCGAAGAATAGTTTTTCGAATAGAATTTCTCGGTTTTTGAGAGATTTTGAGTACTGAATAAATGAAACTTAGGCAATGAAGCGACGAACAAAGTAAATCAACAAATCAATAAAATTTCTGGGAGGGTGTGGTTATGGATTTACGCGCTCTTTCCTCAATTACAAAACCGATGGACGAACGAAACGCGACCTGATTTTAATAGCGTACGAAACCGATATTGAAGAAAAAAGAGATTGTTCATGGCACACGCCGAGGGTGAGAAAAAATGAAGGTTTGGTGGGTTGAAAAGGGAATGGAGAAATGGTTGGAAATGAACGGGTTGTTGCGAGGGGGTGAATAGGGCGAATTAAAGGTTACGTGACCGCGAGAACTCACACGTACAAAACGAGATTTAACAAAGTACGTGTGTTTTCACGATGAAAAGCAAAAAATCATGGGCAGTGGAAACAAGAGTCGAAAGCAAAAAGCAGGAAAGGAAGGAAGAAGAGAGAGGAGGAGAGTTTGCAACTAGAGCACAATACCCATTTTGATTCTCAATTTCCCACAATTTTTCCGAAAACAACAGGGACTGGCAGCGCTGGAAAAAGCAATTCTATACCGTATGAAAAAAAGAAGCTTGTCCTTCAGTTTTTTCGTGCACCATTTAAACGTGTTCATTCGAACGAAACAGTAAACTAATACCTGTGTGTACCCGTGAAAGAGTGACAGCGGAAACATACAATTTAAAATTTTATAAAAATTCACAACCAGCCCTCGAGTGTATTCAAAATGAACTCGCTTACAGCGTAAAAGATTATAAAATTTGATAAAGTGAAAGTTGAGTGAGGGGAATTTATTGAGCGGTGCCTAGCATCTAGTAATTATTCCCGAGAGAATAAGAAGAATTTAAAAAAAGAGGAATTTTTTTAAAACCCATTTATAGAAGCACCACATTGAAACGCATTGAGTTTTTTGAATGCAGAGTGAAAATTGCAATCAATTATCTGATTAAACGCAATTACAATCGCTTTTAAAACGTGCAACACCACAGAGTTTAATGAAAAAGCGTTGCATAGCATAGCAGAAAAGCTTTTGTGGAAAAAGAATGAAACGGGCAAGTGTATTTCAGAGTAAACTAACAGTGTCAGGTATTTTCAGAACTAATGAAGGATATTATCTCATTATCGAGAATCAAGACCGAGCTAAACTCGTCGCGTTGAATTTCTAGCTCATACTTTTTTGTATTCGCACGCATGGATAATCAATGGGGGATTTGTTTTGCAGACAGAATTGGCCTGAGATTTTGAAACATATCAATTAAATACAGTCAAAAATACGATTATTGATGAACCAATAATACATATGGAGGAAACTTTACATGTTCCTGTAAAACGAAAAATTTTCAAAACCTGTGGAGCAAATTACATAGCCTGTAATATAATTGGACAAATTTTATTAATAGCGTCCACGAACTCGACTGAACGTTCATAATCAAAAGCGTGATTAACATGTATGAACAAGAAAATTCAGGGGTTTACATGCATAATAATAGTGCTCAACGGATCTTCTTGAATAAAGTGGTAAACGAAACCAATCGTCAAAAAAATATTACTACATGAATATTCCAATCCAAATACAGACTAATGTTTTGGTTAGGTGAAAAATACAAAACCGATCGTACGAAAGAACTTTATTTATTTAATGAACAATATTATAAATCGATGTGGTCACGGAGGAGCAGCTGAAGAAAAACTGAAAACACAAACGACCAAACGACGATGAAGTTTACAACGTTGAAGTCCAACGAAATGAACGACAAACAGATTTTTAATTCGCCAAGCAGGGATATTGAGGAAATAATTTGGATGAATAAATTGAAAAAATACAAGGATCATTCGTGAAAAACTCGAAAAAATTGTAATTGTAGTCAAACATTGGAGTGAAGTTTAATTGAATAAACTAAAACACCCGGCCATTGGTATTTCCGCATAAATAGAATCGATGATTTTGTTGGTTATACTAGAGAGAACGTGAATTCTCGTGGACTTGCGGTACAACGTGTACCTTGATCACTGTTTATTTTATGTATAAGCTATCCCTGTTACGTTAATTAATCCCTTAATTAGAAAAACCACTTACACCGCTACACGGAGAGAAGTTTGTGCGAAATACGCGAAAAATCAATGAGTCTGTTCTGCTGTTTTCCTGTGCGGACCTTCAACTTTCCTATAAAAAGTGGAAAAATTATTGTGAATCCAATTGAAATAGCCTCCACAAAAAGTAGATTTCTTGTTATTATAATTTAAAAAACCTCGTAAAATACCTGAAAAAAATGTGTTCTCGACTCCTCCCCTTTTCTATCTCTTAAGGAGGGTGGCTACATTCGTCAAAATGATAAGAAATTGATCAAATTTGGTGATAATGTTCTTCAACATCAAGTGCGAAGACACAATTTTTTTCAAAATTTTCTTAATGCTTCTTCTGATTAATTACTCGATAAGTGTGCGGAAGAAAAATCTTAAAAAAATTGTATTGTCAAATTTGGCACTAAAGAATATGTTCACCAAATTTTATTAAATTCTTATCATTTTGAAATTTTTAATGTATTTCACATGGTTTAGCGTGGCAACATTGTATCGTCGCTAGCCACCCTCCTTAACATAACGATGGTAGGATTTCCTGCCACATACTCGTGTTCAGCAGAACCCTATTAGCAGAGGTTAAAAGTTTGTATTTGTAATATAACAACGTCAGGTTACTCGTGAAATTCATTCAAGTGAGAATTTTGCTTAATTTTAGTTCATCCTCGTTAATCCTTGTACCCACTCATCTCGACTCTCTCTCTCTCTCTCTCTCTTCGCATGTCTTTTCATTACTAGCTCTCGCTGCTTAGGATTAACAAACCTATTCAAATTCACGTATATACATACGTGAGTGAGAAAAGTTTGCCTGCGAGTTGTGCAAGGAAGGGACCTTGATATCTGGAGAAAACAGATTTCAATGAATCTCCTACCAGAGCAAAAAGTCCACTATTCATAATACTTTTCAGGCTTCGTAACATCAAAATCACTAGGGGAAAAGATCACCACTAATTAAATTTAGAATGTCAACAATTCACCAAAAGTGAAAAGACTTGAAAGAAAAAAAAAACAAAAAGTGAGTTCAAATTAATTCAGTTACAGCTATCAGATAACAGTCAGAGCATCAGCTGCATCCCTTCTTCGAATAGGAGAACTAACGCAGTTAGTTCCTTTTTTTCTAACAAGTACTTGATTGAATATTTTCAATGGAAATCTTTGAGTAATCAGTTTTAGCTGAGAATGATTTAGACTACAAATCATTTCGCTGTATTCCATCTCATACCATCTCAATCTTATTATTATATTAATTCTGGAAGAAATTGAAGTATATCTTGCGTATTATGCACAGTTTTTCAAAATTTATTCTAAATTAACTTTTCAAAATAATGGCTCTCCAGTTACTGAAATACATAAAACGGAATAAAATCCTTGTCAACATCACTCCCTTTCATAAATGAATGTTTTAGTCACGCATGACCGTGGGTCCAGAAAGTATACATTCCTGTGGACGTGAATCTGATGACATAGAAGAAGAAAGAAGAAAAGCCCACGAAAAAGCGTATTTAAATTATGAGTAAACACCTAGCATCAGCACACAAACAAGCACTCAAAGTGTAATTAGATTCAATCTACACAGGAAGTGAATATTACACTTTTCATCAACATTATGAATACGCGAAGATGTGTAAATAAAATTATTTATTTAGGACGTAACAAAATGTTCAAAATGAGACCTCCTTTAGGGCCTGTTGATTACTACTATCATTACTTCTAACGTTCAACTTTCAATGGTTTCCACATTAATGTGATTTAATAATTAAACTGCTTTAGCTGATTTGGTTGGCACACCATCAGTGTTGGCTCTGTGACAATATTGAAGTCATAACACCAGTACTTGAAGTGAAAGTACCTGAAAATAATTAATCTCAGTTTCCTCACTCTCACTGAAATATGATGAAAAACTTTTCGTACGAAATTTCAATTAATTTTTTAGTTACTGGAATAAAAATACCTGAACTGGTCAGATCCAAATTTCCGGACCGTCTGATAATAACTTCAGTATTTTCAGACAAGTTTCGCCGGAATGAACGATTTTTTCCACAGGTGTACATTGATTTTGCATATGCATTTTTTCGGAATAATTTCTTGAAAAATTGTAAATTTTCTGACAATTGCAAATCACCAGTAAAAATCAATGCATGCACATATTAAATGTTTCGAGAATGAATACGTAGAACGATTCAATAAATATCCACTTATGCTTCGACATAGTTTTTTTTTTTTTGGAGCGTAAACACGATGTTGTATGGAAACATATTCAAATGAAAAATCAAACGTTCGGGTACGACTGAAAAATATGGAGAGTGTTTGACCTGGTTCTAATGTGAATGCTCCGATGGTCGAAACTGCTGCAACGTATTGAGAATTAATAAAAAGCTGTTTTCGGAAACGATTAAACAAGTGAATAGCTCAAATCGCATCCAATTTGTCGATACACGTGGGGGCATTTTTCTCAAAAACCAATATTCAATCACCGTGCTTAAACTACGGAGGTGAAATATTGTGTTCGTCAAATATTCAATTATATTTGAGCTCCAGAGTACTTCGAATATTCGAAACATTCGTGTATGAAAATATCACAAACAAAATATTATAAAAAACGTCCGCAACATCGTAAATCTTAGGACGCGATTTCGTTCCATTTACAATGCACTCGAATGCACCAGTGACAATTTTTTAATTGTACAGCAATTAAAACTCGCTGAAAATATTTGGTGCTCTGGAATTTACACTACCGAACATGGGAACAATCAGATTTTATGATTATGAGTATTTTATCAGTCTTGAAAATTTTCATGCGTTGACGATAATCTTACAATATTCGTAGTTTTTGTAAGTCATTCAACGAAATCCTCCAATCGCCAGTTCGAGGTTGAAAAACAATTTTCGTTTCACAGAATGTAGCAAAAATTAGTGCTCCTCTACATAAAAAAAAATGTTTGAATAAAATTTCAGCAATCGAAAAACTTTTAATTGATTCTTCATTTGTGATTTATGATTTCAGAGAGAAGCTTCCCGCTGCTTATCGCGTGCTGGCTCCTCCTGTACGTCGGGAGTCGAATAAACCATGCGTCTGTTCATAGAAAAGGAATAATTGGGCGTAACTAAATCGTGCCGCTTGGCAAGCACACAAGTACAATATTAGGCACACCCTCCCTTGAGCCTGAATTCAGCATTTTTCAGAAGAGCGAGGATCATCACGAAACTTGGTGGTGTTGCTTCTCACCCGTTTACTCGACCCTTCAAAATCTCGAGGATGATCAAGCACGCTCATCAACGCACACGCACCTCGCGTGCTATTCCATCTTATCAATCGACAAACAGGTGAAATGAAGAGAAAAGTGACAAAGGGAGAAACGGATATGGGAAGAGAGAAGGCGAATGAAAGAGGGAGCAAGAGAAACAGAAAGAGCGAAGGAGAATAAACTCCACTAAACATGAAATGCAATTCGTTAGAAAATGAGCATGATCCATGAAAGTAGAAATCATCATGGTGGCGCTCATTATTTAATCTCCCTAATAGCGTTGAACGTCCAGAAAATTTTCTCGTACGAGGTTTTCCGACGTTCAAGCTCCATTCAAACACTAATCCATTCACAGAAATGGGACTCTCAAACGAATACTTAATTTCTTTCATTACTTCTCGATTAAATAGCGATTTTGTGTGAATAATATTCATTTTCCAGGATTTCAATTGAGGTACTAATTCAAGTATTATTCCATCATGAATCGGTAATAATTGTCAGAACTAAAGTTTAACGTTGCCAACGACCACTGACCTCATCAACATCCACAGTGTAGAATCCATCTATAGATTCTGCAGGCGGACTCTGCCTATTGAAAAAAAGGTCTTACAAATTTCATGGTTACTCGAGTACCGTTCGAATATATCGTTGATTTTAATAGGCAAACTCATGATCCGATTACAGGGAAAAACTCTGGTTTCATCTTCTTCGGAAGTGAAAAAGTTGAACAATTATGGATAAGGATGACATGGAGATTCGCAATTTTTCCTTAACGAGATTTCATCTTCAACAAGATTGAAGATTTTTATCGTGATTTTCTATTGGCTCTAACCAAACTGACAATGAACTTCATCAAAGCTATTTGACTTTTATTTCTTTTTAATTGCGTGTCTGTAGAATTTAAGAAAAGGTTTTATAAGGAATTACCCGAAGAAAATAATCGTTCGGTGAAGAAAATTTCATTAAGTCAAACAAGGAAAGGGATCCAACAATTTTTTTCGATCAATAGATTGAATCAATCGGCGTTCAACAAACAAATAGTCGATCTAGCATAGCCTTTCCACTCGATGAGATTTCGTTCTGTAGACTATTTCTTTTATTTCCACCGAGCCTGACGAACACTTAGGAAATTATAAAGTTCACTATTTCAAACAATTTAACTCTAATCCAAACGATTGCATTGGATTTTTTTTATCTAAGTGAAGAACCCATTACTTTGAAATAAAAGAAACATCAAAGAAGTTCATTTACAAAATAAATAGAGAAGATGCCAGTTACATTATGAGCGAAATGTTTCGTGAATTATTAAACTCTTTCTACAATCACAAGAAATTACCTCGTAGATTCAAAGCATGCAGTGTTTCAAAATAGTTTTTCCATTAAGGATAGAGAGTGGAAAATATCGGTGAGCTATATACAAGGGATTCCAACAAGGCGTTGACTTTATCAGTGAACTTTTCAACTTTTTGGTATTTGAAAAAAAAAAACAAATAATCGTGGGAAAACTAAAGAACGATAGTCCACAATGAAATGTTTGTTTTTTCAATTGAGTTTAAAATTTGAAAATTCCTCGATGCAATCCAATAGAATCAAGGTCATTTACCGAAACAGCAAGAAGTTTCCGGGACTCTTGTTTCACTGAATAAAACCGTCACGTAGGTCAATACAAAATAATGGACTCCTCGAAGTCCTTGCACAGAAGAATAAGCGCGAGCATCATAGGTCCAATTTCTTTGTCCACTCACGACTCAGATTGAGCCCGAAAACTCACAATTTCCAACTGACGGAGATGACAGTGAGACCGACAAGTCTGTGGGTGCACAACGTCGTTGGAGAACGTCAAGAGGATAATGGAGAGAGAAAAAAAAATGCGAGAGCTCAACGAAAAGAATGAACTTTGTATTCTGCGGAGCAATATAATCCGAGTACAAATTGCTTGGAATATTGCCAGTTTTCTTTTCCTGGATGAGCAAGAGCGCTACTCCACGGCGTTTTGATGAACTAAACGGATCACGGTCTTTGCTACATCCATATAAATATAGACATATACGGATATGTATATAGAATATATATACGGACAGTAAATGTATATAAGAACTTGAAATAGTTCGATGGGCTAATTGCAGAGGTGTTCAGCGTAAAAGTACTCCAGACAGTCAGTCCGCGGAAGTTCCAGAGCTCTTAATGAGTTGAAAAGAGAATATATACGAAGAAAAAAAAAATCATTTCTTTTTTCTTTTTTCTTTTTATTGACTCTCAGCATTTGGACCAGTTCTCGGTCTCTAATCGCGAATGAAATGAAAGTTGTATAATGCAAATATATAGATATGTGATATTTCTTACATGAAGAATTTCACGTGAAACTTTTATTCCCCGTGCGAGCCTAACCAGTTCCGCCGATTTCAATTAGTCGAAAGTTTTCGTGTTATCCGATGGAAGAATCCAGCAAATGTGTATTCAAGTTTTTTCTTCGGTTGAGCCATTTTTCGATTACATCCGCAACCGAAGATTCGAAATCTTCAATTTCTCCAATTAAAAACTGCTATAACCCGATAACTGCTTCAATTTTATTGCTACAAAAATGCGCCTAAGATTTTCACTAGTTTTTAACTTGCTCTTCAATCAAATAGCAAGTGGTTGAAAACAAATTTCTCATACTTTTACCCGAGGCCAGCAACATTCGTACGAGATAAAAATTTTACGTGAAGTGAGTCATGGACAAAGAAAACATCCTATGAAAACGTAACTGGTACTCTACTCACTCTGTCTCTTGCTCCACCTTTTTCTTTATCACTATCTCCCTACGAAACAACAATCCTTTACATCGAATATTATAAAAATCGAAATATATAATTCGAGATAATAAAGTGTTATGGGAAAAATAAAGATCGTAAGAAGAAATAAAAGGAAGATACAAAAATTGATGAATTCATATAACGCGAAAAAACCAATGATTCGTGCGAACTTGATATCAAACGACGTAACATTGTATAGAAAACGTACCTATACTGTTAGATAGCAATACTATCGTTGTCTATGTTAGACCATTGTGAATATTTTTTAATAGATTTATATTTAACAGGTTGACGGACGTTCGTTAGCCTCCTCTCAAATCTTCTGTAAAAGAAGTCGAGCGCGTTGATTATTGAACGGTACGAGAATATACGCGAACATGTGTTTGTGCGTCTGTGAGAAAAAGAGAGAGAGAGAGAGAGAGAGTAACGAATTAATGCTAATGAGAAAATGAGTTGTAATTAATCTAATGAGACATTGACGAACGAGTGACAAAAATCATGATAGTTACATGTATAAATGCCAATTAGACCTAACGATCGAATCAATAGAGGGGAGGCATCATTCGAATAAATTCGTCATCGTCATTCGTCGAATGAATCAATAATTAGAGGTCTTTCTAACGAAAAATCACGTTTCGTTTATTGTTCCTTGTTATTATTCTATTCGCGTAATGCCTAGAAAAAACTTAGCAGTTTCATTCTAATTCGCACCTCTGAATTGACAACCGCGAATGAGAGTTGACGTTCTTGTTACTGCAACTATTTAGTAAGTTTATTTTTCTGTGCATTTTGCATTCTTTTTTTTTAATCCGAATGAAGCCGACGTGTGAGTGAAAAAAAAAACACAAACTTTCTGTCTGCTCATCACGAAAACAAACGAGGAAACAAAGTTATTTTTAAGGGTTTGTTGAAATCTGATGAACACGAGCAAAACTCGTATGGATCGAATAGTAGTCGACTCGCATTGGTTGCTAAAATATTGATCTACGAAATATTAGCATCTGTGCTGGAAGCATGCAAGTTTCATCATTATCTTATGCTCTTTATTCTTTTCGTTACCAGCGTAGTGGATTTGCCCTAGTCGAGAATGTCAGACGAGATGCGAGTGAATGTAAAAAAAAAAAAAAAAATATAAAAAACATTTGAACGAAAAAGACTCAAATTACGGATCGTAATACCAGTGCACGTCCAAAGCCCTCGTGCATAACACGTACACATTGTAAATATCTTGAATTCACCAGAACCAGAGAAAAACCACGAAAGAGAAACATTGACAGATTCAGTTCTGCTCCGGAGAATCAGAATCGCCAGTTTTCTCACGCTTAGAACGATTTGTATGATGAAAAAAGAAACATGTAAAAAAATCTAACGATCGTTGAAGAACGACTAGCAAAAATCGGAGTTGAAAAAATTTTAAAGGAGGATAAACGGTCATTTGGGCTGCGACAACACAAAGGGTGAACACTAGAACTAATAATATTTATAATATAATAACGATAATATTAACAATACGTACATAAATAATAATAACGATTCCCAAATCATTGTCATCGCCCCGAATAGTGATTTCCTGTGACATCGCCGGGGCCGACAGGATACGAAAAAATCGAACTTTTCCTGTTCGAAAAAAAAGCATGGAAAAATACGTGCTTAGGAGATATGAAAAATGAAGAGCGACTTGATAACCGACGGCGCTGAATCCGCTTCTCAAACGGATTACGTATTTTCTTATTCTGTTTATTTCGCGGGCTCTTGCTCGTTGCATCCCCATACTTTATTCATTTCGGAATAAAAAAAAAAAAAAAAAGAAAAAAAAGAAATAAATCAACCAAAATGACAACAAATTTATGTAATAAACAATCACCGTTGCTGTACCAATAAACTGAATGAACGAACTGAGAAAAAAACCACTTACGTCATTGATCAAATTGAAAATCCAATTCCACTTTTCCCAATGTTATTTGCACCAGAAAGAATACAACGGCGTTACGAATGAAAATTAAATCTCATACACAGCTCTGCTGCTGGGAGAATTTGAACCAGAAATTCAGCCTAAATTCGTTGATTTCGAAAAAAGCAAAATTTTTTAAATCCATCGTTTCAAAGACAAAACTTCAATAATAAAATATTAATCATTTAATTTAATGTTAAAAATTGGTTGAATTTGTGCTGAACTTTTGATAATGCCTCAATAAACATGTTCCGTTCAAGCTTTTTTCAAGAATTGTTTTTTTTATCTTTCACTTTGCTTAAATATATCTGATTTGGAAATGCTACAATACCGACTGTTGAATGAGATTCGAAGAAAAGCTTCTACACATTTATTACAATTATTTGGCAGCACAAAATTTCAAATGAAAAATGGAACGATGAAGCAGGATCCAGGAATAAAAATAATTTTGTAAAAATTATGAGCGTTATTAATTTTCATTGGTTTTTATTTTATTTGCTTTACCGTTTATTGTTTATTCATAATTTTATTGAATCTTTCGGTAGATTGAAAAAAAAAATTAAATCATAGGAAAAGATTATTTTAACCGTATCTTAGTCATTGAAAATCAAGCAGAATTCCACGTGTCGTATTTTGTATCCTGTTCTCTCCATTTCACCGGAATCTATGAATTTTTTCGTATAAACTTTTCATTACGTATGTCAAGTCGATAAACCTACAATATCGGCTGCTATTAGCGGAAACGAAATCTGCCGGTCCGACAGAATTCCGTGGGATAATATTTCATTTCCCGATTTGACCACTACGGAGAAGCGCCCTTACTGCGGGCTCTCCAAACGTCATCGCAAATCTTTTTAGTAGTTTTTTGTCTCAGCTCGAAACGAAAGAGCAACAAACGTGCAACGAACGCAATAAGAAAATTTTATGAAAAAAACCACGATAAAATTTTCCCTTACCCGAGAATTCTTACCGGTTGCTTTTTACAGGAATCTGCCAAGCCAACTGAGTAATTTTCGTACGTCAATAAGTTTCGGAGATTTCACATTTCTCACTTTTCTCTTCCAATTTTACGCTGCTAAATAAAAACAAACACTTTAACGAGTTTCTGAGGCCAAGAGTTTGTATGGTAATGTTCGATGAATTGGAAAAAAAAACTTTCGTATATGGTCAATAGCAATTCTGAATAGCTGAATCCTTCACTTTTATAATAGAAGTTCTCAAACTATAATTTGCATGAGGAAGAAAACCATGAACTCTTATGAAAAAAAAATCCTCACTGGACGAAAGTCTTGTGCGATTAAAACCGTCGTTGTTTTTTAAACCAGTTGACATGCTGCGTTCCCCTGAA
This sequence comes from Venturia canescens, assembly GCF_019457755.1. Taxonomy (NCBI): domain Eukaryota; kingdom Metazoa; phylum Arthropoda; class Insecta; order Hymenoptera; family Ichneumonidae; genus Venturia; species Venturia canescens. The sequence continues at coordinate 19,947,909 of NC_057421.1, forward strand.
TCCTCAAAAACCATATTTATATGAAAGAACCTCCTATAGAAGTTCGTAATCTCCCCCACGATTAAATGAGGCTACATAACCACAGAATAAGAAACTCAACTTACAATAATTATTCTCACCCTCTTTCCCAGAGTCTCGTGTCAAATCATTGAATCATCGACTGTCATCTGTCACGTGGTGCCCCCTCGCGTTAGGAGAGAATTTTCTCCTAGCGGCTGAATTTGGGTACTTTTTTCGGTGTCAGAATGAGAAGTTTGTCAACGCCGAAGTCACGAAAGAAGAGGAAGCCGTAGCAGTGAAGCTTTTGTGTATATAAAATTTTGATACAATTCATCCAAGTAAAGTAACAACAAGAATTAGGCAAAAATAGATCGAAGGATGATTTAGATCGATGGAAGCAAACTAGAATTCGTGTTCCCAAATCTTCCGGAGGGTTATTTTCCCCTTCTTCGGTGTTTTCCCCTTCCTTCGACCTCGAAGAATAATACCAGCTCTATGGTATGCACATATACATAATAGAAATAATAGCAAAGGAGCGAGGGAGAAAGCAAATGTTTGTAAGGAGTAAGGAATTTATATCCGCTGATAATCGGGCCGTGTAGTACGTTCCGATCGCGCAGTCGCCCTCCCGCGTTTGCGCCGTCGTGCTCGCTGGAAGAAGCCGCGAAACGTGAGAGATCGGGAACGTCGAGTGGGAGCGGCGGGGTGGAGGGGAGGGGCAAGGAGAAGGGAGATACGAGGTAACCGCGAGCACGATCAGCTGGTTGAGTACCGGGAGGTGAGACACGAGATGTTCATCATACAGAGGTCGATATTGTGAGTAAACGATATTTTCATATTTCACCGAAATTCTTTTTCAAATCCTCCATATATTCGTTAATAATAAATAAATCGAAAAGAATCATTGATCGAAAAGCAAAAGGGTGTTTCGGCGTCGTTTACTAAATTTCTCAGATTTTTTTGGTGCTTCTCGTAAACGAGGTTGAGTGCAACCCTTAAAAAGGGTGGAAAAAGTGCTCGAGAAATGTAACCGGTCAAGAGGGAAGGTTTGTGCCGGTTTCGTTTAAGTTGAGTAAGTGGGTGTGCGCGTTACGTCTACAATCGATATTTCGTTCGCTCTCGATGTCACATATATTTGGGCTTTCGGAAAATTCGGGCTTCGAGAGTCTCTATACCCCTGGCGAACAGCCGGCTCTGTATACACACACGTACAAACGTTTTTGTGTGTAGGTGCCTCGTATTTAAACGCACAGGCCGATGTATCTGCACGCAAATACTCGATATACACATGCATAAGTAAATTTATAGACACACACTCACACAGGCAAAAGTTTCCGAGCCTCTTTGAGTTAGGTTGTCGTAACCTCGGGTTTGCATTAGTATTGGCGCAATGCAGTGCTGAAAATAGGAAGTCCCCACAGCCAGGCCAACGAGAGAGAACCCCACAACGAGAACGATCGATAGCCAGGGAACTGCGCGAACGAAACGCGAGCAAGAGACAGAGACCGAGAGCATTCCCTCGCTCACAGTGCCCCCTGAAGGGTCCAAATTGTAAGGGGTTTTTTGTGCAAATCTCGGCCAGTGCCAAGCCAACTCGGCCAAGATCACAGCTCTCTTATTTTCGAACTTTTTGTCCCTCGCCTTATACCTCCGTACTCCAATTTTGAAGTAACTGATCGCTCATCTAGATTTCTGGTTCGTTGAATTATTTCCGGTTCGCGTATCGCTTTTTACTGCCTGGAACCGGCGTTTTTATCAGAGAAACTCGGGCGATGGTTGAAGGATTTTTCGAATCCTTGGTTGGTATCGAGTCTTTGGCTTTTCAGTTCTTACGAATTGCAACGAAATTGTGGCTCCGTTTCGTTTTATGAGTCTCCGAATTGGGTCGATTTTTACTTCCTAATCAAAGATATTATGCACACTAAATTAATGTCAGAACTATTAATTCGAAATTGTAAAAATATTATTTCAACTTATCTTTTGGCGAATGAAATTACGAGCCATTAATTAATCGGGGATCCATCACTGACTTAACCCAACATTTTATTCGTCCCCGGCAAAAATACTACAGTTTTTATGTCAAAAATCGCATTAGAGAGCGCAAAGGAAAAACACGAAGGGAAATGGATCAAGAAAAAAGTGTTAATAAACAGACAGAAGGCTATGACATAAATGGACCAAGCCAAGAAGAAAAAAAATTCCGGAATAAGCAAATCTGAGGTTACGATTGCTCATTACCAATTTCATTCAATCTTTAACTTAATGTATCTTTGTTACTAGTAAGACAATCGTCTCGATTTTTTTTCCAAAACTTCATCGTTGTTGCGTGTACCTTTTCATAAACTTCGTAAGAAGCGTTCATTCCTTATACGGAAAGGTGAACAATTTTTTGCGCATAGTCCTTATAACCTTGTGTATTTTTCTTCATATTTCAACGCGTTTATCTCAATAACCAATAAGACAAACTCATTAAAATTCGATACGCGCGTCCGTCGACTAACCATTTAAACGATGTGTAAATTTCAAGATTTTCTTAAGAAAATTGTTTCGTGCATGAACTCCTCAATGGATCGTATCCTTTCTATCTATGTCAGCTTTACGTAGAATTATGAAATATTAAACATTTTCTATAATATAAACTTTTAATAAACCGTCGCTATTTCGGAATTTGGAATTCCACCCTTTCCAACGATTTTAATGCTCGAGTAGTCATGACAATGGTTGCAATTTGCTTTTACATAAAACTACAATCTCTTCAATCTTAACGTGGTTTACGTTCCAATAAAAAGGCGCTGAAATTTCAATTTCCTCTATAAGAAATACAAACTTGGAAGCACGATTCAGAAACTATTGATTTTATATGCCCAATCACCATAATCATTATAGGAAAAGCAAAGAGAGAATATGTCGATTTAGTCGTGACTTGTACAATCTCTATTAAGCAAAAATACATCATTTTTTGTGGTCTTTTCCATCGCACAGCGACAGTCGAATTAGGCCACGGTGTTGTAGAAAAACAATAAATAATTGACAGTTTACTTGTGAATCTTGCGATGGGAAATCGATAAAAATGTGATATGACGTGAAAAGTCAAGGCCGATCGATTAGATACAGAAATCTTAATGCGTCGTGCGCCTTCCTGGTTTCCACTGACTCACGCGACTGCCCCCACACATAGAATTATCGACAGTCTTATTCGTGTCCTTCGCCGATCATGTGAGCCGAAATCTCCGAACTTACTTGACAATCTATCGTCAGGCTTATCTGTCGCGTGGCCACGTTTTTCCACTCACGTGTGCTTCTATCGAGGCGACTTTTTTATCGGACTTCAAAAACTTTTTTTACGCTATGAAACCGAGTGACTAGAATTGTTTAAAATCGATGATCTCGACGCGCAGTAGCGCGACGAGAATGAAATCATCGACCGTTTTCCATACGCCCGTTTCACTATTTGTATGAATGTTTTCCTCAGTCCCACTCAATTCACATACCTTATAAAACTATTTTAGTTTGCCGCGCTATACACGCTGACGCGCAATGACTTAAATTCGGGGAATTGCCTGACGTCATGAAAAAACCGTTGGTTAGTCTCGTGTAACGCTGGCACTGGAATTTTTCTTTTTTCATCTACTGGTCCGACGTCTAAATAAATTGCGAGCCCGAAATCAGCATCGACCGATCATCAACTGTTCTCAGATCCTACGATCTTCCGAGCAAGCAAACTTGCTTTATTTTCCCAGCTTTCCATGTGAACTTCGCGTGAGCTCATAACTTTGACATAAAAGTTATTAAAATCCTTAAAGTTCCGTTTGCTCGGTTGATTTTCAAGTTTCGCAGCACTTCTGCTGCAGCATGGAATCTCCCGTCGATGCTCCCGTCAATGTACAGCCATCGTTCTGGATGAGGAGGGGGATTCTTCACGGCCATCAAACCAGCCGTTAAAACTGTATAAGTTATCTAGACCTGCCTCCTGCAAATGTGGCTTTCGTGAAGTCAAAGCTGGTGAAAAAAGCTAATGAGCCACCGAGTTTTGCTATTTTCGCAACAATTTCTGTTGGAATCTTTTCAGCGATATGAGTTTGTCAAAAATGTCATTCTCTCGCTAAAAATAAGCAACGATGTGCACCAACTCACGTAATCGACACAAACGACACACGGAACTTGTATGATAAACGTTGGAAAACGAATAGCTTGTTTATTTTAAGCACGAAAAACCAAGAGAGAACTCACAACTGAAGTTTAGGCAGTCAAATGATTAGACTGGTTGTCTTCGCTGACAAGGAATAATCCATGGGACACTATTAAAAGAATGCTTATCGAATTCTCGGAACTAAATATCGATTTTACCTTGGCATTGTCGAGTGTTGGATTCGAGTGATAACGCTCGGCCGCGTTGAAACCGATACATCGCGTGATGATACGGTTATTACGAGAATCAGCAATGAACGATTGTAACACGAACAGGAAAGATGTATGTGTTGTAAGCGTTCCATGTGCGAAGTTCTACGTCATCGGGAGGCGTTATCGAGGCGTTTTTACTGTACATATAACATACTTAGGCTGGACTCCAATCTTAATGATCCTTGAGTACGAAAATCGAGGTGAAATTCGATTTTGAACGAGAAAATTTGAAATATTTTCGAATTTTAATTGTTTCTGTTTGAAAACTCGTTTGGTATGCGACATCGAAATTTTGAATGAGAATCACGGAAATCGCTATGGAAAAGTCGAAAGTAAGGAGAAATAATCGCATTCCTTGAACCTCCATTTAGCGGGAAATTTTAAAAAGACTTCCACGAGAATTCGTTCCGATGATTTCATAAAATGCGAAACAATCCTCACTGTCGATTCAAAGTGTTAATAGTGACAGCTCCGTACGCGTCAAACGTTTCCGAATTGAAGAGCAAAAGCGTTTTTCTTCAATGAAAAATAAACAGAAAATCGAACGAGAGAGAGAGAGACGCGAGCGGCTGTCAATTCGCCATAAGCAAGCATTATCACAGTCGCATTAATTACGATCAATCGTAATTCGTCGATCGTACATATCCACTTGACTGAAACACCGTGAGGGATTATTATGCATCAAGGAATCGATCAATCATTATTATGATCAATTTCAAGCTCTACCCTCGATAATGCACTCGTGGAGACGAGATTTATGTGTCGAAGACTGGCGTGATTAATTCTGGGGACAGCAATCACTCAACGGTGATTTACAAGCTGTTCAATTTGCACCGTGACCCGAGTTCATTCAGCACAGGAGCGAGCTCGATCACATCACTCGGGTTTTTCTGCAAAACGAAAAAAAAATTGTTAATCATTTACGAAAATACGATCGACAAACGAAGCAATTTATTCTTTGATCGACCCCGGCTCACCGAATAAAGTTTAATGAAAAGTAACTCAATTGACATCAATTTATAACTCGAACGCCCATTACTGGGTATTCGGGGCTCATGGTGACCTTCGAAGATATTTTCTAAACCATTTTCCCAGCAATGAGGGATAGCAAATGAGAACGTAAGCCGATACCGAGGTGCGTTTCTTCGGAGGCACGAATAAACCAATCGATTAAAAGCATTGTCAATTTCAGTGCTCGTAAATAAGTGCAGCATCAGAACGCCACCAACCGATCGAATTAATCGATGAATTCGTGAGACGAAATGAAATAAAACCTGATGTTCCGCAACAGTTGTCCGTCAATCATTCGGTTTTTGCAAACATTTTTTCGCCTCCTTTCGACCTTCGAAAAGTCTTCTGCATCATACATTTTAAACGCAAGATAATAACAAATTTATCTGAAAAATTAACTCTGAAAAATAATTCAGAGACGACTTATCAATAAAATGCAAACAACAGTGACGTGCCCGTTGACAAATGTTGACGAGTATTGGAAAAATCGAGCTCAGTTCTTCTCAATATATACAATAAATTAAATAACGACCAAAGTTTCATTTTCATAAAAAGCCATCGTTAATTATCTCCACCTCGACCTACATGCTCGCCAATAAATCCCTTTCAATAAAGCTCGGCACTCGAGAAGGGAAAAACCAGATGAAACCTCCGATAACAAGACTTTGTGTCAGTCGAGGGGAAAAATCGTCCGCGTAGATTAGTAAATAAGACACGAAGAATAAAGAATATTTTGAAAAGCTCGAGGGTGTACAAAAATACTTGACAAAGTTGTGACTCCCGTCGAGCGAGTTTTCGTCCTCGCCGGTGAGAATGAAAATTTTCTATTTATAAAACTAATATGGCGGAATGCCAGACGTGATGAATGACCGGCGTGAAAAAATTAGGCTAACCAGTGCGTTTTTTTTGGAGTTAATAAATACTTTGTTTCATTTTGTTCTCACGGCAGTTGCTCAAAAACGTGAGTTTCCGGTGGCCTTTTTCGTGGAAAAATTTACAGGCATGGATTGGGGTCAATTTTCCAATGATTTTTTCCGAGTTTCTCATGAAACCGGCGTTTTCGTAGGTTGTTTCAGCGCTCCCCGAAACTCGTTTTATCTGACAAAATATGAAAATTTTCATCCTTGGTGCAAGCACGAACTTTTGGGAATCGTTCGATGTTCCGAAGCGCATTAAAACCTCGAAATATCAGTTGTTATCTTCACAAATGAGAGTCGAAGAAAATCAGAAGAGTGATCCACTCGAGGGAGAAAAAATTTCGAATATTTTATGCAATCGTGAATTTTGTCACTTCGTTGAACCCTCCGCTGTATGAGATCTAAAAAATACTTATTTGTGCCCGCAAGAACTACGGAAACCAGCCAATTAAGACTGGCGCGAAGCTGTCAAGTGAGCCAAGAACCAAAGACTAATGGTGTTTGCGTTGAATGCAAATGCACGTGGAAGCAACTGTAGCAACTTTACAGCAATCTAATTAGTTTCCTCCCTTGCATGTAAGCCATGGCTACGAGCCTTTAACCACATTTCGAAAGTTTTTGATTCATCAATCCCAGAAATTTCATTCGGAATTACCAACCGGATAAAATTTAACGAAATAAAACAAACCAACCTAAAAAATCATCATTTTTACATTCAACGTGATGACGATAAAAATATGCTGACTTCGTTCGAGACAAATAAAAATTGAAAAAATTGATGCTGGCTCATGGAAAAGAACAGCAGACACGAGTAACGAAACGAAACGGCGCGTTGTCTCATCATTTTATTCCCATACTGACTCCCTTTTGTGCTGGCATTGCTTAATTACGAAGACCCCATTTGGATCATCCCACGAGCACGTTCATGGCCATTATAATATCCTCATTGACTCTCAACAATCCTACTGTCGCGCTCGACTTCATTACCAGCACCATCGTGTCGCGTTTATTCATATAAACGCGAGTGTTGAGTATGTACCAATTTCGAGCTGCGCTGCATCCCGTGATAAGAAACACGTCAGTCTACTTTCCGGAATGGAAGTCGACTTCCGAATCGAGTAATAAGTCTGATTTTCGTGGTAGGAAAATTACCTCGCATAAATCCTGTTCACATCAATCTTTACTACCATCGAACGTAATTCGTTAGAATCAAACCGTTGCACGTTTCACCTGGTGCATTCTGCAATACCAAAGAGTGCAATCCCTTTAGAAGAGACGACACGGTCCACTCGATTCTGCTCCTTTCTCTGTAGTAGCTTCAACTCGAATGTACTCCGAATCAATTCTCGCTACATTCCAACACTTTTGTGTATTGATGCGAGAATTTGTTCTTGGAATATACTCGTGTTATTGAAGAACGTACGAACTTAATTTGTTGTGAATATTTCGCCGTTTTTCTAACAATCGAGTGACTATAAATTTCAATTCGCCAGTAGGGATGAGATCCGAGGGACAGTATAACTGATGACTGCTTCTTCGTTCTTCATATTTATTATGCTTTGACGCACAAATCTTGTTTCGAGGTCATTGACACGAAAGAGTAATAAAATTTCAACAAATTTCAATGAACTAATTCAAACAGCAACTTTTTGTTTCCATTCTTCTTGCATTTTCGTACCAGATTTCAATACTTCAAATTCCTAATGAATCATTCGGAAAAGGAATGAAAAGTCGTCGTAGCTTTTTGTAACGAAAAAAGCTTGCGAGTGTACAAGTTTGGCGGATATTGATTGTGCAACGTTCAGTGACGAGCGTGACGATCGTCGTTGGTTTAATGACCGCCGTATCTACTTTGACGAGGTTCGGTAACGACCGTGATGAATTTCAAGTAGAGCGAGCATATACCGACGAAGCAACAAGTGGCTTATTGGCGAGATTTTCAGCAGTCGACAGCTGAGGAAAACACAGCTCGCGTCATTCATTTCATTTTGAACAGATCGACGAATTTCTTGGCTCGAGAAGATTTTAAAGGTTTATAATTTCACGAGAAATATGAACAGCGGCTAATTCGGTTCAATCATTTTGAAAATGCGATGAACAGCCATTGACTCATTCCGTAGTTTGAACTCTTCAAGTAAATTAATTCATTTTACCGGAGCATTTATTTTGAAGCTTTGTTATTATGGAAACTAATGAATGAATTATTCAGATCGTCCCGAAATGGCGCGGGCACGTGGGCCAGGGCACTTCCGCCTTCCCATCCCGCGGTCAAGGACGTACAGCAAAAGGAGATTCACGAGATTGCCGGTGACATCGTGCCCATCAACATGGTCAAAGGTATCGGGCATCTTAGAGATCCACGACTCAACAAGGTCAGTATTTTGACTGATATGAAAAAAAATTCGTTTGTCCCTTTTTACTACACTAATTTGTCTGCTGAGCAAGAGAAAACTTTGATTCAACAATTATTTGTTAGAATCAACAAACCGTGAGGAACTAAATGAAATTCGTCGACTCAACAAGAGCATCTATTCATTCAAGTCTTGAATTCATTGACTCAAACAAATATTTTTTACTCCCATGAAAACATTTCGATACTTTCGATTACAAATTTGATTTAACTCATATCGACAAGGGGTTATGTCCGGTTCAACGATTATAAATAATTGACCTCGATATCTCGTGTGAGAAAAAACAGTGAAATTGGAGAGTTGAAAATTAACGAAATATTGTAAAAAATTTGCAGGGTCTCGCTTTCAGTCTTCAGGAAAGAATATCCTTAGGTATTCATGGCCTTCAACCACCACGATTCAAAACCCAAGAGGAACAGCTCGCCCTTTGCGTCGCCTCAGTCATGAAGTACACCGAAGATCTCAATCGTTACCTTTACCTCGTCGAGTTACAGGTAACAATTTTTTCATCCACCCCTTACAATGTGGTTATTCAGCTGTAAGAAATCTACCCAAAAAGCTCCAAATTCAAGAGGTGCGAAGCAAAGAACTGGAATTTTATCGAAAAAACCAAAAATGTTTCAAACAATAAAATTGTTGTGGCCATTCTGTTCGATCGAGTATTCTCGTCAGTGGGAAGGACAATAATTTAAAATACATCAAAATTCAATGAATCGTGTATGGCCGATAAAATAGAAAATGAAAATAAAAAAAATGATTTCATCCAACCACAAAGTAATTTTGCACAATAAAACCAAAGAAATTAGTAACGCTGCAGCAATTTTCTTCAGTCATTTGATGAAGTCAAATAAATTTTGAATCTTCGTGCAACTTCTGTAGGAAAGAAACGAGCGTCTGTTCTTCCGGCTGCTGAGTGAAAACATCGAGCAAATGATGCCAATCGTGTACACCCCAACGGTCGGACTGGCTTGTCAAAAATTCGGTGTAATTTACCGAAGACCACGAGGACTTTTCATAACGATCTATGACAAAGGTCACATATATGAGATTCTGAACAATTGGCCGGAACAATCGGTACGCGCGATATGCGTCACCGATGGTGAGAGAATTTTGGGCCTGGGCGACCTCGGTGCCTGCGGCATGGGGATCCCCGTCGGTAAATTGGCCCTGTACACGGCCCTCGCTGGTATAAAACCGCATCAGTGTCTTCCAATCACAATTGACGTTGGTACCAACAACGAACAACTGCGCGACGATCCGCATTACATCGGTCTGAATAAACCTCGCAGCCAAGGAGCCGAGTACGACGAGCTTATCGACGAATTTATGGCCGCTTGCGTCAAGAAGTACGGCCAGAATGTGCTCATCCAGGTTAAATATAATTCCAACTACTCGGCAGTATTACAAACTCAATTTTAGCCATAAATAATTTACAATTTTCAATATTTCACGTCATCTCTGCAGTTCGAAGACTTCGGTAACCACAACGCATTCCGTTTCCTCGACAAATATCGTGATAAATATTGCACGTTCAATGACGACATACAAGGAACCGCAGCGGTTGCAGTAGCGGGCATTCTCGCTTCGAAAAGAATAACCAAGAGGAAAATGTCGGACAACAAGTTCGTCTTTTTGGGTGCTGGTGAGGTCGGTATCTGAGAATGAATTTTTTTATGTCGTAGACTGTGGAGAAATGTGCCTCAAAGCTGTAAAGCTGCGTACAAAAAGTTTCTAATTCGGCTCGAAGATGCGCAGAGAAACTTGAATTTTTCAAAGAATTGTCAACGATTCGCTCGATACTTTATGACCATTCGATGAAAATATTCAGGCTGCCATCGGGATAGCGGATTTGTGCGTGAAAGCCATGGAAGCTGATGGCTGCACGGAGCAACAAGCGAGGAACAACATTTGGATGATGGACATCGATGGGCTCCTGACGAAGAGTCGCAAAGACGGTAATCTCGATGGCCACAAAGTTTGGTACGCCAAGGATCATTCATCGATGAAAAAACTCGTCGACGTCGTCAGAGAAATCAAACCTACCGTGCTGATTGGTAAGTCGGTCTTGCTAATGCTAAAACATACCGATTACTTTCTACAGTCCGAATAAATGTACAGGCGCGTCTGCTGCCGCGGGTGCATTCACCCCCGAAGTCCTCCAAGAAATGGCCAAGAACAACGAGCGACCGTTGATCTTCGCGCTCAGTAATCCAACCAGCAAAGCCGAATGTACCGCGCAGCAGGCTTACGACAATACGGAGGTTCGTTTTTTCACGTCAACATCCATGTCTTCAATGTTTTCTTTTTTTTTTTTGATGAATTAAAAATATTATTGATTGAATGCATTTTTAATGAGATAACGAAATAAAAATGTTGAAATCTCGCTTGAAAACGAAAATTCCATCTAAATCGATGGACTCGATTTCTTCGTATTGAAAAATCTTATCCTAGTTGAAGAGAAACAATCAAATTTAGCTCCAGGTCGAAAACATGATTAAAAATGACTTTTTCTGCGATTGCGCGAAGATCGAACGTACGGCAAATTATAAAATGGATTTCAACACTTTTTTATCTCACTTTCAGTCGACTGTTTCCGTTGCTCTGTTGTGAACGTTTCAATTTCCTTCTTGACAAATAATTCATTTGAATATCTGTACTTTGCACAAAAATTGAATCTCGTTTGACCCCCTTATTTTTAGGGCCGCTGCATATTCTCATCCGGATCTCCCTTCGGCGAGGTTAAATATGGCGGTAAAATCTACAAACCGGGACAAGGAAATAACGCGTACATATTCCCGGGTATCGCGCTTGGCGTGATTGCCACTGGGGTTCATCATATTACCGAGGAATTGTTTCTGATATCGGCTCAGGCTGTTGCCGATCACGTTACGGACGAGGATCTCGCCGCAGGAAGCCTTTATCCACCTCTCAACATCATTCGCGAATGTTCAATCGATATTGCTGTTCGAATTGCTGATTACGCGTATGGACAGTGTAAGTGCGACGTGGAAAAAAAAATCTACAAAATTGACGACGCTGAATTTTGTAACGATGGAGTTCATAACGAAATGAGCGAAAAAACTTTTGTAATTGAGCAATTTTTTATTTCACGAATCATTGGTGTAAGTTGAAAAACTACAAATTGCAAATTCGGCGGAGAACAATATTGAAGAATTATTGGAACTATTGGAGAGTTCTTTTAGATCATTTTGTTGGACTCCACCGTTGGAAACTTCAGTATTAAAAATATGATGTATAAAATTAATAAAAATTGCGTGTTGAAACGTTATCATGAAAATCATAAATCAACGAAAGTCAATGCGAAATTTTGAGGTTCCTGGTTCAACTGAATTTCAATGAGAGCGATAAAGAAATTGGAATTTTTATACAAAGAATTTTGAAGGTTCATATTTTTGAGGCCCAATATTTATTCTCAATCATAATATGAAGTAAAATAGACTCAGGACTCAAATAAAAATGATGCTCGACGTGAAGAAAAATGTATAAAATTCTAGGTGGTTTGGCGAGCGAGTACCCCGAGCCGAAGGACAAACGCCAATTCATTGTCAACAAAATGTACAATGCCAACTACGACAGTCCACTGCCAAACCTGTACGACTGGCCCGGCGATTACGCCAAACCTCGTAAAATTCCCGAGAAGTAAGTAATCTCGACATAGAAAATGTATGTTATCTTCATATTTTGTTTCGAGCATCTTGTGAATATGTAAACATAAAAGAACAAACGGAAAAAGTTCCACTTTGTAATCTTACTGAGATTTCAAGTTCTAAAGGTTGTTTTTTGCACGTGGAGTCGTAGAAAGATTTATTAGAGTAGACGTTACTAGGTGACGCTATAAAAATCGATGGATGTAAGTAGATTTAACGATAGTTTCGGTTCTAGACCACCCAAGAAAAAACGTTGGTAGAAGAAAAAAGAATTATTATGACTACAATAATTTCAGCGAATGTATTGAAGTGTTCCACCGAAGCCTCCCAACGTTCACTATGCTTTTATAAACTGAATGCCTTTTTATTTCATGCTACATTAAAAAATAATTAGCTTTTCTTTTGCTTAACTCAGAATAATTTTTTTCTTCTTTCCTTCATTTTTTGCTACGGTTAAAAAACAATTGCTAGGAAAAATTATAAGGATTTCTCATCTCTACTCGTAATATTCATCACCCAGCGATTCGGAGTACTCAAAGACAAAGTTGATATAAAAAATCGCTATTCTTTTGATAGTAAAAAAAAAAAAAAAATTATAAATGCCAAATGAACCATGAAAAATTGCTCAAATTCAATGAGATTAATTAAACTCACATCGATTTCTCCAGTCACAAAAACTTGAGATTCAGTGTTGAATATTGTCGAGAAATTCTTTTGCTAGTGCATATCATTTGATATTCGATTGAGCGTGTGCATATGAATTTTTTCATGCTGTGTTTTAACCCTAGTTTAGCAAAAGGTTAATACATTCAAAAAGCTGTGAACTCGACCGAAAACTCGCTCAACTTTCTTTCTTTTTCCAGAGATACAATAGAAATTCGTCATGATTTAAAACACCTGTAGCCAAAATTCAACAGGCTGGTGAAGAGAACGTAATTATTATCGTAAATAACGGTTATGAATAATAACGAAATATTTAAATGTTGAAATTTTTGCCTGTTTCAAAACAGAAAATAATGTTCTGTCGTGAATTTTGATTCTCGACGCACTTCCCCAACACGATTTTGTCACAGATACATTTAAAATTCTAGAAATCATTTGTCCAATGATATCTGAATTTTGTTTCTCACACGCTTTTCAAACTTCTGCACTTTCAAGTTCATAATCTCAGATCGAATCGCTTATCATAGAAATACAACATTTCGAGCAATGACAAAACTGGAAATACCGTTGCAATGCAAGTACTTTTGAGGTATTTTAAAATGTTGATAGAAACATTCGCACCACGTAGTTTCAATACATTTTGCTAAACTAAATTATTATTATATTTTTTTACTCTCAACCGCAATAAGCACAGCTCCAATAAAATCAATATCTTCTAGGGGCAAATATGCCAATGAAAAAATTTCGCTCTAATCGTTTACCCAAAATTCTATACGGAGCTGGTACCAAAGAATGTAAAGTACATTGAATGGTTTCCCTCCAATAATTGTCAAATATCCATTCAAACATTAATGTTTCATCGTTTTTCCCTTCGAGTAATAATACGAAAACCTTAACCCCTTTCTAAAGAGTTCTTCGAGACTAATTCAAGAGTCTTTACAGTAAACAGATTTTATTAATATTCTCGTGGATCGAGAACTAAGGTATTTGGATGGAAAAATTTCTTAGGCTACCTGACTGGTCGTGGACAGATGATAACCTCCAGAAACAAAACTTTGAAAACCCATCCAAGAATTATTTCAATACCCTCGAATCGACCTGAGTACCAAATAACAATTTTGAAAATCAAGATGAAGAGAATTCCCAGCCACCGAATATGCCCAGACTTGAGGATTTACTGTTTTCGGGTACAATGAGCTTGAAGCTATTTCTTTCTTCGCTATTTCATTTACTTTTTATTTTTCCTTGAACTTTGGAAAAAATAACTTTTGCTATATATTTATATAAGAAATGTTGAAAAGCTTCGTTATTTGCACATGCTATTCTGTGATCAATTTCGGCTTCTAACTTTACCAATTGGAATGCATCGTAAAAATGCGGTAATGGAATATGAGTTGGGTTACGCTGATTTTTTAATAACTAATCTGAACTTGCTGTTTTGACCAAAACGAAAAAAATGCAACTTTAAAATAACATTTTAATAGTGAAAATAAAAATGAGAAAAGAAGAAAACCGTACGGTCACAAAGTAAAAAAATCAAAAGTCGTAACCCACTTCTATTCATACACGTATGACTCATTTTGCACCATTCGACTTGACACTTATGGAATTTATAAAGGTGGCACTGTAAATAATTGATTGTACTATTGATGCGACGAATAATTATCATTTGCCCTCATTTATTTGAGTGTGAGGCTGAAACTGGGGCTCTCTGAAAACTTGAAAACTATTCAGTATTGAGAATTGATAAATCACTCGATAATCTGAATTTTCATGCTTGATTCATGCTATTGATTCAGATACGCATAAAAGCCAGAGTACAAGTTTTAATTCCCCAAAAATATCGAAGAATTGGGAATTCCCCAGTTTGAGTCAATCGCCATTTGAAAAATGGCTTGTCAATAAAATATACGAAAAGCAATGAAAATAATGAGCAAATTTGTAAATAACATATGTGATTTTGTACTTTTTGTTTCCTTCGTTCGAAGACCAAAGAAAAAACGTGTTGAATAACTAATATTTTTCTTCTCCTGACAGATTATGACGTGTTGGCGAGTCGAAACAAAGGGATGACGGTTTTCCCATACGCAAAAGCGCGCTAGATTGAAAGAATTTTGATTTTTCCGCAACAATTCCATACGACGTCATTGATTTGATCTTTTTGTGCTATAAAAATACGAGAAAATTAAAGGAAATTTAAAGTGAAAAGGAAAACGAAATCGGGGCACAGAGCCCTCCAGAGCGAAAAATAGTAGTCATAAATGTTTAGCCTTCGAGTTAAGTATCATTCATTTCATCCCGTATCGATAACGTACTTATTTATTTTGTATTTAACGAAAATCAGTCATGCCCGACCGTACTTGTAACAACTCTGAAGTTATTTCTTGTCTGAAAGAAGTGATAGAAAAATGAAGAAATTGCCAAAACGGTACTCATCACTCACTAAAAAAAAAACGAGAAAAAACAACAACGACCAAATGTCTTCATCGAATCGTCAACGTTCATCATCCACTACGATTGAATTTTGCCAAACTCCGAGAGCAGCGACGACAGATACTACAGAACACGGTCGATGTATAGAAAAATTCAATTCCCCCTCCCACGTTATTTTATGCGATTTTCTGACAGCAGTATTTTTTCTACGACAGAAGAATGAGTCGTTTTTGAAATTTTTCAATTGTCTAGATGGGATGTATTTATAAATGGCAAAAAGTGACAAACGCGAGTCACACTTTCTTGTCTTTTTTTCCGTCGAAAGATCTTTTTTTACAATGAAATAAACACCTGTACCGTTATCGTTGTTACAACATCGATTAATAAGATTTATACTGAAAAAAAAATAGAGTTCGCATATATTTACAGTTCGCATAAGCGAATTACATCCACGAAGAGCTCTATACACGTTCAAAACTATACTATTTTACTCGTTTGTGATGAACTCTATTTTTTCGTGTTCCGTTCCTTGCGGCATTCGCACCTGTTGACAGATGTTTAATGCGCGGGAAGCGCATTTTTTTGAAAGTACATGTACATTGATAATCGCTCGAGCGATTTAACGACCTATAATCTGATTAGGATTTGTTGCTGAATCGCGAAACTATGTTTCGATGTTCGGAATAAATGAAATGTGGTGAATCGATACTCGTTTTATTTTCCCAGACCCGTTAATTACCTGTTTCCAACTATTTTCTGAGATAACCAAGTTGATATAAGTCATTCTAATTAAAAAATAAAATACTCGTCGTTACGAAATTGTGTAGTCCAAAAAGGTTCTACGATTAATGATAGTGAGAAATTATAATGAAAGCAAAATAGCAAAGAAGAAACAGTGAATTCGATGTTTAAGGTTTGTTGTAAACAAAGTTTTTTTATCATCCGAACGAAAACATAAGATATATGCGCATATTTACAGAGTCATTTTGCACGTTCATTCACATAAGCGATTCGGTTCTCTCCTTAAACGATTTCCTCATTGTTCCGGGAAGATTGAACCGGAAAGAAGAAGAAGAAGCCAGGAAAAAATCTTAGCTCTTGTAAATTCTCGTTTCTTAGGCACTATCGTCCGAAGCATTGTCCGGATCAAAGTCCGGATCATCCTCGTCATCTTCGTCATCAAGATCCAAATCGTCGAGATTTTGGAATAGACTTTCGTCCACTTTCACCGCATCTCCTGGAATAAGAGGAAAAAAATGACCAATGAAAAGTGGACGAATCCTGAGGGAAACAAAAATTTGTTCCAAGAATCTCTGATTCGCACCATCCTCGAGGAATTTCAAATCTGACTGATCCAACGTTTTATCGGTCATAAACAACTCTCTTCCCGTCAATTTTTTTCCCTGCTGGGCTAAGAGTTCGCGCTTTTTTGTGTGACCCATTTCATCATCAAACTTCTGTTTCCAAGTCATGAAAGTTTCGACCGAGACTCTCGTGCCCTCGAATCGTTTCTGGAAACCAAATTGAAAATGAAGCCTTCGAACACTGGTTACTTTTATCTTAAGATTCTATGAAACCAGAACTCAATGATATTATTCATTGTGATAGGTCACATTGAATATTACAGTTGTGAATGTGAATACTCCACTGAATAGTAAATAGAATAACTTATTGTTAGTCAATCTTTGCTCTATGTTTGTTTTGGAAAATTCTAGAATTTATACAGATTAATTAATATAGCATAATTACTCTTTCAGCTTCTTCTTCCTCGATCAATTTTTTTGCTGCGCTTTCTTCTCTGTGCAATTTAATTCTATCCCACTGTACGTTGAGCCACTCCTGAGCAGCGCTGACAAGTGTAAAAACCATAACCATACCCAGATTTTCATTCATTTGTTCCGCAAGATGTTCCTTGAGTTTTGTTTCGTCTCCATCCTCAAAATTTTCTGGTTCATCGATTCTGACCAACAAAGGTTCTTCTGGGTATTTAGGGGTATAAGTAAACTCTAATTTACATGAGAGCCCATTGTTAGATTCAGGCTCGTACTGTTCAGACTTTATCGGTAGGACAAATTTGAAATAAGGCACCGTTTCCAATACTGAAATAAAGAATATAATACAATGAGACACAGGAATGTGTAAAAATAAAACAATAGGAAAAATTAGAAATTTTCAATGCAGTCATCTCATGCCGACTGCAAAAGTGTTCCGACAATAATTCTGCAAATAGGGACTTGCAGAATTAAAAACCCAAAAATCACATATCTTTTGTTTTCGAGAAACAGTTACAAAGTAACATATTGTGTGGAGCAGTATTAGGATTTAGAAAGAATTACTATTTAATTGATGTAAATTACTAATCAATATAAATGAATAATTGTTAAAAAAATTCAATATTTTATCCCTAAAAACGTTGGGTTTAGGGATGCTCCAACGATTGGAAAATCACTGCAACTCTTTCACACTCATTTTGACAACAGAAAAATTTTTTTTTTAAGATTGGTATTGGTATTCAATATTGGTATTCACAATTAAAATAGCCTGTGAACTCTCATTTAGTATAACATTAAAATGTATGCAGTAAAGATCTAACGATCGAAAGATGACATCGATTCAAACTGTTGAAGCAACAGTATTTCAAGATTGCAAAATGAATTGGATGTTAGGTATTTATATTTAATATAATTTAATATAAATACTTTTAATATTCATCAATACCAAAAAATAATTCATTGTTGTATATTCGAAAATATTAGAATACAAAAAGTCCCAGTTCTAAGCCCTATTCATATTAGAAATGATTCACAAGGTTTTTTGTCAAAGAACTGTTGGAATTTTTCACATTCAATGATAAATTTATGACAGAGTTGACAAACTCCTGCAAAAATTTATACTTGCAAGGAGTTTGTAGTTCGACATGGAAAAAACACTACGGGACATGCGGAACTTTAGAGGTTATGTTCCCAGAAATAAATATGAAATCTCACTTTCGAGTTCACCGCAGTATATGGAATCCAATGCTTCGATCTCATCCTCCTGTTCAGCTTTGTGATCCATATTCTCTACAACGTAAAATTCTCAAGTTTCATTTAAAATTATTGCATTCAAAGTGTTGACAGGCACGATCCAAACTCAACGACGTCGCGGAAATAAAATGAGCCAGATATATTATTTTCTCATTTCAGTCGGCTGTCGGCATTCAATACACGCGATCAACGACACGACCTGTGAACACGACAGATCGCTACCATGCCAAGAGCCAGACAAAGATGAAACATAACAAATATACCGAATTCGCACGACTTTTATTGGTCGCTGAAGTATGGCGCTTTTTCGTGGCGATTAATTTTGGTAAACATTGGATGGATCGTCTCTTCAGTCTCAGGTCTCAATCGAGATTGCAAGTTGCAAGATGCACCTCCATCGAAACAGTAAACAGCTGATTTTACCCGGTCAATCGATAAGACAGAACGGACTGGAGAATTATTGATTATTGTGGTAGCAACGAAGCCCGATTTTGGCGGTGGTAAACTCCAACAGTTTGCAAGTACATTATTTCGATTAATCACTGAAAATTGGATGAAAACAGGTTGATAAATGTCGTGAAGTTCTCTAGGTTTGTCTGAATCGCACAAATGTGTACAGACGAATCGATCTTTGGTTTGCATCATCGATCCCACAATAATTTCAATGCCTATATTATATAAATATATACCCGATCATTCAATGGTATATGTACATAATTTTGAAATTGATAAGCTCGTCGAACATAGCGTGTGATTTCAAAATTAGCACAATTTCGAAAAAGCTTCATATTTGAGTAAACTCAAGAGTAAATTTGATCCCGTATTCCCAATGCGAATTTCCTAGAGCATCCTACTCGACCAATTGCTAGTAATTTTTTTTTATTCTAGCATGGAGAAATTTCTTTCGAGATTTAGAAGACTGAAATAAACGACCTAAAAGAAAAGGAGAGTCAACGAGTTGAGGTGCGAACACAATAATACCTAAACCAAAATTATTTTTGGAAATTAACGTACCCAGTAAATTGAATTCTAAGCAGTCGATAAAAAATCACTCTGTACATTCAACTCTGGTGGCAAAATTTCAACTGTGTGCGGGAAACTGGAACTCAAGTGGCAAAAGTGCAACCGAATACAGTGTGACGAATTGAAGAATTCTTATTCTAGTTATACGTCGAAATATTTCGTCTTCTCTTCGACCAAAAAAGTGATGAAAAAAAAAATGATAAAACGAACCCGATAAACGGTTAAGTGGGGTTGGGGGTGTGGCAGAGCGAGGAGGGTTATTTTGCGTTCGCTAGCGCGGGCAATGAGTCTGCGCCGAAGCGTCGAAGAGGCGCGTCTCTTTTCATCGTCCAGGCTCTCCGTCGTCCGGAAGTCACAATAGCCGCATTATTCGTCTTCGGACTACCGTGAAAGACTCTGCGGAAGTGAGAATGCCGCGAGGGTGTATTTGTGTATGTGCGTTGTGAACGTCGCTGTGCGCAAATGTGCAAATCCAAACAAAAAGGAATCCGGTTAAACGAAATAAGGTAAAAAACATTGAAGAGGCAAAGCTTACAGAAGGAAATAAATACGAGACGGTGGACGTTGCATGACCGGCGAAAAAAAGTGTGATAAAAGCCTGCGGGTTTAGAATCAAGAGTGACGAAGAAAGATAGAAAATCCATTTGGTTCCTCAATATAAAATCCGTGAAGCCGGCAAACTAACGCGAAAATGTGAAGTAAAAAAAGCTCTTTTGTATTAAATATTCCCGCCAAAACAACGGACTGCAAAGACGAGTAAATTTTATTCAACTTCGTGCTGGTTTTTTTTCGGCGCTGATGCAACCGGATTTCTCGAATTCGGACTCGCGTTTTTAGCTTTAGATATGTTTATTTCTATACGAATGTTAACTCATTTACATATATACATGTTTCACATGTATAGAGCAAGTCGATAAAACTCGACTAACCTCCCGTAAATTCCAATGGCTTGAAGAGGAACGAAATAAGAAGCGGAAAACAGCAAACCAGATCGAATCTCGTGCGAGATTTACTTAGCGGGTAAAAGAAAAGAAGGGGGGAGTGAAGAACATCGCGTCTGCGGCGAATTTCTCATCGACGTTGATTCTTCGAATTCGACGGGTAAGTCCTGTTTTTAAATGAACAATAGTTCCTCTCGTGCTCGTTTGTGTTTTAATTTTTTTTTCTAAAACCTCATTTCTCGCTGACCAAGAAATACGAGCTCATTTCCTTCATTATTTCCGTCTTTCGCCACGCTTTGGTCAGCCCTTTGAATGCCTGTAATGCGATTGAGTTAACGCACGGAAAATGTGAACTCATTTTCGCAGTTAATTTTCAAAGCAATTTCATTTAATCGATCGTCTTTTTTCCTTCTACACGCGTTTTTTCAAGTCTCTAAATATTCCGCATTACGCGGGAAGCGAAAAGTTCGCGAAATTCGTTTATTCGTATCGGGAGCGTCTTGGAAAACTTGCTTTGAAATTTTTTCTTCGTGGAATTTTCAACAAAATTAAAAGTTCCCTGTTTTTTGTTATTACTTTTTTCCCCCGCTTCTCACTAATCTGCTGTAACCGTCCGCAGCAATAGACGAGCGTAGCGCTCGCATTGTTGACAAATAAGATGGAAGGAGAGCGATATGAGAAAGAAGACGTGACTCTGTGAATTGCGAACTGATTCACGACTCGCATCGTTCGTGCTTCAGTCGTGTCTCCGTATTTCCATGTTTTTATTCGATGCTTTTCCTTTCCATCCTTTTTCGAATCTTGTTTTATTCTCGAAGTACCATTATCGATTTTGACCATATTTTGCCCCATCAGACATGCGTGGTAAAGGAAATTTTTCTTCTTTTACGTTTCTGTACTGAGCCCTTGCGAATAAATACTGAGAAAAAAATGACGTTGAGGTCGGTGAGCGAGAATGCACGAAAGAATGCTCTTATATCGCGAAAGAACGAGCGGTCGATTGCTCTCACAAACTCACAACCGAGACGCGTCGTTTCTTGCGCGCGAACGTAAACAATGGAACGGTCGACGACTGTTCCCTCCGCCACGACTTGACACAGCAATCATAGTTCGTCCATGGCAGCGAATCTCTTCTCGCTCTGGACCAGAATCACTCTTAATTATTTTCAGTCTTATAAATCGATGGATACTGAATAAATTCATTAATTATGTGACTTGCAGATGATCTTGGGAAAAATAAATGAAAGTTTGTGAAAAACGTCAACAACTTCGATCATGACATGAATCGATATCAAATATGAAAAAAATACTTTTTCTAGTGGTATAAAAACACAGAAATATGAGAAGTGGGAAAAGTTAATTGAGCCTCGGAAATCGAGGGGTTGAAAACACTTTTTTTTCGCTCTTTGAATTCCCACGTTTTTCAAGAGAGCAACGATTCTCGTGCTATTTTCCATCGAATTTTCCCACTTTCCCCGGCGGTTGAAAATGATCACGGAGTCAAACAACGGTCCAGGATGACGATGGCTGTTGTGGTCTGTAGTGGTTTAGTTGATAGTCCACGGAAATTACACCCTGACAACCAGAGCGCGCCGTCGCCTCTCTCTGCCTCGTTAGTACCACGCATTGGGCATTTAATTTGTTAGTTATTTGTATGGCTCACATATTATCGAGGTTTCTTACTCAACATATGACGCCGAAGTTTCCAACGTTGGAGTCCGACGAAATGATCTAAAAAAACTCTCAAATAATTTCAGCAAATCTCCAATTTTCTTCCCTGCCGAATTTCCAATTCGTCATTTTTCAAGCCACATCAATAATTCGTGAATTAAAAAAATAATGAATTATAAATCTTTTTTTCGTTCGTTTCGTTGAACTCCAACGTTGCAAACTTCAGCGTCGTACTCAACATTTGAAAATAAAACATACTCTACCAACTTTTCCTTGACAGCGATCATTTTTATCAGACTTTAGTCCCAGGCATGATTGAAAGTTTTATAATCTATGGAGGATCGCTTGAAATCCACCAAAATGGAGAGGTTCCGCAAGTTTGCCTGGCTTGAGCAGTTGCTTCTGTTTCAACTGGCCGGTTCAAAACCTCAAGGCAGATGGAACGAACCAGCTGGGACAGAAGCCGCTCAAACAATGCAGATCCAAAGTCCTCCCTTTGTTCAGTATTACTATAAAATCTGAATGCTTGTTCCCAGTGATGATTTTTAGCAGTATTTTTCATGGCGCTGAAGTTCGCAACGTTGGAGTCCAACGAAACGATCTAAAAAAACCCTCCAATATTTCCAGTAATTCTCCAATTTCGTTCCCTGGCGAATTTACAATTCGTAGTTTTTCAAGCTACGCCGATACTTTAAATAACACGTGAATAAATACGTGAAATAAATCATTGGTGAATTACAAATAGTTTTTTCCTTCATTTCGTTGGACTCTAACGTTGCGAGCTTCACCGTCGTTATTTTTCACAAAAATTGGAGGCTTAACCACAATTCTTCATGCTTTTAGGCAAGTTCATTAACCCCCTCTCAGACCGAGACCTATTTCGCGTTGACGGAAAATGATTCCCTTCATAATTTTATCTCAAAATACTTTCTAGTTTCCGAATCCATTGTGACAGTTCAGTTTTTTTGTTGGGAAATATGAATTTTTAAATGTTCGCTACGGGCAGCACCAGGTCCTTGGGGAGCAAAATCAGGAAAATTTACGAATGAATCTAGCACCAAATACCTTAAATACATCATATTAGCTTCCCTTTGAAAGGAAATAACGTTTGGAGTACGAAAAAAAAATGTGTACTCACTTTTCTTTTGCGATAACTAAAGCACCTTTTCACACAACGCCAACTCAACATGAAACGCCGACTTCATATTGATATTTCGATGGGTTAAAGCAGTTTATCTCTTGGTTTAGGAGCTTCTATGATGCAATCTAACCTTGCTTGATGGAAATAGTCAGTTAGAACCCCGACCTTACTGACCGATGCAGTTTTATTGGGCCTGGAAGCGCGTGTTGCGTAGAAGCAACATACGGTCCGAGAGGGTTAAGGAGGTTAAAGCGTATCTTATGTTAAAACTATTTTCCAACTTTGCACACTAAGATTTTTTAAACAGAAAGCTTAAGACAGTATTGAACTTTTGGCGGGATATGCCGATGATTCACCGTCGTGAAATTGAGATATTTATTGTTGAAGTTAGCAATTTTTTGAAAGCTTCCATAAGAGCCCATGTTTAACCTTGTCATTTTCAACAATGAATATCTCGATTACCAGGCGGTGAAACCTCTCCAAATTTTTGCACACATAATTAAACCCTGTTCAAGAAGATTAACGTAAATTTTCAATTCATTAATTTGGAATAATAAAATCTAACGACGCTGAAGTTTCCAACGTTGGACTCCAACGAAATGAGCGAAAAAAACGTTTTTAATTCACCAATTTTTTATTTCACGAATCGTTGGTGCAGCTTGAAAAACTACGAATCGCAAATTTGGCAGGGAACAAAATAGGAGAATTACTGGAATTATTGGAGAGTTTTTTTCGATTATTTTGTTGGACTCCAACGTTGGAAACTTCAGCGTCATAAAATCTAATGTATTTTTCGTATCATGTCTTATATATATCGCTTCAACTTCCTTAATACTTGAGCAAAACGGCGATAATCAACGTGGATACAGGGCACGAATCGTCGTGCGTAAAGCTTCCAGAATTATTGGAGCTTTTGGACTCGTCAATCGAGAACTCTTACGGGGTAATTGGAGAATATCGTATCAGTTACGTTGTCGTTATTAGGGGTCCGATTATAGGTGAAGCAAAAGAGAGAGCGAGAGAGAGAGAGAGAGTGAAGAGAACAAAGAGAATGCGGGAGATTGATTGATTGATGGTTTATTTATGCTGCGGTACAATCCATTGTGCGATCAAAAATATAGTAATTGGATATAGGAAGCGAGGAGCAAGAGAGAGAGAGAGAGAGGGAGCTTTTGTATCGTTGGTACTCCGTGATATTGTGAGCGCACAGTAGTTATAAGTTGTATATACGAAAACGGATGGAGGCAGCAAAGGGCGATGAGAGTCTTCCGCAACTCGATACTTTCCTCACGCTTCGCTTATTGCGACAATCATAGCGAAGTATCTTGTAGGGCTGTAAACTGCATCGATACTGGTTGGAAGCAATTATTTCACACTTTGTTTCGAGGGGCAGTCGCGCAGTCGCACTGTTTTCACAAGAACACAATCCTTTAGGATACTCTCAGAAGGAGCTGAAGTGGAATTTTCTCTTCGGAATTCGTTTATTCTCAAAATCATTTGAGGTTCAAACATTCCGGTATCCATAAAACTACCCAAGTTCGATCAATTTTTTTCCTCCGATTTTTATCTTCGCCTGCTTGTGAATGATAAATACGCTGGAACGAGAAAGTATTATAAGATACGAAGAATTTTTTCCATTTTGTTAATATTCATGTGAGGCATTATTTATGCCAATGCGAAGGAAACATTCGGCCTGGAGAGAGTCGCAGGCTCTACCGTATGGACGAAGAGAAAAAACAGTTTTTCTCAGTTTCCCTCTCATCAGATACAGCGTTGGTTAAATTTTCTTTCATCAGAGATCAGCAATCCTGTTGACCCGCGAAATGCAGGGCCGTTCCGGTTAATCGAAGCCGTCACAATGCGTTTCCTTATGGTCTTTCAATCTTTTTTCTGTACTTTTTAAACTACTGATCGAAAGGGATGAAGTATTTTATTAAATGTTCGACTCAATTCGTAGTGGTGAAAGAGAATGAGGAAATACGATCAAGAGGAAGTAGGAGAGACTAATAAACATTAACATGCCTCGATTTTTTTTCTAATTATCAGAATAATCGTCTCCATCAATGTTCATATATTGAGCTATAATTGTGCACAGTATTTTTTTCAATTATCACTATAATTTACTGGTAGAACATTTTGTTGCTAAAAAAATCAGTGTAGACCAACAGTGGTATGGGGTTGGCTAACACATGTGTCGACGTACATGGGTGCTCTAAATGGGCCCACTTAAGAGGATGGATCAGCAGTCGATATATCGCAACCGTGAGTGCGAGAAATCGAAATTCTTTGGCACAGTTTGACCGATTAAAAAAAGGCTCTGTCAGTCGATTTTTGCCATCGTTCTGCGTAGGCTGACAGAATGACGCTGAAGTTTGCAACGTTAGAGTCCAACGAAATGATCTAAAAAAACTCTCCAATAATTCCAGTAATTCTTCAATTTCGTTCTCTGCCGAATTTGCAATTCGTAGCAATTCAACCTACACCGATGCTTCGTGAAATAACAAAATTGGTCAATCATAAATGTTTTTTTCGTTATTTAATTGGACTCCAACGTTGCAAACTTCAGCGTCGTCTGACAGAGCCTTTTTTTAATGAGTCAAACTGTCTCAAAGAATTTCGATTTTGAAAATTCCAAGTGAGGTTAGTCGACTGATCCATACTCTTAAGGTGTGCCAGTAAAAATATAATATTCTGTGTGTAAAACTGCAATTCTGATTTTGATGGCGAGGATGATCATCAAATATTTATTTTTCTCACAATTATGGACAAAAATGATCTTTACATTCACTTATGTCAACATTTTGTATTCATTTTTCGAATCATCGAATAAATAATGCTTGTGTCAACTTGCCCCGACCATGGGGTAGATTGACACAACAAATGGTTAGTCAAAAAAGCAATTCAATAACTCGCTTCGTTTTAAATTTAAAAATTCAAATTTTCACTTGACATAGAGGACGGTTGCTTCTATTCTAAACAATCATTTGGTTTTAGAAATCGTCTTTAGTTCCTTGATTACGAGCAATAGTTTGAGAAGCTGGCCAATCAGCCTCGGCCTCCCCTACATTGAACCTAACTTCCGTACTTCAGTGGATAATGTTGTGGGGACAATCACTACTTCCGCCTATTTTAAAAGCGAAAACACAAGTGACCGTTTCGTTTTTGCATTTTAAAATTGACAAGCCTAGTGTTTTCAATAATTCAAGGATTAATTCTTCCTCTTTAGTTTTACACGACGACGCTGAAGTTCGCAACGTTGGAGTCCAATGAAATGAACGAAAAAAACATTTATAATTGACCAATTTTTTATTTCATGAAGCGTCGGTGTAGGCTGAATTGCTACGAATTGCAAATTCGGCAGAGAACGAGATTGAAGAATTACTGGAATTATTGGAGAGTTTTTTTAGATCGTTTCGTTGGACTCCAACGTTGCAAACTTCAGCGTCGTAGTTTTGCTACTTGCGACCCCATCGAGCTCAAGAATACGATCGGCAAACCTTACTCCACTCTTCTGACTTCCGGGTCATTAAAAATCCAATACTTCAATTTCCATTTCCGTGTACCAAGTAAATACGTCGATTGACTCTGAATAATAAACGATTGGAATGAAAACTCTAAAAATTTGACACAAATCATTCTTTTGTTCGAGCTTCTCCATCGGTTTTTGTTATTCGAGCTTTTTTCACCTCCATCAGTAGAAGTAGTCGTCTCAACGTCGTCACGTTCGTACGTCATACGGAATTGAGGAATTTTATCGCTGCAAAACCGTTTATATTGCTATATACACGGGTGAGTGTCTACGTGGATGGCTCTCCAGTGAAAAACATCCCATGGAGCTTTTAGTTCGAGTGTCACAAACCACCCCGCTTACTCTCGTCCGTGGCACACTTAAGCTCTCCAATCTTCTCACTGTTTGATTTGTCCGTAACCCATTACTGCACTATCGTACTAGGTAAACTTATACCAGTTGCTATACACGCTATACTAATCTACACTTGTACACACAAAGTGTCTAAACAAGCACACAAGTTAACGTCGCACCGGTACAATCACTGGCACCGATGGACTGGTCGCAGCGCTCCGTTTGACTCTATCATTATATATTAGGTTGGCACCGAAAATCTTCAAAGCAAGAATCTTTGCGTAATGTAATCGACCATTATATCAACTCGAGGATATCATCCCTGCCAAATGGACTTCTCGATACCTTGAGCTTTGTTTCACTCGTTGTGTAGACCTTTCATAGTGACCTGAATCTCGGTGATCCTCGGGATATGAACTTTATCGGGGATCCGCAATGAATCGAAGACTGACTATTGATTTGTTGGATTTTGTACGTAATTCAATCTCAGGAGAATAACGCGACGTTGAAGTTTGCAACGTTGGAGTCCAATGAAATTAACGAAAAAAATATTTGTAATTCACCAATTTTTTATTTCACGAAGTGATTGGTGCAAGTTGAACAACTACAATTGCAAATTCGGTATGAAACAAATTTGGAGAATTACTGGAATTATTGGAGAGCTTTTTTAGATCATTTCGTTGGACTCCAACGTTGCAAACTTCGGCGCGTTGTTGAGAACACTTTCAGGCCGATCTTTTTCGAATGATTCGATGACGTATTTTGAAGTTAACCCGTCGATAGGCGCGCTACCTCATCCAACTTCGTTAGTCGCGTGATAATTCTCTCACAGTCATTCCTATGTCACGCTCCCCTCCAACCGCACCTTCCTATACCTTAATAAAGATGCGAGAGAAAATCTCATAGTGCGACTATCGACGGGCTAAGAGTATGGATCGACTGACCTCACTTGGGATTATCAAAATCGTAATTCTTTGACACAGTTTGACCGATTAAAAAAAGGCTCTGTCAGCCTACGCAGGACGATGGAAAAAATCGGGAAGAAAAAGAATTTCGATTTCGAAATTTGCAGCTATCTCTCTCGTACTCACGGTTGCGATTACCGACTGATCCATCCTCTTAAGAGCCACGAATGTTGCTCACCGGACCCGAACAATCTTTTTATCTC
Source organism: Venturia canescens (assembly GCF_019457755.1). Taxonomy (NCBI): domain Eukaryota; kingdom Metazoa; phylum Arthropoda; class Insecta; order Hymenoptera; family Ichneumonidae; genus Venturia; species Venturia canescens. Next base: position 19,976,245 of record NC_057421.1, read on the forward strand.
GTACGCTCAGTTCCACTTGTATCGATTCGACAATAACGAGTTTTCTCAACTCGAAAATCGTGACAACCGTATAACGAGTTGTGTTCAAGTTGAATCAGTTTCCGAGGAAGTATAACGGACGGAGATTTTCATGATTTTCGTCAAAATCGAAAACCTGAAGTTGCCATTTATTGTCTCCGTCGCGCGTATCTCCCGCGACTCGATTAATCTCTTGAAAACTACGTGAACCATCTAACTTTACAATTGGTCAACTTAAGCCGATTTTTCAGGTTAGAATTTCACACGTTTTACTGTCACAGGCCACATATCCATAAATACGTGAATGAATCAACGAACAGCAGAGTGCATTCCATTTTCTCAATGTTTTTTCCCACGCGTCAAGTTACTGAAAAAGGTCGAATATCAGTTCACGAAGAGTGCCAACGTTCGGAAAGATCTTTATAATGCCAGAACTATAAGATTACACGAGGAATAGAAAAAAGAATAATGTCAAGTTAGTTGTGTATTCTCCTGTACGCGATCGGAATAGTATCGATCGGAGTACGAGAAGAGAGATGAAACGTTGAGAAGGGTATATATGAATGGAATGAAAAATTCAAAAGACTTTTAATTTTGAATGTATATACGCCTCGAGGGAATTCTCTATAACCGGTGGAAATGAAACGACTGAAAAATTGTAGTTTTGAGCGAGAGTCTCGGTGAAATGGTTCCGGAATAATATAAAGGATCTGGTGAAAAACGGTCGAGCTCCATTTTCAATATTTCAAATTTAACGCGATACACGCATGACTGTTGAGAATCTTCGTGATGAGTGAATCAGGTTAGAAAAAATTTCAAGTTAATTGTTGTTACATCAAAGTCCTTGTTATTACAGGATTTCAAGTTCACAGCACACATCCAACGGAGTGGGTTAAGGAAGTTGAGGCATTAGAACGAAAATCGCTTTTAAACCGACTGCATCTTATAGAGTTAAGTGTAAAAAAAATCAGTTAAATTTTGAAACAGTTTAGGAGCGTCGTTGCTGAGAAAAATCAATAAAAATTTTGGCCAAATAACATGTAATCTTATGGAAGTGACACATTCAGTGATATCTCCGTTAAAAATGATGCTAAAAATATGAAATTTTTTGAGCAACATGAGCAAGGCTTGCTGAATAATGTCAATTTTTTCAGATTTATTAGGAGATTTGCTGAGATTATATTAATAATAATCTATTTCGCGTACAGTTTTTTGAGGCTAGGATCGTCACCGTTCGTGCTTTCGAGTGAGCTTTCACCCGTTTTTCATCTTTTTTTTCCCAACTTTTCTTTAAAGTGTATGCAACATTGCCAAACTGTAAACCGGCCTAACTTTTGAAAGGTACAAGGTACACTTTTGGGTAAAAAAAATGACTGTACAGCCTCAACTTCCTTAATCGAGAATATTCGAAGGATTCCGTGATAAGTTTCACATTGCAATGGAGTTCAGAGTGTGATCGTATCTCTTTTACTACGTCGTATAAATGCACATTGCGTTTCTGACAATTGGATTAAGAAAAGAAAGTGGAGCACGAAACGCAGTTCGTAAAAGCTTGCGATCTTTTAAATCTGTGCTGCAACGAAAGGTTCGCGCGTATGGTGGGCTACGTCGAGCGTTTTCGAGCTCGCGTTTCCTGGGTGTATACATGCGTGAATGCCAGAGCCATTACTTCCAGAACGAACTATGACTCTTTTCGTTGCTCTACTTGTGAAAGGGCACTTTTGGCTCGGTAATCCAGGACATTCGATGACATCATCGAGGTCGGTACGCGACGCAAAAAACGACGAATTGGAGCAAAAGCATGGGAGAGAAAACGTCGGTTGAGGGAGTGGCGAATTTCGGGCTTGGCTGGTCGGAATAATCGCTCGTTTCTTGTCACTTGAAACTATTTCTCCGTTGTTTTTTCATTTCTGGAAAGGAAACTTTTCAGTGTTAATTATTGATCAAAATTTTCACGGAACGCGAAGAGACGGTTGACGGAAAAGGAGTGAATTGTAAATTATAAATTTTTATAAATAAACTACGTTTTTTTGTGGCTTGAAAATTCGAAACATTTTGAATTACTCGCAGTGGCATTCAGTATTGATGAACCGATGAACTTTTCACCGAGCCCTATTTTTCCATGCTGCTATAACAATTCATTGCATTCGCATGTAATTTCTCGTAAAATTTGACTTTCAACCAAAGATTCGTGCGAGTTTGATTACACGAAATTGCATCGCGTCGATGCTGTAAACCGAATTTGTAATAAATTTTAATTTATTCTTATTGTGAGTAGGAGGAAACTGGAATACGCTGCACTAGTCCATCGCATTTCCATGCAATTTTCATAAAGCGTTATCATTGCAATAAAATTGCACGCGGTTCACGAACAATTAAAATTCATTCTTCTACCAAAATATTTACGCAATGTGCTAATGAAACTAAACAAAATTGCTTTTTTTCATCCGTAATTTTATCTGGAAAATACCAGCACGCTAGGCTGTGCGTTTCTATATATTTTCCCCTATCGTGATGTACGATCAAGCGTCGAAAATTTGTGCATTACGTTGCAGCGAGCGAAAAAGCTTTGGCACGTAGCCAGACTTGAAATAACCAAAAAATAAAACAAAAAACTCTCCTTCGAGTATAGAGTATCGCTGTGCGCCGTGACTACATGCAAGTTTTTCGTAAATAGTTGTGAACGTACAACATCCGCCGCCATTGCACTATTCATCGGAGTTTCAGAGTTTTTTTGCCCCTGACTCGCTCTATTCATTCAGTTGAAGAATTTTGTCTGAGAATGTCAACCCTCAATACACAAACGCCAGCTCATCGATGCAGTTTTTGAAGCAAAATTAGTGTCACCATTATATTAATTGGTGCGAAATATGAAAATCAAAAGTTTCAGAGGTTCATTCAAAAAGGAGAATCCAAAGTCGAAATACGTTTGGAACGTCGAAGAAAGCCGAATATACCCAACCTTTAAGAGTTTCCAAATCGTTTTTCTATTTTCGTTCACCGGACCCAACGTCCATCAACCTCATACGAGATTTATCGGATCGTATTAACGTTAAAATTCGAACGCAGACCCCTGCGAATGCATTGACACATTCGTCAAAATTCTAAATCCCACTTGAATAATTCGTTGTGCCAATTATTCTAATTTCATGCCCGAGCGAGCACACTTATTTGCGTGCACTTTGAAAGGACACGTGTTCATCTGACTGAGCGACTTCAGATGCTTTCATTAGCATTTAGGAGAAAACGCATCACGTCGACGACTCTACAGCGCTGATCCCACTATCAAAAGCCGCTAAGGAAAAACACGCACGTAGATCTACGATTATTCATAAATTTATTAGTGTAGAATAATATTTTATTGCGATACAGTTTTTACATTGTTCGTCAACATAAATGAGACGTGGCTATAAAGAAAACAACCGTAAAGATCGGTAATGTAAACTTCGAAAATCTAAACGTCTCGTTTGGTCAACCGGTTATTCGCAACTGCTTCGAACAATAAAAATATGATAACTAATTTATTTTGCGTTATTTGACAACGTTTTTCACCTTCCTTCATACACTCGATCGATTATCTTTTTCAATACTACAATGAGTTTATAAAAATTCTTGCTTTGTTGGGATACCACGTAGAAGAACATTGAGAAACGAATTGTTTGTTGGTAAGGTCAATTACATCGTTGAATACTTACGACTACATATTTTGTAATAATAAGAACATTTTTGTCATTTCAACAGTAGATTTTGTGGAATGAACAAATAGACAGTTGAAATGTCTATTTTTTCATTCCTTCAAAAATTCATTCCTTTCAACAACATTTTTTGCTCGATGTAAAACGTTGAAACTTTCCTTTATTTATTTTCCATACCGACAACGAATTTACTCCATAAAGCGGTTGACGCACGATCAATGTTTTTAGAAAGAAGTAATTTAACTCGAAGCGACCAACTGTGTTTAAGTGGCTTTGAATTTTCAAGGAGATTCCTCATCGATTTAGGTGCCGGCGCAATCACCACGGGAAATCGTGTATGCAAATGGAGCATATAGTAAAATAAATAATCGAATATTCGATAGCGAGGAGTAGAGGCGCAGATATCAGAGAGTAAAAGATAAAAATGTAGAGAGTGAGACTTATACGCTCGCTCTCGATCTCACGCTGTCTCGGGGGTTTATTATCTCGTGTGCTAAAATCAGATTTTGTGTGCGGATCCGTGTGCATGCGATACGAAAAGCTGATCCGCCCATGCTGGTTATAGCGATGAAAAATTCGAGGGCAAATTCTTGGAGTTGGTTCGATCGAGTTTCGTACGAGAACTGTATACGGGAAATACCGAAAAAACTTAATAAAATGAAGCAACTGCGTCTCGCGAGATATGGGTTTATTGATCGACGATCAATAGAGGGGAGGATTTAACGCTGACTCACAACAAGACGTCAATTTTACTCATTTTTCGTAAAGAAACTGAACGAACTGAAAAAGTGACGCAAATCGAGTATTTCAAAACCAAAGTCCATGCATCATACGAAATTGTATATTTTATTCCAGGAAATTGGAGCGTTTGGGCGTACAAGAGTGCGCCGAAGCTCGGGCGAAAGCTTTTTCTTCTCGGGTTTCAGCTGGCACCGCGTCCTTTATTAATGCACAATCCTGCGTCCACTCATGGCAAAACCGTAACATCTAAAATTCCAAAATATCGGATGAAATTGTTCATTGAATTAATTCTTAATTGGGTCAACAAAATTATGCAAATTGGAAAACTTCGACGCTGCTATTGCTTCGTTATTTTGGTATTTTTTTAGAAATTTGAATACACCTTTCCGAGCGGAAAAGCTCTCTTTGAAAGTTTGATTCACTGATGCATGCATGTTCAAAGTTTCAGAATTTGTAAAGCAGTAAGGCAAAAGTGTATTCCCATCTTTCTGAAAATATTTGTATTTTCCATATTTATTCAGTTATGACCGAACTTGCATGGGGAAATCGTGGAAAATGCTCTTCCACTATATTCCTAACTATAGTCGCTCTTGACACGCTTCTCCAACGCAATATTGAATTATGTACAGGTCGAGACTGCGTATAAGCACAAATACGAATAAACCTCGATCTATACACGCTTATGAGTTCCCTTAATGCAACGAAAAAAGCTTTCGAGCCGCGTCTCATATGCAGTTTCCCAACATTTCAGTATGCTCTCGTATTTTTCAATCCCTCCGTTAATTTTCGATGAGGTTGGAACCATTGCGATCTCAAAACTGCTAAACGTCAAGTCTTCTGTAAACTTGCTGTCACGCTGTTTACAATTTGCACACTGACGTTCGAGGAAAGTTTTCGACGAGAAATTCAGGCGGAGCGAAAATTACGGGAAATGTTAGATGAACTTGCAAATTTCTTTGATCTATGAACGCGTCAATTTTCATTCCCTATTTCAGCATCATTTGAACCTTAATTCGTTAATATTTTGCTTAAAAAATATTTTGAAAGCATGTTTCATCGAAAATATGTTTCGTTTCCATTCTTAGAGGAGGTGCAGCATATATGGAATACCAATTTGTTCTTAAGAAATGTCTGAAACATTTCGAGAACGCGAGGACAACTGCATGAAAACGTTTAAAAAACTATAAACCTTTGATCACCTTGAGCAAAAAATTAAAAAAAAAAAACTCAAGAACCTCGTCGAAGTTTGAGCAGAAAATATAAAAAAATGACCTTCGACTTAGGGCCCAGGACGACGTTGAAGTTTGCAACATTGGAGTCCAATGAAATGAACGAAAAAAACATTTACCATTCCTAACACCTCTCACTGATCAGTAGCCATATTAAGGAGGGTGGCTAGGGACGATACAATGTTGCCATGCTAAACCATGTAAAATACATTAAAAATTTCAAAATGATAAGAATTTAATAAAATTTGGTGAACATATTCTTTAGAGTTAAATTTGAAAATACAAATTTTTTAAGATTTTTCTTCTGTACAGTTATCGATTAATTGATCACTAAAGTTCATGTGTATAAGCATAGCGTTTCCATATATATAGGTATACATTCCGGGCATAAGAAATCTGCTTTAATGCGTAATTACTCGATAACTAAGCAGAAGAAAATTTTGAAAAAAATGGTGTCTTCGCACTTGATGTTGAAGAACATTATCACCAAATTTGATCAATTTCTTATCAATTTGACGAACGTAGCCACCCTCTTTAAGTTTAAGTTTGAGCCATTGAAACGGAGATGGCGTCCAAATTACCTGCACAATTCCACATACGCTGCATTCCCTCTATTAATTGTACGTAATCGAATGAAACTTTATTCGTAAGTAACTTCAATTCAATCACTCTCCGTTTTGAGTCACCAGAGTCACTCAATAGAAGTCTAATCATTGAAAATACAGCGAGACCGAATGGACCTTTAATATTTGAACAAGAGCTCGTCTCATCTTTTTTGATTTGCTTAGAATTCATTAGAACTAATGATGAAACAAAAGTTTCGAATGGAAAAAAAAACTGAAAAGAATAGTCAGCAGAACCCACTGCGGATTAAACACGAGGCAGCACAGTAATTAAGCTCCTATTCTCAAAAGCTATCGAGTTCTCTTTTCCAAATGTTTTAACGGAGACTTTCCACTCTCGGAATACATCATACACTTTGTCATGAACGAGTGTTGGAACGCATATAAAGCGCGACTAAGAGTTAGGGGTACTACAACATATCGATTTATGGAAATGCGTCGTCGTCGCACTGGGTTCTTCGCGTAGCAAAACTTTCCCTTGAAACTTGAGTAACGTCCCACTTTCTCTCTCTCTCTTTCTTTCCTTGTCTCTCTATATCAGTCCTTCGTCATGCGAGAGACGATTACCGGAATAAATAATCTGACGTAACCATGAACCACCGCTACACAATACACCATCGACACAACGGAAAGGACTCAACTTGAACCCTTCAAGGAAATTTGTCACCCTTCAATATCTCCCAAACAAAGAAATTTGTGTACGAGACGAATATCACGAACTTGCAAAGTGAACCGGATATGTTTGTACGACGCTGAAGTTTCCAACGTTGGAGTCCAACGAAATGAACGAAAAAAACGTTTTTAATTCACCAATTATTTATTTCACGAATCGTTGGTGCAACTTGAAAAACTACGAATCGCAAATTTGGCAGGGAACAAAATAGGAGAATTACTGGAATTATTGGAAAGTTTTTTTCGATCATTTCGTTGGACTCCAACGTTGGAAACTTCAGCGTCATGTTTGTGCCTTGAAATTTGGAATCTGGATGGCACATTATCAGCATTGTACCTGCAGATTTTTCGAGTTCGTCCTGCCTTTTATCAACTCAACAATTCACTGTCGAGTTGTACTATGGACCTCAAAGAGACACGATCACAAAGAGATTTCCTGAGTAAATTCAAGCTTACCCAAAGCTTTCACTTCAACATGCTCGACTTATTCTTTATCTACCGATGATCACGAATCACTCCTACGCAGACCGGAAAAACTAGTTCTGATCAAGAGACTTGGTTTAATGTTTATGGAATAATTAAAAATCTGCGAGAACCTATGTTCTCATTTTACGTTACAATATTTTCAGTAATAAATCGCGTTACTATAGATAGGACTTTTCAAAGGTCAGATAAGTCCCTCAAGGCGTAGTTCAGCAGTCTCGTAAATCGTGAAATCTTGAAACTACTTATTCCATCCCACGCTTTTGCATTTTATCATTTGCATCGTAATTATTATGTTTTCCTTAGCACGAGCATTAAGATATTTTCCGGGCAACAAAGAGAGTCACGTGACACGCTTCGTTGAGACCATTCGTACTGTGTGTCCCGTCCTGGATTTTTTCTTTTCTTTTTATCCCCATCGAGGATGTCTTTTGGAGGTTTTGTTTTGGTACTTTGCGTTTACGATGATGGTGCAACGAAAGAGAGATAAAGGAGAAAGAGTTTGAGGTTGTACATATCTGTATACATGCACGATGTTCTCACTTTTGGCGATAACGTAACGTGCGGTGAAACGTCGCGAGATAATAAAAATACGTTCTACGCTAAGAAATATGAAAAAAGTGTCTGAAATGGCAAAAACCTTAAACGAAGGCTCGAATAAAGTCAACGCCATAACTTTATTTTATCGTTTAACATTCTTCAAAAACTTCGAAATTAAAGATCGACTTGAAACTACGATTTGATATTTTTCGACCTCGATATATTTCGTGGTTGGTTTGATTGTCTGCGGAGTAAAATAATGAATGTGAAGAATGAGGATCGAGAAAAAAACGTCGACGTAAAACTGGTTTATCTACGGTTGATTAAATCACGGATTGTCCAATTATCAAGTTGAGTAGCGATTGAAACAGCGAGTGGCACTTTGAACTTTTCGTATTTTTTCTATGAATCGTGTGTACAGTTCTGCCTGAAGTAATTCTGTTCTTCGTGTCGTTCGAGTTTCGAGTACTCGAGCTCATCGAGTCGCAGTTAGTTCTCATCGCGTGCGCAATGGCAAAGGATTTAGACACCACTCGGTTAAGGAAAGTTGTAGCAGTTTAATAGAATGTAAGCGTCAAATTGAAATGTCATTGTTGAAAAAAACCTTCAATCAGCCTCACAATAACTTGTTTTTATTCAACCGTTTGTTTCTCACGAGATCACGATGGTTTTGAGGCAACTTTCTTCGAAGGTTAACGAAAAAAACGAATTTACATTTTCATAACGACGAGCCTTTCGCGACGAAACAGGTGGCCGTTTGTGAAAATATGACAAAGGAAAATCGATCGCTGCCTGGTGTGTGAAGATACGTCGACTCACATTGTTCCTCGTGCTCCTATAGCTATAGATTGCCCTTCGCCTTCCTCGGCTCCGGTCCCACACCCGATATGGTAAATCTGGGAAAATTTCAAATCAATTACGTGGAGACCCTCGCGAGAAAAGGTTGTGATGGTATTAATTAAACATTTTTTTACTCTCAATTTCATCTATCGATCAATAGGGTTTGTTGAAGAGTGTGAAAACTCTATTTTTCTTTGTAGAATCTGATCATCATAATCGATTTTTATATCCACTGACATAAAAAATTCACTCCCATGTTAACTACCTGAAGCATTAATAATGTGAAATTTCTCTCGAAGGTTTCTTCGTCAATTCGATGAAAAGGTGCTGAAATTTTGGAAATGTTCAGTGAATCAATTTCTGGGGATGGTCTTAGATCTAGAAACATCGATCCAGGCATACTTTCATCGTCAAAAACATCAACTGCCAAAAAAATGCGAATTCTCAATACTCATTTACGTCTTTGCAGCAGAAAATTTTTCGACAAATAATCGGATCAGTTTTTAGCCCGGATTTGTCTCTAAAATAACAGAAGATATAAAAAAATAATGCAAAAAGCCTCAAGCTTTTTGGACAATCGTTAAATGCGTTTCACCAGACGAAAAATCGTTTCACTAATTGATAAAAAATTATTTTCCGATCCAATTTGTCAGTTGTCTAAAGCTATATCACAACATATGGAACGAAGCGATGCTCGTTTCAATAAATTGATGATCCTCTGTCAATCGATGGTGTATGAGAACTGTCATTAGATTCGTGTATAATTCGAGCAGTTACCTAAAACCGAGCGACATGTAGCGAGTTCGAGTTGAATTTCGACATTTCGACACGCCTCGCAAACAATTGCATACGAAAGCTGTGGTGGTAACATTCCTCATGAAATTATAAGATTTGAATTGAACAACGTTCAAATTGAACATCAATGCTTCATTTATACGTGCTCGTTTTCCAATACTCGCGTATCGAAAAGGTTTCTCATGCGGATTTTGGGATATGTAGCCATAAAACTACCGGGAAATGAATTTTCGTAACTTCATTGAATGGTTTCGGTATCGATGTGTACTTTGAAAGTTTGCAAAAACATATTTAGCATAATTTAATGAAAATGACGTGTTTCGTGCTTTGTCATTTCCGAATCTAATTTGGAGTTCCACTCCAACTGCTCAAATTTAACGTGGAACGCATTTCCCGGTAGTTAGTATATCATCAAGTCCATAATGAATTCGAATAATTACGAAACGCATATGTACGCGGATATATATTTATGCAGAGACGTCAAAAGAGCAATTAGGAGGTATTTTGCGAACGGGGAGTGTTTGCCGGATTCATGAATTTCATTCGTCCCTGACATTATCATACTTCTATAATTATTTTTCTCGCATATTGCCCTCATTGCATGATATAATGTCAAATGAAAAAGGCAATTCGTTTTTGGTGTACGTACACGATGACAAATAAGAATGTGCAACCGAGAATGATCCCGATCTCTTTTGCGTGCTCATACGCACATATTTTGTTTGCCTCAGACCCGGAAATATTGTGCGAGTTCTAAATTTATGCAGCGCGACTGTGTTGCACATCGCGTTTTCCACGTCCGTGCTCTTCTCCTTCGTCATCGTCATGCACACTCTTTTCCTCGCTCGTTCTCTGTTCTCTTGCTCTTTCTTCCTCGCTCACGCCATATCCAAGCTGACTTTATGTGCACCGGTGAAAATGATAAATATATATAAGCCAGCAACTCTTCCGAGAAGCTTTGCCACAACTTCCACAACTCCCTCGCTCCGTCTTTGTCTCTTTTCTATTACAACTTTAATACAAGCATTTGTCATTGCTTGTGAGATTTTTCTGTGAGGGATCCTTCGAGAGAATAATATAACTGTGAAAACGCAGTACAGGCATTTCGCGAGAAAAATGGAGCGTTATGCGCTTGATTTATTAGCGAAATAATTTATAAGCTGAATCCAACAAATATTGTTCGGATCCTGGCAAGAAATTTCTTTTTTTTCTTCATTTTCCACTGATTTTTTCTGCCAACAGAAGTCTGCAATGATAGTGGATCAATAAAAATATATCCAACTACCAAAACTTATCGCATTTATCATAATAATTATTGTCATTTCGATTTCATCTGTCATTTATTATTGCGTCACATTTTTACGTTGCTGTGTATACCCTCGCTGGTTTTTACGAGCCCGTTCCATCACCTGAACCCCATGCACTTTCCTCCACTCACTCCCACGTTCTCGTGAGACCCCTCACGGAATTTACCCGCAGCCACGCTTTTCTAATAATCTACTGAATCTCATTTGCATGGAAGCTGAATAAAACTATTGAGAATTCAGCTCATTCATGCGCGGTCCATATTTGTATTTAGTTTAAGCCGATCAACAGGATCAAAAGCTCAGATTGCGTTTAATCTGAGCTTTCCTGGGTGCCTGGAATGACGCAGAAGCCACACTGTTAAAAAAATTTTTTTCAAACAAGTAACTTTTTTTTAATGCAAATAAATGAATTACTTGTATATTATCTAGTAATTCATTATTGTTTCCATGTAAATATGTTTTTGACATAAATTTAATATTTTTATGAAAACAAATATAAATTTCTTAAAAATAATGGACCGTTAATAGACGAGATTGCACGTTCACTACAAACAATGCGTCAATTTAATTCGGCTGACTAAATAAAAATTTCGACAGAGCTTTCGAATTTTTGCAGCCAAAGTATGTTTTGTTCGAAATGAAAAAAATGTACAATCTTAATTTAGAAAGTAATTTCTTTCTTCTTCCTGGAATACAAATTTTTTCGATTAAAGTTTTTTATTTTTATACCGAAGAGTAATGCGATTGCTGGAATAAAAGTCAATTACTTGTTTCAAGTACGTTGCGTGTTTCCAATGAAAAATATTGCATATTTTTCATGAGTAATTTCCATGTATGTCATCAAAATAAAATATTGTCACCAAAAATATTATTTATTTACCACGAAAATATATTATTTGCTATTGGCAGCAATTCTGTATTTAATTTAAATAACGGTATTTAGTTTCAAGAACCTTTATTATAACGACTAATCAATAACTGCCAAAAAAATGATTTATTGGACGTAAAATATTTTTTTATCCAACCCAAATGAAAATATTTTAGTAGTCAATGAATTTCCCTCAAATAATTTGAATTACTTGGAAAAAGAATTTTTTTTTAACAGTGCACAAACTTGTCATGGACCAGTAGTCGTTGGACGTTCTTTCCGTGGTTTTTTCACTTATTTTCACTAAAATGTATGAATTTCTTTAACCATTTGCTCAGAAGATTGTGGATACTGAATAATTCGTTGTAGCAGTTGATCAGTGAGAAAAGAACGTCACGGTAGAATACGAGCAGTGAGGTGAAAGCGGATGAGCGGAGTAAATCCAGCAAAGCTCCTGCTTTTTATTGATCGTCACAGAGCCTCCTTTCTCTTGAGGGTTTATCGGTCAAATGGTAGGACGCTCAACTCTCGATTTTACGGCTCACCGATTCTCGTGTATCTCCGTCAAAACATGGACCGAATTCTCATCTTATTCCATCTTTTCTCCTATTGTTTAATCTCCTTGAAAGTGCGCAGGACGGATCGACGAGAAATAAATTATTCACAGGTACAAGGCTGAGTTTTTTTCGATGATTTTGGAGCTCGTATCCATTGCGGCCTACGACGAAAAGTCACAGTTTTATATTGAGCTTTGTTATTCAATAAATTCTTGAGGGTATTCCACCTTTTCAAAATCTCCAGATCCCTTTCAAACCTGAATTGTGCAAATGTTATTCTTGAGACTGAACAAAAAGTCGTTCGCACTCGAACCATTCCAAATGTAAATATGTTTTTATAAATACTCCCCGAGCGCGCTCGCAAGTCACTATTTCGTGCTACGTTCTGTGAGCAATGCTCTCGTCCCTTTAAAATAAATATGCGTCGTGTGAGCGGTGTGAAGCGCCAACAAAACTTTTCCTACGTGGTTATTTGGACTTATGTGGGGAGTTTTTTGTTTTATGGTATTCCATACATGAGCGAGCCCCAATGTTCGTGCTCGAAATTTCGTCTCGAGTAGCCGACCGCATGAATCCTAATGAATTCAACATTTAACACGCGTTCCGGTGACTCGCGTAATGAGCAACTGAAAACATGAAATCATAAATATTTCTTTGAACGAATGTGCACGTTCACCCACGCAGTAAATTCTCAATATTCGTATCATAAATCGCTTTTCAATTACTGGTAATCCAATGAAATATTTCCATCATGATCCGAACCGAATGATTCCACGTCACTTATGATGCTGAAGTTTGCAACGTTGGAGTCCAACGATTTGAAATGAAAAAAATTTTCGATTCTCCAATTTTTTATTTCACGAATAATTTCAAAAGGTTGTATAACTATGAATTCCAAATTTTGGAAGCGAAAAAATTTCCGGAACACCCCTTACAGTGGGGTTGACATGGAAATTTTTCAAAACCAAAAAAAAGTCTTACCACGACCGGTCAGAAACGCGTTTCAGGCTATTCTGAATCGAATGAGATATACGTGAAATGACCGAAAAAAAGTCCCTTCTAAGGAAATGCCGTGGGACTTGATGAAATTCGGGCTCGTGTCGAATGAACGAATGACATTCATTATTTCGTTCAGACGCCTGTTCTGGCATTCTCCAATTTTTTATTTCGCGAATATTTTTCAATGATCAAAACACACCAACATGCCAAATTTCAATCGAAAATATTTTCTGTAACAACCCCTTCCAGGGGCTAGAGGTTGAAAATAATTCGCCAAAATCACGGTATGAGGATTCTCCAATTTTTTATTTCGCGAATATTTTTCGATGATCGATACACGCGCCACCGTGCCAAATTTCAATCAAAAATATTTTCCAGAAGGACCCCTTCCGGGGGGTTGAAGTTGAAAATAATTCGCCAAAATTACGATATAGGGATTCTTTAAAATCTTAGAATGCATTTCTCTGTGCCAGGAAGAGCATTAAATCCTAAAAGTTGAAAGTGCTTTTTTAGTGCACTTTTCACTCCGAGGATTTAAGAGTGCTTTTTCGAGTACACCCCATTACTACTTTTTTCAACAGTTGCTGAAACACGTAACTTTCTGTATCGTAGACAGAAAAGGTTGCTTTATATAATTATTAAGTTCCTTCTCTGATTCTTCAATCGTTGAGTTTTGAATTAATTTCTTATTTTCGATCACGAAGTTTGCACAGCATGGTTTTTTAAGGTAAAGTAAATAGGAGGGTTGATCACGAGATTTAGCTGAGTTTCAAACTGATTTTGTTCTATATAATTTATTGGTAGAAATGAATGAATGAATGAAAAAAAAAATTAAAAACAGATTTTTCATAGTTCACAGCTGGAAGGAGAATTCAATAGTTTCAAGTATAAACAGGAAAATATAAAAAAAGCAGGATCTTTCCAAACGATCCATTCATCAATCATTTGAGCCATTAATTACACCAGGATCGGTGTGTTGGTTTAATGAATCACGTTCGAGGAGATAAAGTAAACAGTATTTTCGGAGTAAATCGCTATTTTTGGTATCTTCAATGGGAAAGGATAAAATTTCAAGACGCAACGCGAGAAAAGCTTCGTCCAGAAGAAGATTACCGAGTGTCTGCAATAACGTTCTGTTTTTGTGAAGGTGTATAAGACTCGGTAGCGAAATTGGTTTGCTTGGATGTAGAAGGTGCTCTGCTATCCAATCGTTGGGCGAAGCACCATTCAGAGAATGAATCTGGTCCGTACTGTCATCCGCGGTCGGAATTTCTGAAGCTACAAGATTTTTAGCTGCCCAAGCTTCGACCGTTGAGTTTTCACTCGCTGTCAGTATCTTTCCTTGGTGCACTGCCATCCAAGGCGAGAAGAAAAGGTTCAACTCGAGTTCCGACAGTCCATTTATGCCTCGAGTATTCACTTCCGATGCTATAAAATCGTACTGAGAACGTTCGTACACAAAGACCTGAAAGGGTTCGTTGATAAATTATAAATCTTTGTTGACAAACTGACGGTATACCAGAAAAACAAAAAAGCTTCTGTTCTTGTGGATGACTTTAAGGCACACTGTTTCGATGGGAATTTTTGACTGTTTAAAAACGTATTAAGAATATCTTAGAAACTTCCCAGTGCGTGTTCCCAGAGGAGGTCCAAATGACCTGCCGAGCAAGATTGTTACTGCCAATTTTCGTTTCAAAGTCGTTGAATAGAAGAGATTCGTACTCATGCACATTCTGACTGGAATAACGTGCCATACATTTCGATGGTAAACGTTTTTATGAAATTTTCATCTACGTCCAGACAGTTCAGAGAAAACGAAAGAAATCAAGATAACTTTTTATAGTTTGAAGTAACTTTTCGTGGCGACTAGAGAACTAAAGGTCTGGTGATATTGGCTCTAAGGCTGCTGCATTCGTATTGAACAATTTAAGTTTCAGAGAATTACGAAAATGGAGTTTCTTAGCACAATATCGTGGTAATTTTCGAGCTCGTTGTACAGGTCCAGGATTGAGATGTCATTTGGCAAAATAATTCGGGAGAATTGGCATACTTTGAGAGAATTTTTCAAACGATTCTCATATCAATTGTCTCACCTGGTAAAGGGAATTTCCAGTAATGTAAGAAGTGACGTAATGTGAACCGTATGCGAACAAAATTTCGGCAAAACCAGATATCCCTTCAGTAACGAGGTTTTTTACTGCCACGACAACGTCGTCTTTAACGCTCATGCTGGGACCTATTTTTTGACTGTCGCGTCCTCTTGCGATTCTGAGAAGACCGAAGGAGTAATCACTCGTGAGGTAGGAAGCGTCTATACCGAAACGCTCAGCGGTCGCAGCTGCGGACCAATCTTCGATGAGAGCGCGCCAAGGTTTGTGTATCCCTTCGATGTAGAAATTGCTGAAGTAGGTTTTCAACAGAGTATCGATATCTTTGCAAAGCTTTACTTGAATATTTCTTGTTGAGAACGTTGAAGTTCTTTTCTTATTCAAAGGCCTCGGTGCGACTGATAAATGTTTGAATACGTTCACTCTTCCTGTGTTATGCCATTGCGCGTTTTCACCTCTGTGTATGAAATTTCTCATTATTAATTCGTCGAGATGTTGGAAACCACCGAATACTGCTATGGATTCACCGAGTTGCGGTTTTCTGATCGCTCCCTCAATGTTCATTATCGCCGTTAATACGAACAGAAGCAAGGATCCATGAATCCACACTTCTCGATTCTTTCCTGACCGTTCTCTCAGCATTTTTGCTCTTTAATCTTTAATTTTTATCTACGAGCCGCGAGCACTATTCGAAGCGAAGATGAATTTTCTCAGCGTTTCTCACTACACAGATAAACCAGTCAGTTTTAAAACTAACGAATTTTCTTACTTCAATTTCTTCACCAGACTGCATGATGATGTGGAAAATATTCTCACTTTTATACCATTTTTATGCGAGTATCAACGGATGGAATATTATCGGCGATAAAAGTTCGTCAATTCACAATTTATGAATAGGAAACATATACTGCTGAATAATTGTTGACATTTTTTCATCCTTTGCATGAATTCAGGTGTCAAATATCGTCGAATTCGTTTGATACATTTTTTTGAGTCAAGTATTATTTACTCAATTGGTGTAGTTGACGTCAATCCGAATGTTTGAATTAGAAAAACAACAATGTTTCCTCGTGGAATTTTTTCCTGCAGACTAGAAGAGTGATATTATATAAAATTTTCAGCGTATAAAATTTAAGTCAATATTAGTTAGCACTCGTAATAGGTTTCGAAACTGGCCTTCGTCTGTCAGAGCAATCGACTTCAGTAGATTTTCCGTAGAAACATTTACCGAATTTTCGAATAAAATCATTTTTGAAAGATCATCAAAGATCAGTGTCCCATCGACCTACTGGTTGATCTTTGCAAAAAAATGCCAATTCTTTGAATTACGATTTATTTGCGTTTTAGAAATTATCGTAATTGCCTCCAGTTCAACGAAGAAAACTTGACGAACTCCCTCATTCAATCCACATACTTTTTATTTGAAAGAGTTGTTTTGTGTTTCCTGATGAAAAGCCATAAAAATTGGTATCGATTTTATCTAAATTGGTGACGATTTTATCTAAAACATGTTTTTAAAAAAAACATTTAAAAAACTCCCGACTGTGACGTGTTGAAAAAGCATATTAAAAAAAGAGAAAATAATTCAATTGATACGAGAGCAACGCCCTTAAAAACAAAAATATCGGGAAAATCGACTTGATAAAAAAATTTGGTTAATAAAAAGATTGTACAAGCTGCATGAAATTCATAAATATTACAATAATTACAATAGAACTATGTTGTAGTTGGAAGACGTTTCTGAATAAGAAAAGGAAACATTGTGGGTAGAATTTTCACAGCTTTCGGTCATTTTCAAGTACATTCCTAAGACCAATAATTCTTCATATTAACCGAGGAAGATGTCAAATAAACTTAAAAGAAAAAAAAACATGAAATCATGAAATCGACTTCGATGACAACAGTTTTAAGGAATTCGTTATTTTTCGAAGCGTCTCAAAGGATGGATAAGAGAATTGTTCTCCATGTCGTCACCGATCGAGCGAAAATAGTCTTGCAGTTCATTTAATTGTTTGCTGGCTGAACTCGTGAAGCGTTTTTTCCTGCCAAAACAATTTAGATCGTGCTCAACTGTGAAATACACATTGCGAGATTTCCGTGTCTAACTTGTTGAGTCTTTTCCGAGGAGCGAACTATTCAAAATTGGCGATTAAAGTCGATATTCGTAGTGAGCGAGGGTTTCTCATCTCATCGCGCATAGCCCGTTTCCCTTTCCTCAGCTCGATTCAGATCGATGAAAATGGCTGAGCGTAGTATCCTCCTAACAATTTACGAAATTGCACGTTTCCACGAATTACATACGTATGTCTACTGTCGAAGTTGCCCATTTCCGCCCCGCTATTAGCTTCACTGTGAACCTCTCCGACGACCCTATTTACTGTGAGCACGATTACCGCCAGTAGTACAGCTAACGCATAGTCAGACAGTGGCGCGTCTCGGTCGAACGTGTATGGGGGGGACGATGACCATTAAAGTTCTGAGGAAGTTTTCGCATCCGCCATTAAATCTTCTCAGCCCGCCTCTGTCGATGCTTTATACGTAAATTCCTTACTGCGCGGCATCAGATCTGACCAAGATCGATGCGCAGAAAGAATCTTCGTCTAGAAAAATCTCGAGTCCACCTTTCCTCATTGTTCCAACTCGATTAATGTCAAAACATCGAAAACTCCTCAAAGCTTTGCTTTCCATGACGCTGAAGTTTCCAACTTTGGAGTCCAACGAAATAATCGAAAAAAACTCTCCAATAATTCCAGTAATTCTCCTATTTTGTTCCCTGCCAAATTTGCGATTCGTAGTTTTTCAAGCTGCACCAACGATTCGTGAAATAAAAAATTGGTGAATTAAAAACGTTTTTTTCACTCATTTCGTTGGACTCCAACGTTGGAAACTTCAGCGTCGTTTGCTTTCCAAAATTCACTGATCGATGGACCCGCAGTATGGATGTGAACTTTGAGGAATTCCGGCAGATCGAGGAGCTCGTTTTACGAGGGTTGATTCATACGAACGCGAAGAACAACGCACGTGTATGCGTAAAGCATTTTTTTGCAGTGAGATGCGACGCCCGGCACTGCGGCGCCCGTCTCAGTCATAACCGCGCCCGCTTCGAGAATTCTCGAAGGGCACAGCATAGTCGCTGGCAGCAAAGACAGAGATTGGCAAATGGAATAGATTGATGAGAAAAGGTTTCTTGAGTGATGATTCTCCGCGATATTTATGTCCTATTTATCTGATTGACCAGAAATTGCAGGCTCACTGAAGCCTTTACTGAAAATAGTTGCTCCGTCGTAAGAGCTCATATTTCATATGCGAATTCATCCCGCTTCCATCGCGTGTATGGATGATTCCACAAGTTTATTTTTTCAGATCAATGATCAACTCGAACTCTTAGATTATTCAGCGATTCAAGTGACAACGTTACAATCGATTGCAGTCCCATTTTTTCGTCGAGTGATGAAATATTTGTCAATGTCAAAGTGCAGTTAAAATATGCGGATAATATTCGTGATCAATCCAAGAATGTTTGCTCGAGTTTATCGACTGTCCACCTAATCACATCCCAGTCTCTTTGCTCTATTAATCTCTGAGTATCCTGGACCCTGATCCTATCCGATTGGAATGCTCAAAGTTGACACAAGAGGAGGCTAAAGGTCACGGGAGACGCGAGAATTTCGATGGTAATTCCAGCGAGAAATTCGAGAGAATTTCGAATCGCTGCTCCTCGATAATCAGTTTTTCAAGTTTCATTATTAACGTGTTAACGTGGTAATGCATCATTAGTGCATAAACGCACACGTGTCTCTGTGCTCCCATGTATATTTACACGTGCGTATGTACCACAAATTTAAAGCATATACTTGGCCTCCCACATCTTCTCGCAACATTAATATTCCATGAGAATAACCTGAGAGACCCAGCGCTCGGATCGTTATATTAGATAGAATAGGAAGCAACACGCGTTGAAGGTACACCGCGTGGAAAACGGGGGAGGACTGGAGACATCGATTATCCCAGCACGTAATTCACGTTAGTACGGACGAGACTCGAGAAATAGCGCCAGAGTAGCTCTCGTGTTTCACAGCACGAGAGGGAGCTCGTATATATACACGTACATTGATGTACAGTGATGATAGAACATGTGTCTTCGATGGTAGATGGACATGTATGGGGCGTTCTACCAGCATGCATCAGTCGCTCTTTCGATTGTGTACTGTCCATTGGCTTCACTTTCCTTCCCTTCTCCTGAGTCCGAGGGAGCGCAGGTGGCCTAGTTTTTAATTTTAGTTGTCACCGGTTTATCGGGTACAAATAATTAAACGAACAATCGATTATACAATCATTCGAAATCTAGCAAGCGAGATGTGGAGGGGGGTTGAAAAATTTGTTTCGAAATGAATGTTCTCTTATTATGTGAAGATCGTGACAAGAAATTGAATCGATGAACTTTTTAAATGATCAGAAAGTGATTCTATTTGATTGTAAAAACTTTTTTACATTTATTGTCAGTAATTCGTTCTCGATGATTACGTTGGAATGAAAATGTCAAAAGAGTCACGCACAAGAGATGCTTCTAATGAGATTGAGAGTGAAATTCCCATATGTAGGTGTTTACGTGTATCTTGCAAATACAAATGCATGTCGATGTGTGTACACAGATATATAAATATGGGTGAGCTTGGGAAAGTTTGCTTTACACCGACATGTGGATAGAAGGATGGGTCAACGAGATTGATGAAATCACGATCCATCGTCGTGTTGCATTTTCCATTTCATCGAATAAAAACGATGACGTTACTTCACAACCCTCGAACATACCTGCGCGAAAAATGATGCGGATTGAACGATGTCATTCCTTTCAGAAGTGAGAGGGAAACGGAGAAACAAACCCAAACGAAATTGATCGATGAAAAACGAAAAATACTTTTCTGCTTGCTAAACTGGATCAAGATGAATGGATGGATTTTTCAGACGAGCTTGTGATTGCTACTGGATTTTTGGAGCATGACTAACCTCTAGAATTGTTCTATGCGAGAGTGACGAAAGCCAGTTTCTGGTTAGTCGCAGAAAATACTTTTTCTCTCGTACATTCGAGATCGTTCTGAATGTTCTATGAATATTCTTTTTTCCAATGATACTCCATATTGTTGAGCTTTCGAGTCGGGTGTTTTTTGTACCACAGGCGTATCGAATATTCCGAGCCGAAACGTTTATTAATTTCGTTAGAAATATGGCGAAAGTGTAAATTTTAATCGTTAAATTTCTCGACTCATTCGATTTATACTTTCGACGAGTTTCGCATGAAACCCTCACATTTTTCCAGCAAATTTATCGTCAGTAATATCAACAAGAGATTATCGAATTTTGCTGCCGCATATCTAAAGCTTATCTTATCCGTCTAACCATCCAAACGCTCTTACTTTAAAAATCCACCTTGTAAATGTCAAATATTCTCATAAAACGTCAAAATAAATGCTCCGATTATTCCACAAATGTAATAAATCATTTGAATTTATTTTTTGATACTCTGCAGCTCCAAGTCCTGCGGACTCTTGTATTCGCTCCTCTGACGAATTTTAAGTGGTAGCAAAAACACTCGGATTCCGTCAGAATTCCAATGAACCCATTCGATACACGAACCGTCAGGTAGCAGGGACGATAAAACGAGAAAAATTGCAAATATACATTTCTTCGACGTCGTCTGAAACACGATGTAAAAAAAGAGATTTCACACTCCAGTCCCATGACAGTTTTTCAATTCACTAACAATTACTTCATGATGACATGCACGCCTTGAGATTGCTACTTTGAAAAACCTCTCACAATGTTCACCCACGTTCTATTAACTCTACGACGATCTTTACTTTTCATTTACTTACCCGGAGCACATTGATAGAAATCAAGTACAATGGTACAGTGCAGAAGCGTACGCAAAGTCGAGCTTGTTTAACTCGAAAGAATAAATGAATTTTTTCCCTGCAAGTAAATCTTTACTACACTAGTTTTATTGTGAAAATAATAAGAGAAGCGAGCTCGCGAAGTATAGCAGTAACCTTAACACATGTGCCCCTAGACACAGATACATTATCGTAGAAATTTTTTCTCACAGCTTGAACTCTCGGGCGTACGTGCAAG
The DNA here is from genome assembly GCF_019457755.1 of Venturia canescens. NCBI lineage: Eukaryota > Metazoa > Arthropoda > Insecta > Hymenoptera > Ichneumonidae > Venturia > Venturia canescens. Next base: position 19,997,849 of record NC_057421.1, read on the forward strand.
TTGCGTTAGCGTAACGTCGCATGGGATCGAGGTGCATGGAGGTACACGCTTATTGATCGAACCGCGGGGTTATAACGGTGCCTTTGCCTGTATTCTCCCTTTCCATGCTGTTCCACACCCTGCTTACTTTACTCACACACGCACACACACAGATATAAAAAGTAAACTTGTATATACGCGGACGTGTCTCTTGTACATTGTCATCGTTACGAAGCGAAACGAATATTCCCTATTCCTTTCTCCGACCCCATATCCTTTTTGCACAACCTTGACTTTTTATCTTCGTCTCGTTCTCTCTCTTTCTCTCTCCTTCCGAAGCTCCGTAGTTGGCTCCGTTGGTCTTCGACAATCTGTACGTCTTCTCTCTTTTCCGACGAACGTTTGCCTTTGTCTGTTCTTTATTCCATTATCCGTTTTGATTTTCCCACGATGAAATTCGATTTAATAGAAATGATAGGACGCGAGGCATGCACAATGCTTCACAATCACACGTTATATATCGTGGGGTATAACGGAGTTCATAGTTCAGGAAAATGGTTCAAGAACATGCAAAACTCGATGAAATATTGCGATTTAATGGCGAACGATAGCAGAAAGAGAAATTGAGTGAATAAGGGCTCTTGAGAGGACAAGAGCTCTCGACAAACGCCAACGCTGTGTACGCGACGCCCAACAATTCTCCAACGATATAAACTCACCCCAACACATCGATCGCTCTCCTCGTATCTTTTGTCGTCTTGTATACTAGACTCGAACTACATAAAGAAATCGATGGGTCACGAGAACCTTCACACTTGGCTCGCCTAACCCACTGGAACCCTCAGACTTTGTATTTTTTCGGGTTTCCACGTCGAAGGATGAAAGTGCTTGCGTTGTAATACGCTCAGACCCGTATCGAATTTTTTTATTTATAAACTCTTGGAAGAGCCTCTCGCAGGGCTCTAAAGAACTCTTGGGCCTTCCAGCGCTACTGAGGGAGTCTTCAGTTGTATATTCTGACAGAAATTTCCTCCAATTCATTATGCAGTCAACGAAAAATTTGCCAGACCGTGTACTTTATTCACCTAATTTACATGCTTCGTAATTATGATTGAGGCTTGAAAATAACGTCGAACACTGTTTTTGGCACAAAAGTAAATTTATCCTGCAGTAAAATATCCACGTATATGCCTTCATCACGATTGTGCTATCCTAGTTTTCTGAACGAAAAGGCACAAAGATCCAGGGGAGGAAAATCGTTCATCTGTGCAACAGAAACAAATGGGATCGCGTAGGCTGCGTACTTGTCTCGGGCGCGAGGGACAATAGACGAAACTCGTTTCGTACGAAGAGCTCCAATTCGTGGGGTTTATTCTCACTGGTTGGCAATGCTATCGAGATACGAACCTTTCTGAGATCGAAGGAACTGGCAAGATTGAAAGTATCCTTTTCGTGTGGTGTATAGGTTCGAACGAAAACGACACGAAGATGCAGGCGAAGAGGCAGTCAGATAAGACATCGTGATATTCCCATTCCGAGAATAATCAAAACTGCAAAATCTGATGAAATTTGTGGCTGTGCGACAGGCTAATGCGCACAGAATTCCATTCGGTCTCTTCCCGGCGTCGATCTTCCTCGACTCGAAAATCTTCCGAACCGAAAACGCAGAATATCGTGATAAAGACGCGTAGATAATCGGCAAGATTAATGACAACCTTATGACGAGAATTAATAGAACGAAGGTAAAAACACGAAAGTACATCACGCTTTTTGCAGCTTCCTCTAGGGGTTGATCGAGTGTGGTAGTTACTTTGCTGCTCTAAATTTAGCAGGACACACGTATCGTTGCTCCTGAGGGTCTTCAACCCTCTCGGCAGACGAAGATAAAACGGTGAAGCCTATATAAATGCTGTTTGAGCTTTCACGGCACAATTCTCTGTTATCCCTCCAAGACTGTAACACGATTCCCTCTAGAGATTGAAGTACGTGAAAACTCTTCGTGTCTTATTTGCGTGACGCAAGAAAATCGAAAATTTCTAGTTGTCAGAGAGAAAAGCAAGCAGCAGCCCCTCCACGCTGATATAAATTCGACGTTTTTCTAGCAAAACCCTCCAGGAACACGTGGAAACGCAAAGGATACAAATGGACGCGTCCCCGTGTTGTAACTTCGCCACCCTTTATAACCCATCTTTTATGGAGGATTTTCCGAATGAAATATTGAAGTGTTTCTCTGCGTTCGCCGGATAGATATACTTCCGCAAACTCTGTCGAACGTAGATGAAAAAATGTGGTCGATGCTGTAGCTTGCTTGATCGCCATAAATCTCCACAAAAAGTGCATGTTATCTACCGCAGGTTTTCTCACGTGTTCATTTCGGACAACGTGAGAATAATACAGAAAGCTTCAAATTTTGGGCTGGCGTTGAAAAATGTCCGTTGCCATGCCCTCCAGCATCCGCAAAAACCCCGCGAGTACACGTACGCACGAAATAATAAAAGTGACTCGTCGCCAAACATCAGCCCCTTGGGAAATGAATTCTTTTCATTTTGTTATATTTTTTTTTTTCATTCCTTCAAATGAACAGTTTTATCTCGACGTTGAAACGCTCAAATATTATTCAAACGCCACCGTTTCTACGGTTTGTACGAATAGCAATGAAATTTTAGTGCTCGAATTGATTCCGACTATTTACATCCACAATATGACGTATGATTATTCATTGTAAAGAATGATAAGAAAAAGTGGTCTGGGACTCTGGAAATTTTATTCATCGCAGGTTTTTCGTACGTGAGCATTCGTGTACACACATTTAATCCTGGTTAAGTACCCCGTGAGAAATAAAAATTGTGATGAGACGATTTTCTCTCGAAATATTCGATTCGAAAAATTTTACTCTCAATTATTATTGTCGTGCGAAATAAAAACACTTAACGGAGCTCTACTCAAAGTTCTGCGTTTCATGCACGGTGAAAGTGATTTAAGTTGTCCGTGTACGTGACACAAAGTTCAAAACTCGAACGAAATACTGCTTGTTGAGCTCATAAACGTGGCTGGTTTTTAGGTTCTGTGCATCGAAGTCGCAGTGTACAATAGTCGCTACCATAATATTTATCGCTCGATATTGTCGAGAATTCTACGAAAAAATTTAATATTCCGCTATGCCGTACAATGAGCATGCATGTCGGAAAAAAAACAGGGTTTTGTACAGTTGGGCATGAACTGGAGCACCATAAATCGATCCGCGATCCACACGACCAATATTTTTGCCGCCTTGCTCGTTAAACCTGTCCGTCTCGTACGCTCCATCACTTTTTGTCTTCAAACCCTCACGGGCCTTCACCCTCTGTAGCGTTCTTCGAATTGTGGCCTGAACTCAATTTCGCAATCCGACGGGTTCCCCGGCATCGTTGAGCATGAATTTTAGAGACGGTTGATTAGACGGAGAGGAACAAGAAAAGCAAAGTCGATTTTTCAGCTCTTCATTTTCCAATACGATTGGCCCACTTAAGGCATTCCTTTCGCATGAGCGTATTTTTTGGTGGCGCAAATTGGGGCACTCGAAATTTGGACCGATTCCTAACCTCTGAGGAGTCGCGTTTATATAGGAAAAGCTTCTGATTCGACCATTTTTCCAACTTCTGTCGTTAATACCTCTTTTAAGCACTCGGCAACCCTTTATTATTATCGTCGCTATGGGTTCCTTACGTTATTTTTTCTATCTGTGAGACAGTTCGTATCAGGAATTTATAATTATTTGGTATATGAATTCACGAATAAAAATGTGCCGATGATAGAATCTCCGTAAGCTCTCGTATAAATGTTACGATTTTTGAAGTTTCAATTCTTTATTAAATTTTCGATAATCTGAAATTTGCCAATCTATTCGCATGCACTTTTACTTTAGTATCATTTAAAATCAGTTATTTGTAGAATATTCGGGTTCGTGAAAGGAATACCTCAAAGCAAATTTCTTCGAAAATTTTGTACGTTAGGGAATTATTTATCGGCAGGAGAATTCTGCGGCTTCCCCTCTACAATCGAGCTTTTTTTCATCCTCGTCGTTGTGGTGCCCAATTAAAAGCTTTACACGCTCTGAAAAAGTATTCTATCCTTTCACCCGCTCATCGCAGGACAGACCCACCTCGACTCCACTATACTCATGGACACACGTATGCGAGAACGTGCAGTGATAGAGGCGAAGGACGAGCTCGCTTTCAAGGGATTAGCTGAGCTCTTGATGATGAAAGAAATTCTTGCGATCCGTAAAAAAGGTCGAGAGTGCCCTGCGAGTCCGTTTTTTTCATAATTACCGTGCTTTAGACTCGAAAATGTTGGGAGTTTTGAAGTTCCCTCTTCATTTTCTTTTCATTGATGTACGATTGCAATAAGCTCGTTTCGTACGATGAAATGGACCATTTTTTTCAGCTCTTTCGTCGACCAAGCAACGCCAGTATCTGTTGAACTGATTTTTCGCGATGGAAATTCTTGGCATTCAATGTTTTTTTAATCAGAAGTAAAAGCTGAAGTGGAAAGAGGGAGAACGAGAGTCAGCAAGCGAGAATAGAGGAATGTGAATAGAAATGACGGACGGATCGATTAGGCCGATTAACTAGCGGAGACTAAAAAAAGGAATGATCAATCTCACAGCTTCGCTAAGAAAAAATGAGAAAAATATCACAAACCAGCAGAAAAAGGACACGAAGCGCATACCCAACTGTGAATATCTGTGAATACTAGTCATTATGAAAAAACAAGTAAACAAACCCCTTTTAAAAGGTCATCTTTGGCCATGCCCTTCGAAAGGTAAAAAAATCAAAACATCGCGAAAATGTTATCCTGTCACTAAATTTAAGGCTTTCCCAAAGAATAATCTTGTCTCTTTTAAATGTATTTTTATAAATTTTATTTTCAGCCAACAAACAGGTTCTTTGATCTTTCGTTGCTTCTTATTTTCACAGTGGAAACTCAATCAATCCGAATCCGAGTTCACAGCTCCCCCCGATCGTTATTGAATGGCTGAAAAAAAAAATAGTCCCGTGAGAATTTCCCTCGTAAAGCCGTTCCGGCCGATGTTAGAGGTCGTAGAATTGCTTTTACTCGAAGAAGGAGATAAATTTCCAGGAGGAAATACTCGCGGCTTTGCAAGATCAAACCTCTCTCGTATCGATTTAGCGGATGATAAAAAGCGAGCTCTGGCATTTTTTCAATCCATCTGGGAGCGGAGTAATAATTAGCCGAGTCGAGGGTGGAACAACGGAAAATTAGTCAAGGCGTTACAAAGAGGCTGAATGAAATTGGGTCTTCATCCGTTGCTTGAAACTTCTTTTCGGATTAACTTTTCATAACGAGAAGAAAAGAAAGTATCGCGACTCTGTTTTTACTGCCGAGTCCTTTCGCGATGGGGATTTCTTACTCTCAATGTAAATTGTACTTACCGACGACTGTGCGAGCATTGAGCTTACATTGGCGTAAAGGAACTTTTGAATAAGGGGAATAAAAGAGGCAAATAATGAGACGAGAAGGGTGGAATGAAACGACGAGCGCGTGGGAAAGAGAAACAGTAAGATTGACTGCAGAAAAATGACTTTGGCCGCATGCGGTAAGAGCAACTACAGAAGCTCTCACGTTACAATGCTTCCTTTATTCCGGTCTTCCTGTATTCCGTTGAGATTCTTTACAGCGCGTTTTTGGTGACCCGAATGTAAGCGTCGAAGAGAACGGTTTGCGGTAACTGTTTGGCTACTTTTTCCTCCTTAATCCAGCAAAGACTGTGCGCGGGGGAAAAGAGCAAAATGAGAGAAAGAGCAGAGCGTTGAAAAAAAAGGGAAAAGACGGATTGCGATGGAAAAAAAAAAACGGTTGGAAAGCTTTTTACCGCGGATCGCGAGCATCACGCTCGTCGGAGACTCGACCCACATTCTTTAGGAAAAAGAAAAAAACGAGAAAGAACGAGAAAACTCTGAGGTATGCCTCGGCACTTCGGATTCTTTCGTTTTCCGCTACCGAATGACTCGCTTATGCATTGAGCACTCGCGAATCCTCTCCACTGACCTGACTTCGACCGAGATATCTTCTTATGCATATATGTATGTTCCTTTTCAACCTCGACTTTTGAAAAAGCGGTATAAATATTAAATCGTTTGGCGAGATACCAGACCCTCGACGATACAAAGTTAAGCCCTTACTTGTTAATTTTCAAATTGGAAGCACTCAATGCTCTTCACCGTCTCCAGGCACCCTCTTTCGGTTAATTAACTTCTGCTCTACATCATACTGAAAAAAAAAATAAAACAACACAAGCGAATATGGTGTAATATTGAGAATTTTCGCTATCGAAACTCAACGTGCTTATACCTAGTTTTTATATTTTCCTCCGAAATATTTAAGATTATTCGCACATTTACGGTAGGGGAGACTGCGGGTACGGTTGTGACGATTTTTCAATATGCTAGTAAGCTTAACGAAAAGTATTGTTTAATGTAATGTGTTCGTTGGTTTACTTATACAAATGACAGTACCTGGGGTCGATAGTGACAGGTTTAAAAATACTCGAATATGGTTTGAAATCACTTTATTTGCAAGCAATATGCAACGTAGTAAAACATAACGCAATAAAACTTTTTTAGAAAGCAATTGGAACTTTGCGACAACAGAAATAAAATCTGAGAACGTTTCAATCAGAAATTCTCGATTTGGGGCTTGAGTTCGGTTTCAGTACGCCCAAAAACATCACTACTTTACATCCCATTGTAGCTTTGTTAAATGCAAAAAATTCACCTTCAAACATACGCTACAAAATCAGCGATCTGGGTCATTGAAAGCATACGTCACAATCGTAACCAGGAAAAATGTCACTTTTTTCCAAGCGAACACACACCATGCCAATAAAAAATAATCTATCAATAAAGTAAACACTACTATTTAACTACTAATATTTGACTTATTTCGAGGAAAAACTCTCATTTTTCTATTGGTATATTTGAGTCAGTAATTATCAAAAGAAATCGAACAAAAATACTTACTTTTCGCCATCAAAAACCAATGTGAGTACTTTCAGAGAAATTCGGACATGAAAGCAGCTCCTTTGTCCCCTTGCACATCCCCGCTATTCCCTGTATATATTTTCGCTTATATGAGAACTGTCACAACCGTAACGTGGTATCCAGTCTCCCCTGTCAAGAAATGTAGTAAGAAAACATGAAATCCATTATATTTTTGTAAATATTCAGTGGATCCTTCATTTCAAAATCCCATCGAAAAAAATGCATTAAAGATGTAAAAGCAGTTCGTACTATAGTTAATGGACAGTCTTTGACCATATTTTTTCAAAGAAATTACCACGGGCAATAGATAGCACAATATTATTAAGAAATCTTGTAATGATTTTTTAACGGTAAATAATATTTAAATTCATTCCATTACGAAAAGGATTTTATGCAGAGTTATTAACACGACTCGGTAGTGCAGTGTGAAAAGTTTACGTTTGACAACATCGGACGTAGTCAGTTGACAGCTGAGGTTAGAGCTTACCATAACGACAAAAAAGTTTCATCGAGCATTATTGTGCAAATGTTTACATTTATCGGTTGTGCGACGTTGCCACAACTTCACGCGGGGTTATGAAATCCTGAGGTTCCGTGAGCATTTGTCGTCTTTAAGGATGTTAAAGCGGGTCGTACTAGTCAATGGACAGTCTTTGACCATATTTTTTAAAAGAAATTACTACAGGCAATTATACGTAGCATAATATTATTAAGAAATGTTATAATGATTTTTGAACGGTAAATAATATTCAAGCTCATTTTATCATGGAAAAGATTTTGTGCAGAGTTGTTAATATGACTCGGTAGTGCATTGTGAAAAGTTTACGTCTGACACCGTCGGGCGTTGAGGTACCCATAACCTCAAGTTATTATGTCAACAAAATGATCCGGCATAACATTCACGCCACTCACGGTAGAGATAAAGGGAAATTTATTTCCAAACGATCGATCCCATACCTTTTGAGGCCTCTCAATAAAAAATCTTCCACATATTACCAAGCATTTGATGAAATGAAATTTATTTTACAAAAATATACCATCCCAAATAATTTTTTTTCCGTGCATTTTTTCATTTTCCGTTTATTAATGAAAAAAAGAGCCTATCTCAAAAGAATTTTTGTATACACAATGTGCAACCGCCTTTCTGAGCCAATTGAAATATTTTCTAAACGCAAATTATATACATTTTTTTGCATTAACGTTTAGTTATTTTATGAATGCAATCATTTCTTCATAGTTTTTATATCGCTTGAAATGCTGTGTATCAAAATATCGTCAATTTTTTCATTTGGAGTGAGCCTCTGACAGTAAAGTTAGGTTATGTACAGATGTATACATATATATAGGTTTTGCGACGTTGCCACAACTTCTCAGGGTTATAAAATCCTCAGATTCCGTGAGCATTTGTCGTCTTTAACTTTATATTTCTAATTCAGATGTCCGCTGACCCCCTTTTTTTAACTAACCGTTAGAATTCCGAGGGTTCAATTCATATAATTGATTTTTTTTATTATCGACATCTGATATAGAATTGCATCAAATTTTGAGTTATACAAGCTTCGAAGCCATTGCGGCTATAGGCGACACGTAAAATTGGGTTCTTTTTAACTAATAATATTTCGATTAAATAGTCGATAAGGGACCTTGAAATTTCACACAGATCAAGTATTAAGCTTGGACTACGACATAGAAAAAAATTAGAGTGCCATCTGAAATCGAGTCTAGTGCTCGTACATCCTTAACTTTATATTTCTAATTCAGATGTCCGTTTACCCCCTTTTTTTTAACGAACCGTTAAAATCCTCAGGGTTCAATGCATATAATAGACGTTTTTTACGATTAACATCTCATATAAAAATACATCAAATTTTGAGTTGCACAGGCTTCGAAGTCATTGTGGCTATATATGACACGTAAAACTGTCTTTTTTTGACTAAAAATATTTTGATTAAACAGTCGTTAAGAGACCTTGAAATTTCACAGAGATTAAGTTTGGACTATAATATACAAAAAAATTAGAGTACCATCTGAAGTGGAGCCTATAGTGCTTATACATCCTTAATTTTTGGTGGTAATTTTTGACGTCTGTATTATTTTTCTTTTCAAACAGAGAGCGACATTTATCAAAGAAATAAAAGAAAATATTCCACCGTTTTGTTCAGACACACATTTTGACGGTAGTTTTGCTACGCGAAGGGCTACAAATTTGGCAATTATATCGATCCGCAATTCTGCTTCACATATAGTTTTGTGATTTTCCGGGCAACTGGGAAACAATCATAAATCTCTTTTCCTCTTCCGTATATTAGGGGTTGGCAAAGGGGACACGACCCGTATAATTACGGAAATGATAACCATAATTTCGTTCCAGTCCGCCCGAGCAATAAAAGGGAGAAGTGAGCAGAGAGCGTTGCGTATTTCCCCAAACAAGTGGATCGTCCCAATTCCTTTTTTACCGGAAAACCCAGCGTTTTCCGACGTATTATCGATTTCACCATTTTTGTCACAATAATTCTCTCAAAGGCAAGCCGCATTACAGAAACTTTGATGTTGCCAATTTGTTGAGTTTGTTCAAATTATCACATGCAATTTTCAGCGAATTACAGGAACAGCTTTCCGTAACGATCGATCGTACTCGAACAGTATCATCAAAGGTAAACGAAAGATAAAACACGCCAACATAACTTTCGGGCGGTGGCAAAAATCAAAAAAAAAATAAAATAAAATAAAATAAAAACACGCGAAACACGATGAAAAAGTAATCCGGACGTTGATCCAAGAGTAAAACCAACGACGCAGTGCATCCTGCAACCACGACATGTGCAGTCCATACGTAATTTAGAATGAAAATAAAAACCGTTTTTTTTGTTAACACTTAATTGATACTTGAATTGAAGAGAAATTGGATTGATAGCGTAAAATAGTAGAAAATTTTCAAGCGGTTAGAACAATCGAACGAAACATACAAAAAAAAGAATAATTTTGAGAATAGTGCGATAATGATGTAGAGAAAGTAACACTCAAGCAAAACGGTTGAAGAATCGCTGATAATTCTCAATGCGTTATTTTCATGCAGCATTATTATCATTATTCTCTCAGTCTCTCGCATCTCATGGGGATCGAAAAAAATACAAGACTAAAGAACAATAGTAGAGATGGAAAGAAAAACGAAAAGAAAAAGAAAAACATGCGAGAGATCGATTTTTTGTGTGTCAGGACGTTGACTGAGCGAGACTGTGATTTTCGGGTGTTGCAGGATGCACGCGGTTGGATTGCACTCGGCTCTGGCCATCAAGCGTCAGCGTAAGCGTCGCGACGAGCAGAAACGCGCTCGCGAGCGTCGTTACAGCACCCAAAGCGGTGAGAGCGGTCTCACGTCACCGCGAGCTTCGACCGGATCGCTGGATCGTCATCCCCGTCATCATCATCCTACGCAGGTTCACCGTGCCGCCGGACAAGGGATGTTGGACTCGAAAGTCGTAACGTCCATTGGGATGCTACATATCGGGGTTGTTTTTCTCGTTCTCGGGGGTTTTCTATTGGTCAGTGGTCTTTTACCCGGTGATCTGGCAACTTGGAGCTCCAAAGCCTCGAACGGTTGGTGGAACGAGCTCGTTGCTACCGGTGTATTTGCCGTTATGGTTGGTATATTTCTCATAATACTCAATCGCGTTATCGCGAAAAAGGAGGAAAACGATCTCGAGGAATACGTACAAAGACAATTGACGAGATCGAGGTCCGGACACAGACTCGAGAGGGACGTTGAAACCGGTGGTTTGACCACTCGGCATGCGAGAAAAGCACGACAATTGAAAACCGTCACTTCGTGTAGTTCGATCGAGGTACAGAGCGAAAAAAATTCGAGCACGCCACCCCGCAGCCCGCCACCCGCTTACTCACCACCCCCCGTTTCAAACGTCGATCAACAAAACGCACAATTGTTTCTTGAACAAATAACCGAGGAAGAAATAATCAGCGATCGAGTTGAAACTTCCACCACCAACAGCCTCAGTCCGGGATCACCCAGCGAGACGAGAGAACTTCTTCATGGCAATAACAAACACTACAAACACAATGGAAATCACAATCCACAGCATCATCAAGAACACATACCCATCTACGTTCATCCAACGAGGAATTAAATTTTTTCTTTCCATTCCTTTTACGGCGTCAGGATGTCGTTGTTCGAAATAACATTCCGTCACAACAACATTGACTTTTTAAATTAGGGCTCCGCCTGCGGAATATTCACTGTACGATTCGCTCTCACGATCAATCCCCAATGAGCTGTTTCGGCTGAACGAAAAGAAGAGAAATCATGAAAATAGTATTGCTGAAATGCTGCTGAGAAAGCAGATGATTCCGCAGCCATAGGCTTGCCCTGCAATCGCCTGTAGTTTAAAATTTTACACTTTCGTTTTTTTTTTAATACTTGGCGTCGAGCCGCTACCGCGTCTCTTGATTTGTCAGACTCATCGAAACGGTGTACCGACTGCTGATTTCGGACGAAACGTGCAAAGTGGAATTGAATATTTTGCACAATTTGATTAATCACGATTTGCTGTATTACAAACGATGATTCTCTAAATTTTGTTTTCTCCTTTGGTCACAGATTGAGAGAAAACTTGTTAACCTCAATTCCACAGCTGAAAACTTTGTTCACATTCATGCTTTGTAACTAATAACATTTTCTTTCTGGAAAATTTTGGTCGATCGTCTCCAAATTGTTGAAGCCTGTTCATGCTAATCGATGTTTTTCTTTCGCATCAAATGATATTTGATTGAATTGAAACGATTTTTTTGCTAACATCACTTCAATCCTCAACAGCGGGACCATACGTTACATTTATTGAATCGATTCATGGAAAATTCGTCGATTATTCGTCAAATTATTCCTCAGAGCTGAAACACGCACACGTGAATAAACCAACTTGTACGTGCCAAAGCATCGCAGAAAGGAGCCTTTTTTGGCAATGAATTTATTTTCGTTTCGTTATCGAGCGCGGCACAGTGCTACAAAAGTTTAAAATAAAATATTAACTATAACCAACTCTTTTTGGACAAATAAATAACAGAAGGAGAAGGCGTTATAGCAAAGTAGGAAACAGTCCCAACGACCGATCTAAATTCAGCTTCGTTTAACCATTCAGCCTTGAGAAATTATTCCTACATTTTTCAAATATAGCATTGAAAAATTAGGGTTCGAGCGGTCTATGCTACCGACAAATCTACCAAGATTCTTCGCGTCCTATTAACGTAAAACAGGCTTCAGAAAAATCGGCTTATAAAACCGCAGCAATACTAATTTCATGCTTTGCTTTTTGACAACCGCGCTTTCCGCGTCTCGTGCTGGCCGGTGGTCAAGCAACACTCTGTGTCACAGAGTTTTGCACGTATTGAAACAAAGAAATATTGCGTAGGAAAAAAAATGATTTAAACCAGAAATTCGAATGTTTGAAATGATGAAGAAATGGAGAAATATATCGAAGTCTCGAATTCCATGCTACTTTTCCTCTGCCCCTGTCTCCTCTCCCTTATTCGTCTGACGTTTCCCCTCCGTACCGGTCATTGAGATGGAATAAAATCGATTCGCACGATTCGGCAGAGAAGAGCTCGTAAAAATGGCGAAAAAAGCTGAGCGAGACAATTGGATTTTTCATAATTAATGTTCTCTTTCAATAAACGATAAAAATGTGGGAGATCCCCAAAAATGTATATTCTTGGATGGAACTCATCGATGTAAAACTGTGAAAATTATGCGAGTCAGAGTTCTGACATACAAAAAGGTCTATCAACCTAATTGTAAATTTGAAAACTAGATTAATTCAATAATCACAATGTATTATGACGAAAGACATATCGATGAGGCGGATTTTATTCATATCCGTGTAATCGCACCATACATTCAATATCCGATAAATGATATTTATGAAAAAAAAAATCAATCAGAAAAATCGAAGTGAGACTATCGTTAAAATCGTGTATATTCCAATGAAAATTGAAGCAAATTTTCAATGAAAAGGTTCCATCAAGTTGTCGTTAAAGATACAACAAAATACAGAACGTTGAGTTATCATAGACACGCGAAAATTCTTTTCATTTGCCTCCGCAAAAAAAAATGCAGTCGCTAAAGTATTCATCGGAGCACTTTCACGTGTTAGTAAGTTCAGACATTCTTTAGGTGACGAAAACCTTCAATTAGTAGTCTTAAATAAACGTAGGTACGTAAACGCTTGATTGAATATAAACCATCGAAGCTATTCTGAAACGAACAATTGCGAAACACTCGATATCGCTTTAAAAAGTATCAAACGTATAACGATAAAATATTGGTAAAAAAATTCCAGGAAATGGTGCTATTCGTACGTGCATCAATTGCTCTGGATTTTCGGACAAGAATTTCGAAAATGGCAAGTTTCGATACTGGCTTCATTCGATAATCGGATTAAAATCTCATTCGGTAAATTCGCGATTCACCCGTTTACTCAGAACTTTGAGAAATAAAAACTCTGATGATGAGAGTTGAAAAAATATTTATGGAATGCAAAATTGTTTCATTCCATCGATACGAAAAGTTTTGCCCGAAAATCCAATGAGATTCGAAGAATCTCTTTTTCAAAGAAACAAAAAACAAAAGATAGGTAGAAAAATTGATTTTCGTCCCTGAGAGGTTTTACCTCGCCTTAATTGAACTAGAAATTTTTTTTTTTATCTATTATAAGGTAGAGAGTGTGGGATCGAATTTTTGCTGTTACGTTTTAGGCTCCATAACGTAAGAAATAAGATAATCGAAATATTTATCCAAACGTCTCACGTGCTCGTTGTAAGAAGAATGAAAAAAATTTCAATTGTATCGTGGAGTTTTCGGGGGTGGTCTCCGATCGGGTACCGATAAGTAAATTATGTAAGGATTAAGTATCTTAACTTATATTAAATGTATGACGTGATCCAAGGACCAAAAACAAATATGTTCGCGGATAAGTGGATAAAGAATCGTTTCGAGACTTAAAAATATATGCCGAGGTGGAAGAATCGTAAGGAAAATCGAAGGATGAAAGCGGACAACATACGATCTAAAACAGATAAGAAATGATTAGTTGATGGATAAACGTCTGACGTTGTCTTCGATCGAATATCATTGATGGAATAACTAAATAACCGAGGATCGAATAATCGAAAAAAACGTGTGGATTTATCGATAGAGGCAAAGAAAAATGTACTCATTTCTTATACAAAATCAAAAATAAAAAATTCAACGTCCTCACAGTCAGAGTTGAATATTATCGATGAATTATGAAAGTAGTAACGTAGAATTCTTCACCGCAAACAAGAGATAATCTTGTGTTGAAGGCAATTTATTAACAAACATTGACCGATTTAATGAGAATGTACGAAAAGACTGGTAGTGGCAATTGACGAAAATTTAATGGTCTGAAAATGAGAGTAAAAGAATATCGATTTTAGTAGAATTCTATCGAATTGAGTGTTCGATGTTTCACGAACATATGATTTTTTTTAATACTTTTTGTCTAGAAGTATCGATAGTTCATGCAAAAAATATAAATCAATTCGCTTTGACATCAGGCTACGAAAGAGTTTTAATTACGATAGTTATAGAAGCTTATTTATAGAGAAAAGAAACTATAAACACTACATAACCGAGCAAAAAAATTGGAGCATAAAATGAATACAATGCATCCTCCTATCGTCCAATGTCCAAGTACACTGTTCATTCTTCAATCATTCCTTTCGTTACATTTAGCTTTAAGTCTAGTCGTAAAATGACAACCAATAAATAATTATATTCCATTTTATATTACCTCGAATACTTACCTACGTGCGCTAGCTTTAGACTCCGAGATTTTCGAAAACGAAGTCTCTTCGCGAACTGGCATTTCTTCGCACAGAATGAAAAAATCATCGAGTTCATTATTATTTTTGTTCGTTTTTTTTTCAATTCTTCTATCGAAAGTTCCAAAAAGCACGAAATATTAATCGTTTGTCGGAATCAGCATATCTTAAGAATAAAAATTATTTGAAAAATGTACATTTGCACAAACGGAAAAGCAGGCTCACGTTGCTCAAGAAAAACTGCAAATAAATGGTGCACGCACACAACGAGCTGTGAAGAAATCGTTTTCGAAAATCTACGAAGGTATTATATTGCCACGCTCGGGCGCTACCATTCTGTGATCCAATTAAATGAAAAAATAAAAATAAAAAAGAAAACGTAAAGAAATCGACTCACGCAATGACAAAGTGAAGCTCTTTCAACAATCTTATTCTATTAAGTAAATATACACATATGTTTAAATTTGAATAATAAATAATTATATATATACAAATAAACTTATCAATGTAAGTATCTGATAAATTGAAATAGTTGAAATATTATCTGCTATGTTGAAACAAACTTTTTCACTCTCTTTATCCCGCATGTCAAGATGCTTGAAAAAAACAGGATGCACAATTGCAACGATTTTCATAAATTTTCACGTAAAAGAGAAAACAAATTTTCACGCTTGTCCTTGAATGTAAATTTCGAGAGAACAGTATCGAGAGTTGCGTGCAAGTGCCTTTCTCACTAATCGTACTTGTTTCTATTTTATTTTGTTTCTTCAATGACAACACCAAAACGAATTGAACCATCAGAAACATCACTTGCGTCGTGAAACAGAATGAAAACGTTTACTCAGTACAACTTATAAAATTTTGTACAATTCTTGCGTGTGGATCGAACGAAAAACAACCGGAAAATGTACAAGAATCCAGCGTAAACAAAGGTGCAAATGTGTTTATATGAAATGTAACGTAATTACAGTGTTAAACGCGAATGAAAAAAAAAAACCACCTCAACGGTAAAAGCTTTAGCTAATTTCTTACGCTTCACCTTTCATGAAAATTATGAGATGAAATAAAAACACGAGGAAATAATAATGTTCTCGGTGTCTCTGGTGAAGGGACAGATAAGGGTCGTAGTTACGATTCAAGTAGACTTCGACCTCATTCGGTGAAACGTAATGAAGATACCTTCGGTCGTGAAGAGTAAAATGCTATTATCGGTTTTCGTTTTGTCTAAGAAGATCGTGAAAAAATAATTGATAATGAAGAATCGCGTGGGAGGAATGATTCTAGAAAAGTTGTTGTATCTCAAAAGACCAATAAAACACAGCAAACATTCTTATGATATGAAAAAAGATTTTCCAACTTTTTTCAACCGAGACTTATAATTTGTTTTTTTTTTTTTTTTAATTCTTCAACGAGACTGAATGATTCAAGTTCCCAAGAGTCGAGTCTTTTATTCCCTCGTTCGTATTCAGAGAATTATTGCAATTAAGGAACTGCAATTTTTTATTTCAAAGTCTTTTCCACAGTGAAATTTTCGAGAACAGTGAACTTTAACCAAGCTCCAGCAAAGCCTTTAGAAAATAATTAATATAACGAAAAGCAAACTTGTGCACAATTTTCTGGCATCTAAACATCATAATCCAGCGGTAAATGAGTATTTGAGTACAACTGAAACGCAACAAGAAAAAAGTCCCCGGACCAAGAATAAGCTTTTATCAAACGTTTCATATTTCTATTCCATATTTACTCGCGTACACTAACGTGCGGATAATTTTTCAAGCCTCGCTAATATAATCATTCTACGGAAGCGGACACCTTTACTACTTTAACACCGCGTTGACTTCCTAGCACCAAACCCAGCTCTCCTCGAATCTCGCCGCGATCGCGTGTTAAGAAAAATAAACGAAACTAAATATAATCTACGATGAGAAAACTTCGCTTTGTATATCTTGACAAGCAAACGAAAAAGTATCATGTATAACCAGCGTTTTACGGTGAAAGGGAAAAAAAATCAACTGAAATGCATTAATGTAGTTTGATGAAAAAAAAGCGATGTAAAAATACTGCTTTTGCGTTGTAAAAAAAAAAAAAAAAAAAAAAAAAAACGCGACGAATAAAAGACAGATTTCAATCATTTGGAAATTGATCCTTCGGAGAATTTCATAAACGATAAAAACAAATGTTTTACAATGATGAAATGAGAACGAGACGATTGTCATATTGCATTTATGAAAAATAATACCATACGATCGAACTTGTCGAGCGGTTTATCGGTGTAATATTATCGATGTATATATAAGATTCTGCGACACGCTCTACACCATTGTTACAGATATAATAGTTGTACATTTAATATCGTTATTTCTATTATTATTATTATTATTAGCATAATAATTATTATCATTATGAATATTATTATAGCTATCATGATTATTATTGTATATTGAAGAATAAGCTTTCTTATCGCATTTCTCTATTATACCACGAATATACATTTGACGCACGAATTTTCGAGAATAAAACTTTATGAAGCGCTCTGTAATCTTCGAAGTTTCGTCAATGTAAGTTATTACATCGTTCAGCATTTCTTCTCCAGTTAATCCATTTCCGTTTTCTTCCTTTGCACTTTCCATCATTCGACACTATTTCTTTTTTTAATTATTTCTTTTATATTACTTCATTTTTGTACGTTTTTCTTCGGTGCAAGAAGCAATCGTATCCTGCGCCCGTATTGTGGAGTCCTTTTATTTTCTTGTTTCGTTAGTGTATTCTTCCCTTCATTGGGGTTGTACTGCTCTTGTTACGTTGCCCAAAAGTTTTTGAGGCAAAATATATCATGTCGTGCTACACTCCTTGGAGTCGATTTCAAATGAATTTTCAAATTTTTAGTCTCGATCAGTTGTTGGACGATAATCTGAATTTGAAAAATTCCTGTTCTGGGTGTGGCCCTTCTAGAAAACGGACATGATGGACCGATAATCACACCTGATCGAAAGAGAATAGGAAAAGAGGAAACGTAAATTGCTCGATTTTATTCTCTTTTATTTCTCACGAGAATACCCCATCTAATGTACTCCAGGAGTCCCTTCGATTTTCCGATGGGATTCAATACGTACTTAATGGGAACATTTGCAGGAACGATTGAATATCGAATTTCTCACGAGAACTCATTATCAACTGTTTATTCGATTCTTAACATCCTCTCACTGATAGAAAATTTCGATCCCATTTAGTATATCACAAAACAAGAAATGCAGTAATAGTTGAATGTTTGCTATAACGATTCGCATGAAACGATTTTCTTTACAAAGTCCTGAAATTTATACAGAGTTTAAATGGGTAGTCGACTGACACGCGTATCAAATTTTAAAGGGTTCATTTTATCAGTTATTGAGATAAACGTGTTTAAATATGAAGAAAATACGCAAGGCTATGCATAAAAAATCGTTTATTTTTCCATATAACGAATTAACGCTTCTTACGAAGTTTATGAAAAAGTACACAATAACAATGAAGTGTACAATGAAGGTCTGAAAAAAAATTTGAGACGATTGTCTTACTGGTAATAAAGATATATTACGTTAAAGATTGAACGAAATTGGTAATGAGCACTCGTAGAACCTCACATTTGCTTATTTCGGCATTTTGTTTCTTCTTGGCTTGGCCCTCTGTCTTTGTCTTTTTATTAATGCTGGCCTTCTGTCTTTTTATTAATACTTTTTTCTTGATCCATCTCCCGTTGTGTTTTCCCTTTGCCCTCTCCAATGCGATTTTTTACATAAAAAACTGTAGTATTTTCGCTAGGGACGACTAAAATTTCGTGTTCGGTCATAGATCTCCGATTAATTAATGGCTTGTAATTTAATTCGCCAAAAGTTAAGTTGAACTAACGTACGTATAGTTTCGAATTAATAACTCTGACATTAATTTAAAGTAGTTATATCTTTAATTAAGAAGTAAAAATTGATCCAATTTAGATACCCGTAAAATACGATCCTTTGGGCATGATCTACCTTAAATTTATGAACCTCTGGTAAAAAAGTTTCCAATTGATTGGGAGCACAGTTATTCTACGGTACAGTTGTTCATAGTAATGTAAAATCCTTCGAACTGCTGTAATTATTCAACTACATCAACAGAACCAAATTTTGAAAAGTTTTTGAAAGCAGTTGACAAGGCAATCTCTCGGTAGTCTTACAGCAATTTCTCTTGCATCAACGTACTTGTCTAGGCAACTAAAAATCAGCTTCTTTTGAATCTGGAATGAAAACGAGCACTGACATGGGAAAGATATGATGACATCATTCCTTGAAAGTAATCCTAGTAAAAGCAAATGTAAAAAATGTCAATAATCGTCGACTCAATTGGTTCGATCGCTTTGAGTTTCCATGAAAACAACGCGATTGCCTTCCACTCTAGCATTCCTGATTTAACTTTAAATTATTCTCTCCAATATGGGAAAATTTCAAAGGCGTTTATCGACTCGACGAAGCATGTGCTCCAAAAGCACTGCTGGAGTACTGGGTCAAGCCGAAGCTTTTTGATCAGCGCATGTCTTCTGTACTGTAGGTATGCGTCTTGATATTCGAAAATGATCAGAGGCTTTTGTAACGATAAAAAATGAAATTTACGAGAAATCTGAAAACCACTTTCACACCCGTCGCAACCGTGATTTGACGAGACGCAAAACATCAGCACTGCAAGGACATGCATTTTGTAATTGGAAGATAATTTTGCTGTTTACCATAAAAGAACTGAGAAATACGTCACGAGAATCAAATTGATCAAACCCCTCTTCTATTTTGTTTCTGGATCCGGTGACCTGGCAACAGTAGCAATCTGAAGGCCCATTTTTCAATGATAAAGGCGTATAAGGTGGACGAATTCACAGAGATTCCGCCTCTCTGAGACTGAATAATCGATTTATATTGTCGTGCCAAAGAAACTAAGCGCACCCTCGCTGTAGGCAAAATAATAATTTGCATGGCTAACCATGGCAACCGGGCTCAAACCTCTAGCCATCGGTAACAAGCTCTGTGGGTAGAATACACTCTGATCAACATAAATATCTCGCTCTCATCCTGTTCTCGTTCATATGGCTTCAGGTAACTAAGTATTATTTAATCGTATATCACGAGTGAACGTTGCGATTTTCCATCTCGAATTATTTCATTTCCCATCAGAATTTGAGTCCCTAGAAATTTACTCGTCAATCGTTCCTTTGAGGCAAATCACTATTCTCATATTTATACAATCACGTTATATCCTAATTTCACAGTAAATATAAAAAATTCGACACTTTCACTCAAATTAAAACAATAATGGGTCCGCACATAATAGTAAATTTGCATGATTTCTTCACCGCCATTTCACTTCATCTACTCGTCGTATCGTCAGCAGTTGTTTGCTTTTCAATTGCACTTTATTTTCAAATTGTGATCAAAAGAGGCTTCGAGTCTCTTTGACTATTTACATTGATTCATGGACAGCCGGTGTTTACATTCGGATGCTGCCGAGTGGTTTTTCATTGCGAGTTTATTATTTTTTCACAAAGTCGATGTTCACGGGAGTCACGAATGAAATGAAACGGAAATTCAACCAGCAAAAGCTCTACGACATAATTTCAAGAGCGACGAAGCGCGGAGGTTGGCAAATGGGAAAACATTTGCATACAGCGAATTATTTAATACCAAAGTTCAAAATTGCAATAAGCTTTGAGTAAGTTGACATTTTCAAGAGAATTGCTAACTTATAATTTTATGCAATAGGGAGAGCACACATTTTCGATTAATTCAAGTGGTTTGTGCTCGATCGCGATCATTCTTTCGGTCCCTTGTTCTTAGGCTCCGCACCGTAATTGCAAGAAAAGCTTTCACAGTCGGATGTGCGGGGGTTGTCGTACGGAGATTTAGTCGATCTGGTGTTGGGTTTGGGAGCGATGAAGATAGAGGGCAGAAAGCTCGTAGCTGGGGGAGGTGGCTCGGAGGGGGTTCCGGGCCGACACTAGCCGGGGTTGTAGTGACGTATCGACCGGTCCGGGGTCATTCGAGGTCACCAAAGTTCACAGTGTCTCGCGTATAGTTCAGGAACCTCGTACGAGATGAAAGTGCATTGCGCCGTTATAGAGGCGAAGATGCAATATAACAATATTTCGAAAAAAAACAAACAATCGTTGTTGCTCTCGTCGAATACGACGAGAGAATCTTGTAAACAACTTCCTGGTACAAAAACTGTGCTATGAGAAAAAGCCAAGATAACAGACCTGCCGGTCTTTCGACTCAAAGCAACGGAATTGCCAGGACAAATGACCGAGTCGCCTGCTGAACCATTCATTAATTCCCTAGAAACTGTTTCTTTCACTATGAGTTATATAATTTTCGTACTTTCCTCGTAATGCGATGAAAGGTTCGGTAGATAGAACGACGTTGATCGTAACAATTTGCAAAGCAAACAATTTATTCTCATTCCCAAAGAGCATTTTGTCCCTTCGTACTCGTATATTTTCACTAATTTTTTATGACAAAATGAAAATGTGTCCTTTGGTCGTTTTTTGAACGCTGAATAACGATCCGCAGGATGATCGGGGCAATGCCAGCTGTCGCTGTCCGCCACGAGCGTCGGAGACAGGAGAAAAGGCTGAAACGTCCGAGCCAGCTCTACCTCGGTGGCCAATGGATGCCTCCACCTCAGGGCTCACCACCAACCCCCAGTCCACACGGTCACAACAGCCATCTCGATCCCATGCCCGAGCTCTATCTCTGTGGCAAAGTGAGTATAATAATGTGACTTGAGAACCCTCTTACGGAGCGTAACCCATTAGCACCAAAGTGAAACCTTAATTATGCATTGGAGGACCCCAAAGAGAACATAAGTTAACATCTAAGAAGACGTAGGAAAAAACCATCTTGACAAAGTGGCTAAAAAAACGTGAGATAAAAAATTGTTGAGATATATTTTGGGCAACACTAAATTTTCGAGAAGTAATTTTTAACCATGATGCAAAAAATTGAGCTCTTCGCACCTGTTCCCGTTCCCAGCTTTTCGCTTTGAACCCTCGTTATTCAAGCGGATTTCAGTGACGTTTATCTACAAATTCAGTATGCATATATGCGAGGAAAGATTCCTTCGTCTTATCAGATGTAAAAGGAATTTTTCAAAGTCTAAATATAGAATGAAACCCCGTTTA
Organism: Venturia canescens; assembly: GCF_019457755.1. Classification (NCBI taxonomy): domain Eukaryota; kingdom Metazoa; phylum Arthropoda; class Insecta; order Hymenoptera; family Ichneumonidae; genus Venturia; species Venturia canescens. The sequence continues at coordinate 20,019,905 of NC_057421.1, forward strand.
AAGTTAATCTAGGAATTTAAGTGCTTTCGTTAATTCGAATAAACAATCCTGGAGTGATTACTTCAACAGATATCCGGACTGCATGCTGTGGTGGTTTGTTTGCTGCTGGGAGCGGTCGTCCTCGTGGTTGGATTGGTCCAGTTAGCTCCAGGAGCAACGACCACCGACCACAGGCTCGCGTTACTCATAGCTGGCGCTACCCTACTTTTATTGGGTAAGATTACGTCCGAAGATCCTTCTCTTCGCCCTTTTATCGTATGACCCAGAAAACTTATAAAGAAGGGAATCAAGTTTACTGCACGTAAACACATCTCCGGCAAGATATTGCAAATGAAATGTTTGAATTGCTTCGCGAGAGGGAAATTGAACAAAACTAATGCAAGCCTTGTTATCATGTTATTTAATGGACAAACGTGCAAACAGTGTCGTACATGATTTGAGAATATATTTTTTTTTATGTGAGAAACATCGCCTTTGATCTATCATTTCCACGAACAACAAAACCGTTGCATGATTATTTAAATCTGAAACCAACCATTGGATGTAAGCCCCCTTAATCCAAAGTGTAAGAAAATATATTGCAGCGGAATTCAAATGGAGTCACGTTATGAAGGGTATGCAATTCATATGGCACAGTAATGATTTAAAGTTGACTCAATTTTTCCGGACTTTTAATTAACGCGACGCACGAAGAAAACGAGGCCGACAATTATAGAAGAAAATACATACTAGGAATATAGTATCTTGGGGACATCATATATAAGTACTACATTGCAACATTAATTCGAAGAGGAGCAACATGTATCCACCATAGTAAAAAGACCAATACCCATACCTTTTATTCAAAAGACTCAAGACTGTTTTCCTCTATAGGCGTAATAAAAAAATGTCACACGTAGATATTCGGTGTACATTCTCGTATTTATCATAGAATTTACTATGCTGACAGTGGAAATTTGTGATTTACAATGAATTTCCACTTATCAGTAAGTGGTAGTCTGACATGATGAATAAAATTGGAAAACAAAACGAAATATAGTTCTCACGTGTATCACTTTTTGCTATCCGCATGAAGCTGTTTAGAATTCAAGGGACGAAAAATTGCAAAATTCAAAAAATACTATGCTGTTTGTATCGGTGTCTAAATACTTTTGAATTTCTTGATACTCCTCACTGTATACAAAACGAATCCGTTTTCTTCGTGCGCCTTCAACGACGCAACGCTTGTGATTGTTAAAAAATAAAGAACCGAGTTTTTTTAAGGAGTTTCGGTACAGTCGATAGAATATAAAAAAATTCAAAAAGTTCAGAATTTTATAAAATTTGGTGAACATATTCTTTAGTACCAAATTCGACGATACACATTTTTTTAGATTTTTCTTCTACACCGTTATCGAGTAATTGAACTCGAAAGATCACGTGTATGAGCATAGCCTTTCAATATAATATATAAGTGTACATTCCGGGCATAAGACCTTTGCTTTAATGGTTCTTTACTCGATAACTATGTAGAATAAAATTTCGAAAAAGATTGAGCTTTTGCACTGTATGTTGAAGAACATTATCACCAAGTTTTATCAATTTCTTAACATTTGTTAACAGGTATCGAAACTCCTTAAATAAACGAATCGTCGATGAAACTCATTTGCACTGCACGAATATGAAAATATTTTTCACATTTTTTTTCCTCATTCGAATTTCGTCAACAGGAATAATATTGGCAGGGGTGAGGTGTTACGTGTTGCATTGCATGCCATTGCCAGCTGATTCACCGGTAGCAACACCGTTGCCACCTCCAGCGACGGATCAGCCTCCGGTTCCTCGTGGAACTCTCGATCTTTTGGTTGGTCATCAAAATCAACCGGAGACTGACGCATTGATGCAAACCGAGCATCAGCAGCAGCCGCATCATCATCACCACAATCATCATCACAACCATCATCATGGTAACCACAAAAAGAAGCGTAGTTCGCAAGGCTCCCACTCCGAAGAAGCCTAACTTCCAATATTAAATAAATTCTTATATAAATAAAGTAAACCAAAAATACTATGAATAATGATAATAAAATAAATGCAAGCTCTTCTATAACGACGCGATATTAAATTTTCAATTTTCCATTCGTATGAGAGCGATGAACAATAAGAAATATTGAATCGCTCGTTGAAAAAAAAAAGAAAAAAGAAAAAAAAACGCTCAATCGTCACGTTCCGTGCGATTGAGCTCAAGTTTTCAGGGCCCATTAAAAATATGGTGTTATAAAAATGCTCGTGAGATTAGACGAATTGGGAGATAAATGGAGAAATGAAAAAAGAATGAAACTGAATAGCTGAGGGAGTTTAATGGGGTGGAAACTGTTCTAGAATGGCGAGAAATATCCCGCCAACCCGTACACACATTGTACTCGATCCTTTTATCTTTTATAACTTTCTATATATCTGGAAACTAAATAAATATATATGGATGTTAAAGTATTAATACATCGTACTGTGTATATCGTAATCGCGTGCACATAATATTCTCATGATCTAACGTACTGTGATCTGAGCCACAGATGATCTTTTTCTTGTGTTAACGATTTTTTAATCCATCGTTCGTTCACGATTTTTCGAAATGATAAGAACAAACGCCTTGCACAAAAACAAAAATAATGAAATCTGCAAGTCTGAATACGTTTTTTCTTTCTTTTATATACTGCCGAGATAAACAAACAAATGATATGAATAATTCTTACACGATTTACCAAGATTAACATCCCGGCAACTTACACCTTATACACTAATATATATATATATATGCGTACGAAAAAACAAAAAGTAACTCACCTATCAAGAATAATCCATTAACACCGATTTTATCAGCACTCGCACTTTCGCCCTGTGGATTTGTATGTTTGACAGAATAATCGCTCTACTCTTTCTTTTCTCTATTCCTAAATATTCTTTCCATTAAAGAGACTCCACTCTAGAATCATCTCTCGTCTTGAAAATGTCAAATCTTTATTTCTGATACGATCTGAAATATCACTACTTTAAATATTATAACAAAATGGTTTGATTTTTTTCATTGATATTTCGAATATTTTGTATTTTGAGAACTTCCATTGTGCTGTGGGTAGTTTGGAAGTTTATAACGATTCAGGGTCAATGTACTTTTTTATTTCTACTCGAAAACTTAACATTCAATAATAACTCTTTCCCGAAATATGCTCTGTTCGATAGCTGTTCATTTATAAGTATTGATTATTGGTTATATTACTTCCCAAAGTCCAGAGATGATCGATAGCAAGTTTACTGTACTTTTAGTTACCTTTACTTTCAGTAATATTTAGTTCAAAGCACGGAGAGAGAGAGAGACGTCGAACAAACGCAGTTTTCAAATGAAATAATGAGACCAATTGATAAAAAAAAAAAAACCCTCTGATTTCATAAATTTCGACAGACACGTCAACCCGAATATTCGTTGTATAAAAATACGACAGAAAAATATGTATAAAAACAGAGACAGAAGAATTTTTCGAATAGTAGTTTCATCAGTGGAAAAATACTTCGAGTTCTTGCTCTTTGTTCCACTTTGGATCTCGGCTAATCATTTTACCTGCAAGTTTGTCTAGGAAGGCAAAATTTTATAGAATTTAGTTTGTTTCACACGGTAGCGATATTCCAGCGTATGCATATTTCAAATTAGTATGCATACGATTCGAAAGGGGACAGGACTGAATATTTTCAGAAGCAGAAAAGTTGGTAACGAAATTTTAAGGTCGAATAGAGAAAGAAGGATTCATTTAAGAGTGGAGCCGTTATGCTGTCACATACTTTATTCCTCGATTTACATATGCAGGAAAATAAATTCGCATTCGTGAGCAAACGATATGAGATAAGGCGGAACAAATATTGAATGCAATTGAAAGTTCACGAATACGGACTGATGAAAGTAATAGCGAACACCCTCTTCTCGTGTCGTTAGAATTCCAGTAAATTGTTTGAAAGTCCGAAAACCCTCATATTCGAATATACAAGAATGTGGCAGGGCTCGTGCTAATTTTTTTAAATACTTGCCGTCGAGTCACTGCCGCAGCTCACCCTCTCTCTAACAGTCGATCGTTCAAGAATATTTTTCACTGTACCAGCTCTTCATTAAATTCGGGGATCCGGAAAATCAATAAAATTTCCATGTTTTCAAATCCAATAGTGCATGGTTTGAAAAAAAAATGATTCGTAAGATTAGCAGAATTTCAGGAACAATTGCTGGTCGACTGACTGAATCTAACATTTGAAATTCCATTTTTTGAACCTTTTACATCAGCACTTTGTACAAATATTTTCAAATACTCCGGCGAACTGTTAATATCGTATAATATTCGTACGAAACAGAAAAAAATGAAAGTACCTTTATAAGCCTGAAAATTCGTTCCTTTCACCTACGTATTTTTGGAACTAGACAACAGTTCAATGAACATTGATGCCGAAAACTCCGCCAATTCACCCAATCGACCAGAGTTCGTGAAATTAATTAATCTTCAAATGATTTACAAGAGATATACAATGAATGAAAAATTTTAATGAAAAAATAAAATTGAACTTTCGAATAATGCAAAATCAGACTTGTATTATTAGAGGGTCTTCGCTATTGCATTTTTTCAACCCCTATACGTTTTCCGAGCATTTTAAAATATTTCACTGACGCATCGTCGTGCGTCACTATATGTGTCTTTCGAGTTACGTATTAAAACGATCTATTTACACGAAAAAAAATATATATATATATATATATACACATAAGATATATACATAAAAGTAATATTTACACTGTAAGCAAGAAAAATTAAAAAGAAAAAAAATCATATAAAGAAAAATAAAAAGAAAATGTTTTACGCCCGCGTGTCGAGGAAACCAAAAGAAGAATCGTCATCCATTCAGAACTTTGAAACGTTTAAGTCGAACCAAAAGAATAATTAAGAGTCAGAAATGCAGGCACAAAACACGTTCGACTACCGGTTGGGGTCCACTTAAAATTACAAACTACAAAAAAATAAAATAACACAGAAAGAGTTCCCAAATGGAAAAAGAAAATCACACAAACGAGCGTCTATATAAGCAATTAAGCTATTTTACAAAGCGATACGTACAGGGTGGTCAAAGAATATATTCGGGCGATCCAGACCACACCCGATTTTTGTTTGGCCACTCTCCGTACAGTGATATATAAATATATACATGGAACTAGAGATATAAATGAATATATATGAATATCTATATATATAAAATACACTGTACGTAAAAGTATATTGAACTATATTGATATACATACAAACTATCTATAACGATTCAAAAAAATGTTTGAATAGTAACGAGTCTTAGGTTTTAAGTTCTAAAAAAAAGTCTTCGCGTTGCTGAAATAGCGCGCATAATATTAAGCACTGATCGACGCTTGAATATCAAACAGAAAAAAGTATGAAAACCAAAAAAAAATAACTTCGATGTGTAAAAATTATTCAAGCTCGCCACCGCCACTGGGCAGGGTTTTTGTACCGTTGTTCTCTTGATTTGATTTTTATGGAAGGAAAAAACGAGCTCGAAATCGAGAAGCCTGGAATTGCCACTTGAATCTTGTCGTATTATCACTCTCCTTATTGTAGGATCGAATTATTTAAAATGGAATGAAGAAATTGATGAATAACATTATTAATGATGATAATAATATTAACAATAATGCTCAGTATTCGCATACGTCCTTGTCTCACGAGAAAGAGTACATTATTTTTGTGCTTATGAAATGGTAAATGAAAACGAAATATGTACTCTTATTCGTCGAGGCCCGAGCATAAACGTGGCCTCTGTCTTTCAACAAAAAAAAAATGCAAAACCGATCGCTTTATAATAAAATTAAAAGCACCAATTGCCATTTGTGAATATACCCTTTACCTCCGAAATGTAATCGATTTACTAATTATAACTGTATGTGTATAAAAATATAATATTCGTCGATGCAGAAATGTACAGGGACCCGAGGAATTAAAAAAAAAAAAAAAACAAAAACAAAAATACCTTAAAGTTGCTTGACCTATACGTCCAGAGACAAAACCAAAATCTCCGATCTTAAGTGCTCACGAATTACCTGAAAACTTACTTCCAATGTTTGTAATTACGGAAAACGATTTAGTTGTTTGTTCGAAAATGCAACCGCAGTTATTGACAAATATTGTATTGATCGTTTGATACGAATTTTTCAAATTTAAAACGACGCTTTTTTATAAATATATATTTTTCTTATAACAGTACGAAAAGTCTCTCAACTTTTTAAATCTCGGAATATTCGCAATCCATTTATGCGCATTAGGTTACATAATTACAAAAATCTATCAAATCGAACAAGCCCTGTACAAAAAAACAACAACTGATACGTATTTCGCCAGGAATAAAAAAGAAAGGAAACGAAATTCCATAAATATCTGTAAACGTAGCGATTATTGGAGTCGATTTAAATAATACTCATACGATACTAAATAGTAAGGTGATTGAATTAAGTGTGTTCGTCCTGGGGATTAGTTTGTCTTGTAGCATCTAAAAGTTTTATTTTTTATATGTGTAACCATAACGCACACACCATTATTCGCGCGATACGCTTTTGTGCGACTCATTCAAGCCACGAAATTGATGAAGTCTTACCATTTCAATAAAAGGTCGAGAAAATAAAATTTAAAAAAAGAAAAATTTTATCCGACTACTGTAGTTCAATTTTGAAGAGTGTCAGAGCGCAATTTGTTTTGTTCAATACTTATTTGCGAATTGTCTTTTCGAATTCTCGAGTACTTCGAAAATCATGGGAAATATGCGTGCAAAAATCACACTTGCAATAGTCTTTTATTTATTTTTTTTCGAATGTAAAACTGTAAAGCATGTTTGCTGAAAATTCTATTACGCGATCGGTGCGTCTTGAACAGACGTCCGAGAATGTCCATTTCCACCTGAACGATGAATATTTTCATAAGAGAAGATAATTTTAGCTCCGTTATACGCAAAAAATAATGCTCGCTATTTCAAGAAAAGTCGCAAGGGATTTAAACGTTTCTGCTGAAAAAACTTGTGAACATCGTTTGAAAGAAATTTACGAACTGTTTAGTTCATTTAAAAAATGTATGAAACTTACGAAATTTATGAACTGTTTAATTCATAAATGAAAAACTGTGAGAAATTGAAATATCGGTTCCTAAAAATTTTTTTAAATCAAAACTCTGCTCGAACTTCTTACGCTTTGTCACCGTTTTCCTTGATGTACTACGATCTCGATACGTACGACGCTTTCGCTTGTTTCCAGCCATAGATTGCGCTACAACAATCTAAAAAACGACACCGTTGAACGACATAAATTTGAAAATCTTCCAACTTCTCTACAAAAACAACAGAGTTCCATCATCAAAAAACCACCCAAGAATACAGATAAAAAAATGAGAGAGCGCGAATATGATTTCACGTATGGAAATGATTTCCAACGCGTTATTAAGCCAACGTCCGATCTGATATTTTTTTATACAACATCTGAATGATGAATTTATTGCACGACGCACAGATAATTTGAATTTTTCATATTTGATCGGTATCCCGAATGAGGAATGACAAAATGAGGATGAACTATTCGAGAGGACGATTTAATTGTGTACGGGAATTGTGCAACTACCGCTTAGCGAAACGAGGGTGTAAGATGTGTAAGAAGATTATTGTAATCCATGTATGTGATTAAACCTTATATGAAATCAGAGAAAAAAAAAGAACAAAACTAAATGAAAGAACTCTAACGCTATTGTAACTTTCAGAGTTTAATAAAAACGTTTTCACTAACAGAATGACGTCTCGACTTCGTTGACCCATTTTTCTTTTGTATTTCACACTGGTGCATCAAGTACTTTTTATTTCGTTATGAGAAGCTGATGCTCGAAGAACGAGAAAAAGTGAGCGTTTCCTGGTTAGAGACAACCATTTGGTTTACATTTCATCGAGGTTTTTTCTATTCAATATTCAATTTTAAGCTGTGCTCAAACGCCCACTCGCTCATCTCCCTTACCGCAACGAGTCACGAATTTCCCCGTCGTTTTTGTTCCAAGTAATTGAAACTTGTACCGAGTGCAGGTTCCAATACTTCCAACTTGGAATAGCACATGTCTCCTCGTTCTAGCATCGACCCCGAGCTGAATTTCGTATCGTTCAAAAAATGTGTATGAACATCGATAACCGCTCTGTCGATACAGTCGACAGAGCGGTTTTCCTATCGGTCACGACGAAATTTCGGAGCTTCCATAGCCCGAACGAGCAGTTTTTATCAACACGTTCTCGCGGTTAAGCGCTCTATCGATAAGGCTACCGACAGAACGGTTCTGGGCTTGCAAGCGCCTTCGGTCGATAATTTTACCTCTGGACGAACCGCAAGTTCTCTTATTCTCTGCTCCCGCGTGCGGTGACTAATTGCCGGTAAAACGAGTGTCGATAAGAGCTTTAGTAAATCCTGTCAAATATTTTTCTGACCTTTCTTTCAAAGCCACCAAATACGAACATCCTCGCGATCCAATGGCCCAAGTAATTAGCAAAAATGTAGGAATATTTCGATACAAAAATTTCACTCATCCTCGTAGAATCGCAGTGAAATTTAGATAGTGGTACAAAAGGGAATGATCACTGACTCGTTTATGGGGGTTAAGTAAGCGACGCACTGGACAAACCGGTGCGGAGGTGACGTTTCAACGGCGGGATAAGGCCGTGGCAGGTAGCTGAAGACAGAGGGAGGGTTTATCGACCAAGGCAGACGAACCCCGCGAAGCTCAGTATCCGCGGGACCACCACCCCGTCGAAGTGTATCCACGGGACGGGAGTCTCTTTTTCTCTTCCTCGTCTGCCACTGTGCTCTCTTTCTCAACGTTCTATGTCAAAAATCGATTAAAACTTAAGGGGAACGAAATTCGAAAATCCGAATCTCAAGACAAGTAGTTTAAGAGTGTACGTTTTTAAATAGTGCCCTTCGAGGAGTTGATAGAAGACACACCAAACAAAACAAGTGAGTGTTCTCCACGGATATCTATAACGAAATTTATCAACGTTTTTTTTCCTCTTCTTTTCATCAATTACGAAAATAGCCTCATTTTTTCTCCCAACAAATGAGACTAATTTTACTGCTGTTTTTATTTTCACATGCCTCATTGTAGTTTGAAAGGAACTGAAAAAGACACGGTGCCATTATGAAAGCACTCTCGGTAAAAGGCCCTCAGCTACCATGTCAACTCGCGCCTTGTTCAGTCACTTTCTCGAGGCCTGTAAATATGTACTCGAAAACTGAACTCCGAAAGAATACAAACTCTGTATACGGAGGTCCGTGCATTCCTTGCCACTCACCCCTCAAGTGCCTTGTGTTTCATTCACACCAGATTTTCTCCGGTTCTCTGAATGTTTCACGATCTCTCTAGCTCGCCAGTTGAACAAATAGAAGAAAAAACTTATCTTTTAAAAAATGTATCAATTCGTTGATAATTCCTGGTGGCAATGTTTTTTCGATATTCTCGTTTTCCACTAGCTGTGATTGGAAAAATAAAACTCGAATAAATCTCAATCCATACAGCCGCGCGTGTATCGAGGGTCGTTGGAACGATAAAATGGTAAATTTGGTTTTGAGATCTGGAAGTGGAACGACGTCGAGACACGAAAAATCGTTGCCGAGCGAGATATAAATAAAGGCGGTATGAGAAAAAATTGTCGCACCGTTGATGCCGTTATCCTGAAAACATAAAAGCGTTTGCATAACCGAGGCCATAAATATCGAGGGCTGGGGCACTGCACTTGAAAATACCGAGCGCGAAAACATACAGGCCCAGAATACAAATATATGAATTGCAAATGTGACTCACGGATTCTTGGACTTTGCACCGAATAAAAAAGTGCTTCAACGTTTATTCTGAGTTATTATTATATGGAGAGAATTGAATTCGACGCAATCCGAACAAACGAAACATTCCTCATAACATACTATTTTAAAACAATTAAAAAATGAAACTCTTTTTCTCAAAATTCATTTTTCGGAAATGAAATAAAAGTTTTCGCAACAATACCAACTTCCACATCCTAATTCTCGAAGTAAAAAAAATCAGGCCATTTCTGCACTGACCCAAAGGAACTTGGGTTAGTGTTCCAAAGGTGAATGGCATAATTGGCAGCACCGTGAGTCCACCGACCTCTTTCCTTCATGATTCTCCAATTCGACGTTTATACGTACGTCCATGCTCATATATTTATTTATGTGCATCGTTGGCTTGTGTACTATTTACGGTATATATTCTGCCACGACGTACCGATACATCTATACATGTTGAGCTGGACTGGAACACTGCCAAGTAAAGTAACGACTACATTTGGTGCATCGTCCGAACGGAAGTCAACGAACGAGAAATCCCTTCGTGCCTTTTTCGCTTCGATACAATCCATGCAACTATATTTTCGGCCCCGCTCTAAAACCGTGTCAACCGAACGATTTTTCGTCTTCTTTTTTTTCGTTGCTCTTTTTTCAAGAAACCACCCGCACGAGTTGGGCTCTCGTTCACTTTCTCTTGAACGTTGTTCAGCCACCCCTTGGAATACTGCTGTCGTAGATCTAGCGGGCTGTTGGAAAAGTGCCTTTTTTATAAAATCACTTGAACATTTGACCGAGATGCAGATAGCAGCTGAACTACAATTGTTCGCTTATCGATTCTTGCCGCGTGAGAAAAAAAGTAGGAATTCCATGATACATTATTTTTTCCCCTTCAATCTCGAACATAAAACGTGTCGTAGCGAATTAGCTCGAACCAGGTCGCGAGCAATTGCCACTCGAATCTTGAGAACTGCGACGTTGATTTTCAATAGCACGGAAAAGGAGACACGGAGCGAACGATAACTAGTTACGTGAGCGTCGAGCTGCTAACTTTTGTTCAGAATTTCACAAGCTCGTACGAGGAATCTTGACGGATAAAGACTTGCTGGAACGCTGAGAATTTTCACTTTTTTCTGGGAGTCATTCTCGCCCAACAAAGTGGCTGCATCCTCATCAATCAAGGTCCACTTTCGCGTAGGCGCTACTTTATTCCGGCACGTAACCTACAGATTTCCCCGAGATACAACGGTATTGCGCGAAATTTTTTTTCTTCTCGCCACGTGACTCTCCCACCTGAATTCGCAAAAGTCATAGGTCACAACCACACAAAAAAGTCATGGCACGCACAAGTTTGAGTGATCAACGAGGACAGGGCCAACAAATGCTCTCGCGCATTCTTTCAGGACGAAAATTTGTGGCAGATTTACAAACATCTTCGCATTTAACTGGTTTCACTTCAGTGTCTCAAAAATTTAACAAAAATAACTTGAAAGAATTCGAAGGATTGCCAAAGACTTGAAATTCGGTAAAAGGTCGTCTAATAGCAATTTTTTTGTTTGGTAGCAATTTTTCAATAATTTCAATCGCGACTAAGTTCAATTCTCGTCGCATTTCGTTCTTTATAAATGGACGAAGAGAATAGCTCGAAAGAAAAGTGTACAGTTTCCACATAAGTAAAAATTTGTATCCTCTGACTTCGAGTCAATATACGTGAGAAATCACCTGGGCAAAGGGATTGTAGGCGAGGGACGTTTGCATTAATCGTTGTTGGCCTCTTTCGGGGTTCGTACAGATAAATTGCCCGAAAAGGAGGTCGGGCCAATAGTTACAGTTCCGCCAATGGCCTCAAGCCACAACTAGGCCTCACCAATGTCACAAACATTTAGCTACCACTGGGGCACATATTTACGTTGGTCTAGAAGTACGCTTACATTATCAAACAAAAGCAGGGCTCGAGCGCCTTTTTCCACGTCGATAAACAGTGTCGACGATTCATGCACTTGCAAACATTATCGAATCCTTGGGAGAATATGACAGAAAAATAGCGACTTCGACATCAACGTTGTTTTCTAAATTCCAAAACAAACCAAAATTTTTTACAAAATCTAGCATTTCCATGAAGTTAATACTTTTTTGCTCGAAAAAAATGTGTCTGCTTCGACAGAAATCGTTTTTGTCGTTTTCGACGATATATAAAAACAGAGATTTGCGAAACGATGATTCAGCTGGGTATAATTGCCCCGAGAGCTGGAAAAAAACATCCCCAGACGCACACTATGAGCGTGGCATCAGGATCAGATATGCAAATATGTGACGTCGATGTCCAGAAGAGACCGGTGGCCTAAGCAAACCTCAATACGTTGCTTTATTCCGTGCACTGACTTCGCAAGTCAACGAACGAGCAATCACCCGAGCGGAGACGTTTCCATTAATCGCCGTTGACCACCCCCTGTGACTCGGATAACGCGAACGAGGTCGACGTAGCAGCGACCCCGTATCGTTGATTTCCACCGAACTTTATGATCAGCAAATCAAGATTATTTTATCAAACGAAACTGGCTTGTGAGTTTCATTTTGAGAGGGACAAAAAAGCGGCTACATCGACGGATATTTTCCACCAGGAATTTCTACGAAGATTATAAAACGAGAGAAAATTCATTTTGTGGTTGAGTCAAAGGACAGCATTCCAAGAAATTTCGCTGCGTACGTTTGACCCATTTATTCGTTAAGCAGAAAACGTTGGTAGAATTGAATTCTGCGTAAATGACATCACGGCGACAAAAACCGGTTGGTGGGCTTCAGCGTTTTCGTTGAAAACGAATTCATCGTGGGATTTCTTCTACCACCCCCGCATTCGGGTAGAATTGGAATCTTCCATCGAGGGTTGAACTACCTCTCTACGGGTAAACGTATAGAGGGAAACACAAGTGTCTATACATATTACTTGGCTTCTACTCCCACCGCGTTCGCAGCGCCCACGCCTTCCTGAATCGCCTCGGGAATACTTGACTTTTTTTCGTATTAAATTCATAAAAGCAGCTATTCGATGAAATAGCACGTCTTTTCTTATATCATCAGTGTTTTCCATCGATGACGTGTTTACTCGAAAGACAATGAATTCTTATAACTTTACTTTGTAAGTTTAAATGCCAAATGCTTTTGGCCAAACGATTGCGTAAATAGGCAGGGTGTTTGCAACGATTCTGTTCCCTTTTATCAGCTTAAAACAGTCAAATATTCCTTCTTTGTTTTGTAGACTAAAAAAGTGTGGATTTATAAAAATTAATTGGCAAAAACATGGTGGGGAGACTAGCTCGTAAAAGCAGAAGGTGATGTTGATGAAGAGTCGTTGATGCCGAGCAGAGTTTGTTCTCACGAAGCGAGAGACAATTTTCGAAAAAAGGTAGAGCTTCGAAAAAATTTTAATAACCGAAGAAACTGTCGAGGCCTTGGGGCAAGAATTTTTTTAAGCACCCGAGTTTAATGAGCGAAATTTCTACTCGGATGACACCGAAAGAACGTGTGTACGTTGCTGTATCAGGAAAAAGGATGGATTTCCCCTTTTTTTGGATGCCGAGAGGTTTTGGCCACGTTCCAAAGAGGTCTCGAGGAAAAACGGACGATGGGGGGGTTACGTGTTGTCAGCTCTGTGCGTCCACTTACCATCCCTTGGCTAAGGCTTGCCCAACACACATAAACATACCCTCATCGAAAGAGCCTACAACGCCAGTTCAGCACCAACCCTCCCTTTTCTTGCCATGAGCAAATGCGGCGGCAACCATGACATCGAGATTCAGGCCACTGTCCCAGTTTACGCCTTTCCAAGCAATAAAGCTTTGCTTGCCTCTCTCTCTCTCTCTCTCGCTCTCTTTCTCTCTCGCTTTAGACTTTTTCCTGCCAATACGTAGAATAACGAATTTCCTCAAGGCGACCATAACATCTGAAATATTAGGGCTGTCGTTAAAAAATAAAATTATATCGATCGTGTATGACGAAGTGAATTTTATGGCAGAGTAAAAAAAATCCACTTGCTATACGATAAGCCTCTGAATGACGACGATTTTAGATTTTGAATTCTCATAATAATTGGAAAAAGAATTTAGTTGAACCAGCAAATGGCTGTCAAATTGTTCAGATTAATTATATAGAATATAAATCTACTTAAAACAAACTTTAAATTGAAAACTAATTTTGGTGGGATAATATTAGTGAGAATAACATTCCAGAGATTTGTGGGGCTCGTAGGTCTCTCAAGCCGTTTGAATTTGGTTCGATGTGGATTTTATCTGATTATTTATCTGAAACGTTTGAAATTTATTCAAAGTAAATACACCTCCATTTATCCCACGTAGTAGTTACGCACGTGTTCGAATCAGAGTAAACAGAGTTCGGACCTTATCGGGGTGTGCTACATCGAAATTACCTTTGAACTTTGTACAGGGTAGCGGCGTTCGAGTCTGCACGTGCGCTCGTAACCGTATATTCTTATGGTCAAGTAACGTGTTTGTACTCCAGCCAGATAGACAACGGTATCGTCGCCATCTAACAACTTTCGGAAACCTGAACGATCGCAAGAATGCCGAAAACACGGAATACGTTTTAGCAGGAAATAACATTACGCTCGGCCGTTCAAAAGCTCGAAGTTTTAAATCATTTTTTATCGAACTATCGGGGACGTTTTCGAAACATCAGTTCGCATTTTGAGCTTATACGGCGCCGTCAAAAAGCTAATTCGATGTCACGTTTCCATTCGAAAGTTTATGTTATCAAAAACTTTTTTATGAAGTTCTCCGAAGAGTTTTCGTGTCAGGCTTTGAGCGAATGGAAACCTCGTTATCGTTAGAAATCCAATTTCCTACAGCTCTATGTTTGTTTTCGAATTCTTTCAAAAAATAGAGACGAAAGATATTGAATAGAGATTCTGATGTTTGTTACTTTTTATTGCTATACTAAAAACACATTAAACTTATTATTTCAATTATCAATGGAAATGAGCTCTCAAAACTTGGTAAATGCGATGTGGTGTATGGAAAAAACACCACATCAAGCAGCGGTAAGAAAGTCCCGCCCACTTTCAACGCGATAATTATCCCAGTTACTCAAATTTAATTAATATTTTTTTATTTTATTTTATGCACTACTGAAAGGATTTAGAGCTTACGTGAGAGCCTTTTAATTACTCCTACCACCGAGTGCATGCTTCAACGTTTTATTTTTAGCGAGACCATCCCGAGGCTCCCGTGCACAACAATATTTCAGGTTTTTTTTCACCAACTCACATCATCCATATACCGAGCATGTTTCGTGTGGAAGCATCATTTCGAACGACGATTGCGAGTTCAATGAAACTCGATCAACATTGTTCCCAAGTGCGTGGCAGAGGCTGCGGTTCCCGCAACGTGCCGTCCGACCCACGGGAAATAAATGGGAATGAAGATCGTTATTCGACTTCAATATTTCATCGTATAACCCTCCTGCTCCGAGTTCGCAATCGCAGTGATTTTCAAAGTATCAGAGCACACCGTTTCGTGACACGTGGCATGTCATTAATTCATAGTTTATGATGAAAAAGAGAACGGAGAATGCGAAGACAACGCACGGATGAGCGCCCTCTTTATACCAGAGACAAAAGCACCACCTCCGAGTAATTAAGTTAATGTCTTTTCTTCCTCCAACAAGAAGCGACACAATTCGCTGTCATTCCTTCCGAGAGTACAGGAATATCCGAGGGCACAAAAATCCGAGAGGAAAACGAGCTAGCATCCTCCCACGCACTCCTTTTTCCTGACATTTTTACACCGAAATGTTTGCTCGAACATAATTGACTTTGTCGTATAACAGTAAAGGGTGAAATCGGAAAAACCCTTTAGCAATTGAGCCAGTTATAAGTGAAAGTAGAAAGAAATACGTGAGAGTAGAAAGAAACAGGAATAAGGAAATTTGAGTACATGAAGTTCTCTGATAAATTTTTATAAACTCTCATTGAAATCTACACAGTTTGATTGAATGAAAAAACTTCGGAGTATCGGCATTCAATGGGATTTTTTTACACCCTCTTCCTATCATCGATATCGTAAATATAATATTATTCGCATTATAATCTGTTATTATGAAACAGTGAGTGCGTTGGCCGACCTCGGGCTGCAATATATACGAGTCGTATCTACCCCCGTATACGAACGAACAGCTTTCTCGACTGTTCGATAACACACCGTGGGTAGGTGCAACGGCCGTCGGCCTCGCAAGCTTAATCTAGGGCAACAGTACCACCACTACCGTTCTGGTGCTGTTACCAATGTTGCTATACGGATTCCCGGGTTTCGAACTCCTCTCTTCCTCTCTCTTTCCTTTTCACTTCTTTTATCCTTTTTCTATGTTATTAAATCTTTTTCACTATTTCTTTTTCTCCCTCTCATTCTCTACGTTTATTTTTTTCATACTATTTGTTATTCCTCGATCTTCACTGTGGTATTGGATATAATAAATTTGATATCCTTTATATTTTCAAATTCAATTTCAAATGAGTTATCATAATTTCTCAAACGACTTTGTTCTTCGAGGTTCGTGAACAAAACTGTCAAGAGTCTCTTGACGTTCTTTTTCTTTGCTTTCAATTATTTTTTTAAGGATGAGTTGTTCTTTTTATCATAGATTTTTTTTACAATGTGAACATGTCACATTTCGAATATGTTTTCTCTTTCATGTTCCCTTCCCACGTCGCTTTGGCTCCTTATCTTTTTCGATTTTTGCCTTCTTCCTTTCGTGCTTTATTCTCCTCCTTTTTCTCTTCTATTATGTGTAACGTTTTATCTGCTCTCTTTTACTTTTCACTTACGGTTTTTCTCCCAAGTATTATAGATCAATGATTTCGTCGATTCGCTCAAGTTCTCTCCTTTTTTTCGTCTCCCATTTGCCCTCGCTTCGACTCTATTTCTTTCTCTCTGTCTCGAATCTCTCCGTTTTTCCTTCTACACCAGCTTACTTTCGTGTTCGCCATCGAGAATGATGCGGTATGTGCCGAAGTTGCTTACCCCGGCGACCGCCCAAAGGAGCCGTGATACCACAGAGCTGTGAACCCCGGAAACCGCATAATCTCGACGATTTATTCACCCCGAAATATACTCGTGATTATTACAACGAGAAAAAAATATCGACCCCTTCCATGCGGATCAATATATTTTCATACTGCGAAGGCTTCTCTCGATGCGCACTTTCACGCTCCAATCAATTACCCTTATCACGATGGAGAGCCAAATGTATAACGACCCCGCAAATAATAGAAACGCGAACTTACATTCGATATTTTAGGCCAAAATTAACGAAGCTCGCACCCCTACGTTTTCTATGTTTCAGCTTCTCATAACGCTGTGGCACGAAAAAAATTTATTTTGTTCAGAATAAATCTAGAACTTCTCGAATTTCAGTATTTTTCCAACAAATTTCAAATATTTTCGATATTTTGAGAAAATGTCGAAGTGTGCACTCTACCCTGGGCTGCTGAGGTTTGCCTCTGCTCATCAATACTGCAGAATTGTTAGCGCAAAGGTGAAAGTTGTAGGGACACGTAGTTTCTTTCGTTCGATACTGTGTTTATGAAATTTGTATATGAAGCTCCGAAAGTTTTCAGATTGACCTGCATGTAACTGCAAAAAATGGAAAGTAGTGTTGTTTACTCCAAGAACTATTTTATGAACAAATTTCCAGTAAATTGACACAGCATATGGCTTCCTGGAGCAAATTACCCCGGAGGTTCAACCCCGGAAGCTTGGTGCTCGTATTCTCGTTTGCTGGAAGCTTGGTTATTGAGGACAAATTCGCCATCATGTTTCTGGGCCGTAAGAGTTATTGAATTACGGTTCCGAAACTTTGTAAGTTAAAAATAAATCTAAAAAAGAATGAACCAACGTCGAAACTTCATACATAATGATTTTTATCAACGACCCTTCGAAAATGTAGTAAAAAATTGTTTAAACAAAACATTTCAACCGATACTGAGACAATTTTCGTCCGTTGCGAGGATTCAACTCGATGTTTTCTCAAAATGGTCATTGATGTTTCGAAATTTTTTTTACTTTTTTTTCCAACAGTTTTTCTGCTTTAAAAAATCGCGTTTACTCCTCACTTAGAGATCTTAAAAATCAATAAAATACATCAACGTTCGCGGAGCTTCGGAGATAATTCAGTTTTCTCAATTTTTGTTAAAACCGACGGGAACTGATTTTTTTCTACTGAATAAGATAACGAGTTTTGAAACGATTATTTTTCCAATAATTTCCTGCTAGCACATAAATGTCATTGATAGCTTTCGTGAGGTTGTTCAGCCGGTATCATTATTCATCTTTCACGACTGTGTTAATTCGCGCCCCTCGTAGTGGAAAATTAATCAAAGGACGTCGATGTTATGATCGAAAGGCCTCGAGGGCTGCTCCGTCGAGCTGGTTTCATAGGACGAGCTCGATCTCGTAATAACGCCATCTATCTCTGCGGTCCATGGATTTTCGATGGATACTGATAACGATTAGACATTAAGTGACATCGTGACACTTGTTAGCGCTAGAAATATCGGACGACATGACAAGAAAAAGAATCGTATGACGACGCGAAGACTTATTCGAGCTGGTGCCTCCAAACGTAATCTAACTTGGACTGTAGCATCATCGCACACAAACTTTATTTTTATTGAGCTCCCTAAGACAGACGGAGATTGGCTCTCTCTCCCTCCCTTTTTTCTCTTTCCTGATATCGCTCGCTCGCTCTTCCTCGTAATTCAAATTCATTGGAAACTCATTTTGCGCCCGGAGCTGGATAATAATTAATCCAAGGTTAAATCGAGAGAGCACAAGGCGAAGAAAGTGGAGAGAAGCATGGAGGAAAAAAGGGCGCGGGAAAAACGGAGACGGGGAGAGCGAAATAACGAGGCAGAGAAAATACAGAGTCAGATGAGCCAACCGTATAGGGTTGACTTCCAAGGTCGCGAACGAGTTACTTGTGCAGCACGAGAAGTGAACGAAGACAGTCAGAGATACGAATCATTCGGAGGATAAATATTGCACGAATGGCCTCGAGAGTCTTCCAACGGAGACGTACAACAGAACGAAACGAGTTATCCCAACTTCTCGAAATGGCATGGCGTTTCTTTCTGACTTTGACGCTTATATTTTGACTTTTTTGTTCCCATATTCCCGACACGAGTCTCTTGCGATATCACAACGTGATGATTTCAAGGGGATGATCCGCGGTAGATGAGAGATATAAAGAATCTACGAGATTGAAATAAACATGCATATGTTTGGAGTAGCAAGCCACGCACGACGAAGTAACTTTGTGCGGATCAATACCGTGTTTCCGATGGATAACACTAACATGAGAATCCGAGTGGGAATCAGTTTGGAATTTTACATTCAACCGACAAAAAACATGCCAGTTTAAAGCGCTGCTCAAAAAATACTCTGCCGAGAGAAAAATATGAGCGTGACTGACCTTTTGGAAAGGAAAGACTGAACTGAGCTGAGTTACCGAAAATAAATGACGAGTTGTAATCCCCATGGGACGGAATTTAAAAGGAAGTTTTATGAATTTTTTATGCTGGGCACGATTCGATTAATGGCTTTTGTTTAATGAACTGAGTGATTGTAACTGGTTTTGTTGAATTTGGTTATAAGCAACATATAATATTATATACGATCAAGCTGTAAACAAGGCCGGGATGAAAAAGAATCCAAAGCTTGAGTCAGCTCATGTTTTCACTCTTTTATTCTCTGTCCTCAGCTTGTTTGAAGAAAATATAATTAGTGAAAATTCAATGAAAAAATTATTAGGATTAACTATTTGATAGTTATGACAGGCACGATATTAACGACAACTTTACAAATAGCCGAAAGCCTTAGTTTGAGGTATTGGGAGAAAAAAGTTTGGGGGTTTGGCCATTTAATCGTTGCGATTATCCATGAAAAGCATCATAAACAAATTAGAGCCGTTCATCGTATTGAGGTCATAGGTTTTGGATGTTATTCACGAATATTTATACATCCGAATATATTTACTGAAGTCATGGAAAGTTGTTTGAGAAATTTACAAAAATCGATAATAATCGATTTCCCATTGAAGAATGTAAGCATCATTGAACTCAATAAATATAATACTCTTTGGAACGGTCGTAAATTTAACTAGTACCACCTGAAAGGGTAATATTTCAGGTTTATAAAACGAGTTGATTTTTTTTTAATTGAAAATTACGATTTCTACATCATTTTTTGTGAAAAAAGTCATTTTTTCTGCATTTTTTTTCAATATTAAGAATAGCAATAATAGAATAAAACCGTCACAGTCGTTTCTCAAAGGCTCGAAATACATTATAGTATTTTTGTTATATTTTTTTTTTACAGTTTTTCAATTATTTATCACCCACCAATGTGAGTGGGGTGGATTACGATCCCAATGACTATTACGTCAAAATCCGGAGGTTTGACTACTAAGGGTTAAACTCATATAGTTAATTATGAATTAGATGAATAAATTTACTTCCTTGAATAATTCCATACATTATAATAGTTTGGTTTACATTAAGAATCCATTTTACATTTTACATTACAGAATAAATGATAATGACAACAACACGGTTAATCAACTAATGATAAAGAAATTTCAAACAGCTTTTCTTTTAATTTTGTTATTTTCATTGAAATTTTTCATTTGTTTCCGATAAATAAGCTCAATACGTTCTTTAGTGTCTATCTTGTTATACAGAGCACGGTTTTTTGTGACGTTTGTTCAGCTGTAAAAAAAGGTATTCTCATTCCCACCGAACCTGATAGATACGAGGTCGTTGTGTGGTCCCGGAGGTCTTCCAAGTTGAGCCGCCTCGAGTGAGGTTGGGTAATTGGTTGGGTAATTGCTTAACCATGCACCAACTCGCGCATCGATCGGCAAGCTCGATACGAGAGCGCTCTGAGATTCTGATGGTCCAGCTAAACAGAAACTGATTTCTGATCGAAACGTGTAGCCGTTCGATTTTCCATGGTTTTCTCGAGCCCTCGTAGAAATACGACTCGGTTGTGCATCGGAGCAGGGTTTCTGTGAGCGTCATCATGGTGGTCTCGCACCGGAACAGGAACAGGAAGCTCGTAAAACAGGGTTCAAACGGAAGGATGGAGTCGTAAAAAATTTATAGGTTTTAGAAGATTAAAAATAAAAATAAAGTATTTTTATTCACCGGGATCCTTACGCATGAACCATTTTCAATGTGGTAACCCGGAATGAGCTACGAGACTCTACAGAACTTTTCACACGTATAGGAAGTGCGAAGAAAGTGCAAAAACTGGAGGAGCGCCTGTCATTTTATTACGGAAAACGTAGAAATTGTTTTGCCCAGTTCCAAAAGCGCGCGGGGTTGTAAAATGTAGAATATCTGGATTGTGTCTTCGCCAGACAGTGAGGACAAAAGAAAATTAGTAAAATGATAACTTCGAGACATTTTTCTAATGAGTTTTCGCTCCGAAACATCGAACATAAACCTCCCAGGCACCTTTCAGTCTTCCACGTTGTTTGGGTCATTGAACATGAATAATTTTTTTCACTTCGAGTGTGTGAAAACTGGAAATCCAACAGGCAGCACTTTTTTCGTAAGCATTGCATAAATGCCGGAGGCTCGTTCAAAAAGTTGACGTCTCAGGAGCCTCATTTAGCTCGTTCATTTTCAACCCTCTTTTCACTACGTCGCTATGCTTGCACCTCATTTATTTTTCTCTCTCACACCCTTCGGAATCTGTTCTGTGAGCTCACGGCAGACAATTCAGGCATAATTCAGTGGAGTCGTGGACACACGAGCTCTTTTCACATTTCAACCTGAGACACCCTCGTTCTCATAAACGAAAAGATTCGCTTGAATTTAATTTCTCAGTGAGTACTCTCGTCATGAAGAGTTTTCATAAGTTACGAAAAGGCATTATCGCACGAATATTTTACTTTTTTATTTTTTCCACCTTCTTTCAATACGTCATTCGAAGAGCGTTGCACGGAATCTCATTGAAAAAACTGTTCCAACGTGCCATGAATTTAGCGCTCGATCAGATTTTCCTCCATGCCAACAATAACTCAAAACTCTTTTCGACAATTTTATTTTCAGAATGATCACGGCGTTACCGGTGCCTTCGGTGAAGGTATTTCACAAAACGTACTACCAAGAAAAAACCCAGAGGATAGGCAACAGCCAACCTGGGAGTCCACTCGCTGACAGCGAAGCCGTCATGGCACTTATGGACAAGGACCAACCGGAGTATTTCTTTTGCGGAAAGGTATTAACTGCAAGTCTTTTTATATTATTTACGAATATCTGCGCACTCTCCATGCTCACGGTTCAGAATCGATTACCAACGCTCGTTTTGCCGATCTCACCGGATCTGATTGAGAATGAGAATTTCTTATATACAAAAAGCTTCTGATCGATCGCGCTATTTTTGCTTTTCGCGTCGGAGTAATCCATCGATCGATGGCATTGAATACGTTTACCGAACATCTCTCTTTATAAATACGTACGATAGCTGTGTACCAGCTGTGCCCACGACTCTGCTGGAGTTTCATTTGAGTAACACTTGCTAAATAAACTTCAATTGCTGCAAGAACTCAGTCGATGCGGATTGAACCATCGGAGCAAAGTCAGCTCCATATTTATAGCTCAACAATGTTTGCTTCGAAACGTCAATCTTCATTTTCGCTCTCAGTTATGGGGATTCAAACTTTTGTAATATTTGAGTTTCTTCTTAGCGATGTATAGAACAACTTTTGTAATGCTACCATTATATCGAAAATTGTGATTCGATGAAACTTGCATCTCAAGTTTTGCATTCTCAGTTTTAGAGAAAGCCTTTTAGAATTAGTTAAGTAAATGTTAGATTTCAAGCCACTAAATCCAATGGGATAGAAGAATAATCTTAAGGTGAGATTTTTCATAAAACCACCCACGAAACTTTAAGTTTTACGAGCATCAATTAAGGCGTTTTTGGTATCAGAATATTCGAAAACAGCGTGTCTAGAGAATAAACCAACAAATGTTTGATAAGTTCGTCATTTTGGAAAACACTTGTATCAATTTATCTTTTTTAGGGTCAATATTTCGTGCTCCACCCGAATTTCCTCCACACTGGGCCCGAGTCCATCCCTTCTTTTCGTAGATCGATTTTTTTCAGTTTAACATTCCTAGCTGTATAAACACTGTACAAGTACGAATTCTGTTCTCAATCACGAGCTCTAGAGATTTTTTTTAGACTTTATAGTCAGATACACGGATAGACTTTTATAGTAAAAATTACTATGTTTTTATAGTAACGTCGGATCACATCGATATTATTATAGGGATTATAATAATAATCGCTACAGAGTGTGTCAAATAATGCAAAAGTTTAGGGAACCATACCATAGTTCATAGTAAATAACGCGCTGTACTATATCAAAAATGAACACCAAGCGAATTTTGATCAAAAACATAGTAAATAGTGAAATGATTTGATGAAAATTTAAGAGATAACATAGCAGTCGTTTCTCTGTGCTATAAGAAAAATTGCATAGTCTCGTATTTTCCCTTTTACCGCACTGAATTTTGCTCAATAACATAGTAAAATTCATGCGCCCACCAATTATATGAGGCGTTGCGAGTATAAACATGAAAATTAACCAGTGGCACATAGTAAAATTTCAAGCAATTTTTCCACTTCAATTCACCAATTTTTACTATTTCGCCAAAGACACGAGTGACATTCAGATATCGATACATCGTTCATCGATGTAAGAATGTCGCAGACCTAAATTTTGCATGTCGTATATAGTAAAATTTGTGAGAACTATTTCCGGCATCAAAATTACTATGCACTTTGATGAAATGTAATAGAACGGCGATATAGAACAGCGGTGCTACAGAACATAGCAAACTTCTCTAGCAAATTCATCCGAAATATTCGTATAAAAGTCTCTCCGTGTATACGTATAAGGAGAGAAACAGTGAATATATTCGTTAAATTTTCATACAAGATTCATTGACATCCTTCTATTATTATTTTCGTTACATCGGAGCGTAGACCCACACGAACGTTGCAGTTTATATATTCCGATGAAAAAGGCCAATCGGAGCTCATTCAGAATCTGAAACGTTTTACACTTTTTGCCTCGACTCGGCGAGTGTACGTGTATGTGGAGGGTCGCTCTATTCTTGTGTGAAGGGATACCCCCCTATATACGTGACGGGAATATTTGTGTGCCCAATGAGGTGGAAAATATACTAGCGCAGTCCAAGACGTAGGCGCCTGTTCATAAAGGTCGAAACCTCCTGCAAGTAGATATAAACTCGCGCGGCCCACGAGGTATACAACATTGAACGGTACAAAAAGTGTTTACGTTTCGAGGCCATAGTAAAACGGGATTAAATATATACAATGTTCCTATCTACACATCGATACGAGCTATATCATCTAAACGAATTATTTTGACCATGCAAACCTGCCACTCCGGCCTAAAATAGTAAAAATTTTATATCAGACATCCGGGTGCGGTAAATTACTTTTTTATTAACGTGACTATGGCTGGGGTGACGAGAAAATATTCAAAAATTTTCAAAAACTATGAAAGGTTGGCAGAATTATTAAAATATTTAAAAAGTGAAATACGTCAGCAAGGGAGCTGTTTCCGATACTATTTTATTGCCAATCAATGCCAATATTTGCGTCGTGATTTACGAGCCATAAACTTTGTAAGGAAATCAAATTGGGGTATAAAAATCGTTGTTCTGATACGAGATGCGTCGAGTAGGGAACGTAGCATCACTGGAATATTATACTATGGAGTTAAGGGTTTGGAGAATCCGGCATCGATAATCGATAAAATCGTCAAACAAACGTTTAGTTTGTTTCAATATAACCGAATCGAAATATTCGAGGATGGAGATTGCCATTAATTATTGGCGGGAATACGTCACGTGTCGGTAGATGCGCGAAAGCTCCGATCTTTTACCATCCTCATCGACGCTTCCGAACCATCCCATCGTAATCCCTGCGCCCACGTAAAAGCTCCGAGCTCCGAATGACGTCACTCCCTCCACACCGTTGCGAAGGTACTCATCCTTCGTTGCTTCTCATCCCACATTCCGACAGCAGATAGCTTTCGGATTTACACGGTGAATGAGTCATTCGACTCTTTGTTTTATCCTTTTGGATACTTCTCGATTCCCATTCGCTTCCGGCATTTAGAGAATACACGATGACACGATGACACTTTACCCGTTCAATAAACAATTACTATTTTCAATACACTATTTCCCTTCAGTTTCATTCGGGGCTTTGGCCTTGGTGACGTTTCCAACCTCTAAACAGGAACGCTGGAAAACTTCATTCATTTGTTCGCAAAAATATAAAAGAGTCTGCTTTGATTTTGAAATTAAAAAAGATCATGCGCTACTTGTGATTCAAAAAAGCAACTGAACTTTTTCCTCTTTTCATAATCAAACGATTAAAATTTATTCTCGGAATTATTAAAATTATGTGTTACTTATTTGTTGAAATTAATACATTTTTAATATAATGATAGCGTTTAAAATACTTTCGTAGTAAAATCGTCAAGCAAAATGTGACGACAACCATTTTCTATTTATATGCGTAGGCATATCGATATTTTAAACCAGCAGGCTCATAGTGCTGTCAAACCTTCCACTGTTTATGTCGTTATTACTCGTTAGCCTCAAATGAGTGTTTTTATTTTTCCATTCCCAAGTGATTTTCACCGGTAACAAGACTTTCTCAAGACATCATTGATGTCTAAAAACATTCTATTTTCTTATTCTCGTTTTTGGCTCTTTAAAGTTGGGAGGATCCTATTCATTAAATCCAAATCGTCGCACAGGAAGTGTGCCTGCCACAAGAGCCTGTATAACCCTTAAAAAATGTGATTTTCGCGTTAATTGTTTTCTCAACAACTAGACGGTAAATCCTAGAATAATTCCGGGAACAGATGCACACTGAATGTTTCTAGAATATTTCCAAATTTCAACTCTTAAAGTATGAATTTTCGATTTCCATTAAATTCGCGTGTACTTCCTTAACTAAAACGAAATCGATCGAAGTATTAATTCCGACTCTCGAGTTTTCGAGCAAAGTCAAAGCTAAGCGCCGCTCTTTACAATCAGAAAATAAGCTGTAACTTTTATACTTCTTCGAATACGAAACCCCATCTACGAGGGAAACGTCAATCTGCTTATCATCAGTATCACGCGCACCCGATTCCCAAAGCGTGTTGGAAAGCATTCTGTCGGTGAAAGTGCCGTCCAAAGATGATATTTCAAACAACTAACTCAACCAACCTCGTTCATCTACTATTGAGAAGCGATGGAACTTGTATTTTTCCCTTAAATCTCTTTTGTTCAGAAGAAAACTTGTTCAGGGCGGGAATAGCTGTGTCTGAGTCATTGTTACATTACGACCTTGGGCGTTCAAGCAGCATGAATGCCTGATGGAAGAGTCGATAAATCGGGGCTGCTGCTCAATAACTCATACCAGAATTTTTTCGAGCTGACATGCTTATTGATATTGTAATTTCATCAAAACGGTCCTAAAGTTCACGTCACGTCTGTTTATGTTGGCATGTTTGCCGAGATACAGAAACGTCATTCAAATTACGAAATACTGAATAACGAGAAATGAAGCTACTACAAATGTCATAGTTCCAGTTTGGATTATGTTTCGTCCGAACGAAAATTGTTCCAAGAGTGTTTGCCCATCTCGAAGGACTGAGTTGATGTGTTTCGAGACCATGGACAGTACATCTTCTACCGAGACTGTACAACTAACGAACGAATCGCTTGAATAACAAATACTTTAGTGTGTTGATTGTTTGTTTCATATTTTTATATTTTTGTTCTCCATGCTTTTTAACCTTCCACGTGGCATAATTGAGCGGGCCGGGGGGATTGAGCTGGATTTAAATTGTTAACGATACGCAAGAGCTCGTTATCGTAGTCAAAACTGAAATGAAACATTTTTCAATGGTAAATATCGAACAATGATTCCCCCACGAGAATCGTGAGTCGTATATCTGTAGTAGATGGTAAGGTTTAATCTGGAATGCTGGACGCATGTTCGCTCCTCATTACTCGGGCCTTGAACTAATATATCGAGAAAGGCTTGACACCGTGAAATATTTTGGAGTCTGATTGAGTATTCTGCGCTCAACGCCCCCGCAAAGTTAGTACGACGTATTAATAACATTATCGCGTCTTTTTAAACCCACGTCTATTTGCAGTTGTGACGCTACCAGTGTAAATAGACAGCGAATTCGAGGATTTCTTTGTCCTCAAAGAGCAATTATTTTACCCAATGGATTTAAAATTTTATTGAAACTCGTTGGAGGTGGTTACAAATGGATTCTAACTGAAGTCGGATCATGAGAATCTTTTCATGTGTTGTACGGTTTATTTGTCACATTAATAAGGGGGTCACCCCGCGTGGCAGCCAGATTTTTGGAGGCTTTTTCGCGATTTTATTTTTGCGCCAAGGAAAAAAAAACATCGACCTTTGAAATTGGGAGGGTTTATTTATCGGTATTTCAACTCTATGACAGAATTTTTAAACTCTCATATCTCGGGTAGATTCGGTGTAAAACTACTCCGCAGGGACCCACGTGTTTCTCCATGCTCGTCACGATTCCGGGGGATTGGTTGATTTGAGATAAAAAAAAAGCAAAGAACGTTTTGCTTTGCAAAGCAGTGGCTATCGCTTGAACTAATATCATGCAGAAAAATCCTTAAATTATCCTCAAACACTTACCCCTTAGTTGTTAAACTCGTCATAATTAGATGGAAAAATCGAGAATGAAAAACTCGAAAAGTTGCCTTGCGCCGATTCCAAAGTGACATTCCTGGAACACAGATTATTTATGAGGCCTCTTCCTCTGTTCATTGGCAGGTTAACTCTCTGCACGTTGTAGTCGGATCATTGCTTTTCGGCTCTGTAATCCTCGTCGTGGGACTCGTACAGCTTGCACCCGGTGCAGAAGCTGCCCAAAACTCAACGGCCTTGATCGGCGCTGGCTGCGCTCTCCTGTCGCTCGGCGCTCTCCTCGCTCAACTAAGGATCCTTTGGATAAAGAGACAAAAGGCAGGCCAGAAGGATGGCACCCATCAACGAAGCGTAACGAGCATAGATATGCTGCTTGCTCAACATAGGTAAAATCAAAAGGACCAATACATTCTTTCATTCTCTGGAATATTTTTGTCATCGAGAAGTTGGACTTCCTGGTCAAAAAATAACGTGAAGCTATGCAGCAAACGTGGTTTCATAGCAGGCACATCTTTTTTCAAATCTTTTCATCGACAAATTCATTTTTTGTCGTTTATTCTTCACCGTATTCGTTACAAAGTTAAGAGCCATGTTCGGCCTTGTTTCTCTGAAATGTAACCTCAAATCCACAGTGAGTTAAAATTCCATTCCCAACACTTGTATAAGCTCTAGAAACGAGGAGTCAGTTTGAAGCCTGTACTTAGGTCGGCTGATGCGAAGGCATCTCAAGAATTGACTCCCTCTCAAAATAGCTCATATCAAAGCAACGATTCAACTACCAAATCCACAGAGTGATTCTTATTGTTCTATTTCTTATGATTATATTGAAAAAAGAAAACGTTCTTTCAGAGACTTTACTGTGCTGACGCTGGACGAACTTGACGATCTCGTAGAACGGCCTACGCCTGCTCTGGAGAGCAAGATACGTGATCAAGGTCACAATACCTAGGTGATGCCGGCCTCGAAGAGGATAGCATTAGAATCGTCATCGCCGTGCCCGACCACACCCTCGTCGCTATCCTCGTCCTCACAATCGCCCGGCACGAGCTCCTCCATCCTCTACACACATCGATACGACTCTCGAGAACACAGCCTCGTATGAGGCAGCGAGGGGTAATAAAAAAAAAGCTTTCGATCGCTCGCTTTATTCACACACTCAAGTTCCCTCTTGCCATCTCGTTCTTTCTTTCTGCCCCTTTCTGCCTCTTTCTCGATTACTCTACTCAATTCAGCCTAGATTTCACACGAACGTATGGAAACCGTGTACACATACGTGTTAGGACTTCATGTACGTGTTATAAAAGACGCCACTCGAGTGGCTCGTGTATTGGTTCAAATGAATGATGAGAGCACATGCATGCCCCCGTCTTTCACACGTCGATCGACCACGTGTGGCCTCATACGTTACGGATGAGCACTTCCCGATAAAAACCAATGACGAAGGCAAAAAGAGGACAACGAAATGTCCTCCAAATCGCTCCAACTCTTCTGCACTCTCAATACATGGAAATTCTAAGAAAACGAGCCAATTAAAAAGCTATTTATTCAATCGAACATTCGATTCGGTCATCCCTGCAAGTATTTCGTTAATGGATCATCATCGCCAACGATACTTTGGTATTCGTGGATTTACCTCCCTGTGCAATGACATATTTCATAATGAAATTGCTCTTTAATGTGAGGTTAATTATTTAGCGGAATTCACTTCAGTTAAGTTTCGAAAAATTGATTAAACAAAACTAAAGTTTTGTAAAAATAGGTTTTCACGATGTTTTTCAGTTTCTGGTTTCCGGAATATTCGTATATTCCGGAATAATTTTTATTACTCGAAAGCACAATTCAACTTCATTGAAAATTGACGTTCACTGTGTTTTGGGAAGTGCTCACTCATTGGAAGCGTTCCTAACGGGAGCTTAGCGAGAAAGTACCCATTGGAAAAAAAAATAAATATATGAAAACGTGAGATTTAAATCAAATATATATCGTGATCTCAAATATCGATACATATGATAGTGCGTATTGAGGAATCTCAAAGTGAACTACGTTAGACGTAAATGACGCCGGTAGGGGGTCAAAAATTTTTTCTAATTATTATAATAACGAAGCCTTTGAGGATGAATAAAAGGGAAAAACATTTTGATGAAGTTTTATCGTTCCACCGATTTGATGATTTCAAAGGTTGTACCCCATGAAAAATACTTCGTCACACAAGAGAATCCAAAATTAGGGCGGAAATGATGACGCGAGCTCGAAATCGATGGAAGATTCGACCGAACTTATTGACAATTATAATTATAATGATCGTAACAATGAATAATAATAATTATCGTCAAAATCACAAGATAAATGTCGAATTAAAACTCACTTAGTTAACCGTGTTAACTCACGAGCGCTTGAGACACGATCTTTTTGTAATTGTGATAGATTATTTCGTGTAGTATAAAAATAAGATTGAAAAAATTTCGTAAAAATCGTCGAAACTTGATTCGAGCATTCGAAGCTTATGAAGAAAAAGGGTAGAATAACGACCGTCCTCTTTACAGCTCTACTCAAAAACAACGCTGCTCCAAACAGCCCTACTCTCAAATTTGCAAAATCAATACAATCCAATATGTCTCTTCTTTTGTCATAAATAATCAGTGCTATCCGCTTACACATGTTAAAGAGCAGAGACGTTATTCATACATAAAATAAAAATCTTTAGAGTGGAAATGTTATCGAGTAGATTTATAAGAGTCGAGTTATGTTGAAGCAAGTCAAAAATTCTATTCTCAGTAAATGTATTCAACAACAGTTCTCCTCTAAATACATTTTTAAAGAGCGAAGGTGTTATCGAGTCGAGCTGTGACGAATATAGTTATACATTGCTGCTAATTAACAAAACCGTATTGGTAACCATTCTCGATCTACGTAGAGAACGTCTATACTCCTTAACATATCTATTCCGGTGTGATATTTAATCCCCAATATCTCTGCTCGTGATGATTTCACAAAATATTTCATCATGAGTAGAGATATTGAAGATGATGGATTATACATGAGTAGACGTAGAGTTGTTATGGATTTCGGAGTAAAGATTTTAGAAGCAGGGTTGTTTTCGAGTAGAGGAGTAAAGAGGGTGGTTGTTATTCTGCCAGAAAAAGAAAAGTTGAAGAAACTACACTCCGTGCAGCAACGCAGTCCCGACGCCCTTATGAAATTCCACAAGCAATATTTTTCTAGATCGTTCAATCGATTGGAATAAATCCAAATGCAACTCCAAAGCATTTTGGTCGTAGAAAGGTACCGAGTTATTCAAGTTTCCGAAAAAGTTGGCCATTTTTCATGAATCACTGTCCGCGTATTTTGAACGATCGCTCTTGAATATGAAGCTGGAGAAAAAATGTGTTCGCGACTATCAATTAATGACGATTCATCATAATTAAGCCTCATTGAGTGCCCGGAACCACATGGGCTGGATTTATTAGAAGCTTCACACGATCGAATTATTTCTCTTTCTCAATTTAATCAAGGAAGTCCTATCGAAATACTTTGCTGCAAGTTAATTAACATGTAAACACTGTCCGGACACCATGATGAAGCAGCATCGGTACCAACGAGCACTATTTCAAAAATTCGTGTAGTCCATTGGACCAAATTGAATTCTCGTGGGCTCCATGGATCAACTGACGATGTCATCGACAGCAGAATGTTTCGATGAAGTTGCTTTTTTCTTTAGAAACAAGTACTTAAAATTTCAATTTAAAAAAAAAACTATTTCAACTGCGCGAAGAAAAAAGTAAGAATTTTCTTCGAGCGTAACCGACTCGCAGGGGTCGATACGTGAATTATATGCAAAGATAAAAGAAAATATCTCGCTTGCACAATAAAACGATGGAAAAGGTGTAGTCATTGAAATTATGTAAAATAATACCTTCATCATCGTTGTGGAATTGTATTCGGTAATGTCACCGAATATCGATGATACGAGGAAATAGCATCAACGAGAAATCAAAGCACGTGATACGAGGAGACACTAACGTCAGTTTCTTCTGATTCGAGCGTTAGAGGTTTATGAAACCGAACCTTTGATAAACCAGGTTAAAATGAAAGAAAGTGCGAACGAAATGTCGAGTATAAACGAACGAAATTAGAGGATCGATTCGAGCGAGAATTCACTAATTAGCCAATGTTAGCTGCCAAAAAGCATAACCAACCGCTGTAACTCATATAATCACCAAATTTTTGTAACCCAAACGTCGGAAGATAGTATTGATCTTCTCTCGGTAAAAAAAACTTGACGATTAGTCGTTGTCGGCCGATTTGGTATGACGAGCGACAGTTTTCTGAATCCAGCTAGCACAGCTAATTTCAAAAGTGGCTTCCCAAGTGATGACCAGTTAAAAAAAGCTAATTTAGTGTCGGTCCATAGCCACCAAAATAAATACGTTTAGCTGTACCATAGAATACGCTAGGAATGCCATCGGAGTACAATTTTATTTTGAATAGCGCCAACCTTAAACAATATGAAGAGAAACAAAGAAACCGAAACGCATAGATAATAAAACGCTTTGAAAGGAGCATTAGTGATAAATAGGCGCGAACAAAAAATCTAGCAGCCGAACAAACGAAACATAAAAAATATATAGGCGATCGATTTTTCATTATATACTTGGCTCATGATAACGAGGTACATTTATTTCAAGCTCGACACACTCTCGAATACAGGAAATAAAAGGAAAAAGGAAAGTTTGAGATATGAAAACTACGTAATCGTAAAATTTGGGACGGCGTGAAAAACTAAATAATTTCACCGTCCATTGAATAAGGAGCATTTGTTAAGTAATATTAAACGTGGAATTTTGGAGAGGAACATATCGATCTGTATCGCAAAATTATTTAGAAATATTTTTTTATCGACAATGTGTCTTTTTGGGAAGATGAGTGAGGTAAACGAAAACAAAAAGAAACTTAAGAATATAGGCAAAAAATACGAAGTGACATAAGCGCGAGCACGCCTTATTCACGTTGCAACAGAGTTTTTCAAATAAAGATCGAACTTTTCAAGAAACCCAAAGATTTTTGTTCTCCAAGAGTGCTTTCGAATTTCATCCGAATCCTAAAATGTTTCAACAAATTTTTCATTTATTTCCTGTTCTACTGTGCAAATCGTATTATAAACTAAGCCGTCAATAAATATCTCGATATATTGTCGATTTAATATTTGTCAAGTTTCATATTTATAGAAAAAAAAAAATAAAAAAATAAATTAATAACGCGTACGAGGTCTCATTATAGAACGATACTGAAATGACTGCCTCAAAAACCCAAGGCAATGGAAGAAAAATACGATTCTTTCATGCTACCTATTCAACACGTATAATTATATTTCGAAACTGATTTTGTTTTTCCAATCTCTAAGCTAATTCCTATTCGATAAATAAATTAATTAAACGATATGGGAACCGAAAAATTATGGGATTCATTGAGGGAAACTCATGGACACGCATCAGTTGAAAATTTAATGTCGGACGTTTTAAAAACCAAAAAATTGATCGTGAAGAGGAGACCAGAAGTATTTGCTGATCGTTCGCATCCCAAAATTGTTCGGTCCAACAGGCTTTAAAGTTTCGTAATGTTAAGTCATAAAAAAAACGCACACATAGTTCTTAAGGGTTTTTATAATGGTGATCTATGGAGAAAATTATTATTTTTATTCGGTTTTTTTCTTTATTGCCATAAAAATGTATCGTTGAAAGATTTTATGACCAATATGAATGATTGAAGAAATATAAAACGTGTTTATAAAATAACTCAAATGCTTTATGCAAATAACGTCATTACAAGAATGTCAAAATATCGATTTTTTCGTTTACTTACAAATCGAATCCCTATAGGACACCATGATACTTGCCGAGCCTTGTAAATATTAATTCAAGTTTGTAATGAAAAAAAAAAATAAAATAAAATAAAATAAAATAATCATCGCTCATTCGTGGATACATTGTTTTTAAAATGAAATGAATGAAAAAAAGAAGAGAAAAAAAAACGAAAAAAAAAATTGTCAAAAACATGAAATTTTTTATGTCACTCGACTCATCAGTCGAGTCTCTTTGGTGACGCTTCGCAGCTTGTAAAACGATACATTATTATTGGGCAAGTGAAAAATCAAGAGGTTCATCCTTGATGAAGCGTCGAAGTGAAAAAAAAATGGGAAAAAATGTGAAAGAAAACTTGGAGAAAGTTGAAATTCGTAAATACCTACGTATACATAGATATAAATATATCACGTTAATTTTTAAGAAAACTTATTTATAAAAGAAAATCACTAAAACACATAATCATCGTGTATGCGGTGTTTTAACGAAATTATCCATTTAAATGCTTAAGGTAATTACGTTATCCGTATATTTTGTAAACAAAAGTTATGATCGATAACGATTAATAAAAATCATAGTATATATACGAAAAAAGGGCCTTCAACTGTTTGAAATTCCAATTTTCGATCAACCCCAATCCGGTATCAAAATTTCCCGTTGTAACTTCACTCCCGACTAATCCAATATAAATCTACGAATTAAAAATCCTGAGTTTTGTAGTTTTTGGAAAGGAATAAAAATTCCACTCGTTTGTGTCTAAATTCAAGAAATAAAAATCTTCCCAAGAGACCCATCGTCCATCGATTTGTAGGTTATGAAAAAACCCTCCGAGCTCACCATCAATAATCAATTTGATAGTTCATTTTTTAATTCTTACAAATTTATGTATAACCGTTGCTCGACAAATGTTGAGCATTTACGTTTGTGCTTCACCAACATCGGCAGTCTTGCTACTCGTCGCTTTATCAACTTGGCTGTCCATATGCCGGTGGGGATTCCGTTATGACATGAAGGATCATCAAGTAGAGTATATAGAAAATCATCGTATTGCCCACTTTCAATTCCGAGACGTATGAACTCTCGGTTGAGAAACGAATTCATAATTTTCGAAATTTTTATGGAAAAAGATAATCTAATAGAAATTACAGTGCATTTTGAAGGTGGATTCCAAATATTGAGCGTGAGCATTGATTTCATTCTGCAGAAAATTCAATCGGTTTCAAAACGTTACGAACATTCATATGCAGAAATAAAAAATTGAAAATAGATTTTTAAAAATTTCCAAATTGATACTTTTCCCTGCGAAATTCATGTTTCGCCTTTTTGTCGAAGCAGTATTTAATGAACTATATTCGATAAATTTGTATTCGAAAGTAGAAAATTATGAACAATATCACGCACACGTTTAAACAATGTGCTGAAGAGCAGTGAGTGACCTTTTCGAATGACCATCAATCGAACAAAGCTTGTTATTCGATACTTTGGTTCCAGGTCGTTTATTGCCTCGTCGTTTATTACATGGTGATAACAACATTAAACATGGTATTTCTTGGTCACATGAGATTCAGCTGCGATCATCCTCACCCGGATAACCAATAAAAAAATGGGGAGAAATCGTGTGGGAAGACAAGTATACGAACGATATTCTGACGTATATTCTACTTTACGTGTATAGCCTCGTAAATATTGCAATTCTCTAGACAGTAAAACAGTGATTCTAACCTCACTCGACTTGGTGATCTTTTATTTATAATAACTAGAGTCGCGATACTAGCGAGGCGAGACAAATGCATTTATAAAAGAAACTGTTTACCGGACCGACCGTGTTTCAAACTGTTTCCGAATTTAAATTATAACTTGTCCGGTAACCGTGTATGCCGGAATTCATCAGTTGCTCTCGCTTCTATTTCACAATTTGATTACCTAAACAATCCAAAAACCGACCAATGTTATCCCTAAGAGTTATCTACAGCATTGACTGTTTTTCTAGATTTTTCGTATTTACTGATGATCAAACAGAATTTTTGCGCTTCTTTCTTGCACTCCGTTTTCATATTTGTCTAATAAACGAACAGCCGCCAAATTATAAATCGTGGCCGATAACCGATCGCGCTTCGATTCAGATATTTGAAAATGTATAATATTGACTTTAATATTGAAAATTGAAAAAAAAAATTCAGCTACGCCTTCACACGGATTTTTGTTTTTATTTTTCTACTAATTAACTAACCTTTGATAAGCGTTGATTTTGATCCCACATTCACCGACAAACGATTTACACTGATAAAAATTCGGAAATTCAAAAAAAGTCAGCCAGATTTCACAAAGGACAACTATACAAACTCGTTGAAATCGTCTTTTTATCTCTCCCCTCTCCCCTCGAATGTGTCGTGTCCGTGGTCGTGTCCAGTCGTGTCGAATAACTGAGTCCACTGCGCATTGCTTGCACCCGGTGAATTTTCTCTCGATATATACGATCCAAGATCCAATATCCAATTATCTTGGTACACTCCAAATATAAAGTAAAATCAAAAATGATGAATACATTACGTCTCGTTGCACGACAAAATGTCCATCAGCTTCGGAAGTTTCACAAATGGTTAGTGATTTCTATTGACACGTTTCGCTTTAGTTTCATTAATTTCGAGAACAGCTTACATAACCTCCCTTTTTCCATTCTGAACCCAAAAACTTGTCCCAATTTCATTAAACAAAGTTATCTCCACAGTGTCACGTATTGTCAAACTGAGGCAGCTGTCGCTGGTGAAAAATTGTCAATTCCAGTCCCTGAAGGGGTTGACAAACCAGTCAGTCCAAAAATTGACAAACTTGCTAACGATATATCATCTCTAAATCTCATTGAGGTTGCGGAGCTCAGTGATCTACTCAAAAAAAGACTCAATCTCCCTGATGCACCTGTCATGCCTATGGGTGGTTTTGTTGCTGCTAAGCCACAGGTAAATCTACTAAATTAGATTATTGCTCAATTTACATTATTTGCATCACCGCAAATCTGCTAAAATATGAACTTTTCTCATTTTCACTGTTGATTACTTTCTACATCTTTTTTTATTTGACAGACAGAATTTCTTTTTTCATGCGATTCATTCAATATAATACAGAAATAATTATGTAACTTGATTGGATTGCATTACTGTATTTACAGTAATCTTTGAGGATTGAATCCTAGAGTTCTTAGGTTCCTTCTTTTTCTTCTTATTCTCTTTGAGGAGGCCTCGATAGAGGCAATCCCCCCTGGCTTCTGGGTTCCCATCCTGGCCAATGGGCTTGTTTCTTTACACTTTTTCATTATACATTCATTTTTATTAATTTAGCATATCCTTTACTGATTTGATATAAGAAAAAACTGATTATTCGTTAAACAGATCAATTTACAATTGGTGATTCCTAAAAATCTTCACATCGTTTGAAGTATAAGGACATTTTCAAAATAAACTAATCAGACAATATAAAAATTTGTTTGAAACTTCGTTTTTGAAGCATAAAAAGTGTCAGAACTCAATTTCAATGAACTAACACTAACAAACGCTTTTTCTCTAGGATGCCGATGAAGATGCTGCTCCTCAGATAGTCAAGACATCATTCACAGTGAAACTCGTCAAATTTGATGAAAAACAAAAAGTGGCACTAATAAAAGAAATCAAAAACCTTATACCCGGGACGAATTTAGTTCAGGTAATTTTTTTTATTTGCCATGATATCAAGTCATCCTGCCATAAAATCATTGTTGCACCAATTTACTAATTCAAATGTTTCTTTCTTAACCAGGCGAAGAAATTTGTTGAAAGCGTACCAGTGGTGGTAAAATCAGATATTCCGAAAGATGAGTCAGAACAACTGAAAGAGGCGATTACTAAAGTTGGTGGAGAGGTTGAAATTTCATAAGTGCACAACTGAAAATGAATGTGATCGCTTGTTGATTTATTGGTACATATAAAAGAAATGGAATTAATAAAAACGAAGCGTTTTTTTTTCGTTTGTAATTGCAATGTAAACTTTGATACATTGGTGATATAACAGTGTACTTTATTTCGTGAAAAGATGATAACAGATGTTTTCACTATTAGCAAAACCTACAGCATTCATGCAATTTCGTTTTATGGATCGAAGACTTGGAAAAATATTCACACAAGCAAGTTTTCAAATTTGTTCTACGAAAAACAATCCTATGTCACTATGATCTAATTGCAATGCCGTACACTTCTGGGGACATGTAAAACCATGTAAAACCATTCATGAACCATGTAAAACCACTCAACAATTTAAATTCGACTATAGAGCACGCTACCCTGATCTACAGCCGGTAAATCTCTGACAACGAAGTCTGATTCGTTGACTATCGTCGCGTTCAATAACCGCGACAATAGCGCCAGTTGTTATACAGTGGTTTATCTACGACTGGTATTTTCGCCTGAAAACCACAAAAGTGCCACAAGTTTATGCATGCATCGCATCGCAACAACACAGTATTACAAATTGTTTCGAAATATGAGTATATTTACTCAAAAATTCGACCCCATAACCGGTCGCAGTGCATGGGAAATGCAAGATCCAGATTATGATTATCATCAGGAAGTTGCACGATCGGCTTTCGCTGATATGCTTCATGATCATGAACGTGTGAGTTTTTTTTTCTCTCCATCAACCACGTGTTTATCTTCGTTTGCTGCTGATATATTCGACTTTTATTTCCTCGATAAATGAATAAATTTTGACGTCAAAATCAAAAACGTTGCTTCCTTATCAGAAGACAATGTCCAATTTTTCTATTATGAACTATTGCTGTTGTTTTTTCCCTCATTATGTATTTGTTTAATTAAACTTAGTATCTCGTGCTCTTTTGTTTGTCAATTGTTCCATTACTCTGATGCTATGAAAGTTTATATCATTTTTCAATAGTATTTACTACACTTGTTTCCCAGCACTTCTATCAATATTTATTTATTGATAATCTAATTATTTCTTATGTAGAATGAAAAATATTACATGGCATTGAAAGCGGCAATAGAGATCAAACACAGAGTTGGTCAAAAAGCAAATGTTCTCGACATTGGTACTGGAACAGGATTACTCTCGATGATGGCAGCGAAATGTGGAGCTGATTCTATAATTGCATGTGAGGTATTATAAACCAAAATTTGTGCATCGATATGGTCAAGTGTACATTCTACTTAATTGAGGGAGATTGAAAAAAGCATTGTTGCAGATGTTACTGAATATTTCAGTGCGAATGAAAAATTTGTTTTCAACGCTTAACTACTTTTGTTTTGAGAATAGAATACGAGAAAAGGAGTAATGTGTGACGCTTCTTCATGAGTGAATCTGCTTGTAGGGCTTCAGACCTATGGCAGATTGTGCAGCTAGGATTATCGAAAAAAATGGTTATAGCTCGATGATAAATCTAATCCGAAAACGTTCGACAGAAATGACAGTAGGTGAGAACGGGGATATGCCTTCGAGAGCAAACATTTTAGTTACTGAGGTCTTTGACACTGAATTAATCGGGGAAGGAGCATTGTCAACATTTCAACATGCGCAAGAAAATCTGCTAGAAGTAAGTCTTGTAATTTGATTACTTATTTCATTCGATCGAAGATTGAAAAACAAATAAAAAAATAATAAACAATGATTCATCAGTTCAATAATTTTCATGCAGCATGTTTCGACTACTTTTTGCAGAAAGACAGTTTGGTCGTGCCCAGCAGTGGTACGGTGTGGGCACA
This sequence comes from Venturia canescens, assembly GCF_019457755.1. NCBI lineage: Eukaryota > Metazoa > Arthropoda > Insecta > Hymenoptera > Ichneumonidae > Venturia > Venturia canescens. The sequence continues at coordinate 20,059,206 of NC_057421.1, forward strand.
ATTAGTAGAAAGCAATCATGTCCGTGCTTGGAATAGAATAAATCCCTTAATTGATCCTGATTCGGGAAAAACATTGATTGTTCCACCGAAGAAAACAAGCGTTTGTCCAGGTGCTTCAGCAGTTCACGATATTCAATTATCACAGTTACCAAGAGAATGCTTCACTCCGTTATTACCACCACAGCCGATGTTCACATTCGATTGGACAGGAAGGAAGCCTCTAGTGTTTGAGGAGAATGTGGCCTTACGAGCGAAAGCAATAGCTTCAGGAACGGCTCACGCAGTTTTCATGTGGTGGGATTTGACAATGGATTCGGAAAATAAAATATTATTGAGTTGCGCACCAACTTGGGAGCATCCGGATGCCAAAGAGTATATGAAAAATGGATCCACTCTAGAAGAGGCATCAGATAAAATTCCTTGGCGCGATCATTGGATGCAAGCAATTTATTATCTTCCGGAAGAGCATTCGGTCGAGAAGGACGAAGAGCTCATCCTTGTTGGAGCACACGATGAGTACTCATTTTCATTCAAAATAGAAAAAGCATTGACGAAACTGACGAATGGCCAAGATCGAGAATACAAAATTGATCCACCCACTTGCGAGTGCTCGTTACATCTCGCCTACTCCAGAACACGTATCGGTCAACTGAACGATGCGAAACGAAACGAAAAATATGTGCGAGCTTTACACAAGAGAATAAACAGTGATACCGTATGTCTTTGCCTTTCGGATGGCTCAATTTTAAGCTTGGCTGCTGCTTCATTAGGTGCTAAACGAGTCATTGCTCTTGAACCTTGTTGCCTCTCGCGAAGAACCCTTGAGAATTTTGTAAAGGCCAATGACCTCGAATCACGCGTTACAATCATTGAATCGATTGACGATTTGCCCGATAACGAGAAACCCAGTTTTGTTTTTGGGGATCCATATTACGTCACATCCATTCTGCCCTGGGACAATTTAAGATTTTGGTATTTAGCGACTCATTGTGCACCGGGTGTCCCGAGGATACCCGAAGCGGCGAAAATTCGAGCGGTCGCCGTTCAGTTCAAAGATCTTCACAAAATTCGAGCCCCTCTCGACATTTGTGAGGGCTTCGATCTTTCAACGTTCGACAAATTCGTACAGGTTAATATTTTACACATTCGTGAATAGTATTATTTTTTGTGGGTAACACTTGTGAAAGTTATTTTTCTATGTCTTTCGAGCAGGCCTCCAGCGAGATAAGCGACAATCCAGTAGAACCTCATCCTTTATGGGAATATCCAGGGATTGCTCTGAGTCAACCATTTGAACTAGCACATTTTGATTTGACAATGGATCTTATGAAAAATCACGTAACTAATTCATCTGGCAAAATTTCATTTGACGTGCGAGGTTCGTGCAACGGAATCGCAATATGGTTGGATTGGATTCTCGACCATGAAACGACTATTTCAACGGGACCAACGTGCGATGTAATTCCAGGACAGGGAATATCTTGGGACTTTCACACGAGACAAGGCGTTTTTTTGTTCAGAAATATCAGCGAAATTAACGAAACAAATGTACTCAATTGGACGTTCTCACATCGTGCTGAAGAAACGTGGCAATGTGATTTTGACTTCAACATCAAATCACGATAACCGAATTCCATCGTTTGACTCCAACATATTACGACACTGTTACAGTTGATAGTTTTATTTGTGCTGATATCAGTGCTCGCTTCAATCGCAAGGATGATCTACAGAATTTGAGGAATGAGCCTTGAAGCCAGAATATCGTGTCAAGTCTACAATACAATTTCGCACAGCAACTTTATGTCCATCCATGACTGCCCACTGCCATAAAGCCAAAACACCACATTAATAAATGGAAAATTGCAAAAAAAATCGTGGCTCCTTTAAATTGAGGGTTCCAATTCATATCTTCTTAAGAAGAGCTTCATATCCGCAATAGCTGAAGCCCAAATTAGCTTTTATATGTCTGATTGACGTGTGTTGCAAAAGTTACACGATTCAACAAGAGGAATATTGAATAATAACGAAAAAACAAGAGTGAAGATAACAGTACAGAGTTCAAAAAGGGCAACAACCACGGTAGAAAAAAGTTTCACGAAATAACAGTCATAACATTTATTTCTCATGTATCCCATTTTGCCTGTATCTTGTACGTTCTTTTCTTGATTATGCATAACCAAAAATGCCACGCGACTTCGCTGTGAATCTTAAGAACTTGGTCAGCTAAGCTGAAGAAAAAAATGTCGAATAACAGTAAACTGTCGAGAGCATTGTAACATTGGAGTAGATTCTGCTTTAGAAATTACTCCGTTATAAAAAAAAACGTCACCACAATAATGAATAAAAATTTGACAATATTATAACGTTCGCGGCTTCAATACCGATTTGATGATTTTGAATTGTCTTTCTCATTCATTTTCTTCAAAATAACTTTATAGATTGAGACGTCTAGTGTAATCTAAGTTTACCGAAGTGAAAAGAGTTGCTCCAGCGTTACGAAGCCGATTCAGGGAGCAATCGCAACTGCTTCGATAATCTTTTGCCTATGAGTTTAGGATAAGTCTTCTGTTTGATCAGGTACTCTTTGCTTTGATGAGTCACCGCACCGTTTTCGAGTTGATATCTGCACAGATGGTGAAGCGGTCCGAGCATCGCATCTCTTAGCCATAATTTTCCTTCGAGAAGCGCTAGTGAAAGAGCTCCGGATTCCAGTGTCGATAGGCAACCCTCAGTAGGTTGGGTTCTTATCACGTATTCGCTCGTTGCGACTCCGACAAGCTTGCACGCTCGCAAGTACCATAACGGTGGGCTCGAGTGATACATCGCCTAAGGAAATCCAATGAAATATTTTTATTTCTTTCATACTACTCAACTTTGGCGTGGAAAAAAAACAATATTTTTCTAATGACTTCGCAAAATTTTAACTGTGAATTAACGGCCAATTGAAATGTCTTGGAAATTATTGTGATTATAAAGGTAAAAAAATCGAAATTGATAAATGTGTCAATGTTTATAGTTTTACCAAAATATATTCGTTTCAATAGCAACTTTTTTCACGATCCTTGCATATTGTTTACTCGAAAATTTCCGTCAGTATCAAAGGATTTCCAATTTTACCGAAGTCCGGTGAATATAGAGTTATATTTGCAAGCACTTGGTATTAGGATGGGGAAGAAATGAAATCTGATTTAAAATACGATCGAGAAAACAATAAACTTTTTCATGCAATTTTTCATTTCGTCAAGTATGAATTTTGATGCTTACTTTGGCTTGCGGCCACGTGCCGTCCAAAAGAACGAGATTATAAGGCCTCTGTCCATCGACTCCGACTATTGGAAGTTCGGCGATATTAACGGCATTCGGTGAGGGATACAACAATATTGTATCTTTGTCTTCTAAAATTTTTGCGAGACCCTCATGCTTCGTAGACGGAAATTTTTTCCCCCTCAAAATACAAGTATTATAATTCAAAGGATTGTTTAGAAAAAAACAACTGAAAATTCAATCCGAATTTGGTGGTTTACCTGTAAGTGAGACATTTTCCCGATTCAAGTCCGAGCGCGAGCATCGGTGCGGTGCGTAAACATCGCTTAACTTCCGCCGGATGTTGAAGTATTATTATACGAGATTCTGGACACAGAGGAGTTTTCGGTAAACCAGGACACCAGCAAACGCCGACGGGTCTCCTTTTATACATTAAATGACCGTTGTTAAAATCAACGACTAGAGTTGAGGTTAGGTTATGTTTCTCATTTGGTTTCTTGTTTTCGTAACTCACTTGCATTGTCCACATTTGTCGCGCATTTTCGGAGGATCCGCTGGAATACCCGAAAGCTCCTCCCAAACATCTTCCTCGTTCGCCATCGCTCTTTTCTCCTAATGTTACGAGGAAAACATCACGCCTGCCATTGCTTCGTCTTTCAACATTTTTTTACAAACTGCATGAGGATAGTATTCTCCGCCTCCTGCTTGTGTCTTGTGACACACTTATTCAAACGGGCGACTCTGTCGATATTTTGCGAAATTGAACTGGATTAAATATTTTTTAATTTATTCATTTCTCGTATACGTGCGTTTCGTAAACTCTAGAAAACTACCACACGCTGAATAGAGGACGTCCGCGGTTCTATATATTCTGTGTCTGTGCTATTATTTTATTCCAGCATAAGGAAACTCGACTTTTTACCATCGGTCGGTTTTTTTTTATTCATCGGAGACAGATAAAATCAAGCCAGATGGGAAGTTTTTTCGTCTTATTATTTGGAGATGTTTGATTGGAATTTGGAATGATATTTCCGAGTGCAAAGTGCCGAATATTAAAGTTTTCAAACCTTTTCGAACGTTCGGAATAATTTCAATGGGATTAAAACGGAAATATTTTTGAGAATAAAACAGTTCGCTCGAAAACCGATGGATGGACAAAAGCAACGACAAAAGCATCGACGTTGCTTTGAATTCTGAGGGTGGCGATTTTTTAACCACAAATATCATTTTTCACTATTCATTTCTTAAATACACTGTTAGGAAAGTGGTTTGGGAAAAGAGCTACTTGAAAAACGATGCTGCAACGAATAAGATAAAATCAACGAAAATACGCGAGGCTACAACCTGAAGAAAAAATTAAAAATTCCATCGAAAAGTGCCATTGTTGAACGTCATTTCGTTCCTTTATTCACCTTAAGCGAGGTTTTACATCAATAAATAGTTCAAATTATTGTGAATCGATTTTTTGTGCGAAACGGTCCGAACTTCTCGGGCAACGTTTCCACCTTCTGTCGACATAACCTCCCAAAACTCCCTCCAAGATGCGTTGTCTTCCATTTACGTAATTTACGGAAACTAAGCGTTTACTTTCAAGCTGTCCAATAATGCTTGCAACATCTGTAATATAAAAAATCAGAATTAGAAAATATAATCGTTGATACAAGAATTACAAATGAAAAACATTGAATTAAGGCTAAATCTAATCAATATTGATGCGATAGTTTTCTCATAAGAAAATTGAGCTTCGGAAGCCCCCCAAATCGAGAGTTTGAACGGCGATCTTCACCATTTCAAAGACGCAAGTATAATTCATTCTCAACGTCTGGCAGGCATTCTCATTTCCTGAAAAATAATTAAAACGAATATTAATTCGACATACTAAATATCCTGAAGTTGATAGGTAACTGTCTATAAATTTGCTAACGTAAATAATTTTGTTGCGACATAAATGGAGATGCGAATAATCGTAAAACAGATTTTCCATACTTTTTTCAGAACATTTACCCAGAGCGCGCATTGTTGCACCGCTCATTGTGGGACCCACGTAATTTCGGATGTATTCAACATTGATAGTCCCATCATTATGCATCTGAAAGTAAGATCTTATTATTATATTGAGTTTGAACGATCGACAGTCGCGATAGATAAAAATATTTAATACTCGATGATTAATAAAGAGTTTTGTAATATCCCGGTTAATATTTACATATCCAACTTTCTTTCCAACGCATAATAAGTAACACAAGATGTTCTCGTTCGCTAGAAGCTTTATATTCACATCAGTAACTCGCTCCATAAACTGATCTCGGCTAAGCCCACTTTCTACGAGACAAGCATCATCGAAGGTAGAATATCCACTGGCGACGATCGTCTCACTGAGGCCCTAAAATACGAAGATTCATTGGGTTTAATGGGTTTATTTAATCATTCTCGCGAATGAAAAAATTTCCCATTTTTTTTTTCAATCAAGAACGTGGCTCATTAGCATCTAAAACTGTTTCCAACCAATGAACCTAAACAGAAAATTCTAGGAGAATTGATCGTTCGATTAACTCATTTTCGTGATCAGAAGGTGTTAGATTTTGGTCGGTAATTTGATGCAAAAATAGGAAGGTGTGGAAAAAAAAATCGTCAATTTATCAACAAAACAATTAACGTTGATTTTTCTACAAGTATCAAAATTCTTTCTGCGAGATTCTTTTGGGTATTATCAATGATCAAAAAGGTGAGTCGACCAGCCCAAGCAGGATCAATCATTGAACAAAATCTTCATAACAATTACTAAAAATTGAGTAATTGAAAAGCTTATTACACTCCAACGTGGGACGGGACGATTCGGTTTGGTACTAGAAGAATTTTCCTCAATTGAATTTCTATTAAAGTGCGGAAGTATTTAAATACGATTAATAAAACGCAATAAAATGTTTAAATTCTTAAAAAATTTGAAGGAAATAATCAAAGTGGATGGTGGGCGGCGGGCGAGTTAAGTTGATCATCACTTACCGATTGAAAAAGGGCTACGAACACGAATATTGAAATCTTGCAAAACATGATGAAAGTTCGCCAAAGACTGAAATATCGATTCATTCATTTATGAATTTATATAGATATCTGTGTCAATAATGATATTCCAATATGCTCATTATTGCTAGCGCGTGGCAACGCCTAAGCGACTAATACTTTTCATTAGATACTATTGCGTCAATCGAACCATTCTTATTGTTAGCCTACTTCAGCAGCGGGCCGGCTTTTTAAAAATAGAAAACTAGATAGTCCATATATTCCTATGAAATTGGAATAAAAAATACATTTGAACGGGTGAATGAATGGAAATTTACTCAAAATTTTTAATTAAATTTTCAATAAATTAAGGAATGACGTGGTGTCATGAAAATTATGAGAGTTTGTCTGCTTTCGCGCTCAGCCCAAAAAAGTTGTGTCTTTCCAGGTTCTGCCTCCTTTAGAAATAGATGAAAAAAAAACAATTCGATCATTAGAGAGGTCGATGATGATCATTATTAACATGACGAAAAAAAATCTTGATTAAAAAAAATATTTCTGATAGGTAACAATAGCGCAAACTAAAAAATTTTACTAAACAATGGCAGCGTGCTGTGACGATGAATTCCAAAGCCTTTTTCATCACTTTTACTCATATTTCTCTGCTAATATTGAACAATAACGTCTTTCATTTCCCGTTTTTTTTTTCACTTCTACACTGAGAAAAAATCGTTGTAACAACTAAATGTCTTTGGTTGATATTTTTGTTGCTTGATCCAACTCGAAGAACTCGAAATATTTGTTCATTTCTACTTAATTCACATACACGATATGATACATTTATTTGAATATCAAGTACTGACGTATTTAAATAGTTTTTTCTGCCCTCCGGGCCGAAAGTTGCCACTTTCGGCCCGCTGCGTCGGACAGAAAAATCGTATACACTCCACGGGAGTGAAATTAGACCACCTCAAACCGCGTGCTTATCACCCTCGCCTTCGGCTCGGTTGACAATTCTGCCCGCGGTTTGAAGTAGTCTATTTTCCCTCCCTAGGTGTGTAATATACTATTGCGAAATTAATTTCGCAAATTACAACATTTTTCAAGTGTTTCAACCAAATTTTTTTCTCAATGTATGTTTGGAGTTCATGATCTCAATTGCAGAAGAATTGAAGAAGAACGGACTCAGAAAAATAAGTAAGCTATTGATCTGGAAAGCAGATCGAATATGAAAGGACGTAGTTGGTTCATAAACCGTATCATAAATATCTAAGTCGATTATGATATTTTGTACCATTGTGTAAAACGTGTCCGCGAGGCAACATTCAAATGATCGATATCTTTATGAGTACCCGTTCAATTCTTCTTTTTTTTCTCAGTCTTTCACTCGTTTAGATTTCAGAATAATAGCTAGGTTGATCTGTAAAGCAATGAATACTTTATAGCGACACGAACGAGTTGAACGAACGTAAGTAACTCCTCAAGAAACTCAAATGGAATTGAAATGAATATACATAAAGAATAACGAAAATAGATAAAGAATAAACGAAGAAAAAAATTTGATATACCACGATTTGCGTTTAGGTGAGTATACATATATAGCAGGCATTGCATTTTTAGTTTTATTTCATGAATAGCTTAAGTAGAGATCGACATTTTTTACGCTCGTAATGACGTTTGAAAAACAGACAAGAAAGAAAAAAGGCATATTAGCACAAAAATGAAAAATTCTAACTGTCGTTGATTGGATTTCAATTGGACGAAGTTAGTGGTTTCGGCAGGACTTGGGGCTGTTTCTTCCAACGCGTTGTACATATAAATATAAATAATTCTAGAACAGCGTATAAGTTACTTTTCAATCGCAGTTCTGAGCAAAGCAATTCGCCAGAAATTTGGACTCGACCGGCTCGTGCATAACTGTAAAGAAGTAATTGGCCCAAGGATCAGGTGTATTAATTAACGACGAGTAACTCAACAAGAAATTAATTTGTATTGCATAATAGAGATTCGTGCACTGAGAAAAAAAAATTATTGATTCAATAGAAATTGATGCCATTGAAAGAGTTTCCTTCATTCAACTGCAATGTTTTCGGAGAGAATGAATCTGTAGTTTGATCTAAAACAATTTTGGTCATTCAATCATTTTTAATCTTGTGATGATTAAATATTTCATTGGCACTCCGTAATGCCACATTTTGTTGTTAATGACTTTTTTTTCTCTCAGTGTGTTATGGAGCTTTCGTTTATATCTGCGAATGACTAAGGCACGCTGAAGAAAAAGAGACCGTTCGACTAATCAGCGTACAATTCACTAAGCCAATTTTCCATTTAAGTTCCATGATTCTCGAGGAAGTTGTGCGGCGATCGTTTTTGCTAGGATAATCATTGAAACGTGGGAAATCAACGCTCGCGCCATGATCCAGGATTTACAATAAATGATGCTAGGCGAATCAGCAAGTTGCAGATATTTATTTTTATTTATTCGAAAATTGATATTTTTATTATAATTTTTTTTTTCAATTAAGCGCGGGTCAAAATCCACTTCGAGGCGTACATTGATAATATATGACGGTCCGACCACCGCATTAGTGGAATGGAAAAAAGAAGAATCCGGAGTATTACGTTTTCTCTTTATTGGAAAGTTCTTGGGTCGACCCATCTATGCAATCAAACCATATTCACGAGGCTTCGGAAGCGGTTGCTGCATACTCTGTTTCTAACTGCGCGATCTATAAAGCACACAGAAAAAAACGATGACGAAGGATAATAAATATGACTTTTAACCATATTGATCACTAGTTTTATCGGGCACTCCGCTTGAAAAATTCATCGATATTATGCATATAAATTTCGTGTTAAAAAAGGTCGATTTCAACGTAAAAATTCCCGTCCTTAAAAGGTTAATTATTGATGCAATCATGATTGATAGACATTAGAATATCTAGAGGGTGTGGATTCATGTTTTCATAAAAAATTCTTTACAAGAAATGAAAACAGACTTTCGTTTAAATAATGTTTTTTTGTGAATGTTACATCAAGATTCTCACCAATTGTTTCACGCACAAAATACTCTTCTTCGTCGCTTGGCAGGGATTGACTTCCGCTGTAACAGATCAGTTACAATATTAATAGAATCTGTGCGAGCTTAATCCTGACGACGCTGAAGTTTCCAACGTTGGAGTCCAACGAAATGAACGAAAAAAACGTTTGTAATTCACCAATTTTTTATTTCACGAATCGTTGGTGCAGCTTGAAAAACTACGAATCGCAAATTTGGCAGGGAACAAAATAGGGGAATTACTGGAATTATTGGAGAGTTTTTTTCGCTATCATTTCGTTGGACTCCAACGTTGGAAACTTCAGCGTCATTAATCCTGGGACTGGATATAATTTTATCGATAGTTGGTGATTGGATGTCGTCATGCTGGGGTACCACGAAATTATACTCATCAGCGATAATAATCATCAATTCGTACTTTGTTCGGTGCAGTTTTTCAAAAACAGGTATTGCTCGTCTGTCATGTCGAATGCACGCGTCCGAAAGCCGTCTAAATCAAGGATTCCATCATCAAGTATCTGGAATTGAATTTGTCAAGAGTTATAACGATTGAACCATTGACAGTTTGGATGCACGAAAAAATGTTCGCATTCATAGGATTTATTTAGATTCTCAACATCACTCTATTTACTTACTTCCCCTGATTTCTTCCCGATGCACGAGAAGTAACACGATTCCTTGTCGCTCATAGAATCTAGGTCAGCCAATAGAGTAGGGATTCGCTTCTCGAACTCATGTTCACTGATTCCAGCTTCTTCGAAACAAGCACTATCGAAGGTTGTTATCGGCACATGAGCATTGGAGTTGAGCTGAAAAAAATCGTTAGTTTTCAAGTAACTGGTTATGGCGAAAAAACTGCTGACATCAATGTATTGAAACTTTAAACAATGCGTTATTTCCTTAACCACCGAACGCATGCATTTTTCTCTTACTTCTATGTCGGTTTACTTGTTGGCATTTGCATGCAGAGTTTTTTGGGGTCGCTAAACTCGAATGAATTAATAATACGAACATATGCGAAACTTTTCGGTACATCATTTCGTACCGTGAATTCAACACAGAAATAGTTTTATCTCCATTTCGTTACAGAAAAACGAAGAAACTGAGGCTCGAAAAGATCGTTTTGAATGGCAAACTTGTTCAAAAGCACTGTACCATTGCGAAGGATCAACTAAAATTTATGTAGGAATTTTTATTCATGTGTCATTACCATTTATTGAATTAAAATCAAGGGCATTTTGCATATAAACATAGCTTACCACTAGTGAGAGTGCCAACAGCACAAAAACCAAAAAGTTGCGGAACATCGTGCAGGTATTGGGATAACTGAATACTTTCTTCGACTGTCTGTGAACTTTATATTAAACGCTCGCTATGGATGACCGCGCAGACGACGCAATTTGATACCATCGCAGATGTCGATAAGAAAAATCTGTACAAATATGTACTCAAAGTTTGCTATGAAAAATGAAAAATATTATGATCAAAAGAGCGTGTAACGTCAACAATATTGGGTACGTGAAATATTTCAACACATGCTAATTAAAGTTTAAAAGAACTGATGACAACGTAATTGAAGACTGTGAGACGTTTTGGTGAGAGCTCGAAGCTCGAATATATCTGCACTATCATTTTTATCCGTATTTTCGTCTTTAACGAGAAATTAATGCGCATTTCATGATGGATATTCGTGTGCTATGGAGCCTTTATACATATCTACGAATCACTAGCAAACGCAAAGAGAACGTTCGACTAATCAGCGTAAAATTCACTAAGCCAATTTTGCATTTAAGTTCCATGAGATTTTCGAGGAAGCTACGCGGCGACAGTTTTTGCTGGGATAATCATTGAAACGTGGGAAATCGATGCTCGCGCCATGGTCCAGGATTTAAACGAAATGATGCTAATCAATATTAACAAGTTATAGAATTTTTTTTTTATTCGAAAATTGATATTTTTACTATACATTTTTCTTCAATTAAGCGTGGATCAAAATTCACTCCGAAGCGTAAATTGATAATAGATGAAGATCCGACCACCGCATTAGTGGGATGGAAAACAAAGAATTCGGAATATTACGTTTTCTCTTCGGAAAGTCCTTGGGTCGACCCACCTGTGCAACCAAACCATATTCACGAAGCTTCTGCCATCTTCGCTCTTATCTTCGGCATCTAAAGTACACAAGAAAAACGACGACAAAATATATTATTTTCAATTTTTATTTAATAATAATGGAGGGACATTAGAATAGCTGGTGAGTGTGATTTCACTATGTTTTTTTATTAAAAAAGTGAATTTTTTAAAAATGGTTCTTCAAATCTGAAACCGAAATACCAAAAAGTAAGAGCAGATCGACGTTTTCATTTTCTCTTGCGAATTTTTCATCAAGATTCTCACCACTTGTTTCACGCACAAAATACTGTTCTTCGTCGCTTGGCAGGGGTTGACTTCCCCTGTAACAGATCGGTCATAATATTAAATAGAATCTCTGTGAACTGAATCCTGGGAATGATAATCCGTTATGCCGGCATCGCTGGATGTAATTTCGTCGACAGTTGGTGATTCGATTCAATCATACTGAGGTATCACGAAATAATACTCTCCGATGAGGTGGTCGCTTAACTTTTTACAAAGTTAGGCAATAACGAGCTATCAATGATTTCAATAATGAATTATATTCTGTGATGATAATCATCATGCAAGTTGATAAATAATTGGCATCTTAATATCACTGTAACGATTTTTTCGTACTTTGGTTGACGCAGTTTTTCAAAATCTGATATTGCTCGTCCGGCATTTCCGGTATACGGCTCCGCATGCCGTCGACATCAAGGGTTCCATTATTAAATACCTGGAAATTGAGTTTCTCGGATTTGTTACCAATCAACGGGACAGAGTTTGGATGCACAAAAATGTTCATTCATAATAATGATTAATAATCACAACACTGCAGTATTAACTGACTTCCTTTGCTTTCTTCCCAATGCATAAGAAATAACACGATTCCTTGCCACTTATGGAATTTACGTCAGCTTTTATAGCGGGGATTCGCTCCCTGTACTCATTTTCACTGATTCCAGCTTCTTCGAAACAAGCACTATCGATCGTTGTTATCGGAACATAAGCATTGGAGTTGAGCTGAAAAAAATCGTTAGTTTTCGAGTAACCAGCTATGACGAAAGAACTGCTAACATCAATGTATTTAAACTTTAAACAATGCGTTATTTCCTTAATCATCGAACGCATGCATTTTTCTCTCATTTCTATGTCGGTCGACTTGTTGAGGAGGGTGGCTAGGGACGATACAATGTTGCCATGCTAAACCATGTAAAATACATTAAAAATTTCAAAATGATAAGAATTTAATAAAATTTGGTGAACATATTCTTTAGAGTTAAATTTGACAATACAAATTTTTTAAGATTTTTCTTCTGTACAGTTATCGAGTAATTGATCACTAAAGTTCACGTGTATAAGCATAGCGTTTCCATATATGTAGGTATACATTCCGGGCATAAGAAATTTGCTTTAATGCGTAATTACTCGATAACTAAGCAGAAGAAAATTTTGTTGAAGAACATTATCACCAAATTTGATCAATTTCTTATCAATTTGACGAACGTAGCCACCCTCCTTAAAATTTGCGTGCAGAGTTTTTTGGGGTCGCTAACCTCGAAAGAATTAAACTTCGAACATATGCGTAATTTTACTGCTTATCATTTCGTACAGTAAGTTCAACACAAAAATAGTTTTATCTTCGTTTTTTGGGTTGATGTCTCGAGTGAAAGTCGCTTGGATGTAAAAAAAAATGACAATGAACAGTCGAATTTCAAACAGAAACACCGGAAATTCAAAGTTGAGAAATAAAGAAGTCACTTCGATGAATTTTTCAACTAAACTCAACGGCATTTTGCCTGTAAATATAGCTTACCACTAGTGTGAGCGCCAACAGCACAAAAACCGAAACGTTGTGGAACATCGTGTAGGTGTTGCGATAACTGAACATTTTTTTGAGCCATGGTGCATTTTATAGCATGCGCCCGCTATAGAGATGGCTGCGCAGGCGACGGAATTTAACTATTACTGTTTACGGTAGAGAAAATTTGTACAAATATATGCTCGAAGTTTCCCGCTAAAAATGGAGAAAATATCATTATTGATAAAATTGAAATATGGAATATTCTGTATGTTGCTTCTATGAGATCGTTTTTTTTCTGCTACTGCAAGATAATATCTTTTTTTCCATTATTCCACTCTTTTTTCCTTGAGCTTATTTTAATCCTATCAAACGTATTTTATCGCTCGTGTCGCAATTTCAAACAAGTGGTTCATTAGTGGTACATAAAACATTTTTGTGTGCTGGTGTTATTATTATAATGATTTATGTCTAATATAAACAACATAATTGTAAATGAATGTTCGCTGCATTCTGATTTATATCTTCGAGCTATTCCGCTGGGGACTCAAGAAAATGCTGATATCGATTGTTCATGACGAGACAAAAAAAATTTTGATTAAAAAATAATATTTCTGATAAAAAAAAAAATATAAAAAAAAAAAAAAAAAAAAAATCGTGGAATACGGAATCCAATGATTGTCACGTACTGTGGGGACGCATGAAAGCCTTCACTATCATTTTTAAACAAATTGCTATTATATTATTAGGAGATGTCATTACTCGTTTTCTGCTTTTTAAAACCTTTTTTCGTTCTTCAATTCTACCTATCGCATGTACGTATGTCGATTATGATATTCTGTAAGATTGTGACTAGACACGTGATAACAATGAAGTTATCGATATCTTAACGCTTATTCGTTATACGTCGACCCGTCTTACCCTTCTTTTCGTTCTATACCAGTCCACCGCAAGTGTTGGTTTTTTGGTACAATGTCTAGGTGCTATTAAAGTTCTACGATAATATTTACCGAGTGGTGACGCAAAGGAGTTGGAGAAAAAAAATTTGACAAAATTCAAATTCGAGTACAGTGCCGATAAACCAGACTGTAAATGTGCGAATCTTCGTATACTTGAGTATGTATGAAGAGCATTAACATTAAAAACAGAAAACATACATTTGGTAGTGAATTTCGAGTAATAAAAAACGTGACATAGTTTGACAGTAAAAATCGTGAAAAGTAGGAAATAAAGTTGTTTATTAATCGTATTTAAATTAATTAATACGTACACGGCTCTGGAGTTGGTTACATTTGTCATTGTGCAATTCGTAACAATGATTGGAAACAATATACAACGGAAATATACAAATTCACAATTCCCTGCAAGCTCGTTGCAGGAGATTCTCTCGTTATTTTCCTTCCGTTAGCTCATTAATTATCGTACAATTTGCTCGGGACGAATCTCGAAAATTTGTAGGGTCGCTGTATTCACGTTTTGATTCGCCCGGAATAGATTTTCAGTAGAAAACACGCTTACGCTTAGTTGGATGGAAGAAAAAAAAATATAATAAAGAAGCTACGACGAGTTTGCGTTAAAGCATGTAGAAAACATTACAACACCGGAAGTAAACGGAGCTTTCGATACTTTTGATCTTGCTCTTACCAATGTCAATTATACAATTAATATAATTTATAAATTGCCTAAGTGGAGATCGACATTTTTAAACGCTCGTTACAACATCAGGATACACGAAAAAAATGAAAATAAATGGTAAACAACAGATGTAAGGAATTCTAATAGTCGTTGTTTGGACGGCTGATCGAAGATTCGAGACGCCGATATCCAGTAAATTAATTGCGATAAACACTCTTCCGAGAACAAAGAAGTGTTCAAATTAGATTATTTTTTCTACCAGTCCCTACTACAGAGTTTCTACCACGCACGAACGTTGGAGTGACGTTTAAAAAAGTCAAGACACACCGAAATTCATTCTGCGCACTCGTTATTTTTCTTTGTGTTTTCTCTCTATTTGGCGTACTTTTGTTTTTATATCGTAAAGTGTAGTAAGGCTTTTTCGATGTTTGACGTTCACTTTTTTTTATTCTTTTTTCTCGTGGAAGGAGTTCAAACTTTGTCCTTTTTATTATTTCGGCTAAATGGAGTTTTTAAACCTATCGTCGCATCGACGTTCAGCTAAAGCATCAATCCGTACACGGTTGCAAAAAAAAGGAAAACATTTTTGTGTCATCGCGATCGTTTCGAGGCGGGGATTGAACGACCTGGTTGAGCCGACACACCGGTTGAGCCGACTTGGGAGGCACATAAAATTTTTTATTATATCTCGCAAGGCAGCTCGGTCAGCATGGATCCAGCTATCGAAAAAAAAACCAAGTATCAAAAAATTTCTATTTGGTTATTTGTCTCTCAAACAATCGGTTTATACCTACAATTGACGCAATACTCTCAGCGTAAAGCGCCACGATATTGAATTTCTTTCAAAACCTTCATTGACATTTCTGTCGAATTCGGAGTCTTAAAATAACGATATATAATTTTGTTTTTCCTTTCATTTTTCGTTATTCCATTTCGCCCAGTATCATTCCTACTATTATACACATTTGTTCAAATAAATAGACGGCTATCACATTAACACACTTGCTCGAGACTTTGGCAGTTTTGTTCTTCATCCTTGATGTCTTCTAGTTCGTTATTTTTTCTCTCAAATCGTGCATCAGCCAAAGTCATTTGATCATCTCACTTTTTCTTAAACATAACGCTTTATTGGATCTACTTCGAGCGATTTCTTTTTTCGTTGATATTCACTCTGGAGCGAGGTACAAATAATTACAAACGGTGGACTCGCACGCAATAAATATACTACGCATACGATGCTTCTCATTCGTTCACGCGGTTTTACGTTCGAGAATAACAGTGAATGAAAAATTCATTTTCTTCCTTCATCAAGATTGTCTTTTTCGCAGTTTTCGCACGCGCGAAATTCTCGTGAGCGAAGAAGAGTTAAAACAAGAACAACATTTTATCTGCATCATTTCAAACGTCTTTTCGCTTAATTGAATTATTTACACGGTCAATTTGAAAAATATACACATTTCGTTCGTAAACCTTCACGGTTACAATTTGACGAAAGTTCTTCGTTATTTTACATCGAGGAACTGGCGAAAGATTGTGCGGCGTCGAATTTCCGTCCCGCTGATTTTTGACGTCTCAACGTATTTTATTTTTCTTTTCATATACGTCGATGAGCAGCAACCCACGCGTTCCTGGCACTTTTTTGTCGTCTCCATTGCCTCTCTCCCTACGACTTTCCGACTGGGAGCTTATTCTAAGTAACTCGAGCTAGTTTCTTGTTTCTCGTAAAGAAGTCGGGCTATTTCGTGCTAAAAATTTCGCACGAATTTTATAGCTAAATTCAGTCTTTCATCCTTCGAGAAATTCCATCATTGTTTCGTCTTGATTTTGAATCGAGGGAGAGAATCGGAGAGACAGTATTGTGAGAACAAGTCAATCCATCCTTCACGACTATTGGCTTTAACTCTTTGAATGAACGTTCGTCTTCTGGGCTTTCTTCTTTCGAGCAGCGAGCATATCGTAGAACGGATTATGAGATATACTTTGCCTGCAACACAAATAAAAAATTTATCGTTAATAAATCCCCGAGTAAATAATGATGAATGAGCTTAAAATCTACGCCGTTGCAATCCAATAAAAAATGCAATTTAAATCGTTTCTTTAAAAAAAAATTAAAGTTTTATTGCTTCGTGAAGATGCACTTTTCTTGCTTTTTTTTATCCTGCTACTTTTGTTATCGCATCAATATAAATTTAAACTAAAAAAATAAAATCGATATTCCGCAAATGAATGTTCTCTGCAATCCTCACTTCTGTTTGCTTAAACAGAATATAAATCGGACATTCGATCAGAACCGATCATGAACCAATCGTGTAGTTTTTCTCATACCTGACGCATTTTATCCACTCGTCTTTTTCCTCGTCCGTTGCTGCCGACATTCTGTACACTGTATGTTTACCTGAAAATGATTGGAAATGAAAAATTTATAGACGAGGAAGTCAAGTTCGAACTAGGTCACGTTGAGCTACGGTTTCGTTCTCGCCACTATACTGTAACGTGTTATTTTATCTTGTAACTTGTTTCCAATGAAGGAAATTACGATTTGAGTTAAACAATTTGGAAAAAAAAATTATCTCATGTATCAATAATGAATTTGAAACGTAAAAGTAACAACACACATTTTATTACAGCCATCGATGAAGGGAAAAGAAAGAAACAAAATTGCATAAATACCTTCAACGACCTTTCCCTCGCTGTCAGTTTTACACGCTTTGATGAATTCTGAGCCAGCTGCATAGAGCTCGAAGCAATGAGGTTTATGCCTGTCTTGGACTTCCCTGACTTGAATATTCTCGAGCGGTATAATACCTCGGGGTTCCTTGTCGGTCGTATACTCGAAGTAATACAAACAGTTGTCGTTTAGGATGAACCATCGTCTTTTCCAACTCTTGTAACGTCCACCTGTAACAATTTTCCCCAAGATACGAATTAATAAAAGAAAGAAAAGCACAACAAAAGACATTTCCTTTTTCCATTTATTTGTTCTTTTTTAATAATGTTGAAATTTGCATAGTCGAAACGTAACAAAGATTAGTTTTCGTTTTCTTTAATTCAGTCGTATCTAGAACTCCGTTGGTGTCTGTCGTTGATTTCTGTTCTCAAATAAAATAGTCGAAGGCACGTTTAGTGGCCTTGTTCTCCAACAAAAATGAAAACAGAAAAAATAGCGTTGCATTAGAACGACCAGAACTTTCAACATCATTTGTTGTTGGTCTACACACGCAGCAAACACACAAATGAACGAAATGGCTACACGGCTACATCTGATGACAACCGCGAAACGATGAGAGATGGGAAATTTTATTATCTTCTATTTACCTGCTAGCTCCGTCAGGGCAGCAGTGTCGGACAGAGAGAGAGGCAACACACAAAAAGCTCAGTGAGTCAAAAGACAGGATAAGCACGTCAATATATCGTATCATTGGACATTTATATATTTTTCGATTAACATTATTTCTTCTTCTCCATAAATAAAAATCTCTGAATCAAAATGTAGGACTAATTTTCACTCGCAATTCACTGAAATAAATCTTTCGTCAATTTTTTCGGGATGTAAATTGGACACTTTTTTTTATTACTTCATTATCGTTCAAGAAGCTCGAAGTTAGTTTTCTCAAGGAATGAAAAAAGTACTCCGAAAAGAGTGTATTAAATGGAATCTACGTTGCCTGATTTTCGGATAATAAAATCAAGCCACCAAATCAGTGTTTACCTTGTTTCCACAGCCAGCCCTCTTTGTCGGGGTTGAAGAACGTGTGCATCAAATCATTGCCATCGTCCTCTGGTATTTTGAAGGGTTCCGTTTTAATGCTCTCGTACAAGCTCTGTAATTTGCACAGGACAAAATCATTAATTCGTGCTTCTAGCCACAGACATAATTTAATTTCAGCAATTTAATTAAAAGGCCGTACAATTATTACGCAAATCACTTGATCAATTGACTTTTTCGTCAAGAAATATTTTTTTGACTCAATTCGAATAAAAAATTGATGAAAATATTGCTCGATAATAATGAAAATTCATTGGATTTTCAGCAAATCAATCATTTCTACACAGATTCTCCATAAAATTTGTTCCAAAGCATAGTGCTGCCGAGACAAAAAAATTCAAATGAAATTCCGTGCATCTGTAGCATCGCGCAAAGCTTTTTTTTTGTGCGAGAGTCGTCGTAGAAAGTTCATTGACTAGAGACGGCGCTTCGCGACGCATTAACGCCTGGATATATATTAGTTAATGGAGGCACTTTCGCGAACTCACTATAATCGTACATAAAGTTCCAAGTGTCTCGTTACACGAACGTGCAACGTGCGCAGAGGAGCTTGCATAAATCTGTCATTAGCGAATCATTGAAACAGAGTGGTGAAATCGTCTCGTCCTCCCTCGCTCATACGTTACACATACGCACGTTTTATACGGAATGAATATTGCGCGGTGCCATATACACATGTAAAGCATATTGCTCGAATAATTTGCGTCGTATGAGTTACATAAGCAAGTCAATTATTTCATATTCCGGGGCGTCGAGAACGCAGGACGCAGTGAAACGAGCACGTCCAATTTCGTGCGAGGCGAGTTCGCGGACTTCACGATTGTAAGGCCGCGAAAGGTATTTTCAAACGGGTGGACAAAAAGTTGAGCATTTGTGCGTGTAAATTGCCGGCCACGGGCGATCTTTGTACCGTTCGAAACGTCTGGGACTCAAAGTTTCAATTCTGAAGACGCGCCGAATTTTCTGCAGTCAAAACGAAAAGTGGGCCACGTGAGAAAACAGCAAATTGCTGGGTGACGATTTTCGATAAAATTCAAATTCGTATGCGCAATAAAATTTGAAAGACTGTCAAGAGAATGAACGTCGTCGGAAAAGGATCATTCGAGCTTTCGTACGAATTTTTCGAAAAAGCGTTCGATTTCGATTCCACGACCTTCGGACACCTCGTGAGAGAAACAAATAAAGAGAAACGGTGCGAGACGAAGGATTCGACGAAAATAGCGAACGACGAGCCAATGATCGACCGAGCGCGACTCGAGAACCAATCAAAGATCGAACACGACCGATTTTCAGTTACAATTTGTATACACGAGTATAACACCCGTCGATTTGTGATACCATGTAACGCGCGCAGTATCTTACGTATTTATCGTAAAATCGATCTTCGACTACTTTGTCCTATCATGGATGGAGCAACATAGAGAGCGAGAGAGGGGGGCGGGGAGAAAGTAACAGCAGAGCGTGTGGAACTGTGTACTCGAGTATGGCAGACGACAGAGCAAACATAATAAATCTAGACCGGCAAAAGCCGGCTGTGTTGAATGTTCAAATTTGCAATTCCCGATCGCCGCTCAGCCCAAAAAACACGAGTAAGAACCGTTATCAATATTTATTATGCTGACTTGCTCCAAATCTACGTTGGAGCATCGTATTGTTACAATAAAACAATATTCTTTTTGACAGTGTTGCTCAAACTTTTTACCAGCTTATATTGCGTCAATTTTCCATTTGTTTTTCTACCATTAAACATCAAATTTGATCCCTGCTTGTTTCAAAGTCGACTTTCGTTAAAAAAAAGACTTTGAAACCTCACCAACATTTTTGACTCGTAGCCATAACACTCGAGTATAAAATTTGTCGAGTTGGACGATAAATATTTTCTTGACAATTGATATACAAAATTTCGATACATTTCAACGCTGTTAGCTTCACTAACCGACATTTTTCATCCGCGAGTGAAGGCGATAATTCACACCTCGAATTATCATTTGGGTGAGAATGAGGAGTAGTGGAAAGGGAAGAGTATAATATACAGGGGGGCTGACTTACTACTAAGAGTTCGCGGGGAAGATCACCACCGTTGTTGATGCCACGATTCATCGTGATGAAGTGTTCGACGCTGGGCTTGTCCTTGACGCTGGGATTGTGCAACGATGTATTTAGCATTATTATCGCGAAGCTTAGTACGTAACAGGTATCGGTATTGGTGAAAATGTTTGGATTTAATTGGCAGTAACGCTGAGCAAAACACTCCATCATGCGATCGATTTTTTGTGCCTCGCCGGGCAGTCTGAACGACCACAAAAATTGTCGTAGCGCTTGGACCAGTATGAGGTCGGTAAAATCGTGGAGTTCAACGAATGCTCGCAATACACGCTCGTTGAAGTCGTGGCGCTCGCCAAGGTAATCCCCGATCGCAGTTTTGTTGAGTCCCTCCCCTTTGTACAAAAATTGCGCAACGTCTTCAGGAGTCGGTGTGAGGAGATTGTGGTCGATCAAATATTCGATCCCTTTCTTCGGATCCATGTTGAATTTTTTACGTCCGATCGATGTTTGTTTCGCCTTATTCGTCGGCTTGGACTCGTCAGCTGCCAAACCCCCACCTTCCATCGCCTCCATCTCCGCGACAACTTCCCCCAGCTCATCTTTCAATTGCTGCAATAAGAAACAAACAAAAATATTTAACTTTCCTTCACCGATTACTTTACTCTATTTTGTCGTAGCATTTTTCAACACTTTCGTTAAAAAATCATATAAAATTGAAGTTCGCAACGTTGGATTCCAACGAAATGAACTTAAAAAAAAAAAAAAAAAACAATTTTGAATTCTCCAATTTTGTTCCCTGCCTAAATTGCAATTCGTAGTTTATCAACGTACGCACCAATGATTGGTGAAATAAAAAGTGAATTGAAAATATTTTTATCCTTCATTTCGTTGGACTCCAACGTTGCAAACTTCAGCGTCATAAAATCGTTAAAAATTTCGTCTTTTTCGTATGACGTTTCAGTTTGAATCGTTCACCTTTTGAAATAACATAAATTACGCATATACTGAAAGAACGGAAGAAAATTCCGTTGCATTTCAGTGACGTAAACAATGATTTTGTACAGTTCGAATGCACACAATCGCGATCTTCGTACCCGTAATTTCTGTACGCATTAAAAGAAGATAAAAAAATTGAACTAAGGAAAAAACGTAAAAATGCTTAGTCATGTTTAGGAGTAATTGAAAGACGAATAGCCGTAAAATGGTAATAAAGGAATGGAAAGTATGGTGAAACTGGCCGTATAGATAGGCAATTACCAAAACTCGAAGCTCTAATAATAACCGATGCGATGTGACCGAAGATATCCGGGCCATAATTACTCCGCAAAGTATTTGAGTCTCTAGTAGTCGTCACTACGTGGCATCCGAGAAACTCGGCCAAAGCGACCGTGCGGCTTATTACGGCACACTGTCTTTCGACGTCGAGGGTTACGTCAAGATGCAGCTCCGCTTAAAATTCATACGTTTTAAAGACCGTATAATAATGGGGGAGGAATGAACGCACGAGCATGTGAAATGTTGCTTTTCAACGATGGATCTAGAATAAAACTTGTTGTGCGTCGGGAGCACGAGCATCGGTTGGCATTTCGCAAATTAAGGAGCTTTTAACGAGATAAAAATGAGTCAATGCGAGACTTTCCAATTGAAACTCGGCCTTGTTATATTTGCCTAATTGAATGCTGTTAAAACGTAAACGTAGTGAATGCGACTAAAACCTCGTTCCCACTCGTTCCGGGATCCTCGCAATGACGATGCCAAGGAACTTGATACCGAATTTCCGAACACCGAGAAATATTCGGTAGCGGCGATATTGAAATTCCTTGCATTTCGAAATTTGTAAAATTGAAAATTCTAGACGAAAAACTAGTTGAAAAATTTTCTTCGTATTTCAATATCGTTCACGATACACAGAGACGCGAGAGATTCTGAAAAATGAATTCTTTCAAGGGCGAATGTCAAATACTTGATAATTAAAACCTTGGAGAAAGAAGCCACTGCCGAGATTCCAACAGTTTATCTTTCATCTTTAGTATCCCATATGAAAACAAAACTGCGCACGTTGGCATAAGTGCTGCGGATTCCCAGCGAGGAAAGAAACCTCCAAAGTTATCGAGCTGTGGGATATATCGTATGAAATTCTTCATGCAGTAACGAGGAGAAAATTGATCCGGATTCCTCGGTTGCGATCGTATATGGAAGCTGATTATTCCGTTGGACTATGAAAGTATAGAAAAAAGATGACGAACAACATTCGACGTTCCGGGCTATCTGCGCGTACGAGCAATGATAATTTTTCACATTCATCGATCGAATCCCACAACGTTCGACTACACGTATACACATTATATCGATGAAGAATATATAATAATCGAGCGATCGCCAGGCTTAACCCTTTTTACTCGCCTCCCTTGCGTGCCAGTAACTACGCACACGCGATCATTATTTATTCATGGTAGCAGGAAAGGGAGATAGAGGTAAAAAAACGACGGAGAAAGATGACATGGGGGGAGATATAAATGCGAGTATAGACAGGGCGAGTCTGTAATTTTCATGCTGCAAAAGAGTTTTCCAAGTTGCCATGGTTTCCTTTTTATTTTGCCTCGTTTTGCAGTGTACTTTTGCCCTCCGTCGTACAACAACTTGTAAACGATTGAGTGTAGTTGGGGTTGAAGTTTACCTGGGGAAAAAGCGAGTTCCAAGAGCGTAATAGCGGAAGCGAGGGTTGCAGCAATGCGATTGTTCGTTACAGAGCTTAAGGAGGAACGATAGACCAGCAATATAAAAAATCTTCACCCTCCGGCATCGAGTTACCTCACGACGGTGGGTGTAATTGCGAAAGGGAATTCTACACTTTTCGGGCGACTGGAGTATCCTTATCTACGCTATCTTCGAACCACGTTCATTTGTACTTGCAGGACACGAGGGTCATTTTGTAAGGGAGCCTTGCGTCGAGCAAGCGAGATAAAAGCCTCGAGCAGAATTACGTAAGAGCGACGAACTTAAGTTGCGTTGAAGATATAACGAGAAGATTTGAACAATAGAATTGTCGATTCTATTGTACAAAGATAATGATAAATAAAGTGATAAAACTTTTCGGTATAGTTTTAAGAGGATGGATCAGTCGGTAACCTCACTTGGAATTTTCGAAATCGAAATTCTTTGACACAGTTTGATCGATTAAAAAAAGGCTCTGTCAGCCTACGCAGAACGATGGCAAAAATCGACTGACAGAGCCTTTTTTTAATCGGTCAAACTGTGTCAAAGAATTTTGATTTCGAAATTTGCAACTGTCTCTCTCGCACTCGTGGTTGCGGTATACCGACTGATCCGCATCCTCTTAAGGATATTTCAAGAGTACAAAAACATTGTTTATACAGGGTTTATGCACAAAGTCTGATTGTCAGAATTTCTTAGCTGTGTACAATGATCGTAATTATTGTCTGCAATAGTAATTCCAAATTTTTTTTCCATTTTCATTTATTTTCCTTCCACACGAACCTATAGAAACCTGAAAAAATTGCGAAATTCTATATTTTTAGCGAATTTGAAAAAAAAAAAAAAAAAAAAAAAACGTTAGAATTTTGCCATTTTTTTGGGTTTTTATAGGTTCGTATGGAAGGAAAATATACGAAAATGGTAAGAGAACTTGAAATTTTCGTTGCAGACAATAATTACGATCTCCACGTTGTACACAGCTGAAAAATTTCAACAATCAGATTTTGCGCTTAAAAAATGTTTCTGAACTCTTGAAATGTCCTTGAAACTATACCGAAAAGTTCACTATGCTGAGTTATTTCCTCGTCTATCCTAAAAACATTTCCGAAAACAATCGATTTTTTGACTTTCTAAAGCAGGACCCCCCTTAATGAATTTCCACAAATCATTTCCGTGGTTCATTATCAACGGTATTTTCACCTTCATTGATTCTACTTGGAGTCGATTTGGAAATACTTTCAAACGCAATGAAACACGACGAGACACCGAACGATATTTTTTCTTGATATTTCATGCAAATTAGTACCATGGAAAGTATACGTTTCCAGATATGGCAACCGTGCACTTTTCCCGATGGTTGAATGGCGCGAATCGATCAAAACTTTCCGTAGCGTACATAGAAAAATCGTATCGGCAATAAAATAGGAGGCAGAATTTAGTATCTTTCGAAAGGGGTCGCGAACCTTTTTTTATTGGGGTCATCAACATCGGCGAGAAAGCGACCTTTGCACCACCGATCAAACGCTATTTAAAAAAAAAATACTCCGCTTTTTTTTATTTTTCTCTCCTTCTCCATGTTTTTTTGCTTTATAAATTCTTACGAAGAAAAACGTGGGAATGAAAATAGTGCTAAGTCTCGAACGTTTCATAGACAACGAGGGTGAGAAAACGGAGGGTGAGTCTTGCTGTATATGTTTTTATTCATAGCTCCATACAAGAGGGGATGAGGGCACTAACATTTTTCAAATTGTTCATTGACCTGAGGAGGGTTTATGTTGTGCATATTCAGCCCTATGAAAAAAAAGGAAAACAATTTATTGGTGTAACAAAGAAAAATCCAAAATTTTATCTCAAAAACTAATCCTCAAATAGAAATTATGCGGGAACGCAAACACACCGAGTTTTCCGTGATGCTGAAGTTTGCTGCGACGTTGGAGTCCAACGAAATGGTTTTAAAAAACCCTCGAATAATTCTAGTAATCCTTCAATTTCGTTTCTTGCCGAATTTGCAATTTGTAGTTTTTCAACCTGCACCGATACTTCGGGAAATAAAAAACTGGTTAATTACAAATGGTTTTTTCGTTCATTTCGTTGGACTCCAACGTTGCAAACTTCAGCGTCATAGTTTTGCAACGTTCGTTTGGCCAGGTAAACACTGCATAAAATTTCCGACTCAATAGGAATTCATCGAATTTGATTTTGCACTGCTCCGTCAAAAATGAATTCAATTGAAATCATCCGAGAAATATATCAGGCGAGAACACGAAAAAGTCTCCTAATTAAAAGATTGTGAAAAACCTTTTTCCAAAACACCACGAAGAAAGTGCGTCAGAATTTTGGAATATTCAGTATCGAAGGTTGCACGAGTCGCAATCAGTCAAAAAAAATAATGTTTTATACCAAGTGATTCGGAGCCGTTCAAAATACGATTTGGCCATTTTCATTATTCACAAAAAAAATGCATGTCCGTTTAAATCCATTGAGGCAAGGTTCTGTCGACAAATGTTGCATGTGACCGCAGAACAGTGCGGAATCCCCAGGCGGGTGGTAAGTCAAGAGTAAACATGCCCGTTTTTATCTTTTTTTTTTCGGAGTTGACTTTCCCCGTAAAATATTACGATAAGTCGCGATACAAGGAGAGGAAGGGAGAGAAGTTTAATAAAGTGAGACGAAGGAAGAAAGAGGAAGATAATAATCGCGATAAAGAAAAAGGGGTGCGGTAAGCTCTTTCCTCCCTTCAATGGTATTCATCGTAGCGATGACGACGAAGCCGGAGACGAGACGATATTAAACTGATCCGTCGACGGGTGAAACGGTCGCGTCGCTGCTCTCGAGACACGTGTAAAAAAAGAATCGAAGGTGCAAAAGGTATACCGATATGTATGTCACGCATACATACAACTGTGCCACACTCTGCTAACGAAATAGACACCCGAAGGGATCGTTAAAGTCGAGCGGGGTGTGGCTTTCCTTTATTTACCTCCGTTTCATTCATTCTCCCTTTTTCTTTTCCCCAGCTCTTTTTATCAAATTGAGAATCAGATCGGTGGTCCAGACGATACAGACATTTCGAATGAAAGAATCCGAAGTGCAAATAATTTGAATTATTACGAAATATGGACCGTGGATTATATCGGATTTTGAACCTCGATTCTAAACGTCAAAAAGTATATTTTTCAATCCTAACAGCTTCCCAACTGATTCTTATGAGATTAAGATAAATATAAATAGAAAAAATCGTTTAGTCGAAATAGAAATTCTATTTTGAAGAGTTCACAAATCGTAGGAGGTTCGTTTCATCGAGTGTGGAATCCCCCATTTCATCGGTATTTCCAGCGGAGAAAAATACTCTAATTCCGCCTCAACACAGTAGCCTCCGCGTCAACAAAAAGACATTTACAGAAAGTAGATTTTTTTTTAAATCTGTAACTGGACCATTCACAATTTTCACATTCCAACGAGAAGTCCGTTAAATCCGTCACTACGGAGTCGCGATAATTATAAAAACACAGTGAAGTTTGAAAAAAAACGTACTGAACAAGCGATCCGCTTGTTCGCCCCACACCGGAAGTCGTCCTTCCCCGCGCGCGGTTAACGAGGATCCATGCACACGCACATTTTTCACCGGGCTCTATACTTATGCGTATTAAAAGATTTTTTTTCGGTTTCCAACACCAAGATAAAGAGCGATAAGGGACGTGTGCGTGTGGTTGCTTTGTATTTGAATATGAGCGAGCTCAAGGATCTCGTTGGGCAGTGAAGACGAGAAGCGAAAGAGGAGCGAGGAAAAAACGACACGGTTGGTGGTCTCTTGCGCTCGTGTCTCGAAGAAAACGATGTTGCATTGTGCATGCCCCTATTTACTACATAAATTTACACGTACCCACACTCCTGCGTGCAATGTAGATTGAATGTCCTTGTTCGTGTATATTTCATACTGTACTTTGCCCATGTAAATATTAATGTCGAGAATAAAATGGTGGATATACGGGGCGTTTCGAGAGTTCTTAGCAGGCTGTAGGAAAAATCTTGAAACAAAAGACTGAATAAGTTGGAGAAAAATGATTTACACGAGTATGTTCGCCTCACAAATATGTGTAGGAGAGATTTTCGAATGTTTGCGTCTTCAAGAAGTATCGAAAGCGATATACAAGTCCTGGTTTCCTCGTCCAAAATTAGCTCGTGGTATGACTGGAATTTTCGAAATTTCAGTCGATGGAATAGAGTATCAACGAGATTGGAAAGTGGATCGTCGCGAGCGCGACGAGCGGTTTTATATGTGTCAATATATTTTTAAGGCTTATCAAGTTTTTGGAGCGTTGAATTTTTATTGCAGATTTCGAACCCGATGATTCGTACCGAAAAATGGAAGAGCATATTTCACAGAATGTAAAATCGATGACGATGGAAAATGAGACTTGTCGGAACGGCGGGGAACACCTCGCTGTGCGAATTTCACGTGCTCCAAAAGCGCTTTTTTACGTTTGTATGAACGTCGTGTAGACGTCTTTATAGGTCGACCGTACGAGTTTATGGCTTTATAAAATCCAGTGCGGTGTGATGTTCGATAATAAAAATATAAAGCGTTACAGTTAACAGACATAAAACCTCGTCGCGTATGAGTAAATCAATGCAAATTACGCCCTTCCGATCGGAGGACGAACGTCACAGATTAAGCGGTGGAAGAATAAGCCACTCGGATCTCGGAGTGTCTTATGTATCACCTATAAAACGTGTGGCGTGTCGACTAAAGACGTCGACAGCGACGACGAGTTCTTCGTTCTTTTATTCCTCGGTCTCTTGCATCCGGTTGGCCTTAGGTCGTTCCTAACTCGTCTCTCCCTCTCTTCTTCATCTCCGTTCCTTTTCCTAATCTTTCTTTCCTTTTCCTTCCCTATTTATCTCCACTTTTCTCTCTCTCTCTCTTTCTCCCTCTCCTTTTGTACCTTTTCCACGCAAACTTACGTAAAATTTGCTCAACAAAGCTTTACGTACGCACATAAATGTGAGGAGTCGAAGCGTGAGAAAACCGCAAAGAATGAATCATTCCCGGTGTCAACTAATTTATGCGGCAGTACTCTCGATGCATTGTCAACCAACGACATTGCGCGGAAATCCGCTCATTCAGTTTACTTTTTCGATCTTTTTTTCAGCACACTTCTGGCACACTCAAAGCGAGTTGTGGTTTTCATTATTTTTCTCATATTTCCAATAATTTTCAATGAATTTTCGATAAATTCAAATACACCGTCGCGCAAGTTTTATGCATTTTGACATTGGACGATAAAATAGAATTGTCAAAAAAGACAAAGCAAAAATCCGACGTTTTTTTCTGCAAGTTACGTACGAAATGCAAAACCGACTTTTTCAACAGCACATTTTCTGGCCAGTTGTGCATTGCCCCAAGCGCGCTCACGCTCCGTCGACAATGATCCGTTTTCTTGCTTCCCTCCTCCTCTCTCTCTCGCCCTCTGTTAGTTTCACAACGAGCTTCGGTACACAGAACATCCCAAAGTCCCGACTAGAGGTACGGAGCCAGCTGGCACGACACTAACGTCGTTTATGCTACAAGCCTCGCAGAAAGCGGGGAGGAAAACGACGACGACGATCGTGTTGGACGTTAGAATGTACTACCGTCTGTGGTCTATCACACAAGCGATACTGAATCTCTTGAGGTCCGTAATTCGTAAAATTGTGAATGGCGAGCAACCTGAAATACGCCTTTGTGATTTCCACAGCCGCGTCATACACGTGAGCTAACTTTTGCATGCACGAATCTGTGGTAACGAGAAAGCGAGGGCTCGATCGAAGCCGCGACATAATTAACCGGGCTATTTGCATAGTTTCGTTTGCGGACACAAACGAGACGCGTATGATCGAGAGAATCTATCTCTCGTTTTTTATTTACAAAAAAAAAAAAAAAAATAGAAAAGAAAAACAAAGATTTTTCCTGGGCCTCGAGCCAGATAAAAAAGAGTAAATTATCAATTCATGCCAATTCATTTAGGACAAAAAAATTTCAAAAATTCTACTCATTGTGAAAATGTGTTGAGAAATATCAAGACCGAAATTATGATAACCAGAAAGTTGAATCACGAAACGAGAAATTTTATTTGAATTCTTTGCGAACACGAATTTAAACATGCGAATCCAAAATTCGACGCAGATTCAAAGTCCAATAGATCGACTCACAAAAAAACAGTCGAATCGAATTCCGCCTATCATATTATAAGAAACGTGACGAAATTGCGAATAGATTGAAAAACCTTCGTTCATACTAGTGATGCGAAAGTTTCGAATCTTCGAAGTAGGACAACAATCTCAATGGATTTGGAGCTTTCGACAGAAATAGCTAACGAGCCATTTATCTATCCTCACGTACATCTTATCGCAGACGAAACTTTATTTTTCTCGATTGTCCCAATCCAGGACAAGCCCGAGTTATATAAAGTGGTAGCCTCTCGCATGCACCATTTTCGCTTGGCCCAATAGACTGTTAACCATAATTAAATTCGTCCGGAATTCTCCTCCGAGTTCTCAATCGAATCTCGGACGTTGAGGGTGCTTTGCTTTGCTATTTTTGTTCGGTCTTTTCTCCCCCACTCCCTCTCCCGTCCTAATACATTGGGTGTCGTCGAGCGGTTCGTAATTCGCGAGAGTATACATGGCATTTAACCGGAATACACACGTGAGCAGACATATACGTGAGGAAGCTGGTGTGTAGCAGTGAATTTGGCACGATTTCACCCTCGCCAACGTCGACTAGATTATTCTTGTCAAATTCTGTCGTTGAGTATATTCTCACGGGTCATTCGCATTTTCTCCTGGGCCTTGTGCTCTGCTCTCGCGAGACTGCGAACAACAACGATTCGCTCTCGCGTTCTTCGCAAACTGTCATTCTTCTACGGAAGGTTAAACAGTGACAAAATAGAAAAGTGCACGCGGAACGATAGCAGCATCCCGAGTAATCGGACGAGGCTGCGTTCAACGGTTTTTCAACCTTCGTCATTTTCACTCGCGTTTGTATACCGTGGATAAGAGTTCAGCAAGGGGAGAAAAAAAACAACGGACGCGATTTCATATCAATTTACCTCCCCCACAACCGGATACAACGGTGCTGCAATGCCCTCTCTGCTTCAAAGTGCACACATATATGTAACTCCGCGAGCGAGAGCGAGAGAGAGAGAGAGAGAGAACGGGAGTTCACCAGCTAATTAGCATGGTAATGATAAAACCTCGTCTTGTGCATTCCGCTATATTTATATGCGTTCATATGTACACGTATGCGCATACATTTTTCTCTCTTTATTCCCCTTAGCTCTGAGCGAGACTCTGACCTCGCGGTCGTCGCTATTTCGCCCGGTACATACAGAACTTCCTGCGTCTCCCTCGACTATCGCATAATCATAATGCCCGGGGAACGAAAAGTAGCGGAGGCACGTGCGAGGAGAATCGTATAGAAATAATTGTTTGCTTTATACAATTTGCAACATCGCTGCTGAGCGACGATCATCGTTTTCTTTACCGCAAAGTTTTTCAACGCACGAGGGCTGCAGTTCCGAATGGTTTTAATCGACCGAGTGCTTGCAGGAACAGAGGTGCTGAAACGTCGAGGGTTTCGGCGCTCGCATGAGATTTTATTGATCGCGATATTTTGAATTTTTGGTTAAAGAATTTTCATCGCGTATACTCGATGCTCCCAAACGACGTGGGGGGTCGTGAAACGGGTCGGAGCAGGGCGCTCTGAAAATTCTTATACGAAAGGAAAAGGATCGTTTCCGAGAAAACAAGAGGAAAAGGGAAGCCACACGAGTGCTACGAGGACGTGAACCAAACGCTTTTATCTCGGTCACGAAGAGCACGATTTATCCTTGCCACGACTAGAAACGTTATGTGCCGAGTATATACTATATGCTCAGACGGAAGAGCTAGTACTCGCTCGAGAACGCTGCCCTCTCGGTGTATGAATGAACACGTAGCGCATACAGCCACATGAGCGTATGAAAAGAAAAAAGGGCTCGACTACGAAGGATGAGATTCCAAAGGGGTTGGAGGCTGGTGCGGAGAAACTCGAGAGAGGAAGTGAGAGAGTGCTCGGTTCGAGAGTAGACCCCACGCGTGATTTATCGAGTCTTGTGGTCTTGCCAGTTGCTCACGATGTCTAGTGTGACCATTTCTTTTCATTCTTGCCCTACACTTGTGCTCGGACTTGCCAAGTCACTCAAAGTTTGCATGATGGATTAATCAGGGGAATAAAATGAGTGCACGTCCATAATACGATAATTAATCGTCGAAATATTAGCCTCGAGTCTTGTGAAACTCCAGATTTTGTTCTACTCATTTGTTTGTCTCAAGACTGCAATCTAATTAAGGTAGATGGGTGAATATTCGCCATCCAAGATTACCCGATGATATTTTTGGTAGGCAAAAATGTATACGTACTGGATAGATTTGCAAAATTTCGACGCTATTTACCGTGTAGTTTAGCAGCAAATTAATTATTGGATATTGACCTTTCTCTAACGCTTATCACTCCGGCACATGAAAGCCGTACACACATGAAAAGTTATTGAATTTTTTCGTTAGTTATATCCAAGATTTCGCAAAAATAAATCGATCGTTGTATTTCGTGGATATTCAAGAATACATGAGTATTTTAGTTTTTTAACGTTACCGTTGAAAATCAGCTGAAATATGGAAAAAGATCTCATGAGAAGTCATTCAGATTACACGACAAATGGATCAGTAACGTTTGACAACGCTGCATTCAATATAGGTTCACATGTGACGTCAGTTCGACCTTTTGGTCATATTTTGTCGTTCGTTAGCTTCGCCACGTTATCTTGTAAATTTTTAACAAAACGACGATTTTTATTCCGGTAAACTTTTTGATCGTTCATTTGTTCATTTTACTTCACTGCAATACTACTTTGGACAGTAAACTCACTTCATAACCTATAAAGTTTGTAAACAAAACTGACAGCGTGACATCAACAGCAGCGGCAGATGCCGCACCACGCTAGTCAAAATGAATTCTTCAAACGTTTTTTTGATAATAGAATTGTATAAAAATGTTGTTGGTTCTTTCCCAATTATATTTATAAAATAATAAAATTATTGTTTTCAAGCAAGTTTCGTCTTTTGAAATTTTTGAAAAATATAGTTACTGCAAAAATCACGTAGCCGTCACCCATCCACCTTAATTGGTGTTTTGTACTCTTCAACTTTGAGGGGGTCACCCCGTGGGGCAGCCAGATTTGTTGGGGTTTTTTGCGATTTTTTTGCGGCGAGGAAAAAAACGTAGACTTTTGAAATTTGAAGGGTTTGTTTATCGGTGTTTCAACTCTATAATAGAATTTTTTAAATTTGATGTCCCCGATAGATCCCGTGTTAAACTATTCCATAGGAACCCATATGTTTATTTGTGGTCTCCACGATTCCGAAGGATTGGTTTTCCTGAGATCAAAAAACTAAAGAGAGTTTTGATGTGTAAAACAGTGGCTATCGCCTGAACTGAAATCATACAGAAATATTGAAAATTGAAGGATTTTCGTGCTTTGAAACATTTTTTAAATTGAAATTTTGTGTTTCAGAGCATGAAAATCCTTCAGTTTTTAATATTTCTTCACGATGCTTGTTCAAGCGATAGCCTTAACAACGCTATTTCGGTTTTGGATCTCGAATAAATCAATCGATCCCAATAATCTCAATAAACCAATCCCCATAGGTTCCTGTGGAGTAGCTGTGCACTGCAACCAAGCAAACTTGATCATCCTTACAGAATTCTTATACGTCACAACTACAAGTCTGCAACTTTGAATATTTTTGATATTTTCAAAGAAATTTTATTCTCCGGTTGGTTTTTGTCGTCAGGGAGAATGCGATTTTTTTTTCTTATTGTCCAATTGAATTCACACATATTTACAGTTGAGTGATTCTTGTATGCATTAATTCATGGATGTCGTGCACCGAGAGAACAAAATCCGTGCACCATGATTATTGAACTTGGTGCGATATAATGACACGAGCATTGAAAGTTACGAGTCAGGTCAGAGTTCAGGGGCCTATCGATAATCCCTTTTATTGAGATGGGCAGGTTGAATGATCGCGACTAACAGGCGCCAGTATGAAGTTATGTGGGCACTAGTTGTAAGTCGTAAAAAAATACGAGACAGAGCATTAGCCGTATTATTGTTTGGTCGTACAACGTAGACATTTTTCCCCACTAGACGAACACTATTTCCGATAATCTTCAATTGAAAAGTTGGCTTTATCCTCATTCACTTGGCAACTCGATAACAAAATAATCATCGCAATGAAACTTATCTCGTAGATTCCGATCGCGAGATGCTGATAATCACGTTCAACGTGTGTTACGTATCTTCAAAAAAGGCAAAAGAATGCTGTACGTGAACGAGGTGCCAACTTCACACGTGTCTCGAGTTTCGAGCGCGGGTCATTTCCGCCGGTGGTTTCATTGGATCAGAGAAAAAAAATGAATCCGACACGTTCGTTCTCAGCTTGACATTCTCATAATTATTTTCACTCGCTTCGTTGCGTTCTCAGATTCTTTAATATTTCGTCTAATCGTGCGTAAACGTTTTAGAAAATATTTCGCACACGTAGAAAAAGTTGTCGCTTCGATGGACCTCGATCGCATTCAATTTTAACCATTTATAAAGTGTCGTCGATTCGGGGACGTAAATATACATTTTTGACAGGAATCCTTCACGAGGCTTCAGTCCCCGTGTGTGACATCACGGAAATTGAGAGTTTCGGCCTCGATGGAAACGTTCTTGATGCTCGAGTTGTTTATCATACGAATATGCTTCGGGCTACGAGTGATTCAATATTGCATGCTGTAAACGACAGGCTTATCGAAACTTCTATGAAAACGGTTATTTGACAAGGTTGCTTTCGATCCCAGAATTTACGCGTGCACATCTTGCCATTGAAAGTGAAACGTATTGTTCGTATGGATGAATCGAAATTACGTATTGATAAGGGAAGCGAGGCTCGTTCCTGCGTCCTTCTTCATCATTGTCATCGTGTGGACATTCAACTTTTATTATTTCAATGAATATTTTAAATCTCCCATGACGTTTCGGATACTGCAGTGCGTTTTGCATTATTAAAAATCACGAAAATTCTCGCCAATAAACAGTTTTGGAGATAATAATAAATAATTGGCGATCCACATTAGAAGAGCTTCATTGTTCTGGGCAGAATAACAACCGTCCTCTTTACAGCTCTACTCAAAAACAACGCTGCTCCAAACAGCCCTATTCTCAAATTTGCAAAATCAATACAATGCAACATGTCTCTTCTTTTGTCACAAATAATCAGTGTTATTCGCTTACACATGTTAAAGAGTGGAGACGTTATTCATGCATAAAATAAATATCTTTAGAGTGGACATGTTATCGAGTAGATTTATAAGAGTCGAGTTTTGTTGCAGCAAGTCGATAATTCTACTCTCAGTAAATGTATTCAACAACATTTCTCCTCTAAATACATCTTTAAAGAGCGGAATTGTTATCGAGTAAAGCTGTGATGAGTACATAGTTATACATAGCTGCTAGTTAACAAAACCCTATCGGTAGCCATTCTCGATAACAACTCCGATTTCAGAAGATATTTCATCATGAGTATTGTTATGAATTTCGGAGTAAAGATTTTAGAAAGAGTTTTTTTTAGAATAGAGGCGTAAAGAGGATGGTTGTTTGGTTCTGAATGCGCTTTGCAGTTAAATTTTTCACGAGCTTCTAAGACACTGTAAATTCCTATGTTAATAACGAACGTTTGGAATGCGGTGTTTTGGGGTAGTTTTTTGGACTCTCACGTCGAATATGAGAAACCGCACACTTGTTCGTCATGATATTCTCTGCAGTCTTGAAAATATCGAGGGAGTACAAAAGTGGAGGAGCAAGGTCGTGAAGAGCTCTCGTTTTATTCACATCTCGACCCAGTTCAATGAATGGACGTTGTACAAACGTTTCTTTACGCTTACGTAATGGCCGGACCTAGCATTTTCGATTACCGCATATTCACTCATGCGGGTGCTCACAGAGGCACGAAATGCTTGAAAACTAGCGGATTTTTGCTTGCTCCGCGTCGTTATTTTTCTCTCGAACTCTGTTACGAACTGCTTTGCAGAAAAATCAAAGAAATAAAAAGGTAATACGTTTGCACGATTCTTATTTCTCCCACGCCTTTTTTTTATCTCAACTTTTCGAACTTTGACGCATCGTGACTCGTGCGGATTTTGTCAAGGCCAGGATGGAAAGACTTTTGGATGATGGCCAATTTCTAATCGTTCGTCATACATCCATGTCGTATCAACTATATTTCGAAGCCACGCGCGATCCTTTTTTTCAATAAACAGACGTCAAGGAACAGCAACGTATTATCATGAACTTGTGGTTATAAAATATCGCGTGCTTCACTCACATTTTCTCCTCCTCAATTCGTAGTGACATTTTCATTTACAGAATTCATTACAGCCACGATATTAAGGCAGTTAATTAGGAAAGTATCATTTGTTTTTCTACCGAATTTATGGCGCGACGTAGCTTCCGCCCCAACTGCATAAAACGAGGGAACTTCACTTTTCGTATCGTAGTTCAAGAGGCTCTTGAACTTTTGAGCCGATATGCAGAGTGTGCGTCGTTACGTTGATGCTAAACTTAGAAATATGGAAAAAGAGAAAAAACAGAATCGATTAAGTGACGAGAAGCATCGTAAATTCCAGGAGAGAATTAAAACCCCAAAATTTCGTCATGCTTCAAAAATAACCGAGCGAGACTCGAACCGGGATAAAAGTCACGCTAGCTCATCGCCGCAAATTTGGGTGGAAAAAAAGTCCATTAGAAAAATAAGGAAAAAATGTGACTTTCGGATTATCCCGTTTGGGAAAAGACCTACGACCAATAAACGCTGAAATAATGTTGAGAAAGTTTTTTTTTTTACTTCCTTCAATTTATATTCCTCGCGAATCGATGGAATAAATGTTTCCTTTTTCTCTCTGCTTCCTCCAGGTGTTCAACTACTATGAATTTATACATATGAAACGGTCTGAAACAGACACGCGTCTCGTTCGAACAATATCAGGAGCCGCGAGTGTCCCCGAAATTAATCCATATTTATACGGCGATCATCCAAACTTGGAGTGACTGACGACGCTACAAATTCGACTCTGTTTCGTCTTTATCATAATTTCTCAGAATTT